>NW_026901363.1:1237058-2474116 GCF_033783945.1 Neopsephotus bourkii | reverse complement strand
TGTTTGGACAGTGTGCTGGGGACCATGTCATTTGGGTTTTTTTGCTAAGAATGAACTGTATTGAACTAATTAAACCACTGTTTTTCATCACTTCTATCTCTGACAAACATGTAGAAATAATCCCAGATGTCCTGGGTTCAGCAGTAACAGCCATTTTTTCTCCTTCTTAGTAGCTGGTGCAGCGCTGTGGTTTTAGCCTGGGAACAGCACTGATAACACCGATGTTTTTAATTACTGCTCAAATCTTTAGTCTGACCAAGGACTTTGTGAGCCTCATGCTCTGCCAGGGAGGAGGGGAAGCCAGGAGGAAGCAGAGGCAGGACACCTGACCCAAACTAGCCAAAGAGGTATTCCACACCACAGCATGTCATGCCCAGGATGTAAACTGAGAGTTACCCAGAAGGGCTAGTTCACTGCTCGGTCGGGCTGGGTATTGGCGAGTAGTGAGCAGTTGTATTCTCTTCCCTTGTTATTTCCCTTATCATTCTTATTATTGGTGGTAGCAGCAGTGATTTATGTTATACCTTAGTTACTGGACTCCTCTTATCTCAACCGATGGGAGTTACATTCTTTCGATTCTCCTCCCCATCCCTCCGGGAGCCACAGTGGGTGGAAGGGGAGGGGAGTGAGAGAGCAGGCTGTGTGGGTCTGAGTTACTGACTGCTTAAACCACGACACCAGGTAAGATGTGGGAATCATCCTCTGGACAACAAATAGACCAACACTCTACATTTGCACAATACTTTACCAGTTGTTTGACTTTCTCTTCCCTTGCTTTCGTCTCACAGTTTCAAAAGAAATTACTTAGTTGAGACTGGGAGGATAGCCTAATATGACACTGATACAAGAAGCAAGAAGATAAGAATTTGGAAGATGCATTATCAGAAATTCAGGTAGCTGTTAAATATATTGGGCAAAGAGAAGCAGATAAATAATTTCTGGTAATTTTCAGACTGGTGGAATGAGTTTCAAATATTTTTTTTTTTATGAAAGTTTCATTAATCCCTGCATAAAGCATCTTAAATTGTCTCCTCCCTTAAGTACAGGAAGTAAAATCCTGGCCTCGTTATGATCAATACCATGCCTCCTGTTGAATTCTTTGAACCAGAATGTTGTACCAAATTTTCATGAAATGTGCAGTAGTCAAGAAATCCAAGCTTGCAGGAGAAGTTGACTGTAAATAAAGTTTTTGCTTCTAGCATCCATGGACAGTTTATTATGGTAGTCAAACTAGGAAGTGTTTTCAAACTATATTAAATAATATCAAAGTTTAAGTAAGAAATGAAAGAATTGTTTTAACTAACCTGCACATACTTTTATACAAGTTTGTTCATATATTGTTGTATGTTTGACATTATGATTTAATATTTCTCGCACAATAAGGAAAAAACTGCAGTGATTAATACCTTACCACATTTGTCAAGATTAAAAACAGATGCATAAGATATCTCTCGTCTGAAATGTAATTTGAGAAATTAAAATGTACTTCCTCTTTTTAAAAGGATAAATGAGTGGAAAATGGAGAGACATGGACTTGACATATAGACAACTGTTGGATACATAGCAAATTGGCTGGATAGTTGAACTCAGTGTTGCTGTCAAAGTGTGATCATCAGTGAAAGGCAGTGTTCCTCAGGGATCAGTAATGGTGCCAGCACTGTTTAACATCTTTGTCAATGAAAGACAGTGGGGTTGAGTGCACCCTCAGAAAATTTATGCAACCATAGTTCTTAGATGTCTCTTCTTTAGTTACACAAATAGTATTATGCATATAAGCGATGTAGAAGAGCATCATCTTTACTGAAAGAGAAAGTGCTACTTAATTGTACAACAAGAAAATACAGAAACTAGGTAAAAGAATGGATACAAAAACCATGGAAAAACCTTTGATCAATAAAAATCAATCCATTAGCCAATGAGGGACCACCCAGCTAGCTACGGTAGTGTTTTAGATTTTCAGTGAACTTTTTAGATCAAATCTACTAAACTACGCTTTGATTCACATAGCAAAGAAATATTTGGGCCCATGGATGAAGCTGAAATAACAGCTATATTCTGGAAGCTTAAGTAACATGTTTATCACTAATTGGTATTCAGGCCACAGGACCAACCTAGTTTAATGCTGAAAACTTTTATATTACAATACATTAGGCATAGAATATAATAAAAATAACAACCCAGTAAAGCCTACTTAATTCCTCTGACAATTAGAAAACTTCTAAAATTTATAGCCTGCCTTTACCTGTGCCCAATTAATGCCTATTTTGTCTTGTGACAACCTTGATTTTTAGTTTACATAGCTTTATCTGTTATTTACCATGGATACATTTGTATAAAACAAAATTAAATTTTATAGCTGATTTTTTTTTTAGTTAACTAATAATCATCAGTTAGTACCTCTAAAATCTGAACTTGAAAGACATATCTAAATGTTGAATACCATTTGTTAACAATAGGCATTATTTTAAGTTACTTACCTCCTGTCTCCTGTAACAAATCTCAGAGCAGAAATCTTAAGAAGTTATGTTCTCACTTACATGTCTGACCAAGCTGCTGGACAAAAATACCAACTTGGACTGTTGTGTAGTTGGAGGCTATACCATCAGTAACTTTTGCAATGAATTGTAATCTTTACAGAATTGGTGTTGGTGCTTTGCCTTGGAGTGACAAGCAAAGAACACTTTATTTATAAAAATAAACATAGATATAAGTGAAGACAAAATAGGGAAAAAAAGTAGTTCTGCAGGCATTTTTACAGGAAACACAGTCATCAAACAGGCCTGTTCTGACCTTCTCTTTGACCAGAGATTCTCTTCACTACTCTCACACTGCCTGAATCTTATGAAAGAGCTAATATACATACTTTGATAAGCACTTTATCGTGTATGTATATATTTATTCATGTCTGCCACCATCCTAATGAAGTGTCATGGAAAACATGAGCAATAAATAATAATCTGGCCACGAAAACAGAGTGCTCATGTTATGGTTTTCAAATGAAATTTTTCATACTGTTCATTAACCTGTCAAAAGCATAAAGTTGTTTAATAAAGTAAAATAATTTCTCATTCATGACAGTAGCTATGTCAAAAGAAATATTTATATTTGAAGTCTTGATTGATTTTGATCTAAGAGGACTATATATTAATGAATTTATTATGGAAAATTACACCACAACTCACAATGGCAACAACCTTGTGGGGAAAAAAGCGAAGCTCAAGTACCTTCTTTCTTCTATATATAACATACATTATCAGAAAAGAAGAATATAATTTCCTTAATGGAAAGAGGATGTCCTTATTTGCTTTATGTAAAAATCAATTTGAATAGCAGAAGATGGAAAATGTCAAACCTTTAAAATGTTACTAATTGTATTTCCAAGTATGATTTAACATTTACAGTTCTGTTATTGCCAGATTTAGAAGACAGAGATGGTTTTGTGAGTCCAGGAGGAACACTAGTGACTTGCATTACAAAACACGTAAATGGTATATAATAGCATTCTATTTTCAAGAGATACCATGGAACAGTATCTAAAGAAAGGCATTTGTTGAAGTTCTATAAAACTTTTCCCACTTAAAAGGTACTTTGGAGTGAGATGAAGTACCAGATCTGGGTAGTGAGCTACTCTCAGATTTTTAAGGCCAGATGAGAGTGTAAAATTCTCTAGTTTGATTAGGTACTTTTGTGGGCTATAATACATA
This sequence comes from Neopsephotus bourkii, assembly GCF_033783945.1. Lineage (NCBI taxonomy): Eukaryota > Metazoa > Chordata > Aves > Psittaciformes > Psittacidae > Neopsephotus > Neopsephotus bourkii. The sequence goes on along the minus strand of NW_026901363.1, from coordinate 2,470,412 downwards.
TGTGAATGTTTGGAAAAATAAACACACATCACTACTAGTGCTGACAGATTCACAAAGGAAGACAGGCAACTTTGAAATCTTGTCATTTAACCTGTCACAGAAATACTGAGTGGCTTTGGTAGCATAGCTTTAATCCACTATCATTTTAGTAGTCTCCAGATTCAAATAAATTACTGTTTTCTGTTTAACTGTACATACAACTGGTAAGATAATGACCTTACTGGCTTCTGTGTTGCCAATAATTTCAAAGCACTCTTTCAAAAGGAAAATATACGGTCCTGCCTATTTAGATTAAAATAACTTGTGTTCCTATAGTTTTTTCTAACAACTTTTATAACAAAGTCATTCTCCTTAAAAGAAAGAAACATAAAACCACTTTGTAACATAGTCATCAGCAACATTAACCTCAAAGTCCAAATACACTGCTTTGATCAGCAAAGGTAAAGAAATGTGGCATGAGTTCAGAGTTGGATTCAGCAAAATTTCTACTGTGAGGTTAAGTCCAGTCAGATCATCTTGAATTCCTGGCAGGAACTGAACTAGTTCTTCAAAGTAGGCTATGTAAAAACATGTAGATGGCATTACAAACTCAAATGTTGTGCAGATTGGACATGGCATAGCTAAAACAGAACACCGAAGAACAGGTATTTTCCATTGTATAGCTCTCTGACTGCCAAAGGTTCCTTCCTTAATTAACCCCTTTTCCCCCAAACACCCCGTATATCCTCCCTATGCATTTTCTAAAACTCAGGCTATGGGCTGAATAAAGGCTTAATATCTGTGTTCTTTGCATCATGTCTTTTCCATCTGATAGCAATTCTACAAGGAAATTAAAAGAAATTAAGAATACAGTCTGTCTGAGATTAAAATAAGATATGTTTTACACAGCACAGCAGGAGTCCCGCTCTGTTCTCGGGCAGAGCTATGAGGGAGCTCATTAACCTGAACTGGTTGTTGAAATAAGAACTGGTTCCCAAACTTTCTATTAAAACAAATGTTGAGCATGCATCCTAAAAATTGTTTGGGTTTTTATTTCCATATTCACTTGGGTGGCTCACTTAGCCTTCTTCCTTCTGCTCCAACTGGATTTTGCCTGTTCCGAAGAGTGCTAAGGATGTCTATTTACCACCGCATGTGACTCTGCAGAACTCTTCCTCCCTTAACTTGGTTGATGCTTGCCTCTTTGGCTCTCAGTGCCACAAACGTGAAGCTAGAATGAGCCCACTGTTACTAGTGCCCTTTTTTTGAATCTTCAGAGCCAATAAGCAAATAGTATCATTCGGTCAAAGATGGAGGAAGAGGAGCAACATCGAATTTCAGTTAGAAAATTCAGTGATAGTCAACTTTTCTCTCACCCAAGCTTACTATATAAGCAACCCTTCTGACAAAGTTTCTTCTGACTTTTCTTCTACTGGGGGAGATGAAGCTAACAATATATTTCAAGAGGATGACTAAGAAGGAGGCTGAAATATATCGTAAATCTTGCCTGGAACAAGAATAAGAGCAGACCCAGGGTACTAAGGCTGAAATACTATTCTTTAACTTGATTGGTTTTGTGCTCTAAAAGCTTTTGGGTGAGGATTGTTATACTGTTGCTTTACTAGATGCTCTTCTATAACACAGACATGCCATTACATTCTTTGTTCCCTACAGCTATTTTATATAGTGATTCAGTTCCAACACAAAAATACTTCCCCTCCTTCCCATTGATTATGCTCTTTACAGCTATTGATGGAAAAGACTGTCCACCTACTGATACCCTGAAGGTTGCAAGGCACTTCATAACACCATCTGTCATTCTGTCACACCCTGCTATTAGAAAACCTCCTTTCACTTCTGCCATAACTGGTTTCCACTTCATGGCACAATGAGTTTTTCTCAAGCCATTCTTGTTAAATTCAGTCCTACAGCTGAAGAACTCAAAGTGTAAGCACTCTCTGCTTTAATCAAAGAACTCTCTCTTTCAAATTTTCATCTTCATATAACATCTCTGATCAGATATAGTCTTTCATAAGGATCAGAACAAAAAAAGTCAGAAAAAGGTATCAGAACCACAGAAAATTATGGGAAATTAGTACATTCGCAGAAAGTTTTCTGCTCTCTGCCACATATGGACTGATTTAAACACAGAAGCATGAGGTTTCAGTGTGAACTCTGGTTAATATTTTTACCTATTTTACTTCAAGCATTTGAGGTTCTTCTCAGATGACACCTAAGGAAATCCAGTTTGCCTCTGATTCAGTGATTCGGTAAACAAGACAAACAAGATAAACTCACGTCAGGCTTCTGATGGAATTTCTAGGTGAAGGTGAAGATATTCACTGAACACTGAGTTGACAAGAAATGTACTTTGTTCAAATAATATATGTGTCTGTATTTCCATTTTATCATAATTTTCAGCCTTTCCCATTAGCCATTTTTTGATTGGAAATTAGTTAAGAAATGCACCCTTTGAAATTAATTCAGTTGAATGAAAAAGCCACAGAAGGGTAGCAAATGATGGCCCTTTACTCACAGATTTGTATGAAAAATGTCACACTATACCTCGAAATGTCAGAGTTACTGATCAAGATAAAACATTTCTCTTACAGAGAGTTTTAAAAACTACATTTGTTTTCCAAGTTGTTATTTTTCTGTCTTGCTAAAAATGAAGATTAAATTTCATTCGACTACTTAAAAGAAACATCTAACCTTCATGTTCGTTTAGAATTGCAAAATGACATATTTAAATTACTAGAAAATTGGACTATGTGAAGCTTACACAGACTCATGCTCTATAGGCATTATTGCCAGGTAATATTATCTGAAAATAAATAATTTTCAGGGTAAAAATATACAACAAAATAATGCTAAAAAAATGCGACTAAACTGAAGCAAATTAAGAGCCAATATATTAAATAAAATGAAAATATTATAGCTGATGTTTATTAAAAAGTATATCAACTTGGAGAATGAGAACTAATGCTGATGCTTTTCAAGCAAAGCAGCATTTCACACTGTCAAGAAATATCAGAAGCAGTTAAAAATCAAAGCAATTCATACTAAATAATATTTTTAATTACTTTGATGGAAATAGATTAGTGATTACATTGCAAAAAGCGCCTTAACAGGGAAAGAGCTTTAAAACGAAGCCATTTCTGTTTTACCCTTTCAAATCTAATGAGTCTCTGGATTTTTTTCACATAAGCAGGTACAGAAATTTAAAACATTCAAGGATAGTGTAACAGAAAGCAAAAATTTACTAACCTAAGTAATAAACTGTATTGGATGAAGTTGGTGTGACAGGGGCTTTCAGTAAGAAGGCAGTATTTCTTTATAGAATCTTATACTGTGGCACTTTACAGGATGTTTTGGATGCAAAATGTTTTTGTGAGTTCAAGAAACAGTGGAGCTTCCTTACAGAAATATCTGTGCAGGGTTATTAGCACACAACCATTACCTCTGACATGGGAATTGCCTAGGCAGCAAATCGCTGGAGATACTCTGCAGGGTACTCTGGAAGAGTATCACTAGATGTTTGTCTTATGCTTACACTGTTCCATTGGCTTTTGCTTTTGGTAACTGCTGGAGTTAAGACACTGGGATAGCCATAGCTTTGGTAGCTGTCGGTGTTTTGTCTCTACAAGAAAATGCACCGCATTCTGAACTTCTACAGGCAATGCCTATAACCAATACCAACTCATGGTCATGCTGTCCTGTAGGGCAGTGGTAAGCAATCAGGATTCCCTCTGCTTTCCACCTTGCACACCAGTCTCCAGTCAGCAGACACAGGAACATGGAGACTCTCCCTACCCATGGCCTTTTCAGAAATAGAAAGGCATTGTCTTGCTTATCTATGGACAACAAAAAGAAAAGGAAGAGCCAATAAAGTCATGTTCAAGATTGGCAGGGTAACAAGGAAATATTCTGCATAGGGCTGAACTCTTTAACAGCCTTCACTATTCAAAACACTTTGGCAATCTGTGCATATTTTCCCCATTTAGTGGTTAGTCCACGCACTGGTCAAGAAATGATGAACAGATGATTAAATGATGTGTTATATGGCACAAATATGAAATCCAGCTTTGCTAATAGCATCTCTTCATTATCAAGAGTTTCAGCACAGTTGTTCCTCCTATTTATTTGATGCTTAACTACAGAAAGTTCAGTTCAAGCAGAATGTGCAATAAGTCCATCTCCTTAACAAGCTCTTGTGCAGCAAGAGTCTCTGCAGGCTCTGTTTATATGGACGGTAGCATTTTTAGTTAATCTCACACTAGCTTTATCAACGTTCTACAGAGAAATTCAAAGCATAGAAAAAGGAAAGCATATTGTTTGTAAAAACCTCCATATGCTGAGAGCAACTTATTTCTTAGAGCAAGTGGCAAAACAGTTGGACCATTTTTCTTAAAGATGTGACAGCCAAATGCTGAGACCAAACAAAGACAGCGATTAAAAAAAAATGACATAGTGAATGGGGATGAATGTGGTCTATCATTATGAACTAGATTCACACTGTGACTGGCAGGTGACAGACCAGATTCTTTGTAGTTTAAATTATTTTGCAAATGTTCATGCCAATTTGTGTTCTTTTCATAGTACTGATGTTATTACTGTTGCAGTATTGTAGCTAAGTGTTAAATCATGCTTGGTTTTCTTTATTGCAACTAGACCATGCTTTCACTGTTTGGACATGTGTAAAATCAGGAAATATCTTCCTTTTCTTCTTCCTCCTCCTACTCCTGCACCTTTCCACCCCACAGTTTCAAACTTGAGGTTTGTTCTTTATAAAAGAAAATCACAATCTCCATGCACATAAGCAGGCAGAATCCCAGTTAGCTTCTCCTACAACGATTAGAACGCATAATTGCAGTCAGTATATTCACTGACTTGTTTCACTGAACATAGGTCTAGAGTTAGTGACCCTGAAGAAAAATACTGACCTCAGCTTTGCCTCAGTTAATGCTTCCTTTACATAGTATTTGCAATTTTCCTGCTGGTCAAAATTAAACTTCATCTAAGACTATTATACGTTGAACTGATGAAGAAATTAGGAAGCTTGTAGGCTGAAATAGTAAAATGTAAAAAGCCAGGACAAAGTCTCAAAACTGAAAGCCACAGCTCATTGGATTACTGATCAAGAACATGTTTTGATGGTTTATTGCCTTATCTGTAATTCAAATATATTACCTTATAACAAAATAAATACAATACAAGCATTAATTGACTATATTTACTACATGGAAACTGCATTTCTTGCCTATAAGCAGCTTTGCAAACATTAACAACTCTCCTAAATTGCTAGGGAGAGAGGAAAACACTGTATCTCTAAAGACCCAAGTCAAAGCAGTGAGAAGACCAAAACCGGCAATTCAATTCTTAATAACAAGTATAGCCAATACAAAATTACTTAGCTTTAAAATACAGTAAAGTGCACTTCATGACACAGGTAACATATGTAACAGGTCATGTCAGCCTCATAAACTTACATCTTATATATGTATGTCAACATTTGAAATAAGCCCTTAGTATTGGAACAGCACTAAAATAATTTGATTTATATTTTGATTTCTGGTGTAATTAATCTTCGAAAATGCTGCTTCACATTGGTATTGAATACAAATGTTTACATACTTGCCTCAGACTAACTATATTTTTTTAAAGCATTTTAAAATAGCATCACAATATGATTCCTTTTTCTCAGTATTACAGACATGAATACTATAGGACCAGCATGGAAATACATTCACTTAAGAGAACAAGAAGTGTGCTATAAGAAAAAAGTTTTTGTTTGTTTTTGTCTCTAACACAATGGCTGTTAGGGGGAAATCAAACAATACATGAGCAAAGTAGATTTTCATTTCAGATGACATCACAGCTGACAAACTTAAACTTCTGTAACTGAAGATGGTATCTAGACTATTTTATAGTTTCTCAATGATCTATGCTCTACTAATCTGTCTAATCTCTTGCTTTGAATTTATTTATAATTTTGGCTTCTAAGACTTCCCATGGCAATTCATTCCATATGCAATTTAAGTATTATGTGAAGCAGTATCTCCTGCCTGATAGTTTTGGAGGCATCCAATTAAATTACTGTATGTGACAACTCTGTCCTTACTCACTTTCCCTACAGAATTCATTGAAATCTGCTGCATCTCCCTGTTGCATCTTTAATGCAGCTCTGGCTTGAAGCATAGTCAGAGATGACACTTCACAGAAGACACAATTTAAAGTCCTAGATCATTCGTAATATAATTCCAGTAATGTTTACCATTGCCTTGGGAGTCTTTTCAGTCTTTCCCAGTAGAGCAGACTACATTAGTTGCTCAAAGAAGAGGGAGCTGATTTGCATAATGTCATGCATTGATATGAAAGGTTTTGCGATTCATTGGAAAGCTACTATTATTTTAAAAGCTGGGTTGTTGGTTTTTTTTTGGTTGGTTGGTTGGTTTTTGTTTTGTTTTTTTGTTTGTTTTGTTTGTTTGTTTGTTTGTTTGTTTGTTTGGTGTTTTTTTTTTTTGTGTGTGTGTTTCTACAGGACTATTAGTCAGATACCAGCTTCGATGGTCAATTTTTCCTTCCTGTGTATGCAACAGAAATGTACTTCTCTGACCCAGCCCATCCTGTTTCTCCCAACTAAAGCCCTAGAATATTTCTGTAGACAATAATTATATGAAACTTCCATTTTCTAACACAAAGACAAAAAAGAAAAACCCTGAACCTTTTTGATTTATGATTCATCTTTCTTTTGATTCATCTTTTGATTCATCTTTATGCAACAGTCATGAGAATGAACAATCCAACAACAAAAAAAATTATTTTCCATCAGTGGAAGAAATAAGTTGTTAGTTCCTTTCTCATTTAACCTACATCTTTAGTTTTATAGAACCATGTGAAATTTGGCTACTTTGAGAACACTAACTTTGGGGTCAGACTGGGTAGGAGATTCAGCTCTTTTGGGGAGAAGGGTCAGGAAAGCATAATATAATCTTGTGGCTTTATTTCTAGCTCCCAGAAAGCCACTTCACTGTGGACAGGAAGTTGGTGATATGGAAACCAAAAACTCCATTTCCAAATGAAAATTTAAATTTGAATCTCATACAACTAGCCACAGCCCATTGATCCAGCCTGTCCAGATCCCTCTGCAGACCCTTCCTATCCTTCAGCAGATCAACACTCTCAGCCAACGTGGTGTCGTTTGCAAATTTACTGAGGATGCACTCATCAAGATCATTAATGAAGGTATTAAACAACACTGGCCCCAACACTGAGCCCAGGTCATATTTGAAACACTTGGGTAAAACCTATACTCTCCAATCACCAAAGAGTAGGCAGCCAACATTTCAGTATCATTGTTTTCATACTCTAAATCCTTGTGTTCCAAAAACAAAATATCAAACTAGCTCAAAACCCGTAGATTACCAAAAAACGAAAATCAACTGCTGCCTTGCCAAGAGATGCTTGTTTCTATGGCACAAGGCAGAAGAATAAAGCTGATTCCGCAAAGGTGAAAATCTTTGCCAGTTTTGAAACTCGTGGCTTTATTTTAATCCTGTGGTATGAAAAATTTTGATGCTATGCCAGCATCTTTGCTACATGACAATAACGAAACACTGTTATGAGGAAAGCTACTGGTATCAGTTCTCCCACAATCCTAATTATTTCCACACCAAATAAAGTTTGTTTCTCAGCTGGAAAATATCCTGACAATAAAAATAATTCTTTCTTTATTTCGTTTCCCCTGGGAGACTTAGTTTACTGGTTCAGTGTTTCTCCCACTGGTCTGTCATGTCAATGCATACTGAGAAGTAATAAAACATCCCATCTTTGGGAGTTAATGAGTTAATATTATTATACAGTTGCTATGTGATTGTCTGTACAAGATAGGCAAAATACATCCATTAATTTGCTTTTTTTTAAAGTATTAGGAAATCATTAACTCATTGAACTAGGCTTTGTTTAAGAATCTGTAAGGATGGTTATGTGGTGTTTTACTTGGCCATGCTACAGACACTCATTCAACTACAATTCTGGTCCCTAATGGCTTGCTTCTTATCAGAGTCATGCCAGGAATTTGAGTGTGTTCAAAACTGTCTTTGTGTCTCTATTTACACTGTCTCTGAAGGCCTTAATTTATACAAGTTGTTTTGCCTTTTTTAATAGATGTTGTGTTCAGAAATGATGGGGGAGATGAATAATCAGATTTCACTCAGATGCTTGCTCTCAATCACTATATTCAAAGCACAGCACATGAGAGCGACATCCTCTCAGAAGCAAACCCATGTCTGCAAGTATTCCTCTAAGGCAGGCATTTAGAATCTCCTCCAGAAATTTGCACAGCCCTCCTGGGGTAGGGTCTCCCAACCAACCACAACATTATTCCAATCTGCATTTTCAGTCCTTCACGTTATCTTTTCTTCAACTTTATTTCTTACCATTGACCCTCAGCAATCTATGGTAAAAGGAAAAAATGCAAAATATTTGCATATGGTAAGATTCATGTATGGATCTTTGTCCCATATCATTGCAACCCAACTACAATCTACATAAAACATTGAAATCTGCAAAGCATCTATCACAAGTGTTTACAAGTGCTCTCCATGAACTGGGAAGAATTCCTGGATCAGATATTGTTCCAGAGATCACTGAGACCTGCAACTAAGTAACAAAAAAAGGAAACCAACTCTGACCTTGACATGCTCTTGTCTGGCTCAAGAACTATCACATATCAATGCCCTTGATTTTTATCTCCTTAGGACATACTACACAATAGCTGGCTTTGCAATAATTTTACAAGGCGGAAAGAGTAAATCCAGAGAAAAGGTGTATTATTATTGCTCATCTGCTCATCAAGAACATTTCCCTTAAGTCCTTAAAGATAATACCGTAACAGGTCATTATCTATAAATTGCTTGCATTCCTTAATGTCTTACATCACAGATGCCAAATCCTGTCTCCCAGCATAGAGTTTCGTCAAAGATAGATCTGGGAGGAAAAGCAGAATATATAGAATATGCTGTTGTGCATATGAAGTCTGAAATGGTGGGGAAAAAAATAAACCAGTGACAGAGTACTAATTACGCATGGACACATTCAGCTAAATTAAAGAAAATATGCAATTATTTTTATCTAGAAAATATACATTTCCAGAATTTTATACAAATATTTATAAGGACGTGTTGCAATTAGCTAAAACAGCAACTCAACCTGCAACTCAAGATTGTCAAATCCAGTTTTGCAAAGTGAGATATATTTACTAGTTAGTCAGACAGCCTGAACCCCTTGTAACCTAATTTATAGCAGTAGTCTCAATATCTAGAGGTATGAGCATTCATAGTGACAAAATGGTGATGCAGAAAGGTGATTGTATTTATATATGTATATAGATATATTAAGTGTAAAGCAATTTTTTTCTCTTCAGGATGGAATTTATTCTTAATGCACAGCAATTTATAGAAAGTGATATAAGGTAATGAAGAAACATATCAGCTCTGACACGCTATTTGTGTGACAATTTTAGATGTTCTATTTTTATTACATTTCATGTAACCTTGAAATATTAATCTTGAATCTCAAAACTGTTATCAGATTTATAATCCATCTGCAAATAAGCTGTGTTTTTCAACTTTAAAAAAGCTTCTAATTGCATGAATTGGAGCAGATTTCCTCAGTAAGACTACTAATTATTGCAAATTATTGCTGAGAGTGAAATTTGGAGCTTCATAGAAGCAATGCTAACTTTAAAGGAGTTTATTGGGTGTTCTCCTATAGCACTTTGACTTGTCCCTGGAAAAGGAAGTTGCATTGCTGAAAGATCCCATGTTTCTAAAGTAACATGAGGGTTCCAATTTTTCTCATGGATTATTTTTTTTCTTTTATCTTACACTTACATTAAGAATCTCCAACAAACTCGCACATTAACTGTTCTCCAGTGTAAATAAATCTAATTGCACAAGTATGGTGGTAATCAGTAGTTTTATACTGTCCTGAAATTAGGAAATTGAAAGCACAGCCATAAACCTGAATGGTTCTCCAAAGAACTAGTAGAATTCTTGAACATTTTTATCCTTTTACCCACTATCACACAGATCAATTTATTCCTCCCACAATTTCAATTTTGAAAAGATTGCGAACAGATACCTTTTGTGATAAAATCAGTCTCTTAACCAAAGTCTCATAATATTGCTGTCTTTTCCACTTGATGGTATGAGTGGCTGATAGGGTTCAAAGCCAGGATATTGTCATCACTGAAAGCTGTAGTTGTATATGGCAATACATGCAGCTTAATACAGTGACTCAAAGCAACAAAATTAAGCAGGTGAATACATGCTCACAAGATTAAGTCCTAATCATTTTTAGCCTAAGGGGCCAAAAATCCATTAGAAATTTGGTACTGATACAACTTTCTCTGTGTGTGTTTATTTAAATCCCATTTTTCTCTGTGAGAATAATTTTACTACACATTCATATCCCTGGAAATAGTGTTTTCTTCTGTAAACATCTTGAACCACAGCTGCGAACTGTCATTAGGAAAAGTCCTAAGGAAAATTGTATATGTTAAACTTTTTATAAACACTTTCAGCTAAAAAACATTTGGTACTATACCTATAAAAAAATTTCATGAACTCAATATGCTGCTACATTATTTCCTATAGAATCATCTTCATTTTTCCTCCTCAGGTATCATGGAGCTCTTTCTGAACATTAAGCTTAGATGTCCCTAGTTACCTGACCCTGTATGACCTTAGATCCACCCATAGAGAAGCAGCTGCATAAACAAACAGTTCCAAGTGTAATGGATATAGTAAGTAGCTTTGCCCTATCTGAAGTGTAGCAGCTTCTGATACAATATTTGCCATTCTTTGTTCCTTTTCACCACTTTCTAAAAATTACTTCTGGTGCAGTTGCATGGAATTTTCAATCTAATTTTCTTTTTCCATTAGAGTACTTAACAGATTCTTAACTAGTAGTGCAGGAGCAATTCAGCTGAATGGTGCTAACTGCAGTAGCTGAGCACTCCCAATGAGAAAGCAACACAGCTCCTGGAATAAACCCTGAGGCTGGCAATGAAAGCCAGCTGGAAGACTGTATTTGCTGTTTGTATCAGAGAGACTTCTGCTCTTCAGAATACCCAAACTGCTGAGATTATTCAGACTAACATTCCCAGCAGCCTCAGTGCCCCTATTCCTGTAGCCTGCTCCTTACTAGTGACTCAATCTGAATAGCAGGAACATGAATAAAAAATGAAAGTGGCAGGAATAAAAACCTGTCCCCTTGGAAATGGCTAGTTGCAGTCACATTGTTTTCTAGTAGTCTAGGGGTACTTGATTTTTATTACTTTTTTTTCTGATAAGCAGAACATAATCAACATTTTAAACCTGTGATAAAAGATATGACTCAGTATCACACTATTATGAACATTTTAGGAAAACCCTCTACCCCTCTGTCTCTAGAAGCTATGCAAAGAATTGCTTAAACAGGCTCCTAACTTAAGACACCTTTATGAAGCATATTTAGGTAGGGCTCTATAATCCTAAATTGCTGGCCCTTCACTTGACTGGTTTCAGCTATCACCTGATTACCTGGCCCTTAAGAATTATGTTTTTTCAGGTTTTTTCACTATGCAAATTCCTTTATTTTTCTTGAAAAAGCAGCTGAGATTCTTATCCAAAGCTTACTCTTTAAAACTGGTATTCAAAAATGTCAACAGCTTTTGAACAGGTTTTTGTCGTTTAAGCCCAGCCCACAACCCAGAACCACGCAGCGGCTCGCTCACACCCCACTCCTTCCTCCCCCTCTACTCCTGGAGGGATGGGGAGGAGAACTGAAAGAACATAACTCCAACGGATTGGGATAAAGAACAGTCCTGTAACTAAGGTGTAACATAAAACACTACTGCTACCACCAATAATAATGATAAGGGAAATAACAATGGAAGAGAATACAACTGCTCACCACCTGCCAACCGATACCCAGCCTGACCCAAGCCGTGATCTGGCCCTTCTGGGTAACTGACACAGGTGTAGTCATTAATATGTGTATCGTAAATTTGTAATTTGGTGGAGATATAAAAGATGCTTGTTTTGGCAACAGTGTGGCTCTGAGAAGTATGGTTCCTCCATGTAATAAAAAGAACCAAGTCAAGAAATCAATACATGATTCATACTAATAAAAATCTATTCAATATAATGATGCTGAATTGCTGTCAGGGCATCACATGTTTAAACGATATGAAATACTAAAGGTGATAATCTATATTTGCTTGTTTATAAGAAACCCTTTTGCTTGTTTATAATTATTGTTGTTTGAATAAAGATGTCAGAAACCAGCACACAGCTGTTATTTTATCAAATAATACAAAACTGGCAATGATACTTGCAAAAATGGAGTTAATGCATTTCAGATTTTGCTTAGCATATGCATATATTTGCTTCCCTACAAAACAACTTTTTAAAATTCAGACACATTCCAGTAAGACTAGAATTCTTTTAGTCACTTATGATTACATACTGAGCCTACATGTTTTTGTAGTATTCCAGAGATCCAACTCTAAAGAGTTTTTGACTCCTGCACAGAAATGGGATGTTTCAAGGTAATGAAAAATGAACAGTAGAAGATTGCATTGGCAGTCGTACTAATGGAAATAATTGACATGATGGCATGGATCACCTGATATCTAGCCTGAGCAGATTGTGGAAGGATATTGAAAGAAAGGAAAGGGGCAAAGACTACAGACAAGATACTAAACAGAGACATTCATTACAAGACTAAACCATGCAGTACCTAAAAATAAATTAAGAAAACCCAACCAAACAACAACAACAAAACCCTAATACCTTGAAAAATGTCAGAAAGGCCCGTATGCCAGTAAAATCTTTTCAGAGCTAGAATATAACATTAAGCTCACATAAGCATGTATTTGCATCTCAGCTGTGCTACATAAACAGCTATTGAAAATATACTGCCTTAACTCAATTGTAAAAATTTTCAAGCACTAAGATGTTCTAAAATACATTATGCTAGGTAAGGAAAGAGCAGTTGACCAGTACTTCTTCCTCGTTAGCTTTATAGGACTCAGCATAGACAAGAAAGAATGTGTGTAATTGCAGACTACTTCAATATTCCATACAGATCTATTTCAAGCACTCATATTTCAATCAATGGTTCAGAAGGAAGCTGCAGTATAAACACACTTCATTCAACCAGATTTGCATATTGGTGCCAGTAGTTTGAATCAAACCAATTAGACTATGAAGTTATCTATAGAAAACATATGGCAGACTGATAAAAAAAAACACTTCTATGTTTAAAATCTACAGTATTTCATTTGCATAGCAAAAAGCAGCTGAAGGAGGATGCTATTCTTCAAGGACTAGACCAGCTGATACAAAGGAGAACTTCTTGGGCTGAATCCTCAACTGGTATAAATCATGCTGGTGAATTGAAATGGAGCTGCTCACTCTAAAAGTAAATGTGTTCATAGATACTGAATCAAGCACAGATTCCTTTGTTCTCAGTTCCTTATCCATAAAATGGGTATCCCATTTTCTCACCCATTCTTTTTTTCAAGTAGAGCAAAAGCTCTTCAAAAAGGGCATTGTCTATTTGTGTTTAAAACAAATAAAAATAAAATTTGCAAGAGGGACACCATCATGTTTGAGCTACTGCCCTAACATGAATAATGACAATGGTACCTCAACCCTTTTATCTCTAAGTTTACCCTTTCATGAGAGCCTAAAAGCTTTTCTTAGCTCGTGTTTATCTTCAGCAATAAATCATGTTTTCATTGCATCCCTGCCTCATTGGGGTGCAAATAACAAAACAAGACAAATTAAACTGCAAAGCAGCTGCTGAGGAAAGAAATAAAGGACAGATACATGAATTTCAATGGGAAAGACAACACTGGTTCTAAACATCATTTTTTAGTGTTGCTGCTTCCCATATTGAAAGGAAAAAAAAAATAAACCCCTTTGAGCAGCCAGTAATTTAGTTATACAAATATCTGGTCTGCATAACATGCCTAATCATCTCATCAGTGCCATGTTCAGACGACCAGAGCTGTATGTTGTTCTGGCATTAACTTCATGTTAAGCATTTAAGCCCTTCTTAATTATACATTCATGGCTCCTAGACTGCTCTTTTCCTGAATGAAGCACCCACATGATTTGTTGGGTGACATCATTTATAAACAATGACGTTACTGTCTGGAATGAATACCAATTAAAGAAAGAATGAATCCACTATCAACTATTTGAATTTCAGGCTTAGCACTATATAAAATGACAATATATGCTAATTTCTCCCCTCTCCTACATATTCTTCAGCAAGTAAGTCATTTCACTGCAGATAAATTATTCTATAACCACTGAATCTTGAAACCCTGTGGGACATGACCATGGTTCAGGACTACACAGCAATTTTTTTTTGTTTCATGCCTACCTTCCTCCCCCCACCCTCATACATGTGTATACATTAAAAAGATTAAGATCCTGCTATCAAAATCATCCACATTTGGACAGCAGTTAGAGTTCAAAGAGGAAACAAAATATTGTCTTTTTCTCATTGGTATTCACATAGCAAATGCTGCAGCAAGGAACTGCATGTCCAAATCAAATACTTCCTAAGACCAGGTGGTTTCCTTTATCATAGAAAGACCCAGCTACTAATCCAGCACTGCCATGTCTCCCACTAAACCATGTGCCTAATCACATCTACACCTCTTTTAAATACGTTCAGGGATGGTGACTGAACCACTTACCTAGGCAGCCTGTTCCAATGATTGACAACTCTCTGGGAAAGAAGTTTTTTTGTAATATTGACTCTAAACCTTCCCTTTTATAACTTTATGTTGTTTCCTGTCTGTGAAAGATGCGCTCAACCCCTTAACCAAACTAGTGGTAGTTTGGTACATAGTCCAGAGGAGATAAAGGCCTAAGCCATAGCCAGGCCAAGAACTTCTCTAATTCCAAACTCTCCTCTAAAAACCCACAAAGAAGCATCAGTGACACAGTGGGCATCAACGTATATGAGCTTGGAATACCAGTCATACATTTAACACATGTATAGTGGGTGGTTTTTTCCAAAACTCCGTTATCAAAGATCAGAGACAGTTGTGACTTACAAGGACGCATGATGCATACCTTTCCCATTGCCCGGGATTCGACTACAACTAACCACTTTACTGCATAAGTATGACAGCCTAAGTGAACCTTCTTTGACTCTCCCTGCCAAGCAGTGTGTCTGTGTGATGGTGATCTCTGAGTATGCTATCACTCTGCATCTTCAGAAATACATGACTTAAGGACTTCATGAGTCAGAACTCCATGATTAGAGTTATCCCAACTGGTGCTCAATAACAACACATCTTTCCACTTCAAAAACTCTGCAATATGTAATGGCAAAGACCTTATATTCCTCCATTAAAAAAAATGAAGTGAGACTTTTATTAGACCAGCTGAGAAATCAAAGAGAAAATGTAATTGTATCAAACAACTCACATGGAACAATTTTAAATTCATACATAACACAATGAAAGGCACCAATTTAGTAAATTGTCTGGAATATGTACTAAGAACAAATACAGTTATTGAACTGAACTCTTTCTTCCACAATTTCTCACCATGAAAGCAACAGAGAAAGCAAAAAGGAAAGAGAAATCAAAGAAGATTATAATTTCCTCATTGCACACTTTGTCACATATATTTTCTAAAAATCTTACAATCTTGAAAGCAGTAACACTTGCTTACTTTGGATGTTAAGTGTTTAAATACCTGCAACATAGGTGAATTTATCTGTGGCTAGTGTTTACAAGGCCATGACTGCCCTTGCTCTCTGGAAGAATTCTCTGATGTCAATAGAAGTCTGATCGAAGGTCACTTATGGCTCAAATTGCTGCTGATGCTACATTGAAAGGATTTACTTCTACGATGTTAAGCTTCGCTTTCAAAGTTTTATTTCTTGACCATTAAAAAAAAAAAATCAATGCTGTTACTTTGATGTATAATGTACAAGATGTTAGGCTACAAAAATTATTCTTTAAAATATAACATTAATGCGGGGAACAAAAAAACCAACCCCACAGATCACTGAAGCAAGTCTCAAAAGTGATTGACTTGTATAAAAAAAGGCAATGACTTTAATTTTGGCTTCAGACAAAGATAACAGGTAACAGCATCCTGCAGATTTCCACAATTGGCCATAATTTGTCTCAATTAGGCCAAAATGTATCATATTAAAGCACCTCTTTACCTTTCATTTCGTGGATCTTTGGACACAATGCAATGTCACAGCGTATTCTGACACAGAAGTGTTGTCAAGTAGCATGTTTTCAGGGAAACTAGAGGAAGCAGTAGTTGGCACAGGTCAGAAAGAGCAGTCTGTCAGGATAATAGAGGAAATTGGAAGGACATAATTCCTAATGACGTTGAATGCACGGTTTGATCATTGCTGTCCTAACGGCTCTGTTTTGTGGAAATACCTTCAGGTATCTGTGGTAGCTGCTACCTTGAAGTGCTTCTCACACTTTCTCTTTCTTGGAAATTCCCTTCCTATTCTCTCTGTTGGAACTCAGCTCTCTGTAGAGCAACTGCTGAACTGCAGAACTGATAACTAAGGACATTAAGTTAGGTCGTAAGTTATTTCAGATACCCTCCTGTTCCATGCTGCAAGTTGTGGCACCTCAAACATATTTGGAAAGGAATATAAACAAATTCAGAGGGCTTCCCTCAGCTAGTCAGAGGATTAGCTAGGTCACCAGCTCCCACAGCTGGTTTCAGGTCCACATCTGAGGGTGTCACTGGTAAGATGTATACACCCCACCTTCAGGTGTGTCAGTAACATCCCAGTCTTGTTTGTGACAGGTTGAACTCATTGCTATTGTTCATTAGAATATCTAGCAATAGTTAAGCATTGTTTATAATTGATTTTTTTGGTTTTGTAGCCCTTTTATTTCTATTTTTTACATAAAAGCCTTGAGTCTTGCATATTTTCTTTGATTAGCCCATTAATCATCTTTTGTTTTGAAAGGCAAGCATATCTGAAAAAAAATGCCAAAGTTCAGTCTCTCTTCATGGACTCAATTGATCAATATAAATGGAAGAGTAATCTGTCTCGGGGGAAATGGTGTCTAATAGGTATACCTTGAGATAAGATATGGAAGCTGAATGAGCAAGCTCTACTGCTGCTGTCCTAGTCATATGTAAAGTGCACCAACAGAGAACATCGGCATCTGCTGCTTCTGGAGATAGTTCTCGCAGAAGAGAGCCAGTAGTAAACTCCTCCTTAAATTTGCAGACAGAACCTTTAGACAGTATATTCTCCCTCTTGATGTTTTATTTTGGAATTGGCAAGGGATGACAACAACAATGAAACAGCTGTGGCTCAAGATAATGGATATTAATTTTCCAACATAATCACTTGTGAATATACATCCCTGCTTTTTGTTACATCACTTTATGCACTATTATATGTTTAATAATAACCCCCATTTTCAAGAAGGGGAAAATGGATGACTTGGGGAATTACAGACCAGTCAATTTCACCTCTGTGCCTGGCAAAATCTTGGAGCAGATTCTCCTGGAAGGCATGCTAAGGCACATGAAAAACAACAAGGTGCTTGGTGACAGACAGCATGGCTTCACTAAGGGGAAATCCTGCCTGACCAATTTGGTCCTTTTATGATGAGGCTACAGAACTGATGGACAGCAGTAGATGTCATCTACCTGGATTTGTGTAAAGCCTTCGACACTGTCCCACACGACATCCTTGTCTCTAAATTGGAGAGACATCAATTTGATGAATGGACCACTCGGCGGATAAAGAACTGGCTGCAGGGCCGCACACAAAGAGTTGTGGTCAATGCCTCAATGGCCGGCTGGAGACCAGTAACGAGTGGGGTCTCTCAGGGATCGGTGTTGGGACCGGTTTTGTTTAACATCTTTGTCACTGACATGGACAGTGGGATTGAGTGCGCCCTCGGCAAGTTTGCCAATGACACCAAGCTGTGTGGGTCGGTTGATACGCTGGAGGGAAGGAATGCCATCCAGAGGGACCTTGACATGCTTGTGAGGTGGGCTGATGTCAACCTCATGAAGTTTAACCATGCCAAGTGCAAGGTCCTACACCTGGGTCAGAGCAATACCAGACACAGCTACAGGCTGGGCAGAGAAGAGATTCAGAGCAGCCCTGCGGAGAAGGACTTGGGGGTGTTGGTCGATGAGAAAATGAACATGATCCAGCTTGAGTGTGTGCTTGCAGCCCAGAAAGCCAACTGTATCCTGGGCTGCCTCAAAAGGAGTGTGACCAGCAGGTCGAAGGAGGTGATCCTGCCCTTCTACTCTGTTCTCGTGAGACCTCACCTGGAGTATTGTGTGCTGTTCTGGTGTCCTCAACATAAAAAAGACATGGAACTGTTGGAACAAGTCCAGAGGAGGCCACGAGAATGATCAGGGGACTGGAGCACCTCCCATATGAAGATCAGCTGAGAAAGTTGGGGCTGTTGAGCCTGGAGAAGAGAAGGCTGAGTGGAGAACTCATAGCAGCCTTCCAGTATCTGAAGGGGGCCTATAGGGATGCTGGGGAGGGACTCTTCATTAGGGACTGCAGTGATAGGACAAGGGGTAATGGGTTAAAACTTAAACAGGGGAAGTTTAGATTGGATATAAAGAGGAAATTATTTCCTGTTAGGGTGGTGAGGCACTGGAATAGGTTGTCCAGGGAGGTTGTGAATGCTTCATCCCTGGCAGTGTTCAAGGCCAGGTTGGATGAGGCCTTGGGTAATATGGTTTAGAGCGAGGTGTCCCTGCCCATGGCAGGGGGGTTGGAACTTGACGATCTTGAGGTCTTTTCCAACCCTAACTATTCTATGATTCTATGAAATACAGCAATGACTAATACAGTATATGAAGACAGAAGAGAAGTATCTTTTAAATCCCAAACTGTGAGATGCAGAACAGATACAGCAAGGAACTCAAGAGAAGAAACCAACCAACCAAAACCAACAAACCTCTAGGGAACCACTATTATGCAGGTGCTTAACCTACTAATTATCCGTCACACATGCAGATACTAATGTCATTTCAAGGGTAGTGAGGCTGTTTGTCATTCGTCAGCTCCACTGCTTCAATTGCCTGTTTTCCTGAGACAAGGTAATGTAGCATAACCAAATACGACAATTCACAACACCGTGTTTTAGCAAAGAAGAGCATAAAAAATCATTCCCATCTGAAAGAGACTTCTAATCTGAAGGACTCTGAGATTTCAAACAGTGAAAAGTCAGTTGGCATTTTTGGTAGAATACATGTATGTACAGGCAAGTGTGAGAAGAAACTGTACCAGACCATGTGCAGGACTTCACCAATTTGCAGTTAAATTTATCTTTAGTACATACATACCACCTCTACTCACCTCAGATTTAAAGTGATATATTTACAGATAGAAACTCAGATAACTAAAGAGAATCTGATTGTAAATGTTGACTTTGACTAAAGGAAACAAAGCAAGTATTTGAAAATTATTGCCAACTGATACACATACATATCACTTCTACTGAAAATAAAATACACTTTTAAAAATGAATGTTAATGTTACGTACAGCTAAGAAAGTTTTCTTAGCTTAGTCAAATATTATCCCATAAGCATTTGAAGTTGACCAAATCCCTAAACATTCTAGTAATTTAGAAGGAATTCCTTTTTTTTTTTAACTCAAATCACAGTTTATTAATGAAAATGTTAATTAATACTGAAGGCACTTCAGGATCATTTGATACGTACTTTCGTGGACCTGTATGGAAGACTTTTCATGGTATGTCAGGGATATCTTATGGAAAAGAATGTTTCTGCCTTGGTAACAATAACATCAATAGTTAGAGGTCTACATTTAGAATGGACAGCCACAGCATGTGTTTAGTTTGATTGTCACTGCTTTGACCTTATTATGTCTCATTATTAACTTAAAATACAGTATCATTTAGCATATGGTACATTAGGGTTTGCAGAAGAAAGAGGGTAGTCAGGACTATTTCTCCTTCATACAGCAGCACATTTGCAATATCCTGAAGGCACCATAATGAATCACATTCTATTGCAACAGCAGTGCAACACGGACCTGTCATCAATGCACACAATGGACCTGAATATAGACATTTTTGCCTGAAGTCAACTGCAACAGTCATGCAAAGGGTGAAGTTTGTGTGCAGTGATGCTGTGTTTCAGGATATAGCATGGACACTGGGGAGTGTCACAGGGATAATTCACCTCTCATCTTTTCTACCCTGTTTTCTGTCTATAGATGATAATAGGAATTAAGAAAAAAACTCCCCTGAAACATGCACGACCACCTCCCTACTCATCTCTAAAAATAACACATGCAATGAATAGAGGCATTTGTTCATTAACTTCCTTTTCATCCAGTGCAATCTTCTCTCTTTGATATTGTAATTTGGATGAATTTATCATCACTAACAAGTTTTTTTAAGAACAGAAGAAATAGTAAAAAATATTCTGCTGGTTATCCTGTTTTAAATGCAGCAATGATGCAGTAAGGTGTCACTGATGCCTTTCCACCATTTTTTGTTTTGAGAGAAGATCTTCTAGGTGCAGAAAGGTAATTCATTTCCAAGTTCTATGAATCCCCAGTTTCTTACTAAAATTTCCATAGTGACAATACACTGTGATGCTGAATTTTATGACACGAATCTCTTCCACTAGTAACTATACTGAAAGCACAAACTTATTTCACATAGGCCATCAATCAGTCTTTAGAGAGTAACCTTATGGTTACTGCTTTGCTGGTCTCACCTGTAAGCAATGATTTAAGGAAAAAGTTTTGGAATATCGTTACCAGCTCTGGGTCAGTCAGATTTTCATTCAAAACAAACAAAATATTTCTGATGAAAAAGCATTGATCAAGAATTCAGAAGATTTCTCATGTTTTCCAGTTAGCCACACAGTAATTTTCATTATCTTGTTTATTGCAAGGAGTAGTCATTCACACATTTCTACGAACAACAGCATTACAGGATATGAATAAACCAACCCTGACCTTTACCAGAGAACACTGACAACAAAAGGTTGCTTTCTAGACATGAAATATATTGAGATTGTTATCAATAAAGATATATCCCTAGTATTCTTTTTCAGTCTTACGGGATGCTCAACCATCTGGCAGAGCATCAGCTGATATAAGCTAATCTAGTACAACTGATGTAAGAAAAAAGCAAAATTAAAAATCCAATTTGGAGCAACAGAAGCTCTAATAATGTTTTAGATCAGTGAACTTTTGTTTTGGTATAAATTTTGTGTTTCTATAATTATGAAGTTCTGAACAATACGCAAGTCCATGCAACCAGATGTGATGCAGCTGAAATCCTGAGTAACCTGTATTTCATAGGATACAGTACTCAGACTTTTCTGATGACTGGAGAAAGGCACATAACCTAGTAAGAGAAGGTTCTGGGATATCTCAGCCTGTGGGAAAACCATGGAGCAAGTCCTTGAAACAATGTCTAGACACAAGGAAAGAAACAAGAAAAGTGACAGAGAAAAGCCAAAGTCCAGCTGGTGGCATACTGCTAGTGGCATCTCTCAGGGATTGATACTTCACCACTAGGCCAAATATTCATCAAGATTTTATTAACAACGTAGATAGGTGAGCAAGAAAAAACCCTCTGAAAGTTTGCAGATGATACCAAAATGGGGGTAGTAGATGATATATTGAGAGTTAATATCTTCTGTCTGGGATTTGGGAGACTACATCTGGACTATTTTGTCTGGAGTTGGGCTTCTCAGTGCAGAAGGACATTGCCACGGTGGAGTCAGTGTAGCACCAGCCAAGATGATCGGGGGTGAAACATGGACTATGGGTTTGTTTAGCCTTAAGAATACATGAGCATGGAAGCACTCACACCTGCCCCTATATTGCTGACAGCAGTTGCCCAACTGTTTCTGCTTTCAGAGTATATATCATCATTAATCTTGGAGGATCTTTCCTCGCTATGACGTATTTTGGTATCCACGGCAGCATTTAGTCCCTCAAGAGAAATACCACATTAAGGAGGAACAGCAGCAATTGCAAACTGTGGATAAGTACACACAGCAGTGAGAAATTGTAATCTTTATGCTAACTGCATCCACAATATACTCCTTATTGTAACTAATAATAGAAGCACATCCTCTGAAATGTAAATGTAGTCTATCTTAAACTGTTATCAATGTCAGGAAAGTGCTATTCAAACAAGCAAGCATGTTAGATGTCAGTCTTCACAGTTTCCAATAAAAGTGGGCATTATCAGGAGTAAACAGTATTGTATTTTAAAGAGAATTGCGCTTAACATTGTTCAACAGACATACGATGATGATAATGATTATAGATTGGTTAGGCTAAGCTAAATCTTACATATTGCTGCTTCCATGCTATCTTAATTTACTTTAAAACTGTTATTGTAAGAGCCCTAACAGGAGCAATATCATGAAATCAGCAAGTCTCATCACTGTTGTAATATCCAAATACATCCAGATGCTGGTTCTGAAGCATGAAGATGTTGCAAGTGTGCATGTTTAGCTCTCTCAAAGGCACAAATGAGATAAAATTATTCAGAAGGAACACGTTGACTGTACAAAGCTGAAACAATCACTTGCTACCTTAGAGGCTGTGAATGCAATGTTTTGCAGGCAGCACAGGAGCTCTCTCAAAGGCACAAATGAGATAAAATTATTCAGAAGGAACACGTTGACTGTACAAAGCTGAAACAATCACTTGCTACCTTAGAGGCTGTGAATGCAATGTTTTGCAGGCAGCACAGGACCCCCAGCACTCTGAGGAAGCAGGCAACCATCTGATTTCTTTAACTACTGCCATCCAACAGGGCCAAAGATGCTGGACATTTAAAGTTTCTTTTACCTTATAAAGACTATTTCTTTTTAAGAGTACTGCAGAAAAAACTATAAAGGACGATCAATGGATAAGCCTTACATGAAGCAACTTATAACTAAGAGCCTCACAGATGAGGCTGAAACTCCCTATGGTCTGAAAGACCTAATCCTGTAACATACAAGTTATTTGCCTATTTCCTGTTATTGTGGACAGCAGTCTACCTTGATAGCAAAGACTATCACTACAGAAAAAGTAACTCTTCAGATATTCTGTAGGTGTGAGAGTTTGGGTACAGGTTTCTTAAAAAATTATCATTAAAAAAAATCCAGAACTTTGGAAATTGCCTAAATTCTAATTTTAATCTTTAGATAATCTCAAATATAGGCCCACTCAAAATGTCTTATTACTTGAATTGGGCCACTGCCAGAGTAAACTTTCCTGTAGATTAAGTGAAGAAATTAAAACCTGGTATTTCCTTTGTTTAACAGAAATGTTTACTCACTCAAAAATCGGTTGTTGCTTCTGAATAACCTCAGAAAATAAATATTCATAAAACAAAAGTACTGAATGTATTAATTCTGTAGGAAATATGAAAACATCCGTATCTAATATATATAGCTGATTGTCTATACGTGTAAATAAACTTCCATTTTAAAAGGGAGGAAAATAGACATTTTGGCTTCATACCTGGTTTTCTTCTACATTAATCACTGGCCTACCTCAGCTGGACAGAAAACTGCATAGCAAAGAGGAGTTTGTTACCTTTTGCTGCTGTTAGAACTCAGCAAATTATTCGTGGCTCAAATTGTCTTGTTATGGTCTGCTCACTGGATCTTACCCAGTCATTTTCATTGTAAAATATGGTAATTTGGCTGGTTTTCCACTTCTTAAAAAAATTATTTTATTTTCAAATTAACATCTTGAACAAAACAACAGCCTTTATCTTCTTCAGGAAAAGCAGCTCAGTGTAGTCACACATACAAGCTTGAGGATGACAAGTTTGTTTCAATATTTTTGTCCCACCTCTTTCTGATATGGATAGTTTTCAGATACTATTCAGCCCTCCAGATAATCAAAACAAAAATGATTCTCATTTTCATGGCTTTCCCTAAATTTGAAAATCCTAAGTTTTAGAAGTTACTTTTTTGTTTATGCCTTATGTTCTGCAAATATAGGAAAATATGAGGTAATTTTTAATTTAAATTAGGATACTTTAGCTGCATTACCTTGGCTGATCAATAAATCTTTAGAAACCTGGATGTCTGAACATTCAGTCTGTTCTGGTGAGTACCTCATTGCATAATCCTTATCTGAATATTATGCAGTAACTATAATTTTGACGAAGCAGCAAAGTGCACAAACACCATCTTCTGTTAAAATTTCACATCCCTGTGAAGTCCTAAGACCTAGCCCAGACTGTTCAATCAGCAAAATTAGAAAAAGGGCATATACTAGATCAGAGCAGAGAGACAAAGAAGGGAGATGAGAATGTCCCCAGCTTTCTGGCAGGTGCTCCACAAACAGCCTACCTAGAATAGTAATGGAAGCAAGGGTCAGAACCCTTTCTGTGAGAGCATCCATCAGTCACAGAGGGCTTCCTTCTCTTCTGTGCTGAGGTGATCCAGATATAATAGTTGAGACAACATCCATTAATTCCTACCATAACAATAGAACATTTTGCTTTCCACCCCGAGGGTCATAATTCTCAGTTATTGCTGAGTTGAGACTTCTGTTGCAAGTGTTTAGGAATATTTCTTGCATATAATGGATTCTGATACATAGTGAGCCTCCTCTGGGAATCCCAACAATATAGCACGCACTCTAGCAATTCCCAACAGCTTAGCAGAGCTACATATGCTATAGTTTGCAGTGTTTTATTCTGCATGGCCTAAAATTAGTGCACTGGTACCGGGAAACCTGGCAGCTCCAGCTATAGATAACTACGCTGCAAGTGAGGACAACTTTACACTGCGGTATGGTGGCTCCTTCCACAGTCTTGAAAAGGCTGTAAAACAGGGCTGTACTCTTACCACGATGCAGTTCTCTCCCTGATCACTTCTGCCTTTAGTTACAATGCAGAAGAGCAAGACTGACACTTCTTTTGCCTAAATACTGTTGAACACAGTGATAAATCCCATCATTACCTCCTGAATTCAAAAGGACTGAAGAGGAAATCCTCTCCTCCGTGTTCAAGGCAGCGTATTAGAGCTACACAAAACGCAGGAAAGAAGAGAGGATATTCCCATAAATCTGATTTCTATTCCATCTCCAAGATATCAGCCAAATGCTGCACCAGTTACAGGGCAGTATAGCAGGCAAGAAAGCAAGCAAAACCTGAAACACAGTT
Source organism: Neopsephotus bourkii (assembly GCF_033783945.1). Taxonomy (NCBI): domain Eukaryota; kingdom Metazoa; phylum Chordata; class Aves; order Psittaciformes; family Psittacidae; genus Neopsephotus; species Neopsephotus bourkii. The sequence goes on along the minus strand of NW_026901363.1, from coordinate 2,445,213 downwards.
GACAGACACACTAAAGTTATCATATTTTATTGTTACTGGAGTTCTAATTTAATTTTTGCTTTACTTGGGAAGCTGGTCTTGCACGTTGGAAAGTGAACATGGTGTGGACATTTGCTTTCTTGCCCTTCCACTATATGAAGGTCACCTACATCTCTTCCTTTTTGGAAAACATTTTAAAGCAGGAGTGCTATAGCACAGGAAGCCTCTTCCCAAGAGGAACAGTTCTCCTTCATCAAAATATGTGCAGGGTATTTTTTCCAAGGTTAGTGAATGGAATGTAACCTACAACATCTGCTAATGGCTGGAAAACTACTGTGCCTCTGAATTAGATTCCTATGATAGATGAGATGTGTCTGCCAGGAAAGAGGCTTTTAAAATGGGTGTCCATTATTTTTTAATTTACAGAGGTAGCACACACAGCTCTTCAGATATATTTTAGGAATTTCTTTCAGGAAAAGAAGAGAAAGAGGTGAGACAGACACAGAGAGGGTGAAAACCACTGGGAAAAGAGTCCCCATAACTATTTCACTACCTTTATTCGCTGTCATATAACAGTGGGATCTAGCCCTTGCAACAAGTCATGTCCTAAAAAGCTGTTCAATCCCTGGTCTTGGACACTTCTGCTTTCTTTGTTGGGCTCAGAATATTCCATTTCTCCATTCAGTCTTCAAGGTTACTTCCAATTTTCAAGCATATTCAGTCAATAAACTAGAAGAAATTAAAACAATTGAATCCAACAGTTGGCAGGGCTCTTAGGACCTCTCAGCCTGTTGTAGTTCTCAGTACATGCAGAAGAGGATTGTTTTGCTTTAGAAATTTTTGTACACGTTGACTGAATCACGTATGGGATTTTCACAGTAAAACCCCCTTGAACTCTAAACAGAAAGCAGCCCTCTAACACACACACACACAAACACATACAGAGTGCATTTTTGAAGGTTGCTGTAGAATTTGCTGACTGGGATTTGAAAACTAAAGAAATAAACAAGCAAACAAAACCCCAACCAAACAACCGCAAAATCAACCTCCCTCCCTGCCCCCCTCAAACACACACTAAACAAATAAGTTCCTATAGATTGGTACGCAGAACCGTGTCAGCTTCAGCCATAAATAAAAATCATCATACAGACACAGTCTTAACAAAAAAATAGCCCACATTCCAAAAAAGATCATCATGAGAGATCACAAGATGACCTACTCAAGGATATTATGGATACAAGAAAGAACGCTTCTAGAAAAACATAGGAAAAAAAACTTACATGAGCAATCTTTAATTCTAACCAAACACTTAAGAGTCATGTGCTACTTCAAGTCTTCCTGTTTTTCCAGCCTTAACCTCAGTGTCCCAGGCTCAATATTCTTTTTTAAAGAGACTCACTCATGCAAAGGTGTCACAATCCAATGTTCTACAAATATAAAGATATGAATCCCATTCTCATTTTCATTCCCAGCTCCCAAGCTTGTACCAACAGAAGCGCATCTGCATTTTTTACCAGTTCAATTAATCTGGATTCCTATAACAAGCAGAAGATATAGCACATAAATTAAATATTTGAAACTAAGTGTTCTAAAGTTTGATTTTCAGCTGAACTAATCATTTTCATGCACAGCTGTTTGGCCTCTGAACATCTTAATTAAAACTTTTCAGGAGGATAATAAAATTTGCTATTCAATCAAACATTGGACAATTTTACAGCTGATACCAAATGTTATATGATAAAATTACAGCTGAGTTTCAAAGCATCATTGGCAGTAATGACAATTAAAGACAGAGTTGATTTAAAAATCCCAGGTAATAGGCTTTTTCTGCACTCATTACTGAAGTGGAAATATTACTATAAATACTGTGGGACTTCTTTCTAGTGTCAGTATAAAAGCTAGTTCAAGTGCAGTCTGCCTGAAATTTAGTGAGACCTGGGCATTAAACTCTGCATGAACAATTCTACATACCTGCTACAGAAAACAACTTTTGGGTTTTCTTTAGATGGCAATTAGAAATTTACCAAGTCCCATTACCTTCAGCACAAACCAATCAACATGAGGGTAGCTTAACATAGAAAACAGAAGCTGTTAGCTATACCCAGACTTGTTACATGATGTAAGGATGAAATTCTCCATTAATGTGCCTACCTTTCAATACACCTCAAAAAATTAAAGAAAGCCCCTAGTTATTATACAGTTTGGATAACACCTGTACCAAAACATTTTAACAATGGAACATCATATAGCGTAAGGAATGAACTGATGAAATTAAAATCTTGCTTTAACAATGTTCTTGGAGAACCTCCTTACTCCAGGCTATGGGGGTCTTGTTGTTAAGTGCCGCACCATGCTGCTGCGGGGGATAGAGGACAGCACTTCCCAGGGCAGGTCTCATGACCTTCATCCAGCCCATCTTAGAGAAGGAAGTCAAGGACCCACTGTAAGGCAAACCTTGGGAGGAAAACATCTTGCTGGCCTTAGCAGAAATCTAATTTTTTTTCCCATAGGCAGCCTTTCCCTATCAAGCAAAGCTAAAGGAACATTACAGGGGTTTATAGATTCTTTCAAGTACCTCTCCACCAAGCCCATGCTGCAGAAGTCTCTTAACAACTGGGCTAGTGTTACAATTGCAGTTCCAACAGTGTGGAGTTCTTTTTGTTTGGGCTGTTTTCTTTGTTTGTGGAGTTTCTGTTTGCTGATAATAACAACAACAACAATAATGTTTTATGTATTTAACAGACAGTATGTTTAGCAGTTTCATAATCAAAGAGTTTATTTCCGGTGGTAGGTATTTAGTCATCTAACACAAAAAAGAAATTAATGGGCTGCATCAAAAGGAGCGTGACCAGCAGGTCGAAGGAGGTGATCCTGCCCCTTTATTCTGCTCTCGTGAGACCTCACCTGGAGTATTGTGTACAGTTCTGGTGTCCTCAACATAAAAAGGACATGGATTTGTTGGAACAAGTCCAGAGGAGGCCACGAGAATGATCAGGGGACTGGAGCACCTCCCATATGAAGATCGGCTGAGAAAGTTGGGGCTGTTCAGCCTGGAGAAGAGAAGGCTGTGTGGAGAACTCATAGCAGCCTTCCAGTATCTGAAGGGGGCCTCTAGGGATGCTGGGGATGGACTCTTCATTAGGGACTGTAGTGATAGGACAAGTGGTAATGGGTTAAAACTTAAACAGGGGAAGTTTAGATTGGATATAAAGAGGAAATTATTTCCTGTTAGGGTGGTGAGGCACTGGAATAGGTTGTCCAGGGAGGCTGTGAATGCTTCATCCCTGGCAGTGTTCAAGGCCAGGTTGGACGAGGCCTTGGGTAATATGGTTTAGAGCGAGGTGTCCCTGCCCATGGGGGGGGTTGGAACTTGATGATCTTAAGGTCCTTTCCAACCCTAACTATTCTATGATTCTATGATCCTATGTTGAGAAGAAAGCCTACTTTATTTTTGGTTGTTTGTTTTTTTCTGTTAACATTTGCAGATGATTTAAAATCTAGATAAAATTGTTATTTAGTGCCAGAGCAAAACAGTTCATGCAAAACCATGAGTTGATTATTTCTGTGAATAAATTTCTGTGCTTCAGAGTCATACAATTATCTTTCCTGCAGTCCAGTTCTTACTGGCAAGAAGTAAGGAGAAACAAATTTTTGCTGCTTTAGAAAACAAGGTCACAAAGAAGTTCATTAGATGGACAGAAATCTTTTAAGGACTCAATTCTGCAATTAGATACATCATATCAGAGTTAATACGAAAAACCCACCCTAAAAAACAAACAGTCCACAACAACATTTAAACTGAGAGAGAAAAATCTTGCTGCTTTTTTTTTTAAACAAATATTAGCTACCTGAAAAATACAATTCATCTTTCCCTAATTGTTTTCTTTCGACATTCATTGCAACTCTTTTTTAACCAAAGCCCAGCATGTGTATGTCCTCTATAGAACAATGGGTTGTTTGCAGGCATTTTCTTCTTAGAAAAAAATGTATCACCTGGGAAGCTATCACAAAAAGGCAAGAACTTTGTACTCCATTTCTTAGAGAACTGGAAGATCACAAACCCATCAGTTTCTGGCTAAGAGAATAAAGTATTATTTTTCATTTAAAAGGGATTTATTCTGGACTTTGAAAAATCAACTTCATAAAGAGGTTTAATTTAAAATGAAGTAAAAAGAAGCCTTCAAATGGCATTTTGTTGAGAGACTGACACTGAATTTAAAAAAATTAAATTCAGATTACTATAGGTCTATATGCTAATTATGAAATTCAGATTAACTATAAAATCCTAAAGCATAATTGGGCTTCTCTATTTCATAGTCATTTCCTCTAAGTTGCCCAGTTCAGTTCAGTTTTTATAAATTAGCTCACATTGATAATTCTAGTAAATAAAAAGAGCTTTGCCCACTGCACTAAAAGAAACTAAGGGATAAGTCAATACTTGTGTGGGGGAATATTAGAAATTAGCCTTGAGGGGAGCAATGAAAAAAGGCTGTAATATCTTAAAAGAGATTTTGATCCTTTAGTTTTTCATGCATCGAGCAAGAAAGATACCCTACTGATAGGACACTATCAGACAAAACAAAACTACATAAGCAGGAGTCCACTTGAGATTTGGACTAGGGACTAGGGAACCCAAGTACTACTTAAGGACTAAATGGCACAGGTGACTAAAAGTTAATTTCTTCAGAGAGGCCAATTTTCATATTAAAATAATATTGTAGAGGTATTAAATATAAAATAAATGAAATTAAATACATACATAAAATTAAAACATGATGAATTAAAGTAAAACAAATTTCTGTACTAAAACTGGCGAATGTTAAATGATTGCTCACAGACTTCAAAGATTTCCTTTAAGCAAGTTAATACAAAGACTTTCTGGGAGTCTCATTAATTTAAGACCCAAAAAAAAAAAAAAAATCAGCTTCCTAAACTAACAGGTAAAAAAGATTTTGTCCTTCAGAAGATTAGGAGAAGGTGGGCAACATTTTGGGTCACTACAGTAGAGTAGATGAATATATAGTACTGTCAGCACTCAAGGGAATAACCAAGGCAGAAGACCTTGAATGCAGAATATTTCTAACTACTTTAGATTCCAGAGCAGAGAGTTTAAACTGCTTATCAACCAACAGGTATGCTTCTGTCTCTTAAGAATATGACCCTCTCCCCCACTATGCTCTATACAATTACAGATCATACACAATCCCAGTTTCTTCCCAATATAAGGATTTACTTAGCGAAAAGATGTTCAACTTCCCCCCTTTCATCCATCCATCATAGACATTACAGATTTTAATTACCTCTGAGAATTATCTTTTGAGTCTCAGCATAGTTATGTTCAACAAAAAAAAGAATATAATCAACAGTGATTTCCCTCTGTGACAGTACATTACAGAAGCTGCTACTGAAAGCAATCAGGTAGACCTTGTGTAGTTCTGCCATTTCTTGAGCTAGAAAATGTTTGAGGTTTTTTTGTTTTTCCTTGATCTTTATCACTGGACATATTTATAATGTTGTCCAATTCTTTTCATTGAAGTTGTTGATAAAATACTGGGTTTTCAAACAGGTTGTTTCCATAAAAGATTTTACAAAACTCTGGGTGTGCTTTGGAACTTCTGACACTGGGCATTATTGCAGTGCCAGTTTTCTTGTACCTTCCACATTAGTGTGTTCATCTTTCCAGTCAGGGATACCCACTGTATGCTGGCTTTGCCCTTCAGGCCCAAATTCCTAAAGGAAAGGTCAGTCTAACTGGGCAAGCCAACTTGCAAAAGAGGTTTGGTTGGTATGCTGGAGGGAAGGAATGACATCCAGAGGGACGTTGACACACTTGTGAGGTGGGCTGATGCCAATCTCATGAAGTTTAACCATGAAAAGTGCAAGGTCCTATACTTGGGTCAGAGCAATCCCAGGCACAGCTACAGGCTGGGCAGAGAAGAGATTCAGAGCAGCCCTGCGGAGAAGGACTTGGGGGTGCTGGTCAAAGAGAAATTTAACATGAGCCAGCTTCAGTGTGTGCTCACAGCCCAGGAAGCCAACCATATCCTGGGATGCATCAAAAGGAGCGTGACCAGCAGGTCGAAGGAGGTGATCCTGCCCATCTACTCTGCTCTCGTGAGACCTCACCTGGAGTACCGTGTACAGTTCCAGTGTCCCCAACACAAAAAGGACATGGAACTGTTGGAACAAGTCCAGAGGAGGCCACGAGGATGATCAGGGGACTGAAGCACCTCCCATATGAAGGTAGGCTGATAAAGTTGGGGCTGTTCAGCCTGGAGAAGGCTGCGTGGAAACCTCATAGCAGCCTTTCAGTAGGGGGGCTATAGAGATACTGGGGAGGGACTCTTCATTAGAGACTGTAGTGACAGGACAAGGGGTAACGGGTTAAACCTTAAACAGATGAAGTTTACATTAGATATAAGGAAGAAGTTTTTTACTGTAAGGGTGGTGAGGCACTGGAATGGGTTACCCAGGGAGGTTGTGAATGCTCCATCCCTGGGGGTGTTCAAGGCCAGGTTGGACAAAGCCTTGGGTGAGATGGTTTAGTGTGAAGTGTCCCTGCCCATGGCAGGGGGCTTGGAACAGAATGGCATTGAAGCAGGTCACCATACCTAACAGTGAACACTTTGTACTACCTTGTGAAGATGCTGCTGGTCATTGTATAATTAGAACTGTCCTTCTAATTTTATTTAGTAACTGGAATACTGTGGCTTTTTCAGTCTATAAATATTTTTAAAATAAAATACCACAGGAGCAAGATAAAGCTAAATATATTAGTAGCAGCACTTCACTGCAAAATACATAATTACACTTGATATTTAGACTGTCTTTTGACCTCCAGTTATGAAACATGCAGAAAATCCTTTGCCTCTAACCACATGCCAGGGTGGAAAAAAATGCACATCATCAGGGACGTGCCACAAGCTCATTATTTCTCCAAATAGAAATAGTGTAAAAATGTATAGTTATCTTCAGTCTACACTTAAGTCCTTTTATGGACTGCAAACCTGACTTGAACTGAGAAAGTTTGTGCTGTTAAGAATAAATAAGAGATTCCTGTGTATTCTAAGAATTTCCTACTAGTTGTGGAAATGCTGATTAAATTCGGCTTAGCATCCCTTAACCTGGCATAATGAATACTGTCAAATGCAGAGATCATTTCATTAGCTGCAGTTCAGCTTCATATGGTGTCATGCCCAGTCAAGCAGCTTGCCCACTTCCTCCAAGGCCACAGCTTTCCTTTGGAGCACTTGTGAGGGGAAAGATTTTCCCACACTAAGCCTACAAATTGTGTTCAAGCTGTCTGTCCTCCCTCAGGAGTCACTCATGGCTAATTAGTCATCTCATCTGCTCTTCCCTCAAATAAAATGATTTCCTTTAAAAAGGCTATGTTCTAGCACAGGGTGACAAACCCTGCCCTTCACCAATACTCTTCAGTACATGCAGCCCACTCAGACTTGGTCTTAATATCAGTATTTATTGTTCTTTAAGAACAACTATTGCAGAAACTGCAGGAATTTGGGATCTGCACACAGGAAATTTGCAGCTTAGTGTGCTGAAACAGCCAGCCTCTTTCTGGCAATGCTGCTATAAATTCCAGATTCATCAGTTAGCAGACAACAGCATAAAGTCCACATAGACATCTTTTAAATAGTTCAATATAGAAGAGAGGTGAATTATTATCAGTATTCCTTTATAAGTGTAAAAAGTACAATTTTAAATTGAACTGCTGACAGGATCCTTTTCTCTAATGTCATGGCAGGATTACCAAAGGCTACTTTAAATGCTTGTACTGAAAAAAAAAAAAAGCCTCTGAAAGATATATAGGGGAAACCCTTTCTGCCTCGGATAATGTCATATTTTAATCCTGGTAGGTAATTAAGCCACATGTAGCCACTCGCTCACTCCCCATAGCAGGATGGGGGAGAGAATCGAAAGAATAAAAGTAAGAAAATTCATGGTTTGTGATGGACAGTTTAATAGGTAAAGCAAGAGCCATGCACACCAGGAAAGCAAAAGCAAGGAATTAATTCACTACTTCCTATCAGCTCTCTCCAGGAAAGCAGGGCTCCATCATGCATAACAGTGACTTGGAAAAACAAATGCTATCCATTCTGAACATCCCCCTGTTCCTTCTTCTCCCCCCAGCTTTTTTTGTTGCTCAGCATGATGTCTAGTCTGGAATATCCCTTGGTTCAGTTGCTGTCAGCTGTCTAGGGTTCTCCTTCAAAATCACTGTGCACCCCAGCCTCCTCATGGAGGAGGCAAGGAGCAGAAAGGGCCTTGACACTATAAACTTTGCTCAGCAGTAAGAAAACATCCCTGTGTTAATACTATTGCTTCAGCACAAATCCAAAACATACCCCTTTGCAAGCTACTATGAAGAAAATTAACTGTATTCCAGCCAAAACCAGCACAGGTAATATTACAATGACATCTACTATTAAAAAATGAGTGTAAGTGGAGTGACTAGGGGATTATATATTACTTAAGAAGGGCTGAGACAGGATTCATCCAGGCTAGCAATAAACAAAATTCATGCAGGCTTTGTGAAAAACACAATTAATTCCAGTGCAAGATAAAAATTAGCTGAAATTCTCATCAAGATAATACTCTAAAGAGTGCCATGCCTGCAGACATATGAAGGTAATGCTTGTATTTAGAGAGGTAATGCTTACTGAACTTTACAACCTTCACTTACTGCTATTGCAATACATCTGAAGATAGAGGCAAAACTTCAGCAACTACAAGTCTTCACAAAACTATTCAGTGCTAACCATAATGAACAGAACATCCCTCTGGTGTCTGAGAGGTTTAGAGAAAAATGGAGCTTTCTGAACCTAAAGCAATTGCAAGCCTAACATTAACCCAACATTGCCTATGGATCAGTATAATAGAGAATAGATTTGTCTCAGACTGTATCAAGCATTTTTAGCCTAAACTTCTACAGAAGCAGATGTTAAGTGAGTAGAAATGCTGTCCGTTATCAGACACCTTATATACAATCTTTACTTTCTTCTTTCTCTGTTTTGTATCCTGCCTCCTGAACTGAGTACATCCAAGAGTAAAATGGCATTCCTTAAAAGCAAAACAGAAAGCTTTTTACTCATCAGTTGTGCTGTGCTGTAGTTTAATTCGGGCATTTGAGGCAATGCACAATTGAATAAACAGCGTGTAAAAGAGAATGAAGCTAGCAGGCACAGGAGCTATTGCGACACAGTTGTCAACAAAGGTATCAGTGAAAATATAACCTCACTCTGGCTCCATTTAGCAGTTAACTTTCTTTTTTGGAGTGAAGCAAAGGGGACACAGCCGTATGCACAACTGCCATGCTAGGGAAGCAAATTTATTTGGTAAACCAGATGTTAAACATATTGATTTCGAATTAAACATTCCTACAATGAGTTTGGAAAATACTACACTGAAACCTGAGTTTCTACAGCTGCAGTTTTATCTTCTGTATCACATTGCTACACAGGTCCAAGCTGCTCCAAATATTTCCAGGAAAATTTTGTACTTTGAATAAACATTTCTGAAGGATTTCTACCTAAGATTTCTTCATAGCTTTATCTCTGCATGTAAGCACAGGCTTGTCTGTTCAAATAGCTATTGGAGTCCTACACAAGGCTTTCTAACAGGAGCAGATGTCAGCTTGCGGCTATTAGCAACAAGGGCAATATTAAGATGAACATACGTTTGCATATTAAAGATGTTGCAACACCATTTTTCTTGGCAGTAAGGTTTTGTTTTTGCAATTACCATCAGCGGAAGAAATATCTAACCAACCCAGTAAGAATCCTATGAACAATATTCCATATGCTGGGAGAATGACATCGAAAATGAGGAAAAGTTCACATATTAAGGTAAAATTAGCTATAACCAGAGGTTATTGAAATAATACAATCACTTCCTTTTACAGCTTCTCCCGACACTTAACAAGGTTTTATTTCAGAGGAAATAGGGAAAGAAATGTATATGTCACTCTTTTCGCCTTCTACTGTGCATTTGTGTTTGGAAAGTCTGAACGTTACTTACATTGAGGAGATTTTATTAGGTACTGTTAGAGAAAACTTGAAACATTAGTAATAACGTTTATGCCCTTTTTAGCTTCCTGTTCTCTTTTTAAAGTAGAATGATGGGAAGAAAATGTCAGCTGGATACATATTTCATTTGAGTTAGCCTATACTGAACATTTAGGACTAATCTGAATAACACCAGCACAGAACTTCATTATTTATGTGACAGCCACAGTCAGAGGCTGAACCAAGATCATATCACACTATGTCCTGTGCCATCATAAAGTGAGATAAAAGTGTTTCTGTCCGGAGGGTTTACATTCAAAATTTAGGCTGTAATCTTAAAAACGTCTTTGGATATTGTAGAAAAGGAAAAAGTCCAAGTGGTTGCAGTGGAACTTGTGGACACTGTTCATTTCAGTCAAAAATGATTGAGTACATGCATACCTTATTCCTAGGCAACTGCACAATTTGCATAGCTAACAACCTGTGCCTGCTTTGCAGATAGAAAAAAATGACTGATAAGAACAGCAGAAACACGGTTATAGTGAGAACAATTTAAATTGAAGGATAAATGTCATGGAGTTCAAGAAAAGGACATTTCTATACTTCTCTGGAAAGGGCACATCAAATTCAGTGGAAGGTCAAACTAAGTAAGTATTGGAGGTTTTAAAAACTCATGTGTTTCTTGGAAGGAAAAAAAATAAGAAAAAAATCCCATAGAATATTTCTCAGTAATGGTCAAGTTCCCATAATGTTGCTGTTTGATCATCAGATGAAAACTGTTGTTCAGGAAAAATCATCAATGACATCCTATGGTTATAAGAAAATTGAAATATATCTAGTGATTTTTGTACTCTTATTCAAATTCTGGAAATGTTCATCCTTAGGGACCCAAGATGTCAGAGGAAACATATACAATATATAGACAGGACTCTCAGCAGATGTAAGTAGTATTCACTATCATTCTTGGTGCCCAAGGATTAAATATGTAGCAAAAAGATCAATCTTCAACCTATTTAAAGAAGAATCCTTCATTCCTTACAACTTCGACCATGCAAGTATTTGTAAGTAATTGACTTGGTTTTCTGCCAAAGACTTTTTTTCCATGCCTGGTTTTTAATAAACCATATGTCATTTACAGAGATAAAGCAAGATGCTCTTCTTCATTTCTCATTTTTACTCTAAAATCAAGAGTTGAATAATAAATGGAAATAGATATACTATAAAGCAAACCTTCCCATTCAAATTACTTAATTTCTTAATATTTTATTTTCTGTTGATAAAGTACCATGCCTCACCACATTCAGTGTTAATGATTTTAAGAGATATTAAAGTCAGCCTCATTTTTACATGCAGACTTTTACACGTTAAGAAGAAAAAAGCTTTTAATTTCAACTGGACTGGAAGTTTAAGAAAGTGGATGTTGCACCTCTTGCAAGAAATTGTTTTCCTTTGGTGCTTACAGAAGCTTGACATGTGGTCAAGGAAATACTCAGACTGATTAAAAGCAAACTGCTAAAAATTAACTATTCACAGATGTCTCCTGCAAATCTGACATGACTTTGATTTAAACGCCAAACAGAAATATTCTGGCAGGACATCTATGGATCATTTTTATTGTCAGTCACCTGAAATTTTAGCTAGAGTTACTAAATTGAATACTCTTATGGGAAAATGGAGATCGAATGTAGTTAATATCTAGTAAACACATAATGCAAACACTTAGCTTTCCCCGCACTTTGTTCAGTCTACAAATTTAGTTTAAAGTTTAAAAGTTAAAAAGAAAATAAATAAAAAATAAAGAAGCGTGAGCACAGCAGTAACTCCCAAAGAGGCAATCTGAGAAAGGTCAAATACTTTTTTTTCATTTCTGGTCAAGATTGAAAAAATACTTCCATTTTTGGTATGTTATTAAAGACAGTGTTCTACTGCAAGAAAATTGAGATACCAATAAGGACTGGTGTACACTGGGGATCTGACACCATTAAGTGATTGGGGGACGTCTCAGTGAAACTGTATCTGACCCATCTCATTGTACTAACCTGAACTGTATACCACGGAATAGGTACATATTCACCTTGATTTTTTTAAGACTGTCATTCTTATGCTTCAATCTTCACAATCCATTTTTAGTAACTCCCTCAGAAAACTGTTGGGATTTTCAAATTCAGAGGCAGCGTAAAGGTTTTTTTCCTTATCCCCAAAACTCAGCTGAATAGCTGCCTTCATTTTTAATGGGTGCCTTTCTAATTTTAATTGGGTCCCAGTGCTCTGAAGAAGTGTTGGAATTGCAGCAAGGTATCAGAATCATGGCAACAGTCAAACATATATGAACAGCTTAACTAATTTAAATATTATTTTATTGCTAATGGAGCTACAGCCAATAAGGTAAGGGTCTGACACAGGTTTTTCACATCAGGGATGCACTAACAGACTGGGTTAAAGCACCTGTATCCTTCTGTCTCTGTGATTCTCTGCAATCTCATCCACCCTAGCTGCAGAAGCTCAGCAGCTGGTGCTCGAGGTCTGCTCCAGTACAGCAGTCATGTAATCCCAGATCAGCTCAGTGAATTTGTGAGAAAAAGTAATAAGAAGCCTCACCTTAGGTCCTCAGGCCACCTCTCTCCATCCAGCACCTCAGGAGCTGCCCCTGGTCTCAGCCTTTGCCATAGCTATGATGTAGGTGTAGGCAGCCACCTGCATTTCTGTTTAGCTTTGTGACCTGAATTCAGATGACCCTCATCATCATTAGCCTTCTCTAGCATTTTCTACACTACCAGGTACCTCCCCCCTTGTCTCCGATAGCACTCTCCTGCCTGTCTTGCTTCTGCTTTTGGCTCCTGGCTTACCTCCCTTTGCAAAGCCCCTCTTTTGCTGCTCCCCGATACCTTATCCATGAGAGAAATGTAAATGATTCCCCCCTTCCCTTGCCAACAAGAATTGTCATTTCATTAGAAAGAGTTAATGAAAACCTGAAGGAAAAAAAAAAAATCTACTCTTTGGTTCTTGCTCAAACATCCTTGATCATTCCAATAACGACTCCAGAAAGGAGGTCAATTGTCATATTATTTTTGGACTGATTTTGGAAATGCACACAAATTTATGTCACACACAACTATCTATGACCACAGAATAAAGCACGTTTGTTGCAACTGTAAAATATTCTGGGCTTCAGCTCAGAGACTTGAGGCTGCCAGTTCAGAGCCTCCAGAAGGAGGGACCCCTAAACAACTGCCATGCCATATGATGGTTAACAGCAGGAGGCAGCTCTATCCATTTCACAGCGGATGCTCCACCTGTTCTCAGACTTTTCTGAACAGAGATGTACAGAAAGACAGAGGGAATAGATTATTGGAGTTTTTAAGTTAAGTTAAATCTTTTTAACTTCCAAGGAAAAGCTATTTTTTTTTAAATTAACTCTAACTGTATTTGAGATAATTTTTTGACCCCAGTAAAATCAGCTACAGAATTCTCTCAGCTTCAATAGGATGAGAACTTCAGCCACTGTGAATCTATTACAGTTCTTTCAGAACAGATGCTTTAGTAGAAGCAATTTTTAACTATCTTATATCTACTCTCAGTTACATACATCATTTTCCTGACATTATTGTTCTGAGCAGAGCTGCTCAAATGTGAAGTAAGAACGTTTTTAAAATGTGATTCTTCATTAAGGAGCGGTAAAGTTTATAAGCAAATTTGAGTGCCATTAAAATTATGTAAAACCCAGCATGTTTTGCGAAATATTTTCACTCATAATTCAGCATTCAAATCTCCTTTTCATTACTGATGAATGAAACTGGTCAAAAATTGTCTAAATTTATCATAGCTGCTGCTGTCTGAGGTAATTCAGTGGTGTGATGCTTGGATTTGCTGCGCACAGCATATAACATCAAGGCATAGATACAATTTTCCTCATGTTCCGAATGGCTCCACTATATATTCTGATTTTAAAGTAGGATATGATCTCGATGCAGTCTTTAGGAAGCCCTAAGTATTCTTGACACTTGCTGGCACAGTACATCCAGCCATGAATTGTCACTGTCCTTTGGCTCTGGTTCTTTAGCAAAGGTTCTGGCCCAATAAAATTCAGTTCACACTCTCATCAGAAATGGCATGGTACGCTTTCTAAGATGCAATTGTCTTACGCACCAGAACCAACAGTTTGTCAAATTATGTGAAAATCATTTTGGTTTATACAGATGAAAGTAAGTAGGTTAATGTAAAAGCTGAGTTGGATGCTCTTCAGATTTCAAATGGTGGAAGATAGGGAATTAGCAAAGATCCTGCATTATCTCAAGCATAATCACTATAATTAGGAACTTATCCAAGCCTCAAAATGGTGAATAGAGGCCTTTTCAACCAAATTCTGATCTGGGATTACATGGGTAGGCCAAAAATGTTGGACAATGTTGTCCACTCTACTGAACAAAACTGAAGACTTCAAAATGCGCAGCCTATTTGAATAGTAACATTTCAAAAGCAAATTACTCAACATCAGTCACTTGAAATATATCTAGCATCAAGACTTTCTAAAAATTATGACTAATAACAGTATGACATTTTTCAGCAGGCAAGTTACCTAGCTGAAAGTACCCAAAACATGCAATCAAAGACAAGTTATAAAATGTGCTTGGAAGTGACCCACATGCCTTTGGAGCATAAAATGACTAGAATAAATGTCACAAAAACATTTGCTTTGTCACTGGAAACATTCTAGTGCTACAATAAACATGAAACAACTTAGAAGATTATGTGACATAAAGTCTTACAAGACCTGGTGCAAGTTTCAAAAAATTTAATTTAGACGGTATACGTGAGAATGCTTTTTCACACTAGAACAGGCTCCCAAGACCTGATTAAGGCTGAAAATCCTTGATTTTTTTGTCAAATAGTAATCACATCCTGTTATATTTTATAACAATCACACTACTAAGACTTATTCCTGAAATTTTATGCCACAGCAAAACAAAGAGATAGGGGTCTTTAAGAGTCCAAGTGGTAAAAGAAAATATAATTAGCTTTGAAGACTGTCACAACTTTCCCCCCCTCCTTGATGTAAAGTGGTTTACAGCAAAAGTAGAATCATAGAATAGTTAGGGTTGGAGAGGACCTTAAGATCATCTAATTTCAACCCCCCTGCCATGGGCAGGGACACCTCACACTAAACCATGCCACCCAAGGCTCTGTCCAACCTGGCCTTGAACACCACCGGAGATGGAGCATTCACAACTTCCCTGGGCAACCCATTCCAGTGCCTCACCACCCTCACAGTAAAGAATTTCTATTTTTTTAGTAGTTTTACTATTTCTCTTCTCTCTCTGCTACACACTAACATATATGTTCCTAAAAAATAAAAGAAATTAGGGGGTTATCTACATTTTAAAAAATAAAATTCTGCCAGTTCACATGAAAATTTAATCTTTCCAAGGGGTCTTTATTTTATGATTTGAACATTCACCATAAATGAAAAATATAACAAAACTTGAATACGTATTAAGGCAGGTATTGGAATTGCTAACAGTACACAACTTCAATAGTGGGAATGTGGCTGATAGCATGCCTTTTTAACGAACACATTACGCTTAGGTAGCAATTGAAGATTTTTCTTTTTTTTCCTTGATACTCATCTGTGTTTTGGTAATCAAAAGTCTAAGGTGTTCAGCTTCTCAAAGCAAGCTATGGAAGCACATTATGTTTTCTTTTCAGAATAGGAGTGGAAGGGGCTCAGTAAATGTTAATGAATATTCAGGATACAATTTACCTTCTCCTGAATCAATTCTGCTAAACCCAGGACACTTCTAAAGCAGTCAGAGCTCTGCCGGGCTTGAGAAATTGTAGTAAACATGCTCGCACTTTTGTTCTATATCATACTATGGGACCTTCTGACTCCACTGAATCTAACCCAAGACTTACTGTACCTAGGGTCAAGGACAGGCTCCTTGTACGTTCTTAAATAGAACATAAGAGTTCACAAGCCCCCTAATTTTCAAAAGTTCAAAAGTCCCTAATTTTCCTTTTCCATACTGCAAACTTTTATCTCACTTTCTCCCAGTGAATAGTTTTAGATGTCTTCGCTTCATTGTTCAAGCAATATACTAATTAAGAAATAAAACTACTTTTTCTTATGTATTTTACTGTCACCCACTAATTTCAGACAAAAAGGAGAATTCTGCTCTGTAATCATCTACTTCAGTTCACTAGTGATTCACCTGACAGCACTTGTCACTGCTACTTTTGCTGTCAGTATTTTTCTGAGTTTTTTTACACCCAGTATTATATGTTGCTCAAAAATTACTCAGAACTGAAATGCTCAAATGCCTCTTCTATGAATCTGGTCTCACATAATACAACAGCCAGTTTCAAAAGGCCTCTGCAAAAATCTTAAAAAGACTTTTTTGAGTGTGTCATCAGAACTGTTGACATATTTCAGAAGGAAGCACTGATGTTACATCTTTGCATGTGGTTATTGCTGGGTCAGTTTGCCTACCGGTAAGTCAGTAGAGCAACATATTCAGTTTGAAGAGAGACAGACAACACAATTTTAAGCTGTTAAAAATGTAATTCTCCTCCATCATGTGTTATTAATTTACCTTAAGCAGTGGTAACAAACAGTTCAAAAAAGACTGAAGTGCAGAACTTTTTTGCTCACAAATGCTCAAACATGCTCAGTGTTCTTCTAAACAAAACCAAAACCCCCATGGGAGTGGGAAGTTACGGCAGAATATGCTGCATTGAGTCTCTACTGAAATGAGACATCATTCTTTTTTACTTCTTCAAGTAGCTGTTTGTAGCGGTTTCTATTAACAAGACGAGGCTCATCTCAAAGATTCACCTTCAGAATAGACAGGAGTATTTTTAGTTCTAATTCTCAGTCAGTGGCTGTCACTTTCTTGCTTTATGGTATTGAGAACACATTCAGTTTATTTTTTATTCTTGTGTCTCATTCCTTGAAGAACATTGACAAGCTGTGTGGGAAGCAGCAGAAAGAATGAAGGGGTGGAGGGGGGGGACGGGGACGGACACGACACACATAAACAAACAAAACCAACAAAGAGATCACCACAAAAAACCCACAAGGTAGACATCATTTTAGCCTATTCTCACTTAAAATCTTGGGGGCAATGGAAGAGGTCTGCCTTGGTAAAATTCCTTCAGTGGGACCTTAGTCAAATAAACAAAGCAGTTAGGTACAGTGTGCTTCTACTAATTAATTCAAACAGATCCCCTTCAATTGCTTCACTGAAAGGGAAACAGTTCTGCTTACAAGGAGCAGTGTAATAAGACCTCTAGCTCACATCTTAAGGCATCATCTCTGGTACTGTGGCTCTGCAGTGGTCAGGGACTTATCTTTGCTCAAAACTCATACATAATAGGTAGGACAGAATATGGCTTCTATTATTCTACCAGAGCCTTAGGGAATGAAAAAGGTTCTTTCCAAGTGTATTACCGCTAGCTTCAGAGTAACAATAAAAGAAAGGATAAATCTGACTTATCGTCATCAGTTGTGATGGAGATAGTGCCATTCTATTCTGCAGCACTTGAATCACAACCTGCACCATGCTTTCCATCTCCTGAAGCAGGAGATGACTCTCTTGACAATGCACAGATTCATTTCTCTCCATTACCCGTGTCCGTGTCCTGAGATGAAAGTGATCAGTCAGGGTAGAGGGACCATAACCAGAAAGGAAGTAGTTCTAAATACAGAAAACAGATTGTCAGGCTAATAAATAAAGTAATACTATATCCTAAGCCTTTCTCAATCAGAGGGGTATAAAAAAACCATTATTTTGATTTTTTGTTCCTTACTATCCAAAGATAAAAAATTTAAAAAGTCTGTCTCTGCAACAGGAATAAATATTGGCATCAATATAACAACAGCAGCAAGCCTATTATTAGGAAACAAAGATAAGGAGAACCCAGAATTTCTGCAAGCTTCTTGTTAGTTACCAGCACTTGTTGCAATTTTTTAATTTGCATGAGCACAGTGGTGAATATGTCGATATTGCATTTATATGTGTATGCTACTCTCCATAAGACAGATGCACAGCATCTGATTCCTCACTGCTTATGTACCTGGTACCGTCACTTCCATCTGTGCCTCTACTCTTCCCCTGATACTGTAAGATCTATGACAAGCTCTCTGTTGGTCATGTAAGTATCATTCACACTGCAAAATCAAGGAACTGTAATCTACAATCTGCTGCTGAAGGAGTCCTGGTGAAGAAAATCTGGTTTAGCTATGTTTTATACTTGACTTGTGTGCTTGCAAGTATGATATTATGAGGGCAATTGGGAAGGCATCCCAAAGAGAAAAAAGAAAAAAAAAGCAGTAGATATAATGTAGTGAAAACCCTTAAAATTCACTCTCAGAAAAAAGGGTACCTCAGGGAAAAGGAGGTATTTAAGATCATAAGCAAACACTTGAAAACACCTTTTTTAAAGTAATACTTAAAAAGAAAAAGAGTAACTCCAAAAGGCCCAGCATTTACTAACAGCTACCACACTGTGGCATCCTATGATAACACAGTATTTGGCTGTATATTCAAAAGAAATTAACACTTAGAAGAAGAGAAACATTCCTCATAATCTACTATGAGATACATGAATAACTGTTGAATTTAGTAAAAGCAACAAATCTAAAATGGTAGAATTTTCCTCTCAGAAGGCTGCATAAATTATTGTCTTAATTAAGGAATCACATTTGATCTGTTATCTATGAAGCATTTCAAAGTTCTCGAAAACAAGTCTGGGGTATTGATAATGAAAAGACATGGAAGACACGGCTGTCAGTGCAACGTTTGTTTGGCTCTACTGAGTTATTTCAATTTTTTAGTGGTATAACAATATTCATGTCATTGCCTACAGTTTATCTTTGCAAAAGGGGAACTCATTTCATAATCAAAGCAGGAATATTACTAGTCTTACTGCATCTTCTGTACACATAATACTAACATTGGGATAAATACTTTCTGGTGCTAGAATAAATTGTAAATTGTCTGAAATTATACAGTACAGCTGTATTAATACTTAAAAATTTCACCATGATTAATGACATTATAATGCATACTCAAGGAATGAAATATAATTTGTCTCACATAATGGGTTACCTACCCCCTCATCAGTTCAGGAGGTTCAATTTTGCTGTGACCTTCTAATAACTGCAATTCAGTCACAGGTTCGTTAGCCACACTTTTTGTATGACCTAGAAAAAATAGTATGGAAATCCAATTCTGAAGTCCATCACAAGTCTGTTCCAAAACCTATTTCAGTTTCTGGGCTGCCAGCAATAATGGAATGAGTATGAGCAGGTGACTGATCAGTGAGAATTACCTAGTTCAGTCTTACAGTTTTTTATTCAGGTGCCCAAGCTCATCAGTTGTTTCTGATACCTGCCAGGTCATTCATTTTGTAGCATATGCTTCCTCAGAAGAGACATATAGGTATGGACACTTCTATTTTTAATGGAATGTTCTTACTTTGTTGGAAGCCATCTGCCAAAGTGCTATTTTCTGGGACACTTTCAGAGGAGTCTGAATGCACAGAATATCCTTGTACTTCAACACAGCAGGTCTAGAAAAGCCACAGCTTAAGTCTTCTGTTACAGGTAAAGGTTTGCGGGCAGGATAATTCTTTCAAGTGGGGGGTATTGTTATTTCAAGTGCTGTAGATGGTTACCAGACCTATGAATTTATCTCAGCTGGAAGAAAATTACTTTCTGTAAAATTGCTCATCTCAGCTATCATACCTAATGTAATGTGGATTAAGACAAGGAGAGCTGACTAGACTATAGGAAGAGAACAGCTAGATCTGCCACCAAGAGCTTAGAAATGTGACATGACATATATTCTACATAAGCTGGGAAGTAACAGTATGGCAAGTTGGTTAGCTTGAAAAATGTAAACCTTCTTTTTTGAGGTCTGTCTGACATCACATCATGAATAGCTATTAAATTTCTTTTATGTTTATTCAGTGCAGTCAGCAGGTATACAACAGAAAGGATAAAAAATTATATGCCAAATTAGACATAATGTTCTTTCTCTCAGTGTGTGAATGACTACCTGAAACTTAATGCCTGATAAAGTACCAGGTCACAGGGAACTATTCCAGTCAGCTTTGAACTTAAGCTTGGCTTCAGAATAGTACAGCTGTACTAATGAGATGCTCTGCACAGAGTAGTAAAATATGCACACATAGTATTGCTTCACTACCTTACATGAAGTTGTACTGATTTATAACTTAGTCTCCAGTGCATGTCAATTTCCTCAGAGAACAGGAATTCAACATATTGTTTTGATAAGCCACAGGCAAATATCATACCTCCAAAACCCCACAAACACCCCAGCCCCCAAAACAATGAAGTCTGAGCATATGAGAGAAATGGCACAGAAAAATTACCACAAACCCCACTGATCACCAGAAAAGTTAAGTATATACTATGTTAATTTTGGTTTTTAATTGGCAGAAGGAGTAACCACAAAGATAGAGCAGTGTGAGAGGTGATCTCTTACTTATCATTAGAACAAGTACTTCAGTATCTTGGGAGACTTTGATGACTAAAACACATGCAAGCCATAACGCTGTAAGTTCTCCATAGAGACAGTAATATATCCTGAGGCAACACCTATTATACTGACATATTTTGCCAATGTATAGACAAGATTGCTCCTGGCATTTTTTTCCCCCATTTGATTGCTATATTCAATAAATGTGAGTCAACATAGGCTGGACTTTTCAAAGGTGCTTAGGGATCTATAAAGCCTAAAGAAGATTTTAAGAAATGTATCTACAGAAACCTACAGTCAGGTGTCCTCCCAGGCTCAGGTAGCTTGAACCTAGGAGATCTTTTTGTTTCATCCTCTTATTTCTTTACTTTCTTTGCTTATGTTTCATAAGTTTGTTGCATTAATTAGCAGCTGTATATCCTTTAAATCCATCCAGATTCTTTAAATTTAAAAGTTTTTTGTTTGGTTTTTTTTTTTTAAAGTCACCCCAAATCTTTATCTTAGGAAAGCCAACACTTTTTGTCAAAAATCTAAAAAACCCAAATATGTGTGAGGGACATGTCTTTCAGTCACCAGTTCAAGCAACCTCACTGATTTAACAAAATGAACCCAAAAAAAACCCAGCCAAAGCATAAACAAACAAACAAACAAACAAACAAAAAAACAAAACCCCAAACAACACAAAAGCCTAAGAGACCATGAAGAATTAACAGATTCAGCTAGCGGGAGATCAATCTCTCAGTTCAGGCATTTTGCCCTAACCACTCTAGGCCTGTTGGTTGTGCTTTTGTTGTTGCTGGTTTTGTTTGGGTTTTTTAAAGCAGTTAATTTGCAAGCCTGAATTTTAGTGCATGCATAGAAACATTATGTATAGTCAGAGAAACAGGAACTTTACCTGATAATGTTACAGTGGCTCTTTCAATGTTGAGAAATTCAGCGGGAAAAAAACCCAAAACAAACAAACCCACACCAACAAGGTATAATTTCTCTATCAGGAGGAGGAATCTGAAAACAATCAAAAATCCATTAGGAAGGGTGACATGTTCAGTAAATTGAAGGCAAGATTATTCCGGTAAATCAACATGATGTGGTAGCTTATATTTAAAGCTTCCCAGGATATGGACAAGAGACTGTTTTAGCTGGGTCCTTACAGACTGACATCAATTAAGACTGTATATTTGTTTTTTCCTCCTGTCGTGTCTTTCTGATAAGTTGCTTTTTCCAGTTGGGGTGAAAGATAGTTGGAATGATGATATCAAGAAGAAATATTCTACTTGGTCAGAACTGTACTTCTAAGAGAGTATTTCTTCAGGTAGCTCAGAAGAATTTATCATTTCATTGACTTCATCTCACAGTAAGCAAATAAATTTTAGCTAATTAGTGAAATTATAAAGACGAGATGTTACTTAAAGAAACATTGTAGAGAAGGAAGCACATCTGCACTACCCAACACAGTAATCTTCCAATATTTATTGTCAGAGAAGTTTAAATATCCACAAAGGACTTAACACTACCTTGTGGCTAAGGTAAAACTACCGAGGTGAGAGTAGTGGATGTCCTCTGTGCGTTAAAGCAGACTGTTCCACTGGCAGCATGGAAGGAACACAGATGCACCAAATGGCATTTTGTTTCATTTTAGGAAACTGAAGTTTAGTATAACACAGACCCACATGTTCATATTGTTTTGGTTTAAACTCAGAGTCAGTAATTTCTTTTTTGTGTGATCTGATCACAGTTAAGAAATAATAGTGTTGCTACTTGATAACATTTTCTTATCAAAGTGTCATTGACAACAGTAATATAGTCTTATTTAAGGGATCTCTGCTCAGCCATTGCAGTTTTGTTAGGGGAAAATGAAAAAAAAAAGATGAGCCAAAGATCCCTATAATGCCTTTCTAAGCTATTCATGAACAGGTGTGATTTTATCTGAATGAGTGACAGTTTTGTAGCTTCTCCTCTGTAAATTCCAGGTGATACAAAAATAGTCAAGAAAAGTAGCAGAGCACAAGAAATGCCTTAAACAATTTCAGCCTACTTGCAAGCTAGCAGTCAAAGCCCATCCTTTAAGACCCAAAGTATCTAGGCTAAGAGTTCAACATATTGACTAAATGATAGGTTATGTGAAGGCTTCAACCCTCTGTGGCTTTACCATGCCAACAATCTTGCCCTGCTAACCTTGAATCTTACTGGGGAGACATCCAGCACCATCATCCCATAGCCCAGCACCTAATTTGTAATTTATGACAGATCCAGGAAAAGAACATCTCATTTGTATTGAGAAAGTATTGAGAAAAAGGGCTTTTTTAAAGTATTGAGGAAAAACTTAAGGATTTTTAATTTGATTTAGGAGTCTTTACTCACTTGCTTTAGTGATATCACAGCTTCATTTGAGTTAATCCCATTCTTGTTTTCCAGCACAGTGTGTATATTATTATGGCCCTGTTTATGCAATAGTAAGAAAGGAATAAGATCAAGGAACCCAATTTAATTAATTCCAGAATTAAAAAGATTAAGGGCTACAGACTATATCTGAAGATGAGTTACAGTTACAAGAAAGGGATATAAAACAACACAGGACTATTGGTCTATACAGCACTCATGTCACTTATTAGCAAGAGCAACACCAGTAGCCTCACTGTGGTGCAAGACAGTAAAGAGATAAATAAATGCTTTAGATCACTATACAAGGAAAACAGTGCTTACACGGGGGTTGCAGGAGTCTGGATGTCCCTTCAAAGTCATATCTCCACGCAAAGGTGAAAACACTTGGAGGTGAAGGACACACTACACATTCCCTCACTTCCTAAACCTCCAAGGAAAATATAAATAAATAGTTTAAACATTTTTTAAAAACATCCTGAAGTGATGTCTGTCTTCACCACTTCCAGCAGCACAGGTGTTACTGTGTTTTGGGTAGCAATATCAACTACTACTCATTTCATTTTGCTCAGTCCCTCTGTTGCTATGCCATTGTCAGTCAGCAGCTCAAGACAAAAAAAGCCAAGGTGGCAGACCTGAATTAGAGTTTTCTGTCCATTTTGTGGAACTGGTAAGAACATTTCTGGCCAGAAATAGTGAGGAACAAAAGGATTTAACTACCAAGAGTACACTCTGACAAGGCAAACACCACATGCTGCTGCCTTGCGTTGCTTCATTCTCTGCTCCACAATTATCAGGCATCAAAGTAAAGGACACTAAGGCTTGATTGTCATAAGCAAAGCAGAAGGTATTGTGTGCACCGTAAAACAAAATAATCCAACCTCAGTTACACTAACCTGACATATAACAACAGAGACATTAACAGGTGTCCCTGCAGAACAAAACAAACAAAAAAGTAATTCTATCTTAACTCTTGCTTCATTTTCAAAATCACCAAAAATTATATTCTGAGTATATGCATCACAGATTATTTTCTTTAGCCAGTGCTATCATAATAAAGCCTTCTGGTAGCTATAATTCCATCAATGTTTGCTGTAGCAATAAAGTATGCCAGCTATTAGTTCTAATTTATTGCTTAATTTCATACAAAATTAATCATAAAACTAATAGTGAATGATCAGCTATTTTTATTTTAAGATATACACACAAAGCAACTTTTTCAAAGCACAGCTAAAAAATAAGTCATTATATAAAACTGTTAATATAAAAAAAGGTTGTTTTTTAAATACTTTTAAAAGCAGGTCTTGCAGAACATCATTGCAATTCTCTAGGAAAGTTAGCTTTATTACATTTGTGGGCTCACTGTATAATGGTACAGGAATAAAGATAGTTCAGGTGGAGAGACACAGACCAGAAGTCAATGAAACCTGAGAAGCAAACATGGCTCCTTTCTGTGACTGTAAGGGCTACCGATAATATCCTCCAACTACTCGCACTTCTGCAACCAAGAGTTTACAATGTCTTGGTCTCACTTTTTCTGTCTGTGATTATGCAGATGGGAGAGACTGGGGAGCAAATAAACTCCCAAAACTCAGTAATGGAGGGGAAGTGGTACAACTACATTTTTATGATATCCTAGGAAGGAAGGAGCTTGTGTTTCCTTTCCAGTTTTCAGGGAGATTGTTACTGGTAGATAGATAACAGGTAGAACCAAGCACACAGGTGGTATAAATTGATTGAAGTTCATATAACTTCTTCCTATAAACAACCTTTAGATTGGAAGTGAAAAGGGAAAAAAAACAAACACCAAAAACCAAAATTAATTAATTAATTAGAAAATAATGTACTTTGTAGGATACTTTCAACAGCACTTCCCTAAAAGCAGATAATTACAGCACACAGCATACTGAAAAACATGTTGATGACCATCCCTAATGGTAAAGTTGAATTATGAAAAACTACTTATGAAAGCCACAGAATGTGTTAATTATTTTTAGTTCCCACACCATAATGAGGTATAGTTTTACATCAGAAATGTTTCGTAGCTCAAAATAACTAGTTCCTTTAATTTCAGGGACATGAAGCTCGTGGGCTTGTTGTTTTAAGAACAGATTGTTTTGAATTAGTGCCATCAGAAGACAGATTTTTAGAGACAAAAAAAAAAAGGCAATACAAAACAACACTGAGTTATTCAGTTGTGTCTTAAGTAATCAAGACAATATATTGTGAAAATCAGAGAGATAGTTACTGCAAAGGAAATTTTTAAGGAGTTTTCTACCTATGTGTTAGTTTTGATCAAACATAAAAATTCAATACGTCTTTGATTCAAGGAGACCTTGAGCTAAAGATACATCTGGCAGCAAAATCTGCAGTTCTTATCTGCGTAGGTTTCTCAAACCTACTGGCTTGCTTTATAGTTGCCTCTCACAGAATTTCAAGTTAAACGGAGAAATCTTTCAACTGATTTCCATAGGGGGTTTTCTTCAGAGGGGTTTTATTAGCCGCAGGGTGAAGAGATTCTTGAAAGTGTTTTGGTGGTTCCTGAATTTCAGAACACACACAAGCAAATAAGAAAGGACTAAAGGTTACTGTGATCAAATGAAGGAAGGAAGGAAGAAAAAACAAAGTAAAACAAAATCATAATGGTGGCAAGCTTACTCACCACTGATCAAACATGAAGATGTCCGAGATCGTCAGGGAAATGAAACTCTACCTTTTGCAGCACACTTTCCTGGGTTTCTGTTGACTTATTTCCAGGAAATGTAATAGGAATTATGAAAGTTCTACAGATGAAAAAGGCAGTGTGGCAGGAATCTACTGTCTCGTCACAGAAAGGGAAAGTGAAAAAAAAGAAGGTGTCTGAAGTGATTTTTAAAGCCTGGGGATGTCTTCCCTATGCGTCCTGGCTTTGGCTGGCATACAGTGCTGTGCTTCGGATTTAGTATGAAAATGTTGATAGCACACCGATATTTAGTTGTTGCCAAGTAATGCTTATGCTAAATCAAGGACTTTTTGGTGTCCCATGTTCTGCCAATGGAGAGCTGCACCAGAAGTTAGGAAGGAAGCACAGCTAGGACAGCTGACCTGAACAAGCCAAGGGGATATTCCTTACTATAGAAAATCATGCTCAGTATAGAAACTAGGTGGAATTGGCTGAAAGTCACTCATCACTACTCAGGGACAAGCTGGATACCCATCAATGCATGGTAAGCAATTGTCTTGTGCATCACTTGTGTTTCATTCCTCTCTCTCTTTGTCCTATTATTGTTGTTAAATTTTACTTTATTTCCATTATTAAACTGTTCTTACCTCAACCCACAGGTTTTACCTTTTCCTGGTTTCCTCCCCATCCTATGGGGGGGGGGGGGGAGGGAGCACAGGGGAGGAGCTGAGTGAGCAGCTGCACAGTACCTAGTTACCAGCTGGAGGTTCAGTCCAGACACACTGTGACTACTTGATCCACTTCTCCCTGCCTACATTTAGACCAATAAAAGGACCTTATTTCAGCTGGAAACTAGTGGAACATCGCTAACTCTTTTCATCAATATACTACCCGATGGACACTCATTATGAGCATCAAAAAAACCCATATATATTTCTATGTGCCTACGCCTTCATGCTACATTAATAGCATATTTGATAGCATGGAAAAGCTACTGCAAGAAACTAGTTTCATCAGCTGAAGGCGGGCCAGCATATTACTCTGAGTTTTAAGGTATAACAATCATCTTATTATTGAGGAACTAAGTACAAAGGAGCAAAATGAGACCTAGTTTTTAAAGGACATGCAATAGAATCTTATCATTCCTATTAGGCACCAGAAAAGATCTAGCAAAAAAAAATTACCTCTTTCTGGCATTTTACATTTTTCCAGCTAAAAAGCTGATTGTGCTCATTCTTTCAGGTTTTGCCTAGTAGAAAAAAAATGGAATAACCACCACTGTAGTCTCTGGGGAATAAAAATACTTAAAAAAGTTACACATTCTAGACACTTCTGGAATTGATTCTTTCTGATGCAGCAGGCCAATTTAATTTGAGCTGGAAGGTCCACTCAGCACGTAGCCAGGTGTAGAATGAGATGTGTGAAGATGATATTAAAGTCATCGTATGTCTTGCCCCAAATTTTGATTATACATCTAGTGCCACTTAGGCAGATCACATAAAGATCATTGATGAATACTACATCTTATAACTGTATTTCAGTCTGCATAGACACTGGATTGTAACAGTGGCAACAGAAGGTGGTGTTGTAGCTTTTAATAATAGAAGTTTGGCATTTAGGTATAATCACAGAATAGTCAGGGTTGGAAAGGACCTTAGGATCGTCTGCTTCCAATCCCCCTGCCATGGGCAGAGATGCTTCACATTAGACCATGTCACCCAAAGGTCTGTGAACCTAGCCTTGAACACTGCCAGGGATAGGGCATTTACCACTTATTTGGGCAACCTGTGCCAGTACCTCACCACCCTCACAGTAAAGAGCTTCTTCCTTATAACTAATGACTGTTAGTATCAAATTTGGATTGTATTGCATCATCTTGGGAGATTTATAGTAAATCTTATTTAAAAGTAATTGCATATAGAGAATACAAGATTTTATTTAGTCCCTGTGTCATGTGTTTTAATAGAGCAGAACAATATAACCAAGATTTAAGCTAACATTATTGAATTATTTGAGTATTAAAATATGAATGAAAATCCAAAAGGAAAATTAGGATACAATTCTACATGAAAGCCCACTGAAGTCTTTCTGCAATGCTCCTAAAACAGAATGATATGAAAGTCCTCATGCAAAACATAAATAGACATTCAAAGACAAACAACCAACACGGGATTTTCTTAGATCCTAGCTGCTCATCTTCGATCTGCCTATACAAACCACTAAAGGGGGAGAAAAGTAGCTTGATATATTGTAACAGAAAATCACGGGCCAAATGCTTACAGATTCAGTCTTCAAACTGAAGGATAAAATTCTGGAAAATACCTTTGAAATTTTACAAAATTAAAATAAATCTATATTCACCTTGTGACTAACATTCTATTCTATGCAATATAAAACAAGATAAAGCTTTGTGGTCAAGGTATAACCTCTCAAGATACCGTTTAGTAATTATACATCCTTAACTATGTTAGTGTTAGCTTGTGCATCTATGGATGCCTGTTGCTACTTAATTTTAAAAGGTTTCTAATCTTGTAATGAAACTGTATTTTTGACCAGCCACAAAGTAGAATCCGATTTCAGCTTTCTAACGTAATTAATCATGGAATTACTGTGTCATTTGAAATAATTTATTCAGATCTGAGAAATACAACACATGCCTTATGATTGCATTATATAAAAAGCAAATAAACTACTTAACTGAAAATGAATCACATGTATTATTTATCATAAAATAGAACTACCTGGAGGTTGGAGCTTGGGCCCAACTAGTTTGAACTTTCACTCCTGTTTAGTCACTTGCAGCTACACAATGAAAGTCAAACTCTGTTGCTTGGATTTTAGCCACTTGAACAGTACTGGGAAAGTGGCTAGCAAAGTTATGTTCATAGCATTCAAGATTCAAAACAGACTTCACATTCTGTGGGCAGATACCAAGATTAACAGGGCAACCTGTAGCTTTCTGAACTTTGTAGGCTGCTAAAGGAACAAAAATAAAAAGAGAAAGAAATTCTATGGCCTTTAGAAATATGCAGTACAGAATATAATTGGCCTGATTTCCACCAGCAGGTTTTACACCTTCAGCTAACATCCCAAACCTAAGAATATCTGGAAGTTGTACTTACTCCACCTGCAGAAAGGAGTAATCAGGAACCATTCTGAGATTAAGAATACACATTGCGTAACCTCTGAAGAGACAGCTCTTCTGTTTCCTTTCCTTCTTTGTTTACACCAAAACACAAACAAAAACAAAGTCAAGGTTTTACTTACCTTGTTTCTTACTTCTCTGCTTTTCATGTCCTTCCAGTTTTTCAATAAACACAACATTTCCTAACACATATTTTAACTTTTTAAATTAATGTACAAAATAGCTTTTCCTGATTAAAATGAATTTCACTGTAAAACCCTGCTCTACTCACGAGGAAAGATCTGACCTATCCACTACAATTTGTATAATGTGTTCTGACAGGACTAGTGATGACATTATAGAGAAAAAGCCCTATTGGTTTCTATGGAACCATTTATCAGGCATGATATAATGAAAAATACATCAAAATTTAGTGCTACATGAGCTAGTGTGGCAGACATTCTATCCTCTCTGTTGTGCAATTCCATACAGGGGAAAGATGACATAATTTGACCCTTAAGAGAGCAGTGCATTTATGCAAAAATTTGCACTGAAATTGTCTTGTCAGACTATCATTCAAAACTAGAGCTAAGCAGACTTTATGACTAGTTTGCTATTCAATTCTTAAAGTACCATCAATATCTTCAACAATGCACTAGTTAGCATGAAATCCCAGAACTCATCTGACACATTAAGATTCTTATAGGGACTTTTCCAGCATAACATATTCTTGGCACACTCCACCTTTCCTTTCGTTCATCATCTGCCTATGACCTTATAAATTTGCATGTCCTCCAAGTATAGAGATCACCTAATTTTCTTAGTTTACAGCTGTAGTAAGCTGCAACTTGCTAAATGAAAAAAAATAATAAGATGTATATACTGGAGCTGTTGAATGTCTGGACTCCAGTTCTGTGACCTGGCATCTTTTAAATAAATCTCCTACTGTTTTGTGTGTATGTTCATTTTCAAGCACTATTAATGGTTTGATTGCATACCACATGAAACCTTTGGGAGAACTATCATCCAACTATCTGACACTTCACGTTTCAGGTAAGGCATCCAAAATAATTCAATGGGTTGCCACTACGCCCCATGCAATTGTATTGCTCAATTGTCATGGACAATTGCAAGTCTCCTTGTAAACCAAATTCCCTTCCTAGAGCTCAGTGGAATGCATATTTGGATGCAAGAATGATTTAGCATGGGTAAGAGCTTAAGGAAAGCACCTGGAAACTGCAAGTATGAATAATTTGTACCCTTCAGGAATAGTCAGTGAAAGGCATGAGAGGAAGGCCTTCTGAAAGGTAAATAACAGATTAAGTTTCACTATTTTGTTTTTATTTTGTGCAGAAAAATCAGGATGAAAAAAATATTTACTAAATTTAACACCAGAGGCAATGTAGGCCCACTGATGAACGGGATGGGTGCCCTGATGACAGAAGATACAGAGATGGCAGAGTTACTGAATGCCTTCTTTGTCTCTGTCTACTCTGCCAGAGGAAGTCCTGAAGAGCCCTGTACCTCTGAGACCTCAGATGAAGTCAGGTCAATGGAGCGGTTTGCCTTAGTTGATGAGGAATGGGTTAGAGACCAGCTGAGCAATCTGGACATCCATAAATCCATGGGTCCAGATGGGATGCACCTGCGGGTGCTGAGGGAACTGGCGGAGGTCATAGCTAGACCACTCTCCATCATCTTTACCAAGTCTTGGGAAACAGGAGAGGTGCCTGAGGACTGGAGGAAAGCAAATGTCACTCCTGTCTTCAAAAAGGGCAAGAAGGAGGACCCGGTTAACTATAGACCAGTCAGCCTCACCTCCATTCCTGGGAAAGTGATGGAACACCTTATCCTTGGTGCCATCTTAAGGCATATCAAGGATAAGAGCGTTATGAGGGGCAGTCAACATGGCTTCACCAAGGGGAAGTCATGCTTGACCAATCTCATAACCTTTTATGAGGAAATAACACGGTGGATGGATGATGGCAGAGTGGTGGATGTGGTCTACCTTCACTTCAGCAAAGCATTTGACACAGTCTCCCACAGCATCCTCACAGCTACATTGAGGATGTGTGGTCTGGATGATCAGGTAGTGAGGTGGACTGTGAACTGGCTGAAGGAGAGAAGCCAGAGAGTTGTAGTCTATGGGGCAGAGTCTAGTTGGAGGCCTGTATCTAGTGGAGTGCCTCAAGGGTCAGTACTGGGACCAGTATTATTTAATATATTCATCAATGATTTAGATGAGGGAATTGAGTGTACTATCAGCAAGTTTGCTGATGACACTAAGCTGGGAGGAGTGGCTGACATGCTGGAAGGCTGTGCTGCCATCCAGCGAGACCTGGACAGGCTGGGGAGTTGGGTAGGGAATAACTTGATGAAATATAACAAGGGAAAATGTAGAGTCCTGCATCTGGGCAGGAACAACCCCAGGTTCCAGTATAGGCTGGGGAATAACCTGTTAGAGAGCAGTGTAGGGGAGAGGAACCTGGGGGTCCTAGTGGACGACAGGATGACCATGAGCCGACACTGTGCCCTTGTGGCCAAGAAGGCCAATGGCATCCTGAGGTGTATTAGAAGGGGGGTGGTTAGTAGGTCGAGAGAGGTCCTCCTTCCCCTCTACTCTGCCTTGGTGAGACTGCATCTGGAATATTGTGTCCAGTTCTGGGCCCCTCAGTTCAAGGACAGGGACCTGCTGGAGAGAGTCCAGCGCAGGGCAACTAAGATGATTAAGGGAGTGGAGCATCTCCCTTATGAGGAAAGACTGAGGGAGCTGGGTCTCTATAGTTTGGAGAAGAGGAGATTGAGGGGTGACCTTATTAGTGTATATAAATATATAAAGGGGGAGTGTCACGAGGATGGAGCCAGGCTCTTCTCAGTGGCAAACAATGAAAGGACAAGGGGTAATGGGTACAAATTGGAGCACAAGAGGTTCCACTTAAACCTGAGAAGAAACTTCTTCTCAGTGAGGGTGACAGAACACTGGAACAGGCTGCCCAGGGAGGTTGTGGAATCTCCTTCTTTGGAGACATTCAAAACCCGCCTGGACACGTTCCTGTGTAACCTTATCTAGGTGTTCCTGCTCCGGCAGGGGGATTGGACTAGATGATCTTTTGAGGTCCCTTCCGATCTCTAACATACTGTGATACTGTGATAACAAAGGACTTCTCAGAAGATGCTGAACATCTTGTATTTTTATATACTTAGCTATTTTCTATATCACCTTTGACTCTGGTAATACAGATTCAAGTTCTGATGGGAGACTAGGAGGAATGAGTAAATGATTAACAGAACCAGCACACTCCCAATGCAACTTTGGAAAGCCCAAATCATAAATACTGAGGTGTATAGTACCTATGTGAAATTTAAGGAGGCAGACTGAAGTAGTAGAAAGAGGTTTAAGACATCTTCAGAATTTAAGGCCTTTCTCAGTGTTTAATTACATTTTTTTCTAATATATATTAAAAAATAAAAGGGGAATAACACAATGAAAACTACTTTCAGTTTTAAAATAATAATATAGATTTAATACATTAATAGGTATCATTTACATATATTAAAATATAAATATTATAAATTATGTAACTTCTTATATATAGAAACATGACAGACATTTTGTATATAGCTTTAAGAAGGCCAAATTCTGCCAAGCACAGAGCATCTCTTACATGCTATTCAGTGGCTTCTGTTGACCAGCTCAATGGTCACAGCCTCATTCTACATATTGAGGTCAAATGTGCTGCTTCTGTAAATCAAAACAGCTGAATCTGAATGGCTCCTTTATAATGCTGTCTGTGTGAGGGAAAAAGTAAAGTGTGTACATCTGTCACTGCTTTTGTTTCTGCATGAGAAAAGAGAATACTAATTTCATGGAGAGCGATGCATTATGCCTTTGCCAGAATATCTTTTTTAATTGCCTACAGTTGTAACTAAAACCAGTAATGAATGTATGTAGCATATGCACAATGATTCAATGCACAATTAATCATTCAAGAGACTTGGAAGATGTAAGAAAGAAGTGAAAAAATTACTGCTTCTCAGGACCTCCTGCCATGAATCTTTCTGTATATACAGCCGATCTTTTATAGAAGAGATCCCTGGAAAAATCCATACCATTTTAAGTACATGTACCATAATATTTCATTGTAAAATATTTGCAGCTGCAGTCTGCCTTATTTATGATTCAGACCCACAGCAGATGCATTAATGTAGCAGAGAACACTCAAGGAAAACACACACACCAGGTAAATGCTTTTCACAGACTTAAATAGCTGCAAGGCAGGTTTGCTTCAGTTTCAAGTTTAACCTAATTAAAGCCAATCTCATTTTAAAAAGGAGAATAACTTCCTGTGAGCATAGGTATTATATATAGTACTGCACAATTCTGGCCAACCAGCAAACCTATAAGTTTCTTGTTTCACCCTAGGCTGTTTTCCTTATTTACTTTATATTGCTAGCGTAAATCTGAAGCATTTTAAACTAGAACTACACATATGCAAGTAAAAAAGTGGGTATAGATACTATTGTCTTTAATTCTTCAGCTGTCTTTTTTGACCCAGAATCACCCTTACCTGTACTGACCATGCGTTGCAGAAGGCAATGTTTTTACACTGAAGTCCCAATTGGTTAGAGACTACATAATTAAACTGGTGTCAGGCTGCCTGTCATACATTCCGGTTATCCCAGATTTGTAGCTTATGAAAATGCAAACTGCCTGCTGAAGTTACCTGTACCTGTACACTGAAATCTAGTTGGGAAGCAATCCAAGAATGATAACTCCCAGCACAGCTAAGCAGTGTTTTATTTCATTGCCTCTTTTGCATTCCCCTTGGTTTTGAATTTATTATAACCAGTGGTGGGCAAATATACATCAGTAGCTAAAGGTACAGTGGCTGAAGTGCTGTCATGCCACTGTGCTGAATATGAATGAAAAAAAATACTGCAGTTCCTCAGGCATGTTGTTGAAAAAACAAACCATAAACCACAAAATCTAACACATTCAGGTAACAGATCTTTGACCTAAATTTAAGACACCAGGTTTCCCCAGTTGCTATCCTAATATGAGGTTGGAATTGATAATGTTGCTAAATTCCAGGTGTGGTATATTCTCTCACTCTGCCTCCTGAAAAAAAACTCAAACCCTATGTGATACTTAATTCAGATTATTTTCTTACTCTCTTTTTACAAGAATCTATTTTATACATGAAGTAGTTCCCTGGATGTCATGGGGCTTCTTTTCACAATTTGGATAAGACATGTTTTGAAATCTGGTCCATATCATTCTTGCAAGCTGAACCCTTGGAAAATCTTTTGACATTTGCAAAGTAGTGATTAATTTGATTATTTTTGTTCATGCAAGTTATTAACATTTTAATATGCTGAAATATGGACATTTTAAAATACAACAAAATCTTTACAATTCAAATAGATTAAGTTCATTTCATTTAATAATGGAAATGAAGTTTTCAGTTCCCAGCAAGTCAGAAGCATACTTTTACTCACAAAATAAGTTAGAAGCATTAGAACATTAAATGTTCCTGAGAGCAATTAATTTATAATTTTAGGCAGGAACATTTTTAATGATCATTTGCAGGAGAAAAAGATGAACAGAAAAAACACCCCATTTTAATTCAATTCCAACCAAATAATCCATTTCCTACAATTAAAGTTTTATATTGACATAACATTTGCCTTCTGGCTCTTTTCGAAGGCAATTATATTATTTGCTTTTGACAGAAACAAGATTTGGCTTAGATATTGAAATTTCCTCAACATAAAGTGCTCAGTGAAAATAAAAAGAAACTATGCTGTTTAGACAACATAAGAAGTTTTGCACTGACTTTTGTGTATGCTTCTTTCCCTTCCCAGCACAAATACATTAAATTTCCTAATATGTTGCTGTAGTTGCGGCCTTTTCCGTTCTCCCCCTTCATTTCAAAGCTAAAGGAATACGTTGCTTATATGTCTCTTCTGAATTTTCCGCTAACCAGTTCCACCTTAGATGCCTTAGGCCTCACTAAGTTGCAGGTAAGTCAGTAAGATCAACTGTTCTTCCACCTCTCTGTGGAAGAGGAAAATACTTTTTTCAGTACTTGTACCACCATCTCACAAAAAGAAATCAAGAAAAATCCCCACCAATTTTTCTTATTAATAATTTATTAACAGTAACTTCACATTGAAAAGCAGTCTAGTCATGGACTGAAAGTGAAGAACAGACAACCACAAAACTAGATCACAGTGTTCAAAAATATGCCAATTTACAAGAAAGGGACTTTTAAGAGAAAGATAGTAGTTACTACCTTTTCTTCAGTACTTGCTTTCTCTTTGGTGTCATTCAAACTCTCTAAATACACAACATTCTAGTTTCAGAAACAAAGATGAAAACTCAAACACTGGTGAGAGAAAGATCTTTCTGGCAGAGAATCTATCTTAATAGTGGATCACATAGCCCTTGGGCAGCTAAATAACACTAATGATTTGAAAATGCCAAAGTAGATACTCAAGGAATATACATTCTGAAAATAGTCTTTAGACTATCTAGCAATGATGCTTTGTGATTAATAAGCAAGAAACATTAGGAACACATATAATGGGAACCATTCTTTATACAGAAACAATTACAATAGTTTTGATTGAAAAAATATTAGGAAAAGTAACTCTTTTGTGGTACTATCTGCTTCCTAGATTTTAAGTAATTGCCTCCTATCAGAAAATTTTTGCCTATTATATGCTTCAGTAATTCAGTCTGCTTCATAACCTTCTCAAAATCTTTGTACTAAGGTATGAAATCCTGCCCTTCAAAGATCCTTATTCCTTTCCTTTTCCTAAAATAAACCTGTAGACCCTGTCTTGATTTAAAATGCGTATCAATTATATGGTGAAGGGGTACATGTAACCTAAGAGTCTTCCTTTTTTTTTCTTGTATAAAACATATCTCGAAGACAGGCATTTTATACCAGTTTCACAAAAGATCATACAACTACTCAGATATTTTTATGCATTTCTTTTGCCTTCTACTTGCTTTTGGTAGTGTTTACAAAGACCAGGTTTAGTGCAAAGAACTGAAGCAGTAGGTGTAATATCAAGTTGGCAACAAAGAGGTGAAAGGCAGAACCAGCCACTTACTTGCCAATAATATTTCAGCCCTTTCCAAAGCTTCATAAAATTCCATAATTTAGAAAAATATATTTAAGAGTCATAATGAACACATGGATGCTGAATGTTCACACAAAGCATGATGGATATGCTGTATCTCAAAAGCCATGCCCTTCAATTTTATGGCCCCTTTTGTCAAAACTGTATTTGGACCACAATTGTAGAATCTGAATCAGAACATTAAGGACAAGTTTAAATAACTCTAAATTACATCACAAGTCATTTTTAAATGAAGACAAGCCATGAACAGGACTGAATATATCTCAGTCTCCTTTGCAGCTAATTTATCTCAGAGCATATGCAGCTAATTTATCTCAAAGCGAGAAGTAACACATAAATTCAAGTAAAATTCTCTTTTAAGATTTTTTTTTTGGTGTCATGCATTAAAGACTTCATAAAAAATGCATCCCCAAGAAGTTACTTTTTTTTTGGCATGTATTTCCTCTCGTACATGTTAAACTTTACTGAAGAAACAGCTCCTGCATATTGTGCTAACAGGCTACTAAAGAGAGGTTAGAAAACATCTTGTAGTGTAACACAACCTTAAAATGTAAGACTAGGAGTTTACTTTTAAAATATGGACTTGTGCTAAGTTATCAATCATCATAAGATGCTTTAAACATACATCAAAACATATCAAATAACATTTTCTAACTCATTTATATTTTACTCACCAAGATGGAGAACTCTGAAGGCTGAGGACCATGAGGACACACACACAACTTACTACCATTAACCTGCAAGAAAAAAAGGTCTGAGATGGTTTATCTCTTCGCTATATCCTATCTCTAGAAGGCATCTTTAGTGTTTAAAACAATGACTTTCATTCTAAGAGAACTACATCCAACAGAGTCAAAAGGACCATACATAGGTAACAAGACTTTCTACATAAGCAATATATATCTTTTTGGCTTGTGGATTCAAGATAACACCTACAAGGTCTAGATTATTTTTATATGATTTGGAGTCATTTTAAGAAAGTAGATAGTCTGCTGCACCTGAATTGTACTGCCATTGAAATTTAGCAAGAAATGGCTGCTCCCATTAGGAGCCACTTAGAGCTTCTAATTAGAGAGCTCTCCCACACAAACTGAGGTGAATTGCTCCTCTTAAAAAACTTTGCTGAAGGCTAATTAGTAGTACCTGAGCCTGCATATTCATCTGCCAGATATTCCTCTAAGACTTTTTTAGCAGACATGCAGATATTAAACCTAAAGGTTCACAGTAAATGTATTATTTCAGTAAGATTACAGTCAAGTATTTATCAGTCTTTTTAAAGTAATGTTATCAAATGAGTTCTTCCTCCATTTTATCTCTGAAATCTAGCTACCAGTTACTTAAAATCAACTGGCTTTTTACAGTAATGAAACACATATTCAAATATGTGTGACAAGTTAAGGCAGAACTGATATGAGGCTCTGTAAGTTATAGATTCATAATGCAGCTCTCTCAGACACAGTCGTCCAAGGACCAAGAAACAACAGACATTGTATAAGGAATCTTACAGTCTTAGATTAATTATATAAAATTATATTTTGTAATAATGCATTTCAGGATCCAGTGTTTGAATGCAGTACTCAAATGTAAATATTTGAATACAATGATCAAATAAAAATATTCAAAACCAGCAAATAGGAAATAATATTAAATTACTTAGTTCCTTCAGACTGATTTTTTTTTCTATTTCACGGGAAATTCAAAATCCTAATTTTGTGTTAAAGCAAACACAAAACATGTCAAAAATTTTCCATGGGTATACTTAAAAATAGAGGCAAATATTGAGGCATATCAAATCATTTGAAATTAAGGAGTCCTAAATATTTTAGATAGCAAACCATAGCAACATCAAGCAAACAAGGAAATAATAATGACGAAAATCCCTTTTAATTAGCACCTTCTAGGTTTATACTCCACAGATATGTTCTCAGATACATTTCAAATGCTCTCCTTCCTCTTTCTGTCTCATTTGCTTCCTTGTATTTAGCAATGTCAGCACTGTTAGAATTGCACTTAAGATAGCCAATATGGATTAAAAAATATGTATCTTTATTTTTTATCAACATAGGAAAAATTACCCCAAGCATTGTAACAATTTGGCATCTTGTAAGTTTTGTAATAATAACAGTAATAGCAATAACAACAACAACAGCAACAAATAACAATGCCCTTCAGCAGCAAAGTAAGACTGTCACTCAGGAAGCCTACATTTCAATTAGATCTCCACACTGAAAACACTGAAACTTAGGTTTTAAATTTAAAGTCTAGTTGAATTTGCTGTGGCAACTGTGTGAAAAGTATCCACTTTATTTCTTATCTAATTTACTCTGATGATACTTAGAGTCCCAGAGTCATCCATCAGTCCATGCAAAGCTTCTCTTAGCCAATAGAAGATATCCTTTTTCAATGGTATTATTTTGCTGATCATTCCTGACATGAATTTTGCAATGCTACTGGCTCAGAAACGATCCAGGTTAACTCTGACTGTCCCTTTACAACACGAGTAAATTTTTTCTAGCAAAAGCTAACTGAACCTTGGGTTATTTCCATTCAATCTGCTCCAAATGTGTTATACATCTCCAACTACTCTGTTAAGGTTGTTAGACATATTTAAAATATAAGTTTTTCTTAGATATGCAAAATTCAGATTATGAAGTTTGCATATCATATTTGGAAAAGTAAAAAGCTCTTTGCTATAATTAATGTTTATTGCATGTAAAGTAAACCGAACCACACAGCTTGGTGTCATCAGCAAATTTGCTGAGGACGCACTCAATCCCACTGTCCATGTCACTGACAAAGATGTTGAACAAGACCCATCCCAACACTGATCCCTGAGGGACACCACTCGTTACTGGTCTCCAGCCGGACATCGAGCCATTGACCACAACTCTTTGCATGCAGCCATGCAGCCAGTTCTTTATCCACCAAGTGGTCCACCTATCAAATTGATGTCTCTCAAATTTACAGACAAGGATATCATGCGGGACAATGTTGAATGCTTTGCACAAGTCCTGGTAGATGACATCAATTGCTCTACCATCAGTTCTGTGGCCCCATCATAGAAGGCCACCAAATTGGTCAGGCAGGATTTCCCCTTGGTGAAGCCATGCTGGCTGTCACCAAGCACCTTGTTGTTTTTCATGTGCCTTAGCATGCCTTCCAGGAGAATCTGCTCCAAGATTTTGCCAGGCACAGAGGTGAGACTGACTGGTCTGTAATTTCCTGGGGCATTCATTTTCCCCTTCTTGAAAATGGGGGTTATATTACCATTTTTCCAGTTATTGGGAACTTTACCTGACTGTTATGATTTTTCAAATATGATGGCCAGCGGCTCAGCAACTTCATTTGCCAGCTTCTTCAGGACCTACAGATGGATTTCATCAGGTAATATGGACTTGTGCACGTTCAGGTTCTTAAGATGGTCTCGAACCAGATCCTCTGCTACAGTGGGCCTAGGGTCTTCATTCTCAGTCCCTGCGTCTGCCTTCCAAGACTTAGGTGTGTGGTCAGAGCATTTAGCAAGTGCAGATTAAGTCAAAGAAGTCATTAAGAAAGAACCTCAGCCTTCTCCAAATCCAGGGCAGCCAGTTTCCTCATAGCTTCCAGAGGGGGCCTACGGTGTTCCTAATCTGTCTTTTATTCACTACGTACGTATAGAATCCCTTCCTGTTATCTTTAACATCCTTAGCCAAGTTTAATTCTAACTGGGCCTTAGCTTTCCTAACCTGGTCCCTAGCTTCCTGGACAACATCCCTGCACTCTTTCCAGGCCGCCTGTCCTTGCTTCCACATTTTATAAGCCTCTTTTTTCCTTCGAAGTTTCCTTCGATCCAAGGAAGATCCAAGGAGGTCTCCTGGCCATCCTGCTGCACTTCTTTCTAGTTGGGCTGCAACACTCCTGAGCTTGCAGTAGGTGATCCTTGAATACCAACCAACAGTCTTGGCCCCACCTGCCCTCTAGGACTATATCCCATGGAACCTTACTAAGCAGGTTCCTGAAGAGGCCAAAGTCTGCTCTCTTGAAGTCCAGGGCAGTGAACTTGCTTCATGCTCTTCTCACTGTCCTGAGGATCTCAAATTTGACCATCTCATGATCGCTGCAACCAAGGCTGCCCTGGAGCATCACATTTCCAACCAGCCCTTCCCTTTTGGTGAGCACGAGGTCTAGCATGGCACCTCTCCTTGTTGGCTCCTCTATTACTTGCAGAAGGAAGTTCTTTTCCACACAGTAAAGGTACCTCCTGGATTGCTTGTGCAATATCCATGTGATTTTGTAGATACAGTACTACAGATAATCCTAGAGTTGCTACTTTCATTTGCCCAGAACCACAGTATGATTCTTATTCTTATAGCTACAAATCCTTAGTCTTACTAAAAGCTGAGGATAGTTAAGACCCAAGATTTTCACCAGGTACTGTTGCAGGTTCTTTACTTTGAAATTTACAGTAACAAAGAGGTAAGGAGCTCTGTTTTTGTCACATTTTTTTCCCATGCAATAATTTAAGATTCTGTATAATGTGGGCTTCTATTAATATTAGTAGAATTAATTAATTACATGACTTACAATTATTGACCTGTTTGATTCTCACACATATAACTTTAAACCAAAATGTTACTCTGAATTGTGAGAGACTTATTTTAACATATTCTGTTTATTAACTGACATCCCAAAAGTGTGCAGGTGGATAGTACACAATTAAATACCTCCAGATTCTCTGGTACTAAGGAGATAAAAAACTCCAAAAAATACATTAAATAAAAAGGTTCCTAGCTGCCTTAACAACTGAACGTAATGTTTTAGCCCTACAGCTCAGGAATGGCTGGCATTCAAGGAGAAATCCTGAAACTGAAGATAATGAGCATACTCTGGGAATGAACATTCCTCTGGGAAGGAATATCACTAATCACATGTTCTTTATGCAAATCAGTCAAGAAACTGGAATATGGTACTTCCTTTCTCAGGTGCTGTATATTAAACTTCTTGCTGATACACACTACCACTAGTCTCTTTCATCAACCCTCTATCTCAGGAATGTAAGACTAGTGGAGACAGACAGTATAGTCCTTTGAATACAATGCTTCATTTCCAAGCCAGCATCAAAGTGTAAAACTTAACATTTTAAAATATTTGGACATATTTGCACATCTGAAGTAATCTTTTTCAGTAAGAAAAGCTCCCTGAAGGAAGATATGACAGTATTTGACAGTAGAGATGAGGGGAAGATGAATCATAGAATAGTTAGGGCTGGAAAAGACTATAAGATCACCTAGTTCCAACCACTCTGCCATGGGCAGGGACACCTCACTGTTAACACCTTACTATCATTTCCTTTGTTGCTGTGTTTAAAGCATAATAGGATCTCAGAGTTGACAGAATTTTTTATTACTTGATCTGAGTTCTTAGAGGCATGTCCCTGTATTGGATGTACATGAGAACACTTCAGATGTTTTAAGAATGTAGACAATTTTGATTGAGGAAGTTTGAAAGTTAAAACCAAAAAGCTAAATCAATCTTCAAAATACAGATATGCATGAATGAGTAGAAATTGGACCATAACAAGAATATTGTTAAATTAATATATTGTCAGTATTTTAACTGGAGTATTATTCAGTTGTGTAAATTTATGCACCTATTTTCATTACCTAAATTAATCCTAAAAATCTCCACTTCTGGCCTCAATACCTATAAATAGATTTGCTGTAGGGATGATAAACAGTAATGAAGCTTAATTTTAAATGCATTACATTGAATAGTATTAACAGTTATTCCTCAGATTATGCATCGTTGACCTTCACAGAGCCATTGATGGAAGTCTGCACAGTCTGCACAGATTGTTGTCTGCACAGTTTTAAAATATTCAGGCACATGTGTAAGTATTTTAAAAAGCCCAACAAATTAACATGAATATGAGAGTAATCCCACATAAACTAGCAATGTTCTACATGGACTTTAGTAAAATCAAACATTTCTAGCACAAAAATAGGCATAAAGAATATTTACAGGCCAATAAAGACAATTTTATTCCATTAGAAGACACAGTTTCATTCCACAAATGAAATTAAAAAAGAACACGGGACTTACCAAGACAGCTCCATTCATCTTCACTGAATCTTTTAAGGCATTAGGCCTGGAAAACTGAAGCAAGTTATAGCCTGTCCCCTGGCAGTGAACTGCTGCAGATTAACAAAATCACAGTACACAATACCACTGCAAAGAAAGTAGAGGGAAAGGGAGAAGAAAAGGGAGGAAAGTATAGGAGAAGAGAGGAGAGGATGGAGAATCCCAACAATTGTGTAAAACTATGGAATCACATTCAGCATTGTGCTTAGTTATGATAGTTTTATTGATTTTTTTTTTGAGCTGTGAGATCATGGATTTGATGTGCTGCATTTTTGGTACCATATAAATAGACTTCCAGCTTCTGGAAGAAAAAAGTTATGTCATCACTGAAGTATATAACCATACACACACACATTGAAATATACTTGAAATAAAAAAGAACCCTCAGCATTAAAAAAACCATGAGTTTAGAAAATGCCAGGTTTGACTATAAAGCTATTTAATAGCTTTGGATTGCACTGGTAAACACAATCAGTATCAAATCCTTCATGCTTGCCTAGAGTTTAAAGAATGAGAGCTGATCACGAATAATAATTGTAGAAGGCATTCTTTTTCATGTGCATAAATAAGATATTCTAAGAAAGAGCTTGAAATAAATTCCATCAAAAT
This sequence comes from Neopsephotus bourkii, assembly GCF_033783945.1. Taxonomy (NCBI): domain Eukaryota; kingdom Metazoa; phylum Chordata; class Aves; order Psittaciformes; family Psittacidae; genus Neopsephotus; species Neopsephotus bourkii. Next base: position 2,402,667 of record NW_026901363.1, on the reverse strand, counting down.
TCATGCTATTTTTTAAAATCAACCAAAACAAAGAATTCTTGATTTACTCCCAAATTGAGAATTTGTGATCCATTTTTTGGCTGTAAGATTTTTTTACAACGAAGTGACAAACCCTTGAAAATGACATATTATAATGAAAAGTCGGTGAGACCCTGAAGCGTAGCAGCAAGAACAGTGTTCCTATAAAATTAGGAAAAATTCATACAGCTACTTTAAAAGCAAAGTAATAGCCAAACAGCATAAAATGACATCAAAGCCAAAACACAGCAGTGTTTTAAAAGAAGAGAGCAAATTCATCATTCTGGCAGTCAGTAATTTTATAAAAGCTCCTGTTCTCATTATGCCTTTTAGTGTTTTAACTACGGATGAAAAATAGAAACAATTTTAGGCTATTCCCGGCAGACTCAAGTAGGTTTAAGGGTAGCTGACCAGATGGAAGAGGCTTACTTTTAAAGCACTATATTTTACCTTCTGTTCCCTCTGGCACTAAAAACAGAGGAAAGCACTTCTGAAAATTTCAGGCTCTGCTTGTGGAAGCGTTAATATATGTTCAGCTAAAATTATTTTAAATAGGCTGCTGTAACTGCTGAATTTACTATAATAAAAACAATTGGAACATGTTTCATGCAGCACAAGAAGTGTCTGGGGAAACAACAATCTTTGAGGAACCTAGCTTCAGGTTAATATAGAGGAAGCAGTCTGCACTTCAAAAAATAAATGTGTTCTGTAGTGAAACGCAAGAAGCCATAGGTCAAAAAAGATGTATATAGATCATGCGTAATAGATATTTAAAGCTGCTAACAGGGAAAAATCCTACTAGAGACAAAATTATTGCTCTCTTGGCCTATGGTTTGAATCCTACCTCATATACATGAAAACAGACTTTGTCTTCTGAATGCCCAGTGCAGAGAGGTTATCCTTAGTCTTAGCATGTTCAGAACCATTAGTGATGTCCAGTACAGAGTGTGAAACAGATTAATTCATCAAAAGTCTCTGTGCATTTTGGCAAGCCATAGTCAACAAGACTCAGCTGACTCCTGCCACTCCATCCAGATGGTAAAATATCTCTGACAATGGTAATTGGGATCCAGCTCTGATCACACTGACACTACAACTGTGGGATAAGCATAATACCCCCTACCTACCATCACGCAAACTGAAAGTTTTATTATCATTTTTAACTTGGAATAGTCACCAAACCTCTATATTAGGCTTTAGCAAGAAAATTACAAGTAATAGAATGCCAATCTTTTATTATGTTAAAAAAGTTAAAAGAGTTAGCTTTTTTCTTTGTTTGTTTTTTTTTTTTCCTTTTGTGGGAAAACTTATGCCCAGAAGTAAACTATCTGTGATCTTTTTATTAGCTTATTAGCTGTCACTCCGAGTTGGAGTCTCTATATTTGGCTGTTATATATAACTAGCGGATCTTGAACTTTGACTAAGAAAAATGCCTTCTTCTCATTAGGCTGCAAGTGTTGGGTTCAATGCCAGCCTGGAGATCAAAGCTAGTAATGATTCTGTGTCATTTCTGTTGAAAATGCATTCAGGAGTGTACTCTGAGCTATTGTGTGGTACTTCTGAGGAGGGTAAAACTCATTATGCTTTTAAAAGTAAGGACTGACTTCTGAAGTAGGCAATAAAAATGGAAGGGATTCCTACCTATTCAATAAACTGAGTCAAAGTATAAACAAGAAGTTAATAAGTTGAGAGCAGAAATAAAAATAGTTCAGACCTCTGGGTGCATATGTCCCCAGTGGCAACACATCAGATCACAGACAACATCTCACAAGTGCCAATATGTCTCATCACCTTTCATATAGGCAAAACAAGCTCATTTCTACTTTTTCTTCTTGAAATTAAAATCACTGCAAATGCTGAGCAAGGCATAGGGTTTTTAAATAATGAAAGAAAAAGACCCATTTTACCATTCTATCTATCCTAAACAATACAAGTTAGATTGTGCAATTGCACTGATTTCATCACTCTTTCCTGACCTGTTTTAACTGAAAGTATAAAAGATGAGTAATTCAAATCCATAGAGGAATATGAAATATAGGCTAAGAACAACTGTTTGTTAGGGACCTAGTAAGTTTCTGATTTTTACACTGGCCCTTATGTAAAGAGCAATGTGGCTAAAATAAATTACAATAAATGCTAAGAAATGAAGCCTAGGAAATCTATCAAAGAAGTTATGGTTATTCAATAAGCTTATTGCCTGGTTTGTTAAAAGATGCGATTAATAGCATTACTGCAACTGAAACTTGGAAACATGATGTGTGAGCCCACGGCTTGTTCTCTTTTTGTGCTCATACTACTTTAGTTTATAGAAGTTGAGTTAGTGAAATTGATGGGGGAGGAATTTTTTTTTTTTTCCAAACATGCTTCCTGCTATCAAGAGCTGGGCTCTGACAGCTTCTGGTATGACCACTTGCCTGGCAGGCATCTTGATCTTTTTCTTATATATCAAACTGAATAGAAGTTCCTTTGATTTACAAGTCTTTAAAGCATAAAGATCAAACTTACACCTTTAGAGTAAAAAAAACCAGAAAGCTAGATGAGGATTTTAGGAAGAAGTAGAAATTGAACAAGAAACAGAAATTGGGCACGAAGTTTCTAGAAAACACAGGAACATCCAAACTTACACACAAATCTAAAGATGTGAGAGAGACTAAGTGTACAGGTAAGCAGCAGGAAATCAGTCAGAAACTGGCTTTAAGTTCTCTACCTTTTACAAATTTTGGTTTAGGTGAACACTTATGATAGTTTTCCTATAGACAGAACCAGTAGCTTTTTACAATGCTTGACTATGATGCTCTGAATTAATTACTTCTCAGTCCTGCCACTCTTAGCTGTGGGAGTGTATTGGCATTTTATCATGTAAATGTCCAGCATGAATAAACATGAAATTTAAGTAGACATTCTGATTTTGTTGCACAATCTTAGCAATAATGTTCGTGGGACATGTTCACCTGTGTATTGTCCCGGTACACCGATACTGGCCACGCGGTTCAGTCTGCAAGACACGCCAAAATGAGGGGTAAATATCAGGGCAGGGGTCCATAGTGGAGACTGGAGAGATATAAAAGGATTCTAAAAATCAAGTTACAACTTGTAGTCCTTCCCACATATCTCATAAAAAAACAAAAAGAAAATCAACAACCTCAATAAGCTGTTGAATTCCACTTACTTGACTTCCACAAGTTCTGATTGTATTAAAAGTTTCTGTAGGAGTCAAGTTAGCCATATTGCCTCCTTCTCTTACAAACTAAAGTTGTCTAATCCAGCTAATTAGGATTAAAATGAAATTATGTTGAATTCAGCAGTGCTTTTTGCTCCTGAATTATGATTTAAAAATTATGATTTATGATTTAAAAAATTATTATTTAAAAATACTGATACCAATTATTAGCATTTCCACACACAGTACTCATCAGCTTCTAAGACAAGCATCTTAGGCATTGGGGCATTGTACATTTAGGTTTTACAACATTCAGATAGTAGATGTCAGATCACATTCACCTCAAGGCAACTCAGATATGTGGACAGACAAAGTTTTATTCCTCCAAAGATAAAAAGAGACAGACTAAGAAATTAATCTAGTAGCCATAAGAGGAGGCCAGGGGAACAGTAATGGAGCCAGGAATTGATCCTTGAAGATGCAATTGGTAATTGCTGCTGATACTAGATAGTCCTAGTAATTACAGCCACTGTGGTCCCATACAGAATCATTAATCCATCAGTGATGATTTGACAGCAGTCAGCTAGCTTTCCAATGCTCTATGTTATGCATAATACTCAGAAGTTTGGCCATTTTTCTCTCCCCTCAGCAGTGCAATGTACACAATGCAAAATCCAGCTGTCACATAAGTGGAAGACAAGACCCCTGAAATAGTTTAAGTGACTTATCCAAGGCAGGTAGACAGTGGCAATTCTGCTTTTGCTTCCTAGGAAAAATCTCCCCTTTGGGACAGACTTGCCTGACACAAATACCCATTTGTCTGGAATACTTGCGAAATGTTACTATGTCGTTCGTCACCAGGAACTTAGTTTTGTAGCCAGAGCTGCTGTTGCAGAGAAGTTGTGCATCCTGGGATGCAATTAGATGCACAAATTAAGAGTATGACCATCACTATTTTGTCTTCAAAACATAGTACCATATAACAACAGGATTTTTAAGTGTGAAGGTCATCTTCACAGTTGCTAAGGCCACGCAGTAGGTGCTTTTATATAGCACCAGCAGCACAACCACAGCAAATTGAACTGTCAATGAACGTTGCATTGATTCTTCTTGCATGGGTTTCTTGACAGCATTAGCCCTGAGGGTTTATCATGACTGTGTTCCAAGTTTATTGAAGATGGTCATTAAAGAACAGCAAATCACCATCCATATGATTACAATCTACAGTTTCTCAGCTATGTAAGTCACATACTCAAGCTCAGTGCTTGCATATTGATTATAGCTTGGCCTTAAGTTTGTCACCTAACTACCCATCCACAGTTTTTATGAATTCTACCATTAAGTGGCTGCTCATGATTTCATTTTTAAGTCTATTTCTCCCTAGCAAGCTCTTAACAATTGATGATAGGTCAGAAATTGGCTAGTCCTCTTGGGGAAAAGGTAAAAATTTCAGCCTGAAATGGAATTAGTGTATTTTTTCAAAAAAGGAATCTGGCTATCCTGCATTGTTATTACTGTAAAAAGAGCATTAGGTAATTTTTAAAGTTTTATCAGAAAATGCTCTTATGTCATCAGTTCTTCTTGTGTATTTTTAAATCAGTATTTGGAGATTTCTTAGGTATGTCCAACCTTCTTTCCCCTTATATTAGCAGGAATTGAAAACATCTGCCTAAAGCTATAAAATTCTAGAACGAGTTAACAATATAAAGCATAATACTGAGAAGATGTTGCCCAGCTACATCAGCTGAGCCAAAGATACATTATACATGATTCCTGTATGTTTATGATAAAGATTCTGCACCCTTCCTTTTAATAAACAGAGATAAAGATAAATGTAGACTCTGGATCAAAGTACTTCATCTGTAATGTTGCAAAGCCAAAGAGCTACAAGATTTACTGACTTTGAAATTGTGCAGCTCAGTTATACTACAGACATTTTGTTTAGCAGAATAATCACTGGTTTGCAAATTATACACAACTTATGTCCAGCACCAATGAATAGTTAACATTCAGATCTTCCAGTGATGTTCAGAATTACTGCTCTGCATGTGTTTATATTCACATTCTATGTACAGCAAGTAGGGACAGTCTTTAGCAGATAGTACTAAGCCTGGAGCTTTTCAAAATAAATAGGTCCCATCACACACTAGAGCAGACTTTACACTAGAGGTGTCACAGTACTTGAATAGGATTGGGTTCCTCAGGCCCTTAGGTGGAGATATATTGTAAGCATATCCAATGTATTGCAGTATCTACCCTCATACTGTGTAATGAGGGGACACTGACATAGCAAGTTGACTTTCTTCATTGAATGCCCCATAAAACTTAGAAATATTGACAACTAAGATTGACAATTCTTGCTACATATTTATTGTGTTTTCTATTATTTAATGGGTACCTTTATGGTGGGACTGTGTTACAGAAGATCAATTTTAAATGTTAACTTAGGGTTTGATAATTATTTCAGCTACAAAGCAAGACTAAATGTTACTATGATATTTCTGTGGGTTAAATGAATTTATAAATACATTCGAAATGGTTTTTATATTTGTAACTCTAAGAAAAATAGAGTGGAAATAAATGCAAATTATACTCAAATGTATGGAATAGGTTTTTCTAAAAAACATTAACTTTAATTTAAAAACTAATTCTATTCTTAATTTATCCTTTAATTATTCCCATCTATATAACGTTTAACAGTCTTTCAAATTATTGTAATTTTCTATGATGTTATATTCTACATTTTATATTTTACAATGCTTTTCTTGCAACACTTGAAAAAAAAACCAAACAACTTAAGTGGATCTTGTCAGGAATAATTTTCTTATTACATTAAATTTTTTGAGATTTTTTTCTGGGGGGAAGGTCATTTAAAATTACAATATAATTTTGAACTGTGAAAAAGTCATAGGTGGAAAAACAACTCCCCCTGAAACCTCATCTGTTACAGGAGAAATACCCGTATATTTTATTCATGAAATGTTTATTTATAACATGAACAATTTTGTCTGATTTATACACTGAAAAACACATATTTCCAAGCTTTTTGTGAGCTAACTTTTCCCAAATCAGAATTCCCAAGTATTATTTCTGGTGATTTAGTTTGTGAGGTCATATTTTATGTTATTTATCTTTTGCAGGTTTCATTAAATAAATATCAAAACTTTAGTGAGGTAATGCTGCTTTTAAAACCTATTTGTTTTGTATCCAGAAAAATATCTCCCTTGTTAAGATAAAAGACCTTCAAAGATCTGTAAATTAGACCAAGTTATATAGCAAGGTGACATTTATCAGTAATGTTTTATTTGGCTGGATGGCCGCACACAGAGTTGTGATCAATGGCTCAATGTCCAGCTGGAGACCAGTAACAAGTGGTGTCCCTCAGGGATCGGTGTTGGGACCGGTCTTGTTCAACATCTTCATTGCTGACATGGACAGTTGGATTGAGCGCGCCCTCAGCAAGTTTGCCGATGACACCAAGCTGTGTGGTTCGGTTGATATGCTGGAGGGAAGGAATGCCATCCAGAGGGACCTTGACATGCTTGTGAGGTGGGCTGATGCCAACCTCATGAAGTTTAACCATGCCAAGTGCAAGGTCCTACACCTGGGTCGGAGCAATCCCAGGCACAGGTACAGGTTGGGCAGAGATTCATAGCAGCCCTGTGGAGAAGGACTTGGGGGTGTTGGTTGATAAGAAAATGAACATGATCCAGCTTAAGTGTGTGCTTGCAGCCCAGAAAGCCAACTGTATCCTGGGCTGCATCAAAAGAAGCGTGACCAGCAGGTCGAAGGAGGTGATCCTGCCCTTCTACTCTGCTCTTGTGAGACCTCACTTGGAGTATTGTGTACAGTTCTGGTGTCCTCAACATAAAAAGGACATGGATCTGTTGGAGCAAGTCCAGAGGAGGGCCACGAGAATGATCAGGGGACTGGAGCACCTCCCATATGAAGATCGGCTGAGAAAGTTGGGGCTGTTCAGCCTGGAGAAGGCTGCGTGGAGACCTCCTAGCAGCCTTCCAGTATCTGAAGGGGGCCTCTAGGGATGCTGGGGATGGACTCTTCATTAGGGACATTAGTGGTAGGACAAGGGGTAATGGGTTAAAACTTAAACAGGGGAAGTTTAGATTGGATACAAGGAGGAAATTCTTTCCTGTTAGGGTGGTGAGGCACTGGAATGGGCTGCCCAAGGAGGTTGTGAATGCTCCATCCCTGGCAGTGTTCAAGGCCAGGTTGGACGAGGCTTTGGGTGATATGGTTTAGAGCGAGGTGTCCCTGCCCATGGCGGGGGGGTTGGAACTTAATGATCTTAAGGTCCTTTCCAACCCTAACTATTCTATGATTCTATGATCCTGCAAATGACTGAGCATACTGGCCTCAGGCCAGCTAAACAAGTAATGGGCTCTTCGCTGTATGAAGTTTAATCCATGCATAAATTCCTTGTGTTATTAGAGAGTAGTGTTCAGTGTCTAGCAGATCGACTTTATAAAGAGCATGTTAGGAAATGTACAGTGGGCTTAAAGCTGTGCTTTGAAGTATGCATAAATACAGCAGTGAGACCCCTTAACTCATAATCATACAGGAGATGAATGTCAGACAGTATGTTTCAATGAAGTATCACAGAAATGCTCAAGCTGTATCACCAGCACATGTGTTGTCTTACTTGAAGCAGAATATTCAGTGCTCTCTAAGGGAACTATATGATGTACTTTACTGGGCAGTGTAGGTATAGCTGAGATTTAAACAAGGAACTTGAACTTGGTGAAACTTAAACTAGACAATCAGCAAGAGTGAGAGAAATTAAAACACATGACTGAAGAGCCATTATTGACTATATGGTTTTATCAGTAGAGGCTGTATTTCTTTTAAAGGGTGTTTTTCCAGTTCAGCATATTGGCCTAGATGAATGAATGCAAAGTCTGTGGCTTGAAGTAAATTCTATCGTAACAATAACCCCATCTATTGAATTGTCTGCTTTATGAAGGTTACAGACAACTAGCTTTGCTACCAACTATAAAGAGAAGACAAATACCTTGAGTCCATAGGACTTTAGTCACTGAAAAAAATGAAGAGAAAGGAATTCAACCCAAGGTATCTTGCTGAAAGGATGTTGGAGTGCTTGAGATAGAAAAAACATGCATAAGACAAATTGATGGGACAGTACATTCAGGTCCCAGTGCTGAAAGCCTAGCCAAATAATACATTTAGGTTTCAGAGCCTTAGCATCACACCATTTGCATTTCTACAGCTTGCAGGAGTAGTCCACCTCTTTTTTTGAGGGGAAGCTAAACAGGCTACTTGAGGAGAGACCCAGCCTTTGCAGGTCTGCATAGGTTTGGATCCACTGCTGTATGCGTGCAGGGGGGTCCCAGATATACAACAAGTTCTGGGCACTCTCTATTAGACCCTCTGCTTCTGCTCTGTCAAGTCTGCTTATTTATTTTCTTGCTGTCATTGCCTGCCACTCACAAAGCAGAATGAACACTCACTTGCGTCTGTAGCCCAGTTTCTCTCATTACGTTTGTGCCCATACTAATCACATTAAACACTGCTATTCTACAGGAAAAGAATTGAGGCTTTTAACTTGGAAGGTAGAAAATCTTGGCTGGGGTTATTCAAAACCAGTCTATTTTGGCATCCAACTTGGGGCATAAAGGGTTGAGATAATGACAAATCTGACCAAAACACATTAGAGAAAAAAAATAATAAGAAAAAAAAATCTACAAGCACTCATTAAATTAGTTTAATAGTCACTGGTCACAATGTTAATTTATTTGCTCTCAGTGTTGTGCTTGCTCCCAAAGGTGCATTGGGCAGCACTTTGCAGCATGCATTCCCTGTTGTGGTGTTTATCACTTCTAGGGGCCAGGCTAAGGTTACAGTTTTATGGACTTATAATACTGGCTTATGATACGATAGAATTGCTGCAAATTAAACTAAACTAGCATTTGTACTCAGCATCGCTGTCACCTCTGTACTTGGGGAGCCATCTGTTGGAAACTATTTATAATTACACCTTTTACCTTAGTCAAGCTATGGAAGAAACATATTCCCATCTCTACCCCTTCTCTCAGCTAATTACAATAGCTTTTGAGAATTTTGAAAAATACTTTTGGGATATTGATGCCATCATGGGCTTATTTCTAGGAATCATAAATGTAATTTGGATCTTGTTTGGGGTTAAGTGGCTATTTGCGGCTACTCCAACCCCTGTGGCTAAACTCTGGTGACAGGCACTGCAGCTGTACAAACCCCAGGACAGATGATGCAGCTGAACCAGAGAACCAATCCATGCTGGTATTGGTTGCCCCATGTACATGAGACAGCTCTCATTTAGTAAAGGGAGTTGAAGCAGGTCCATCACAGCAACAGGAAGAAGAGGCAGAAGTAAAATCTCGATCCCTCTCCCTGAGTGAACTGCAGGGTATGTGAAAGATTTCAGTCATTGTCTGAATGAGCACATTATTGCCTGGCTGCTCCCATGCTGGGATAAAAGGGCTAGTAGCCTAGAATCAGAAGGTAGGGAAGCCAAGCTGCTGGGATCACTTTCTAATGAAAGGGAATTGACAAAGCAACTGGGAGAGGAACACAAGTCCTCAGCCTCTGGAAGCCACTCCTGTCAAGTGTGAAGGAAAGGTATCATTTCGAGGAAGAGTATATGTCACCCAGGCAAGTGGACCACAATGGAGAGACAGCCAGTACTTGAAGAAATTAGCTGTGAGATTATTTATTATAACCTGAAGAACATGCAGTTACCCACAGATCCAGATGAAGTCCAATGCACACAACCCATGCAGCAGAAATATATACAGAGTACATCATCACTGGATGCTAACTCATTGGCAGTAATGACCTGGAGAGATAAAAAGTGGCTCACCAGCTCCAGCAATACAAAGGGAAATCTCTCTTCCTCCCTATGGATTTGCATGTTGGCTGTGTATTTAAATCAGAAATGTTTGAGGATATAAAACTATTCAATTTTGATATTTTTTTAAAAAGCCAGGCCCATGTTTTTCAGTTTGAAATGATTTCTAATTTTGATCTGAGAAACAAGCATAGATTAGAAAAAATGTTCATAATATAAGGAAACATTTCAGAATTAAAAAACATGCCTATTTCAAATGTAATAGATGAGGTTTCAGAGGCTGGAATACAGGGAAGATGGTTGCACTCCAGTCACTTAGAATTGACTCAAAACTTCTGAGATAAGCTGATGATTCTGTTCTTCACATAACAGTCTTAAAAAGTGGCAGTGGTGTATGTAGGGATAGGTTGTGATGTTTGCACACTGCATTTTTCCATGTTACTGCTCTGCCCTCTCCTGGGACAGCCAGGATGCTGCTGAACCAGCCCACAGCAGGTGATGGCATGAGCAAAGCAAACAATGCAGTAGAAAGGTACTATTTTGCACACAAGACCATCTGTGAATCAATGCATATCACGTGAATCACCCAATGTCAGGTAGGAGAAGAACAAACTAAAAACCAAGACAGTTTATGTACACATCTGCTATTTACTGTCTCATTCTCATTAATACATTTAAAAGAAAAGTGAAATTTTTTGTTCTGCTTTTTAAATCCATGGTAACACTTAGTTCTTTGTTACATTACCTGAATATTTTCTTTCAAATTTTGAACTGAAAAAAACCCCGAAAAGCGAATAGATATATTTTTATGTGGATTTGTAAACAGATTTAAAAAAAAAATAATAATCCAAAACTGTATGGTGATCATTTATGGGTTGGTTTTGACTGGCACTTATCCTTCTTTTTACTTACTTTTCAGTGGAAAGCAGCATTTCTAGGTAATTTCTGATCAATCACTGATTGCTGGCCACCATTACATGTAACAGTTCAAGGAAACTTAAGTGTAGCATTTTGAAGTGAGAATGCTTGAGTCTGAAATGCATTTTAAGAACCTAAAATAATCTCCTGTTTCCAAAGCTGCTGAATGCTTCAATACCATTTTGGGGAAAAATAACCCCGAACCAATTCAGAGTTTGAAAGCCTAAAAAGCAAATAAAGTACCCTAATTTGAAATTGCCTGTTTACCAGCATTTATGAAAACTTTCAACCAATTGAAAGCAAGGTCAGAAGTTCACGTAAGTACCAGTTATTTTTTAAAATGAAAACACTCTTTTTGTGGCAACTGCTTTCTGATGGGCCAGTTGGTCTTTTCATCTGTCCTTTGTACAAGTTAAAAAGCATTCTATTAAACGCTTGACTACGTAACTGTCACTTTACAGCACCAATATCCATCAGACAAAATGTGTACATCTACTTCAATTACAGGATACAAGAATAAAAGTTACAAAAATAAAGCGTTTCAGAGACAACATGCTATTTTGATTGACAAGATCTCAATAGCAGATTATATGTTCTCCAGGTGAGGTAGATCTCTTGGCCTTGTGAATTTTGATCTAGACTTTATAAAAAAGTAGGAGCCAAGAACTTCAACAAAAGCTCATCAGCAGTTCATCAAGGCACAGCATAAGTACACTTCATGAATTGTTCATTTGGCGTTTAGTTAATGCGATGACCTGTTGTACTGAGGATAAGTTATTAAGTAATGAAGTAGGATGATTGGATTAAGCTAATTACTTGCTTTGAAATGACATTTGTACATAGATTCTTTGGCCTTGCCAGGATATATTATATAATTTAAATGGTGTCTTTGCATTCCATTTCACAACTTCCAACACCATATTTTACCCAATAGATGAGATCACTAAAATTGTGATTAAAAAATAGATAATGTAATACACTGCTTCTGTGAAACAGACTCTATACCAGGAATCACACGCCAATCAACCTAACCTGAGATGCCTAGGCAGAGGATATAAGAATAATTATAATAATGGGTTCGATCAGATTATTTACCAGAACCAGTATTCTAAGCAGACAGATACAGAATACAGGACTGAAAACTTTCATATTGAAAATAATTTACTGTCAAAAAGGATGCGGTATGAAGTGTTTCTTACTGCTGTTGAAATTTACTGGTAAAACTGGTTCAGGAAGTACAAGGCTTTATTACAGCATATCTGTTGGGGACTCTGAACAGGCTAGAAATTCCCACTAGGCATGCTCCCCATCTGCTCTCTTTACTCTGTGTGCATGAAGTGAGCAGTTAATGGCTCTCTGGGCAGGAAAGTACAAGGCTGGTAGCTGTTTCAAATTTAATCCCACACCAGACGCAAGCCAAATGAGAAAATATTTCTGTAGTACATCTCTACCTGCACTGTATATCCCACTATCTTAACCAACCCTGACAATTCTGCCACTGCCTCTGATAGGCTTCCTGACAAGAACCACTGAATGAAGAAGATAGGATCCATAATTAATGTATCATCAGCTCAATTATTACAGCCTCTGGCATAAAAAACCAGTGGGATTACGGTCAAGAAAAAGACAAAGATGTCTTTTGACACACACTGGCCATTGCTGTGCTACCCCGAAGTGGCCCATTACTGAAAAACCTGCACTGGCAGGGATAACGGCCATAGGTAGTTTTTTTGAGTAATTTATGGGTTTGGACTAATTTTAAGGTGGAAGGAGCTCAAGTGAATAAGCTTTTCTTGTGATGGTTAAGCACAGCTCAACAGATGGTAGTCCTGACCTCTCTTCCCAGCTTGAGGCTTAGGGGAAGGCAGGTCAGGATACAGCTCCAACCACTGTTCCTGCAGAGACCTACCCCTCATCTCAGGTGCTCTGCTGGGACTCACTCGCTGTTGTACATGGGGTACAGACATACAGCTTGTCCTACAGTTTCATGACATGGACATTCTTTCCTTTCTGTAGCTCAGCAGCCTTTCACAGGAGTTTAGATTCCAAGCCATGACATGATTTCAGCACAGACTAAAAGGCAAGCATTGGTAGGAATAAAACTGTGCTACTGAGTTAGAGAGACCAGATTCTTAAAATGACATTGTCTTTCCCTCTGGTCACCTGCAGCTTAAAGCTAAATTAATCACCTCTGGTATTTTAAATGCTAATGTTAGGCATAAAAATAGAAATATCATCCAGTATTCATTTCCATGCATATTTATATGTATTTCTTTTTCAGTGTAGCAGCAGAAAATAGCGAGATTTTAATGCTTCAACAAAGCTCAAACTATCTACTCGTTACACTGACCAAAGTTATTTGAAATTATGCTCACGAGCAGAAGTTATATCTGAAAAGAGTTTCAACAAATTTTTTTTGTCCCAGGGTAGAATCTTAGACTGTGTACACACAGGCAGCTAAGAAATACCCTTTCTTGATTCAAATTCTTGGGCTCTTTTCCTAATAAGTAAATAAATAAATAAATAAATAATGTTAGTTTTATCCTTTTTTTTTTTTTTTTTTTTTTTTTTTCCTGAAAACAAGCTCAGTACTTTTAAAATGACTTGTTCTTTCCTTTGGTATTAACCACAAATTACATGTCACCTCATTTATCTTTTCTATACTACACATTTATGCCTCTACTTGCAGACTCTAATACATATGATCTGGAAGAAGTCCTACATGAAAGCTTGTGTTTTACTTTTATTGTAAAATGCTTGGTTACACCCTAGCTAACATGAAAACAATTTATCAAGTTTGTCAGAGGGGCTTTCTGTTATAACTAAGCAAGAACCAATCTGCAACTGAATGATGAGCTAGTACTGTTAAGTATATAAACTTAGTGAAAATTGTTACAAAACAGGATCCTGCAGAGCTGAGTTAGAAACATGGAAAATATCAAGCAATTAAGTTTGACACAGCTAAACACTGAAGATGGTTTGAATGTTAACTTGTTGGAGTGGATTTCTCCTAAAAGGAAAAGGGCTTTCTTTTGTAAATATTACCTTTCCAACTGAAGTGAAAACTTTAAGTAGTTAGCATGATTTTTCTTGCTGTTTCTAATTATTTTCTTATAGCACAGTACCACCTAGAGGCTCTCTTTTTTTTCCTGTGCTGCTTATGTGAAAAGTAGGAAGCAAACCTTCAAACTTTTTCCATTAGCATAGATCAGAGATACAGAAATGAGAAAGGAAAAAGAGGCCAAAAACAGGGAGGGTGGTGTTCCTTCAGAAGAAACCCCCCCCCAAAAGTTGATCTCAGAGAACAGAATCCAAGTTTCTTCAGTCATGACATTTCTCCAGTACAACAAATAAACAGCCACTCAAATTGATGCAAAGATGAATTTAGATCTAAAATATATTTGCTCTCCAGTCCTTTATGTTTCATGCCATGCCATGTCATATGAAAAGAGTTTCTGCAACTACTTCCTAGCCCAGCTGCATCACAAAGTATGCGCAGATTTTTCTCATGGGCAGAGTTCTGTGCTCCCTCACTCTCATTCATGCAAGCATTTTCAACCCAGAAATAAAAAGCATGATCACTTCTGCAACACAATTTTGCTTTAATTATGCCTTTCTGAATTACTTAATGAAACAATTAATGTCAGCCGTGCAGAATACTCATTCTGAAGCACACCATCTTATTCTTCAAGAGTCTAATTCTTTCCACAGACACCAAAAAATCACCAGATTAAAAAAAAAAAAAAGTTTAAGCCTTGCCAGCATAATGTTCTGTCTGCCATATTTAGCATATGTTGTGTTTCCTGATCATTTATGCTACTTGCAGCCTCTGAAATCTCCGGGAAGCTACAGAAAAAAAGATAAATAAGACTGGAATGATTCTTTTTAGTGGTCACTGCTGATAATCCAGGAAGACAGGGCCTCTGAAGATTGTTGCCTCCTTTAAAAGAAAGTAGGTGCAGTGCACCTTGCTTTCTCACTTGCAAGATTCCCACCCATGCCCTCTATCTTCTCTGCATAACAAGAAAGAGCATTATTCATGATTCAAGAAGTACTGAAGAGCATTATTTCAGAAGGAAACACAACCCAATATAATTAAGCATAATCCTCTTACCACTTTAACAGAGTAAAGTTTAAGTAAAACACTGAATAATCTTTCCCATGATTAATTTTTTTATTGATGTGTATATGATTACTATATTAAAGATATTTTTTCTATTTCTGATGTGATATTAAGTTCTTCCCATGAATTTCAAATGAGATATGTGTCTTCTAAATTGTCTTTTAATAATCAGGGACCAGATTTATATTATTTGCTAATCTGGCAGTGGATTGTCAGAAACATGAAACAGAAGAATTAGCCAACTCGTTATATTTTCTCATTTTTTTGTTAACTCCCCTTTATTCCATTTCAGCAATCTGTATTGTCAGGCTGTCTTCAGTAGGTTCCAGGCAGGAAGTCATGTGCATATAACAATTTCATGGACAGGAAACAATAACATGCAATTGTGTTGTTACAAGTACGGCTTTAATCTAGGCAGCAAGGGTTGTGGATTGCTTTAAGGGTGGTATTTTCAAAAACAGCTATTAACTCTCCTCACTTTATAGTCTAATCTGGGATTTGACACTGAATTTTTCCTCTTTGAATAGTGCTCATACTGCAACAGATTTACTTAATATTTGTGGGTATTTCATATGGTTTTCTGGATCGTCACTGTCCAAACTGCTCAGGGCTCTTAAGGGAAGTTGTAATTTCTCTTACCTACTGTGGTTTATAAAGCAGTTTCTGTGATTCAATAATATCAATATAATATTATTCAATATTATCTGTTTGAAAGTGAAGCTTGCATAAGCATGTATAACTCGCCATAGCGTGAGCTGAAAGTCTCATAAATAGATATATAATCTACTCATACAGAAACAAGAAAAAAGACCAAGCCATTATTTGATGTTATTTCATCAACCTTTTAGCTCATAAAAATCAATGCATTTTCTCTGTGTCTTTACAGAATACTGCATGAAGATAGTGACTGCTTAAAATTGGAATGTCCAATAAATAAAGTCTAAAGTAGCTTAATGCTTCCCAGAGTAATGTTACTATTAATTATGCAGGAATATAAATTATGCCAAAACTTGTAGCATAGTCACAGCTAAAGTTATAATAAGTAACTTGGAGATAATTTAAGAATAATTTACTTATGAGGTGTTCAAGTGTTCCTCTCTATTTCTACCTATGATTTTCTCTGAAGAACTCAATAAATCATATAAAGAGCCCAAAAAGTTGCAGTTGAGATTTGGAAAATTAAAGCAGATTCGATGGAGCCAAGTATTCTTATGTGGGCTATCTTATCCATTCTTTCTCCACAACCACATAACTTACTGCATATGCTCTCTTAAACTAAGGGAGTTGGCATTAGTTTTTAACTTTAGCTGAATGCATAACTTATCACACATACACTATCACCAGCTCTTCCTGCCAGATGCTTTCAAAGTTCAGGCCAAAATTAAGGCGACTCTCTAGCTGCACGGTGACACAGTTCTGATTACGATATTCTAGCATAACTTGTGAAGCTAGCACACAAAACAATACCAGTGTCCTTTGTGATGAAAAGTATACCATCTCTAACGAGAAAATAGATAATACATAGTTTCCTCTTTTTACATATTTTTTAATCAGAATTGCTAAAAATCTTATCTTTCTCAATTAAAATAATAAAGTCAAAGTTAAGAAAACACGTGAGAGAGAATTTATTAATACATTTTGCTGTTATTCACATATTTATGAATTAAAAGATATACTGCGCTTGTTAGGTACCATGGTAGGTTTTTTGAGAATGAAAGCAGAGGACATAATATGAAAACAGAAATTATTCTTCCTTATGCTGATTCAAAGTCCTGAGTTGGCACATGGATAATTACAATAAATTGCTATAAACATACTAGCTAATATTATCTCATGCTAATCATGTCATGAATGTCAGGTAATTTTAAAATCATGCTTAAATGAAGACTGTATTAAAAAAAAAAAAAAAAGAAAACCACCACAACTCACCTAAAATTATTATCTCCTAGTCCCAGCAGGTTGGTACTTTTAAAATTTTATCTAAGCTTACTATTATTCTTCTGATTACGAGAAAATCACATGAAAAGAGTTTGGGTCCAATGAAATTGTCACTACCACCCTCCATCTATTTCAGGATATTAGCTAAGAATATTAGATAAATACTGAGCAACATCAAACTTCAGAATGCTAATTTCAATATTCTTACTACCAAATAAACCCCATTCTTATAAAAAGTGAAATGAAATACTGCCCTATAATAGGAAATGCACTGAAAAATTACAGAGTCTTGACCTTTTGGTATGTTGAGCAGTGAGATTTTATACATCTATTCATGCATATATGATAGATATTAATAAGAGGTACAACACATACAAATATACACATACAGTATATATGTGTGTACATGTGTACTAAGAACTTATATCATATACATGTATATAAGCACATTTTGATTATAATAAACCCCTCATAATGAGAAAAAGAAACAAAGTAGCTTGGGGAAAAGCTCTTGTTGATGGCAACAGATTTAATTGCACATTTGCCTAACCAGGTGTCCAATCAAGAAATTGAAACACTGAAAGAATATCCCCAAAGAGGAGTTTTTTAATTGAGTCTGTAGCATTTTGAGAAGCTTCTGAAAGCTTTGAAATGTTGTCTGGATATTAATATTGCCCACACCAGAACAGCTTGTCTTCACACAGCAGGTCTCTTTCCTCAAATGACTTTATAAAAGCTTTTTGAAGATTTAAGTAGAACTGTCTGGTATATTCCTGTAGGTATGTCTGGTTTCCAGGTTCTCTCAGTCCAGAAAATGTCATTTCTGTGGTAAAGCTTTAATAAATAAATTTACCTTGGATACAGAGAGACATGAGAAGTCCATTTCCTACTGCCTTCATCATTTTTTCCCCTCAGAGAAGTTGCTGGATCAGTTCAGAGGGGCTTGACCCAATATGCTCAAATGAGGGCAAGGATCTGAATTTGAGTCTCTTATGGCCTATGCAGGTGAAGAGATAGGCAAAACTCCTAGGCAGCATAAGATTTTTGATAAATGCTTTACACTTTGGATTTAAGAAGCATCCTCCATTAAAATATAGTTTTAAAAGTACATTTCTGCAAGAAAACTACTGCTTTAACAATATTATATTTGTTACAAAAATCAACAGTGAAGAAATCCTTAGCAGTTATACCAATTTATGATAATAATTTATCATTACAATAAATATATCCTGGAAATACAGGAAAAAAATGTGTCAGTTCTGCAAAATATCACAAGTGAGCCTACAATAACAGCTCTTTGCTGTTGTACTAAAGCCATAAGGTAAGCATTGTCATGCAATGACTAAGCCATCTGTAGCCAGTAAGCAGTGAGGTGGCTTCCTGAGCTTTCCTGGCAGCTGGCTGCCTGTGAGACTTGCAAGATATTCTGGTTTGGGCTTGTCAAATAACACAGGGAACCTCTTTTTGGCTGTTAGACAATTTTGTCATCCTGGATTGTTGGTTCAGAAGGACATATATTCACAGCTGCAGCTGGCTACTGAATAAAGGCAGACCAACATGTGTAATGTCATCACATTTTAGCACACTCCTATGGAATTAGAATTCCTTCCCATCTGAGGGATTTCTGTCTCAAGGCCACAGCCATGGCACAGTTCCCTGGAGGGAAGACAAAATTTCTGCTCTCCTAAGATGTCTCCTAAAACACGTGTAAGTGACAAAAAGTACATGGAAGACCCATGGAAGGTTTTTGCAGGAGCAGTTACCTAATCATAGAACCATTAATGCAAACTGAAATAAAGAGCACTCGTGTTTTAATGAACATTGTGATTATCCTGTGGAACCACGTTTACCACATTATGCATTTAGAAAAGCAAATTACAATTGATCTTTTCTTGCCAAAGTTTTATTCTAAGTACACTATTTCATACTTAAAAATTAACATAATATCACTGGTACATGCTTATTCCATAACGAGATCATTACTTTTTGCAGTTACTGTGCTAGTTTCTTTTGTAACTGCAGGGTCTTAAAAAGGTGCTTTTCTGTGTATGTGAGCATCTGTGAGTGTCCACATTCTCATGCTTAATTTACTCTTCTATATTCATACAACATGAATATGGAACACCAGTTTTTAAAGGTGTCTCAGTGGTAATAGTTTTAAAAGGTGTCTCAGTGGTAAATAAGTTTCCCTCTGCATGATATTTTCCCCTGTCAAGCAAGTTATATTTATTTTTAACTCTCCTTTATGTTAGAACAAAATGGTGATAGATACTGGTTTGCATATATTTCATGAGAAGTTGACAAGATGATTTAATATTTTCTATTAGCAGTGGAGGAAAAGGCTTGAAAACAAATGACAGCATTTGAGATGTCTTGCCACTGGTAAACTGAAAATCAGTACAGCATAATGTGTAGTTTTTGCTTTTTGTATGGGCACAGCTGAATTTTAAAATTAACAATTAAGATAAAACCTCATTAGCATAGGCAAAATGATTTCTCAGCCTCAGAAGCTAACTTTTAAATGAGAGAAAATTGGACTTGTCATGGTCTGCAGTACAGTCACATATTCTCCCCTTCTACAGTCTGTTTACTGTCATTTTTAGGTTTATCTGTAGGGGGCAATATGTAATAAGTAATCCCTAATCTCTCATTTTCACTAAGTATCATCAGAAAAACTACAAGGAAAAGATTGATTTTTACCAAGTCGACTAGAAATCCAGAACGTGAGTTATAGCCCTTTATTGTGGATCTTCACGTATGTAAGCTGAAAGCTTCTTTTCTGCTATTAATCTAAAAAACAGACTAAATAATTGTCTTGATTTTTAAAGCTACTCAGATTTCCCTATATGAATGATCTCCTTTTGTACTTTTAGGGAACTACACTATTTTCTGCATTGCCTAATACAATAATACGCAGCATGCATACACACACACAAACTCACAAAGCACAAAATAAATGAAGACTATGGGCACACTAGAGGGAGCAGACAGTAAGGGGAAAAGAAGCAGTTGACACTTCATTTCACTGTCAGAAAATTCCACACCCCCTTCAAAAGAAGCAGGCCCTAAGATTAAGCAGCTCATGTATAACTGTTGGTTATACTAAGTATCCCCCAAGGACTGGCTCACAGAAATGTGTATCTCTCTGAAAAAGAATGTGAATCAGTCAAAAAAAAAAAAAAAAAAAAAAAAAAAGAAAGAAAATGAAGAGGAAAATGCTTGAAAGAGGTTACAAAAAAAGATATCTGCACTTTACTTGGCTTTGTCAATGCTGGTGAAACTAACAAAATTTGGTGAAGGGAGTTTAAATGAAGCAAATCAGCAGACATCATCTTGAATAAGAGCAAAAGGGAAACATCAGGAAGGGCAGGGCAGGGGAAGCTTCGATGCCCCACAGATATCTTGCTCAGTATTCTGCAATTCAAATATTCAATAGCGAATATTCTGCTATTCAAAACCAACATAAACCTTAAGAAACTCAATACCTGTGTGCTTAATAGAGGTGTTCTGACAGGTAACTGTCGTCTTAACCATGAACATATTTATACCAGAACCAAAGATAGAACCTCCATGATAATATACCCGAGAGAGTTCATTGCTACTTCCTTACTCATCAGATCTGTTCAGTCTCTTTGATAAGGCTTTGAAGCAGACAGAAGCTTAGCAGTGGATCTGCCTAGACCTTCTGTTGTAAGTCTAGGCTGGGGAACTCCCCAGAGGTCAAAAGACTTTTGCATTAAAAAGAAACCACCAACAGTTTTAATTCAAATTATAAACCTGAATAATTAACTTTTTAAATGGACAATAGATGATTACTGGGAAAGAGAGAATAGAAATAAGAAAGAGCTTTATATATCTTTTCCTGCCGACGCATCTGTGGACTGCAGATGCTTCAGCCAACTCAGTGACTGCAGCTCTGAGCTGCAGCAAACTAGATAGTGCCTTTGGCCATTCCTTCCACCTTCTCCTGGCCTGCACCCTCCTCCTCCCTCCAGCCTTTGCTAAGGGTCTGGTTTCTGCATTACCAGGAGTGCCAGCATTATTTTCCTAGGCATGGAACTCCCTTAATAGCTCCTTTGCTCCTTGCAGTACTGTTTGTTTTTCCCCTTGATCAGCAAGATTGCCAGCAACCAGCCTTTCCTTAATTAGCAACAGCAATATCGAGGCATTTGGTATTGGAATAGCATTTGATACAATTTAAAACAGACTTCCTGCCAAAAGATACGCTGCTGCATTCTTAACTTTGCTTTTTTGTATGACTCAAGCAGAAGGCCGTGGAGTGAATCTTCCTTGATCTTTCTCTAAGTCTCTCTGCACATAGCCAAGAGGATTTTGTCTTTAGTGCTTGTGCATGGCATGAAACATGAATATTAATAGATGAGAAGAGGAAATGAAATTCAGATGTAAGACTTTTCTTATGGTTTTGATTGTTCAAACTGAAAATGCAAAATCCAAATAAAACTACTATAAACAATAATCAATAAAAGATAAAAATCTATTACTAGATTGTAACAGCAAAAAAAAAAGATATCAACGCATACACAAATTGAAACATCAGAAGTGAATCAAATTCTCATTCAGGCACAGTGTTCTTCTAGCACAGGAAAAAACAAAGTAGCTGAATTTACAGATTGAAGCAGTTTTGCATTGTTGTCAAGAATATATTTGGAATGCAGTATTCCTTAGAAGTTACTTTTTGTGTCTCAGAGTAACATAACCCACTGTTTCAGGCAGGAAGCAGTATCTCTCTGAGGGTTTGATGCCAGGATGCTCCTCAGCAGTTTATTCACATAATTTGTTGATCTTCCCTAAATTTAGTATTTAGTAGCTGTTCTACCAAGGATTCTTTGTCACCATACACATCTCTGCATACATGTCAAATCCAAGTCCTTCTTAAATCGTATGCTTGAACATGGTGTTATCATTGAATTTTGCATATGCAAGCAAAATCACTTCAAATCACCACAAAGCAAATACACTCTGTTTTGGTAATTTCTTGAAAGAAAAGAATGACATTCAATAAATTATTCATTTCCTTAAAACTTCCTGTGCCGATATGTTTTGAGTTAATACTCAAATGTTTTGAATTAAAAATATGTTACTACTCTAATATGCTTTGAGTTACTACTCTCCGATCAACATGTGGGTACTCTCTGAAGAATGAGTCTTTAGACAACATAATTATACCTTGCAACAAAGAAAACACATAATTATTTAAAGTAAGGCTATCTAGTATGTAAAGAATAAGACAGGACACTAGGACATGTAGATTAATTTCTTGATTTGCTACAGACATCCTGTTTAGCTTTGTTGACCTTTCCTTAAAAATATATTATTGCCTTAAAAATGTATTATTTTTAAGCTCTTTAGAATAAAAAGACTGTAAATCTTAGATTAAGGGGCAGGCAGAGTTTCTTAATCACTGGTGGAAGAAACTTCTTTAGTCTCCTGCGTGACCAGCTAGTGGAGATACCTGGGGCATTCTGTCACTAATAAAGCGTACTTGCCTCCAGAAACAGCACTGCAGCTGTTTCGCCATATCTTTAACAAAATCAAAAGAGCGTAGCATAAAACCTCAACTAACACCCTGTGAAGTTTAGATAAGAAGGGGAGAGCATGAAAATTTGGAAGTCAGAATTACCTAGAGCCATACATTCAGCTCTCCATCTTTTACAGAACGGGACACAAATCCTTTAAATAATCCAGGCGCTTTATCTCACATGAGAACCAACAGTTAGACCAGCTATATTTTTATATTGTTATATTTTTTTCTCCTCTGTCCAGCTGAGATGGAGAGTGACAGAGTGACTTAGGTGGAAACATGGTGTCCAGCCAGGATCAGCCTACCACAGTGGTATACACAGTGTGAACAGGCAAGTTTTCAGCTTTGATGGAATTGCAGGAGTGCTATGAGGTCAAGGCAAACAGCACACTATACAGTGGTCTGCCATGATCCACCAATTGTCCAAGCTACACAGAACTGGGTTTTCCAATGTCCCCTATTGACCGCAATTCCATGAGGTATCATGTTGGTACTTCTAACAGTGTTCAAGTTTTATGAAATCAAAGGATTACATTGTTTAGATCAACCTTGTCACCTCACAGTTCTGGGTTCAAAAAAGAATATGCCGTCAGAAACATAGAGAAATACAATCCATTTAACCTAGAGGTGATGTGATCTTTAAAAGCAGTGTGCAGCTCAAGGGGAATCAACATAAGATCTCCCTGAAATGCGATTGTAACAGAAAATGAAGCAGCACAGAGCACTGATGTACCTAAAACAAGGAGTCTAAGCTGAGCAGTGCACCCAGAAAACATCAAAATCACTGAGATTTTCTACAGTTGCAATGTATGGTGGTGACTAGCTCTTGCATTCAGATAACCCTTCATGAAATATATCCAGCCTTACTGATAGCAACTCTATTTAACATGATAACAGAGCAAATATTTTCATTACAGAATAAGGCTTTTTTCATGAAGTCTAGAGTGTGGAGAACCATGAAGCAGGTTTGCATCTATGTCTGCTTTCAAAACACATTTTCTCATGTTTCCCAGATGTTTTTTTGATCTTATTGCCCATGCTCCTTGAAATTATTCCTGACAATATGAAGTATTCTAACTCCTATTATGGTTCGTGATTTTCACTGTGACATTAAAAAGCAGTTATGTGAGAATGTTATGATCTAAGGAAAGTAAAATCTCCTGTCAAAACTCCTTTCACAGCACTTGAGGATAAGAACTTGATATCTAGACACATACATACATTAGATAGGACTGTTATCAGGGAAACCTTAAGAACTGTTGCTAGAGATAAATCTAAGAAGGGAGGGCAGAAGGAGGAACATGGGTCAAGGATTCTTTTTTTTTTTTTCTACAATAGTAATGAGTCAAAACCATTCGAAGGACACCACACTACATTATAAAGACGGGAATTGGCACTTGAGCAAGACAAATATGCAGAGCTGCTCCACACCTCCATTTTTAAAATTCTGAACATCAGCATAGTGTAAATTTCAGTGGAAATAGTGCAAAACCCTCAGGAACTGAGAAACTTGCACATATTGCTGCAACAGGAAAATAACTGCTTTCTGAAAGAACTGAGGGGGAGGCATGTAAAAGCCACAACTATAACTTCCATACCCAAAATATCACAGATCAGATGCATCAGGGTGACCTTGTCTTAATGGGAGATTACACATTCTGGCATCCAGATCCTGCTAAGTAGCAAACACAATGAAAAGTAGGGCAGGGAGTCATTATCATTCATAGAAATTAAATGCTACCATTGGCTTCCCTCTCTTTTGTACAACTTCCTTTAACAGATATAAGCTCACATCCTACTTTCCATTCTTCTCACTTCAAGAGCCGGTTTTAAGTTCCTGCTTCAGGAACATGAAACACAAAAGTTACCCTAAAAATTTCTTAGGAAACTCCAGTCCCTGATCCTCGGTAGCTCATCTTTCCTATCACAAATCCAGAGGTTGCCCATTTTAATCAACTGTTTCCATTCCTAATTTATAAAGCAGTATTAGCAAAGTGGTCCACAACCTGCCTGTTCAGCTGCCTTTTATTAAATTGAGAATGTTTTCTTCTTGTTTTTTGGATTTTTGTTTCATGTTCAGCAGACATTATGCTTCCATTCTATTTTGATTGAAGATGAGTGTTATTTGAAACTTAACTGATGTACCTTTGTTGCCACCCCAACCAACGCAAGTATAGCAATGCTGTAATTTGGATCTCTGTTGGGGAATGCTGAGATGTCACTATCCAATGCTCACACAGCACTTCAAAAGCCCTCCTGTGTTCAGTAATATCCTCTACAATTCTTCCACATGTCCAGGAAAGACTATTGTTTCATAACAAGCTCCTTGATATCAAGTTAGACCAAACAAGATTAAAAGGCTAACCAGTCACTTTTTTAGCAACATTCCAGACAGTGTTTGTATATGATTTAACAAAATCAACACCACTATTAAATGTAAAAGGAAAAAATAAAAATGAATTTATGTCATCCTTAGCGTAAAAGAAATAAAATCTGTTGTGTTTTTCACACAATTCCTTCGTCATGAAAGCCTTATTTTGTCCTTTTTTTTTTTTTTTTTACATTTTTGGCATTTATCCTTAAATAACATAAAAAAATCATTGGTTCTAAAGTGAAGAAAATACATCAGTAAATTATGACATGGAAATAATGTTTTCTATTACTGAAATTAAAGAATACCTTATCTCAGAATTCAGAAGTGATAATATTTTAATGAAATGCATTCTTAATTCCTTATCAGGATTCACACTGTATTAGCAAAGTGCAATTTCAAATTAGATAGACTATAACCTATGTTCTGTTATCTACACTAGAGAAGTTTTGAAAAATATGGGCTTTAAGGCCTGTCAGGAGACTCAGCTTTTTAAGAAAGAGTGACTAAATAATCCTAAAACTCACTTTAACTTCTGCTCCATTTAGGATATTTGGGCTACCACATATATGTACTTCTAATATGCTTTACATTTCTGTCCAGAGTTGTTGCTGAACAGAGCTAGAAGCCTTTGGTCATTTACCCAAGACTCCTGAATTGGCAATAGCTATTTCTGAGAGGACTGGAGACACTGAGAAATCCCAGACAAATAGTCAATGATCATGTGCAGATCAAGAGCCTGTTACATGAATGGAAAATGTTCTTGTGAGAGTTCTATACAATATTACACCATACAGAGTCTTTCAATACTTTGTCGTTCAAGTAATGACAAAAAAAAAATAAAAATATTAAATCATATGGCCTGTGAAATAGAAAAAAAAAGAAAAAAGAAAAGAAAATAGGGTATTTCGAGAACTATATTTTTAAAAAGCTTGTCAGTGAAAGGATTTAGGCAAAATACATTAACTTGGGTTTGATTATTGGTTTGGTTTGGTTTGGTTTGAATTCCAAGTACCATTCTTTCTTATATCCAGTGCAATGATGTGGCTTCTAGCTATCTCTTCCCCAATTAATTTTAAAAAGAAGCGAGTTTTATGTCCAATAAAGAAAACCACAGCAGAAGGTTCTAGTACTCATTCAGCCAAATGTTTGCTGTCCCTGGCTTGTTTTTTCTGGTCCCACATACTTCTGGAGATACGATAACAGTACGCAAGAATTTATACAAGAGCATCAGCAAGCTTAAGGTTTCTGCACTGCAGCTAAGCAAGAAAAAAAAAAAGTCATGGAACTCTTTGTTTCATGGTAGTGCTTGAGTAAGTTTCCGAGTAAGCACGTGCAGTATCTTTGAGTGCTGTATCAGGTAGTGAAGAAAACAGAACAGGAAGAGAGTTCTGTTGCATTAACAATACAGAAATCTGTCAGAAACTTGCATTCCAGACAGTCCTCAGAGATCAGAGGGACTGGGTGCATCTTGGATTAGGTTCTGGTTATAATCAACTCTACACTGTACATTCAGTAGCATTCAACAGGCGCTTTCAAGAGAAATACAGATTCGGAATTACCGTTAATAAATTCACTGCATCAGCGCTAAAATCCAAAACTAGCCATCGATTAATTCAGCTCATATGGAAAAAACAATTTGGAATTCATTCAGTTTGGCTCCACCCAGGCATCATCCTACATAGCCGAAGACGCTAATCTTACCAAAGAGGCATCCCCGAATTGGGAGGAAGAGAGGAGCAAGCCCGTCCTCCTGACTGAAAAGTGGGGTCATGTTCTCATCCTCTGTACTTTTGAGAGAAGCGGAGGTGCCTCCGCAGTCTGTTGCTGCTGTCAGAGATAATGGAGACAGCCAGTTTCTCACTCTGGTGTGGTTTCTTTTCATATAAAATGAGGAATAACAAGAGTTTCGCTTACCTTCGGTCAGGCTGCTCCGGGGCCCCGGGTCTTGTGCAAGGGCGGAGCAAAACAGTGAAACATTCCCATCCCTCCCCCTTCCAGCCAGATGAAGCAGCGTTAAGGGCCATCGGACCTCAGCCTGATCGCCTAATCACCCATCACCAGCCCATCACCCCTATTGTCACGTTATTGTTAGAGTGTTGCCACTATCACACCTCGTTAACTCCTTCACCACATTATCCTACAGTCTCAGGCCTCATTCCTACAACGGTGAACAAGATTCAGTGACACACTGCCTTGCAGAAGTGCATAATTCTCTGAATTTTTGAAATGCAAAAGCATTTTTCTGTGGTCTGTACTTTGGGAGCATAGATTTTTTTCTAAAATAAGCAGGTTAGCCTTCTAAGTGATGCTTGGGACAATATTCTCTCCACTGTCTTAATGCTGGATTCCAGCTAAGCTCTTCGACTAAGATGCATATAGAATTCACAGAAACATGGAATGGTTGAGGTTGGAAGGGATTTGTGGATGTCACCTTATGCAACTTTGTGTGCTCAAGGAGGGCCACCTACAGCAAGTTGTCGAGGGCTAGGAGCAGACAGCCTTCAAACATGCTCTAGGTGAGAAACTGTACAACCTCTGTGGGCAATCTGTTTCAAGACTCAGTCATCCCCACAGTAAAAAAAGTGTTTCGTTCAGAGGGACCCTCCTGTGTTTCAGTTTTTGCTCAGTGGCTCTTGTCACTTGGCACTATTGAAAATAGGCTCGTTCCATTTCTTTGCACCCTCCTTTTACACATCGATAAGACTTCCCCCCCCGCGTCCTCCTTTTTCAACACTAAACAGCCCTAGATTTCGCAGAGTTTTCCTCAAAGGAGAGGTGTTCGAGACTGTTAATAATCTTTGTGAGACTATGTCAGTGACTGTCTTCTAATAAGCAGCCTAGAATTGGACACTACTCCAGGGACTGCCACACCAGCAAGGATTAAAGGATCACCTCCCTAGACCTGACAGCTATGATTTTCCTAATGCAGTCCACGCTGGCCTCCTTTGCAGCAAGAGCACATTGTGACTCATGTTCAACTAAGTGCTCACTGGGACTAGGACCCCCAGGTCCTTTACTGCCAAGCTGCCTTCCATCTGGGTGGCCGTGGCATTGTCTTGATACATGGGTTTGTTCCTCCCTAGGTGCAGGACTGACCACCATGCTCTGGGCCTCACTGTTCAACGATTTTTCACTTCATTTCAGTGAAAAATCCTCATATTACCTGTAATAACATATCATAATAATGGATATTTATACATTATTCCATAATTTCCTATAGTATTTTGTAAAAAATATGATAAAATGAATTTTGCTGTTGCCTATTGTGAATGCACACAGATAATTCAGAAATTAATAACTTCAGCATTCTTTCATTGAACAGCTTGCATCAAGCTCAGCAATTCCTTTTTGAAATCAAAAGTGAAAGTATTAGGGAACAAGCCCAAATACACTAATGTTGTAGAAAGGACTTTCCTTTTGTTTTTTTCTAATATAAACAACCTGGGTATCCTATAACACCCTACAATCTCTTGGCCATATTCTCAGCTCATGTAGAGTATATAAAAATAATTATAATATGTCTTTTCTCAGCAGGTTATCTGGCTATCAAACAGTCAAAGTTAGAGATAATTTCCAAGGACATACTGATTTTCCCATACTTTAATTTGCCTTTTTATAAAACAGTGATATGATGGGCAGATTGGTTGCCTAATGACAACCAAGGTGGCTTCAGTTCAGTGATGTGTGAGGTGACCCTGACATAAAACCTGCACCAGCAGAATAGTGGACCTAGATGACCTAATGGGTCATTCTGTTTCTGATATGCAGAAGTGTGTTACAGAGTCAGTAAATCAATGTAATATACTGCTAAAGGGATATGTTACAGCTATAAATGCTATTCGTTATATATAATCAACAATTTATTTGGTACAACTTAAGGCAGTACTACCACCTGTTGTTACATATGTCTAAATGCCAGTAGTTTTCATCCAGTGCAATGAATCATCTGAATGGCTAATTCAATGGTTTTCCAATCAAGTGGTTATTCATTTAGCTGGAGATGTGGTTGGAAGCTGAAGGTCATCATTTCCTCACCTTTTATTATGTGGTTTAGATAATGGTGTTATGTAGTGTATGTGTCTAAAGTATATCAGCATGTGTTTATTTCTCTGGGCTCTGGCATAGTGCGTTTCTGTGTCCAGTTCTGATGAATCATTTAACTTTTTTGCTACCCAGAGGACCATCACAGATTATGAAGCCTTGCCCTTTGTAATGTGAGAGAACCAGGCACTTGTTGCTCACATGCCAGGGGCAAAGGAAGTTCAAAAAATGTTTCCACTCTTTTGTTCTTCTGTGTATAACAGGGTGCTAGTTGCTAGTACAAGAGACATTGACAGACATCTCCTCCCTTCCATTTTCAACATTCCCATAAGGAAAGAACCACTACACAAAACTCACTATTTTCTGCTTTGAAATTTAGGGAACACAGATAAGACCATGATACTTGTGGTTGTCCCGGTTTTGGCTGGGATAGAGCTAATTTTCTTCCTAGTAGCTGGTGCAGTGCTACGTTTTGGCTTTAGTCTGAGAACAAACCTATGTCTTAGTTGTTGCTAAGTAGCATTTACCCTGATCAAGGACTTTTCAGTCTTTCAGGCCAGTGAGGAGGAGCACAAGAAGTCAGGAAAAAGCAGAGACAAGACACCTAACCCGAACTAGCCAAAGGTCAGCCATTTCATAGAACATCATGCTCAGAGTCTAAACCAGGGGGGTATTACGCAAAAGGGACCAATTGGTGCTCAGGTCGGGCTGGGTATCATTCAGCTGGAGGTGAGCAATCACTTGAGTTTATTGGGTCTTTTCTCTTCCCTTTACCCTTTTAGTTTTATAGTCTATAGTCTTCTTATTTCCCTTTATCATTATTATTATAATTATAATCATTATTATTACTATTAGTAGTAGTAGCAGTAGTATACTGTACTTCAGTTATTAAACCGTTCTTATCTCAACCCATGGGTTTTCTGTTCATTTGATTCTCCTCCCCATCCCTCCTGGGGAAGGGGATGGTGGAAAGATAGGAAAGGCAAGCAAGCGGCTGTGTAGTTCTGAGCTACTGGCTGGGTTTAAACCATGACAGTGGCTGACATATATTATGGAAGAAGAATAATGATGGGATCCCATAAAAAGAACTACTATTGCTGTGGAGCTGTGGTGAAACATAGACCAAATTGTTGCACTGTGACCTATGTGGATATGTGATGAAAACTATCTGGAAGTACAGCTGAAATAAGTGGCAGATGCAAACTAATCCTCACCCTGAAATGAGAGAGGATAAATAAATCAGGAAATCAGCATAAGTTTTCACCTTCAGCCAAAACACTTCAATGTGATTTTGAGGTGCAGCCTCTTCGTAATAGGCCACTGCAACAGCTTGAAATGCCTCTAGGGTGCAGATGGTCACAGTGAGGGCCATGCTTAGAAAACTTGTTAAAATAATGAAGCCAGAGGAGGAAAAATGACCCATTTCCACAATGAAGAGCCAAGTCATGGTAAGATGAGAATGTCACTGTCACAGTAACAGAGAAATTCAGGAAAACGAGCATCTCACACAGTTATAAACTCTTTCTTAAATCGGATTAAGCACTAAATTTGTCTGAAGTGCAAGCACCTCAATGAAGATGTTAATTCATCTATACCATCATCTGTGACATCTGCATGCCAAAAAAAAAATAAAATCACAGAATTATAATGGCTGTTCTCAGTAAACAGAGATCTAACTGGTCATGTGCAGCATTGGTGAGAGAAACTAATTTCTGAACCTCGTGAGTTAGGACCAAGATAGCATCCAAAGACTTTCTGCAGTTTTGCAAGATAGTACATAGTGAAGTATTGTATGAATTTGAGTGTTTTATCTTGCTGTGCATTAACTTCCATCAATACACAAAGCCCCAAACTCCATCCAGCAGAATTTAAACATTTTTTGGTGATCCCTCAGGTAAACAAGTGTTTTAACAATGATACATCTCCACAACATAATCCAAGTTCAGGTGGGTAATTCTTCACAGGAAGACCCGTTTCTAATGCATTACTATGACAAGAGAAGATATTTAGGTGAACTTTTATTATTCAAAACTACACCAAATGCCTAAGATTGAAGCAATAAGTTTATAAACTGTACTCATCCTGGAACAGCCTGGGAGCTGATGAGACTCTCTGAAAGGTGCTAAGAGGCTATATGTAACAAACTCCCACTGATATTCAGTACTAACTCACAACTGGTTGTCTGCTCCTAGGGAGGAAAGGAGAGAAAAGAGAGTCTCTATGAGATAACCTCTTCATATTGCTATTTGCTTTGTGAAATATCTGTAGCATCCCTTGATTACAGTTATTGGAAAATACTTATAAATAAATGCGTATTGCTTCACTATTAAAAGAAGGAAAAACTCAAACACATTCAAGGCATGATTATTATTTCACCATGGTTCTTACTTCACGTTACCTAAAGTAAGTAGTAAATAAATGATAACTTAAATTCTGACTTGGGGTAGCAGATAAAGATAAAATCCTTGTGCCAGTCTCATGAAATGTGAACTGCAGATCATCATACTTGACTTAAAAAAAAAAAAAATCACACATTTCTACTTAGATTCACCCCTTCATTCCAGTAATACCAGATAGGTAATTTATGAGCGTAACTTGCCTTTTAAAGAGGTCTGATTTTTCAAAAACAGGCAGTTGCCCATAAATGCAACTACATACCTAATCTCACTACTAAGGAAGTGTAAACTTTAGGCATCTAGAGCCTCACTCTCTCTCTCTCAGGTACAGGACAAACCACTTACGTTATTCCACAGAGGTCTACATTATAAAGTCAATGGTAGAAATTGCAGCTTCCCACATCTACTGGTATAACTATGACAAGAACCATGTGTTTAATGCTATGCTATGGAATGTAAAAATGTTGGTTTGTTTTGTTTGTTTTTTTTCTTTCTCATATATTTCTTTGAAACTCCTTGGGCATTTGTGAAATGACTATAAAGTTTCTATGAAGAAAGTGCCCTGATTTTTTTTACTTTTTACCATGCTTTACTAACTCATTATTCCTTCCTGTAGAGATGTCATGGGGAAATATTTTTGGCCCCTTCAGCAGAAGTATTTTTTTTTTCTTGGCAGGTATTCCCCAGTTATTTTTATCAATTAGGGAGATATTTTCTTTAATTTTATCTATACGAGATAGATAGACAGACAGACAGACAGACAGACAGACAGACAGATATTCTGCCGTAGTGGTGGATTTGGCAGAGGTAGGTTAACAGTTGGACTCAATCTTGAAGGCCTTTTCCAATCTAAATGATTCTATGATACAAATCAGTAACTGTACAGTGGTCCTATACAGGCACATGTACTTATTGTTTTCCAGTTCCTAACCCTTTAAATCTCTATTTACCTTTCTTTCTATTTATTTTATTTATCACCTCATACTGTATGCTTGTTTGGCAGAGGTTATCTTCACATAGAAATGTACAGCTACTAGCATAAAGGATGCCATTCCCAATCAAAGCCTCTAGGCACTCTTATAATACAAATAATAAACATTACCAGATTCTTCTATTCCTTCGACTTGCTGCCATATCCAAGCACAGGCTTGCTATGAACTGAACAAAATTGTAGCATCAGTTCCATCCCAGCAGTTTGTAAATTTGTCACCCCTTCAATTTCCTTAGGACATAAAGACTTTGAAAAATCTACCAAATGAGCCATTTCAGACCTAATGGACACCCTGTCTGAGCTGTTACAGTTTGCAGGCAATTATTGTTTTCTTGGAGGGAAATACCCAGGAAGGCTTTCCTCTCTTATGATTAGCATACAGAACTACATAACTTTGGTGTTTCATTTTTGTATGGATTAAGAAAAAGCATGAATCTACATTATGGACCACTTATGCATCCATCACACAGACAAGAAAAGTCTTAGCCTTGCAAAACTGTAGGAATAGAAACCGAGTTCTGTCATTTTGTCTGACCTTGAGAAATCGTATAACAATGCAGTACCATAACTCTCCCAATACTTTCAAAAATGGAATAGTAATAATCTGCTGAAGTCAGAGAAGATGCTGCAAAATGTCTTTCCACAATTTTTAAACAGTTTGAAAGACCCCAAAATACTGAAACTGTTCTTCTGTTAGCTAACAACAGTGGGAAATTTTACTTGGAGGTTGATCACATTAAAAAACATTAAGTCTTGACACAAAACTAATCTCACATTTATGGCCCAATAGCAGCTGTTAAAAGACAGAAGATAGAGATTCCATCCTGTAATTAGGATAAAATATGTCTTGGCAAGAAGAAACTCAGAAAATACTATTATGACTTCAGGGATGAAACCTTCAAGCTACTGAAAAATCCAGTGAAAGTATCAAAGCTCTAAACTGTTTTTGACTGTGATCTCATTTCAGAGCTTGGTCTTATCATTAATGTAGTCAGTGCTCAACATCTCATATGTTGACTACTGTCCTGAGGAGCTTAATCCCTCAAAAATCCATTCTTTGTAACTGGATTGTAATTAGACCATGTGAATTTGTATGTATGCACAGACAGACACAGGCAAAAAGTTATTTCTAATAATTATCTTTTTTTTTTCAATGAGTAGGTGAACAACATCCACAGAACTTTAGCTTCATTACTACACATACCCATGATTTTATATACCCTGGAGCTATGCCACATGGATCAAACACAATGTCACCCTGTAACTCAGCAAGAGAGGCTACAAAACAGAAAGATGATAAAAACAACATAAAAACCTCTTTTGCTATCAATAAAAGATAATACAAAATTAGGCAATAATTGAATACTTGAATGCTAATTGAAGATTTTTACAGTTGCAGAAATACTTGTATGTATGCTTCAAATACCTGCAAAGATAACATGGCTCTGTGGAAATAAAAGTTCCAAATGTGTAGATTCTCATGTCAGAAGTCTTCTGAGATATTCTGGACAAAGTATCAAGTCCTGATTTTATTCCCTCCTTAAAAATATTTTTGAAGGTGTGTAAGAATACATGGTTGTGTTTTGTTTGGGATTTTTTGGTTGTTTGGGTTTTTTTGTTTGTTTGTTTTTTTTTTGTGAGGGATTATTTTTTGTTTTATTTGGGTTTTTTTAATTGTTGCTCTTTGGTTAGTTGATTGGTTTTTTCAAGGACAACTGGTGATGCTTCCTTTATATTACATTGTAACCTGGATTTTTTATTTGTTTTCTGAAATCTAAAGTTAAATATTAAAAGTAATTTGGCCAACTGCTCTCATTCCTGGTTCAAAACAATCAACTTGCCAATGTTCCTTTTGGACATGTAGTGGCAAAGGAGAGCAAGAAAGACACTGCCATGCTACTCATTGAATTATGATACTATGATATTAATAAACAATGGCTTATGTGATGTTACAAGTATTTCAGAGGAGTATCACTGCCCTCACAGCAGTGGGAGGACACTGTACAATGGAAATACAGTGTACAGGGAACTGAACACAGTTCACACACTAGTAAGAATTCTAATAGCATACCTGTGCAAAACTGTGTACAGAATGTGTACCTTTGTATACTAAACCATTTAAGATAATTCAAGCAATTAATTACAGTGCTAATCAGTTTATTCCACAGAAGAGCTACTTGTTGTTAGGCAATTTAATTTCACCACCCAGGCTATTATTTTTAAGGTGAGAACAAGAGATAAGCAATCTTTCTCAGAAGTAAAGGTAAACTAATGATTAAGAACATGCTACTAGGTACGACTATTGTAAATGGCTCTTTTTTTTTATCATTACTTTTCAGGACATCACCACTCAGAGAGCATGGAACCATGCTGAATCAGGAATTCAGCTCATCAGCTAATGCAAAATTGAACCTGTAACTAGTTTAAGCACGACCTAAGTAACAAGCCTTACAAAACTTGCAGTAACAGAGAAAATATTTCAAAACACATGGCCTTAGAAAATGCTTACGCAACATCATTTGCAAAAAGAAAAAAGGGAAATGGATTCAAACTTAATAGTGGTACCACCAAGAGCACAAGAATACCAGGGAAATTCTGCAAGAAGGTAAATATTTGCTGAGATAGCAGAAACAAACTGCTTCAGCAGATTAAATTAATCAGAAAGGTTTTGGCAAGTTCTCATGGACACAAGGTGCTTTAAGATTTGCAGTTCCAACACACTATTTGGCAGATACTCTTCTTGTGATTGCTTTCTAGAACATGCTCAGCATCAGAAAGAATTCAACATTCCAACCTGCAAATGTCAGAAAGCTCTTCCAGGAGCAAAACCATACTTTGATGACTTAACCACCTATGACAGTAATGTTAGAAAGGAGTAGAAATGGTTATTTAAAAAAAGGAGATTAATGAATGGAAATAATAATAATAAAAAAATAACCAGCCCCAAGCTTAACAAAGGCAAGTAACAGTTTTGAAGTGCTTAGTTTAAAAGAGCACAGGCATCGAGAGTCTCAAACAGATCTTGTTCTTGTAACTTCTAAGAATCTATAAAGTAATTATTAGGATTTCAGTAATAAGAAAAATAAAGATAAGTAAATTTTTAGAAGACTCCCAGGATCAATATGGCATATTAGAATTACTAAACATTTATTACTCTCCAAAAAAAAAATATCCTCTGAGAATTCTGTTGAATATATGTAAAAAACCATGAATGTCAGCTCAAGAAGTAATTCAGTGTGAACTAGCAGCTTAGTTAAATTCACAAAGTACAGTCTCCTCTTCTGATTTGTACTTTGAGGTGGCAGGGATGCAAATTAAGACATATAAAATACTTAAGATGCACAAAGTGCTTACAGCCAAATGGAAATAAACCCAAGCATATAAGCTGTGGCAGGGGAACTTCAATCCATCCTACCCCTAACCAGTTTGATTCCAGTGCCAGCATGCCAGCAAGAGATGCCCAGAGCATGGAGAGGGGTTGCAGGTCCACAGAAGAGCACCTGAAGATAACCACAAAGGAATTCCAGCCCCTCCAACCACTAAGCCAGCTTTGGGATCCCAACTTGAATGCCTCTATGCAAAAGCATGTAGCATGGGGAATAAACAAGAGGAGTTAGAGACATGCACACCACTGCAGGACTATGACCTTATTGGCATCATGAAGACATGGTGGAATGGCTCCTGTGACTGGAGTGTTGGAATGGAAGGATACAGGCTATTCACAAAGGTTAGGCAAGGGGGATGAGGACAGGGTATCACTCTCAAGGTCAGTGAGAAGCCAAAGTATATGGAGCTCCACTTGGCATGGATGAGGAGTGAACTGAAAGCTTATATTCAGGATTAAGGGGAAGGCAGGGACAGAAGTCATTATAGTGGGGGTCTGCCAGATAGATAGGAACAGTCTCACATTAGTATTCAAGCATCACCTCCTCCAAGCTCAGGAGCAATGCATTCCAACAACATCAGAAGACCTGCATGGATGAACAAGCAGCTCCTGAACAAACTCCAGCACAAAAAGGAAGCATGCAGAGGGTGGAAGCAAGGACAAGTAGCCTGGGAGGAATACAGAGAAGTCATGGAATGGTTAGGATTACAGGGGACCTTAAAGATCATCTAGTTCCAGCCCTCATGCCATGGGCAGGGACACCTTTCAGTAGACTAGTTTGCTCAAAGCCCTGTTCAACCTAGCCTTAAAAATTTAAGGGTGGCATTCTACTCAAAACAGTACTAATTCTTTCAATGCTGGGAATGATCCAGAGCTAGAATAGCCAAAATATATTGTGTCTTTTCTGTTCTTCATGTTCTTTTTTTGTTTGTTTTTTCATTAATGCCAAATTACATCACCTAAGATGGAATGTGATGTGTGCAGGAAAGTGGAGAGTCAGCAACTGGAAACAAATATATTGAACTTTTATGGCAGACAAAACCTCCATTATTCATTCTTTCACTGTTTTACCTGAACCGGATGCATGGAGGTGGGTGTATTTCTATTAATAATTTTGACATAGCTGCAACTTTTTTTCCATATAGTCAGATAACAAACTTGGAACTGTTAACTGTCCCTGACTTTATTTTGTGCTGTTAAATATTGCAAGAGAATTTCTTCATGGCAATAGTGAATGTGGAATTATCTTACTTGGTACTGAGATCAGTGAATCCCCAGGCCAGTCCTAGTTTGAAGACAAAGTAACTTTTCAATACCATAATTGATCACAAACATTAGAGTATAAAAGTAAGCAAGAAACTCTCTTGCTAGCTTTTTCGATGAAGAATCCTTCTAATGCTGCTTTAAAACATTATTTGAAAAACCTGATTTGTCAAAGTAGCAACATTCTTTAAATGTGTTTCAAAATGTCAACAGTGAAACTGCCAACGAGATACAGAGAGTTCTGAATACCTCTGAACATTTATATCTGAAAGTACCATAGGGCTTGTGCTATAAGAACACGAAGTCTGCATACAGCATTAATGCCAATCCTGCATTTTCTTCTTTCAAAATGCTTCAAATGAAAGAGATTCTGCGCTTGTGCTTATCAAAATAGAGGATGAAGAAGTGGCACTGAAGAATTCTGTAGTTTTCCAATATCATGAAAGAAACTGTCATATCTAACAAGTAACTATTACCAGGTTGTAGCAAAACTTGGTAACTATCATCACTACAAAATACAATTTTCCTTGTTAGCCCATAAATTGATCAGTTCTGTTTACTGATTTGAGTGAGCTGGTGAAGGAACATTACTAATTTCACCTTGTGAATGTTGTGTGTGCATACTGAAATATTGAAAAGATAACAGAATCAAGCAAAATTTTTATGGGAACTGAGATACAATTTTTCCCAGTGGGTTCAATACGTTTCTGTACCAAAAATAATTTTACTGATTAATGAGGAAACAATATATCAGTTATTCACTGACACAATAAAGCACCACCTTTCTAAAAGGTGGAGCACAGTTCTTCTAAAGATGATAACTATATTGCTCTATACACTGTTATGTCTTAACAAATTTCAGATTAATTTGTTCACTTATTTCTCAGGCAAAACTGACAGAATTGTAATTCAAAGGTCCCAAGTTTTCTCAATGTTTGTATTCTTTTGTATGAGCCGGAGTCTAACAAGGACTGTTCATGAAAGAAATCCTGTGATTTACCTTAGATAGTTCAAGAAGAATAGAAAGTGATGCATTTAGATCTGTATTCCAATGGACTTACTGCATTGGACCATTGGATCTATTCAGTCCAATTCAGGTGAATATATAGCAGAACATTTGAGTTAAGGAAGGACTATTTGTGAGAGCTGCAGCATGTCTCAGAATACATCTACAACTACTTTGAAGGAACAGTGGACGATGAGACAAGTTTTCTTCCCCTCAGTGCAGTTGGAATCTTGGAGAAGCTGACACTACTGAGAAGTGACAAATGCATTCCAAATAAGTCTGATACAGTAATTATAACTTATGAATTTACAGCTTTTCAGGAGACACAAAATCCAAGTCTGTTTTCTCATTAAAATCTCAGGTAACAAACTAGAGAGAATCTAGCTATCTCTACTAGAAACTTTTTTTAAAGTTCATGTTGAAAGTTACTTATTATTCACCTTCTCTCCCCTCCCAAAAAGAATCCAATCAATTTAAGTCTTGTTTTTTGTAATCTTTTAAAAATCCTGGCTACATTATGCAAAATGAAGAAACAATATTACAATCTTCTTACACACAGCAAAAGCCATCCAGCATGAGACTTCTGGCAGGGTAATAGAAACACCCTGACCTCAGCATAGCTCTTCTCCTAACACTAGATGTTTCCTTATGTTTATGGTCTTTCACTTAAGCACTTACATTTCATCTGATCATATAAAACTGTATCTAGCTCATTGAGATAGTTTTAAGATGAAATGAACTTAGGATGCAAAAGTAAAGTATTATCATTTATATTGCACTGCTCTCAGTCAAGTAATCTTAAATCAGGATGCTTGAAAACAGTTACAGTAAGTCATGGCCTGAGCTGAGCCTGCTTTGCATTCAATTAATTTAACTTCCATATTGGCAGAGACAGATTATGGTTCTCCACATGAAAGACCACAAGGAAGATTGCTTTTGAATTTCATCAATCCTGATCATGAAAATATTTCTCAAAAAATTTGTAGAGAATGTAGGAAAGGGAATAATAGCTTCATTTTTCTTAATGCAGTTGTAGGAAGCTGCCGATTCAGCTTTTTGAAGACTGGAAGTTAAATGAAAATAAAATACAAATAAATGCTTTGATGAAGATGGTAGGAGAAAGACAATAGGGTTTTAAAAAATGAGCTGCTACTGACTGTGCTTCAATCTGAGAGATTTGTTCCTTCCTAAGTTTCAGAAAACCAATAAAAAGATAAAGGTAATAATGATGGTAGTAGTAGATACTTATATAAAATGTACATACTGGGAAGCTTTAGGTATTAATGTAGATACCTATGAATACGTACTTTTTCTTTGTAACCAGATACCTCATTTTTGACTTCTGAAGCATTACACAGTAAACACTGCACATCAAAGACACTGCAATTTGACTCATATTACTCTGAAACAGAAGCTGTTCATCTGTTTGTTCATGGAGAAGTAGTACTCCCTTGTCTGAATAGCACATTAAAGATCATGTGAGTAGACTACAGTAGCAAGAAAACCACTGGATCAATTTAAAGGCGACTTTTATTTTTCTGGGGCCTACAGAACATACAGCCACCCAGATTTGCATCACTAGCTTTTTAAGACATATGGCTAGGTGAGGAGGCTACATTTTGTAAGATTCTGGGTGTTTAGATGGCCTGAAAAATTACCACTGCATATAGTAGTCCCAAGATGTCTGGATGACACCAAGTGCTATGGAGAACTGATCTTCCCAGGACACAGAGTAAGTAAGCATGGTTCAGACAAATACAAATCTCAGCAAAAAATGTTCTCTAAGGAAGAATATTCTATAAGACAGCCTACAAAACTGTAGAAATGCTAAAAAATACAGCTCTCAGAGACAATGGCCAACTGGTATCTGGCTGTTACTTGGGATTATTATAATTCTTATAATATTATTATAATTAGAGGATTATCTCATTTCTATGAAGTTGTCAGTTATTTATCTAACTGTTCTTAGTTGGGTACAAAGTATGAGGTACCCCATTGCTTTGGTGTCATAATATCATAATGTTTGTTCTAGTAGACTGGTTTTCACTTTTTTTTTGTGTGTGTGTGTGCTTTTGTGTTCATATATTTATCCCTCCAAATTATATAACCTACTATTTGCACCGTGTATGTTATCAAATATCTAAGCATTCCTTACATGCACAGAACTTTCAGAAGTATATTAAAAACAGACTGAGTTTCCCCAGATGGTCGTATAACAGTAATTAAGTAAAAACTGCTATTCCCAAGGTGTGCTCATTTCTGCTAATATCATCAGTACTGCTGCTGCATGCTTAAGCAGGTTAACAAACAGAATCAGATTAGCTTTTGTTCTTACAGAACAGGAGGGCTGAATCTTCGTTAGCTATAAAACAATGAAGACACATGGAAGAAGGAAATGCTACAAGTTCATATCAGTTGAACACCCGATCTGTATAATTATTTGACAAAATGAAAAAACAAAAAAGATAGGATTTGTAAAGAAATTTAAAAATTCGACTCATTTTCTAGCTTTCCACTTAGTCATGTATGAAAGCCATGGGTTTAGCATAAAAACAAAAAAAAAATCTTGTGAGTGGTACTTGCAAAGGTAAAAACAGTTTAACTTTCTGGTTGCAAACCAAATGAATTTCTTGAGATGGGACAAGAAATAAAAGAATCAGATGTTGTGCCACACCTACAATGTAAATAAATTTATTGGAAAAATTCAGGAAACAAAGTTTTGGACATTTTTAAGTGTATATGGGGGGTAAAAGGAGAGGGGGATGACTAAGTGATGTCTAGTCTAGAGTGGAAATATTTATTGGTGAAATTATATTTATTGGGTTAATGATTTTTTATATACATTATTTTTAAAACAATGTCATGTCAATGATTATTCTTGAATGTCATTAAACCACTGAAAGGACATTTCATACCAGCATAATGGTTTTCTTTTTCATGCACACAGATAAATGTACCAACATAGGGTGCATTTATAGCAGTGTAGCTATTTGTGTAAGAGATGCTAAACAATACAACCTTCAAAATAACACAGGGTCTAATTCTTAAAGGAACAGGATCTCAGTGAGACCCAACACAGTTCTGCCATAACATAATGGATTTCTTCTGACACACCCACTGAAGTTACCAAATTGCATTAGTCTCTGACCAAGCTTGGTTTTTTTTATTACTTAATAATGTATTTGGCTTCTTTTAGCAAATATCTCTGCATTGACACATTCAGGAAAAGATTTTGGAAAGAGTTCCAAGTCTTGCACTGAAATATCCAAACTTTAAAAAAGAACATTTCCCCCTAAATTATAGCTATCTACCTGTTAAAGCACTACTCAGTGCATCTTGGCAAGCTTTGCCACATTTGACTAGAAATATTCTCCTGAAGCATCCAACATAAAGGCCTTCTCAATACTGTGGCTTACACTTGAACATGAGTATCAAAATAGGGCCAGAAGTCCTCTGGGGAGATTTAAATAGATTTTTTGCTTATTACGAGGTATTTGATCTGTGTTTATTAGCATCTATCATGCTAATTTGCTCCCACTACTGTTTTCTTGTTCAGTCTCTGGAACCACTTCCCTCAGACCAGTCTGTAGCATTTTCCATCTCATCTCTCATTCAGTAAAGCCTTGTGAAACAGACTGACTCACTAGCCTCAAGGGGAACATTTTTACCACTGTTGCCCCAACTTGCTGGCCTCAGGAGGGATATTTTCCCACTGTTGCCAACAATGCTGTTGTTTTATGAGAGCAAGAACTGGAGAGAGGTGTAGTTTAACACTCAGCAATAAAGCATCTTGATAAACAGCCCCTATACTATTGCAATTACCATATCTCTTGAATGCCAGAAAATACTTGATAAACATGTGGTTTCATTGTTTACCCTTGTTTGTTTTCAATTAAAAACAGAAACTTATAATGTGCACTAGAACATTGCTCGGTTTGGTTTGAAATTAGGCAGGTGATTAATGACTAGACATTGCACCTATTTATTTAAAGACAGCCTCCAGAGACTTCAGTGACTGGTTATTTACAGATAATAAGCTTGTTAAAAGTCTAGAGGATGAGCAATTTCTTTAGGACGGTATCCTCCTGTCCAGTTCCTGCAGTTAAAATCCTTTTCTTAATTTTATTTTTAATTTTTTTTTAGAGATTTTTTGGGCTAGGCATCATATAGATATAAGGATCAATGCAAGCACAGCCTTTCTCCACACTCTCTAACCTGTGGTAGCTGAGATATTGAAACTTCCAGGCTTCCAGCTGCCCAAAACACTTTGGAGCTGCTGAGCAAATCATGTTCTCTAAACTGTTTTGATATAATAATAGTTTTTTGCTTAACTGCTAGTCTGATTAATTTGTTGTATTTTGCCAGACTATCACTTGGTTATTCTATATATTAGCATCTGACTCACAAATTTCTTCAGTACTAAAGTATTGTCGGTTACAAGTATTACGGCGAGCTTTGTCAGATTTTGGAGATAAATCACTTTGCAGCTAACGAAAACCATTTGATTACCATCATTTCTGGTTTCAATCAAGGAGTAAGCTACATGCATTCATAACTTTGAGGAGTCTGTATCAGCAAAGCCTGTGAAAGCACAAATAATACTGAGACAAGACATACCACACAGAAATGCACACACTAACTGATCCACCAGGGAAGGGAGGGAGCCTGAGGTGGGTGCTGTACAGGAAAACAACACACCCGACCAACAGCAACATGCAATTCAGTTTCAGATCAACATCCTTTCATGGAATGAGGCAACAGAGATCACTCCTGAACCCTCAAGTTAGACTGGGATCATCTCAACAGCAGTGATAACATCTGGTAGAACAGAAGCATTAAAAACCATTTCTTTGAGTAATAACCCAATTTGCAAGTGAAAGTGTGTACATAACATTTCATACAACCTAACCCAGGAGTGGTTGTTTTAAATGGCCATTAATTTACAGCAGATGAAGAACAAAAATTTCCAGACAACTTTTCAAAAGGTATTAGATAACTTAAATCTCTATGATTTTTCAATGAGAGTTGGGCACCTAATTTAGACAAAAATTATTATCTATGTTTTGTTGGTTTTGCCTTTTTTTTTTTTTACTCTAAAATATGGCACAGGAGCTTTCAATTCACAATAAAATTTCTTCATAGGGTATTTCCTTCAGTTAGAAAGAAGGTATACATACATGAATATGATATACAGATGCACATTCAAACCATGTATATAATGGGTATGTATGAACGCACACATATACAAAATGTACATATATAGGAAAATATGCCATAATTATGTCGGAACATATCTGAGCATTTGTTTCCTCTATACAAACAAAAATAAATCAATTACTTACATCGTTTAAAGATCAAAGTCATATTTTTATCATACTTTTGGTCTGTATGCATCATGCATACACATAGTCCTTTTTTTTAGACTTATATGACTCATTTTTGTTTTGAAGTTGCTCATTCATCTGCATAACTGTTTGTCGTGCTGATGTGCCTGAGGAGCATAAGTTCTTTATATAAAGACTATTTTATGTTTTTTTTTAGTATAAATAATATGGTCATTACTCCCAAATGACACAAATTGCTTATTAATGAGAAAAAAAATAAAATAAGCCTTTAAAACACCCTAAATTTGGGATAGATTGGTTCCTATATAGAAATAATGAAGACATAATCACAACATGACCATTTA
Organism: Neopsephotus bourkii; assembly: GCF_033783945.1. Taxonomy (NCBI): domain Eukaryota; kingdom Metazoa; phylum Chordata; class Aves; order Psittaciformes; family Psittacidae; genus Neopsephotus; species Neopsephotus bourkii. The sequence goes on along the minus strand of NW_026901363.1, from coordinate 2,358,961 downwards.
TGTAATTTAATAGAGTGATTCACTGAACTGCTAGAATCATATGGCTATAAGAAAACAATGCTTTGCAACCACATCTGTTGTAATTAATCTAAATCCCACTGCATTATGTGGAAAGAGATCCCCTCAATTTCACTGGAAGTCTGAGCTGATTTCTGCTGATTTCAGTAGGATATGGATAATGTCCTCAGCAACATGCACAGTGGAATTTTGAGACCAATATTTGTTTCAGATGTTTCAGAATAGGACCCTATCTTCCGATTGATCATTACTATAATTTAAAAAGATTAAATACTGCTTAAATCATGCATTTCTGTGAAAATACATGAAATGCAAACACTTGATCTTCTGATTTGAAGTAGTTCGTTGGTGTACTGCCTACGCTGTTGCACGTAAAGACACATTCATGAAATTCTTGATGACTTAAGCCTTAATGAGGCAATATGATTTCTCTCAAATCAGGTCTAAACTGAAAATGTAAATCTGAAACATTTCTGATATACAAGAGCTTAGGAAGTGTTTTCTAATGAAATATACATTCATAGACAACTTTTTTGACTATTACAAAATAGACATTATCTGTTGGAATCGGCATTCATTTATTACCAGTAATCAATCTTATTTATTAAGGAAACAAGAAAAATTATGTCAGAGAGCACTTGTTTTAAAACCTACAGTAAGGTTATAGATGTCCTGCAACAACATCAGCTACTTAGTGGGAATTCTTCAAAACTTTTATTGCACACAAAGTAATAAACTCACTAAAAACCACAGAGGAAGATGTGTGGTATAGGGACCGAAAGAGATAAAACTGGATTAAAATTTCCTTATAGCTAAAAGCTTTGTCTCTTGAGTTTTCCTGACCCTTAATGCAACTTCAGCTTCACTGAGACATGCATTACTGAGAGTTTGTTGCCTTTCAGGTAAGTACACACATTGTATTCTCTTCTTTATGGCAGTTCTACATGCCTACAGGGATTGTCAAATACTAACACGCACACTAAGCTTCCATTTAAACACAAAGGAATAGAACACTGAGTCACTTGCTAAGCTGCTGCATTTAAGACAAAGATCATAGTTACACTTCTGATGGCAAACTCTATCAGATGAACAGAAAAGCTTTCCACTTGAAAGGTGGTTAGAATTCTGTACATTTTTGATGTGAAACTTATTAATCATAATTTTTCAACATTTGCGTTAGCAAATCAGCAAGATATTTTAATTATGTTTAAATATCCCATTTAGTTGCATCAAAGAACCACACAGTTATGAGCTACTGGAAAGCATCTCCACTATCAGAAACTGCATGTGGAGTTGCCTTGGGTTGGCTTCTTGTATACAACACTCTCCACAGAGCACACTCTCAAGTACGGGCTGCATTTTTCTAGCCAGTATGTGTATTTAATTTTACAAAGCTATTTCTGAGGGAGATTGAGTTTTGACATTCTAGAACTGTAGCCCTATCTTCTTTCATTAGAACAGTATTATCCTGTGCAAAAATTCTGTCAGAAATAGCTGTTTATCTAAACAGTTTTTCAGATTCAGTTTTCTATTTCTAGTTCCAGGCCTGAAAACACCTGATTCTATCAGCAAAGGGGGACAGAAAGCAATCATGGAAGGTCAATATGTACTCATCAAAAGAGATAAACAAGAATTTATAGAGGAAGAAGGGGAAGAAAGATAACGTAACGATACGCAATAGCAAAATAACTAAAGAAACATACACATACAATTGTTGTAGTGAAGACAGGGCCAGTAAGAGAAGCATTCCAACTTCATCTGAGTTGTGTGCAGAAAGCTACATGTGAACAAGAGGCAAATTTTCCCTCTGCTTTTTTGAGGGGTGAAGAAATATTAAATTCTTCCACTAAGTCCTCTTCTTCTATTTAGCTCCCAAAAGCAGGACACCAGAGACTAAGAGGTTCCCCAGTTCTGAGAAACAGACCCAGCTCATGGGGGATAGAAAGTATGGGATTACCGGAAAACCAACGAAGCACATCTGCAATGGCAGATTCTTCTTTAACATCAGTTAGAGAAGTGACCCACGTATCTTTTCCATCCTCAGACAATAATTCTTTATTCCTACCACCATACTTCACCTACTATTGAAAGCCTGCAGCGTTGTGAAAGTTGCATAGTCAAGGTTAACCAAGAGAAGGAATTTTAAGAAGATCTTAAATATTAACAGCAAGAGGGTGTGTCTGAACCCAGGACAGATATTAAAACGAGCAACAGACAGTATTTATGCCAGAAAGTTAAATTATTTTAACAGTTACATGTATCAATTCACACAGCTGAATACCAGTGTTTAATCTGGTTGAGCTGCAACTATTTTATATATAATCCACTTGTAGTGAATGCCTAACAATGAGATAATGGGCCAGAAAATATTTTAGTTTCAAATTATCATGCACGGATGAATTATCATTCATTAATTTTAAATACAATATGAAGGAGGAAAATTTATGCATCGTATTTGTTAAGTATTATTTACATTCTCTTATCTATATCATTTTGAAGGCTATATTCAGAAACAGCTTGGAGATGTAGTTGTAGAAAAACAGAGACCATATTGGACATTACTCGCCATTCCACCTAGTTCTATCTGTTCCTCAGATTTCTGCATTAAAATTATCAAGGAGTGAATATCCATTCGATTGTTACACATAACTCTAAATCATCTCTTACTAAACCACTCAGGCACTAACTAAATGACAAATAACAAAATCTGTACCACTAACATTTAATATATCACATTATCTTTCAACACAGAATATGTTCCAATACCATTGCTGCAGTCTGGATAAATAAGACAAATGTTTCACCTTCTCCAAGCACTGAACTAAATCAGGAAGTATCTGAAACCCTTCTTTAGGAATGGCTGTTCATTAAACTCAGTTCTGTTTGTTTGGGCTGTTTTCTGCCACATCAGTGATTTAGGTATTTTCATGAAAAGGAGAGTTTTGAAAAGTAAAAAAAAAAAAAAAAACAAAAAAAAAACGTAACTTCTTGTGAGAAACAGGTATTCAAGATATTATGGATTTTGGTACTCCTAAGCAATGCAAGTATACAAGTTTTTTATCATCGAGTGTTTTAGAAACTGGAATAGGAGTTTTGTCATCAACTGTGCCACAGGGAAGATATTTTTTCCCTATTTTGAAAAAGAATTCTGTTCTAAGTATTATGTAAAAAGAAGAACAACTTAGCCTGAAGAAATATATCATTTCTTTTAAGAAGTAATGGATTGGAAATGCCCTGCTCCTGCAGTACTTTCTTTACTACATGTATTCACTCTTTATTACTACCTTGTTTTCTTCTTTTTCCCCACAGTAAACAAAAGGATGAAAAAAACCAAAGCAAAACACCTGACAGCTCAATTTCACTGCTTCTCAGTTCTATGAGGCAATAAACCTATGCAAATATATACTGTCAAATATATATAATCTAGAGCCTGAACACTAAGAAACAGTGACATAAATGAATTAATTTAGGTGAACAGGTGTTTTCATTTATTGGATTTAATGTATTTTGCTTGAGTATGCAAATACATCTGCCTGAAGGATTGGAGGATTAGGACATGCATCTTTAATGGAAAAGACTAAAATCCCCAGTACAAAATGTCCTGAAAATCTAGACATTGTAACATGCATCTGAAGTTCTTACCTCAGATCTGTGTAATGCAGATTCTTCACATCATCAAATTCTGTCCAAGTAGCAATTAAATATATTCATAATAAATTTAGTAACTCCACAGTTCTCTAGCGTATGTAACATGTGCAATATCAGAGTATCATACTCTTCTATGGTCTTCCAGTGAGCCACATAAGAATGAACAAAATGTTTCCAGAATACCAAAATAAAAGGGGAAAAACTTAAATAATCTAGCAGTTTTTAAGTGCATCTTTTTATTTGAATTGGGAGAGATCTTACTTTTTATGTCTGAGAGCAGCTATTTCATTAATCTGCTTTGCTTGTGAAAGAAACATAGCTGCACAGGAAAATCTTGTACTGGTCAGCATATTACACATCTTCTCTTTAGCGTGGCCTAAAAGTCTCCCACACAGCTTTTGTTTCTTTCCATTTTGGGCTGCCCAGCTCAAAATCTTAAGTAAATTGCCAAGCTTCGTGAAAGCTTGAATGTTTTCACTCATACAGGACAGCTATGCTTCCTTTCATACTTATGATTCATATGAATTTTGTAGGCAGTTGTCTAGAAGGAAGGAAGAAGATGCCTCTTCCTGCTGGCATACCTTCCCAGAAGATGCCAAATTTTTTAACAGCTTTTGTTAAGAAAAGCCACTCTGGAGCCCTATTTTCACTCTTAACCCATGGACCATTTCAGTCTCTGTGGCACCTCTTTTCTACGTGTCTTTCTTATAAAAGGAAGTAAGAAAATAAAAACACCAGCTATTTCACCCAGTACTCATGCAGGATTATTCCCTTTACCTACAATTTTTCTCCCAGCCTTTTGGAAGGGCTAGTCATATAAAATCTTATTTCAGATTTACAGATGAGCAGCTTGGAAACCCTGTAACCCGTTTTTTCTCCAGTATGAAGGAATCTGAGCGCAGTTCGAAATGAAAAAGTTGAAGACCATGAGCCAGATTTTAAATTTAAATATGATTGACTGTAGGACTGCATTTGGACCAAATAACACACAGCTGCAATGTGGCTCACTGTCATTTCAACAAACCTGCATGTAAAATCACATGGCCTTTCAGCCACTACTTAAGTCTGTCATCTTTGACACAAAGCTATATAAACACTGTCCTGAAACTGTTTTCAGTAGTTTTAAATATTTGCCCCAACATTTTCATTCAGTTCAATTTTCCTGATTTCCATAAATGAGACCTGTGTTTAGTAGCTTGCATTGTGTCACTTCATAAATGAATTTTAGACCTAATTTAAAGTCTCCCTCAACCTACTGGGAGATTTTACTATTATTAAGAACAGACTCCCAGACCACCCATATCTTTATTAAAGACAGAAGAATAACTGTATAAGAAGGTAGAATTCACAATAAAAGTCTGATATATGTTTGATCCATTTTTCATTTCAGTGGAAAGCTCAACTGCAAGCATAGCTTTGTGGATCAAGTTTGGATGAGAATATTCTGAGAATGTCTTTGTGAATAACTGCAAAGAATCATTTACACAGCTAAAAAGCTTTTCCTGTAAGGAGTCATACTTTCTCAAATATATTCATGATTACTTGAATTAGTTCTAAAATTTGTAATGTGAATCAAATACTGAATTACTTCTAAGTGATGTCAGTTGATAATTAGAACTTACACATTCCTTGTTTCTTTGATTTGCCAGGTAAGCAACATGGGGGTGTCAGCTTCCTCGCTGGTGGGTTACATGGATGTTCTTTGCCATACTTGAAGCTTGTAATTTAGAAATCCATTTTTCCAAAATATTAATGCTACTACAGATCTATTGTCCAGCTCTTTACATGAAACTAAAGGGATGTTATTTAGTCAGAAGAAAATTCCTCATGGAAAATATTCTCAGAAACACATTAGTGTCTTTACTTGACAAGTTTGATGTAATAAATTCATTATATATACATACCTGAAATTTTAAACAGATTAACAGAACATACGATTTAGGCTCTTGAGATGGAAAAAAACATTCAATATTTAATCTAGATTCAAATGCAAAAGTAACGGTGTTCCAACAACACACAAAACCAAAACTAATCCCCAACACACTTGCTCCTTTTCTCTTGACTGCTTGCATAATGGGCTTGGATTTTTAATTACAGAGATATTTCAGTGGTTTTTAGTTTGATTTTCAGATGTCTTCAGCTCCAGTATTTTGATGATTAACACCTTTACTTCTTTGATTTTCTTGTTCATGCGTAAAGAGTATATGGTGTTTCCTTCTCTGCCGTAGGCCCAAAAGCTAATGTGTAAAGAGCAAGTAATTTTAAATAATAAAGTGCTGCAGCGCTTGAGTACTAAGCACATTATTAAATCAAATCTATTTTCAATTTGCCTTGCAGCATTCATAGGCTGTCATTTCAGCATGTATTTTTCTTTTAAATAGCTTTTGTCTTGCTACAGATGCCCTAACTAAATAAGGAATAAATAAAAAGGGGTTTACATCCTGATATTATGCTTGTTTCTATTAGTTTGACCCTAACTGCAGAATTGACATGTCTAGTCTTGCGAAAGATTTTATGACACAGCAGGGTCTAGCACCAGTGAGAATGACTTTGATCCATTTTCTTTGTTTATTATACAGTGTCTGGCAGGAAATATAAATGGCAGTTTTAATGGGAAAATTGATGAAACTGACCTAATAATTTAGCTTTCAGACTATTTAAAAGCATGCAGTCCTCCCAAAATCTATTTTCTGTAGCTTCTGATCAACAGAATCTCTGCTGAAGTTCCCAAAGAAAAAATTCCCAAAGAAAAAAATGCCATTCTGTTTTCTCCACTTCTAATATTGCTGTCTTCTTGCATCAGTAGAAAATAGTTTTAAAAGGCATGTTAATACTCTACATCAGTTTTATGCATTTTTCCCTACATTGGCTTATATTGTTATGAAGGAAGAATCGCTCATGACTACAGCTGACTTACTGTATTGCTGAAAAAAACAAAACACTTTTAACACCTTTGTGCTCAGCTATTTATATAAAGGTGTTTCTTTAGCCAAGTAAATTTCAGTGCTGGTTGTACTGGTTTGTATCAACCAATTTACAACCAAGGTAGCTCTCCAGTCTCTTCTGGGGTAATTTGGTAACATTTTATAAAATGAAAAAGGAAAAAAAAAAGTCCATATTATGAATCCTAAGTATAAGTTTTAAGGATTCTCCTACCCTCAAATTGCTTAACACATTAAATAGCAACAAGTCACAAAAAGAATGTTGCAGCTGCTTCCCCCATTCAGATTGCTCTGTAAGGGAAGAAGTCCCAAGCACAGAGGAGATATTGAAAGCAGTAATATGAAATTAATTACCAAATTCTATTAACGCAAAGTTTAAGCCAAAATAAAAATATCTGCTATACCTTCTCCCTACGTGTATGCCTTCTGAATCACTGGTCTCTATCTGAATCTTGGTACAACAGAAATTTCACAGAAGTGAAATGATGCCATGCAGGAAGAAGACACTCCACAGCAGCAATTGCAGTCCTCTGGCTACCTGGACACAACCGGAATTTTCAGGTTCAGTTTCTACCTCCAGAGACTCGTGTGATACTATAGAATTAGGCCAACCTTTGAGATGGTGATGACAGTCTGGAATGTTTGATTCTCCAAACATGAATACCTAACTCAGATACTGCTTAAAATGTAAAAGCAGACAGGGACATGTTAGGAGAATGTATTTAGACAGTGAAGCATTCAGACATTACAGTAGCAAAATAAGTAAAAATAGCTTTAACTGAAGAAGACTGGTGGCCTTCCCATTGCTCAAGCGTATTTTAGTTTCCTCTTTATGCTACAATACTTCTTTAACGATACTGCAGTGGAGAAAATTACTGTGGTAAGTTGATTATACCGTATGGTGTTTTGTTTCTAAATGAAGATGTTTGGATTGCCAGCTCGAAGCACTGAAGTACTGCTTAAATTCAAGGCAGCTACAGATGAACATTTAGAGAGCTATTTTTTCAGACTGAACAAACTGTTGATTATTTATACTGCAATAGTGCTTCGGAACACAACTGATAGATCAGAACCCTAATAAAGAGGTGCTGCAGAAATGCCGTATGTCTCCCCAAATGACAGCACTTCCACAGATCTCTCTCCAGCACTAATCATCAAAAGAATGGAAAGCAAGTCTCATCATGAATTAGGTATCAAGACCTAATAATAATAATGAAGACATCATGCTGAATTATAAATATCAACTCAACTGAATTGTTTTATACCATGCCCTCACTGCCAGACTAAGCACTTTTTAGTTGTATATTAAAGAATATAATTAACATCCATCATAAATGAACTATAAAAACAGTGTTAGATAACATTTGTTTAATTTGTGGTGTGAATTACATGACAAAAAACAGAAAAAACTGTGGGCCCAACCACAAAATATCCCCATTGCTGCACTGGTCACCAAAATAATCTTTCAAAGTTAGAGCACTGGAATTAATCTGAAAATTATGTGCGTACTAATTGTTAGATTTGATTTTCTGAAACACTGAAATGACCATATAGTGAACCAATTTCTTCATTATTACATGCAGAAAACTTCGTTAAAGGAGCATCCCATTGCTTTCCAGATAATTTCTATGCTTGTAGTGTTATGTTTTACTAGTGAATACAGGGTCCTAAAAAAGTTAGACCAGAAGTCCTCCCTAAAACAAAAGCTGTCACTGGTCTGGCAAACGCTGCTTTGATTTATTCTAAATACATTAATAATGTCCAGCCATAAATAACTTCCATTATCTGAAGCAGGACTATAGGAATGCTGGGGAGGGACTATTCATTAGGGAACTGTAGTGATATGACAAGGGGTAATAGGTAAAAAACAGGGTAAATTTAGATTGGATATAAGGAGGAAATTCTTTCCTGTTAGGGTGGCAAGGCACTGGAATGGGTTGCCCAGGGAAGCTGCGAATACTCCATCCCTGGCAGTATTCAAGACCAGGTTGGACAGAGCCTTGGGTGGCATGGTTTAGCATGAGTTGTCCCTGCCCATGGCAGTGAGGTTAGAACTAGATGATCTTAAGGTCCTTTCTAACCCTAACTATTCTATGATTCTATGAAATATGACAAAATCATTATCTTAGTTTACTTGTGGCTCAATATAAGATTGAGAAAGATACAAAAGAGAATACTCAGCAAGTTTGTAGGAAATATAATCATTCCACAAGATAATTGGATTTGGATGTCCACTTCCAAGACACTTTTAATATCCTATTTGAATAGAAGCAGCTCTAAAGTCAACAGAAAAGAGACAAATAACCCTGTTGACCCTGTAGGGCCAAGATTTTACTCTAAAGAGAGAAGTTTCACCCTTCCAAGGGAACAAATCAGACATTCAGGATTGTCCATAAGAAGATTATATTAGTCAGTTATGGCAAATGATTTTGTTTAAACTTTGTAAGTACCACATAACCATTTCTATTTTACTGACTGCAATTTTTTAGATCTATGTTACAGTTTAATTTCTTAAATTTAGACATTTATACAAATTTTACCTAAACAGACACTTGAGTGGTAACTGGAATGCAGTTTTTCAATCAGTTTGTGAACACCCAAGGTATTAAGTGACACTATATTTTCTCTGTCCTTTTATTTTGCACAAGTTTGTCCATAACTCACACTCAGGGCATGACTACTGATTTAGACTCCTTGTATGGAATAGGTATGAAAGACCTGGATTATTGATACTGCCAAGACTAGCCAGAGACTCCAAGTTAGTCTTTAGTATGATGATAACCAGGCTACCCAGATCAGGAAAGAAAAAAAAATATACATGCCATAAACTCTAGACACCTTAGTAAGAACTGACTAGATTTTGGTAGATTGGTGTTTTCCATTTAGGTGGTGCAAAAGGCACAGGCACCTGTTTTGAAACTTGGAAAGCTCATTAGATGTATAATCAAAGGGCAGATATAACAGTATCTAAGAATCTAAGTTCTTTGGCAAGTTAAGGTAACTTCTGTGTCCAGTGTTCCTAAAGGGAAGCCTGTACACCTAAAAGGTAGATTTCAGTTTTGAGAGACACACCAAAGCAGGTTTAAACCTATATGACTCAGATCCATGTTCTCATGCAATTATAATCACTAAGTACAGCGTACAGCAGTATACCGGTAGCTGCTACGAAATAACACTCTGCCCTGTGTTTTTGTCACTACATTACTATCAGTACATAAATCAGTGATTCTGAAACATTCATATCATTAATTGTAGCACAGATTTATGACTCACTTCTGAAAAAACAGGGCTTCAGCCTTTAAAGATTTTATCACATGATTTGCTCTAAGAAGTTCGTTATTGCAACAGCCAAGTTTATGGTGGTACATTTATAGCAAACAGCCTGCTTTATGGTAGCTGCTCCCAGTTCTGTCCCTTAGCCACAGAATGGTCTGGAGCATCATTAGCTATGATTGCACTTCGGTTTCTTCAGATGTAAAACTGGACTGGAATATTATTCTCTATGCCCCAAAAGTATTCTCAGACCTATGAAAACTTCGCAAGTGCACACAAATGCATGTTTAAGAAAATAGGTATTGTCAGCTTCTTTAGAATCCCTATTAGTCCTTGGCCCCTCCAGAAAATAATCTGAGACACTAATACTGGTAGTAGTGGTGACAGATTACAAGAGGATGCTTTTACCTTCGAATTTAGCTGATGATCTCCAAATATAAACCACTAAAATAGACAGAAGTGAATTATTTTTATTTTGGGTGCAGATGGTAGTGGGTGGAAAGAACAGTTGGGACAGAAGCGATATAAAATCATGTGCGTAAGAGGAGGCTCTTATTGGTTGTTCACTAGAGAAATACAGTGTTGCAATCTTTTCTCTCACCATGTGGTGAAGAGAGTATTATGTGATGTTAGATACTGAAGCTCTTTCAGACCTTCACATTAATTAATGTTTTTAATTTCATGGAGGGTATGAATGGCAGAGATTAATTGTATATACTTTAGCTACTCTGCAATTCAACATATGTTAACATTTGTTATTTTAGGATTCCTATATTCATATAGAAAGATCTCTCTTTTACTTTAAAGAGTCTTTCATCACATGCAGAGTAATACTAAATATATCGCATCGTCCAACCAAATATTCCTTGTAGCTTCGAGTAACAACTTTATAATATTTAACTCCCATTTAGCACATTTCATTAAGAGGTACCAGGACTTATCATTAAAAATGGCAAAATCATTGCTCTCATTTTGCAATTTAGCAGATTGAGGCATTAAGCAATGGCATTCACTAAGCTGCCAACAAGATATTGGGCCCAGTTGTGTCCTCTGTCAGCCATGCCCTTAGTAACATTTCAAAGGTAAAACCAAGTAGCAGAATGGAGTATGATCCACCCAAAATGAGACCTGGGGGTTTACAGGGTACTAAAAATCAAGACAGTTAAGACAACAGTGAGAAAAGACAGTACAAGGAGAAAGACAGAGGTATTTAGAGGTGATAAAGGAGATTAAAGAGTGAATGTCAGTGATTAGTCTTATCTATGATAAGGTTAGGAACCATTCTACTCACCACACAATCTAACTGTGCTATTAATCCATAGCTAACTGTGATCATACTCAAGAGCCAAGCTATATTAAACACCTCTGTTACGCACTCTACTGAGTAAGAAAGTCCCTGCTATAAAGAACTTGTAGTTGAAAAGAATGAAACAAAGACTACCTGTAATATCTGGTATAAATGAGACAATAGGAATAGTGTTTACAAGACAATGTGATAGCATCAGTACATGCACAAAGAGCACTACATTAATCCTAATAGAAATTATACTCTACCCCTGCAGATTTGGGTTCTATTTCTCTTTTGATTACCTGAGGGAAAAATACATAACAAGATTTTACACTAGGGATGAAATTGTTTAAACATTCCTTTTTCTAGCACACTGTGGGAAAGTCATATAGAAAACTGTTTGGTTTTAATATAATTCTGGGTCAGTAAACTTCTTTGATTAGAGAATGGGAAATAGTCCAGAATTACAACAGAAAATTATCCACTGTCATCATGTTTTCACAGTTCACGCTGGCAATTATATATGTGCATATGAATTCATTTCTAATTGATGACAGTATGGGTGCCCCAGGAACACATAGTTAAAGATATTCTCTCAGATAATCGTAGTTTTCCCCAGTGGATTTTAGTAATACTTATGAAAGTTGGGTAAATTATACCTATGGCCTTCACATTATCAGACTCTGCTCTCTTGACTACTCAATCAGTCCATTTCATGGATGTTTGCATCATGCACCTCTGCAATGCTTATTCCTTATGCTGTTACTTATCCTTGATGAGGATCTTTCATAACTGCAGGTTCCGATTCCACATTAACATTATGATTCAATATAGCTAACTGTGTCCAAGGAAGCATGCCAAGACACATAAATTCAAAACACTTTGGAAAGTACTTGAACAAAGAAGGAAAAATAAAACATCCAGCTGCTCAGCAAGAATGTCTCCTGACAGCTGTCACATGGCCTTCAAAAGAGGACTGCAACTACCATTTTCCTGAGCCTGTCTCATTACAACACCCCAGTGGAGACATCTTCTGAGACCTCGCAAAGAGATAAGATACATGGAGCATTAACTAGCATCTCTGTTGAGCAGGTGCTGTAAATTTACTTGTTGAAGAGAAGCTTTAAATAAATGCAGAAGCACTGTTCCCATGTACAGCCCAAATCCCACGCTGAGAACTGCAGTTTAGAGAGGACTAGCTAGGGAAAAGCAAGTGGAAGATTGCATTCCCCTTGTGCCCAGTTGCCTAATTACCATGGTCATTAACAGTACTCATTTCAAGACACATGCACTAATATTACTTCAGGCAGGGGACCAAGTCCATAAAGGGCAAAGAGTTTTGTGCAAGTAACCCCAGAGCTGTTGGATGAGAATTGCAAATATCTTTCTCCAACACCCAGTTTTTGTGTTAGAACACATTTTTTAATTCAAACCTTTTCAATACTTAATAAACGTATTTGACAAAGCCTGGGGAATCAGACTTATAAAAGAACCTCTCCAATTTCTTTCAGCTAAGGTTCTGTAATTTTAAAATCTTATGACCTGTCAGAACACCTGATTTTGTCACATTACATGTAATCCAAACAAAAGGAAAGAAAAAATTCAGAAAGTAAAGAAAATAAGATGTGAAATAATCCAATAACAATACTGTGAAAAAATTCCTTTTGCCTCTAAATTCCTTTTTTCCTTTTTAACTCTTCAGAACAAAATCAAATTTGAACACATTTAGTTTCATGCTTGTACATTTTTGTTTTGTTTATATTCTGTCTGCTGTTTTGATAAATTTACTAAAAGTATTTGTAACTAGGCATAAATTACAATGCAGGCCCTTTGCTTCTGGTACTGTTTGTACCAGCCAATTGATCACCAGTGCTAGTGCATATAGGATGATTTTATTTAAATATTTCCATATAACTGATCAGTTTGCAAACACCAACCTGAGCTGTATCCTTGAGGAATGGTTTTCTTCCAATGCAGAATGTATTTACCAAAACAATCTTTCATGTTCACTACCTGGGTTCTTGTAAGAAGAAAACAATTTTTTAACAGGGAACTAATTAGCTGCAGTAACTACATACGTTAACATCCAGAAACTTCTCAAAGACATCTGAAAGAATAATGGAATGGTTTGGGTTGGAAGGTATTTTAAAGGTCATCTAGTTCCAGCCCCCCCACCCCCCATCGTCAGGGACACCTTCTGTTAAACTGGGTTGCTCAAAGCCCCATCCAACCTGGCCTTGAACACTGCCAGGGATGGGGCAGTCACAGCTTCGTTGGGCAACCTGTTCCATTGTCTCATCACTGCCACAGTGAAGAACTTCTTCCTAATATCTAATCTAAATCCACTGTCTTTCAAATTAAAGCCATTACTCCTTATCCTACCACTACATGTCCTTGTGACAAGACTCTCTCCAGCTTTCTTGTGGGGCCCCTTTAAGCACTGGAAGCTGCTCTATGGTATCCCTAGAGCCTTCTTGTCTCCAGGCTGAAGAACCCCAACTCTCTAAGCCTGTCTTCATAGGATAGGTTCTCTGGCCCTCTGATCATCTTTGTGACCCTCCTCTGGAGTCACTCCAAGAGTTCCATGTCCATGATAACATTAATGTACACCCTTTCCTCTCCCCTTGGCCTTTTTTGCAAGAAAATGTTGTGCTTCGTTTTATTTAATTTTATGTCATCTTACAAAACAATCTTATATCACAGAATAATAGTTAGGGTTGGAAAGGAGCTTAAGGACCTTAAGATCATCTAGTTCCAGCCCCTCTGCCATGGGCAGGGACACCACACACTAAACCATGTCACTCAAGGCTCTGTCCAACCTGGCCTTGAACCTTGCCAGGGACGGAGCATTCATAACTTCCTTGGGCAACCAGCAATCAGTTGTGCCTCAAAATCCTTACTTAATGCATCAGTCCATGCTCTGGGATTTAACTGCAGAGAGTAAGCTTGAAGTACAGTGAAAAATGTTGGAAAAGCAAGATTTTGTGGTAGTTTTGCATAGTGGAGGCAAATTTCTGGCCTCAGGAAACTCAGAGCTCCTAAATTCAGAGACTTTTAAGGTCTCTAGGACCAAACTCATAATAAAGTCTTTTATGTTGCACATAAAATGTAGTTTTTACTTAAGGGAAGAAGAAAGAGAGGCAAGAAGAAAGAAAAACGGTGCTGCACTGGAAAATAAGAAAGCAGAAATTAGCTCAGAATCTCTCTATGACTTAGACATAAGTGTCTACATCTGTGTGTAGAAGGTATGTTAGTCCCCAGGACAGCAAAACACAGCCTAAAATCAGAATGCAACAAAGTTCTTTGGAACTTTTACTGCCAGACTATTTCTGGGGGGAAGGGCAGGGAAGGAAGAGGAAAAACCAGTTTCAGAGCAATAACCAAGAAATTACTTGCCCTTAGGATATGAAGAGAAAGTCAGGAAGCTAAATGACTCAGATCATCTCATGCACAAACTGAGGAGAGATTAGTTGTGTTTTAGCTTCAGCTAGGGACTCCCAAGAGCCTGAAGCCTGAGGCTGTATCTTAAGTCACTTTGGTGAAGCCAAAGGAAGTTGCTGCTCTTTCTAGATGAAAGAGAGTAAGAGAAAGTGGCCATTAACTTTAAGCAGCAATACAGAAGTGTATCTTCTTTAATCAAATGGGAAAGAATGAGGTCCTTTGAATATTAATTTTTACAGCACTACAACTGCAAAAAACCTTAAAACATTGCAAAACCCCAACCCTATCAGCTGAATCCAGAGAATTTTGTGCTTTTAACCTTTCTTCTAACAATCTCATAGCAAGTCAGACATGAATTCTAGCCCTATCTTGCTCATCTAAGGATATCTCTTAAGATCATAGACTATCACAGAATCATAGAATACCAGGTTGGAAGCGTCCTCAAGGATTATCCGACTCAACATTTCTTGGCAAAAAATGACCTAGACTAGATGGCCTGGGATTCTGTCCAGCTGAATCTTAAAAGTGTCCAGCACTGGGTAATCCACCACTTCCCTGGGGAGATTATTCCAATGGCTGATTGTTCTCAATGTGAAAAATTTTCCTCTGGCTTCCAATCAGAATCTCCTTAGGAGTAACTTGTACCCATTACTGTGATCTTTACTTTAGAAACAAGGGAGAGTTTCAGAAAACTGTTAAAGTAGTTAAGCCAAATCTTGTGTGAATTTGTGTCCCATAGTTCCACCACAATATGCTAAATTCACATTCTCACATGCATCAGCTACCTATGGTAACTCCAAGTATCTATGATCAACACCTTCAATGAATCTCTTCCTTTGTGAGAAAATGAATTCTGTGCCACTAATTATTATCATAAAATTCTTTAGGAACTTACTTTTATGATTCTTGCTGGCTTGTGAAGCAAGGGAAACAATCATATAAGCTTCATTTCCTCAGGAAAGGAAGCTAAAATAAAAGTTCCATGCTTTCATTCTAGTTCCCAAAATCAAGTGGAAAAATCACTGTTTTGCCAGGTGTAAAAGTATGAAATCTGTATGGAAACACACTTTCATTTTTCATAGTTCTGAGAAGTTACCAAAAATAAGAGTATAATCTGAAAAAAAAAGTACTGATAGGAAAAAAATACTTGCACTAAGACAAAACCAAAAATCTCATAACTGGAAAACCTTTAACAACATTAAGTAGTTTCCACTGATTATTTAAAATTAGAACATAAGCTAAATCAATATATTTATTGAATTTAATCTTACCAGTTTTTCTGGAAAGTTGAAAATCAGATACAGAAATCTTCTTACACATATTAATACTCTATTAAAACTAAAATTTGTTGTCATCTCAGCAGCTGAGTCTCCTCAGATTTTACAATGGGAAATTAGTATTGTGAGTTATGTGTTACATTTTTTTTTTTTTTAAACTATAACCATCTTCCTACAGGTGCATTTCAACCATAAAATAAACTTAAGTTACAAAACTGTTAGAATTCCTGACCTTAAATGCTTAAGAGATCACAAGCACATGTTTAACTTTCAGGTGAAACCCCAGCATTTTATATTAGGTCATTTATAAATATATAGGAATTAATTAAATTTTAATTTCTAAAATGCAAAAATCTTTCTTTAGGTGTCATTTGCTAGTGATGAATTTTTTATTGTTTTTGCAATAATGGTGATATTTCAACAGTGACCCAGAACACAATTTCATAATATTCATAGCCTTAAAATTAGTAGGAAGATTATTACCGTTGCATGTATTCTTTTTAAAAACGGGCAGATTTAGCAATTTTCCAACATTTTGCTAAGAGGACAGACTGAATAACCATAAAGCAACAAAAGTTGTTCATTTTTCTTCAGAGTCTATTTTCACTAAGAGCTGCTCTCAGAGCCCTAATTTGATTCCCAATTTATTAAAAAGCCTTGGAAGGCACCAACATGAGAGTCATAGTTTCTCAGAACCTTTTTGTACAATACACAGAATTATATTCCATTTTTATAGTAAGGTCCTTTTTCACTACTGAAATGCTTAATTAATATGAGAAGTATCATTAAAATGTTCCTCACCTTAACTTTATGCTAAGTTCACAACTCACTTTCTGTATGTAAAGTGCATTCAACAAGCTGACTTGGTATACTTGTAGCAGGGTAACCTATTGTTGCCTGAAATGCTGACATTAGTTACTGTAGAAAGTGTATTTCAAAGGGGAAGAACATGAAACTGAAAGAGACAAATGCTAAACAATAGGACAGAGCTATGCAATAGATAAGTATGTGTCTTTGTAAATGTTGGATGGTTAGTTGTTAGGAAAACTGAACATTAGATTGTGTATTGCTACAAATTGGTATGATTTAGTTCTCCAACTTCCCCTCTCTCCTTAAGATATATAAAAACAACATCCCAACACATACAAATACCTTTTTTTAAGTTATTTAATGGTCTTAAATTTTCTGGCATCCACCTTTGTTGCCCATGCCTCGATCCTGTCTTCCTCTTGGGTAATGATGCCTTTCAAGTCTTTCCCAGAAGCATTTAAAAGTGTTCTGACAAGATACACTTCTTATCTTGTCTCTGGTCTAATAATTTTCTTCTTCAAGCTCATCATTACTGTTTTCTCAAACACAAAATTCTGCCCTAATTTTCAAAGTCCATCTGAAGGACTCTATGTTCTCCCTTGAGAATACTTTGGCACATCACAAAACAGAAATCCAGAAAATCATTATTATTTTCCAAAATCTCCTGTAAAGATTCCTATCTTCCCAATATAGACATACAACAAAAACAAAAATTAAACACAAGTGACCAGGATCATGGGTTGCCCAATAACCTTATACATAAGGTTATTGCACTGAAATAAGCTCCAGCTTTTGCTATCAGACTGTTTAGCTGCAGCCACCTTCACCCACTGTTGTGTTGTACCCTCAGGTTTGCTTTACTCACATTTCTTTCTTTTTTTTTTTCATGGCAGGAAAATGCATCACTGCACTAATAATCACCATCACAATGATTATCATGATAAAGTACAAAACAACACATGTTTGTACAGGTTTGAGGGAAAGATGGCATTTGCCACAAAGTTAATTGTATTAGTTTCACATCCTTCATGTAGGAGGATCTCCTTGTCTTTCTTAAAACAAAAAAGAAATATGCTATTCTTTTAAGAATAACACACATACTTAATAGAAGGATTTCAACAGCCTGAATCATCTCTTCTCTTTGATGGCATAAGGAGGTCTGCTGGCTAGAGTCAGAATCCTCTCACATTTCTCTCTCTAGAAAGCATATGTGATGGATTATATTCCAACAATACCATGCACAGGGGATAGGAGGGCAAAGATAAGCACAGCTTCTTCTCTATTAGTTCAGAAAGAAAGGCAGCAAGCTCCCAAGCTCTTATGCATAAAGCAGTGAGAGAGACTTTGCCAGTGGAAATTGAACTGGTCTGGATTTTACACAGAGTAGAGCTAGTTGACTATCAAATTAATATCTGCATAAAATACTGACATTTTAACATGAATTTTCTGTTTGGGTAGAGAGAGAGGGTTTATTATGTGCACTAGCAATTTCCGAACCTCATGACTTGGAAACAGTAGTTTGAAAACTGTAAGATATTTCAAGTTCAATATATTTGAAATTAATATACTTTATTTCTGTATCATGTTGAAACAAACACAGTCCTACAAACTTCAAATGCACCCTTTAAATGCAACAGAGCAGCATTTCTTGACAGAAAACTATTCCGGTAAAAATGTAAACTGTCTTAAATGCTGCCATGTGCAACCATTAATATTTCACTGTAAGAACAGTTCTGAATAAGGCTGACTCTGTTCAAGTTACAATATATTTTGCTAGACTAGAGCAAGTTTATATTTGAGCAATCTTTTCCTTGCTGCCCATACATTTGTGAAATAGAGATAAGCCATAGTTTTTTTCAGTGTTTCTTAGAAATATAGGCCTATGTTAAAAACCAGCTATCATACTAGAAACTAGAAAGCTATACTACGCATTACAGTAAAGGAAGGCAAAAAATAGTATTTAGTCACATAAATCTTCAACTTCACCCTCAACCTTTGTATTTAAAATCAAGACAAACAGAAAAGTATAAATCCTTGACACTATAAATAATTCCAAATAGAAGAATTTAAATGGCTGCATAGTGCCCTGCGGGACTGCCCATATATGTTAGGTTACAGCAGGATTTGACTTCTTATTATTCCCAAATAAATGAAATACGATATAGAACACCTTTCTCTTTTTTTTTTTCTTCTTTCCTGGGAAAAAAAAAATAAAATCCAAGTCCTATAATTTCCTCTTACTTAAAACTAAAATCAGCACCCCCCCCCCATATTGTTTCTTCTTCTACTGCTTTTTCCTGTAACACTTTAGCGTTACAGAGGACAAAACACTCTTCACCTCAAACTGCATGTTACTTAAATATACCTCAGGTATTTTTCTTTCCTCTTATTTCCAGATATCACAATTTGATTTTTTTCAAACATATAAAAAAAAAATTGTACTTGCAACAAATGAAGTTAATCAGCTGATGAGGAAGAAATGAGCAAATTCAATCACAGAAGTTTGATACTGAGACAGTTACCTTTCCAGAACCAATGTTGAGACAAAAAGAACCAATATTCAATGGTGTTTGACTTTTAAACCCACTCTCTTAACAGCATAATCAACATCAGGTGGTGCTGCCTGGCTACTAGCACCATGTGAAAGATATTAAAATCAATTCTTTCCAGGGGTGGATTTCAGTCAGACAAATAAGACATTCCTTTTCCAGTATTAATTGCCAATTAATATATTTTTAAAAGAAAGTTACTGCAAACTATAAAAAGCATCAGAGATTCTCTTTGTGCTGCCCTCCCCTGTAATTGATGAGATATCTGGAGTATTGGAGGGAATCAGACATATCTGGAATGTTTGTTTCTTTACAATACATGGCTAACATTTTCATGGCTTTCAGGGACAAGAGAAGATTCTCATAGGAGAAAACTCATTTTTTCATGAAGACGTATGACAAATACCAACAGGACTCCTTCAAAACTACAAAGCAACAAATGCTTTTTGATCTTGTTTGCAATTAAACATACTTGCAGATATTGGATATAGTTTTTATACTCTTATCAAATCAGAAAGAAAGAAGCCTTTAGAGAGAAAAATGGCAGCTAGCTGCACTTGTGAGCAGCCTCCTGCAGCTCTTACTAATACATTTAGGTTTCTTTCAAAATACCACAGTAGTATTGTTAACACCAATACCTTCATGAAAACGTCTGCAATATTCATCTTTTTTTCCTCATGGCCTCTAGTGGCATTTACAGACAAATTATTAGATAACTCAGCTCTCATTCCTTTAAAAGAAAATCAAGTTGAAGAGATGCGAATTTCCAGTCTTCATAAAAATGGAGAGAAAGCTTAAAAATGTTACAAATGTAACATGAGGTCTCTCTGAATTTCTTAAAATCTCAAGATTACACTGACAAATCCAAGTTTTTTGCTTCTTCTGGATATTTATTTTAATTCTTAAAAAAAATTATTTACTCCTATCTTTTTGTTTTGTTTTGTTTTTTTTTTTAATATAATTCCATTAAGAAGGGATTAAATATTTTTCAGGATGATTGGCTTATGTAGGCTAGCGATGAAAGAGCTGGACTCTGGATGAAGGAGACCAAAAGTATGCTAGCTGCTTTGATCAAGAACTCTGAGTTCAGGCTTTTATAATCTAAAAAGCAACTTGTACAAGGTGAAAACCAAATATATTTTCTCTCTTAGTTAATCAAATACAGATTCTGTCAATATTATGTAGCTGTAAAACAGTTTCTATAAACACATATCCACTTTCTGAATCAGCCTAGAATTTAATAAGCCAGTAATTAGGGGCCAAACTGACTGATCTTTCATCTCCTGCTATTAGTACTGTTCGCTTCCTTTCAGCAATGTTGTTCATTATCTTCTTTGGAATATCAAGTGATTTTTACTTTTATTTTTTAATTCTCTGAGATAAATTACATGTGTCTGATCCACTTAGATAATTCTAAGATATTTCTTAATGCTGACCTTTGCAAAGGTCTCTTTGCCATCTGTTTTAAGATTTAATTAACATTTTTTCTTTCTTGCAGCAATCTCTCAAAGAATGAAATAAATGACTATAATTATCACTATCAGTTTGCCCTTATTTGATCTCCTGACCATCATCACATGCTGGTGAATCCACGTTATTTCCACAAAGGTCCAGTCATTAGACATCATACTCGTATAGTTATTAATCTTGATGAGAAAATAGAAGATAGATTTTCTCCCCTCTCCAAATAAACTCTTAATTCACATCATAACAATCTTATTTTTATTCCTTCTCTTTTTCTTGTTCTTATGGTTCTTTCTTCACAACTTTTGAGCAATCTTATATTTGTTAAGCAAAAAAAATTGGAAGTATTTAGATGTTGATATAAAGAGCACCACTGCTGGTAACACAATTTGTGACAGCTAAATATGATTTAGATTAATAAAAAAACACAGATTTAGTATCAGAGATTGGACTGGGCATTTCAATCTTCAGAAGCTGATCAATAGAATGGAAATTTGCTTCTGGGAGCTATCTCTCACTGTAAGGAAATTCTCTGCACAGCAGTCTAAACATAATATATTAATTGCAAACAAAGAAGCTGGGGTCTAAAGTGTATTCATCTCAGTAGTTAATACCAATTATTTTATGTATGTCAGGCAATGGGGGAGAGTTGTTTTTGGTTTTTTTTTCTGTTAAGGCAAGTCCATTTCAGGGCAGAATCATACATGCCTGGATTTCCAGGGCATCACTTAAGCATGCTTTAAAATGGGGTAGTATATAATTGGAGCAGACTTGTCTGCCATAATAGAAAGCATTCCTCTGTAACAGGCATAAAGTGAACAGAATGGAGAAAAGACCAAAAGAAGGAGTTTATACAGCTGCACACATTCAGCAGGCAGGTCTCACTAGCAGGGAGCTGCCATTACACATGCCTCACCTGGGGTTTGTACAGCTGCAGGGTGGTGCTTTGTTCCATATTGTTGAGCTGCATGTGAAAACTGAATCTCATTCCCTCCATTTTTTTACAGAGGTCTTTGCATTAAGTCTGATTGTTTGCTTCTTGCTCAGTAAAGGGGTGAATTTAATCTTTCTAGTACATAGTTCTTTAAAAATAATGTATTTCTTTTAAAAAGCATCTGTTTCCTAATTTTTCACAATCATTAATATTTCACAAAGTTAATATTGCCCTAATTAACCATGCATGTGAATTTCTACCTCCTGAAACAAGATTTCAAAACATTGTACCAAATATTTCCATCCCATAAGTCAAGATCCTCCGTATTTTAATTTCCAGTGGATGCCTTTGGTCTCCATGGAAACTGCTCCAAGTAGGTTTGAAATGTTACATATTATTTAATATATCTTATAGTCACATAAAGGTTGCCAGAAGATCTGTCATATCTGTTCAAGTGTAAACTGCCAAGGGAGTTAAGCAAAGGAATACATTAAATTGAAACTCATTGTAACCCATCTCAGTTGACACCACTGGCCTTGAAAGATTTTCAATGAGACTCCTGAGAACAATCTTGAAAAATCAATAATCTCAGAAAAAAAATGCACGAATTATTATAGTCAACAATCACATAGTAAATCATAATATTCTATAATATATGTCATTGAATTTTAGGTATTGCCTTTTGAATAGTTTCCAATTTCTGTTCTTTATGTGAAGTTACCTCGTACATGCGTGCAGGAAGTGCAGCGACCTATGATAGCATCAGTGACCACTGGCCAGTGATCAACCTACCATGTGAACCTCTCACTAAATCTCCCTGGGCCTCTCTCTCAGTGCTGAAGTTAAAAAATGTGCAAATAGGGGGCCTGTCATTGAAAAAAAACATTCCTTTTTTCTCAGTTGAACTGTATTTGGGTCAAGCAAATGGCCAGGAAAAAAACCTATCCTGCTATCAATTTAAAACAGGTCCCGTCAAACCCTCTATTAAAGACTCAAGAAATAGAAAAGATTTTATTTGTCACTGTACACACAGCATGGCTGCAAATTGAGCTTTTCATGAAAATGGGAAATAGCAAGTGAAGAGTTCTGCCTGCCTCATTTTTAAATATTGACAACAAAGTTAGCAGATTGAACTAGCTTGTTTCAAGATCTCCTTTGAGAACATTTCTTCCCAAGGAACCGGAGGTGGTATAAATAGGCTGCAACTGAAATTTAACAGGACAGAGACTGGGGGAAGAAAATATCCTAAAACAAAAGAGAATTGATTTAAAGAAATGCATAGTCAGGGAAGTGCTTACGTAGCAAGTGAGACTGCAGCATGCACAAGCACAATGGCAGCTAGCACAGAAAACAGTAGCAGTGAAGAAGACATGGTGTTCTGATCTCTAGATATTCACTGAATACCCTGGGCAGGTAATCGTGCTGCAGATGCCTCCTCTTTCCTTTCTTTCTGCTACATATGTCTATACTTTAGTAACAAAAACTCTCCCTGCAACCTCATCCAAAATGGGGGTTTCTCTACTGCACCTCATTCTCAGTTGCTTTATAATCCTAGTTCCGAAACAGAGGTGTGGTTCACTATCAATACTACCTGTGACACTTTGGCCCACTTTTTCTCAGGCTGTGAAGACCTGCTGCTGTAAAGGTTGTGGCCCAGAGCACCTTGTTAAGGACATTTGCTGCCTCCGTCTCTAAACCAAGATATGAAGTGTATTCCTGGTGCCTGCAGGGAGAGAAGACTGAGGCAGCAGTGTGTTCCTAACAGGGAACAGCTATTAGGATGAAGTACCTCCTGGGGAGAAAGACTCATTTCATGTAGCTTTGCTTAGAGCATGAGGACTACAAATATTTCTCATATTTGGATTTAACACTTAAGAAACATTTCTCTTTACTGGCTATTATTAGTGTTACAGTGAAAACAGACTAGCTAATGTGCACAGTAATTATAGCATGCAATATAACAGCAGTATCACCCACTAAAGAGTCAATATACCTGTGGGATTGATTCTTTGCTTTGTGTTCTGCTTATAATAATAACAATAAAGAGTTCAGCATGGAGGATTTCTCTGGCATAATGACTGACTGGGTTAATGGCCTGCAACTCAGATGTTATTCCTTAATAACAATGCTTTACATTCCTGTAGTTCCTTCCTTCAAAGGATCTTAAATTTTAAGTATCAGTTTTCATTCAGTGCATTTATATTCTAAGTATCCCAAAGTGGTAGTGGAAAGATGTGGGCAAGGGCAATAGTGATAATGTACTTAGGAATAGCTCAGAGGTTTAGTAGCACTGATGAGAGAGCTGCTCTCTGAGGAGGAACTACTGCAATGGATTAACAAAACCACATATTTATTTTAACAGCCTACTCAGAAGGGAGGGCAAAGTAAATAATAGCTCAAGCACAGCAGACTCCTGAAGATTCTTCTTCAGTATTTCACTGCCATTGTCTATACATGCTGATAAGTTTTCATGTAAAAGTATGATTGATTTAAGCAAGCTGTGACAGGGTGAGCAGATCCTCAGCTACTAGGCTGCTGTCATCTTCTTTGGCTGAGTGGCAGATATCCTCAATCTCAGATTCTTTTAATAAAGGGTTTGGCAAGGACAGTGAGAACTAATCTAGTCCTATCTCCATACATCTATTGTTTGTAGTAATAAATGCTTTGCCATTACCAGCAGGGATCAAATAATAATTGGCCCACATTTCACATCATCTGTGGAGTTAGAGATATTGTGTCAAAGATGATATATCCCAGAAGGGTGTGTAAAGTTCACAGTAAAAGCTTTACTCCATTGTGTGGTTCATCGCCAACTGTCCTACAGCTGAACTGTGAAATGAAGGAACTCAGTATTATGAGGAGGAAACAATCATTTAGCAATCATGGTAACCCACAGCAGGGAAAAGGATCATGTCTGAAGTGTTGTAAAGAAGCTGTATTAGCAAAAGGGTCATGCACAAAGTGTTGTAAACAAGCTGTATCACATTCTTCACACAAATTAAAAAAACTTAGCTGTTGAGGGTCTGAGGGTGAGTCCCTGACATTTGGTATTATATATGCAAAATTATAATTCTACTTTCATGTTTTAATTTATTCAGAAACTAAATAAAGCAGGAGGCTAAAGTGAGCAGAGATTTGAGATTGCCTAAGAAATCTGAAATTTCTTATGAGTAATGAACTGTTAGACCATGAATCTCAGATAAAAGGGGAAATAAAGGTCAAATTTATTAAAACATAATGCATCAACATGTAATTTTGGTCTGGATAAAAGTTTACATAGTTGCTGACAACCCAAGTTTTCATGGGTATGTTTGTGAAACCTCACTGCATTTGAACCTGCATATTCTAATGAGTGATTTAAAAACCACCACCCAACATCCTGTAAAAAACCCCCAATCTTTCAACTCACTGGGTCAGTGTTAACAACCAGATGATTCATAAATCAGTTTGAACATTTAGAGATGTTTAGTAGATTTCTGCTTTTTAAACTAATGAAAAATAAAAAGACAAACCAAAAGATAGCTGCTGTATGTTGCAGTTCTCAGAGTATCAGTAGCTGCCACTGGCTTTGTTACTTTGAGAACAGCAACAGAATTGTCTGAGCTATGCCTCTAGTTTCCTAAAAAACCTGGACTGTCAGACATAGACTGCTTTCCTTATTTCTCTTTTCTAACCCTGATCCTCAGGCATAATCCCCTCTCATCTTGTCATATTCAGCACAGCAGTTTCCTTCATTCCTCTTCCCTGAACCTTTTGAACTAGACTCCATTAGGAATCATATTTCCCAGCTATAATGTACCTTGCTTGATGCAGTTAGCTGCAGTTCCTCAGCCCAGATCTCTTACATCAACCAGTTGCAAACATCTTTTACATCTAAATCTTTGGCTAAGTTTTAATTTCTTCTCAGCACTTTCTCTAGTGCAATTCTGGTCCCCTTTTTCACAATGACTGTCAAAAACAGGGCAGACAAAGTCATCAAAAATCCCCGTGTTTCATTCCACAAACTTGTCTCCAATGTGCTCCACAGGATTCCCATATCATAACTTTAGCAATCTGGACTGTTGGGTGATGACTGCAAGAAGGCTCAGATCACCTAAACCTGTGCATTTTTGAAAGTAGTATCTTGGACTGTAGCTGAGAACAGCTTTTAAGGTGCTGCTCTGAAACACAGCAGGCAATTGAAATTAGCTGCTAAAGATAAATAACCCCAGGTTTTATTGTATTTGAAAAAAGCAAAGCCATGTATTTTGCTGGTGTGACTGGCTACAAAATATTACAAAATTAGCCGGAGGCAGTCACAACCTCAGCCAGTTACATATTGGTAGTCATATTTGCCTAAGAAGGGTTAATTAAAAAAAGTGTTGGAGCCCTTATCAAAAGGTACAGCCATAATCAAAATGCAGGATCTGTTTTTTCTCCAGTGGTAGCCGTGTAGCCCATATTAAATTCAGTTATTTTGCAGAAGAACAAATTTGCTTTTCTATCAGTTATAAAGACTTTTAGTGTAGATCA
Source organism: Neopsephotus bourkii (assembly GCF_033783945.1). Lineage (NCBI taxonomy): Eukaryota > Metazoa > Chordata > Aves > Psittaciformes > Psittacidae > Neopsephotus > Neopsephotus bourkii. The sequence goes on along the minus strand of NW_026901363.1, from coordinate 2,332,805 downwards.
GGAGCTATTAAAAAAGCAAAAAAAAAGAAGTTTTCAAAGCTGAGTTTTCAATGAGAACAATACAGAATGAACTAATTCCCATCCCTGGCAGTGTTCAAGACCAGGTTGGGCAAAGCCTTGTGTGAGATGGTTTAGTGTGAGGTGTTCCTGCCCATGCAAGGGGGGGTGGAACTAAATGGTCTTAAGGTCCTTTCTAACCCTAACTATTCTATGATTCTATACTGTAGATAGTAATAATTGTGATGACAGTATTTCTATTTCTGTTTTCCTGTGAAACATGAACTATAGTTTTATTGCCATAACTTGTTAGAGAAAAGCACATAAGAACACTAAAGACAAGAATATAATCAAATCTAAGGGATACATTCTTAATTAAGGACCTTTAGACTGAAAGGCAGTGGGGTGAAAATAGTGATAATATGGCACCGAATGGGGTCAGGATAACTTTTGTGTATTAGATGCTCAACTAGGTCAGTGAGGTCTTGTCTAATATGACAGCTTTTCTACTTTTTATTGCATCCAGCATCTTGTTTATCTAATATCCAATAGCATTCCAACTAGTTCAGAAATATCAGATGAAACACCTCATAAGATGTTTCTTGGAAATTTAAGTACATCACATACATTGCATTTACCTCTTCTGTAATGGCAGTAATGTCTCAGAAGAATTTCAGCAGTTTAGTTAGGAACAAGCTCTTCTATATTTTTACCCAAACTGTGCTTATCAGCAGAGTACAAAATAGCATCCAACTAAACAGCAGCAGCTCTCTCCTCTGCACATCAAAAGACTGAAAGAAAATACGTTTAAATGCAGTGGTAATTTAACCCATCCTTTATTAAGAGCTTTATCCTTACCTTGTATAGACTAGGAAGGGAATTCCAAGGGATTTAGTCTTCTCATTTTTTTAACTTGTATTAAAATATATTTGTGACCATATATTAAATTCTTTATAATTTTTAATATTTTATGTTTTGGTGGGGTTTTGTTTGGTTTTCTTTGTTTATTTTTTCCTTTTTCTTTCCTAACTAAAATATCAAAGCCAACATTTTAGCCACTTTTTTTTTCCTACAAGATAAAATCATACTTGATCCATGGTGTATTTAAAATAAATGATAGATATTTTTTATCTGCCTACAGAAATTGGGGAAAAATTAGTCCTGGCCTAATAACACTGGATGTAAATTTATGTTTTTAAATTAAATACTTATCACAAAGTATGCCCTTAAACCACACTGCAAGTGATGCTGAGGAGGGTCTACTGACTTTTCTAGAAGAATAGAAAACTCTTTAGGAGAAAAGGATTGTAGACATGAATATATTTATTAGGACAGAATTTTCTCAACAAAGAAAAGATTTGTATTACTTGGTACTTTGGGGTATTTAAAAAAAAAAACAAAGCCTGTTGAACAAAGTAGCATTATTTCCAACAAATGTTTATCAACTGCCTAAGTACCGCAGTTCTGAAGACAGTAAGCTTAAGTTCAGATATTCATTTTGTTTGTCTAATTCTACACACAAAAATAGGTCTAAAGAGGAAAAAATTCATCCTTCTTTTGTGTGTCCATTGTACTTCAGTGTTTTCTAATACTCCTCTCCACTCACTTCCTTCAAACTACCAATTGCATTTAAAACTGCAGTTATTCAGAAAAAAAACAACAAATCAATTTTGATGTACCAAGAGAAAATGTAGTTCCCTTTATGACAAGTGAGTCCAAACTGCCTTAGAAGATTTGTGTATAAAAGAATTTATAGATTGAAAATCTTCCTTTTTCTTTCTTTTCTTTTTTTTCAATTCTAGCTGCACAAATTATGTTTAATAATGCACAATCTCTAACTGTTGGCTTGTTCATTTCCTTTTTTCATTAAGAAGTACCTCCATGTTTCCTTTCTCCTTGTTGTTTACTCACTTCATCAAGCCTATAGTGTTCCCTAGTACAAAACTACTTTATGGCAAGTATCTATCAAGAGGAAATCCTGGTACAAGCTCAGATAAAGTACTATAGAAGATGAAAAGTCTGTGGTTTTGATCAATGCCCAGATAATGTTTCCACTTTCTCTTTATACATCACTATAAAATATACTGCATCAGCACTATTTTCACATGGGCCAAGCATACCGCGTATCTCTAATACAGGTAGACTGTCAACCTCTGCCACTCAACTTTTCTGAAAATACTAAGTGTGATGTTTAACTTGGATTCAGTTTGGCCAAAAAAACTTTTCAATCTGAAGAAGCAGAAATATTGTGACTGACTTCAGTGGTCTTTTTGGTACGTCTGAAGTTAACTATTTTCTCTCAACACTTTTCAGGGTAATAATCCATCTGGAGTTGCAGTATTGCTTGTACAAGAAATTAGAATCGTCATATCTTCCCAATATCAGGGTAGGAGAGAGATCAGGAGGAAAAAAATAATCTGCTTGAAGACCAATGTGAACAAAAATGAGTATTCTTAAAAGAACACTTTATTTCTTTTGAAAACTTTAAGGAATGTCCTTCAGAATGTCTGTTTTCAGTAGGAACTCCATCTGTATGAATTAAAACAAACAAAACAGGTTCTCCTATTCAAAAGGCAGAAGATAAGTTCCATAGGTACTTTGTATTTGAAGTACTTAATATTTCTCTTATATTCAATAAAAAAAATCTTTGCAACACACAGTAAAAAACCTACAGTAGCTGAACAGATATGGGTTGTTTTGGGCTGTACAAGTGAAGTACAAAACCATTGACAACTTGAATTTTTCTTTGACACTTGTGAGCCTGCCATACAGAGAGTTACAATAGTAGCCTAGGCTCTCTGTGACTGTTGTACCAAATCATGTAGAAATCAGATGAGCACTTATGCTTCATTCCACTCCTAGTTCTGTTTCCCTTCACAGATTGGCCAGTACACATCTGGTATTTCTCTTTTTCCCACTCACTTTTACCAACACCATGCAGATTACAGTAATACACAAAGACATTAAATAACATTCCCTGAATTACAGAATCTCAGAATCAGCTAGGTTGGAAAAGACCTCCAAGATCATCATGTCCAACCTTTACCCCAGCACTGCCAAGGCCACCACCAAAACATGTCACTAAGGGCCTCATCTACATGGGTTTTGAACTATTCCAGGGTTGGTGATTCCCTGGGTAGCCTGTTCCAATGCCTGATCACCCTTCTGGTGGAGAAATTTTTCCTAATATCCAATCTAAACCTCCTTTGGCGCAGCTTGAGGCTCTTACCTCTTGTCCTATCACTTGTTACTTGAGAAAAGATACATCCACCTCCTCTTTCCTCCTTTCAGGTAGTTGTAGGGAGTGATAAGGTCCCCCTTAGCCTTCTTTTCTCCAGACTAAACAACCCCAGTTCCCTCAGACATTCCTCATAAGACTTACTCTTCAGACCCTTCTCCAGATTTGTTGCCCTTCTTTGGACCAGAATCTCTAATCTCTACCATGCTGAATGTTTCAGAAACATTTTGAAAGGAAAACCCTTCATCTTCAAAAAACCCACTCAAGGTGCCTTTAAAAGTGTATTTTTGAAGGCAATATTAACTCCTGAGTGTATCCTGTAAGGTACCTTTTTTATATATAGGAAGGTAACAAAATTTAATAATCAATTGTAGAAATCTTCTGGTAAAATCTGATTTAAAAATGTAATTCTCCTAGCCTAGGCTCTGTAACTCACTATATATCATCATAGATCCCATCCTTATTGACTAACCTGGGAGGCCTTCAGAGCTTGACAAAGTCTATAAAAACTATTTGAAGTGTTTCAGCTTTGGTATTTGGTAGAAGCAACCTGACATCAGGTAATCTGAAGTACTTTATCTGAGCAAATAAAAAAATCGCTGTAGCTCTAGAAGTTAAGACAGGAACTCTAAATTTTTAAAAAATCCTTTTGGCCACATATTGAAATGAAACATAGTAACACATTTTCATCATCTGTTTTTCCTGTAAAAGCTTACTCCATAATGTAGTTGGTTCAGTGGCATTACTTTGTAAGTGGATAATTTTAATCTTGCCAAACATTTCTACCATGTACCCTCCCAAAAGGCTCACATTAAGAGGAGCAGCTGCACTACCTTTCTAGGAGTGGCTAGTATCAGATGCATCACAGTTTCCATATAATTACCAGTACTACAGAGAGTAGAAACAGGTCTGGTTTTGGGCTATGGTTCAACATTAAATATAATAAGCAAGAAGTCTGAGGGATGATAACTTGAGTACATGTCTAGATGCTGCTGAATGAACGCTCTATGCCAAATATGAGAAGGGGAGGGAATTGGTTTTGAGTTTTGCCTTTTTTGAGTAGGAGGGGGGTTATTTAGATATGTATTTGAATAAATATTAACAGAGTTTAGTGTAGCTTCAGATGTCATACTTTTTATTGATTCCAGAATGTATAGGGAGGCATAAATGTGATGTAAATAATCCAGTCTCTAGTTTCAAATCAAAATGGCCCTTCTGTGAATATTAAAAATGTGTGTGTTTCAAAAGTCTACCAAGGGTTCCCTGGCAAACAGATTTCATATTACAGAAAACTCCTGTTTGTGCTCAGTCTCTTACAGCCACGGATTTTACTCACTCCAAAGGAAAGAATCAGGGTCAGAATGAATCACTAAAACATGTCTGCAAGAAGATGCCTTCTTTGTTACAAACCACTGTCATTAACCATCAATTACCTGTTTTTAAATTTTGCTAACCAAGACTTTCTCCATATTGATTTGTTAGAGGACTGCTAGGTAGTTTTTGTTCATTTTGTGATCACACAGACACACAGCCCCAACCCCCACTCCCCACCTTTGAACTTAAGGTCACAGATGTAAAACCTTCATCAGTATTCAGGATTTGGAAGAGAAGACCCGTACTTAATGACTTTGCTTCTGGAAAGCATTTGACTGAAAGGGTAATCTGAAGATAGGGGTGATATGCAGTTCACTGTATTTTCTGCTATGGAATTTGTAGAGTATACCTTTAGTTATTACTGATTGACAAATGAGATGTTATGTATTGGAAGGCAAAGGCTGTATAACAAAGCTGCCATTTATGTCAGAACAGTGACAGAGTATTTTAGTTTAATATATGAAGAAGTGTATGATAAGAGCGGGAAGGTACTGTAACACTGCAAGTACATACAAAGCTATCTAGACATTTTAGCCATGTTTCCTCAGATGTACCCTTTTATTGTGCAATGTTAGTAGCAAAAATGTTGCAGGGCTAAGAATAAATTTTTGATCTGACAGCACTGTATTACTGAGATTCAAGAGGCTCAGGGCAATGCTCTTTCTGTCCTGTGAACCTATGCAGAGGACAAAATCACAGTCACTTTTTGTACGGTCAATAAAGCACTAGAAAATGTCACATCATTCTTGCCTTGTTGAACTGATCTTACTGAGGATGCAAGTGTTTGTTTACTTTTTATAAAGAATGTGCCAAGAAAGATAGCATGGTCCCTAGTAAGCATTATATCACATGGATATTTATAAGCAAACATTCTGCAGACAAGCAGAATTCACTGATGGTGCTCCCAGTTATCATTTGTGGATACGGATTCAGTTATTGATACATCAACTCATTTCTAAGGAAAAAGTAGGATTAGAAGATAGGATTTATCTTAGCCTTCATTCTCCCTGGTGCTATCAACCTCTTGTGCATCTTTGAACAAAAAGCTTCTGAGCCTTTAACTCAAGGATTTGGCATAATATCATTCATATTGGAACTAATACCCTTCATCTCTCTTGGAAGATAGGTGCTGCCACTAAATTGTGTCATAATGATTTTCCTGAAGTAGCCAAGTGTCATTTTACAGAATTGTAAGCATATCAGAAAAAATCCCAGCAACTTTAAGAGGTGACAATCCATTACACAAATCTCATCCAACAGTTATATTCAAGGAACTACATGACCAAAGACTGACTTCTTTCTCTTTAAAAGTTAGTTACTGAAATCTGGTTCTGTTATTAACTAAAAGTAGTTCTTATAAAAATGACAATTTTTTTTATTAATAGCATCTAGCAATCACTTTCATTTAATTGTATTATTATGGGCTCAGTGTTTTGCAAACTGTTTTCACCTTATGCTCTTTTAGAGCTACCACACTCTTCCAGACTTGCAAAAAAGAACTAAATGTGAGATGTGCTCTCACATGCAGAAAGAATAAAACATAACAAATAGAGAAGAACAAAAACCCCGTATTGAGCACTGAATTATAATGGCTACCTTTATAATACATGGATGACAGAAAGATAGACAACTAATAAAGGCTTTCCTTTTGCTGGAAAAGGCAAATCAGTTAAATAATCTCACAGACTTTGGCAACTGTTCTTAAGTAAGCAAGAAAGAATTTTTACAACGTGAGGACAAAAAAATCCCATGACTAGATGGCCATTCCCATTAGAATTCTTCTGGTTAATTTGTCTAGCCCTTGGAAACCAGGAAACATAAATTCCAGGAACCATAAATTCTGGATTCCTGGACAGAAGAGGTGCAGCAGCATTTCATGCATTGTCCAGGAAGTGTTTATTTGCAGGTGAGGTTCATCACTCACAGTGGTTCTACCAGATGCAAATTCTCCAATCTTTCTCTCTCTTCAACATAAAAATCAAATAGGAGAAGATGCAGGGAAGGCATGCAAGCACACATTCTCCTGTGCTACTGCCCAAACCATGCTGGAAGCACCATGTGGTGACAAGAAAAAGGATGCCAGTCTTATTTAATAGCATCAAAAGACATAGTGAATTTCACACGAGAGTACTACTGAAGAACCACAGCAGGCATTGTTCACTCGAGTCTGTTAAAAATACAACTAAACCTAAACATAAAAGGTTCAAAGTACTGCAAGGACAAATGACAAAATTATTCTTTAATTCCTCTCTGCTATTTATTTCTTTACAGCACCTCTTATCTCCATTCCCCTTTATGTGCATGAGATCAGAAAAAAAAAAAAGGAGACAATCATTTATGACCAATAGGTCATGTTCAACCAGGAAAGTGAGCTCACCTAACAGCTTATAGAGAACAGTTTTTCTGGAAGCTGTAAAATCCAAAAGATCAACATAACCACCAATATTACCCAAAGCACATGCCAACTCAGCTACCTTGGACAACAAGGAATGAAGCCACAACAAATAGTAGTCGATTTTGACTTCACTCACTGGTCAGGAATAGTTATACTAAAATTATTGTTAGGGAAGAGGGATGACAAAAGCTTCATAGGACCAAAAGGAGTGGCTTCAAGTATCAAGGAAGCCAATTAACATTCTTGATTCAGCCCCTTTCACAGCACCAGAAGAAAAAAATGAGAAATGTAAAAATTTTTTTAGGAATGGTAGGATGAAAATATATGCAGGAGAGAATAACCTGATGTTTATATCAAATAGCTGCCTGAGTATGCATGCAGTTCTGAAGGTGCAAAGCAGCTCTTGGCAGCATATGTTTTAATTTTCAAATTGATTTTCAAGAGACACAAGTTTTTTTTTTATTCCTCCTCTCCTTCTTGCAGAACAGCAGCCTGAGTAAATTGTAATTTAGCATGCAGGAGTTCTGGACCCTTGTAAATGTAATTATTTGTGGAGAAGGTGTTGAATGGCTGGGGGTTTTGAGTCTGAACAGAAGCCAGGAAAGAAATAAGAAATGCCAGAAAAAGCAGCATAGCAAATAGACAGAAATCCTATTAAATACTAAAATCTGAAGAGAAAATAAACATGAGAAATACACAACTGGAACAGAGTAGAAAAACAGTTTCTTGCGTATAATTCTCACAACTAAAACTCTAGTAGGTTTAATGGGGTTTGGATCAGGCTTCCAAGAATGGAAGATATGAATGACGCATCAAATAAAAAGGTAATTGGAAAAAAAAATCTAATAAGGAAGAAATAAATTCTCAATTTGCTAAATATTAATTTTAGGGACAGGGTATAATATTTAAAATGTATAGTTCATTCAGCTTAAACTCAATAAATACTGTACAGTAATTTTTTTTTTTTTGCAAAGAAAAACATTAAAGATTTTACTAGTCTCTCAGTAAACACCTAAGAAATCTATAGTTAAATACTAGTTTAAAATCAAAATGAATTGTGAATGAATATGAACTTTTAAACTTATAAAATTGAATAAAAATAACCTTGGAAAATCCTGCCCATACAGTGCTGGCAGGAATTCATATGTAAATAACTAAAACAGAAAAATAACACAACAAAACAACCAGGAAAACCCAAACCACTGAAAAACCACCAACAAGCATAACCACCAAAATGTCAAACCCCAAACCAAAAAACCCCCTTCATCTCCTATTTTCTCTTCAAGTGTTCTCTGCCATGAGAACACATCACAACAAGAAGCCATGTAATGGTCATTTTACCTATATATAGTCCCATATAATAAAATAAAAAATACTAATTTTACTATCACTGTTGAAGTAAAGAAACATATGGTTCAACTGGATAACGATATTTGACCAAATTTGTTTTTTAATGAAACAGCTTTTCTATTAAAAGTATGTATTTCTGACCTCCCCTCTTTGTTTTTATTATTCCTTTTATCTTAGTAACTCAAATCCATTGATCCATAGAAATTGAGAGGAGGCAGTTTCCATTTTATTAACTGATTCACTTATGAGTGTCATAGTGGACGTATAGCGAGAGTTCACATTTTTAATTTGAATATTCATTGGAAGCTGAAAGGAAAACAAAACAAGACATCATCACCACAATATGGGAACTATCTTTCTCTAGGAAACTGGAATCGATCAGGTTTCTGTGTTTTTAACAGTCTTGCTGCTTCAGGGCATTTTTTAAATGTATTATCATTCTGCTGCATGCAAAGCTTATAGTTGCATTTGGCCATTCTTTGTTGACCACTTAAAATAACTTCAGTTAGGAGGACAAGCCAGACATAGACTTCTTAAATCCCTGCTAGTGTGCTTGCTGCTCCTTGCAGACTGGAAGCCAGAATTTGAGTGTGCTGTTTATTTTTTTGTGGTTGCTTGTCATGCCTAGGGCAAATGCGCTTCCTACAATAAGTGAGTTCTCAGTTCAGAGGTGGTAGTGGTGGGTGATACTACCCTTCTGTAACACCAACACTTGTACCTAACACCCCACTTCAAAGATCACTGCATATAAAAAAAAGAATTAAAAAAATATTTCAAGGTTTGTAGCACTTTACTAAAGCAACAAATGTATACAAGTAAAAAACCCTAATTTTGCCATAATGAGATAGCAGATTTTGCCCAGCAACATCATTCAGATTAAAAATAAAAAACAAAAATTTACGTATTCTTTTAAATAACTGAGCAAAAGATAATAATAGGAAACACTAATGGAAGCAAGCTTTGTATACAGCACAAGACAACCTTAGTGCAATGTTTAGCTCTGAGAAAATAAAACAGTGAAATAATAATAAGAATAAATACTAATGATAATATAGTTTATATTTATTTTCAGCAAAAGGGTTTTCTCACTTTCAAAATTATCTCTTTTCTAGGACGTTTTACTGCAAGAGCTCATTACAAAGAATTATACCATCAAGATTAGCAACTGATTAGTGGCAGTTTTATCAAGTTTAGTTAAAATAATGAAGAATATAATTTTGCTGACTTGTGAGGGTGTTAGAGGACCATAGTTCTCAGGCAGAAAAGTGGGAGACCTTAGAGGAAGGTAGAGGAGTAATTTAACCAAAAAGCATAACATAGGTAATTAGATCATAAAGCACAGGTTTACATGATACAGTGAGCAAATCGAACAGTTGCTTTCCTGAGCACTAACTCTGCTTCTCTTGTTTCTCAGGGATTTTGATAACAATTTGATATAAGCTTCACACTGACCCACATGTTAAGGAAAAGATACATAACATGTCTGTTTGCTTCATCTACCCCACAGGCGGAGCAGGAGAGGCAAGTGTTTTCAGTACTGACTCTTGGAATAGTTAGAGTAACCAGTGTCATGGCTGACCACTCATTTGGGGAAAAAAAATATTGTTGCATGCAATGTTGTCATCCACTGTATTTACACAGCATTTTTCTCTATTTTGCCATAGATATGTAATGTTTGATGTCTCCTTGTTCATTGAAACATGACTTCTAGGAGTGAAACCAATTCTATTCTACCTGGCTACTTGGAGTTTAATTAATCACATTTATCGTTAACTTGACCTTTCTATTCCTTAGAGAGGAACTTGGTTTAGATTCTTATATTCTGACAAATCTACTAAAAAGATATTTTTACTCTGAGCTGCTTTCTACTGAAAGTTTATAAAATAGGATTTATTTAATTTTCTAAGTTGCAGTATATCAGAGACTTTAAAGCTATTTGCTTCAGATTTCAAATAGCAAATTTAATCTTTGCAAAGGTGCTGAGGTTTGTGAAACTCTGTGCCATTGTTTAAATTTTTGCTGAGGGGTAATAAAGAAAGTCAGCTTTCTACTAGGATGTGCAGTGAGAAACAGCATAAGAAGATTTGTGGTTAATATACATTAAAAGTAGTATTAGCTCCAGGTTTGTAAATCCTCTCTGCTAGTTACATTCCTATACAGACATCTCTTTTAACCATTTGAAATGTGGCAGTATGGAAAAAAAATTACATTTGTTTGCTACTTAACAAAAGAGGACTAAATTCTATCAACTGTTGCATTTAAAATGAGACATTCAAGCTCAGAACCCCCTAAGGACAAGAAAGTGTATCCTGAATTAATGCCATCACTCATGTACTGGGTGTAATTACTATGAGCTGTTTGCATGTAATTTTTTTTGGTATTTGATACTAATGTACACAGGTCTGTTGCAAGTCTGAGTTAGAGTGCCTTGTTCTCTAGCTCAAGCCATAAGGATTTAGACTTCTAGTACCTTCAATTTCATAAAAAAGCTAGTAATGCTTTACTCATTGACAGAAACTCATTTTGCAAAACAAGAGTGAAGGCAGAAATATTTAAGCTTTTGACCTTTAGCTTCTTAGATAATGACATAAGGGTAACATTCAATTTTTCCCTTTATAAGCAGGCCAAGTCCTGTCTCTGCTCTTGGGTAGATATTAAAGAGCCTCCTTGGGTACAGTTTTGATTAGTGTAATTGTTGCTCTGGTGTTGCAAAAAGGTTCTTCAAATGAAAGATGTGCCATTTATAAGAAAATCTGACACAGGAAACTGATGCACAATTACCAAACTGCACAGGGAGCAGTAGACGCAGGATAACAAAATAAAATAAAATTAAAAAAGAGAAATTAAATATAACAGACCCATATAAAATCACAGAAAAACACTCACTCCTAGAAGTACTCAGAGCAGGGTTAACTTTAAAGTCAGATCAGCTTTATATTCAGCTGAAGTAGAACTCAAAACATGATCTTCATTGAGCAAATTGTCTGCAAACGTTTCCTGTAAGAATGACCTTTGCACATACAGTTAGAAGAAGCTAATCCATTTTCACAATGATGTGATTTCTTATCATGCTTTTGACTCCACACAGAAAACTCTCAAGGCTCATTGGGAAATTCATGTTCTCTGACAGTGTTTTAACTGGTGAAAAGGAAACCAGGGAGTTCATGCATATTTTGTTCAACTGGTAGTTCAGAGAATTTACAAATCCAGTCATTTATGAGGCACTTTTTGTGGAAGAACTCTTTTAGGGTAAAGATTCTTCACAGTAGAAATTTACCCCTTGTTTGTGCCAGAATACTCCAATAACAGTTACTCTGGGGTGAAATTTTAAAACTGTTTAACCCCTAATCTACTACATTTGGTTAAAATTAGCTTTTCTCACAGATCCCTCCCCATCCTAAAACTTGTAATAACCTTTCCTGGGAAACCTGACAGAGAGCTGCCATATTGTAATGCAACAATTTTGATCCAGTTTCTGTTATTAAGGTAGATTCAAAAATTCTATTAAAGTAGTTAGCACTTAATTTGGGGCAAAAAAAAAGGCAGGCCTTCAGCCTATGCATTAAGTCAATTGATAGATGTTTGAACCAATTTGGTAGGTGAAATGTCAGGGTATTTCTGCAATGCTGCACATGCAGATAACAAGTAACTTGGTCTTAAAACAACATTTCTACAGAATGTCTGAATACATTTAGCTAAACTTTTTCATGCCTAAAGTTGTTTTGGATCTAGCACCAAGCATACAGTTGACATTTGCTGACCTGAATATGAGCTCTAAATCAAGAGAAGTTGAAGAATTCTGCCCTGAAGTAACTAGTTACTTTGAAGCACTATTTTTTAAAGATCTCCACAGAAAAATGTTAGCCAGAAAATACACCAACTGTAATAAAATTACAATGTAATTACAGCTTTACAAAATCATTAGACTGAAAAGAATTCTCATCAAATGTGTATGTTTAAGAGATTAAAACCCACTTAGAGATGGCCTGTTAATCAGAGGAAATCTTTTCTAAGTTCCAGATGTTTAAAGTGAGATGGGGATCACTGCATACGCAGTAAGAAACATCCATGTGAACTGAGCTGAGTAGCAGAGGAACACCTTTTGTCGTCTAATCCCTTATATTTAATTACAAGAAATTTGGCAAGCACTAAGTTTTATCTTTGTGTTCTGAGAAACAAAACTTCAAATAGATCGTATGCCCCACCAGTCTGCATCAAGGGTGCCTAATTATTAAATTACTAGCTATGACCATTTCCTTTCATTCTTCCCTTTTTGTGTGTCTTTTTGGCCTAAGGCAAAATGCCTTGACTTCTAAGCAAAAATTTAAATTGCCTCCAAGTATGGGCTACAAAGTCTGTTACCATCATACCAGCTCTGCCTGTATATATTTTCTATGTTTCTTCTGAAGAAGGAGCAATCTTTTTTTTTTTTTATTTGTGCAAAACATAGCAAAATGTAGTCTTGATTCGTGAACGGGTTAGGTGCTGGTAAAGAGGCCTACACCACTTTGAATTCTAGTTTCCAATTTTACAGCATTCACAATCTTCTTTTGTCTCTTTATAATGCAAGTCACTTTTTTTTTTTTTGGAACTAGTACAAATATTAACAATTCTCAGTGCAGAATGATTTAATTTTCTTTCATCAACAGACTTAAATAGAATCAGAGTAAAGATTTAAAGTAATAACATTTGATGTAATAATATTTTACTTTCGAATTCAAGCCCTGGAGACTTTTTAATTCTTTAATAAATCTTTCAGTTTCTACTTTTTCAACAGTTTATCCCAGCCCATCCTTTGATAATTTTTTATCAAATGAATCTGTACATGGAAAAAAACAAACCTGAAACTTTGATGGCTCACATTAATCCTTACCGTTTGGTTTTTGTTTCTTTTCTTTTTACAAATACCAGCTGTGCACCTGCCATTTTGAGTGAAAAGATATCCTGTTTCTGATCAAATCAATTTAGAAGCTGTCAACTTATAATTCCTTGTGATGTATGAGCTATATAAAACCCTGATGCTTTCAAGTAATACTCCAGAATATGAGTTGCTGTTCTAAAAACAGAGAGTCATAATGATTTTGATAGAAACCTTGAAGGTATGCTGCATATAGAAGTCAATGCAGGAAGGTTTGCCAAGCCTGTAGAGAGAAAATGTGTTGATTTTAAAGTCCAATATTGGGAATATTTTCATATCACTGCTGTTTTACTGTGATAATATTGAAAAATGAACAAAGATCCATATGAAAATGTGTTAGGCACAAGATCCTAACAGCATTTTACCTTTTTAAAGTTAATTTGAGGTAGAAGTCAATCTAATAAATTTAATCTTACGTATACTTCAATACTGAATTCACCTGAATGAACTGTAGGGGGCGGTATTTTAGTCTGTCTGAAATATATAGTATGTCTAAAATATATTTTATTATAATTTATATTTAATAAATATGTCTAAGAGTTTGGAGGGATTTAGCACCATGGCTTATCACTGACCTATGCTGCAGTTGCTCCTACCTGCTTTAATGGAAAACAGACTCATTGTGAAGGAAAGTTAATTCAGAGCCAACAAAGTTCCAGAAGTTGCAAGTGCACTTTCAATGATTAATTGATCAGTGTCAAAATATAGCTAGATCACCTGTGTATACATCACCAGTGCAGTAACAAAGAACAGCATGATAAATACAACAAACCAAGCACACTCAATTCATCAAGTATTCTGTAGGCATAATGATATACATCTTTAGGTGACTTCTGTATTTTAATGGAAATATATTTTCTAAATTTTATTTTTTTTAATGTATTTTCCTCACTATATATGGGAGGAAAAATACAAATAATTTAAAGAAAACTGAAATAGCAAGAAATGAAAGCTGGTGCCTCTGTCAGAACAATGGATGCTTCAAGAGGCAGAATAAGGTGGGGACATGAATAACCTTAAAAATGAAGTATGTAGTCTACTTCTAATGCACTGGAAAACTGGAAGTCAACATTTGACCTATACTATCTTCTAGACAGTGCCAGGACTTGCAACAGCATAATTACATTTCTTTCTCATAAGGGCAAGCAGTAGTATTCTTTATGAGTATAATAAAGAAACATTTTAGGAGAAGGATCAAGCAAAGAGGTAGTAATGAATCTTCAGTTCAGGAGGTTTCCTTGCAATCGTGAGTTAAGAGATGCAAGATCTCTTTTGGGAAAAAAAAACAGAGAAGTCTTCAGAATAAACAGTTATTATGCTCTTTATCCCAAGCTCATCATTCATGTCACCCACTAAGACAGGGAAATTGAACCCAGTACTGACAATTGATTAGTAATAGGTAGCTGGCCCTTTTAGAGAAATACCTGACTATAGTGTGTATGAGTAGATGCTTCAAGGATGATACTGAAGATAGGAAACAAGACTTAAGGATTTACAAACAACTCTAAGTAACTAGCTTAAAGCCAAAGACTAATAAAACTTTTCACCTGAGTATGGATTATTATTTTTCTTCATAATGCCCTTTAGAAAGAATTTTATTTGAGTGGATGCTCATGTTCTTGGCCTGTGTTATGATTTCTTTAGTGTAACAATCTATGAATGTACCTCTGTTTGGCACTTCCTTAAGGCACAGGGATTTAGAGCAATTTTTACAAATACACACATTATTTTTCTGGCAAAGATTCTGTCTGCATCCTAATAATCTAATACCTATTTATTTATTTATTTCTACTGACACCTTATTTATTTCTACTGACACCTTTTTTTCAAATTAGAGGAAAAAAGGCCCTGTTGGGAAACACAGAGGGGTTTCAACATTCATAAGTGTTTGATGTTTGTGCTAATAGCTTGATATTCCTGTACCCTTCAATTAGTTGATGACCTTAATATATTTATACATGCAAGAGAAGGAAACAGAAGGTGATAAGCAGCACATGAATTTCAAAATCACAGCTTTAAAATGTCTCTTCCTTTTCCTATATAATACATTCTAAGAATTGAGAGGCATTTAATTTCAAACTGAGGGGAAAAAAATACAGTAGTTAAGCATGATTCATACCACAAAGGTAAGGAGACCACTACATTGCAGTACTTACCCTGAACTCTTTGAGGAAAAAAATAAGATTTTATTCTTTATGGCTTGGGCTTTATGTCAGTGTTTCTGAAGATGTTAATAGTGTGCTATGCAAGCAAAGAATTGCTCAGATGTTATTGAGGAATTAAAGAATGATTCTCAAAAGCTTCCTGGTTCTAACATAGGAAATACTATAGATATTTCTTTAAAAGCTTTTCCAAAGAAAAGCTATAAATTTAATCTGTGTCCATACAAATGACAATAATAAAAAAGTTTCTAATATAAAAATGTTCCCCCTTGTTTTCAAGAACTGTATTCACAGTTTTTGTTTGGTGCAGGGATCCAAACAAATGTTCACTGGATTCAGTGAAGAGTTTTATATAAACTGAAGAATATTATGTTATAGAAAGAAATTTTTAAATATTATTCACAGAAATATGGCTATTTTTTGAAATGTCACCAGGACAAGAAACCTGATCTAACAAGATCAACAAGTCTGCTCCTAAAAAAGACTTGGCCAGGTTATCATATCCACTGGACACCTTTATACAATTACAGTAAGAGTGACTATGGTTTTGAGAGTTATTTTCTCCCCCTATTCAATTCCTACATATATGCAATTTCTATGAAATTGTGCATTGATTTAAGGCTTCACAGTACATTTAAGAAAGGAGTTAGTCTTTCAAGCATGTTAAATGCAATTAAAAAAGTCTGCTACTTCATGTAGAATCATTCATTGCAATTCAATGAAACAAGAATATAGAATCATAGAATCATAGAATCATAGAATAGTTAGGGTTGGAAAGGACCTTAAGATCATCGAGTTCCAACCCCCCTGCCATGGGCAGGGACACCTCACTGTAAACCATATTACCCAAGGCCTCGTCCAACCTGGCCTTGAACACTGCCAGGGATGAAGCATTCACAACCTCCCTGGACAACCTATTCCAGTGCCTCACCACCCTAACAGGAAAGAATTTCCTCCTTATATCCAGTCTAAACTTCCCCTGTTTAAGTTTTAACCCATTACCCCTTGTCCTACCACTACAGTCCCTAATGAAGAGTCCATCCCCAGCATCCCTATATGCCCCCTTCAGATACTGGAAGGCTGCTAGGAGGTCTCCATGCAGCCTTCTCCAGGCTGAACAGTCCCAACTTTCTCAGCCTGTCTTCATATGGGAGGTGCTCCAGTCCCCTGATCATTCTCGTGGCCCTCCTCTGGACTTGTTCCAACAGATCCATGTCCTTTTTATGTTGAGGACACCAGAACTGTACACAATACTCCAAGTGAGGTCTCACGAGAGCAGAATAGAGGGGCAGGTTCACCTCCTTCGACCTGCTGGTCACGCTCCTTTTGATGCAGCCCAGGATACAGTTGGCTTTCTGGGCTGCAAGCGCACACTGCTGGCTCATGTTCATTTTCTCATCGACCAGCACCCCCAAGTCCTTCTCCGCAGGGCTGCTCTGAATCTCTTCTCTGCCCAGCCTGTACCTGTGCCTGGGATTGCTCCGACCCAGGTGTAGGACCTTGCACTTGGCATGGTTAAACTTCATGAGGTTGGCATCAGCCCACCTCACAAGCGTGTCAAGGTCCCTCTGGATGGCATTCCTTCCCTCCAGCGTATCAACCGAACCACACAGCTTGGTGTCATCGGCAAACTTGCTGAGGGCGCACTCAATCCCACTGTCCATGTCAGTGACAAAGATGTTGAACAAGACCGGTCCCAACACCGCTCTCTGAGGGACACCACTCGTTACTGGTCTCCAGCCGGACATTGAGCCATTGACCACAACTCTGTGTGTGGCCATCCAGCCAGTTCTTTATCCACCAAGTGGTCCATTCATCAAATTGATGTCTCTCCAATTTAGAGACAAGAATGTCCTGTGGGACAGTGTCGAACGCTTTACACAAATCCAGGTAGAAGACATCAACTGCTTTACCGCTGTCCATCAGTTCTGTAGCCCCATCATAGAAGGCCACCGAATTGATCAGGCAGGATTTCCCCTTGGTGAAGCCATGCTGGCTGTCACCAAGCACCTTGTTGGTTTTCATGTGCCTTAGCATGCCTTCCAGGAGAATCTGCTCCAAGATTTTGCCAGGTACAGAGGTGAGACTGAGTGGTCTGTAATTCCCCGGGTCATCCATTTTCCCCTTCTTGAAAATGGAGGTTATATTTCCCTTTTTCCAGCCGTCGGGAACTTCACCTGACTGCCATGATTTTTCAAATATGATGACCAGCGGCTTAGCAACTTCATTCGCCAGCTCCTTCAGGACCCGTGGATGGATTTCATCAGGACCCATGGACTTGTGCACATTCAGGTTCTTAAGATGGTCTCGAACCAATTCCTCTCCTACAGTGGGCCGAAGGTCTTCATTCTCACAGTCCCTGCATCTCCCTTCCAAGACTTGAGTGGTGAGGTCAGAGCCTTTGCTAGAGAAGACCGAGGCAAAGAAGTCATTCAGAACCTCAGCCTTCTCCAAATCCTGTGTAGCTAGTTCACCTGAGAGCTTCCTGAGGGGGCCTACATTCTCCCTAATCTGTTTTTTATTTGCTATGTACCTGTAGAATCCCTTCCTGTTATCCTTAATATCCCTAGCCAAGTTTAATTCTAACTGGGCCTTAGCTTTCCTAACCTGGTCCCTAGCTTCCCGGACAACATCCCTGTACTCTTCCCAGGCCGCCTGTCCTTTCTTCCACTTTCTATAAAACTCTATTTTCATTTGAATTTTCCTCAGGAGCGCCTTATCCATCCAAGGAGGTCTCCTGGCCCTCCTGCTGCACTTCCTTCTAGTTGGGATGCAACACTCCTGAGCTTGTAGCAGGTGATCCTTGAAGACCAACCAAGAGTCTTGAGCCCCCCTGCCCTGTAGGGCTATATCCCATGGAACGTTACTAAGCAGGTTCCTGAAGAGGCCAAAGCCTGCTTTTTTGAAGTCTAGGGCAGTGAGCTTGCTGCACGCTCTTCTCACTGTCCTAAGGATCTCAAATTCAACCATCTCGTGGTCGCTGCATCCAAGGCTGCCCTGCAGTGCCACATTTCCAACAAGCCCTTCCCTTTTGGTGAGCACAAGGTCAAGCATGGCGCCTCTCCTTGTCGGTTCCTCTATTACTTGCAGACAGAAGTTGTCTTCCACAAAATCGAGGAACCTCCTGGATTGCTTGTGCCAGGCCATACCGTCATTCCAACAGATGTCAGGGTGGTTGAAGTCACCCATGAGAACAAGGGCCTGTGAGCGTGAGGCTTTTCCTATCTGCCTATAGAGTGCTTCATCTGCAGATTCCTCTTGAACAGGTGGTCTATAACATATCCTCACAGTAATGTCTCCCATCGCTGTTTTCCCTTTAACCCTGACCCACAAGCTCTCTGTTATCTGCTCACCTGTCCCCAGACAGAGTTCCATACAATCCAGCCTATCCCTAACATAAAGGACAACTCCCCTTCCGCGCCTGCCAGGCCTCTCTTTTCTAAAGAGTCTGTAACCTTCCATTCCAACACTCCAGTCATAGGAGCCATCCCACCATGTTTCTGTGATGCCTATAATGTCATACCCCCGTAGATGAGCACACACCTCTAATTCCTCTTGTTTGTTCCCCATGCTATGGGCATTTGTATAGAGGCATCTGAGCCGAGCTCCAAATGAAGCCGGCTCATTGCCTGGAGCAGCTGGAATTATCTCTGCATTGGTCCAAGCATTTATTATAGGTGCTGGCAACTGACTGAGCGTTGGGATGGATGCCCCCCTCCCCCAACACATCTAGTTTAAAGCCTCCTTCACCAGTCTGGCAAGCCTCCCACCAAAACTGCCCTTTATTGGACCAGCTCCCCGCTAGACCTGGCCTACAAACTTGGGTCCCATGTTCAAGACACCCAAACCCCTGACTGTGACACCACCCTTTTAACCATTTATTAACCTGGCTAATCCTCCTAGTTTTTTTTTTTAATTCCTCCCCTGTATCCTGGAGAATAGTTGAGAAGACTATCTGAGCTCCAGAGCCCTTAACCCTCTCCCAGGGCTCTGTAGTCCTTCTTTATGTTCCCCAGGCTACTGCTATCCATATCCCTAGCACCCACATGTATCACCAGAAGTGGGTAATAGTCCGTGGGGCTTACCAGAGCAGGCAGCTTCTCTGCCACATCCCTAAGGTGTGCCCCTTGTAGGCAACACACCTCCCTTGAGACTGGGTCAGGCCGACAGATGAGTGCTTCTGTCCCTTTCAAAGTAGAGTCCCCTACCACTACAACCCGCCGCTTTTTCCTGGCAGCACCAGTAGAAATCTTCTTTACTAGTGCATCAACAGGCTGTTTCTGGTGCAACTGTGTTTCCTCATGAGCCCCTTGCAGGACAGCAAAGCGGTTCTGCTTGGGGGCAACAGGTTCAGGAGGAAGTCCCTTGCTTTTAATTGTCCTTTTCCTCCTTTTTTTTTTTTTTTTTTTTTGGTTTTTTTTGTCACCAATTCCCAGCTTCGAGAGCTAACAACCTCCTTCTTTCCTCCATGAGCTACAGGGGAAGCTTGAGGACTGCACAGTTTGGGCAGGGAGCAAGCATTCCTGTTTTCTCTCAGCTACCCTGACATCTTGCAGCCTATTAATAGCTTCCCGCAGCTCAGTCACCTGCTGCAGAAGAGCCTCCACCAGGGAGCACCCAGCGCAGCCCTGCTCACCAGAGCAGTGCAGGCACTCAATACACCCCGAAAAATGCACAGCAGCCTCCCCTCTCATCGGCTCTGTCTGGGTGCCTACGGTGGCCACCGCCGGGGCAGCCAGAGCACAGCTCCCAGACCGGGCACCGGTCATACAGCGAGTGCTCACCCGCGCGAACTGCCGCGCAAACTACCTCGCCGCGCTCCTGGTCGCTCGCGCTCCCTGGGGCAGGTTTTTAACCAATCAGGGCTAGAGCCGTTCCTCCTGGCTCCGCCCCCGGTGAGTCAGCTGCTCGCGTAAACTGAGCTGCCGGCTCCTGGGCAGGTCCTGTTGAGGACTTGAGGCTCCCGCGGTGGCTCTTGTCGCTCTGAGTTGAGGCTCCTGGACGCTGATCTCCCCCGCTCCGGTGTTCAAGGCGTCCTCTCTGGAGCTACTCACCTCAGCAATTCAATGTAATGGAGGAAAATATAGCAATCTTGTTTGTAATATTTGTACAAATTTGTGTTAGAAAGAATGGAAAAGTAGGACTATTTATAACTTCAGACTGCATCAAGGATTAGATTTCAGTATGGTTATACGTTATAAAAGGACCTGAAACCAACAAGGTACAATCTAGGAGCACATATAGACAGTTAAGAGGGTGGAGGAAAAAGGAAGTTAGAATCAAAGGCACCAGAACAAATTATCTAAATAACCATTTTCTCACCAGTCAGCAGCACTACCGAGAACTGGAGTTACAACACACTCAAAATGAATGCAAGTCAGTCACTCAATCCTGTTGAATGTAAAGCTTACTTATTCTCAGAGAAAAAAAAATACAAATCCCCAAAACCAAATCTGAGAGAAACCTGGCTTTGTGACACTAAGGTGAGAGACACCAACTTTTTTGAGTATGTAATCAGTCCATTGTTACAGAAGTATTTAGTAAATATCTTGGCCATCTTTGCTTTTGAAGCCTAAGACACATGGACTTGCAAGAATGAAGCAAACTGGATACAGATGTATTCTGATATTGTAGCTATGTCTGTCTTCTGCTCATTATGTTTTTATTTCTCCTCCATTCTATTTGTTAACAACCAGTCCATCACCCATAATGTGTTGTGTGCAGATTGATATGGTGCTTTAACTATAAAACACTGGACATATGCTTAACTAAATTTTCTCATTCATTGTGGACTTTAGTAGCAATCAAGATATTATTCAAATGGAGTATTTGCTTACATTTTTTCTACATCCTAGTACTATTTCAATGAAAGTGTTCTGCTGTTGCCTACAATATGTCAGTATTTGAGGCAAAATAAAATCAGCAGACAGCAATTTCACTAATAATTACTGTACAGTCTCTTGCAGTTTTCATGACTGAAGCTCTTGTATGTTGTGGAGCAGTGGTTATTCTCATGAGGGCCTGCACAACCCAGGACTAGAGCTGAGTGAGACAGCCTTGAATTCTCTCTGACTTAGGTGAGTCGAAGAGGCCTGGAGTCGAAGAAATGTAAGCAGAACACTGAAACAGGAGCTTTCTGGCCACAAGGAATGCACTGCTTATCGCAAGGCATCCACCCTGCTGTTGCAGAGGTATGTGTGTAAAATTTAGCTTAGCCAATAGCAATGTATAGACAGGCACGTGGACAGGTTTATGTAGCCAATGAAAGATGTACAGCTGTCATGTAAACTATCACCAATGGTATTAATTAGGTGAGCTTGTGCAATAAATCGAACAAGAAGCGTAACTCATATTGGGATTGTCTTCTTGATTCGGGTCGTTCCTCTGACAGTATGTAATCGGAAAACTTCCATTAGCAAAGAAAATAACTCAGAAAACGTAAAAATTCAGAATTGTGCTTTTTTCTTTTAAAGATCTAACAGACACTACCTTTTAACATTAACAGATAATTCAGAGACACTATTTATTATGTTTGGTCCATCCTGTTGTGGTACAGTGTATTGAAATATCACATTTTTTTTACTTCTTTATAATCTCTGTGCACACAAGGATGTCACTACCCCCCATTATTACTGTAGAAACAATCATATATCCAAAAACACTACCAGGAAAAACAAAAATTTTGGCCACCAGTTACAAATAGAGCACAACATTAATTTGAAAAACTTGAGCCCTGCACTTTCAAATAGGCTTTTGTTCATGGTTTGTATTGCGCCTTCCTGACATAACCTTAACTAATGCTTTTAGATGTTTCTACAGTGATACAAAACTCCTCCTAAACCCCAGTAGTCCTGGATCTCTCTGCCTCATTTGGTAAGAAGGTTAACATTGTTTACTCCTAAAGCTTATATGAGCTTGTATAAATGAATCATGTAGAAGTCATTCTGTCTGTAGAGGGTTCTCTCTGCCTGTCCCCCATCAGTATATGAGTTAAAGAGGCCATGACTGGGGATCTCTAAAGGATGCTAATAATGACTGGTCAGCTTTTTGGATTTTCCCTCCAATTTAATCATCACACTCTTAACATTGTCTCCAAGGACTGGACAGTGAGGGCTCTCCGATGACTAGCTGTGCCAGAACTGTTACGAGATAACATTGAGATAGCTGACATTATCCTGTCCATTAAGTCTCCAAAGTACGGTTTGCTTTGGTTTTGCTAGTCTGATCTACAAGGAGAGTTATAGAATGTATATTTGTGTAAGTACACATACACAAAGTCAATAAACAAAACGCCATTACATAGTGCTGAAGTTTATGTAGATGCAGCCTATTTTTGTTGAACCAACAAAGTTTATTGTGTATATTGCAAACAGCTTCATTGGTCTAGCTTTTTTCTACTTGTTCCGTGGGCAGGATGCTTCAATAAGGGGTGAGCAAGACTGTTGAGCTGGGTTTGTGCTACTGAATACTGTTCACCACATGCTTACTTGTGTACTGACTTGAAAATACAGGGTCAGAGAAGCACTGTAAATTGTTTCAATGGATCAGTCCCAAATCTATTTGTATCAGTTTATGTAAAAGCAGGTGTATAACGAAGAGCTCTTTGGAGATGCATTTCAGTAACTAGCTGGTAGTGGAGTGGCAAGTGGTTTTAAACGGATGAAAATTAACCTGCCTCCTTTTTGAGTCCAAGATAGCTCTGTTAACTTGAAACTTTCTTATGCAGGGAATTTTATAGTTTCCAAAATAATAGATCCAAAGGTTATCTCAAATGCAAGTATGAACCTTTTTCAATTGATTCATATTTACTGCTCTCTTATCCTACCAGCTGTTAATGATCTTAAAATCCTGTTGGTTGAATGGCTTTTTAGGATGCTGAAAATTCTGCAGGATTAGGCTTATTGTTTTTTGACAATACTCAGATATGTCTATTGTCCCATTACACTCTTTTATGCATTAAAGGCCATCTGTCCATCTTTTTCATTTTCCTGTTTCTCAGGCTTTGTCTGAACATGACAAAAGGCAAACGTAATTTTGCCTTTTAACAGTAGCTGTGTGCAAGATGATCATATAATATTTTAATCTTTTAGGTATTAATATTAAGTGGACTTACATTGAATAGTTCTGTCTAATGGATCCGCTCATTGTATTCACTGGCAAAGTCATCCACATGAAGAAAATGCTATTACCTGTACAGCATTCTAACTCTCTTCTGAAGAGGAGCCCTTCTTAGCAGTCTTTTATTCTCTTGATGTGTAAATTATAAATCATGAGTAGTCTGACCTCTGCTGCACATTATCACTAAGAACTTTCTGATGGTTAGATCATAATTATGCTGCTTCTTTGTTTTCATTTTTTCTTGGTTAAAAGTTAATATTATTTCAGATCTTCTAATTCTCCCCATAATTTATAAAGACTTTCATGTGGGAAAATTAATTTTGAAAAAAAAAAAAAAGAGGAAATATTTCTAGTATGTCTTTCTCCTAAACACTTCTCTCCATTAAAGTCCTTTCCAGTGTGTATTACCTAACTGATTTTATGCTATCTCATTTATCTCTAATTTTCATTGACCTGCAAAAAAAGGAAAAATAAAAGGTATTACAATAGCTTGATATCACCTGGCTTGAACTGTCTGATTTCTAGAAGCTTGTAAGCTGCAACTGAGATCAGGTTCCTCTATTGACAGGCAGGTCTGAAACCCCATAAAGTGAATGAGAGTTTTGACTCCAGCACTGGTGATAGCAGGATTTCCACAGACTGTAGGTTTCAAGAGTCTGGGTCATTCCCATACATACCCACAATAGCTTGTAATAACCCTGAATAAGTGGGCTAGGTACCTCTATCAGATTTGGTTCCTGTTTTGAGATTTCTTCATTTTCAGCCAACCTGTGAAGCTGAAAACCAACAGAAGTCTTTTTGTACAGAAAGTGACTGCATAAGGCAGCCAGCAAATATATTATGTAAAATGTGGAAATAACTCGTAAGACTGTGTTTTGTTTAAAATATGCAGGCTCCAATTCCATAGGTTCTTTCACCATACACACATCTTTCTAAGGAGATCTTGATAGATTCCTTAAAGAGTTAAACAGCTTCAATGGTGAATACAAGACCTCTACTCCACACCAAATCAATTTATAGTATTGTAGCCCTGGCCAGGAAATTTGGAGATAGACCTTTGAGTCTCCATAGGTAGGATCAGGTATTGATATCTTGGGTGAGTTATTTCCCATATGTGTCTAAGCATGGCATAATAATCCATACAAGAAAAGAAGCACTGGTATCACATTCCATTTTCTTACTGCGTCTACTTACAAAAGTTCCTGACCTCCAAGTCAGATCTTGTACAAAGAAAGAGAGAGAGAGAGTGACTAGGAATGTGCTACAATGAAACATTAATACTGTTGAAAGACATACACTTCCCCCCCCCCCCCAAATAAAATCAAGAAAATTTGTGAACAAGGAAATCTATCTCCCATTCAAGTTTACAACCAGCCCTTAAAAAGACCCTTAAAATCCTTGTCATCTCTTAAAAACCTATCTTTACTGGGAGGAACCCAGATCCTTCTGAAGTACTTTAATGAAAACGTTAGTGAGAAAATAACATTTGACAAAATAGCCTAAAATCTGCTGCTGATTGCATGTACTCAGCTCAGAGGAAAATTAGTAGAGATTCCAAAACTATGCAAATCAAGCAGAGATATTCAACCAAAAATCTCTCATCCTGTAGTGAGTCACTTTACCTCAAGAGCTGACTTGAACTTCTCTTCATTGTGAGTGGAATCAATCCCTATTTGAGACTAAGAAATCTTTTCCCATTAAACTTTCATTTCAACAAGGGAGATACTGTCAGAAATTTTAACTTTTGACAGATCAGCTTTTACTGACCCTCTGACCTTCTTTATTAATGCCTTCTCCCCCCTAAAATCCTCAACAACAGCATATTCTCTATCAGCTGTGTTGACTGTAATTTCCAAGTAACTTCACATGAACTCTAATGAACAGTAATTAACACATTCTCTTATCCCGTCTTAGAATTTTATGTTGAACTCAGGCAAGCAGCAAGGACTATTAACTTTTATGAGAGTATAATGACCGAACAAAGCCTCCAAATGTAAGTGACCTCCAAGATTTGTTTTGATTCCCAGACATTAAGAAATAAATAACTAGTTCATTATATCATGCAGGGAATTTATTTGAGCAAATAAATCATTCTAGGTTAATTAAAAGTAACACCCCAGCTTCTATAAAATTTAGCCTCAACTGTTATGCGAGTTCTTTACGATCAAACTGGTAACAAAATTTTAAAATTCTGACTCCCCAAAAGGATGTACCTATACAGAAAGCTCCCATTTCTGCTTCTCACTTAACCTTCTGTTAGTTCTCTTGGACTAATACATTCTAACCTTGAAATGCACTATGTGACATTTAATTGTTCTAACCTTAAAAAGAAATACATTATCTCAGGGTAGATAAACTATCCAGTCTGTTGGCTTCTAACAATCAAGGCACCAGAAATGCCATTGTAAATTCCTGCTTATGTGAAAGTAGAGAGAGTATTTCATATGTTATTTCATCTTCAAACAAGGAAAAAATTAATTTTAGTTCCTATTGAAGGTTAGTTTTTTTGTTGTCGTAGTTCCCTCATCGGTGTGGTGGGTTGACTCTGGCTGGATGTCAGTGCCCACCAAGCTACTCTTACACTCCCCCTCCTCAGCTGGTCAATGAGGGATAAATGCAATGAAAGGCTAGAGGGTTGAGATAAGGATGGAGAGATAACTCAGCAACTGTCATCAGAGGAAAAAAACAGACTTAATTTGGGGAAATTAATTTAATTTATTACCAGTAAAATCAGAGTAGGATAATGAGAATAAACCCAAATCTTAATAAAACCTTCCCCCCATCCCTCCCTTCTTTCCAGGCTCATCTTTACTCTCCATTTCTCTACATCCCCTGCTGAGTGGCACAGGGGGTTGCAGTCAGTTCGTCATGCGTTGTCTCTGCCACTCCTCACTCTCTTTCCCTACTCCAGAATGGGGTCCCTCCCATGGGACACTGTTCTCCACAAATTTCTCCTATGTGAGACCTTCCCATTGGCTGCAGTTCCTCAGGAACTGCTCCAGCATAGGGTCCTCCCTGGGCTGCAGGTCAGTATCTGCTCCACTATGGAACTCCGTGGGCTGCAGTGGCACAGCCTGCTCCACCATGGGCTGCACCACAGGCTACAGGGGAATCTCTGCTCTGACACCTGGAGCACCTCCTGCCTTCTTCCTCCCTGACCTTGGTGTTTGCAGAGCTGTTTCTTTCATGTATTCTCACTTCTGTTTTCTGGCTGCTGTTGCATGACAGCTTTTTCCCTGTCTTAAATATGTCATCACAGAGGCAGTACCACTGTCACTGATGAGCTCAGCCTTGGCCTGCGCAGGCCAAGCCTTGGCCTTGGAGCTGGCTGACATTGACTCTTTTTGACTGTAGCAGCTTCTCACAGAAGCTATACCTGTAAGCCCACCACTACCAAAACCTTGCCACACAAACCTGATACAGTCAGCTTATCACATTTTCAGAGAAGTGCATGAGACAGGAGAGAGGAGGCAGTGGACGTATAAGTGTGAAAGAAGTAGAGAATGAAGAGTGATGCTCCCTAAAGTGGTAACTCATTATATTAGCGTAGGCATAATGTAAAATGTGACTTTTGAGACACATGGGATAACTAATATGTTGGAGGCATTTACCTGTCTCATTTGTCTGTGAGAAAGGGGACAGATGGTTTTGGCTGAATACCTAACTTTCAGAAGCCTAAAGTTGCAGTTAGGTAAGAGAAATCCTGCCCAGGTTTACTGGACTGTGTCTTGTCAGAAGCACTGATCCACGTGCTCCATAGCTTATTATATACATATTAAAATTCCATATTTCTTCTTTGTTCTTGGGCTGTGAATGTGATTTTCTGTTAAGTTCACTCTCTTGTCTTCCTTAATGCGACTTTTCTACCTCATACTAAGTGTCTCTGATGACATGACATTCACAGCTTCCCTTCTGAGAAAAATTCCACTTAGGACAATTATTTTTCCATTATTGGTGCGTAGTTATGGTAATGAATAAAGTACAAGCTTTCTGGGCCTTTTGCATTTCTATTGGTAATTTCTGCTTGAGAGTTTACTGCAGGACAGAAGCTCCTGCTTCTTTTTTTCTACCTCACCCTACCTACCATTTCAGACCATGCCTCCAAAAAACAGCTGACTTGATTAAAATGTTTTTGTGCACTGCTCATCTTTTAGTATAAACTCTTCATCTCTATAAATTCTTCCCATATAGCGATGCATCACATTTTTCTGCCAGACGGGCTTAAAAAATACTTGCCCAGCAATTGTTACTGGTTTTGCTTCAGTTCAAGTAAAACTTCTTAAAGTTAGTGGGAGATCTGCATGAGTACAGACTGACTATAACTGAGCAACAGTTTGAGATATTGACCCATACTGAGATTGAAATCACAGTTCTTTAGCTTTTTCACTACATTTATATAGCTCATAGTTTTTGTTATATTTCTTCCCACACATAGCAATAATTTTACCATCTTACAGCTGGGTACTTGTACATTCTTATGGAATTTCAGAGCAGTCTCATACCAAATCCACATGAAACTTGCATCTTCTTTAACGTATTCCAGTCTAGTTCTGCGTAATCAAAATCTTCTATTTCTATTTCCCAGGGCTTCTCCAATGTTTTATATTTTATTTGCTTAACCATTTCACAGTGTAGCTGATTTTCTCTTGGACTTATCTATGAACATTTAAGTAATTAATTTATTCCTTGTAGCCCTTCCAAGTGCAGTCACTAACAATCACATATCAGTTTCTCTAAAGTCCACTTTTTCTGTGACAAACCTTCTGCAAACAGCATACCTTCCATTGCCAAACCAAATGCAAATGTACTTGGCTATAATTACTACAGGAACATAAAATGGCTAATAAAAAGAAATGACTGAATGAAATATAATTATACTTAACAAACTAACCTGAAAATTTAGTTTTCTCATTAATGAATACATTGAAATTCACTTATACTACATCTTCCTAGGGTTTTCTGGAAAATATCATCTTCTGAAATTATGTGAGAAATGGTGTTTGTTTCCTACACAGAAATGCAATTTGCTCCCCAAACCATTTCATGGTCTTCGACCTCAGATGAGTGTCCTGAACATGGATTTTTCCCATTAACTCTTTTACTGCAAATGGAAATATCATTCCCTTGCTGTCAGGCTGTTAGTGCCAAAGGCTATATTCTAGCTAGGGCTGCACAGAGGCAGTTACTGGTAAGGGGAAATTTGCAAGTATAATTCTGTTTTGTCACCACTCAAACCACTGAAAACTATCCAGCCAAGCAAACAGAATAACTCCTGGGGAAGAAAGAAGAGGTGAAAAACATCTAATGCATACACGTGTGAGCTGAATAACATGCAAATCTAGGGTCTATATTTAATTAACAACATACAGCTTCTTTTTAGGTCACCTTTGGCAGAAAATTCTTTTAATACACAAGAAAGAAGTGAACTTGAGAGAGCGGTGGAAAATCCCACTCTTCACTAGGTGTATTGGGTTTGTGTAACCAGCTTTTGATAGCGGGGGGTGTACAGGAGTGGCTTATGTTAGAAGCCTATAGACGATTTCCCTGTGTCCAACAGAGCTGGCTCCGAGACGGACCCACTGCTGGCCAAGGCTGAGTCAAGCAGAGACAGTTGTAACATTTCTGTATTAAGAAGCAGAAAAAGCTGCCATGCAGTAGCAGCCCTAGAGAGGAGTAAGAATACGTGAGAGAGCAGCTCTGCAAACACCAAGGTTGCTAAAGGTGAGGAGCTGCACCAAGTGTCAGAGCAGAGATTCCCCTGCAGCCTGTGTTGCAGCCCATGGTGAGCCAGGTTGCTGCCCATGGAGGTCCACAGTGGAGCAGATATAGACCTCCAGCCTAGGAAGGGCCCCACACCTGAGTAGGGGGACACCCAAAGGAGGATGTGACCCTGTGGGAAGCCTGCCCTGGAGCAGGGTGCTGGCAGGACCTGCTGCCTCATGGAGAAAGGAGCCCATGCTGGAGCAGGTTTGCTGGCAGGATGTGTGACCCTGTGGCAGAGATCCACACTGGAGAGGTCTGTTCCTGAAGGACTGCACCCTGTAGGAGGAACGCACACTGGAGCAGTTTGTGAAGAACTACAGCCCATGGGAAGGACTCACATTAGAAGAGCTGTGTCCCATGGGATGGACTCCACACTGAAGCAAAGGATAGAGTGAGGAGGAAGGAGTGGCAGAGGGGGAATCAGGAAATCGGGAAGAAGGGAGGGGTGAGGGGAAGGAGTTTCTAAGATTTGAACCTAGCAGGCCTTTGCCTCACTGCTGCCTTGTCCAGACACTGGTGTTCAGTGCATTTATACACAATCCTCTTTGAGAAATGTGTAACCTCTTTTAGTCCCTAAGGTTTCTGTAGGTGCAGGATTCATTTACACTGTAGGACTGGAGATGTGCCACTACACGGGACACATTTTTTGAATTTTCAGGTTCTAAATCTCCAGAAGCAGATGGGTACTTGATAATGGTTGACTATGGCAAGGTAGCCTCTAAATTTTTCATAAAATCCTCACTGCTGGTAGGACCTGGGATGTTGGTAATTCCCTAGAGACTTCCTGCACTGCTGTGACGCTTTATAGCTGTGTGGTTTGGACGCTCAGTTTTTAGTTTCTCCCAATGTATTGAAAATGCCTTCTGCTACCACTATGGAAGGACATGTAGGTATTGATCCTTCTAGAATATTGTTTGCTTTCAGAGACTCTGTAATCCAAGTGGCTGCTTCCTTTTCTTCATTCCTAATGGTGCAAATAGAATAGTGAGGAGAGCTGAATGCAAAATTATGGATGTAAATTTCAACAGATGTGCAAATGACAGATTTATCTCTTTGATCTTGTACTTTTGAAAGTCCTGTGTTTCATTTTTGTTGGCAAAATGGCTATAGAAAATCTGGGAAAATCAAACTCTTGGAATTGCTTATTTTTTGTCCAAGAAAATAATATTCCACCTCTTTACAGTGATGTTGAAAGAATTCTCAAAGGCATTTGCAAGTGATCTTAGAATATTTTAGGATCTGACTCAATCCCATGAGACAGGCTACATTTTGAAAAGTGAATAAGTGTATACCTCAAGCTGCCTTAGCCCAGATGTTGGTATTCACCATGTGGCAACAGGGATTGGAAATAGCCTGCATGGATCCCTTTCCCCATACCTCTGGCGGGTGGTATGGTGTAAACGCAGCTGCTTGCATTTCTGTTCTTCTTTCCCTCATGGCTTGTCACCTCTGCAGGAGACTACCTTTAATTCACATAAAGTCTTCCACATAGTAAGGCCCCAAGCAGCTAATAACGTCACCTGTGGCTGTCAGGCAATTACCAGTTTTAAGGACAATCAGGTAAGAAACAGAATTAGCTCAAATTTCTTGCTTAAAAAAGGAAACAAAAACAACCACATCTTTATGTAATCTTAGACTCCTGATTCTCTTTCTCCTCTCCAAAAGAATAGTTTTCAGCAGTAGGCAGCACCTTTATAATAATTTAAGTTTGGTACTGAAATAAGTGACATCAAGATTTCTGGATGCAGGGATTGCAGGGATCATTATAAAGAATTTCTCTTCTTTGTCATTATTACAAATAACTAGATGCCAATGTCTTAGCAGTAACAATGATTCACATCTAAGAGACAGGCTCTTAGAAATCCTAAATGTGTCTATCATATTTTCAGCCATGACCCTGATACAGTAGTAAAATGTTAATAGTGTTAGGAATAATTGAATCCTTGCCTTATTACATATGGGCTCATTTGAAAGCTCATTATTTATTTGGCAAGTACTTAGCATAACAAATTAATCTAAAATGACACATGAGAATAAAGTAGGTAACTCAAAATGAAAGCCAAAATCAAGATTAAAGATGTAAGATCAAGCTTATTTATACTGAACACTGGCAAAATGTTTCGATAAATGGAAGAGTTTCAAATGACTGTAGAAAAGAGAGAAGGCCACAGATAAAGGTGGAGTGAATTGCAATTTAAGAATTCATTCATGGAAGAGGGGTACAATGTCGGAGAACATACAGAATACTTTTGCATGTGTTTAGAAAAGCTACCTGGGAACTTTTCCTTACTTGCACAGACGTCCTAGTTAGACCATTACCATAACTTTTCCTGTATTAGCATTATCTTCTCTGATGCGTTGTAAAAGAGACGAACCTTAATCTTTGGTTCTTCACTGTGTTCTCTATAGAGTTTCATAGAAGGACAGGTGAAATGACCATAGATGTCTCAAAATAGATGGCTACGCAGGATAAAAGACAGACATGCATGTCCTTGGGAAAAGGAAGAGAGAGAAGAGGAAACAAATTTGCGTGCTTCACTTTCTATGAACATGAGCAAATTTGAGTACACTTGCAGGTTGTAGTTACATAGTTGGTGGATGGGGCAGCATCTTCAAATAGGCTTCAGGGTATTTATTGATTTTTTCGTTGTTGTTGTTACTTGTTCACTTTATTTAGGTCACAATTCCAGAAACCGTTTCAGCATTTCAAACAGGTAAATCCTTCTATGGAATTAAAAGCTAAGCACATACTGAAGAACTTTGCTAGTTCAAGGCTTTACTCATAAAATGCCATAAATAGGGCACTGCAGCCATTTGTGTGAATCAGCAAGATTTATCTCTTTGAATTCCTTGAACATTGGGGCATAGTTTTCAGACAAAGCCTTTGCTTTTATTATGAGATATAGTTCATTTCAGGGAAGTGCAAAACTATGCCCTACTGCTCTCTAGGCCATGCGGTATAGAACCATATGGAAATGAAACACATAAACTGTATGTGAATGCATAGCAAGTTAGAAGGCTGATGAATCTTTTAATTACTGTTAGGATTTTTGGAAATTTTAAAAAAAAGTCCTATATTTATCTGAAGCAACAGAGTTTGAGAGAAAAAAAAGGGAAACTTGCAATTTAAAGTAAATAAAATAGAGTGTGAGACCATATAAACACAGAATAAAAACACGAAGGAGTCATTTTAAAGACTTCAGCTCAAGCAATGCTTTCTACTCAGTTCTAACTGATTGTTAGTAGACCTGCAGTACTGCATTAATAAAGAAAATTAGCGAAAGAATGCAACTTTACCTAATGAGTCACAGCAAACCCTGTCAGCAGAATGGCTTTATAAAGACAGGATGCTGTGAGATAAAATTAATAATTTGATACAGATGTTTTAAAATGAAAAGATTCAGCCACAAGTAATTTTGGAATGAATATTTTATTCTTTAGAAAGAAGGTAAGAAAAAGCCCCCCATATAACTGCCAATTGCATAGCTTCAAATACCCTGTAGGTTCACAGCAGTTAAAATGTTAATTTTGTAATGCTGGCATTATAAAATGTAGAATTTCAAACACGTTCCAAAGTTTAAGCTGGCCCCTGTCAGAATCAAGATGATGCATATGATTTTCTTTGTCCTTGCCAGAATGCAAAATGGTGCAACTGCATAATGGAAGCAACAGATTTTTTGGTTTTTTTCAGTGTGTAAGATATGGCATTCTGAAGTGTTCGCACTATGTGTGCTATTAGGCAAATCTAAGTTTTGCAAAGTAAAATTAATAAAAAATGTCCGTTTTCCCAAATTTCCAGTGACTCATTTGTGAAATAGAGAAAAAACACATTAACTCTGGGTCAGATAAAATATTATGAAATTAGGACAAGGAATTTAGATGAATCATTGAAAAATTGATTTGCAGCAGCAAAAGACCCATGCATTTCATTGAGTTCTGTTGTAGTTTTACCTTTGACTAGCCCAGGAGAAAATCTACAGGAGATTCTGGGCACAATAAAAAAGGACCAAGAGTGGTATTCCCACCAAAAAGGAGTTTTGAAGACCATTTTTCTTAGTTCCTCCATGACTAGGGATTTGAATCAGACATGCTTACAAGAGCTTTATTTGTATGCAAAGAAGCCTCTATGAAAGCTGTGAATGTCTGTGTTACATCAGAGCATGTTCCAGGAATAAATGGGAAATTTACAGTTTGTGGCAGCAGTACGATATATCTGGTAAGTGACAAGTAACACTTTCTAATCAAAACCTGAATTTTTTCTAGTAAAATAGTACTTTTTAAAATATTGGTGTTTTAAAATATGTGCTAACATATAAAATGTGATAATATTGTACAGCAAATTAATATTTAAGGCTTTTCTATACAAATTTATACTCATTTGAGGTTTTAGATTTTAAAGAGTTAGGAGTTTGAAAAGACAAGAGAAACTCGATGTTTATCACTGGCAACCTGTGGTATGTAAAAGAAATAATGATATCATCTTCCTTTCTGAAAGTAACTTTTCCTTCTCCTTGAGCTGTTTATTTGTCAAGTGGTAAACACACAAAGAATGCCTCATCTGGTGCATTCAGCCAGAGCAAGTGGAGAAAGTGGTTTTTTTTGCGATTTTCAAATACCATAATATATGTATATATAGTCTTGTAAAAAAGGTTAAGTTAGGGAGGGAGGAGGTAGTGAAAAGAAGCATGTACCACAGGGAACTTTGCTGTGTTTCCAGTGAACTGAGATTTGCTTGTGGATTCAAAGTGGATCAGTGGTGAAAAAAATAATGTCTGTCATATCAGTCATAATAAAAGAAGACCTGAATTTTGGATTGTTGGGGTTTTGTTTTTGGCTTGCCTAAGAAAAGTATGGTGGCAAAACTGGGGCATAAAGACACTTACACTGTATTGATTTTAATGCCTTAAAACAGAACTTCTGTTGATATAAACCATGCTGTACTGAATATTAGGTAAATGTGAATTAGTACATTAGACAGGTTAATGTTTTTTTCACTTTTCATGTATATCAGACACATGAGTTTATCGGTTCTTCTTTATTTGTCAGTATATGACTGAATCCATATGAGGAGTATCTTTCATGTAACATAATTAAGGTATCAGTTACTGGCCAGTGGGAAGCAGGAAGTGTACACTGAACCTAGTGTAGACTAATGTGAGGATGGAATAAATGCATGTAATCTACCACAGGTTTTAAAATATGTTTTGTTTAGTCTGTAATTCTTTTCCTTCATGTCAGTGCCAGATAATGAAGTACCTCAGCTGGAGACCTGTGAATCCAGTTTTCTGGCCTTGTTATTTTTCAAGACAACACGATCCATTGCTGGTTCAAATTTTAAAAGGAAATGAACATGATCAGTAGCCAGCATGGCTTTCTGCTACTTGCTATGGCTTACATTATGCAAGCTGAAAAGTTAATCATGCTTTCTGCTTGTTGCATGGAATCGCTATATATCATACTATGGGGATATTAGAAGCTACTGGAGTTGAAAGAATCTCTCCTTCATCGTACTTCTATAAGTTTTCATACTGTTTCATGATGCTATGCTTACTGAAGAAATTAAATGCTATAAAACTACCTTCAGTAGCACCTTGGGGTGACATTAGAGAAATAATTGTACTAGCCAGTTTTGAAATCCATAGCCATAATAATCCACATGTGTGTTTTAATATTTGTAATATTTTAGGAGTGTCAAATGCAGAACCATCACAACGTATATGTGTTCTGCATATTTAGTTAATCAAGCATAATTTAAACTTTCTTTTAACATAAAAATATATGAAAGGCTATGGATAGAAAATCCTATAAAAGGAAGCTATTACATCTTCTTTAATATGCAAGCAGATAAAGGAATAACCTGAATGGGAATTATCATGTCCTGCATTGATAATGAGAGAATAGTGAAATCCCAGTTACGGTGCACCTGTCTTCATGTTAACTATTAACATGTTCATATTTTTGGTGAGATGAACCAATTGGGCTGAGAATTCAGGGAGTGAATGCAAATGGCAAAACCAAACAAAAAAAAAAATGGAATTGGGATGAAAAATGAATACAATGATAAGAAGAAGATGCAAAAAAAGGAGCTCAAGAGAAGTCGATTTCCTATCCTAATTTTGTTAATAAGGAATGACAACATTTCTCCCTTGATCTCTGTGCAATCCCTCTCCTGACATTTGTGAGAATTGTCTGTAAAAAGCATATAATTTTGGTCCATGTCATTCTATGAGACTGCTGCTTGTGACTTGCAGAGTGCCATTCTGTGGTTATTCTTCAGCTCTGGCTTTCTTATCTACATATCATATAACTTCTTTGGGTCCAGTCAGAGCTGTGCCGTTATTGTAGCCCATCTGAATTATTCTAGAGATGCCAGTCCTCTGAAATTTCTTGGCAGGCAAGAGTTGTTTGGAATTTGGCTTTATTTAATTTCACTTTAATTTAAAGATGACAAATGCCCTTTAAGTGATTCTAAGAAATATTTCCAGCAACTGCAGTTACTTTTCAAGCCCAGGTTATAGAAGGAATCAGTACAGTACATTTTCTAAAAGATGCCACACTGGCTGAAATCCTCTCTGTCTCTGAAGAGCAAGTCACAAAGCACTAAAAATATGTTTTAAATTGCTTCAACACATGCTTTTATTGTGAACTGCTGGAAGAGATGAAAGTATCTCAGCCAGTGGGTGGAAACAGTCCCCTCTGACATCATAAGCATATAGGGTCCAGGTTCAGTTTGATCCAGCAGTCATCGATAATGTATCCAGACACTCTGTTATAATATGAGATTTCACAAATTTTACGATTAAATCCTGTCTCCCATAAAAATAGCATGCAATATGTAATTAATACTGTATTTTTCTAGCTTTTGGTCATTTTTTCCTAGTACTTGGAAGCCTAGACTGCCAGATGTCCAAAGTCTACTAGTCACATGCAACTAATCATAACTGTTGTCAGGATACATAGACTCATGGAATCCTAGAATGGTTTGAGTTGTAAGGGAACTTAAAGATCATCCAGTTCCAGGACCCTCCCATGGGCAGAAACACCTTCCACTAGACTATGTTGCTCCAAGCCCTGTCTAACCTGGCCTTCAGCATTTTCAGGGATGGGGCAGCCAGAACTTCTCTGGTCAGTGCCTGTGTCAGCACCTCACCACCCTCACAAGAAATAATTTCTTCATTATGTCTAATCTAAATCTACCTTCTTTCATCTTAAAACTGTTAGCCTATGTCATATCCCCACATGCCCTTGTAAAAAGACTCCTTCCAGCTTTCTTATTTCTTACCTCTTTAGGTACTGTGAGGCTGTTACAAGGTCTTCCCAGAGCCTTTGCTTCTCCAGGCTGAACATGCCCAGCTCTCTCAGCCTGTCTTCATAGGAAAGATGTTGCAGCCCTCTAATAATCCCTGTAATCTCCTCTGGACTCACTCCAGCAGATCCGTGTCCTTCTTGGGAGCCCCAGAGCTGGAGGTAGTACTCCAGTACTCTCGTGAGCAGAGGGGGAGTATCTCCTCCCTTGACCTGCTGGGCAAAGACATATTACATCAGACATACTGCGCAAGAGCTCACACTTATGCAAAATAACTTTTAGTACATAATTTCTCTTACTGGGACCACAGAGGCCCCAGTAAGCCCCAATCTCCCACATTCTTAGCTAATACGGAGTAGAAGGTTACTTCTTTCATCATTCTAAAACACTTTTTGTGCTGTTGTTTTGCAGCTGTTGAGAGTTGCTTAGTGGGCTAGATAGACAGGCCATGGAATAATTCAGTTCAATTTTGAATTCAGTTCAATTTTGAAATGTTTAATTGTAACGTTAAGATGAAACTACTGAAGTGTGTGTGGTCTGTTGACAGATGCTGTAGAAAAAAATAGGAATCACTTAAATCAAGGTGTAATTCATAACATTTAAACAAATTGACATGTTTTTAGGACTTTGCCATATGTTCCATGTATTCCAGAAAGGGTCCTGTCAGTCTCTTAGATATGTAACATAAACAGTTTGGAATTATTCTGGCTATCTTTCCTGTCAAGGCCCAAACACTGATCATCATATGCTGGAGATACATAGAAATATCTGAAAAATTAAACGAGTATACACTCTTTCCAAATCTATGTTTAAAAACATGTGACCTGCCCAAGGGGGTTTTGAAAGGAAAACAGGAAAGCATGGCATCCTTACCATCGCCTTCATTCTGCTTTGTGTGGAGAGTTCCTTTTGTTCAAGGCTGATAATGTGAAGTATAGACACCATTAATGCAATATGTGTGAGACCTCTCTATCAAGCTTTACTGCAACTAGAATTTGTTCAACCTAAAATATATTACTTAGCCAGGAGAGGTGATACTTAATCCCTAGTAGTAGTAGTATCTCTTTTTCTTTATAAATCCCCTTCTATGAAAATATAAGCTGGTTTGGAACATAATGTTGCTCCTTCACATGTGGCATTTTCTTGCATAATTGAAAAATCTATTTTGTTTCTTGGCTTTAATACAACTATTTCCTGCTGAAAGCTATAGAAGCATTTTTATATGTCTTTCGTGAGAATACTGGGAATTCCAAATTATATTTCCTTATAATTGTCAGAACTGTGAGTGATGCAATATAGGATGCCTTATCAGTTATCATCCCTTATTTTGGTGACATACAAAAGCATTCTGCTATTATTAACCACTGTTGCCTCCCTGAACTTTGAACTTTTAAGAAAAACTTGAAGCAATATCATGAAATGAGAAAATTCCTGTAAAAGTGCTAACCAGGCAGCGCTCTACTGCACATTGAACGGAGTCCAGGGGTCAAGTGCCAGCTGGGCTTTCAGATGACAGAGGCATTACCTGTGCTGGGCAGATGTGTTTTTTGCTCTTGGTCTTCAGGGTGATAGGTAAAGGAAGTATCCAAATAGACACACCTCTATTTTATAAAAGTAGGTGAAACTCCTCCAAGTGCTGTTTTTCTGGTTTTGTTTGTTTGGTCTTTTTTTCTCTCAGTTATTGACTTCCCTTTCTCCAGAGGAAAAATAACTGAAGTAATAATCATTAGAAATAGAGAGGATAAATGCAGCAGAAAGCATGAATGAATTATGTAATGTAGAGAAAATGAAATTCTTCAAAATATATCAAAAAGATGGTTGTACTGCACACTCCCTGTTTTGGAGACATTAGCTATCTGCTCGTACTGTTGACTTCAACACTGGTAGAAGATACTCTTCAGATTTTGTTCTAGGTATTAAAATTATGGAAGACAGACTGTGGTTTCAGAACATTCAGTAAATAGTGATGCTAGTTTAATTCCTACTTACAGGATATTAATCACACTGATTTGGATTGCTCAGATATGTAATTGTGCTGCTAAATCTGAGCAGTTGTAAGGCTCAGAAGTACAGTGTTGCTTAGCAATACAGAATTGCCCTTTTGTTCATAATTGTGTCTCAAGTGAAGTATTTTTAAACTAATTGTACATGTCAATCATTTCTCACAGACAGTGAATTTTACTCTTGACTACTTTGAAGGGTTTGTATGAAAAAACCCTGAACCCCTTAAAATGGTTGAAGCAGAAAAAAAAAACCAAAACATTTTATTTTAAAGTCTAAAACATTATATTTAAAAACATTGTTTTTAAAACAGGAAAAAGAAACAACATTCAGTAAACTTGTTCATTAAACTCTTGAAATCTTTTCTAAACCAGAATTGCCTATGAACAAAAAAATAGTGATCAACTTAGGACTTTTATTACTTGATATCTTATAATTATATTCCAGAGTTCAAGGATTCCGTATGAGAGAAACACCACACAAATAGATGTGGCAACAGAGGCATGAACTCCAGTTGTGGTGCAACCGAAATCCTTTCTTGAGTGAGCTTACAGGCTTTTATAGACCCCTGTCTAGTGGTTAATAAGGGTTAGTAGTGGTTAGTTCTTTTCTGTACTTTTCCATCACGCAACATGATACACTTTTTCCAGCCAATGGCATTACTGATCACATACCTTTTCAACCAATCATATTATTGTCCATGCTCCTGTGCTTCAGCAGTTATTTTTAATGTTTCCCTGTTACCACTTCTTGCTACATAGTTACTAACCATTCTCCTTGAACACACGTTCTTTGTTTTGTCTTAAGCAACTTTCTGTTTCAATATTTACACTTCTCAGAAATTATATTGGTGTTCAGTCCTCAGTTCCTCTTGACTCCCATGGTTTGCATCTGATGAGGGTCAGGATGTCTGTGCTCTTGTCCAGTTCTGCTGGCACAGCTTCTTGTGCAACATTTCCCACAAATAGAGAACTCACAACTAGTTTATCAATGTAGAAAAATACAGACATACTAACACATACAGTAAATATACCTCTGATGTTTGGTTATATTACCAGCCCCAAAGACCACGTAATGACGATCAGGAAACCAGCTCCTAGAACCATCATCGCAGTGTGAGGTGGCAGGCTCAACCTTAGCAGGCATCCCCACAAAGGCAACATTGACCTGAACGGTATGAGGTTCTGCCTCTCTGCATCACATGAGGTTCAGACTTTATACTAGCAAAAAT
The DNA here is from genome assembly GCF_033783945.1 of Neopsephotus bourkii. Classification (NCBI taxonomy): domain Eukaryota; kingdom Metazoa; phylum Chordata; class Aves; order Psittaciformes; family Psittacidae; genus Neopsephotus; species Neopsephotus bourkii. Next base: position 2,292,952 of record NW_026901363.1, on the reverse strand, counting down.
GCACACTCATTCTGATGCAGGGGGCCAGCCTACGTTGGAAGAAGTTGCCAGCAATATCTAGAACAGTCTCCAAGGGTAGGACTTTTCTGAGAAGTCCTAAAGCAGAACTTTCTGGGCAGGAGCCAAAGCTAGAACTTACAGGGAGCAGCCAAAGCAGGACTCTCTGGGGAGGAGCCAAAGCGGACCAACAAAACTTTTTTATCTTTGTGTGATTCACCATGGACCATTATACATTGTCCCTGACACAAATATAAAAACAGAATTTTATCAGATTCCTTTAAAAAAAAGTTTTATTCCTTTTAATTTCAAAACTAATAAATGCACATTTATGTATAATATATACTGCATACAGCAAAACACAACCATTGCCAGATAATCTAAGCTCAAATTTAACAGCATTTAATGAACAACATTTAATTAACTATACAACCATCAAGTCAATGCTGTTTTCTAGTAGAAAATTCTCATGCCCCTTTGGCTCATTATCCTTTAGACTGCTATCTTTTGTGCCTGGCATTTATAAAAACAATATCTACTTGCCCCCCCTGCCATTTCATGCACTGTTAAAGCATGGGTAAAATTATCTTTGTTTTACATAATTTGGCAGTTACATTTAAAATTTCACTCCTGATTTCTTGTCTCTTGCTTCTGTTTAATACGACTTACTTTTATTTTCAAAGATAATGTATATTTTTTCTTACTTTCCTTACCTAGAGCTCAAATGCACTTTTTTTTTTGTCATCATTACAGTATTTCAGCTAGTAATTTTTGGTAGTTGTTAACATGTCCCAGAAATTTAATGATCTGATAACAGATTGAGGTGAATTTGTATAAGATTAAAATGGAAAATTTATGTAGAATGAAAGTGCTATTAAGCATGCATTTTTTAAACTGTTATTCTCTTCATATCCTTTCTATCCTTTCTACCCTTCCTGATGCTCACTCTCCTGAATGTTTATGTTTATTGTATTAGGATGGTTTTGTGAAGGATAAAATAATGGCCAAGAAGCCATAATTAATACTTTGCCATTCATTTACCCTTACTCCCATTCAGGAGAAGGAAGAATTTCTCAACTGATTGTTTACCAATTAAACCCAAGGTACGTTTGCACTGCTAGCTTAGTACAGGCTAACATTGGTCCAGAGCTCTCTGACAGCTAATTTATTAACAAAGTACTTCATTGACTCTCTTAATGTTTGAATGAACTCAGTCTTTGCACTTGTTAATGAATAAAGGCATGATCTTCATTCCACAGAACACTTTGCTTCTGACTGATAATACAACTGAATATCAAAGACAGAAAGGCTTATGAGGCATTTCTTTCGTGAAGTATGGGAATAAATAAGCATGTGTTCAGGATGTTCTTTTATTTTAAGCTGGTTATCATTTTCCTCTTTATGTCCCTGTGGCTTTGTAATAGATGTGAGTCATAAGGAGGAGTAACAAAGGTGAAAGCTTAATTTGTACTTTTGCAGAGGTGATGTGTGACAGAAGCTGAGCTCTATCAAAGCTGGCATCTAGGGCTTCGGAAGGGCAGATGAATAGGAAGTAAAATGAGTCAGATATATAGGTAAAGGCTTAATGATGAAGGATTAGAATGTGAGGAAAATGTAGGCACTAATCAGAACAAATTAAATCTGCACTTATATATTTGCAGGTTTTATGCACCATGTTTAGATGGTATGCTTTAAAGAATACATCTTAGTGGACAGTTACAGTGAAGTCCTTTGTGATGAGATCAGGTGGCATGGCTAAAGCAACAGGTAAGAATTATTATACAAATGTTTTGTAGTAATGACTGGAATAATCAGTGGTAATGTCTGTGAAAATTATTTCCATGCAAAGTCTTAGTAGTCAGGATCTTCTCTCTAATATCTAAATAGAATTGGCTTTTCCTTTGTGTCAGCTTGTGTTTAATTGGTGTATGCAATTTGATCACTAATATAATTGATTTGGCATGATCAACATTTTTATTCCTGGTGCAAGAATTTACATATGAGACAGAATTTTCCCTAGGAAATCTTCGTCAAATAGCCTAAGCTCCTTAAAGGTTAACTGACTTCACTATACATCTGTGAACCTCAGCTGTCCTGGAAGCTGTCACTGATTGACAGTTTTCAGTCTAGAAACAGGTGTCAAAATTAGCAGCTACAAGCAAGGTAAATGAAATAAATTAATTAAGACTTCATAAATCCTTTAAAATTACATATGTACTGTTGTTGTTTTATTTCAGGTAGAACTCCACCTGCCTAGAAGCCCAATTACACGGAACTGTGATGTCACTGTTTAGCTTCCTTTCTGCTACAGCTGTTTGTGGCAATAACCATCACAGTCAAGGCTGCAAAACTTTGTTATATTTCCTCTCTTCATCGTGCTGACAACTTCCATTTTGAGCTGACATTTTCCACGCCTGGTGTCTGTTCTTTTTAATGCACATTTTTAATACAGTGCTCATGGTAGTCACTAAGATGTGCATGATATAAGGATAACTCCTTACAATAAAATTAAACCATGACAGTAACTTAATCTTTGACGTGATAAACTTTGTATGAAGATGAAAACAAGTGGACAGGGGTCAAGACTTTGGAGTATAAAGGAATTCTGTGTTTGGACTGTGACAAGTTGGCAGGAGTTTACACAGGAGATGAGGAGCTGTCCTTTGCCATCTTTGTGAAATGTTCAGCTATAATAAAGCCTTTCTTGATTTCTTTGATCCTTTTTGTTTATAGTACACTGCAAAATACGTCAAATACTCAAGCTCACAGCTCAGGTTTCTTATGCTCACAGCCTGAGTTAAGGTTTGCTTAATTAAAAAATCACTCTTAATGTGGTTATGGTGAGAGAAATAATAAAATATTTGAGACATTAAATCTCATAAGTCAAATTATTTTGTTTCTCAGTAGTAGAGATACAAAATTATGGAGGTGTTTTATGAGCACCTCATTCTACTTAAAACATGTAATTTAAACCATGGAGTTTGCTTTTCAAATGCTTAGCATGACTGCCTACATTTAAAAAGGAAAATAATCTGCTTCTAAAAAGTAAGGTTTTGTGTATAATTTCTTGTAAAGCTAAATACTTAGCCTTAATACTGCAGAGGCAGATTCAAACATCTTAAGTAGGTTTGTTAATACATCTGTGGAAACAGAAAAAATTTCTGTGGTGAATGTTCATCTTTGTTATGTGCAGTTATTGCATGTTTTGGAACTATACTTGATGATTTCAGAATTCCAGTGCCATTGGTGCTGAAAATTAATGTGTTGTGGTTTTTAAACTTCAGTATTTGAATCAAGTTTCCTTTATGTTTGAAGACATAACTACTGTTATGCCTCACTACCATTTATAATAAACAGCTTTAGTAGTCTGACCTTTAACATCAGTGTCTTTCTACGGAATTTTGATTTGGTGTAATTAAGTAATAATTTGAAAGAAGTGAATTTGATTACTGTGGTATAAGTTTGCTTTATTTTTTAAGAAACAGAATTGTGGTGAATAAAATATGTCTTTACTACTTATAACTTTTGCAATGAAAAAGAATGAGATTTACATCTTACATCTATTGTGAGTGATAGATCATTTTAAGAGGCACCATCCCTATATTATAGCCATGGAATCTCGTAAGTCTTAATCAAGTAGCTTCCTCTTACCTCTAAATAAATTTTTGGCATAGGTCTATATTTTACACTCTTGCTATATTTTTTATAGCTTATTTCAGGAATGAGTTCCTGTAGAACGTGTGGTTCGACTTTTGAAATAGGATACTGTTTCATTTGTAAGTTAATATAGTAAGATTCTCAGGAACAGAAAACAAAATTTACACCATGAGAGGCTCATTAAAATAATGAGGGGAAGTAGAGGCCAGAAAAACTGTGAGCAGTAGTAGCAAAATAAATGGTTTAGAGACTGAAATCTAAAAAATATAATTTAGGCCAAATGATTTCAGAAACAACCTGATGAAATTGAAATTTACATAAGTAAATAGCTGCACTGAGCTCATATAAATAGGGGTTGTGGGAATAAACAATATTCTGTCGGCAAGCCAGAGGTTTGTGCTCTAGATCCGAGTTGTGCCGAAGATTCCGAGCCCCGTCCTGCCCCGGCTGTGCTCGGCAGCCAATCAGCGAGTGGGAGGCGGAGCCAGGAGCTTTCGCGGGGGATTTAAATGGCTGTATGAAGCACAGTGAGCAGGATGTGGCGTGGGTAGGTGGCGTTTTGTGCTTCTCTGCGCAGTACTAAGTGCTCTAAGCCTCTGTCGTGATGGCGTTGACTCAAGCCGAGGCTGGAACCATCGTGCCTGCTGATGTATCCCCTGAGAAGTCTTCAGTGCTGGTAAGGACAGAGGTATCAGTACAGGGGTGGCCTGTGATGGACACTTAGATGCCTCTTCTGGGGAAAAGACTAGCACCTGCACAAAGTGTGAACATATTGAGGTCCTTTTATGGCAGGTAGCAGACCTACAAGAGATGGTGGATAGACTGATCATTTTGAGAGGTGTCATACCTATATTATAGTCATGGAATCTTGTAGGTCTTAATCAAGTAGCTTCCCCTTACCTCTAAATAAATTGTTGACATAGGGTTATATTTTGCATTCTTGTTTTATTTTTTACAGGTTATTTCAGGAATGAGTATACATATATATATACATATATGCATATGTAATACAACTGTGCAGTATTAGAGGAGCTGAGACAGAGATAGATATGTGAGTTTGCAACCATGTACCTACAGTGGATGCTGCAGAGATTGAAAAAGTCATGGAGAATGCATGAGGTGCCCTGTGATTGAGGGATGCCCATATTACTCCCATCTACAAAAAGGGGCAAGGAAGACCTGGGAAACTACTGCCCAGTTAATCTCACCTCCATTCCTGGGAAAACAGTGGAACAGGAAATGGAAAAAGTAGTAGTTTTGGGGTGGAATTAGTGGATTGATTTGAAATTATGACCCAAGATTTTTTCAGAATCTAGTTGCTGAGCTTGAGTAGGAGGATTTTTGTAGAGGTACTCATAATGATGCTGCAACTGTGTGAAAGATAGGGCTGCTTTCAAATTTTGTAAATTTGCTTAAATTTTAAGATGCTTAACTGGGAAGAATCAAGCTTTCTAAGTTGTAGTTGTGTTTAAAAAATAAACACAAGTAACTTTTCGCTGTTTTAAGTTACCAAACCTGACTTTGTTTCCCAGTCAGTTCTCCATCTCATTTGCGTTGGAATCCTTTAAAAACTTTAGATCAGTGTTTTCTAGAAATAGCTCACTTGCAAAAGATTATTTTCATAGGATGTGCACCTGCTCATGAATAATGGTGCTGGAAGTGTTATAGAGCTCTGACAAAAAGCCGCCCCATTCTCCACTGAATGAACACATTTCCTATCCAGACTGTATTAGGCTAGTCCTCCCTCTCTAGCTTTCTGTGAATGAGCTCCAGGCCAGCTAGCCTTTAGAAGTTGTAGCTGCAGGAAAGAGGAAAGGCAGCTTATCCCACACAGCTGCCAGCTTTATTTAAAGGGAAATACTGTAACAACGCTTTGTTGATGACTGTGCTATGAATCTGATGTTCCCTTGCATTTTCTTTCTGCTTTGTATTAATTATTCAGACAGCCAGGCTTAACACTCCGTAGATAAAAGCTATTGTTCCATGCATGTATGTTTTGAAAATGGGCTCTTGCATTGTAATTATAATTTAAAATGATCCTGTTAGCAGGTTGAGTTTATAGTCGTTTTAAAGGTAAATCGGAAGAATCTGAAGAACCATCTGCTCACAAAAAGCAACCAATGAAATTACAAAATTTCTCCTTTGTACTTCATCAATCAGCTATCCAAATGTGCAAATGGACAAAGGGGGAAAATATCTGTTTTGAGTAGAGTTTTGTATACTTATGTGAGGAGTGTTAATAGCACATAAAAAAAAAAAAAAAAACAACAACCCAATGGGGACAATGTCTTAGAGGTATTTGGTATATATGGTATTTTAGCGCCATTTCCCAAAGAAAAGGGGACAAATGTATAGCTAAAACCCCCAAAACAAAATCAACCCTAATTTTGCTTTTCTGTAACTTAGAAGTAAAAAATATATTTTTGTAGTTCTTTTCCCAAAGAAAAAATTGCCACAACATGGCATACATTCCATAACTGGTCTCTGGAGCTGATAGTTTTAGAGAGGTGTTGAGGGTCCCCAGCTCTTTGTAACCCTCGGCCACTGTCAGTATCATTTTAAGTAGAAGAGCAGTGGTTCAAGGATGTTGCCTGTTGGAGCCTGGGGGTTTTGCAATGCAGGAGCAGCATAAACAGGAATGCATCAAGACCTGTGGAAGTTTGTTCTGAGCATACAGAGTCTACAGTCAAGCTGACTCTTAATTTAGGATCTTGAATGCATGACTGAGCTTCTAGTATGCAAGGCATACTTCATGGTAGTTGTAATTATTTTTTTCTGAATGTAGTTTATCCCAATTACTACTTAATGCACCTTTCTGTTTTCAGCAGTTCATAGCTTTATCTTATCTGGAACTTTTTATGATTGCTTAAAACCTCTTCTTCCTCACCCCTGCTCCCTGAAACCTCATTTGGATAGTTACAGGTTTTGTGTAAGCTTTACTCTGAATTTATTGCATTGATGTCTCTGACGGTGTTCTGCATTTCAATGATAAAGGATATGTAATGCATAAACATTTAAAGATTTTTGCATAAAAAGGTATTTGGTATTGTAAGTTAGTTCCATATTCATGTCCACACTAAATGTTTCCTTGAAAGGGGACTGAGAAATTAAAGAGTATGCACATTGCATATTTACAGATTCTTTCAATAGCAGCTTAAATGATTGCTGCTGGAAGACTTAAAAGTGCTTTTTCCTTATTTGTACTATGTGCCCTTTTCTCTCTCCTCCCCAAGTGTAGACTGAAATAATTGAAAACAATCTTGCCCCCAACCCATCAGTAAAGTTGACCTTCATTAGAAATATGCTTTGGTCCTTCCTAGGTTTATAAGAAAGGATTTCCCTTATAAGGAAAAATCACAAAATGAAATTCATGAAAACTGATTTTTGACTTGAAGTGTCTAATGGAATGTTCAGATGACACAGGGTTAACAGGTATAGCTGGTGTGATAGTTGAGCTACCTATAGTGCAATGTTGGAAAGGTTGTAATGAATTTGGGATATGCAAGTGAGATATTTTAAAAGAAACAGAAGTATTGGTAATCATCCATGAATATCTGCAGGGAAGCGGAATTAAACCTTAATGACAGAAAAACCCCTACATAACTTGAAGACTTGAGAGCAAGTTCAGATGGGAGTTTACAGCTACTTCCTGTAGGACCCCTAGGAATTAGGAGGCTTCTTTTAACACTTCTACAAATTCAGTTGTTAAAAAAAGAAGTGACTATTCATTTCTAATGATGGATCTTGACAGAGCTTTTTGAAGGGACCAACCCTCAGAATAGGGAATATGGAGGAAAGGAAATTAAAACAAGGTGGCAGGTGGAGGGTGTGAAGACTGATTTGATTGTTGTTTGCACTGCATTTGTACTCTATTAACTCAGGCTTAAGTGCTTCTGCTGCAAACCAGAAATGATTCCTCTCTCTCCTTTTGATACATAACCTGGCTCCTAGGGTTTCTATTAGAACTATAATTTGCTTGCTTGCCTTTTTTTTTTTTTTTAATGTATTAGAACCTAAACACAAATAAACAATGGAATTGGGACTCCTCAGTGCATCCCAAGGCTGATCTCTGGCTTTCTTTGGTCTCCCTCTCATCAAGAAAAAAACATGACATATTTCCTAGCACTTCTTAGAGTTTCAGTAAGTAAGTTCTTAATTACTGAAAAATATGTAATACTCTGATCTTGTATGATGGAGTTCTTTATAATGGCTGGTGGAAGAGGTTACAAGTAGTCTCTAATGGTCTCCTGTATGCCACTGTGAGCTCTGTAATCATCAATTCTTTGCTTTTTTTAAAAAAAAAATTGTGGATCTAGGCATATTACCCTTCCAAACAATGCATTCAAATCTTCATTCCCAGCCACTGAAGGAAGAAGGCATGTTATTGTATTTTTACTGTGGTAGGAGTGTAACCAGCACAACCCCTTCTTTTTCCCCTCTCACCTGCAATTAAACTCATGACCCTGGGGGTGATTAGATGAAAAAGCCAAAGAAAGAGAAAAGACTGAGTATATTTCTTAGTCCCTGTGACTTTGCTGCACTGGAGTCCAGTCCTAGCAGCTGTGTGCATCTACTTTGTGTATACAAAGTATGTATGTATACAATATATCAACAAGCCATTTACAATGGACTAATGATGCTGAATTTGGTTTCCCACTGAAGTCCACAGGGAATATATGCAGGCATGTGTGGATCAGACTGAGTTTGTCTGATGCTTTTCTTAGTATATATTATCTCTGTGCAGAAGAAGTGTTTTAAAGGAAGAACAAGATTTACCTGGTCTCATGGGCTGACCTTAAGACTCACTAACCTGGAGCCTGTCTTTCATGTTCAATAGATGCTGTACTTACATTGAACATACATTAGTCACATGATGATCTTGCCTCCTTCAAGTGCCAGATATATTTCATCAGGTTCATGGTTAGTTACATCTAGCAAATGAAAACGGGAAAAACTATAGTGAAATTTCCATTAATGGGACTCCATGCTTAACCTGCTATGAAAATGTATTCTTCAGGATTAGCAGTCTACTTCTATGCTGTACTCACCCCTCTCAAAATTACTTGAATCACTAAGGGTTGTGCTATTTAATATCTCCAACTGTCAAAATTCACTCAATATCTATCCCATCATACATCAAGTTTCAGCAAAATTGAGCAGTTAACCAATAAGAACTCTGAGGTCGTGTTAATTTTCTTCAGAAAATGTTGGTAATAAAGGGAAATGACTTCATTCTAGATCCCTTATTTAAATAAGGGTATGCTAGCTCCAGTGACATGTCTGTGAGGTTACCTCTCATCAAACAGTGAAAGATGGAAATTACAGGCCTTATGACATACAGGAAAGGATAATTTAGGGCCCTTCAGCAATCCTATTGAAGCTGATGGATATTTGCTGTTGACTTCAGTGGGAGTGAGATAAGGAGACCTGTGTAATTTATAGTGAGATTCTTAATGCATGCAGTTTCTTTTTATCTCTCATTGGCACTTACATTGATCCAGACCTTAGATTGTGGCATGCTTTCGTTTATTAATGAGTAGCTGACCTCAGCAAGGATTTTTAGCCCATACTGACTTCAAAAATGCCATTTTATACAGCCTATAATGTTTCTTCACTATCTTGTTCTTCTGCTAATGCTCTAGAGTATTAGGCAAATTAGTAATAGTAACCTTTTTGCCCTGTGGTTCTCATCTGCTTAATACTATTGAATTTGGAAGGAGAAAAGACTATTATAAATTTAGAATTTGAAGCAGCACTGTGTATTTTTTTTAATAAGGTGGATTCTCATTCATCACTCTACAATCACTGGCTTAATTGTTATGATAGTCTTAATTTATTTGGATATACTACAGATCCATAATAATGCCCGAAACACATCTTTCTATTTTGACTTATTAATTGTTAGTGTTGTGCCATTACTCTCACTGTGTTTATAAACTGACCCTCTAATAACACTGGGAAACTGCATATGGTGGCTAACTAATATGTAATTTTCTTCAAGACCCATGTATTTTAATGAAGGTTTTGTTTAAGGCAGTAACTTCAAAATATTCTTCAGATTTAAGTACTGTGTGGAAAGGTTTGATTTGGATTATTGTTCCATTTTTCAGGATATTGGTTTAAAGCTTTTATTAGGTTGACTAATGACATGGCACTAGTATCTGCATGAGACTTGAGTCTAGGCCTTGATAAGAAAATTAGTTTAATTTCTGAAGCTTTAATTTGAAGCATTAAATACCATGTTTCCACTGGCTGAATCCTATGTGTAAGATTGTCTCAATAAGACATTCCAATATCCAAAACCTTACAGGACAGGGGAGCTAGAACACAAGCAAAGGCTGGAGTATTCATGCTCCTGTTTAAAACAAAGGTCTGTGCAGCTTCATCAGAGGCCTTAGCAGCACTTTTGTAAAATGCTCCTATTAATACCCTATGGCCTAGAATTTTGTCATTTTATATTCTAGTTCAAGTGGAACAGATTAAAATTCTCTTCCTTAAAAATATTCTTTCCAAGTAGTTAATAAACAATTTTGTGTTTATGTTGTGTGAAGATCCAGGAATTATACTGGATATCAAACAGTTCAGTGCATACCTCTTCAAACTGATCATAGTAGAACGTTTGCAGTTTTGACTAGAAAAAAAATGGATTCAGAGATTAAGTTTACAAACATGTATAACATGATGCTCTTGGACAGAAACAAAGCAATCTACCTGTTGCAAGTATTCACTAAATTATGATGTATAATTTTTCTCCACTTATTAATCTTTAAAATTATGACATTAAACAGTAGTTGAAATTATTGGCTGACTTAATGTTCTGCCTGACCTTCCACACTTACTAAGATAGGACAGTTGCTCAGTTTTTAATGAGGACTTTGCTGGAATGATACCTTTGGGATTAACAACTTGGAGGACATGTAAAGAGTAATGCAGGATAGACAGGACTGTGTCCCCAAATTCATGTTAAATGATAGAAGCAGAAAACAAATGCAAATTGCAGTCAAGTGGAATTAATTGAAATTGGTTATCTGTGTGCCAGATGTCACACTGAACATTTGGAAGCTGTGGTAAATATGACCCATTATGGTTAAAAAAGGTAGGGTTGATGTCTGCCAGCTGACACATTTCTTCTTTTGGGGGCAGCTGTATATTGTAGTACTTCTTTTTGCGGTTAAACTGTTAACTTGGGAGAAGCTGAGTTTGAGTGATGTATTTGAAAAGTGCTCTCAATCTGAAGGTGTTGTCCCATCCCTGAGTTACATGGTTCTTTAGTTTTCAGTTGAGATATGTAAGAAGATGGCATAAGGTCAGGATCATCAGCATCTAGCACAGATACTGAAAAGAAATGGATTTGTGCTTTAAGATGACTATAGCTCAGTCAAAATGTTTCTCCCTTACATGTTGTAAGAATTCACTCTCATTCTGTGAGGAACAGCAGCAAAGATGTTTCTGCCATGCTCTAGAGTTGGTGAAATTCAGGAGCCTCTCTCTGTCCTAGAATCAGTGATGGCAGTGATAACTGGTAGTATCTTTCTTCTCCTGCTCAATTTCTAGCAATGTATTAATGTCTGAACTAAAAAGAAAAAGCATGATCTGGTACAGCAACTTGATTTACTGCTGATCCCTATTTTGGAAGGATGATTTTTTTCCTGAGTTAATTATATTTTTCTCTCAATTAGGTCCCTACTTTAAGCATTTTAAAAGCAACCCTGCTATGATTTAACTCTGTCTTTTATATTGTCATAGTGGTTTTAATTAGTAAGGGTAATGCCTTGAATCTACTGTATACTGTCTGAAACTATCTCCTGGAGATCAGTTTAGTTATGTTCATATAAGATGTAGTTAAACAGCTGTGGTGAAGCTTGTTATTACTGACACATTAGCCTTTCCAGGCCTCCTCTTCATGTGAAAAAGTAGACAACTTCTGGTTGGAGGTTTTACATTCCAAATGTTTATTTAGCATAAAATTCACTCATGTGAAGGATTGCTTGGGTGTGACAGATGGCATATTCTGCATGATGTAAAAGCAGTTTGAGGGGAGAAATACATTAAAAAAAAAACCAAAAAAACAAAACAACAAACCCCCCCCCACTCCCAACACCACCCTTTTAATCTATTAAGTAATTGGAAGATTATTTCTGCCCAACATTTTTTCCTTAAGAAATTTTATGTGTTTCACACAGTTCTCTGTACTTACTTTTATTCTTCTCTAGAAATACTAGTGCTTGTCATTTTGTGGTTTTCCCCATTGCTGTGCATTGCATGCCGTTCTGTTTAAATTTTACTTAGCTTGTGCACATTCTAAGTCACTTCTCAGGTTGTATCTAGCTTCTGACCCAGATTTAACACTTTAGGCCAGCGGAAGTCAGAGCAAACAGATCTGAAGTTGTAAGTGCTGTTACAGAAGCAGCAGTTAAAAGTGATCTGATCAGGTTGTTTAGTCCATCACATGTGCAATACAGGACTTGTTATACTTATTAATGTTAAATAATTTCCTAGTTTGTTCTTAAATATGGTAGCAATGGAGATTTCATGCTGCTTGAAAGGAATCTGTTCTATTGCTTTGCAATTCTTGCCATTTTTTTTTTCCTACTTAAACATACATATTGCTGCTTCTCTTTCTAAAATAGGTAAGAAATAAAGATTGTATCTTTTTTCTTTAAAGCACTCTTATGTACTCAATGCACATTATTTACAAATTGCAATAGCTAAAGACTTGATGGTTAGAGAGGCTTGGCCTGAATTCTTCCGATCACCTCCATGCTAACAGGATTCATACAGCTTTCAGACACAATGTTTTCATGACAGCATGTTAAAATTGATCAATTCAGACTTAGAACAAAGTTTTAGTTTTAGGTCTTCAAAGTGTCAAGACTATTTATTAAGCATGTCTATGTACAGTAGCAGTAATACCATTTGTTAGACCAACCGCGTGGTTGACAGGAAATCGTAGTGTTGTTCCACAGGCTCTCTTCATATTTGACATAAAAGCTGCAAGCTTCAAAGCTAAATGAAAAATGGTAACTGTTTTTGGTCTGATTGGTTAATATATCTATCTAAACTACCTCAGAGAAAAAGTTATTGCTACCCATGGAGAAGGACCACCTTGGTGTGAAAAGGTATTTCAACGTTGTTTCCTTCTCTTATGGGAAATATAAGGAAAGGTAATTTATTGCTTGTGGAACATTACAAAGTTATTTTGAAAGAGATGGTTTAAAGAATGAAAATGTGAGTAAACTTAGCACACACATTTTGAGCTTTAATTTAAAGTTGATATTTAGAATAATTAGTAATTATATATTTATATATAGTATAAATATATATAATTCTAACTATATTATATATATAGTTAGAATTAAACTTGGCTAGGGATGTGAAAGATAACAGGAAGGGATTCTATAGGTACATGGCAAATAAAAGACAGACTAGGGACAATGTGGGCCTTCTCTGGAAGCTATCAGGAGAACTGGCTACCCTGGATTTGGAGAAGCCTGAGGCTCTTAATGACTTCTTTGCCTCAGTCTTCACTGGTAAATGCTCTGACCACACCACCCAAGTTTTGGAAGGCAGATGCAGGGTCTGTGAGAATGAAGACCTTGGGCCCACTGTAGGAGAGGATCAGGTTCAAGACCATCTTAAGAACCTGAATGTGCATAAGTCCATAGGACCTGAGGAAATCCATCCGCGGGTCCTGAAGAAGCTGACAAATGAAGTTGCTAAGTGTCATGGTTTAAATGCAGACAGACAGCTTGTGCACTCACTCCCAGTGAGTGGTGCCGGGCTGGAAGCAATCGAGGCCCAAGTCCCCCCACCTCCCCGGGGGCTCCCCCCCCTTCCCTGCTCCCGGAGGGATGGGGAGGAGAATCCAAAGAATGTAACTCCCACGGGCTGAGATAAGAACAGTCCAGCAACCAATGTACAACACAAATCACCACCGCTACCACCATCACCAAAGATAAGAGATAAAACCAAGGAAAAGAGTACAATACCACCCGCTGAACAACGAGTCTGACCCAGCCGACGCCCTGTCCTTCTGGGGGGTGTGACTCCCAGTTACCTCCTGGGCATGATGTGCTGTGGTATGGAATACCTCTTTGGTCAGTTTGGGTCAGGTGTCCTGTCTCCGCTTCCTCCTGGCTCCTCCTCCTCCCTGGCAGAGCATGAGGCTTGCAAAGTCCTTGGCCAAACCAAACATCATTTTTATCAGCTTTGTTCCCAGCCTGAAAGTCAAAACGCAGCACTGCACCAGCTACCAAGAAAGAGAAAAAATGACTGCTACTGCTAAACCCAGGACACTAAGCCACTGTCCATCATATTTGAAAAATCATGACAGTGAGGTGAAGCTCCCAATGACTGGAAAAGGGGAAATATAGCCCCCATTTTCAAGAAGGAGAAAATGGATGACCCGGGCAATTACAGACCAGGCAATCTCACCTCTGTGCCTGGCAAAAAAAATCTTGGAGCAGATTCTCCTGGAAGGCATCCTAATGCACATGGAAAACAACAAGGTGCTTGGTGACAGCCAGCATGGCTTCACCAAGGGGAAATCCTGCCTGACCAATTCGGTGGCCTTCTATGATGGGGCTACAGAACTGGTGGACAGGGATAGAAAAGTTGACATCATCTACCTGGACTTGTGCAAAGCGTTCAACACTGTCCCACATGACATTCTTGTCTCTAAATTGAAAAGACATCAATTTGATAGGTGGGCCACTTGGTGGATAAAGAACTGGCTGGATGGCCACACATGAAGAGTTGTGGTCAATGGCTCAATGTCTGGCTGGAGACCAGTAACGAGTGGTGTCCCTGAGGGATTGGTGTTGGGACTGGTCTTGTTCAACATATTTGTTGATGATATGGACAGTGGGATTGAGCGTGCCCTCAGCAAGTTTGCCAACGACACCAAGCTGTGTGGTTTGGTTGATATGCTGGAGGGAAAGAATGCCACCCAGAGGGACCTTGACACGCTTGTGAGGTGGGCTGATGCCAACCTTATGAAGTTTAACCGTGAGAAGTGCAAGGTCTTACACCTGGGTCAGAGCAATCCCAGGCACAGCTACAAGTTGGGCAGAGAAGAGATTCAGAGCAGCCCTGCAGGGAAGGACTTGGGGGTGTTGGTTGATGAGAAAATGAACATAAGCCAGCTTCAGAGTGCACTTGCAGCCCAGAAAGCCAATGGCTTAGTGTGAAGTGTCCGTGCCCATGGCAGGGGGGTTGGAACTAGATGACCTTAAGGTCTTTTCCAACCCTAAATAATCTATGATTTTTGTTATATCTGAAGAAGCCATGTAAGCCTCAGCTACATTTTTTTTCCAAATAAACCGGTAATTTAATAAGATATTAGTTTTAGTCTCTAAACCAGTGTGTCTTATCTGCTTAGACTATTGCAGCGATATTATCACTACCCTTGGAAGTATTCAGACTTTCATCTGTGCTAAATTAGCAATGCTTTTGAGGAAAGTAAGCATTTATTTATTGTGATTTTATTGCTAGTACATAATCATAGACAACATCACCTAATAGTATCTCAGTTGTCCATTTTAACATTTATACCCTCCTGCAAAACTTCACATGTGATAGTGTAGACTCTTTCCTCAAATCAGCTGGTGGCATCTCCACCACATGCTTCCATGAAATACAAGACTGTTTGAAGGTATTGCTTTGTCTTTTTACTCTGTAGCAGATGACTGTACACACATGCTTGTGTGAGGCACTAAGTGTATTTCAGTATGTTGTTTATAGTTGTCCTGGTTGTGAAACTGTAGGTTGACAAGTCTCTATAAATGGGTTTTCAATGACATTACAGATCTACAATTAGACTCCTAAACAGATGTGTATATATGTCATGATTTATATAAGGGTGTTATTTTAATTGGTTAATTTCTGATTAGAGGGCATTAATAATAAATATTTCCCAAGAAGTGTGCACAGGTCATTAAGTCATGACTATAGCTTATACTCATAAATCACAAACTCCTACAGCCCTTTTTTCTAATGTATATGCAGCATACTATTTGTGATAATGAAGACTTAAAACATCTGTTAATCACCTACCAACTTTTATAAATGAAGCCTTGACCCAAACTAAGACTGATAAATCATCCTTCAACAGATTGCTTTTTGTTATCACAATTTCTTATTTTCTGGAACATACATTTTGCTGAATGGTGGTAGATGAGTGTTGAATGATTTACCTCAGCTTTGTGGGCCTATTGCAGACTTGGGAGTACAATGACTTACATCAGTCTTTGGAGAGTGTTTTGCTATCACTTTCATTGTTCTTTTTCATAACTCAGCTAGTTTTTATTGGCTATAAGATATATTTCTAGAATTGAAATGCTTTTAAGGAAATTTTCTTTTTTACTCAAAATATTTTGGTTTAAACTAGAGATAACATACAAGCTTTTATTGTTAATATCCAAAGCAGACTGCATGCATGGTTTTTCTAACCAAGAAAAAAAAGTCTACCAATCTTAACTACTTACACTGGTTACATAAATAAATACTAATGTATTACAATGATACCCTGTCTTGCTCTTAAATCTGTCTTTTGCCATCTGAGAAGAATTTGAAGGATATTTCACTGAATGTCATGCTTAGTACTAACTAGTTCACTAGAAAAGTCATGATACAGAAATCTCAACAATTTGATTTTGTGTTGCTTTGCTTTGACTCTTGATTGAGACTAAACACTGCAAACACTCAGAGTAAAGGTCGGCTACTTCTACTTAGGTAATATATAACAGTTGGCTTTCATGAATAAGTTGTCACTGGAAAAATAAAGACATTATTGCTCTGAGTACTGCTGCAGATGTAGATATTGGTAGATATTCCAGTAACAAAGGTGCATTCCCAAAGGAAATCTATAAGATGTAGTTATATCATTCCTTGTTTGGAGGACTGTATATATCCATAGTTTTCATGTAAATGCCAACCTCTTGTTGAATCTTATCCATCCCCTTGTTAAAATGCTTTCTATTTCCCTTACAGAAGTACATTTCTTCAGATAAGATTGTTTCCCTTGTAGTCACCAGATCACCTGGTTCTGCTATGTTCTGGAGTTGCTTGCTGTCTATAGACATCTTTCTCCTTTTGTTGATACAGAGACACTAGGTCAGCCTTCAGGAAATAAGGGAAAAAAGAAAATGCCCATGTTGTAATCTAATTAAAAACTAATCCAAATCATCTGATAGCTTGCAGTAAGAATAAACATTGCTTGTGGTATATATCAAGGATCTAAATATGATGATGCCCTGGAATTATACATTTATTTCCTCTGTGATATTGTAAGATTGTGTAGACTATCCTAGCAGTGCATTTTGGGATCCTATTCATGTTCTATGTCCAGTGGCTTCTACACAGTTAAATGGGGAATAATTTGGTTTATTTTTCAAAAGAATGTTGCTTTTTGAGACTGTCGAGTCATTCATCTTGGATGTTAGTGGGAAAGGGGAGGCTTACAGTTAGAAAATGGCAAGGGAGAGGCAGAGAGTCATATTGAGCAGGGAAATACTTGTGCTTCTGGGAAAAGACAAATGTGCACAGTTTTATCTCTTCAGACTAAGCTCTTGGGAATAAGTATCACTGTAAAGCCAAGGAGTTATGGCAAAGATAATAAACAGACACTGACCGAGTCTGACTTCTGTACTGCATTAGCAGTGCTGCTGTTTTCTTTTCTTTTTTTTTAAGGTGGAATAGACTGTTATATGGTCACAGAACTTGGGGGGTTGTGGGTGTGTGGTAAGTGTGATTGTGTGGGCATGTCAGTGTTATGTGGGTTCTTATCACATGTTAAGATTTGGCAGAGGCAAGTAAGAAATGGTGTGGAAATACACCTGTATTTCTGATAGTGATACAGTTGGGGTATCAGCTGCACTGATTTGGGCGAGAGTTAAAATCAGAATTTCAAAGCATCCTGGTATAGGTCTAAATGGTGAGTGATCATTAGATTATTAGCTTAATTTATCTACAGTATCTTTAAGGCAACTAGATTTAGTTGAATTTTGGATGTTGCAAATTCTATCAGTTTTTGTGGATGGGATCCCTTGTAGGAAGGATCTCTGGATGATGTGGATAACTGGCAGTTGTATGGCAGTGCTGTGAAGACAGATGGCACAGGAAAGAGGTGCTGTGCTATCACAGTAGTATTCTCAAAAGCTTTCTAGCAGGAAAGTAATATGCAAAGTTAGTAAGTTTATTCTTAAGCACAGCCTTGAAGTTCTTTCTACAAGAGAGTCCAGCCATGTTACTACATCCCAATACTGGCTCTCAAATCCTTAGTACTGCTCAGTCACAAGGCTTCTCCAAACTAAACTGTGAACTGGTACTGTCCATCTGAGTGGCTTTAGGGCTTTAATGGCTTTATTAGCTTCTGCTAGAGGTAGAAGCTACCTTTGTACATGCAAAAACTGAATTTGAAAACTGTGTAGAACAGTCGCCTGCCATGTAGTAGCTGAAGCTCAGTAATGAGGTAAATAAACTATTATTAGTATGAACTGAAATAGGAAGAGACTTTTAATCTTTCTTCTTTCCTGAAACTGAAGGCATAACATGAGGCATCGGGTAATGTGAAAGTTACAGTGTCAAATCATTATTACTAATAATATACTATAATATATAATTAATATATGTAATATATGTAGTATAATAATACATAATATAATAATACTTGTGTAATAAAATATTAAATCTTAGCAATAATGAAGTAGAATATGTACTAAAAAGATTTTGTTATAATTTGTGAAACTGCCTTATACCCCTTTGGGAATTGTTTTTACGGAAGAGGTCAAAAAATTTGCTATCCTTGTCAATGCTGAGCACTGTTCCACATTTAGACACTAATCCCAAAATCTAGTAATATCTATAAATTTGTATGAACCAGGATACTGTAATTTTGAGAGATGGTACAGTATTTCTAGCCATGTTCAAGATGATGTAGAGTTGTACTCAGCACAGTGCAGAACAGAGCTAATGAATCGAATACAATTTCAGCCCTTGAGTTCATTTCTCGAGTGTTAGTCCAGAGATCACTATGTGGCATGCTATAGAGCTGCTTCTGATTCAACAAGGCTGAAGTCCCATTTTTAGCCTTTGAGATTAAAGCACTTGTTTCAGTGGTCAGTTATTTCAAGACTGAAGAAATCAGCTTTCTGATTGAGAACTCTGAGCTGAGACCCTACTCTAGTTTAGAAGTAACTAGTTATATGCTACCTTAAGTGTAATGTATTAAGTCTAGGAGTACTGTTCTGAGCACTTGGGAAATACCTCCATTAATATATTGCCATACTTTGCCTCTCTAAGTAATCTCAGTAGTATATAATGTACCATGTGCGTGGTGCATATTTCAGTATCTTGTATTTTTTAGAGGATAATATATGTGCATCGCTGGATTTGCGTATACTTAACCATGATACATTCATTTCTGAACAGCAGTATTTGAAGTATGTTCCAGCAGACTCTGCATAAATAGTGAATTGAAAAGTGGCCTGAGGGCAAAGAGCTGAGATGTATTAGTGTGCTTGTACTCAGACATTTAGCTGATGAATAATGAGTGATTTAAAGGCTTTTTGTATTTCTCTGCTGAAAGATTGGGGTAGGAGGGAGTGGAAGGAGCACAGGGAATCCAAGTGTATGTTCCCTAATCTCTGGAGAGTACACAACCCTATTAGTAGTGAAGCTAAATTTGGGAAGATTCAGGTTCATTTGCTACACTAGCTGTTTGACTTTTTTTATGACACCTCAAGTCATCTGCTACTTTGTGCTCATATCGATCTCTGGAAACTAAGGATGCTGATAACACGGAGCTTTTGAAGGCTGCTGAATGAACAGGTGATACACTGATGAGTCTCACTAAAGCAGAGAGAGCACATCTGATCATGAAGTTTGGTGTTGCAGACTATGTTCTCAAAGATCATTTCCCCAGAAAACACACCAGAGAATGTGTATCTAATTATATCTACCAATGCTGAACTTTTTCGCACTGCTAAATATTAACAGACTGACTTATCCTAGGCTGGCTCATCGCTGTTTATGCAGACACATAATGTACATAATGGTACCTTGGAATAGAAAGCTATGTACTCCTGTCAGCCTTTTGCTAACGGTGCTGCAGTAAAATGAATGACTTCAGTTCCCTGTTCCAGAAAGGTCATGCAAACTAATAGTTTTTACTGAGCTGATTTGATCTGCATTGTATGAAGTCTTTTGAGGAAGCTTGGTCAGGCTGAACAGTATGAGAAGGTAGCAAGTGCTTTTATGTTAAAATTGCCATCTCTGTTGTAATAAAAAAAGCCCACTTTGTCATGATGACAGTGACCAGCAGCTCTCCCGGTTTTTGCTGTCATTTCCAACCTTTATTCCCTTAACTCTTGAGTATAAATCATCTTTAATGCTCACTAATTACAGCACATGTCAGGATGTGTAAAATGCTTATTATTAAATTGTTTTCTGTAGTCTCATTCTGCATGAAAGGCTACTGTCTGTTACCTCCAGTTTAGTAAAATATTTCCTTTCAACAGGAAATTATTTGCTTTTTTGTATAGAAGGAAGATGAGATTACTTTGTCATATTCATGTAATACTGTGTTCATCTGGGGCATTCTATATCTCATTGAATTTTGTGTAGCACAATGGAAAAAAAAGTCGGCTTCAAACTATTAGTCTAAGATAGTGCTAAGATTGAAAAGTGTAATTTTCTGCTTTGTATAAGGTATTGCTGTGAGAGCATTTTTTTTGTCTTGGTTTCGTTTTGCCTGTTTGTTTCAGGCTCTCATTACAAGTTCTGTGGCAGCAGTCCTAGCTTCCTCCTGTTCCATATCCTTCCAGTAAAAACTTTTCAACTATGGGGTGATGAAATGTAGGCACCGGGTAGGGACTGGCTTGTAAACTGTTGTGCTTTTCCGCACTGTTATTTGTATTGTACTATTTATTTTTCTTGGTCTTCTCTACACTACTCCTTATTACAAACCTCTCTTTCTTTTCTCCATCAGGAGTTTGCCCCTGCATAAAATCACTGCCTCATACATACTTTCAGCACAGAATCTTGTTTGCTTTATGAGAAAACTGGCAGAATTCAGCATGACTCACCATGTCCAATAGCTTCTACGATTTTATCAGTTTTCCTCTATTTGCCCATTCCTGTCTGATCTCTTTCTTTACCTTTTCTTCACCTTCTTTTTTCCTTGTCTGCCTTCATTTACAACTGCAAATCTGCTTTACTACTTTACTCTTGAAACAACAAAAAAAAAAGTGTTTGCATTATTTACTTTTAAAATAAAACTTCTTTCTTAGCCTTAAATGTTGTTCTTTAACCATTTTCAGTAGCGTTCTATTTGAAGCTGCAACACATCCCATTTTCACTGTCAGGAAGCTGCGGTAAGCATTCTGTGTATCTTAAAACTTCACCATGCTTTTCTGGCATTCATCACTTTATAGGATGGAGTTAAGCAGGAGCTTTCTATCCAGGATTTGGTATTTAGTCCATAAGTTTTGTCTTCAGTCCCTTGCTCATACTCTACAGGCTCTCTCAAGGTGTTTTCCGCCAACCAAACTGAACTGCAAACTTTTGTAAACTGTTTACAAAACGTAATTCTGTCCAGCCAAAACTCTTAGCAGGTTCTTGCCTTTTCATTTCATGCAGTATCATCGTTTCTAGGCTTGACACTTTTATGCATGTGACAGTGTATTTTGTGACAGATATTTTTTACTGTATTGCCACTTATTCTGCTGTTCCAAAGTGTCTTTTGTTGTACTATATGTACAGGACCTGCCTTTACTTTCAAGACTCAGGAGTCAGATCAGTAGGTCCCTATATCATATGTATTATAGCACCTGGGCAGTTAACAGTGGTAGAAATACTAGTGTATTATTATTTCAGTAGTCTGAATGGTGCAGCAGGTACATTCTAGTACATATTTGAAGGGAAATACAGAATTGGAGCTTATTCCCAATCCAAAGCATTTAAAGGCAATTCTACTTTGAATTTCTGTGTCCTTCTAGCTCATTTGCCTCTATTGCACTACATCGCACCAGTTATGTTGATTCTAACCTGTAGCTGTCTGCACGTGTATGTTTTAAACGTGGAAAAAGTATGTGTTTTTAATGTGCTCATCCTTATATCTGGCCTCAATGTAGCTCTCAGTGTTTAATGATAGCTCTGTGTCTTACCAGAATCCTAACCAAGAAGCTGGGTCAATCAGGTCAGCTGTGATTTACTTTTTTGCAGTTTCTATTTATAAATTTTACTGCTTTTTCTTTTTTTTTTTAACCTGTAAGTTCATTTCATGTTTCTTGGTTTTTTTTTTATTTTTTCTTTTTTTAGCTTTCCACCTACTCCAAATGCTTCCAAATACTTTCAAATGCTCCATAACTTAATTTAACAAAAGAATACTTTTAGTGATAAGATTAATGATGCAACAGTCATTCTTATGCCTCAGTCCTTAGGGACAGTGGCTGTAGGAACACCAGAACAGCACTAATGGGACTTAACTGAAGCAACTCAGTTGGCAAGAATGAGAAATAAGTTATATTTAAAGAAAGCCTGCAACCTATGTGAATTATGATGCCCCACCTGTAATATCCTGCAACCTAATGTAAAATTTTCAGTGGAAAGGACATAATTGAGGTCAGGAATACTTTAACATCTCAAATTGATATTATATCTTGTGATTGAAAATCTGGCTATGAGGTCTGAGGTTTATTCTTGTTTTTTCCCACTCCTTCCCTTATGGCAGAAAACATCTTCTTAGCCTTTTCTTTTTCAAAATTACTTTTTGTTTTCACGTATTGTATGGCAACTGGAGAGCCACTGCTGAATAAGAACACTGAGAAAAGCTGTTTCTCAGCACAGACTAAAGTGCGACTATTGCAGCTGGTGTCACTTTGTTCTTTTTGGTTTTGCAAGGGTCATTCCAAACTCATTGTCCCTGCAACTTCCATCTCATGCAAATATTGTCAGCTACTGAACAGGTAGGCATCTTGCATTGACTGAATCTCCCATGGAGCGATGTGTGGGCTTAGGAGTGTCACAATTCAACTTTCCAACTTGATAAAAGTTGCCATTCTTTTTTCGCACACAACCATTCAGTAGTTTGTGTGAGCTTGTAACAGCACGAGTATTCATGAAGTTGCTTAACTGGACCAGATAGCAAATGTGGCTTAAAACTACCCTGGAAAAATGCTTTACTTCTAACCTGGATCAGTTTGTCCCATCACTGTGCAAATGCTTGTGCTGACATGCAGAGGGTGTCGCAGAGACAGGTATCTTTGGCAATGTTTCTTTTGATAGCAGCTTCACCTGTTCATTGCAGGATGAATAAGGCAAGGAGTTCTCTTTTTAAATCAGACTGTTCTCACTTCCTATGAGAATGAAACTAATGCTGCTGCCTTAACTGTTAAGCAAGTGTATTTGCAGAGGAATGTACTGTGGTGAAATTGAAAATTCTTTGAAGAGCTAGGTCACCAGTGACTTCTTACAAGGGAAATACTTTAAGTTAATTTGGTAAACCATAACCGTTCATGCCATCTCAAGCTCTTTTTAAGTCTTGTGTTTTAATTCTTCCTTGCCTCCTAAAACAACGAAGAAACAAACAATAAATAACCATTTGCCACTAGATCTCTCTGCTCATATTTTGGACTTTAGATCAGTTACTGCTCACATTCATTTACTACTGATAAATTTTCATTAACCTCAGCAGCATGCTCTTTGTTGATCCTGATATCCTGAAGAACACAGGTATAACTTTATCTTCTGTCTGCCTCACTCTGCCCCTTTCCTCCCTTCCCCATTACCCAGTACAGCTGACAAGGCTGCCAGTATGTACCTCTACACCTTGAAATCCTGAAGTAAGAATTTGTTATTAAGACCCTTTTCTCAATGTTGATATTCTTGGGAGTGTGTACAGTGTTTTCCTTTTGTAGTGACTGAAAATTTAAGTTCAGTGAAGAGCTCTGAAAGCACTAAGGAGGTTATTCTTTGAGGTCTTTATATGCCCTAGGCTTGATTTTGTTTGCTTGAACCATTCTAACTGAGAATAACACTGATAGGGTGAGAAAATAATCAGGCCAGAAGATGTTAATTTACATTTTCAGCTTCAGAGCAAAACACAAATGTGCTCTTCCAGGCAAATGTTAATAAGCTTTTGGTCTTTAAAACTGTAAATTATTTATGAAGGTTCTACTGCATTTGCCATGTTTCAGAAGTCTAAATATTAGCAATTCTGCAGTATAAAATAATTCAAAAGCGGTGAAAATGGATGTAGCAGTAAATAAAATGTGCATTTTGACTGTAAAATGTTAATTAAAATTAATAGTGATACTAAATAATCAAATATAAATGAAAACATGAAAAGATTCTCACTTCAACTTTAATTTTAAAATGGCAGCTTCAAGTGACAAACTTTGCTTACCTCTAAATTTCTGCTAAATGTTTTAAGTTGTCAATAGTATTGAGAGATATAATGGATGGAAGAATTCTGTATTATTTCTAGTGAAATGTCCTTGAACTGAGCAACTCCCTTCAATTACCATCTAAAATTAGAAGTCTTTGTGGCATTTCAGTGTTTTAGTTGTTATAAGAACAAGAGAATAAATGTATTTAGTCTCCAGGTGCAGTCCTCTTATTTAAAGGGGTAAAAAAAAATGGAGAAAATCCATCTTGTTTAACTACTATATAAGTAAAATCTGGCTCTTCAGCACTCTGAAATCGGACTCGTACCTGTTGCTACATGCCAGGGTGAGTAAGGGTGATGTAGTAGCTCCGAGTCTTTTCCAGCTCTCTTTAAATTGTTAGAGTGCAGCAAATATTGCAGCAGCAAATATTGCAGCATTAAACCTTTTATCAAGTTTGGATTTTGGTTTGGTTTTTTTTCTTACTATTATATCCAGAACAGTTAGAGCATTATTTGTAAGTATCTGCTTATTTCAAACATGTTATATAGCATTGACACTTGATTCATGTGAATTCATATGCTGTTTTATTATGATTTTGGGCACCTTTTTCTAGTGCTGTGCTTATACAATATAAATTTGGTGTTGTAGAGTGAAATTGCTAATTATTGATCTCGTTCAACAAAATTATTTGACCTCCCCCCCTGCCCCGGTGTAATCAGGCCCATAGGGTTTTGTGTGCTGGAGACTTTTCCCTTTTCTTACCCATGTCTGCTAATGCTCACAACTGAAGAAGCATAGAGGGGATAGTAGGTAGTGTAAGAAATATAAGTCATTTAATTGGGTGTTGCTAAAAGTCATGCAAGTTCTTTAATCTAAATGTGATATAATATTGATTATACCTGTAAACATGTCCAGGAAAGAAATGGGTATGTTCGGCAAGACTTACCTTTAATGAGACTGTTCTGAAGGGGCTTAATTATATTTTAACTAAGAACTAATTCTGATTAATTTCAAAGTTTTTTTCTGAAAACCTCCTGTTTCTTCTGGGTAAGGGGTAAGAGTTTGCTTGCAGGTTTTTTTGTTTGAGAAGAAATACCTATTTCTAAAAGCTTTCTTTTTTTTTTTTTTATGAATCAATATATTTTAGAGGGTTTCTTGTTTTTAACATCCATTCATTTGTTAGTAAACTTTTAAGAAGAATTTACAAGAAAAATCTGCACTGTTAATGTGAATTATTTTTTATTCTCTATTATAAAAGTATGTCACGTTTCTCTACTGTTTGCTTCCCTCTTGGATTTTGGAATTTTGCTACTTTTGTGATTGTTATCACTCAATACCAAGAATAGTGCTCTGAAAGTTGTATAAACTATGAAACTACAGTTTCATGTTTTGAAGAGTTTCATAATATGAACCTCTTAGGTCCTCAGGTAGCATTGCAGTCAGCCTGCTAACTCATGTCATACATATTGCCGTATCATTTCTTGAAGTCCAAAGAAACCAATACTGTAATAAATTATGGATTTCTATAGGTGTGTAAACAGTATTGTGAGCCTCTGAAGGTATGGGGTACTAGTGCCCGCAGCTTCTGATGGCTTGCATGTCCTTCAGCATAGGATTGTAGCTGAATTAAATAGTTATGTCTGAAATACAAATCACAACAATGACTAGTTAGCAATTCTTTTTTTTACAGAGGCCTAATTCCTTACTTTAGGGATTTTGTTATCCACATTCTGAATAATTTGCAATATACTTTACAAGGGAGAATTCAATGTATGCACTTGGAATAAGCAGCTGCCATGAATGCTTAAAAAACTACTTCTGATCCAGTGCCCTTCTGACTTATTTTAGAGAAGGTGACAACCTCACTGCAATTCTTCTTTTGGTGATGCACATCTCAAGTGCATTATTTTTTTTTCTGTTTTTTTTTCTTCTTTTTTCTCCATCTGCCAATGTTTACTGAAACAGACATAGCTGATCAAAAATATTTGGAATTCAGTTGCTTGTGAGTGTTAGCACCTTCCCAGCTTTTTGTGGATGCAAAACTGTGTTCTTAGAATAATGTAAAGTTGTGTCCCTGTTGATTACTTTTGAAGGTTTTTAGAGAAGTCTAATAGCCTTTTTTAGTTTCTATTTTTCTCTTTCTTCTGTAAATTCTCAGCATGAATTAAAGGCTTAAGTTGTATCCTTGAAAACAAATCTTATCCTCAGAACAAACACAACATGCTGCTAGCATGCAAGCCTGTCCATGCTACTTTGCCAGGATGCAATAATCCAGGGAAAGGGGTCCTGGCTGCAGTTTTGGTTACCTTAGATTTGCTATGGGCTCTGACTGCCTTTCACTGGGAAGTTTGCCATTTAAGCTCTGATACTACACTGAATCAAATGGACCAAAATTACCTTGTAATTGTAAGGGTCTAGTTGCCTGGCATCATGACCTGTAGTGTGGACTGTGGTCTTCAGTTTCTTACAGGTTGGATCTGTGATTCCCTTATTGACAGTTTTGTGATAACAAAATATCTGAAGACTGAAATAGCTCAAGTTATTTCATATAAGCACTCTGGTAAATGACTGATTTTTTTCACTATGTATTAAGCATTCAGTGCTTCAATTTCATTTCTGGTTAACAAGCATCTTGCTGAATATTCCCACCCCCTACAGACATATTTTGAACCATATGAGAACAGAGAATATACTTTTTCTTTTGTGTAAGTGAAATGGTACAATTGGATAGTTTCTTTTAAAAGAATTCATTTATATATATGTATGTCAGAATTATAAATATATCTGTTTATATAGACATATGAGATGACAGTCTTTTGGGGAGTGGACATTAATCAAGGTCATATTAGACAAAGCCAGTTTGAAACAAGAATACTAAAAGATCCAAGGCTATTCTATGAGGGCCACCCTTCCTATGTCACTCCCTGATGACTGCATTGAATGCAACAGAAATGTGATGAAACAATTTAGTTCTGTGTGGGTTTAGAAGAATCTCAGGTAAGTAAAAATTCTTGTTTATAAAATTTCGGAGCTTGATTTATTTAGTTCTATTTATATCCATATAACTAAAAAATTATCCAGGGTAATGCAGTAACTGCTTCAGATATTAAGCTCATTTCAAATGATAGTTTTTTTTCTGGTTGTTTTTAACTTAAATGCTTACATTTAAGTAAATTTTAACTTAAATGCTTCCCCTGCGGAGAAGGACTTGGGGGTGCTGGTCGATGAGAAAATGAACATGAGGCAGCAGTGTGCACTTGCAGCCCAGAAATCCAACCATATCCTGGGCTGCATCAAAAGGAGCGTCACCAGCAGGTCAAAGGAGGTAATCCTGCCCCTCTATTCTGCTCTCGTGAGACCTCACTTGGAGTATTGTGTACAGTTCTGGTGTCCTCAACATAGAAAGGACATGGATCTGTTGGAATAAGTCCAGAGGAGGGCCATGAGAATGATCAGGGGACTGGAGCACCTCCTGTATGAAGATAGGCTGAGAAAGTTGGGGCTGTTCAGCCTGGAGAAGGCTGCGTGGAGACCTCCTAGCAGCCTTCCAGTATCTGAAGGGGGCATATAGGGATGCTGGGGATGGACCCTTCATTAGGGACTGTAGTGGTAGGACAAGGGGTAATGGATTAAAACTTAAACGGGAAGTTTAGATTAGATATAAGGAGGAAATTCTTTCCTGTTAGGGTGGTGAGGCACTGGAATAGGTTGTCCAGGGAGGTTGTGAATGCTCCATCCCTGGCAGTGTTCAAGGTCAGGTTGGACAAGGCCTTGGGTAATATGGTTTAGAGTAAGGTGTGCCTGCCCATGGCAGGCGGGGTTGGAACTCGATGATCTTAAGGTCTTTTCCAACCCTAACTATTCTATGATTCTATGATTTCTGGGATTTCACAGGAACATTACACAAGCTTCACCTTAGTGAATTTTAAGACCTTAATTCTGTGTAGGATTTGCTATGTTTATAAAAGTATGCAGTGAAACTTAGCTTTGGGACCCATTTTCCTATTTTTTTAAAGTAGCTCCCAGGCTGAAAAATAAGCAGTACAAAGTTCTTGCTGTTTCCTTTTTCAGACATAGAACATTTATACTTAGCTGTACCGAATCCAGAAGCATGTCACATCTACCTAGAAACAAATATACAGATCATAGAGTCATAGAATAGTTAAGGTTGGAAAGGACCTTAACATCATCTAATTCTAACCCCCCCTGCCATGGGTAGGGACACCTCACACTAAACCATGTCACCCAAAATATATTATGTTTAAAAAAATACATGTAGGCTGTTAGATGCATTAAATTAATGACAGTCTCTTAAGACACTGTATATGTCTTAGAGTTTAATTTTATTAGGGTCTTATTTTTAATTATCTCAAATATTCAACCTCTTTTATCCTTAGTATTTTTTAAGGCTTTTCCAATAAATAAAATATTTATAGTGCAAGCTGATGTTTACCCTGCAAAATTACAAAACATATTTTTATCTGTTGTAAAATAACAGCAGGGAGTGATTTATCTAGTTGATAAAGAATGACTCCATCCTTCATGCAGGGTCAGAGATAATGCTCAGCAAGTATCTTTGCCTCACAGTCAATTCCACAAGAGGTTTCCTAGAATTCCTTCTTACGATGGAATAAATCACAACCTTAGCTTTCTTGTACTCTGAATGGGTACTGCTGCTTCATTTATCTCTACAATTTGCTTTCCATAACCACAGTTTGCTTCTATCAATTGGTGATAATGGCCCCATTGGGAAATGACTGTAGTTTTTGACATGCATGGTTGATGTGTAGCAAACAGGATAATTGTGTCAGTTTAGGCTGTTTCCATACTTCTAAAATTAACAGCAGACTATCAGTCTTGTCCAGCATACATTTACTTCTACATTTGCTTCCTATCAATGTTTTTGGTTCTCTACAGCACATCAACATATCACTTCAACAAGCAAGTTGCCTGCTGTCTTTCTACACTGCCTCTTTCCTCTTGCTTGAAGGTTATTGTGGTGGTTAGGGTGACGGCTTGGTTAAGGTCGTTGGCCCTGCCTTGGCCAGGGGTGTTGGAAAAGATGATCTCCAGAGGTACCTTCCAACCCTGACAATTCTGTAATTAATACATCAGCAGCTACAAACTCATTCAGTTAAATTCAAAGCTTATTGCTAAAATAGCAATTTAGTAATCTTTTACTTTTTAAATCATTTATCATGTCTTTATTTTCAAAACAAAATGTTTAATCATGTCTTTCTTGTTTAGCAGCTTTAGAGGGGAAACCGAAGGTGGTAACGTCAACTTAAAAGTCAGAATTTGTAAGTTTTTCTATTTTACTCTGAAAACAAGTATTGATGAAGAATTCATATATGATACTGCCAATGGAGGGGAAAAAAAAGGGCAGTAAGAAAGAGATCATCACATGTTTGTGTAACAATGAAATTGAAAAAGACCCAGTGGTTTCCTGGGGTGGAGGGAATCTTCTTAAATCCCACTTCTTAAATCCCACCACCCCTATCCTGAAAAAATCTTGTATAGGAACAAAGAGACTATTTTCAAGCACTTTTTTTACAACACTGCTTATGTGAGTACTTGGTCTGAATTTATCTTTTAACTGGTATTGTGCCCCTGTACTCTATACATAATGAAAGGTAGAGCCATGAATAGGGGGCAGTTATTCTCAGGTTGAAGACAGCAGAGAAAGACTGCATATTTTTTCATGCTGCAAAACACTGCATTGAACAAGGTTCTTAGCATGGTAAGTGCTGATCTGAGCAAAATAAAAATTGAGTTACTGTTAAGGGCTAAATATATGTTGCTTCTGCCCAAACAAGCTATAGCTATTCTTATTTATGCAAGCTGCTTTTTGCTCAGATAAAAATTGTCTTGTGGGTGAGTTCATGCAGTGTTATTTTTCAGATGGAACTGACACTATTGGTATGAGGAACACACTCGTGTTTTCTAGCGCCTCCTGCCTCTTTGCTGTCTCCTCTCTCTTAAGCCTTTTAATGCTTCTGAAGAGTTTCTCTGTAACACTGCCAAAGGCAGTGCTTTTGTGGATTGTCTATGTTATAATTGCCAGTCACAGAAAGCTAAAGCTGTTTGGGCTACTCTTCTCTGGCACTTTACATTTTAATTTCATATTTTAAACTGCTTTGTTGCATGCATGAATAGTAATGAGACAAATGAATTTCTAAATATTGGAGTGGTTTTGTGTCTCATCTTTTTTGGTAGTGTTGGGCTGGATTCCACTTAATCAGTGTCTCACTGGAGTGGAACAAAGTACATGTTCTGTGATAACACAAGACTAAGGATTTTTATGGCTCAGGGCAGAGCAAGCAATGAGTACGCTTGCAGATCTTGTGGGCTTTGATCTCAGTTATGAGGATCTTACTTCACAAGACCATGTAAAATATGCAAGTTAGATGGGGTCTGATTTTGGCATCTTTCTGTAAATACATTACCCGGCAGTCATGAGAATACTGTTTATTTATTGCAACAAACACATGAACTCTTTGGAAATAGTTTGCTTTATATACTTTTTGTAAAGGCATCTATTTCCCCATCCCTATCAAAATTTATTTGGCTACTCTCCCTATTAATGAGTCTGCCATCTTTGCGTACATGGTATTTATATAATGAATATATGTATTTTTAGTACCACAGCTGGGAAGAAATGCTTTTCAAGCCTTTTAGTGACCACAGAATTGTGTTTCGCACTGTTCGGGATTTCTGCTGAAAGTTAAGCCTCCTTGTAATGGAAAGCTTGTAGATGCAAGCTGGGAAGAAAGGGGTAGCTGCTAGACATTTTTCTTGTTGGTTTTGATTTTGTACAGAAGCTGAATTGCATAAACAAAATTAATTGAATGAACTTTTGGCTGCGGTGGTGGACAGTTATTTCAGTCTTATTTGACTGATGCCTTCTTCCATTTCATTAGTAAATACATGTAATTATAAATTTAGTTCCAGATTTTGGTTCATGTGGACAGTTAGTGGTGATGTATATGTGGTGACAGGTTCTGGTTAACTAAAGATGTGTGGTTCAGACAAGTAACATTGTTTCCATTAAATGCACTTACTTAAATCTGTAGTTGGCTTTTCTAGATTGATGTTATTTAGGTGGAAGTAAGGGTACAGCATTCACATTCCTTACTGTAAAGAAAGAATCTTCAGCCTTGCAAATTCCTCTTTAATTTAGATCAGGCTTTGCCAGCTGCTAAAGGCAGGAATAGCAGCCTACCCCAGCTTGGTGGTTATCCCCAAGAATAGGTCAATGAACTTCAGACTTCTTCAAGGTTAAATGTGGATTTCATTTTTGCATGAATTCTGTGCAGTCTGTGAATTTTGTCATGTGATGGGCACCATGAAGTAATAAACCATGTTTGCTATACAGGTTTATTAACTTACAATCAGTATAATAGAACAGGCAGGCTGTATTTTTAAAGAACAAGAGTAGGCTAACTGGATTATTTTAATAACTGCGTGACTTCTGACCTTGCCTAGTCTTGGCTAAAAATATTTATCAAAAATGTTGCTTCTACTTTCAACCTTTAGTTGTGCAAAGCTTGATAAAAAACAGAGTGATTCAATGTAGTAGATGTCTATCAAAAATAGACTTCAGGAAAAATGCATGCATCAGTAGCATTTAATTTTACCAGGAGCTGAAGATCTATTTTTCATACAGCGTATCTAAATGGAGAATCTTCTGCCATAAAGAAAAGCAAGCACAAATGTGTGTCATTCCATACACATTCCTTTGCAACTGAATACTATGTAATTCTAAGCTCAAAACTTGGTCCTTTTTAATTCTGTTGTGAAATTCTTAACAGATTGAAAAAAAAAAAAACAACACAAACCTCCACCACAACAAATGTGAATACATTGCACATTGGGCTGCAGCAAAAGGAGTGTGACCCCTCTGCTCTTGTGAGACCCCACTTGGAGTTCTGGTGTCCTCAACATAAGGACATGAAGCTGTTGGAGCAAACCCAGAGGAGGCCACAAGAATGCTTGGGGGCTGTAGTACCTCCCATATGAAGACAGGCTGAGAAAGCTGGGGCTGTTCAGCCTGAAGAAGAGAGGCTGTGTGGAGACCTCAGAGCAGGTTCCAGTGTCTGAATGGGGCCTATAAGTATGCTGGAGAGGGACTCTTCATCAGGGACTGCAGTGATAGGACAAGGGGGAATGGGTTTAAACTAAAATAGGGGAAGTTCAGGTTAGATATAAGGAAGAAGTTCTTTACTGTGAGGGTGATGAGGCACTGGAACAGGCTGCTCAGAGAAATGGTAAATGCTCCATCCCTGGCAGTGCTCAAGGCCAGGTTTGACAGAGCCTTGGGTGACCCTCAGGTGTCCCTGCCCATGGCAGGAGGTTTGGAACTTGATGATCTTAAGGTCCTTTCCAACTCTAATCATCAGATTTTTCAACTAACTGACAGTTGGCAATTATTTGACAATTAGTTGATTGATTGATCGATTCAAATTGACCATTTGAAGATTTGAAAGAGGAAATGCTAGTTTCGGAAACCTATTTTCTAATTCCATGTATCAAACTCATTGTAGGGAAATTAAACTGCAGAAGTAATTTTTGAGATTAAGTTGTTGTAGATACTTTGTACTTCTTCCAAGACTGAAGGCCCAGTTTGAATACAGCTTAGCAGGGAGAGGAGTAATGGCATCTCCTTTGGTACTGAGTGTCCTGCAGGTTGGTATGATATGTGTGACCAAAGTTCAGCTGTTACTTTGGAAGATGGATTCTGCTGTAACAGAGCAAACTGTAGATCTCCATAGCTGTTAGGTGATAACTGTTCTCAGCTATTTCCTGTGAAACATGGTGATGATACTAGAGGCCACAGTAAAATAACCAACTACAGATTACGTACCAGTTGGGAACAATGTGGCAATGAGCAATACTATTCTGTATACAGTGCCAAGTACAGCAATCTATACTTTGGGTAATATGGTTTAGAGCGAGGTGCCCCTGCCCATGGCAGGGGGGTTGGAACCTGATGATCTTAAGGTCTTTTCCAACCCTAACTATTCTATGATTCTATGATTCTATGAATCAATGTTCCCTCTTTCTTGTATATTCACCACAGTTTAAGAGGCAAGTTGCTGTTCAGTCATTTGGGTAATAAGATCTTTAGCAGTGTGCCTGGGACTCAAACACTGGTTTGCATCGCAAGAGAGATCTTTCATTGGCAGAGAAACTAGTGGCTTCTAGTTTCCAGAGACCTAGTTATTGAAATATTGAGAATGTCTTTTTATATCAAGTTCTTTCATTTTCTGCTTAAATAGTTAAATATCTGTTGTTCAAGAGAACAGCAGAGAAGCACTGATTTTAGCTCTGTCTTTATATTTTTCATGTGGGCTATGAAAACCTCTCTCTGCTGCTATAAGTATTTATTCGCATAAAGTCAAATCAGACCAGATGAAGAGATAGAGAAAAACTGTTCTCAAAGCAGCCAATGGCTCGTGGAGTGAAATGTAAGGCTAGGAAGAGCTGCAATCTGAATATGGCTTTATTATTATTGAGGTGAGCCTTTTAATCAGTAATTTAGTGGTTATTCCAGGGCTACTAGAATTTAAAAGAACAAATGTATAGAAAAATGTTAAGAAATCTCACTATACATCAAGCTTTCATTTTCAGATAACAATTTATTTTACATTAGACTTTAACTTAAAAAAGAATTCTAAGCCTCTTTTGTTTTAGCAACCGCAACCTTGAAAAGAGATGGTGTTGTTATTTAAAGGGAGACAGAAACAAACCCTATGTATTAAGTAAGAAATCAGAATTTGCAAAAGTTGACCTTTTTTTTATTGCCAGTTCTTGCTAAAGATAACACGAAAAATATAGCACTTCTGCTTTGACAGAGTCTCCAAGGAGCACTTACCTTCTGGGATGACTAAGTAATGTTAATATTACCTTGTTCTAATAAGATGTTTAATTATTTAAATGATTGACTCAGAACTTTTTGTGTTTGCTCAAAGTTTTGTTCTGATAACACTGTTTATGTCTTGATATATCAAATACACATAGAGTTTTTCTGCCTTTAAGGTTCATAAGTGATAACCCACATGATCTGCTGTTATTCCATTGAGTCTGCTACCAGAGCACTTAACTGGTCTTAGGAGTGTGTTTAGTACTTTCATAGGCAATTGGTCTTTGACTACCAAGGCATAATGTTAGAAATTATAAAGCAGAGAAATCCTTGAAGCATCAGGAAATAGAATGTAAATTTTGTTTGCATCTTGTTATATACAAAGTGCAAAGTCTATTCCATAAAGCAGCTGAATTTAAAATAAAAAGGCAATCCCACTGGAAAAAAACCCAAACCACCCCCACCACCCAAAAGGAAAGAAAACAAAACCAACCCCAAAACCCCAAACCAAACCCCCTGCAAAAAGAACACACTCTCCCAGTTAACTTTTGCATACAATATTCCTGCCTGGGATTTCCTTTCCCCCATTTTTTTTTTCCCACTTTATTTTCTCTCTTTTACTGCCACACATTGACTTGTTTTTGGACTGGTAAATATGGGAGTGATCTGGCTTCTATTAGGTACTAAAATGTGTAAACTGAATGCCTGTTCTGTGAGACTGAATGGTTGACTGATACCCCTCATAAAAGGTTGGCGCCATTCCTGGAACTGCTCAGTGATTTGATTGTGCTCATTTGCAGAGTAAAGCACGATGAGATATAAAAAATTTCCCCTTGGAAACTAATTTGGTCTTGACTGTCCAATCTATAGTCAGGCAAAAACCTCTGAAACCTGTGTCATACTTGCTTGTCTTGCATATGCAAGAGCTGGGTAACTCTTCTACAAATATCCTTTCCCTACTGGTGCTTCGTACTCCTACTGCATTTTTTGTTGCTTTGCCAACATAGCAATGTCTTGTTTTACACAATAATTTGAAATTAAAGTAAAATCAAAACCCCAATATGCAAAACATTGGTTATAATCAAAACCACACAGCCTATATTATTTAGCCTTCTATGTAAACAGAAGGGAGCTTTCTGCAATTGAATATCAATTGTAAATACAAATGCATCCCTTTTCAGCCCTGCTTCTGTTCAGAGCCTTATCATAAGAATAAGAATCAATGTTCCCCACTGGGACAAGAACGCCTCATTTGGTGTCTAACATCTACTTCAAGACATCGTCTATGAAGGTATTTGAATTTATTGATCTACATATTTACATTTGCTGCAGAATTTATGAAAACTTAACTTGTTTTATGTTAGTGTCATTGGCTGCTTTTTTGTGTCACAAGGGCATCATTTTGCTTCAACAATTTTTTTTTTAAATGGTAAATTAGCCCATGATAGAGGAATTCTTCCCTTACAGGAGCACCTCTTAACAGTCTGTGATTAAACAGTGAAGTTTCAAAAGTAAGTGTATATCTATCAATGGGTGACAAGAAGCTGTAACAAATAGCGAATGTAAGGTAGAAAATGATATTGTATTTCAGTGCATGTTCAGGTAAATGAACAGTAAAAGCTTAAATGCCCAAATGCATACACATTAACATGGTCACACAGGGAAAATCTAACAATAAAGTTAGTCTACAGGTAACTTCAAGATGAAGCTGTTTGCCTCTGGTTTTCTTCCTGATTTTACCAGAGAAGACTTCAGGAAATCTGTAAGAAATAATGAGATTATAGTTAAACTTCAAAGGACTCTACACACTGTTCACATGCTTTATCCTTTAATGATGATCTTCAAAGCAGCAGTGGCATCTTCATCTCAGAAGAGGTTTTATGAAGTAACTTTTTAAGCAGTGATCAGGTTGGGTTTTTCTGATAGGCTGGTCAAGCAGTGATTCTAAATGCAGTCATTTAAGATTATAAGCCTCATATCAAACCACTTTTGAAGTCTTCCCATTGTTTTCAATGACTATGGGATTAAACCATCTATCAGGCATTCTTCATTCATCCTTAAATCATATTGTTGACTTCTGCCTTCTAGACTCTGCACTATTAAGTTCCTGCTTTTGCTCTGTGTCTGCCTTTTCTTCACATTTTTCTGTCTATTCTTTCCTTCTGCCAACCTCTTGCCACTGCAGGCACTTCCAGGGAAAAGCTTAAAGTAAAAGACTCCTCTTTTCCATTTGCAGGCACTCTTCTACCTTATTTCAAATGGATTCGATAGATGGCTAACTTTCAGATAGCTTGCTAACAAACTTTGAATCTGACCTTTCTGAAGTATGAGAGCCACCATGCTGCTTATTGCTAGATATCCTTGTATTGAATTGGTGACAGGCTTTGATCATACAACAAGGATCACACAAATACAGTGTCTAGAATGTATCTTTAGACTGGAACATTAGATGTCTTGCTTTCACTACGCTAAGACCTTTGTACTCTGCTCTCAACAGACAGTAAAAAATAATTGCCATTCCCCTAAGTGTAAAATGTTTAACAAGAAACCAGTATCATTAAGTGCTTGTTATGCTGGCATAGTGATGCTTTTCTGGCACTTTTCAAGATACTGAATGTGTGTTATTTTGAACACAGGTATATAAATATGTGCTCACTCAAGTACTACAGTGCAGGGGGACCTAACACTGGAGTGTGTAAAGTAGCTTTAAGAAAAAATAAAAGCTGAACAACTACAGTTATATAGCAGTTCAATTTCCTACTAACTTACTGTAACCCTGAAACTAACTCATTAAGAAATATTTTACCTTATCAAAAAAGCAATTTTTTCTTTTACTGTTTCAATCAATCTCAAATGTAAATCATCGCGGTTCCTGCTCTTGCAGTCACATATTGTCTTATTTCTTAGACACTCAGTTGTGTCTTGTGTTAATGCACTGATGTAACTGTTGTGTTAATTACACCATTTTAAATTTAGGTAGTAATAAAACAGTTAGATATATTTTATGTGCATTTAAAATGAATCTGAACCAGAGCCTAGCAATTATGAGTAAGGATTTTGACCAGGAAAATAGTCTCAAACTGAAGCATTGTGTGAAAACTGTTATTTTAATTTCCTTTTAATCTTGGTCATTAACAAAAATGGATTTTCTTTTTTCCCTTCCTCTTTAGAAACCTGTTCTCCTTGACTGTTTGGGGGTTTATTGCTATTTTTAGGCAGTTTTAAGGATTTACTGATTGCAGAAGCTAAATTATATAGCTCAGAAGGGGTTTTATTAGATTTTACACAAAACAATAAAAATGTGCCTCTTCATGTTCAAGTCTTTCCCCTCAGTCTATTTCCACCTGTCCTGTATTTGAACCTCCTGTTCTATCTTGGTACCTATTCCTGAGACTACTGATCGCAACTCGAATTTCAGGATCCTGCATTTGAGGGGAAAGTATATGTTTGAATTTACAAATGTGGGTTCTTTCCCTGTATTTTATTTGCATCAGTGGAAGAGTCTGAATAGAATGCTTGACTCAGAAGATTTGAAAGGAATTGCGTTTCAGTGGATTGATGAGACTTGGCTGGGGTATCACTACAGATACAAGTGCTTATTCTGTTCTCAGTCAGGAAAAGAAACTGGATGGCAGCATTCAGAAGTAATTTTTCTTTGTTGATATGAAGAGGTAAGTATGTGGCAACCTGTCAAGGGCAAGCTTGTGGAAATCAAATAGTTAGGCTGACAGATATTATCAGAAAAACATTAACAAAAAAAATGTGTGAAGCTTTAAGATACAAAAATTATCACATAATCCTACTGTTGTTAGTAGATCATGTAAAACAGCCTGTGTAATATCTGAGGCTGCAGCAACAGCAAGAGGTCTGTCAGGTCTATAGAAAGCTGATAGGTGGTGACAGCACAGAGGTGGCTTTTTCAGGAGAAAGCAAGACTGAAACTTGGAAAAAACCAAGGTGTAACTTTGATGTCAAATACCTTTGTGTAGCACTTTGCCTACATTTTATTAACTTTTTTCTCAGTTTTTTAATGCCACATATAACTTTTGCAATTTAATAAAAATAAAAGGCTCTTTGCAGTTCATGTGACAAAAGTGTCTTGTGTATAGTGGGAAAATGGAATCTTAAGGGTTACTGTACTGAAAAATGGAATATTCAATCACTATGAGCTAAGCAGTTGTGATGTATGTAGCAGTGGGAGGGGAGAAATAAGGATAAGAAAAGTATACATTCTGCACTACTCATTTGTACCTTAAACTTTCTGTAATCCAACTACATAGTGCAATGAAGTTGCAACTGGATGATACCTTCTGCATCTATGACTGTAATTTCAAACAGATGCCAAGAAAGACCATTTCAAGGCTGTTTTGTTGGAGAGCTCTAAAGACCATGATAGAAATATGAAAATAAGAAGAGACAATGAGAAACAACTTGACCCTAAAGAAGTCATCAGTCTGTTGCAGTAGAACTAGGAAACACTTTGATCTAGAAAAGCAGTTGTAAGCTGCAGCTGTTGAGCACATTAATAAAGAAAATAAACTGTTTCAAGTGCGACTTTAACTCAGTTATTTTGTTAATAGTAATGATTGCTATTAGTGATAGCTCATGAAATCAGGCCTAATTAATTAAAAATTATTTTTAAAAAAAACTTTTGAAAGCAGAATTCTAAAATCCTGTTTTAAAGGGGAAAAGGATTCCTCCACACATGCTTTCTCACTGTTGATTTCTGATGCAGACTCAAAGCAAACTTCAAAAAACCTAAAATGCCTTTTGAAAAAAATAGACTCCTTGACTCCTGGTGTAAGGTCAGCAACTCTCACATCTGTTGTGAGATAATTAACTCTCTAATACCTGGAATTAATATAATACTTTGCAAAGTATGCACTTACAAGAACAGATGGGGGTGATTAAATGGTGGCTTATTATTCAGTCCCCTAACACCAAATACCATTGTTTGATTTTAATTTAGTAATGGTGGAACTCTTGTGTTTGTATGTGTTCAAATTTTAATTGTAATCATATCCCATGTCTGATATTTTCTTTCATTTTTAATAGATCTGATTAGTGCTTCAGGGCCTACTACCTCACTTTCACCATACAAATGAGGTTTAAACCCTTCAAGGGTTACATTATTCATTTTTTTCATTGTTAAGGGACTCAGTTCTTTTTTATTGTGTTCATTAGAGAGAGTATATTGCTTTGGATCTTCTTTACTAAAAATTCTTTAAGATAGTGAAGGGTACACTTTCAAACCTTGTGCAGGATTGCATACTACTTGCTTCAGAGCTATGCTTCAGAAAATGTGTGGTGTTCAGTATCTGGTTTGCTGACTCACAAGGTAATACGAGTGTCTGATTTCTAAATGTTACTATTCTGGTCACTGCTAGATACTAAAATTATGGTACTTTGCAAGGTATAGATTTTCAAAAAGTCTAGGAACTTTGAAAATGAAGCTATGAGGGTCTAATCTTAAAGGGATGTTTTGGAGTTCCATGTTTGTAGCCTGAATATATGAAATGATATTAACAATTAAATTTTAATGGCATTAATATGTGGTGACATAACAGTTCTGGCTTGGGGAAGACATATTACCTGCTCTGCAGCTTCTTATGAAACTTTTAGTAGAGGGACAAGTAAACCACTGTCCAGAAGTTAATCTCGACAGTCTCTAAATTCCATTGAATGAGTTGGATCAATTTGTCTCTCAACAAATTATTTGTAGCTAATCATTTCAGAAAATCTTGAAGATACTGCTTTTCTATTCTTAGTGACTTTTTTTCCCATGTGTTTTTATACTTGTATCTCACTGCAGAAGAGGTCAGTGCTTTGTCACTGTGTTTAGAGCCAAGTGTTCTCTGTTACCTGCCTACGATGTTTATCACTGCTACTGGACCTTGTGCTTAACATTGTCAGGATAAATTCAGGGTTTGGGCAACTTAATTTACTCAGTAGTTTGCAATATTCTGCTTCCCAGAACTACGTGTATGGGCATTGATGATTTTTGGTCCTGTTGGCTTAGGTCTCTGGTTACTGTACTGTACATCCTTAGTCTTTCCCTAATAGAGCTCTTGCAATACATTAGTCTAGTCGAACCAAAATTTGCAAGTACAAGAGAATTCTTCAGATAATTCTTGCAAATTGGTATACTTATCTAATTAAACAGATTCTGGTTAAGGATTTATGAGCAAATTTTTATTAAAAAAAACTAAGTAAAATCATGTTTTTAATTTCAAAAACGTTAAGGTGCTCTTTTAATTATTGCAATAAGGAGTAGCTGAGAAATTAAAAAGCAGTAGTAAACTGGTGAAGTGGCTCACACTTTTAAAATGGACTTAATTTGAGCAACATTACTTGGAATATATTAAGTACTA
This sequence comes from Neopsephotus bourkii, assembly GCF_033783945.1. Taxonomy (NCBI): domain Eukaryota; kingdom Metazoa; phylum Chordata; class Aves; order Psittaciformes; family Psittacidae; genus Neopsephotus; species Neopsephotus bourkii. The sequence goes on along the minus strand of NW_026901363.1, from coordinate 2,252,678 downwards.
AAACTCTAGAACAAAGGTAACAAAAGTTTGTTTCTATGCAGTTTGCATTTCATTAAATATTTAACTCCTACTGTGGTGTCTGCTAACATAATTCTGTTTGGCTCTATAGGTACCCTTATCTGATTATTGCTGTAATGAATTGATCAATGGTTGAATACAGTTTTCAAATGTGATGAAGTGTAATTTCCAGGCTACTTGAAAATGCATAATTTGCCTTAAGTATGATCAAAGTGTATTTCATTTTAAGTTATAACCTAGTAAAATGTTTAGAACAGTTTGAATTAAATTGGTGAAAAGAACAGAGGAAATAAAAAAAGGTTCTTCATCAGGAATGCTTTTCAACTTGACCCTACCCTCTAAGGTTCCATTAAATATATGGTAGTCATCTGTTGACCAGATATCTCATGAACGCACTGGGCAGAAATGGTTTACTTTAGGATGCTAGAAAACAATTCCTACATTTCTCATGGAAGCTGTCAGTTAATAAAAATCAATGAGATATATCATGTCCTGAAATAAGTCTTCTAGCACAGCTATTATGACTTGAATAGGGGACCCAAAAAATGCCCCTCTGTGCAACCTTTCACTGCATAACATGTCAGCAGCTGGAAAAATGCAAATCTTCTGAAAAATCCAGAACACAAAGAATCAAAATTGGCAATAAAAAGCCACATAGGCAGCCTTTAGGAAGCACAGGAGTGTACAGTACAAGGAAAGAGTAAGTGAAAGTAGATGTTTGACAAAATGATGGTGTTTTAGTTTGTTATTTTAATCTCCTATTCTTAACAACCTACATCACTTATTCACTATTCCCGCTTTCTTGCCCTCTCCCCCGCCCCCAACCCCATTTTAATATTTTATTGCACAAAGCCAAATGTTTTCAGTGAGCAGTCGGTGTTGTATTTTTTTGTCACATTGCTATGCCTGGCGTTTTTGTTGCCTTCATTTTTAAGATCATCTTTTCTGCTGAATCACATGTCATGCCACAGATTGTAGTTGCCATTGGTCTTTTATTTCCACTCAAGGTAAGTTTCCATTTTTAATGTTTTCTGCCTTTTTTTCCTGTGCTTGCAGGTAGATATTCTTAAACCAGATCCCTTGCATTGTGTGAAAATTTTGGAAAAGCATATAAGCCCCTTTGAACAGGCAGATCTTGACCTAGTGCATGTGTACTAGGTGGCTATACTGGATGGCTCAAATAGATGGATTCCCGCTAAAGCCCCAGACTGGAAAGTGAGCTTCCAGCTTACCTTGGAGTGGGAAAGGTACATTGTAGGCAAGATCATAACATAGAGATTTAAGGTAGCTACTGTAATGTAATCAGATAAGGCTAAATTTGGTTTAGCATGATCTCTGTCCCATTTACTGTGTCAGATTGTTGATACCATTTCTTAAGGGTGAGTTTAAGACTGTAATGATTTAATTACATGGCACCTGGAACTGGAATCAGAATTTTCAGCATTCTTTAGAGAGAAAATTGAAGGGTCAAGCTTTGAAAAAGTGCTCATACTCTGTCTCTCAGTCTTAAGATGCTTAATGACAAGAAGCTGAGCTTAGTTGATAATCTGCTGATTTATTCAGGTGTTAAAATAAGAGCTAAACTCCTTTGAAAATCTGGCCCTAATACCAGCACTGTGAGAGCTACTTATGTATTTAAAAGGCTTAAAAGTCCAGGAATAGAGAGCTGTGGATTCTTTTGAAGAAAAATCGTAGAAACTATGATATTTGCCCTGTTAAGTGATGTGCTCAGCTTAGTTTTAAAGGGAGGAAAATTGCCTAGACACTCTAGTGCTTATTTAATATCTGTGCAATCTAGGGATTCTTCTTGGACTTCCCTTTAGGTGCTTAGGAATTTCTTACCCGTAGGCTCAGTTCTGTGCTACAAGAACAGGTAAAATACTTGTGCTTATTTTTTGGCAGAGCACTTAGCACTGGAAGATATGAATTATTTGCTGGCTTGCCTTGACACAGTTGTTCAAATTTTTCAATGTTACTGGACGCTGGTCATCTTGTTTACACCTACATATCTGTTAGGGTAAATATGTTTTAATCTGACAAAAAATGAAATTACTTGAAATTTTACTAGTGAAACCTATTTTAGGTAAGAAGTGATCCAAGGTTTTTAGCTGTCAAATATCTCTGCATACTTCTTTAAAACAATTTTGAATCTTGTCAGCCAAATAATCTTTCTTAAAATAAATGTTTCTGTTGGCTAGCTCTGTACATTTCAGTGTAGCTGTTTATAATTTGCATTGTTGCGAGAGGCAAATCTGACCTAGTAATTATTGTCATAGTCTCAACTACACCTGCAAAACCAGTGATCTTACTTTCTGAGTTGGAATATATTTAATATGGCTCACAATGCCTTTGGAGAGATTTACAATTTAGTCAGTATTTTATTAATATTTGCTAAAACTCATGCCACAAAGTGAAGCAATCATAGAATATAACAGAAATGAGTATTGGTCCATAATCTAAGACAAATATGTTGTCCTTTAAGTACAGCACTTCAAATGTGACTTAGTTGTGATACATCCTTGAACTTAAACTGCACTAATTCAGTGCAGACACTAATTTGAAATGTTCAACAACAACAATAAAAAAGTATTTGCGGGTGGGGGTGTGTGTGTGTGTATATACACAGCTGACTGGAGAACAGTAGTTCTGTTTTGTGGAAGATTTTATTTTTCACATGTATTTTCTTTGAGAGACCCAAGAGTGTTGAAACTCTCTGGGAAAGAAAATGGTGTTCTGGTTTGAAGCTGTTCACTTGGCAGCCTGCCTAGGTACTGTCAATGTCAGGAGCTCCTGACATAGCCTTCCAGGTCATCCAGGCTTTCAGCCCACAAGGTGAGCTGCCAGGAGCTAAACAAGCAAGCTAGTGAAAGGAACAGAAAGAGGTTTTGCATAGAAGAATTGTTTGGCACATGAATCTAGAAATATTACTTAGGATCTGTCAAACACTGCCAAAATTAAAATGTTTAATGTGACATTTCAATTTAAATAACTCAGTAAATGCCATATTTTTTTTTTTCTCCAAACATCTTTAGTTTTAGTTTCATCTTGTACTGAGGAACGCTGTAGAAGTGTTATAGTTGTTACTGCATTGATGCAGTTTAGGCCTAGATGGAGAAGCTTTTGATTTGTGGATTAGCTCTCCTTGTAGAAGTGGTCCAGGAAAAGCATTTACTGTTCACACACTGTACTTTTACAGCATATACAGAGAGGCATAGCAGTAAACCAAAATCCTCATCTGTGTTTACATCCTATTTTTACAGTAAAACTGTGCATCTTTGGTACTGTGTGCAAAGTAATTGGTACAGATATGTAGATAATGGAAGACCACCACTGTTCTCTCTATCAAGTGATGTCCAAGATTTTGCCAGATCATTATTGGAAGCAAAGCTTGTTACTGAGCAAACTTGTTACTGAGTTTGTAGGAACCTGAAGACAGCTTTTCTCTTGCATGCTAATTTCTTCTAGATTAGTGCTTAAATTTCCTCCTATCCTGGTAGCTGATAGGATGATGGAGAAAGAGCACCAAAGATGACACGTAGTAAGGCGAAAGGAAGACAACTATGGTGGAGATGTTGCTGGAGATGAGTAAAATATGACAGCATTGGGAATTTGCTTTTTAAAAATTGCCACTTTGTTTAAAACTCTGATATTTTAAGAAATAGCATTAGAGAGAATAAAAAGTACTGAATCGGTGTGGTATGGTCAAATGCAAATGAGCAAGGAAGTAAATTATAGTTATAAAGTTTGCTCCATAAACGCTGTTGTTAATCACTGTACATGTGCACGCATTTTGCATTAAAATATCTCACTAATGAGTAACTAGTTGACACAATGTGCATTTGGGGGGGGCAAAGGGATATTAACCATTTGTAATAAGACTGTGAATCCAGACTGGGTTCCTCACCATGATAACCAATTTGTTTAGACTGCTGGGCAAACATTCAAATTGCAGATCACGAAAAGACTGCATAGTTAAGTATATTTCAGTAAAGTAAGCCTAAAAAATAGAAGAGCAGTTGACTTTTAGCAGTAGAGAAGTATTTTTTTATCACCTAAACAGAGTTTGGAGGTTTATAATGCATTGATGAGGTTGAGCTAATGGTGATTGCATTCAGTAAATAAAAGAAAAATTAATTCCCCCAGCAGTAATTTCAAGACCTTCTGCTAATATTGGAATGTATATACACATTTTAGAAAGATTAAAACTATAAAAAAGAAGATAACCAGTTTGCATTAATCATAGTCAAACTCCATTCTCAATTGTAAGAATGAAAGTATGCATCACAATCCATGATCAGTGTGGTTTAACTTACTTTGCAGAGTTGACCTTTGATTTAATATATCAGTTAATTAGGTAAAATAATTACAGCTTTGTGTTAAATAGATATTCTAGGCATATGGTAAGTGTTAATGGGAAAATGTGAAAATGAGTAACCATACTGTAGACAGTACTCCTGCTCAGAGCCAATATGAGATAGAATGTTGGCCAGGTACTTTATTGGGCCTTAAAGTATTGTCTTTTTTTTTTTTTCCTTTCAAGCTTGTTGAAATTTGTTTCAAATCTGACCAGATTATATGATGTGCTTCATAAAAATACATGTCAAAGAACTAAGCTATAGTCAAGTGTATAAAAGGAACAATTTTTTTTGTGTTGGTCTTAATTTCAGTAGTTGATTAAGCAAGAGCAGACCTATGATAAAGAAAAAAATGTAGATTTATTAACATCACCACATGGTACATAGGGTAGAGTTTTGCTGGAAGGGGACAGAATTGAGAAAACATTTATTCTCTTTGGGCAGCTTGGGTTTGAAAGCAGAAAATTAGGGAACTGCCTGCCTTCAGGATCTAGAGTTTCTTGAATTTTAAAAGGAATGTGTCTACTTCTGGTGACATAATACCACCTTTTGTCAAAAAGGAAAGCTGCAACTCCTTTTAATGCTTTGTTGCCTGCTTAAGCCTCATTAAACAGTCAGCTATTTGGATCTAATCTTCCAAAAATGAATTCCTGGCTCTGTTGGTTTTAATTTGCAAGACTGTCATCCAGAAGAGGCAGTGTTTTTTCCCAAATATGCCACAACATTATTATATGATTTCTACAGCACTTATAAAGCCATATTGCATCTTTGCATGCAAAAAGACCCAGTACAGCCTTTGTAGGAAGCATAATTTGCAGGACTAGCTGCTCTGCAAGGTATGCAATCCCTACTCAGTAATCAATTTTTGTATGGAGGACTTTTCACTTGTTGGCCCTTTTTTACTCTTGGATGAGTTTCTCATCTCTTAGCTGAGCCCTGAGCAGAGTCTTTGTGCACTTTATTGGTGGTTTCCTTCAGAAATCTCAATACCATGTCCAGAGGAAGTAGTGTTCTTGTTGATGAAACACTTTTAAATATTTTCCTTGGGTTCACAACTCAGTGCTGGAGATATGTTACTTGTATGAATTTGACAAGTGGTTGGTATGCCTGGTAAATGTACAAAATACTCTGTGACAAGTAGATGGTCGCTTGGCTTATAGCACTGATCTTTTGTACAGTTATGTTTCTTATACCGTTTATCTTCTTAGTGTATGTGGTAGATGCACCCACCCTAACAAAGACCTGATACAAGCACATGAATATTTCCCACATATCTCTAATCATGCAGACATGGTTGTGGCCAGCAGGTACAAAAGTGAGGAACTGAGGTCCTCAGCCAGTGTGGGTCTACATGACTGTATTTGACGACAGATCAGATTCAAACTGGGTATAAACAGAGTCCCACTGGAGAGCCATTTTGAACTAGTCCTCCTTGGAGCAGCAGGTCTGCAGTCAGAGACTCTACATTTGGGCTGGGACACCACCCAACGTAACTCCTCAAGTTTGATAGCTGTCCCTTTATTAAAGTGAGTGATCATTTTGAATTGTTAGCCATAAACCTTAGGAATTAATTCTTAAATTGGCAGTGAAGTGATGAATCCCTGTGACATCCTGAATCTGTAGCTGATGTTGATGTAGCTTTAACTGAGTTTGAGCAGTAAATTTTGTTGCCATTTATTGATTCTGTGACAATGTGCGCTGGGGACCATATATGTAACAAGCTTCTGTTGCCCTGTATCTAATTCTAGTTCTTTTTTTTTTTTTTCCTGATCAAAAGCAAAATCTGCAGAGTATTATTTTTATAAGATGAATCCTGCTTGCCTAGACATTGTATTTGCAGATTCTGTAGATCTTAAGGGTTCTCAACCTGTCAATTTCTTTGCCAGCACTTTGAATATAAATCTGATAAGCACTAAAGTATAGCTCCAACTTTTAAGTATAGCAAAAATGTTTATTTCAACAGGAAAGTATACAGCTATGGTGGCTTATACTAATAGTATAAGACATCTAGGCAGACTGTGTAGATTTACTAGCCCAGAGGTCTTGAAAACAGAGTTCTTGGGTACATTTGGTTGTCTAATGGAATAATCTTTGTTACTGCATAGATGTATTTTGCATAAAGTAGGTGACTTCTTTTACTATATTAAGACAGGTAAATGGAAAGTATATTCTAATCCAGCTAAGAGAAAAAGTGCGGGTTGTTTTTTTGTTTTGTTTGTTTGCTTGTTGTTTGTTGTGGTTTTTTTAATTAGGAGTGTCTTCCAAGGCCGCAATAAAAATAATTTCTTTTTATGGTTCATGAAATAGCTCAATATATCAACAATTTCTTTTTAGTACTGAAAATAATTGGTAGTGAAGCCAAGAAAAGCATGCTTTAGTTCAGAATCCTTAAAAAAACCAACAAGAAAACCAAACAAAAAACTCTACAAAAACCAAAAAACCCAAATCAATAACTGTCATAGTATAAAGAAGGTGAAGAATTTTATTTCCTTGTATATGTATGTACTGAAAAAGAGGGTTTTTCTCTATTGTCAGTACTTCATAAAGCTTCTTTGACTGAAGTTCTTTTCAATCTCTTCCTCAGTATAAACTAAGCAATGTTATGCTTAATATAAACCACCTTTTTAAAAATGGTATTTCCTTGTTGTGCAGTAATACTGCCAGTGATAACTGCTTAAAATAAAGATCGAAGTGTAGAAATTATTTTACTTTAAACCTAATGGTTCATATTCTTGGGTTTTTCCTCATGTTTGTACTTCTTTTTAATAAAAGTAAAATACATAATATACATAATATATAATTTAAAGATTCAGAATTAAAAAGTATATCAACCAAGATAAAACTTTGTTGAAATTCAGAGCTGAGACCTGAATTGGGTCCTTATTCTTCAGTCCAGTCTGGATTTGCCTATTCAAATTTGATACCATAAAAAATTGTTGACATGTTCTGGTGAATCAGGAAGCAGTATTTCATGAGAAGTTTTATGTTCATATTTCATTACAAAGCACTGATATTCTTGAATGTGCTTTTAACTTTGCATTGTTATGTGTTATAATATCATGAAATGAAAAGGGTTATCACTAGAATTTTCCTTGTTTCCCCTTCCCCCTGAAGAAAGTGTGGCCACATAGTATAAAACTGAAATTCTTTGCTTTTCTTTTTCATGAAAGATAAACAATATATTATATTTTGGGTGAAATCATAGAAAAATAAACAATTCATTGGACCAAACCAAGAAGCATGTAATCACAGAATTGACTACCTTGTAAAAGACCTTCGGGATCATCAAGTCCAAACATTACCCCAGGACTGCCAAGATCCACTAAACCGTATCACTAAATGCCTCATCTACAGTTTTTGAACACTTCCAGGGATGAGGATTCTATCACTTTCTTGGGAAGCTTGTTCCAATACCTGACCACCCTCTTGGTTAAGAAAGGTTTCCTGCTATCCAATCTAAGCTTCCCCTGCTGCTGAAGCTTGAGGCAGTTACTTCTTGTCTTATCACTTGTTACTTGATAAAAGAGGTTGACCCCACCCCACAACCACCTTCTTTCAGGCAGTTGTAGAGAGGAATAAGGTTCTCCCTGAGCCTTCTGTCTTCTCTAGGCTAAACAACCCCAGGTACCTCAGCCATTCCTCATAAGACTTACTTTCCAGATGCTTCACCAGTTTTGCTGCCCTTTGGACCCACTCCAGCACCTCAATGTCTGTCATGCAGTGAGGGGCCCAGAACTGAGCACAGGATTCAGGGTGCAGCCTCGCCAGTGCAGAGTACAGGGGATGATCACTGTCCTGGTCCTGCTGGCTACGCTATTGCTGATACAGGCCAGGTTGCTGTTGACCTTCTTGGCTGCCTGGGCACAAGCTGGCTTATATTCAGCTCTGTCAATCAGCACTCCCAGGTCCTCTTCCTCTAAGCAGCTTTACAGCACTCTGCCCAAAGCCTGGAGCATTGCAGGGGATTTTTGTGACCCAAATTCAGGATGCGGCACTTTGCCTTCTTGGATGTCATACCACTAGCCACAGCCCATCAGTCCAGCCTGTCTAGATCTCTCTGCAGAGACTTCCTATCCTTCAGCAGATCAGCACTACCAGCCAACTTGGTATTTTCTGTAAACTTACCAAGGGTGTGCTTGATCCCTTCATCCAGATCATCAATGAAGATATAAAACAGCACTGGCCCTAAAACTGAGCCCTGAAGGACAGCACTAGTGACATGTCACCAACTAGATGTGATGTCAGTTCCCAGCACTCTTTGGGCTTGGCCACCCAGCCACTTTCCAGCCCAGCAAAGAATCCACGTAATCAGACAAAGAGCAGCCAATTTCCTAAAAAGAATGCTGTGGGAGACAGTGTCGAATGCTCTACCAAAGTCCAAACAGACAATGTCCATGGCCTTATGGATCTGTCTGAACCTAATTAGTGACTGCCTAATGAGGAGGCACCAAAGTACCTCATGGGAGTTGTGTAGGTGTGTCATGCCCTCCTTTCCTAGGCTTTTCCTGGGTGTCCTACATTCTTTAAGCATACTGCGGTTTTCCCTTGGCTGACAACAGCAGCAGATTACATGCATATTGTCTGCCTCAGAGACAGAGAGCAGGTCTCAATAGAAAGAACAGCTCTGCTAGCTGTTGGCTATAGGGGAGCAGCATATGCTAAAAGCCAGTAGCTCTGCCCTTAAGAATTTCAAACTATCTCCTCTAGTTTGACTCTGATTGCTATGATTACATGCAATAAGAGTTGTAAGGCAGTTGTTCTGTGCTTAATTAAAATAGCGACCAGTTTGGTGAATTACTGTGTTCCCCCTTGCATGGAAACTATAATACTGATCTTACTTGCTATTTTTTAAGCTGCTGGAAATTATGTTGGTTTTGATACATTTAGCTCTTGTTGACCTTACAGGGTCAGAAGTTGGACCTTGATGCAGCCTTATCTTGAATACTGTGTGCAGTTCTGAGCCCCAAAATTAAAGGATGGTAAGGCCCTTGAATGCATCCAGAGGGCAACAACACTGGTGGAAGGGCTTCAAGTAATGCCCTATGAGGAGCTCTGCCTTGCATTGTAAAATCGTACTTGCATTTTGGTTTTAATTCACGTGCTTTAATGGACAGGATGTTCTCAGAGGTGAATTACACAGTTGTTTGAACAAATGTCAGAGTTTGGCAAGGAAGAAGCTATTTTCAGTTGTTGGGACGGTTTAATGGTTGTATTCAAATGCATTTTTAGCAGTTTGGTTTCATGTGCCAGGTTTCTCTTTCACTCACTTCACTCCCTTCCAAGAATCAAGCAGGGAAATCCTGTTTGAGAATAATTCTTGATTACTTGAGAATAGTTCTTAATTACTTCCCTTCTGTGCAGATCATACTTCTTAGGTGAAATTAAACACATTACTTGGGTGAAATATGTACATGATTCAATTAAAAACTCAGCATAAGGTATCCACCTTGTGTTAGTGCCAGCTACTTATACTTTCAGCTACTGAACTGACAAAATAAGTATTCTTGCTGGTTTAGATCAAGATTCGCTAATCCTAAACAGATAGAATACAAGTGTTTTAGAGAGAATATCAGTAAGCCTGATAAGTTACAAAGATTCTAGCTGGATCCTGATGTTTAGCTTTTTTCTTTTTCATAAGGTACTAATATTTCAGCACCTACAAGTTTCTTTTGTTGAATGTAATTGTGGTACTTGTGATTCTTTATTAGAAGGATTTCATTGCTTTGTAATCCCTATTTTTGTAGCTTTAATTTTTTTATCAATATTAAATTATTTTTTGCTACATTCAGATTTTGAGTCATAAATTTTAGTGAACTCATGCAATGGTTATTTTTAAAGAAACCAGCCTGAATCAGCAAAAACACTTGCAGTTGTCATCTGCAGTAGTTTCCTAGGAATGTAGGAATTTGACCTTCTCTAAAGGAAGGAGGAAGGAAAAAAAGGAAAACCAAACAAACACCAGCACCCCTCAGTCACCGCATTGTCAGTAATTTAGAAGTGGGCATAGTTTTCTACGCCTAAAATTTAAAGAGGCTTTTCTTCACTAAAACATCAGAGGGGCAACAGTGTCAACTACAGATTTTATAGGGACAATAATACATTAATGATGGTGTGGTTAATTTAAATGAATACATATGATAACAAGATAGTGAAAGAAAATCACTGAAATAGTGGGGAACATAAAGTATAAAAAGGAAAAACTACGTATATAATTCATAATTGGCATGTTTTCTGGAAAGCCTAAGAATTTGCATTTTTGGACTGTCTGAAATGAGATTTGAAAGATCTGAGAGTAGTAAACTTAAGCCATAAAATAAATTAATTAGATTAGAGATTAAGGGGTGATCATGCAAAGAGACTAATGAGGAGTAGAGTTTGTAACTAGGCCAGATATTCACATTGGGATGTTTAGGTTATGGACAAGTATTAAAGCTAAGAACAGCTGCAAAGAATGGGGGATAGGTATCCTAATAGTATAGGGGTTAATCTCTCACCTGAGACAGCTCTGATTCCAAAATTATTTGGTAAAAAAAATGTGTGTAGGAGATTTTCTTGGGACACATAAAGCATTGCAAATTTCCATTTCATGTGAATAAAGAATAACATCATTAACTATATCAAAAGTATTTTTGCAGTGTATTAAACATAATACTCTCCAAAACGTTACAACCAAACATCTTTGGTTGAAGATAACATTTTTAATATAATTAAAGTATATTTGTTATTCTTTGGAATGGATATTACTTATTTTAGTATGACCTTGAGAAACTAAAACGTATGAGCAAACTAAGTAGGATTAAATTTTCTTTGTAGGAACAGAAGATGTATTTTGATCAGAATGAAATAACTAGGAAAAACCTATTATATTTCTGCATTCATTAAAATTATTTTAATTTTGTCTGGAGCTCTCTGATGTTAAGTACTAACTAACAAATAAAGTAATGAAAATAATAAATATGTCTAAATGAGAAGAAATTTAATGGGAATTAAAGGAATATCTTTCAGAGACATAAAAGAGAGCTTAGAGTGAAAATGACTGATTAAAAGGTAAGTTTTATGATCCATCACTTGAAAGTTATCAATGTAGGTGTTCTTATCACCAGGCTGATATTCTGATGTTAACACAATTTTAATAATGAACTTAGATTAACAATTTTATATTCCTGTGTAGTCAGGATTTTAATTCTTTATGTTGATACGCAAAATACTACAGCAAATTGTATAAATATGTGTTTTCTATTCCCAATTTTTATAATCATTAGTTCTTTCTTGTCTAACCAGGAGCCTTTTGTTATGTGCAAATTAGGTCAGAGAAAGAAATATCAAGTGGGATTAAAATAGGTGGCTGGAAGAAAATGTTTTGGATAAAGAAAATGGTGAAAAGATAGATTAAAAGAAAAGCATTCATACCTGCCATAAGAATACAAGAAAAACTTATTGAAGCAGATCTATTGAAGGAAAGAAAAAGGAGACACTTATGTGATGATTAAAATTGTCATGAGTAAAAGAGTTTTGTACCTTGGAATTAGTGGTGAAAGGAAGGTAAGGAACTCTGTTTGGTATGTAATAACAATTCATAGAGTCTTCTACATTAATCTTCTGTATCAGCTAGTTCCTTGATACTGCATCTCCAGGGCAATCCTCTGCAGCATTAAGATATATACTCAGAAGGAAAACTAGAACACAAAAAGGAATAGATCAGAAGGAAGGGAAGCCTTAAAAAAAAAATCAAAACCCCCAAATACCCATGTGATGAAAATATGTAAAGCAGTAAATAATGACAGAGAAAATAAAACCCCTTTTAGAATTATTTTGAAAAATATTTTCCTTTAATATGAGTAAACTCTTCCTGCAAAGCCTGAAGAATGACTTAAAAAAAAATAGGCATTAAATCAATATTTAATTTCACAGAAGGACATAGGCACAGGAAGGCTTTTCTTTAAGATAGCTTTTAAAGCAGAAAGAAAATAAAATCTGTAATTGAAAAATATATAGACTTCAGTCTTCTGAGTTGGTTTTTTTAAAGTACTTTTTGCAGTTTTGATTAGTAAAATTGAAGAAAAACTCAGACCATTTTGCCTGCTCCTTAGGGACAATCTGGGGAATGTCCAGTGTCCAGTGGAATACAACCACTGGACATTCCTCATCCATATGTGGTTGTATTCCTCATCCATGTGTGGATCGGGTGGAATTTCTTCTATTTAAGTGTAGTGCTTAAACATTAGGAAACAAACCTTTTTCTGAGTGGTTTCTTTCCTAATTTCATGGCAAGATATGCAAACATTTTCCTTTGGTTTCAACAAAATCTCATGCTTAATGATTCAGTATGCAATACAGGAAGCTGCTCTCAGAGATGACTAGTTATAGAGCAGTCACATTCCACAGACGAATAGGGGATTGTGGCATGCAAGAGGGGTTTACTGAGCTGGGGAAGCGTGGTTTTGACAGTGTCAAATGCTTTGAAGAAGTCCAGGTAGATAATGTCTGTTGCTCCTTTCCTTATCAAGCAGTGCCATAACCCTGCTGTAGAAGGTCACTGAATTTTTCAGGCATGATTTGCCGTTAATGAAGCTGTGTTTGTTGTCACCAATCACCTCCTTATTTTCTGTGTGCCTTAGAGTATTTTCTAGGAGGATCTGCTCCATGATCTTGCCAAACACTGAAGTAGGACTGACTGATCTGTAGCTCTCCTGTTCTTCCTATTTTGTCTTTTTAAAAATACTTTTATTTCCTCTTATTTCAGAGGAATAATCGTATTACTATTAATATAATCTTATTATGATGATTATAATTTGTCTTTTCCAGTCAGTGGGAATTTTACCTGTCATGACTTCTCAAAGATGATGGATAGCAGCTTACCTACCATCTGTCTTGATCAGAGTAAGCATTACTTAGCAACAACTAAAACATTTGTGTGTTATCAGCTTTGTTCTCAGACTAAAGCTGAAACACAGCACTGCACCAGGGACTAGGAAGGAGAAAAATAACTGTTACAGCTGAACTAAGGGCAGGGCTTCAGCTTTCCTAACGTGATACCTGGCTGCTCAGACAAGTTCTCCATATTCCTCCCAGCCTACCTGTCCTTGCCCCACTTTCTGTAGGCAGCCTTTCTGTATTGGATATTGTCCATGGAAGTCCTAATCAAAAGGTATAATTACTTCTAGTACTATGAGTGAGATTGTACTATGAATGCAAAAGACAAACAAAATGTAATATCCCGTTTTAGCTCCACTGGAAAAAAAAAAAGATAATGCTAGAGTTTTGCACATCAGTGATTTAGTTCAAATCCAAAGAATACCTCAAGAGCTAGTGGAAATCATAGCTGTTGATTGAAAGGTGCTGAGCTGATATTTGGTTCTTGAGATAGGTTAAGCCTTGTTCAGCTAAGTGACAGTAAGTGATAAAACTTTGCATCTACTGCTTTCTGTCTGGCAAGTTCTGCTTGAGACTTGCAGGACTGGGCATCTTTTTAAACAGCAAAAATACAATAAATTAAGACACTACATGCTTTCCCATCCATTTCTTCTGGAGTTAGAAGAAAATCTTTTGTGGTTCTCAGCATTTTGCAGGACTTGGCCCTGAATGCAGAAATTGGCCTTTTGGTTTCTTACTGAAGTATCACAGTATGCTAGAGATTGGAAGGGACCTCAAAAGATCATCTAGTCCAATCACCCTGCCGGAGCAGGAACACCTAGATAAGGTTACACAGGAACGTGTCCAGGCGGGTTTTGAATGTCTCCAGAGGAGGAGACTCCACAACCCCCCTGGGCAGCCTGTTCCAGTGTTCCGTCACCCTCACTGAGAAGAAGTTTCTTCTCAAGTTTAAGTGGAACCTCTTGTGTTCCAGTTTGTACCCATTTCCCCTTGTCCTATCATTGTTTGCCACTGAAAGTAGAGTGTGAGTTTGATAAATATGCTGGACTGGACTGAATATCTACTGAAGCATATTTTGAAGTACTTCTCCCCAAAATGTCATATATAAATAGAACTACTTTAAAATATTGCAGGCATCTAGTTTTGTAGAAGACCTTTTTTAGCCTCTCTTGTATGCTAAAATTATTGTAAGCTATCTCTGTAATTTCCGGATCATTAACCATTTTTCCTTAAGCAAAAACATCCTTGTTCAGAGGTTGCTTAGTGTGCAATCTGGTTGCTCATGGAAAGCATGTAATGCTTTCATGAGATTTGAAGTATCTGTTACCATACCATTATTATTACTGTGTCATAAGTTGCTTACTGTCTCCAGAAGTTGCTCCCATTTTGTGTGTGTGAATGGGATTGAGCTGTTCTTCAGAATAAGACCAGCTTTGGTATCTGGTAATGATATTAATAAGTAAATATCAGGAATTTACTGAAGAAGTCATTGAATTTGCATATAGAGTTTAACATTCAAGGATATGGTGGTAATATCAGACGTCATGTGGAATAAAAGTATTCCCTGAGATCACAAATGTTTTGGACTTGACAGAAGAAAAAAAAAGTGTGGTTCAGCATACTTTTCATAGTGCTGAGAGTTCTTCCCTTGGTCATTGCAAGGTAATGGTTTTTTGCAGGTGAAGGACAATGGCATACTTAAATATGCAGCCTTCTTTTAGAAAATACGTCAGTTTTGTCCGCCAAGAACTAAAGTAGTTTCATAAATATGTTCCTCTACTTCAGTTAGAAAAGGTTTATTCTCCTGGACATGTACCGCTCAGTTACAGGTATTGTCAGATGGGATAAACTTACTGAGAAGGATAAACAGTAAATCAAAGAGTCTCCTAATGTGTGTTTTTAAGTATGTAAATGTAAATTGTGATTACTGTATTTAATAAGTGTATACATGATAATTAATGCTAATGAATATTTTTGACTACATAAATATCAGAGTGAAAGCTCATATCTAAATTCCTGTTTCTTGAAGCAGACATTTTTCTCAGATGTATTGATCTAAGCTGATGTTACATAGCAGCTCCTTAAAAAAGATACATTAATGTTTCAAATTGCCACCTTTCACATCTGCTGCCTCATATTATGGGTAGTGAACAATGTAGTCTTTTTCTTGGTTTGCTTTGTAGGACTATTTCATTTGGATAATGATTCATACTTTTAGAGTTTTAAGTTTTGACTTTTAAAGTATTAACATTGATGAGGTATATATCATATTCTTATGTGTGGCTCACTTATCTGGTTTATTATTGATTAGTGAATATGAAGGGGAAATAGGTTTTAATTTCTGTTTGTCTTAGTTTCTGTACTTCAGTTTCTTTTAGCTAAATGAAGATATATTTATTATCTTGATTGTAAAGTGTTTTATGAAATACTGATGATCAGTATTAGTGATTAGAATTAGTGATTTCTAACACTTATTGATGCCTTTTTCTTTGCTTCTCTTAGCAAAAAGAATATTTTATTTTGCTTCCATTTTTAGTACAAAGGCTGAATTATGATATTTTTTAAAATGGCCAGTCAGCTCCAAGATACCTAGGAGCTATTTTTCCTCTCCTAAAAGTTATTCAGTATACAGAGTGCTTCTTCTTTTTCCATTTCTATTCCCTGCAGCACCTTATAGTAGGCATTAATTCCCAAATGTAGAGCTCCCTTCAGTCACCCACATACTTCTGATATCTTCCCACTGCTAATGAATATGAATGAAATGAAAAGCAGTCCCTCATAACTTTAAATAATTATTGTGGATTCTAATAGAAATGAGCAAGTTTACATAAAACACTGTAAAGTATATTCTTTAAGAGCCCTCCCTGTAATTCTTTGAAGAACAGATGTCACAATGTGCTGCAGTAATCCCTCTGAGAAAGGGAATTGTATTGAATTGGAGGCATAAAAGTCACACAAGAGGCAAATACTTAAATTCTTATATTAAATTTTATACAGTATTGTGTGTATGAGTAGACCTGCTTGCATTATTCATTGTACATAACTTATTGGCTGAATTTAAGCCCTTTATATTGAAGCATGCTATGATTTTGATAGCTTTATTTTGTGGTTATTTATAGCTCTCTCAATGAAGTCTTTGTGAGAACAAATGTACAGTGCATCTTGTTATGAAAAATACTTGGCCAAAATGATGGTATGAAAATCCGATGTGTTTCAGAAGTTCATTATTAATCCGTTTCCTCAGAAATAAAGTATAAATATTTGCTTTAGGTATATTGTAATCAATATTGGAAAAAATTGCATAATGACCAACAGCACACCTACATCTTCTCTTGGCTTAAACACTACCATACAGGTGTAAAAAGAGAATAGATTTCAGGGTAACCCGAAATGCAGAGTAAATA
The DNA here is from genome assembly GCF_033783945.1 of Neopsephotus bourkii. Classification (NCBI taxonomy): domain Eukaryota; kingdom Metazoa; phylum Chordata; class Aves; order Psittaciformes; family Psittacidae; genus Neopsephotus; species Neopsephotus bourkii. The sequence continues at coordinate 2,236,027 of NW_026901363.1, read as the reverse complement.
CGGACAATATAATTAACTGGTTTTTGATGGATAATTAATGGCTAAGTTTTGAACTTTCTTATTTTAGGAAAATTACTCTAGAACAATTAAGCAGACTCTGATAGCAAGTGGGAGTGTATAAGGCCAATGTGAGTGTAAACTGAAAATCTTTATTAAAATATTGTCAACACTATAAACCTACACGAGAATCCACATAGAATCAGAGTGAACTGAAGCTTTAGCTTGTCCTGATGAAGACAGATGGAAAGTACAAATGCATCCCTTCTAATGATAATGCTGACACTACTTGTTTATGTTAGCAGTAATGTCTAATTCTTTTCTAGACAGAATATGTATGTAGGTATGTACCTGTAAGTATAAATAATAATGAAAAGAAACATCTCATTGCAGGTGTCTCCAAGTATGACATACATGCACAAAACCGCTAAATTATTTTCTTAGCCTGGTTACTTCATTTGGGTTAATGAGCTTGTGTACTCACATTTAGCAATAATTACACTAGTTTCCCAAATTGCAGTCTCTAATGTTCAAAGCTGATGTCTAGGCTGAAGGAAAATAAAGAGATCCAAAAAGTGCAGAAATAAAATAGTGAGAAAATTAGCCATGTCAACTGTGAAAATTGTGGCACAATATCCAGTACTGGATACATGTAATGTATCACATAGTGTACACATAATGTCATATTGGAGTACAATATGTGTAGATTACGTTAACAAGGTCTGTTAAATTGTCCCAATGTACCGGAACTGTGTTAAAACAAAATGTGGATGGAAGACTTTATATAACACTTATACTGTCTTGTTGTGATGGCATTAAGTGCATTGTAGGGCTCAATGCTTAGGTATTAACCTGTCCATTCAACAGGTAAATATGTTGTGGTCATTAGGATTTGAAATACTCTGACACAAAGCCAAACACAGCTAAAGTCAGTTTTCACAGCAGAAGTGGAATCGGTAGTTTTGTATAAGAAGCTGGGATAGTCATCATGATACGGATGCATCACTGGGACAGAGAAGAAAAAAATCCATTCAACATCAGTGTAACTAATCACACAGTTTAATGTGGTTGGGGTCAGGATTTTAGTAGTAGCTGGATGACATCATAGCCATTCAGGTTTCTGCATGTACTCAAATAACATGTTGATTTTCTTCTATGTACAGTTATCCTTCAATAGGAACAGGAATTGCAGATGAGCAGTTACTACTGTGTTCTTAGGTAGCTGTTATGTACAACTCTGGATGAAGCCTGATAACTCTAAAGAGTCTTTGATGCAACAACAAGCAAATTAACAAGCGCTGAAAGAATGGAAGCATCTTTTGTGACTGTCTTCAGTGAATACATAACACAGGCTTGTCCTGAACAAAGTATTCCTAGAGTTCAAACATTTGGCTAGACTGATTACCCTTGTTGAGTGCTATTGAATTTCAGCTCACTTCCTCTTAGATATAATGAAAGGGCATTTTTTTATATGGGACTACTAAATACGTATCTTGTTCATCTTCAGTGAGATCCTTGTGAATTCATCCCACCAGTATAAGTGGACAAGCACTTCTCTATTGCTGTTGTAGTCAGTTGTCTTTCTTTGAGACACCAAATAAAACCACCTTTACAAAAGTAGTTCCATCTATTTTGAAAATAAAAGTTTATTTTGAAATAGAAGCTGCTGATGAGGGAGGCCATACTTAGCTCTTTGCAGTCACTCTTGTCCCAGATGTCTCTGGAGCAAATTCACTTTTTGCAGGTATGAATACAGGTTGCTATCTGAGGGACTTAAGGCATGTAGCATTATCAGGATCTCTAACTGTTTTTGCTATTACAATCAAACATCCTTGCCAGCTTCACAACCTTTTTCTCCATCCCAGTCTCTCAGAGGGCTTGCAGCAGGTGTTTTTCCTTTTGGAGTGTAATCATTTGGTGTGGCCCATTGTCAGGATGCTGTAGCTTATAATTTCTATTTCATCTCAGTCTAGTTTTTTGCTAATTTCTACACCCATATTGTGATCTCAGTGATGAGAATTCATCAGGAACAGAGGAAATCTGTTGGTTTCTTTTACGGGGGTTTTTAGTTTGTTTTTTTTTTGTTTGTTTGTTTGTTTGGTTTTTTTTGTTTGTTTGTTTTTTAACTGAAAGAAGATCCCACTGCTCACTAGTTTCTTGTATATGTAGTCCACATAAGATGACAAAACCCCCTATGAAATCATCTTATTTAGTAGTTTTATATTCTCTGTGACAAGCTACCTTGGACACTAATGCCTTTTTGTGGATTTAAAGATGAAACAGTGTTCTGCGAGATGTATTTATATTTTGGATTAATAATGACATGCGTGAAAACCTCCAAAATAGAATGTAAAATTGTTTTTTTTTTTTTTTAATTTAATTCTTCTTTGATATAAGTGTCAGGATAGAACATCCTGAAAACCTTCAAGGTGGTAGACTTGGAAATGGGATCTGACGTGTAAGACTATTCCATGGAAACAATTAAAAGTTTTGATTCAGCAAAAAGCTTATGAGCTATGGTAATTTAAGCTCCTGGCAGTTCTTTTTGAAACCTATGAAGCACTTGGAAATAATCTTACTAAGTCTCAAACTAAGTGCTGTTAGTGTTCTCTTATTCTTAAAATGGCAGCCTTAGCAAAAGTATTCCTAAACAGAATAGAAATGCAAGACTTTCAGGAGTGTGTTGTTAGTTGGAGTCATGGTAGACAAAGTAGTTCTTTTTTATTTTCTTCTGTTTTTTTTTTTTTTACTTGTTGACTGTGTTATTAATACATTTAGTTTTGTGATGCATGTTCTGATTTTAATTGGTATTTAAGATAATAATTAAAGCAAGCAAGTTCTGGTGTCCTCAACATAAAAAGGACATGGATCTGTTGGAACAAGTCCAGAGGAGGGCCACGAGAATGATCAGGGGACTGGAGCACCTCCCATATGAAGACAGGCTGAGAAAGTTGGGGCTGTTCATCCTGGAGAAGAGAAGGCTGTGTGGAGACCTCATAGCACCTTCCAGTATCTGAAGGGGGCATATAGGGATGCTGGGGACAGACTCTTCATTAGGGACTGTAGTCATAGGACAAGGGGTAATGGGTTAAAACTTAAACAGGGGAAGTTTAGATTGGATATAAGGAGGAAATTCTTTCCTGTTAGGATGGTGAGGCACTGGAATAGTTTGCCCAGGGAGTTTGTGAATGCTCCATCCCTGACAGTGTTCAAGTTCAGGTTGGATGAGGCCTTGGGTGATCCTGCCCATGTCAGGGGGGTTGGAACTTGATGATCTTAAGGTCCTTTCCAACCCTAACCATTCTATGGTTCTGTGATTCTACTGCATATTTTATATTTTATTAGCATAACATTACCATACTGGTCAAGCCAGAATAAACAGTGTCCACATTTTAAGATGGTTACAGTGTTAATTATTTTACACTGGAGTTTGTTATTTTATACTTATCAGTAAATTGGCTCAACTGATAAATATTAAGACCAGATCCTTGTGAAATATGCTTGCTTAAAACCTTGTTTCAGTATTTCAGAGAACATATTGCTGGCAAATGTGATTAGTTTGTGTAACTGAATTAACACCTACCTAAGTAATATGCACACTTGCTCCTTTTTATCTGCCTAACAAGATTCCAGTAAAAAGTAGAAAAGGTAATTGTATTTTTCCCCATAAAAGACCATTTTAAAAATTAAAAAACTTAACAAAGTTGACCTTATTTTACTGCATTCCTCTTTATGGGGATGTGAGCTTTAAAACATAAAAAGTTTCCTTAAAACCCATGAAATTGTGTGTTTACAGTTTGCACAGGTTTACATCATGGAATGATGCAGAATGAGAGAAATGTCTCTGAAGCTATTATGTTTCCACAATGAATGTGAATGCAAATACATTTCTGTGTGTGTATGTGTACATGCTACTACTATTATATGCAAGTGTTTTTACCCAGTTTTGTGCATTTTGAAATGCTGGCCAGTTCCTCTCATTGACCTCTGACTCCTGAATGTATCTTTTTTTTTTTTTTTTTTTTGCCTCATTGTTCAGCATCTCATTCCCACGAAATCTCCTTCCTGGCTTTTTGGTTTCTTTGTTGTTTTCTTTAGACATGCTAGTAAAATTTGGTACTATTAATTGTAGTCGTGGTTTAGACCGGCAACTGCTGGTTATTCCTTACTCTGGGTCAAAGAATTTTTTACACTCTGGAAAAGTTGTGTTTTGTATGTTATCTTTAATGGACTTCTCAGTATTTCTTCAATAGAGATAGACTTGTGAACGATTACATGCCACTGCTAATGAAAGTGCAGTAAATGGTAGTCTTTTGTTTGTCCTTTGACATCATGAATATATTTTGCCTGTCAGCTTTTTTTGTAAGTTTTAAGAAGATTGTGGACATCTTTCAAAGACATATCACAAAATTTTTGTTAGCTTTAAAAAAAAAAAAAAAAAAACAACAAAAAAAGCTAACCAAAATTCAAACTGAAAAACCACTGTTGATCCAGAACTTTAAACGAGTAACAACCTTTCTTTTAGGCATTATAATGAAGAATTACTGGACAAAAGTCCTTCATTTCCTTAGATAATACTATTGTATCAAAACATTTTTCTTAAAATTTAATTTTCCATATTTTTAGAACTTTTATTCTTTCTAATGAACAGGAAATAGAGAATTTCTTTTTAGTCAATGACAAACTTTTAACTTCAACTATATTTATAAGAAAAAACTTCAAAATGAATAGAGAGTAATTGTGCATGAAGGTAGTGGGATATTTTTTACAATTGAAAAGTTTTTAAAACTCTTCTGTTTTTCACTGCATTAGGACACAAAGTTTTTGAAGCTTGCTAAAGTTAATACTAGGAAAATTTGTGTATGCTATTTTGGTAGTTGGCATTTTATAATGCAGTCTCTTTCAAAACTGTAGCACATTGAATCAGTCATATTTTTGCATTATACTTAGAAAAGCATTTTGCACAAATTTGTTCACATGGAGAAAAGTCTTTAGCCAACTTGCCCGGGGCACATTTGTGTCCCCTACCCCTTCCAATTATTTTCACTCTATCAAGGATTTTCTGTCTTTATTTTGTCACAAATTGTATGGCAGTGAAAGCTGAGGAAGTTAAACCTTAGTACGTCACTGATTGATTTTTCCACCTGTACTGATTGATTGCCTCTAAACAAAAAAAAAACAAAACTAAAACCAAAATCCTCAAAGAAAAACACAAACCAGTGTGAGCTGAATAGACATTGTTTGTATCTTCTGGGGACATAGCATTTATGAGTAAGGAAAAAACATTATTTACTTTCTCAATTTTCTTACAAACCTCTTATGGACCTTCCTAAAGAAGCTGTTATATTCATATATGGTATAGTTTAATACACATTGCATTCTTGCATGTATGGAACATAGGTGGAAAACTAACTCGATAGCAATATGAGGTGCATGAAGCCTGACTGTCATGCTGCATCATTTATTGTGTATGAAAGCTGTTGCGGGGGGGGTGTTGCAAAATAAAGCCAGAGAATACGGAAGGAATGGAGGACTTGAGAGGGCATAGAAACAAGGAATGCAGATACATGGCTGCAAAGTCACATAGCAAAAGAAGACTGAGGAAGAGAAGTATAATTTCAGCCATACATTTTCTGGCATTCAAACAGGTAAAATCACAGCACTGTATTTGAGGGACTTCTGGTTAAAAACTGGTAAACGGTAGCAAAGGGGACAGAGGAGATTGAAGATGCTGGAAGGAGGATAATTTGACTCTTAATAATAATATAATAAATGCTAGCAAAACCAGAATTGATTTTAGAAGGGGGTGTGTTGGACCACCCAGAGGCAAAGTGAGCCCATTTATGTAATCACTCAAGAAAATACAGAACACTCAAGTACATCAGAGGGAAGGAAAACCTGTACTTGTTAAAAACTGATTTATTAGAAAAATACTTTTTTCTGTTTTTTTTTTGTTTGTTTGTTTTTTTTTTTTTTTTTTCTCTTTATTATGTCTGCATGGTAGCAGCAGAAGGGTAAGGCAGAGTTTCAGCCAGGAAAGCTGGGACTGACTGTAGCTACAGCCAGAGTAACATATGATGGAGCTTGTAACAGGCCCCTTTCCAAAACTGCCAGTGAGAAGGTTTCAGAGCACTGTGACAGCACTGCTACCTAGACATGGGAAATGATACTGAATATCAGCCTTGGTCTCTGTCCAGATTTTTTGAGACTATATTATACACACACAGAGGCATTAAAAACAAAGGCAACATAACCATACAAACCCCTCACAAACTACCCCCCTGCCCCCCAAAGGCCACTAAACAGCATTGCAGCAAAATCAGAAAGACAAAGAGCAGTTATGACAGTACTCTTTCATATAAGTATTAATTGGTTTTGCCTGAGCTTTTCCAGCTTGGGAAGTTATTCTTACTGCCTAGTGGCCCTGAACTTTCCTGAATGACTAGGAAATTTGCCCTTATCTATCACATGGACAGCCATAACATCTGACTTGTGTGTTTCCCAATATTTGAGTAAAAGAAAGATTTTTGTCTCAAATGGATACTCTTAGAGAAAAAATAGGTCAAGACAATCTTCTGCACCTTCTCAGACTGCCAGAATTTACTGTTCCTATTCCCTTTGGAGGGAAGTAAGATGAGGAAGTATTTTGCTGCTTTTTTTCAGGTATAACCTGTAAGTGCATTTAGGTTTTTAAGAAATGCTTCAATTAAAATTTATAATTGTCCTTTGCTCATTTGGGGGAGGGGAGAATGGCTGTTTTGCCATTATTCTGTCAATAATACACTTCAACAAATGAGATACATTTATTTATTTACTCTGTGCCTTTGTTTCTCTTTGTGAACTGTGTCTAGTCAGTAACTCCACTGCTATTCATTGCACTGAAAGGAAGAGTCTCTTCAGTGTTCTCTCTGTAAATTCTGAATTTATATATTAGACTAAAAAAAGGCCAAACACCCACATAAAAACCCCAAACTCTGTCAGCCTAGTAACAGGCACAGAAAGACTGCATAGAGGCAGATGGGACATAAAGTAGGTGTTTTACATTACAAAACCCAAAACATCTAGTAGCCTAAGTCTTAATTGACTTTGACAGTGTTGTGAGAATAACGGGGGGGGGGGGGTGGGGGGGTGGGGGGGAGTCGGAGGAAAGTGTTGTGGAAGGAATTTTAAAATAATTACTTTTAGTTCTAAAGTTTTTAATTTTGGAAGGAGTGGTTATTGTGTCGGAAGTAACTCTAACAAGATAATTGAGAGAATGTTTTTTGTACTGCAGTAGTATCAGGACTTTAGTGCTACAGAAATCTTGTATGATAAAGATATTGGTTTAGCATTTATCTATTTAAGGACTTATCTAGTAGCTTCATGAAAGCATCTCAGAAAGACTTGTGGGCATGTGTTTTTTTCTGATGGAGAAGCTTGAGGTTCAGATCGTTGAATGTCATGTAACTTTTGTGAATGCCAAAAAGTGCATGTCATACATCCTTTTCTCCAGCTAGCTATTACAGCTGTACTACAGATTGTGACTTTGTAGTTTACTCTGTAGAGACCTACTGCTTCAGTTCTGGAGGCCTGTGAGTCAGTTCCCTCTGTGACAGCCAACATATTGTCAAGGTAACCATGATCACAACTTGCCACTGGTTGTCAAAAGAATTAGTGGTGTTAGCAGAGTTTTTCATAAAGCACACACACCAAGGTTGTGTAAGTATGGGAAGAGGCAGGGCTTTCCTTTCATCATACTCCATCTGCAGCTGATCCAGTGAGAATCTTGTTCATTTTATTAATCAGTACAAGGGTATTATGCCTTAAACTTTTCTAACGAGAATCTGAGCAGCATAGGAGATTTGCTTAGTGGAGATAAACTATAGAAAACAATAGTAAATAATTGAACATTGAATAAGGGCTTACCTTACCATTAAACCCTACGGTATAGAATAGCTTATAGAAATTTTTTAAGCAGCTTCCATCTGTCTAGGATTTTATAGTGAGGATATGATGACCATATCCGCTGCCAACACTTGCAGTTGCAAACTGTTTATTTGTTGCAGCAAGCTTTGATGTTGCAAAATCATCGAAGCTGGAAAAGTCTTTGTGTGAGTGCTCTATAAGGCAGCTGAAGGATTCATTCTCTGGCCTTTTAGTAGTAAAAAAATATGGCAGAACATTTTAAGTATTCATTTAAAATAGTTTTGTACTATTACATATGTCCCCTTCCCTGGGAGCTTCTGTTTGCTGCAAATTTTCAAGTTTTGATTTTGTCAAGCCCTCATGGTCTGTGACACTTGAATAGCTGAGAGGGTGCCACAGACAAATACTTCTTTTTGTGAGGTTGAAGATGAGGGTACATATAATTTTTGAAGTTAATTTGCAAATAGTGATGCTATTCTGTACCCAAAGTCTAGTTAACGTGTAATTAGTTCATAAGCTAAACTATTTTATTTAACGAACATTTTCATCATGCTTTAAACCAATATACATAAAAATAATCTGATTCACTCATAACCTTCAGGTGAGCTGTATATACACAATCCAAGATAGGTTTTGCATAGATTCCACGAGGCCCTTTCACATACTGTTGAAAAGTGGCTCATATAAGGTTCCTGATTTCCCATCCTCCCGCTAGTCTTTCCCTTTCTGAGCCTGACCCAAACCTTACAAAACTCAGTGTAGATACACCACTGTCCCATGGAATCTTTCTCATCAGGCATCCTTTTCACTAAATCATACATATCCGACTATAAATAACAAACTTTTTAAACTTTACATTTCTTGATTTTTAAAATGGTGAAGATCTGGTACCAGATTTTCCTGTCAAGCAGTCTGATTTGGCTGACAACAAACCATCAACTTTGTGCAAATCGCAGTTGCAAGGGACCATTGGGGATTTTTGGTGCATTTTCATGTAGAGAATTATTCTCAGATCTGCCCTCGCAGAACAGCTATCCAGAAGGTACAGTGGCAAGACGTTACATTTATTAAAGCAGATGGTTTCTTTGCCATCATGGGCAATGTCAGCTGGTAGCTGCTGAGTGCAGAATCCATCCTAAAGTAAGCAACAAAGGTGCTAATGATGACAGAGGCAATTTCATCAGCAGTATCCAACTAAAACATTGTTAATTAAATTATTAGTCCTAAGAACTGTAAGTGAACTTTATTGGATATTTTAAGTGTCTCTAAAGCAGGCATATTTTTTGAGGGAGACAGGATTTTAATCTAATGTTCATGTTATCTTGGCAGTTATCAATCAAATATCCAAATAACAATGTTCTTTTTTCTTTCCCTTTAACTTTATAATTTTAAACAGATTTATTGCCTGGAAGCTATTGCTTATCTTCCACATACAAGCAGACATAATTACTAGAGGATAGAAATATTGGTATGTCAATTTCATAAAAATTCATACCTCTAATTAACAAAAGATTAATTTCCTGTTTCTCAGTACCATCTTCTTAATTCTTTGCATAGCTTTTCAATGAATGATAACTTCACAAAGCAACAGATTAATAAAAAAAAAGTGGAATGGGTTCTCCATCAACAACACCAATAATTATCTCTCTTGTCAAATGAGTTCTGCTGAAAGAGGTTTTGTATAATATTACAATTTGTACTGTTTCTTTTAACATAACATGTTTATTATATAACTGATACATTTCTTCCATACTTTACTCTGTCAAAGTCACCTGTCCTTGTGTATAATGAGAAACCTTGTGCAGAGGGCTAGTTAAAAGGTGCCAGAATTCTTCAGGTTTGCTTTTAGTGGCATTCAAAATTTATTAGGGGCTGATTAATTAAATTCAAATGGCTTCACTCTATGCATGCATTCTTCATATTTTTTCATCTTTTTATTATCCTGTTTACAACTTTCCATAATTACTTTTATTGCTGCTGCTTTTGTCTCTATATTTTCATCATATTTCATATTGATTTATATTTTTTATCATCTTGAAAAATGTTGAGAATACTCAATTTCTGTTTAAAGCAGTAGCTTTTTTTTTTTTTTTTGCTTTAAAAATAAGCCTTAGCATCAAATTGATTATGGATGTATAGTCAGAATTGTTCTTATTTAAGTTTTATTTCTTTACAGCATAATGTGAAGAATTATTTGAATGCAAAAATTCCTACAATCAGGAACAAAAGTTTTGCTTTAACGAGTACTAAAAGATTGTGTTTTCACTAACAGATTTTAAAACCCTATCAGGATTTTAGAATCCCTACTTAGATTATAATTCTGCAAATAACTATGCATGTACTTAACTAAGATGCACAGGAATTCAGTTATCATGACTACACTCATGGCTAATGCAAAGCACAATGAACAGAGTGATTTTATGTATCATTTTGATACATAAATCCACATTACTATTTCTTTCAGATTTTTTTTTGTTTTGCATCATAAGAATGATTTATTTAAATTTTTAGTCTGTACTATTATAAGCAATTAAAAGGAATTCCCAGAGGTATAAAATTAAACTTATATTTAATTGTGGATTGCTAGGGTCTCCCAGCAGGTGAGCTGAGAAGAAACTGAACCATTTCTTTGCATCACTGTTGCAGAATATTAGTCAAAATCTTTCAGGCCAGCAAGGAATTATTTTTCACTGTGATGCCCATCTTGCTTCTCAGTTTTTATTTCTTTCACCTTCATTGGCAGTTTATAATATGGATACCAGTCAGTCTCACCTCTGTGCCTGGCAAAATCTTGGAGCAGATTCTCCTGGAAGGCATGCTAAGGCACATGAAAATCAGCAAGGTGCTTGGTGACAGCCAGCATGGCTTCACTAAGGGGAAATCCTGCCTGACCGATTTGGTGACCTTCTATGATGGGGCTACAGAACTGATGGACAGGGTAGAGCAGTTGACATCATCTACCTGGACTTGTGCAAAGCATTCAATACTGTCCCACATGACATCCTTGTCTCTAAATTGGAGAGGCATCAATTTGATAGGTGGACCACTTGGTTGATAAAGAACTGGCTGGATGGCAACATGCAAAGAGTTGTGGTCAATGGCTCAATGTCCAGCTGGAGACCAGTAACGAGTGGTGTCCCTCAGGGATCATTGTTGGGACTGGTCTTGTTCAACATCTTTGTCAGTGACATGGACAGTGGGATTGAGTGTGCCCTCAGCAAGTTTGCCAATGACACCAAGCTGTGTGGTTTGGTTGATAACGCTGGAGGGAAGGAATGCCATCCAGAGGGACCTTGACACGCTTGTGAGGTGGGCTGATGCCAACCTTATGAAGTTTAACCATGACAAGTGCAAGGTCCTACACCTGGGTCGGAGCAATCCCAGGCACAGCTACAAGTTGGGCAGAGAAGAGATTCAGAGCAGCCCTGTGGAGAAGGACTTGCAGGTGCTGGTCAATGAGAAAATGAGCATGATCCAGCTTGAGTGTGTGCTCGCAGCCCAGAAAGCCAACCGTATCCTGGGCTGCATCAAAAGTGACCAGCAGGTTGAAGGAGGTGATCCTGCCCTTCTACTCTGCTCTTGTGAGACCTCACCTGGAGCATTGTGTGCAGTTCTGGTGTCCTCAACATAAAAAGGACATGGAACTGTTGGAACAAGTCCAGAGGAGGCCACGAGGATGATCAGGGGCTGGAGCACCTCCTGTATGGAGACAGGCTGAGAAAGTTGGGGCTGTTAAGCCTGGAGAAGAGAAGGCTGCGTGGAGACCCCATAGCAGCCTTCCAGTATCTGAAGGGGGCCTATAAGGATGCTGGGGAGGGACTCTTCATTAGGGACTGTAGTGGTAGGACAAGGGGTAATGGGTTAAAACTTAAACAGGGGAAGTTTATATTGGATATAAGAAAGAAATTCTTTCCTGTTAAGGTGGTGAGGCACTGGAATGGGTTCCTGAGGGAGGTTGTGAATACTTCATCCCTGGCAGTGTTCAAGGCTAGGTTGGACAGAGCCTTGGGTGACATGGTTTAGTGTGAGGTGTCCCTGCCCATGGCAGGGGGGTTAGAACTTGATGACCTTAAGGTCCTTTGCAACCCTAACTATTCTATGATTCCATGACTGTAAATAAGGGAAGAGTAGGGTTAATATGAAATATCTTGGCTTCAGATAAAGCCAACATGATGCTGGGTTGCATTAATAAGGGCATCACCAGCAGAGGTAAAGTCATTATCCCACTCTATTCAGTGCTGGTCAGGCCATACCTGGGATACCGTGTGCACTTCTGGTCCCTACTATAAAAAAAATCTTTGTGGACAGGCTGGAGAGGGTCCAGACAAGCCACAAAGATGATCAAAGGCCTTTGAAGACAGCTGTATGAGGAAAGGGTGGGAGAACTGGGAAGAAAAGAAAAGAAGGCCTGATACGGTATTTAAAGGGTGGCTACAAGGAGACTCCCTTTTTACAAGGAATCACATGAGGATGACAAGAGGAAATGTGTACAAGGTAGTCCCAGGGAGGATTCTGACTGAACACGAGGCAAATTTTTCACAATGAGAGCAACCAGCTGTTGGAGTAATCCCTGAAGTCCCTTCTAACCTGGTGTTCTAGGAATATTCTATGGATGGAAATTCAGAATTTGTATTGCCTCATTGTTGTTTTTTTTTTTTCTCATGAAATCAATGTTAGATTGTGGCAGGGCTGTGGTGGAGGATGTCTGTGTGAATCACTTTCAAAGGTCATCAAGTAAAGCTACCTTGCTGTTTCTAGACTCTTGGCATGACCAGAGCTATCTATATTCTTGATTGCTCCTGTTTCCTTTCTGTGGCATGCTAGTTTTGGCTTCTGTTGTTCCACTGGCTCTGAAGCTTCTGAAAAGTAAAGTAATAGAAGTGTTTTCAGGCGTTGATGACAAGGTACATGTCTTAGAAACCTTCCGGACATTTGCAGTTGCATAAAGTTGTAGAGGACTACATGGTATTGACTTCCAGTCAGCTAGGATTATGGATGAAATACAGGGATTTATTTGTCCTGGTTATACTGTGCTTCAGTTGCTGTTTGTTCTTGCATCTCAGCAAGCATACAGAATCACATATGTCTGCTTGCCTGGAAGATAATCTGTCATGCCTGTAACTTTCACTGAAGTATCCTTTGCAGGACTAAACTTTTTGAAATGAGACAGAATTATATATCATACTCAGTTTATAAAAGCTTCAGTCGCTGTAGGTGTGGGGTCAAGTAAAGTTAAGTTTGAAACAAATTAAGAATAAAAGGAAGATAAAATCATCCTTAAAGAAGGATCAGAGATTAAGCACCTTATTTGAAAAGCATGCACTTATCTGAAGAGCATGAAGAGCACCTATCATTTACCAAAAGAGGGAATGGGGGAGAGACAAGGAAGTGAGGAAAGATGTCTTTATGACTGGTATATAATTTATGGACAGAAAGGGACTGGGACAATTATTCCATTAAATGCAGGTATTTTTCTGGCTTAAGTCTCTGAAATGAATGCCACTAATCTCATAAATGAAGCAAGATTTGACTTTGAGAGAGTTAATGCTACCCAAATAGGACTGGATATAGACTTAATGAAGCAATATACTTATATATCTAAAATTATTTGACAAACTAGTCTAAAAATAACAGTCCAACTTGGAATAGGAAGAACTGGATTAATGTTAACAGGCTTTATTTAAACTCAATGAAATCCACAAGAGAGATTTTCTTACCTGTAGGATTACCACATACAACAGGAATCTGTAAGAAAGTTTAAGAGGAAGATATTCTAAAGGGAAACATACTCATTTTGTACTTGCCAAGCATTTTAGAGCAAAGAAGTATTAATATAGTTTCATAAAACAGATTGCATTCTATATACTGCAAAAGAATAACAGCACCTTTTTAGAGAAATGACCCTTCATTTTCCTCTTTGGAAGACTTTATTTTCTCAGTTACTGAAACATACCTATGCTTTAACCATTCTGTTCCAATATCCTTTGAGATAAGGTAGCACTTAGTCAGAATGAGTCCTGGCTAAACAAATATGAGGAAGGGAATGGGATGCCCAGTGAATGATGAGTGGAACACCTCAGGATAGGAAAGAGAAAAGTAGCATAAGTATTTTGGATTAAGTTTTCAACCATCTGCAAAGGCCAAGAAAAACCCACAGAATCTCTGAGACTGAAATGTATTCTGACTTATTAGCAAATACCTTGGCAGGGAAAATGTGTTTGTTTTGTGAAGCCCTTGAACTATGCAAGCTGCTGACAAAATTTGCCTCTACTTTCATGCTTTCAAAACAAGAATAATCAACTCAGAAAAGAGTAGAAATTCCTTAATAGTTGTTCAGCTGGTTCAGTGAGGAAAAGCAGGTGTTATTCATATGCACTCTGTTATGATTAAATTCATGGAACTGCTCATATGGAACTTTTTTCTAGCTGAAGTAATATCATACCTTAAAGTAGAAAAAAAGGCATGTAAAGAATCATAGCAGTAGAAAGTATTTCTGCAACCAAAACAGAAGTGTTAGTATGAAAGGCAATCTTATGAACAAACTTCAAAGTCCTTGTTGTCCTATATTTGCATTGTAAGTTTTCTAAGGAGAGGATCCTGTCCCCTGCTGTGTATTGTGAAACTTGATGTTCTGTTATTTGCAAACAAGAGCAATTAGGGTGAAGATCATGCAAAACATTTCTGGTTGTATAGTCATTAAAAATGATCTCTCTGGCCCTGCACGGCACTGCTGGGAATGTTCAAAGGCTTCTGCAGTAACACCAGAAAACAATTCCAATACTGCCCATCTCTGCCAATGTTAGGGGATTACAGGACAGTGCTGATCTCTCCAAATTTTATCTTTTTTATTGAGAAGATTAAAAAATATTGAATCTACTGGTTTTGTAGATATCTATTTTAGGTAATGTTATCTTTCTTTCATTATTTAAATTTCATTCAATTCCATATTTTTGTTCTACATGGTAAAAAATATCAAATTCAAATTGTGTTTTATGGGCCAATTGTTTTAAAGCATAATGTAGACAAAGCAATGAAATGGTATAAGTGGCTTTAATGTAGTCTGGCACCTCTGTGTCATATGCTTTAGAGAGAAACCTTATGTATAACAGGAACCTACAACCCTTGTCTCTATAAATACACCTCAAAGTGGTTTTCCCTGATGTGTTTAGATGAAAGTAAGTTATTTATTTCATTTTGTTATTTGCTCATAGGTTTGAGGTACAATGTGAAATTTGAATCCTTTTATTAGTTGCGGTCCCCAAGAAAAATGTAGATGAAAGGCAGTCTCAGATTAAAGTCCTATTCCCCACTTAAACCTGTGAAACCATGGAACAAATGATGGAAATCTGTGTTAATATTTTCAAAGGAGCATTACAGAACAGGTGCTTCTGCTTCCTTCAGCATCCCCACCTGATGGAGGAACTTGTTATAACAGAATGGCTTTTCACACCACCAGATTTAAGGCTTCTATCTTGTTCCTAAAGCAGGTGCATAGGCTGTGAATATAGCAAAGAGGGTTTCAGGTGACTACTAATTACTAATTCTAGTAATGTAACAACTCGTTTGCTAGGTTATTTTCCAAGATTTTTGTGTTATTTGGACTTGTGGTCAAGCATAAGGATGTCTCTCCAGATCAGCACATTTGGATTTTCTTCATTCGTGTATTGTAATCCACATTTTTGCTACTGTGGTTGAGTTTTGTATAACTGAAGACTTTAATTAATGTCAAGAGCTATTTAAAGGCTCTCAGAAGAGGAGTAATTGTGTTTCATTTGATGTTGCTGAAATAAAAACGACAGCAAGAAATATATTACATGGTTATATTTAATGTGCAATAGCGTTGTGGAAAAAAATTACATAGTATCTACAAAGCAAGAGAGAAAATAGTGTGTGTCTCAAAGTTATTTTGATAAATAGATCTACAATTCTAAAAGGCAGTTCATTGAAAGGTTCTGCGATAAGTTTATTCACCCTTTAAGCTCCCTAAAAGTTATCAACATCTTTCATCTGCACACTTAGAAAAACAATAGCAGGCTATTTCATAACCACTCATAAAGAAAATAATATATTACTTTTTCTCTGTGCTATTGACATCTTTAGTTACCCGAATCTAGAATCCTTTCTTCCCTACAGAGAACCTGACATACTCTGAGTGCTATATTGTAAAATTCTTCCTGGTGATGTTCAGGATATAAAGTACTACTTCTGGGAATGAAACAATAGCCTGTAAATTAGCCTTCAGTTATGTTCCAGTATGAATCCTACAGGACCTGACACCTCAGGCGTGGTTCTCTGGGACAGCAACCTATATTGATGACAAAACAGGGGGAAACATAAATCTAATACTTCCTTCTTGGTACATTATAGAACTTACAGACAGCATTTTATCTGGCTCATACATTTCCCCCCTCCCCAGTTTCTGTTTTATTACCTTCACTTTGTCTATTTATTTGTCTCCAAATGAGTCAACCACATTTTCTGCAAGCATTCTTGAAACTGGAGCACAGTACGCTATTGTTCTCTTTCTATCAAACTGACTTCTGTAAAAGTTTCAAACCAGCATCCCTCCTTTCTTTTAAGTCCCCAAAGTGTACTAACATCACTGCTGTTTCTTTTATACTTTTTTTTTTCCTATGGTTCAGATGCTCTGAATTTCATCTTCAGTTTGGATACTGACACCTTTTTCTCAATTTCAACTTTCCTAAAACATCATAATGTCTCTGTTTCTCCTAAATGAAACTCACCAGTCAGATTGCCTTTTACAGTTCTAATTCTGTTCAACGTGCTACTCAAGGTCATCTTATCAAGTCTTCATTTTCCTGTACAGTTTTCATGCATCTTCACATCACAAATGTCATAGTTCATTGATGTCTGTCAGCACAGTTGACAGCTTCTTTCCTTCCCTCACGCCCATTTTCAAGCAATTTTATCAAGTGCAAAATAATTTTTTTAGCCTAGCTTGGCTAACCAGGTTCAGTCCTTTCTGAAAGCCTGTGTGCTATACAAGAAATGAGAGAATTATGAAAGCAAGAAATCAAGAAGACAAGTTCTAGGATGAACAGCATGTTGTAGTAGTCAGAAAAAGTTTTAGACAACTTTTTCCAAATTATCCACTGGATTTCCCAATATTGCCTGCTTATTGCATATATCTTTTTGTCCTACTGCTGTCACTCCAGGGATTTCTATACTGTACTACAGAGTTTTGAATAATCCAGCTACCTGCTTGTAACTGTAAAGAGCTATTTAGTGGGACTGTTCCAATAGCTTCTTCATAAGCCTTAGGCATTGTTTTGGTTTTGAGTATATACTTGCCCTCCACCCATCAGCTCTCTCGGAAAACATCCCATAATGCTGTAAGTAGGTGTAGCAGTTCATTGCCAATTGTGTACATACTTTAAAAACTCAAATCTGTACTTCAAATCCATCTGCTAATGAGCTGAGCCTATTTCTGTTGAATTTATATTCTTTCTGACACCCATCATCTATCTCTTGCTGAGTACAGAGTTGTTTTGGAACACCACCATCAGAAATATACTAAGTGGACTTGCTGTCATTCATTGGTAAAAAGGCCTGTATGAATAAGACAGTTTTCTCCCCACCAGAACTGTGTACTAATGGTGCCTGCAAACACAATGCAACTCTCATTAAAATTAATGTGAATCAGCTTTCAGACTTGCCTGACAATTGACAGGACACCATTTAGTAAGAAAGTTTGTATTTGAAGAAAAAAAGCTACCATAACCTGTAAGATGCTTTAAATATTTGGTTTTCCTCTTTTTACTTCCCCTATATTTTTCCAAAGATCATTAAAAAAGGCCTTCTAAAGTATGACATTTGAAGAATTCCCCCTCTTAAAGCCCCTTAATCATTTATTTATTCTCCCTTTGCTTAGCGCCCATGAATGAGCATAAACTTTTGCTGAGCCTCATACTGCAGCTCTTAGTTTTTTTAAATGGAAAAGTAATTTAACAATTCAGAGCAACATTTAGGGTTGAGGCGTTGCCTAAAATGGAAGGCTGAATTTTTTTTTGTTACTTTACCCTGATGCTACTCTTCACAACTACAGTGCAGAAGATATTGTAGTGCTGTGATGTTTTTATTTTTTCTTTCATTTGTGCTTGTTTATTGCTCCTTAGCTTGGGTATGTCCAGTTCAACACTAAGTAGGCACTGCTACTAAATTCTAATCACTTGGTTGAACAAAAGCCTGCTTCATAAATCATTCTTTAATAGCCTGTCTAAAATTTCTTTAGGGTGTTGCAGCTGCATTGCAATGCTGCTTAGCCACTCAGACTCCAATTATAGAAATTATATATCTAGCAGTTAAACCAGTAAACAAGCCTACTCGGATTGGTGCAATAATCCTATGTCAGTTAGCATCCTTCATGTTGATTCTGGATTTCTGTCACTCTCTAATCCTGCTGTATCCTGAAATATCTTCTATTGCATATCTTTCCTGTACCACTTGGACTTCAGATAGAGAACTGTTTTGATTGCTGTTTATAAGCTGCCTTGATAGATTATTTCTCTAAAAATGCACATAAGTGAGTTAGCAATTATTTAAAAAATAGTATCATTAAAATATTGTGTAGCATGAGGCAGTACCGTTGAATGCAGTATAGAAGAAAGAAAAAAAACATAATATTTTCTGAGTCATTATTTTATCTCCTGGTCATGTCATGTAAAAACTAAATAATACAATAAATAGTGCTATTTTTTTTAGAACAAGGAGTAAAATTAGAGTAGTTATAAAGTTCTTGTCAAATTATTTCTGTGCCATCCATCACCTAATCATTCCTCCTTATCCTTTTTTTCCTTTTTAATAGTAGTTATTTCTGTCACAAACTCTGGCAGCATTACAGTTACATCCCAAGAACTGGTGGAAATGTAAAGGAATCATGTAGTGTACCAAATGTAAAGTGTTAATTATTTTCTTACTCCTTATTGTTAGTATTGAAAGTTTCCTCTAGTGGTATAAAATGCTCACTAAGATAATGATAGGAAAGAGTTGCAGGTGAGGGAGATACAGAAGACAGCATATATAAAATTGAAAACATGGATTGTGTTATTTTCTATCTTCTGCTATATCTTAATTCCTTTTTATTTTTTTTTATGACATTATGACCTGGTTTGGGGACAAAATTTCAGTTTCAATACATCTGTTATGGCCTACTTATACTAAACCAAATAAAACTCTTATCAGTTTTATGGGATGCAAATCCTACCAAACAGAATGTGTAGATGGCTGGCAGAATCATGGTTAAATCTTACTTTTGTAGAAACCAGCATGCTTAGGGATCAATGTATTTAATTAAAAAATCTCACTCAGGATATGCATCTGGGTGTTGACAAATGGGAAAACTAACTCTTGTTCTCCAGGACTTTGAAACAGAAATGTGGGCAGGCTGTTTCCTCAGTGATTTCATTGAACAGCCTTGCACCTGTCCTTATGGACTGTAACTGAGCTGTATTTTGTAGGACCAAGAACCTTCATGTTTGTTTGGGATATTTTTTAACAGTTCTCTGTATGCTTCTTTTACCTCAAAGGAGGGAATCAAGAATAAAATTTGTCTCAAATTAACATCTTTGTCTACCCAGAATTTCCTCAGTTATCATGTTTGTAGCTCAACAGTCTTGAAATGGATGAACTGTGACTTCCCATGGCAATCCGGTATTACTAGTCAGTGTTAGTTTCATATACTACATTGACACAAAGTCCCTTTTACTTAGCTGTGAATCTAAACCAAAGTTTTATCATCTAGGGTTACAAGACAAAAGGACAAACAAAAGGCCTATGGTTCCCCCCCCCCCCTTCATTTAAGCCACTGAGGAGGGTTTTTCTGAGCCCTGTTCCTGAACCAAGCACTTCATACACACACGAGCCTTCCCTAACTCTACCTAGAAGCAGCAAATCCCAAAGCTCCCAATATTGCCATTGTCTCTGTGGGTTTTAGGCTTCCCACTACCAACACACTCAACTGTATGGAGATTAAGAGATAGATGGGGCCTGCTGCCATAAGGATGAACTCAAAACAATTTGCTCCACTGCCTGCTCATCCTGATTTAAGTCCTGGCAGAGGAACTACTAACAGCTTACTTTTATGTCAGTATAATCAAATAAAAGCTGTTTGAAGGGTAATAGCTGGAACCATAGTTAAGAACCTGTCACAGAAGCAGTTGAAGGGAGATAAACGCAATACTAATTATTTTACAAGTAATTTCACTAAATATGATGCCATGAAAAAGAATCATGGCTAGCAGTCATCTAATTCCCCAGAAAATTGGACTCAGTCCAATTTATGTTGGTCTGTGAATTTGTTTACTACAAATTTCTTCAGTGCTTGATAGTTCATTCATTCAAAACTTTGCAGAAAATGATTCAGCAGTTCTTAAAATGTTTTTGAAAACTTATATTGGTGAACTTTTGTGAAGCCATTTAGCATTCTGATAACAACTAAACAAGGATGATACCACAAGCTGCTTATTAACAGTATAAATTTTTCAAAGGAACATATTCTTCCTTACAGGAAGATGAGATCACATCTTTGTTAGAGCCCCTAAGCACTGCTGCAGTGTAGGTAAAACAGATACAGCAAGGTTCTGAGAGAAACTGAACTTGTAATTTCTGTGAGCTTTGAATCCATTCCTAAATATAGAATCCTTGCAAAGAAGGAATACAGTGTTTACAGAGAAGTGTAATGCAGCCCAAGTTGCATAATTCAAATCAAAGTACAAAAACCTCAAGTTCTCAGCAGTTTCTCATTGTTCACAGGATCTTTGCTAATAATGCCTGTTAGCTTGCCTTTGTCGGGTAAGCTTTGTCATTTCTGCTTGTTGACTTCTATCATAGGTAGGCAGGTAAAAGGGGTTTTAGTTAAATGATTCTTGTCTGCTCTGATAGTCTTTGCCTTGGCTTGCTGATGATCCGCAAGCTGAGAATTCCTGGGATGTCCTAGCAAAAATGCAAATTCTTAAATTTGTATTTATTGCAAATATTTATGTAAAAGGCTACATTTTTGCTGCAAAGTTCTACTTGGATTGCTGTCTTGACAATTTTATAGTAAATTAGCAAGACTATCTGATGTGCATAAAGCACCAGAATACCTTTAAATAATGTAGCACATAATCAGATTTCTTTTTGTTTTGTTTAATCTTTGTTACAGATAAACTGAAAAAGATACTGTGTGAATCCTAATGTATTCCAGTCCAACGAGCATTTGTTTCTTATCACGCGTTACAGGAAATGATGTGTTACTAAATTTATTTGAAATATGACCTTCGGCAGAATGAGCACCATTGCATAAAATCGTAGAAGTCTACACTAGGTTTACAGAAGTCAGCGTGGTTTGTTGGTTTGATTTTTTTTTTTTTTTTACCTTCAGCTTGCTCTTTTTAAAAGTATAGTTGACACCATAAGCATTACTTTTATTTCTTTAAAATGCTATTAAACCAGTACTTTGTCTGAAGAGCTGTAGGAGCATCACGGTCTGATGCTCACATTGCAGAAATCTCTTCATCACATATTTCTATGTATATTGTCTGACTCACCATGGCTGCTCGTGGGTCCTTGCTGCAAAGGTTTCCTCTCTTGCTACAGTTCCAAGTCTGTTTTGTGTTGAGAAAATGGATCAGTAGCATTATGCTGTGTTGACACTCATAAATGAGCTAGCTTTGTCTCTCTTCTGGAAGATGTGGTTTATTTCAGGTCTTCTGACTGTGTGATTTCTCTTGCTTCCCTTCTTGCTTTTCTGCTCTGTATTCCTGGGAGAAAATGCAACATAACAAGGCACAGGCTGCAGCCAGCAATGAACAAACTCTTCAAAAGCCTTCGATTAATTATCCATTTCCTTAGATTTTCCTGCTTGGTGACTCATATCCTTTCAGAAGTTTTGTGCTCATATGATTGACACCTCATTTTTGTACCAAGAAGTACAATTTTGCTTGCAGCTTAGTTTTGTGGGAATTTGAAAGAGAACTTCTTCCGTTCAGTGGTCACTTTATTAGCAAGAGCAGAGAGGTTTGCAGGAGGTATATGTAAGCAAATGCCATGAAAAGCAGGTTGTTTCCCTGCTACAATTCCACAAAGCAACTCAGTCCCACAGAATTGACATCCCTGCTATCATGATAGGAACTAGAGCAATCCAGGTAATGCAAATACAGAATAAATAAATAACTACTTAAAAAAATGGCCAAATGCACGTCCTCCAGTACCAATATATTGTTGGCCTGTTTACAGTCTTCTACAGCATTTTTACTTGCCTCCATCAGGGCCTCCATCAGGGCTTGTTTGACAGGTTATTTTGGTATTTGACAGCTGCTTGTGTATTCAAGTTAAAAAGAAAATGAGGAGGAAATAAAAGACTATTGATTTGTCTAATAACAAGTCAATTACACTTAATATGTGCTCTTCCTCAGGTAAGTATAAAAGGATAATCAATCACAATTTAAAAGAGTATGATTAATCCAACTTAATTCTATGCTATCATTTTTGGTAGATAAAATCACTATGAAGTGATCTAATATCAATTTACACCCACTTCTTGTGTGTTCCAAATGCTGATGAGCACACAGTTGTTGAACAATACTAGTTATTTTAAGATATCCAATTATTTTTAATTAATATAGCTGCCTTTATGTAATGGGAAATAAATAGCAACTTGTTTTTTTCCCATTTCTTCTATGTATTTGCACACCCATGCAAGCATTTTGCATCTACATTGGAACTGGAATCTTTTCATTGTATACATAGTTATATGCATTTACTAATCCACTGAATAAATACTGAAAGTTTAAACTAAATGAAAAGATCAGATTTGAAATGATGTATGATTCATAAGAAATAGAATTATAACAAGGAAAATAATGAACACTGATGTAATTACAGGCATGTGTAAAATCAGTGGATAGATACTGGGAATATATAAATGCCATATCATTTACACTTTCTAATGTGTGATTTTGTTGAAAAAAGTGGGTTAATTAAGGTGTAAACTTGAAACTTACTTTTCTAGTGTGGTAGTTTTGTTTCATTTTAACAAAAGCAGCTGATTCATTGTTGCATTTGCTTTTAGGTTGGCTTGGGTTTTGTTGGGTTTTTTTGTTGTTTTGTTTGTTGGTTGGTTTGTGTGACGGGGTTTTGTCATTTTTTTGTTTGGGTGGTGTTGTTTTTTTAATTTTTGTCTCCCAATTAAGTTTTTGCTTACTTCAACAGAAATCTGACTTCCGAAATAATTTGTACCTATTTCTATGTTCAGATACTTACTAAAGCATATCAGATGCATTCTGGCATTTTGTAGACTTTCCTCATTAACATGGACCAGGTTGAGAACCAGCGTGTCTGATCAAAATTGTCAGCTAAGCTTCTATTTATATTGTTTACGTGGTGCATTAGTGCTAGCTAAAAAGCCTCAAGTATATTTTTTGTCTCGCTTTCTAAGAAGTGGCAAAGATACATGCTTTCTAGTTGTTTTCATTCCAGCTGCACACAAAAACTTTTTTCATTAAATTTTCCTTAATGATGAAAAGAGTCTCTTGAGGGACTGCTTTCCAAATGCAGACCATTATTTTTGTGTTCATTGGCTTCATCTGTTTAGGTGAACAAGCAAAAGAGAAGGAGAAGGAAGTTAGGTAGGGAAATTTCTGCATCTGTTGGAAATTGGTCTTGACCAGCTGCCCTCTTGAGGAAGTTATGAGCTTTTTTGCTCTATGAACAATTATTTTATTCCTATATAGCAATCTCCTATATTTTAGAAGATATGAAGACTTATTATACATGTTTAATTAGGGATACTTCAGTAATCATAAGGATTACTGATTCTGGGGGCTTTTTAGTGGTTTTAGGAGAAATTCGGTCCCATCCCAAGTAAGGAAAAGTAGAAGGAAGAACTTGAAAATGTGCTCTACTATTCCTACCTACTTTATTTTTCTATTTTTATCACCCAGCTTACTTTTTGTTCCTCTTCGACTCCCTAGCTATTTACCATCTCTTCTCACTATTCTCTGTTTTAATCCAGTCTTAGGATTCTCAGTATGTTCTGCTGTTTGTTCTTTCCTTCTCTTTCCATATACATTATACTGCAGTATTCCCCATTTTCCTTTTTCCTCTTGTGATATTTTCTAAGCTGCTTCCTCACCTCTCTTTTCCTTTGTTCTGTCTCTCCAATGCCTTTCTCTAGTTCACCTTTTTTACTTCTGTGTCATTATTGTGTTCACCTTTGCAAGTCAACTCCTTTTTTGTATCCCAAAGAAAACTTGAGCAGTTAACAGGGCATTGGAACTAATATCTTGTTTAACTAGAATTAAAATAACATAGTTTTGCTTTGCAACTTAAAATTAATTTAATTGGCTTGTCTTAAAATTTTCCTTTCAGGACAATTTTTATTCAGGTATTGTGGGTTGTTATGGTTGGTTGAGTGGCTGATAATTTTTGATTATTTTTTTTGTTGTTTTGTTTGTTTATTTGTTTTGGGGGGGTGGGTTTTGTTTTTTTTGTTTGTTCTTTTTTCTTGTGTGTGATGGGTTTGGTTTGGTTTATAACTTGACTACTACTCTCATGGTTTTTGTATTTTGGAGGGAACTAAAATGACCACCCCAATACATTTGAAGTCCTTGAAACATTTTAAGAGCTGTTATGGTGTACTCAGCAGGAGAGGCCTGTTTTACTACTGCTACAAGAACAAACAGTAATAACCTGGGTTATAAAATCTGATAGGGTTTAAGAGATTGTGTTTTCCCCTTCTCCTGCTTTCTCTGAACTCTGGATCTTCTGTGTTATTCCTGAGGCTGCAGAGGAAAGTCAAAGGATTCTGGCAGGATGTAAATCATGAGATCATTAACACTTCAGCCCAATTTCTTTCCAGTGATGTGTAATCTTAGCAGAGATGATTGATGGGATTGGGGATTCACAAGATAGATATTAGGGGTCATTCCTTCGCATTTCCTCATTTTCTTCACCCTTTTGCTAATCTTAGTTTCAGATAACACCATTTAATCAATTTCATTGCTGATCTAGAACTGTATTTTTCTAATATCAGATATTATATATCAGATGTATCTCCAGGCATGTATATATTCTACCTCTCCTGCTTTTTGCGTGGTCCCTTTTATTTTTGCATATGCTCTATTATAATAAGTGGCAGAAACATTTACATTAATATCATTGTTTTAGTCTTTGGTATAAAATCCCTCTTTATTTAGTTGCAACATTTAAACCACAATAAATATCTGTCTGCATTGTGTAGAGAAGGGAAGGAAATATCCTTACCCCCTGTTGGGGGTCTCATGTGACATGATAAGAATATATTCTACTGTGAAGTGCTCTTATTCATTTCTTTCTTTTCATAGAGGTGAGAGGAAAATTTAGAGGAATGGGGGGCATGGGACATTTAATTGTCACATATTTCTTCCGTGTTTATTCAAGCCTAAAATATTAAACCAGAACAAAACAGGATGTTTTCTTGAGGGTTTGTTGGGGTTTTTTATTTTATTTATTTATCTGTTTGTTTATTCATTTATTTATTTATTCTTGGAACATAATTCGGGGAAAACAAAATAATTGGTTGATGTTGAAAAGTACATTGTATGTGGTAGCAGCATCTCTACGATAAAAAAGCTAGAAAAAAAAATAGAAAACGCACTCTGTGGTGAAAATAAAGGGATTTTGCTAGATACCAAAGCTATGTCCATTAGAGGCAACAGTTTATGTGCAGAGTGCTTCAGTCTGCTTGCTGGAGTGCTACCCCTTTTGTCAGACCATTGTAATGGAAGCTTCCTACGGGTACATAATAACTGTGCTGTATAGGGAGGAAAGAGTTTACAAGTTATTCCATCATCTTTTCAAAGAACTACTGCATGAAAACTATAGAAGGAAATTGAAAGAGAGTTTGTTTGTATGCATATTAAGCCTCTCTGCAGGTTGTAGCTATCAAGGTGCAGATGTGTGTATGGACAAATAGAGGATAATCTTAATATACATTTCATCCACAATTAACTTTTGATTCATCTAAATACCAGTGCCTTAGTTTCTTTGAATTTTATTGTAGCACCACATGCTAATTAATTGAAAGAAATAATTTAGCTGCTGGTGGTTTTATACTATCACTTTAATATTTTATGCGATTCATTGGCTCATTTTAAATGCTATTTCAAGAATGCTTCCAAGAACAAAATAATATATTCACAATATTATGAGAAGAGTTTCTAGATAGGTGTATCTTTCTGACAGCTTTTTATATTCAGGTATGAAACTATCAGTTTAATCTTCAGTGGGGTTTTTTTGACAGAAGAAAAGTTGGTTATGCAGCTGTGGTTATTTATTTTTTTAATGTTTGTCTTTAATAAGAGGTGAAAGGTGTATTGAGATAGAGGAAAATGAGATTTGGATTTAATGTTGCATATGAAGAACAGCATGTCTCAATGAACCAACAATTCTCAAGGACTAGTTCTTAGTGGTGCTTTGGTATTGAGCTACTATCATCCCAGTTCAGAAGGTATCACATATATACCCTGGCTCTCTTACAAATCCAGCTTGTTAACCAGTGGTGTAAGGATGACCCTGCTGACTCCAAAGTCTATTGTGCCTTCATATACAAAGTCATACAATTAGTCTAAATACCATATCAGAAATGTCTTGATGAACTTGATTTTTCTTCATTTCAATCCCACTTCACTTAAAATAGTTCTCAAAATCTAAAGTCTAATGCCAGAGTGCTCTATTGTACTCTATTGTACGGACCAAATATAAGGTAGATACTGAATATAAGTTGGCTGCTGAATATAAGGGTCAGTCTGATACAGAGAGCAATACTGTGTTATTATAAAAGTGTGCATCATTGTTTTTGTTAATCATAGAGTTCAGGTATCAGTCCTGCTTACCATGCATATCTTTGTATTGCAACCACACAGTAATCAGCCAAAAAGTATTATAAATTTTTTTATTCCCCTTCCATTCTCCTCCTCCAGTGTATATCTATGACTAGACATGAAACTGTCAGGAAGTAATTTTTAATATTTTTTTTCCCTAACTAAGACTTCCACAAAGAGATATTATTACTATCGGAACAATCTGCTGAAAGATATCTGTATTTTACATGATATTTTAGTTGCCTGCACTATTAACAGCTTGTTTTAATATCAGTGCAGCAGAATATGCAGCAGCATAAAATGTCATTCCAGGGAAAGCCAGAAAAGGGCATCAGATTAGGATTTTTCTGTTCTGAGTTTTCTGGTTGAGATGAAAGATGCAGTGGGGAGTTCCTCCCTGTTTGGTTTTGGGTTATGTAGCTGAAGCAGCAGGTCTCTTGGGCAAGTTGGTAGTTTGTTTGCTAGTAAGAGTCACTTCAGAATTGCTTCAGGCAGCATCTGAGTTTGATGGATCTTTCTCTTCCACTGAACTGCCTCCAGACTGAAAAACAGTTGAAGAATAACATTCCTTGGTTTTAACAAGCTGCTTCCAAGCCAACATTACAACTATAAATGACTTATAATAGGTACCTAAAACTTTTCCCAATGTGAAAACAATCATTTTCCCTTTCCATTTTGCTGGAATCTCATGTTTTAAGCTTTTGGACACTGAGCTCAGATTCTCTCAGAGTTCAGTGTACATTACTGTGTATCAGTGCCCCTCACTCAAAGGCTGTTGTACTTATAGCTATCTTGACAAAGAGGAAATGTATGCTAATGTGCTTTAGCTACAAGAAAATGTGCTATAAAGAAAAAAAATGTTTGTTAGAAAGTAAAGCATGTACTGACATTAAACTAGAGTTGTGCAAAATCAATCCTCTTTCTATTGAGGACAGATTAGACTGGAGAAATAAGATGGCCTGAAACCAAATTACAAAGAGCAAAGAAGCTGAGAAAGATTGATCTTATTTCTAAAAGGATTAGATTTTAATTTCTTAACTGAGAAAGTGCCTTCAAATTTAAATTATTATTTTTTTTAAGTATCATTCCAAGATATTTTGCATTAAATTTATAAAAACATTAAGCTTTTATAGTGGGAAGACACTTTGTAGACTTTAGGCTGAGAACCAGTGCCTGAATTTGATTCCCACCCTAGCCCAGTTGACAAAAACCACATCCACAGAAAGTGAGTAGGAACTAGATGGACTTCCCATAATGGGAACAGTAACTGTGAAGATGCTGTACTCTACTCTCCAGGGGACATTACCCTAGTCGCCAGCCTTTCCCCAGTCACTGCCACAGGGAAAGCTACACTGCTGCAGGTTCAATTTATGCTGGCTGTTATGGAACTGACTTGCACAGTGACCCCTGGCCAGGGCAGAGCAGATTCACTCTTAGGGATAATTTTGCATAGTGCTTAGGTCAGAGAAGCTGGGACTGTTGTAAAGACTCTGGATCCAGAATTTCAGAGCCATTTTTGTCTTTGCTGTGGTAAACTTTGCTTAGAAACTGGCTTTCACACTGGTGCATATTAGATAAATCAACTTGCTCTAAATGTGATATTGCTGTGGGGTTTGTTTGTGGGTTGTGGATTTGGTTGCGTTTTGGTTTTGGTTTTTTTTTCTTTTTATCTGTTTTGTTTTTATTTATATTTTTTTCTTTCCTCTGAATTGACTGGTAAAACACTGCTTGTCACATCTCTGGACCTCATTTCTATCTCGAAGCAGGGAAAATATTGCAGCAACCCATCAGGGTTCAGATTTGAAAAGGCCCCTGTATTAGGCTGAATCGTAAAATTTTTTACTAGTATTATTAACATTACAGCCATTACCATTGCTTCTGAAAGAGAAACAATGAGAGACTGGTTTTGTGTACCTGACCCTTCCTCTCCCACTTTGGATAAGTTTCCTTAGAAAAGAAAGCTACAGACCAGTCAAGCCTCATGTGCGCAAATATATGGTGAAGATCCTTCAAAGCTCACTATTCTCTCTTTAGCTTGGTTTAGACATGTTCACCTTTAGTAATGCTCCAAGATTTAAAACTGACAGCAATACAGGCTAACAATAGAAACAGTCATGCAGGGGGATGAAGCAAATACTTTATAGCACTGGAGAAGCATGCCTGATAGGTGCCATGTGGTTTGGTAACACTGAAGATCCATTTAAGCTAGGTAAGATCTAACTTTTTTAGATATGCTATCCTTTACCTGGTATGCAATGAGTATTTGATGAAGTGGTATGTTGACTGCTCTCCTTGTTCCTCTGTTGGTTGGTGTTGCAGGAACTGTACATCACACGCTGGAGTTTTCTTTCTGGCTGGCTTTCTGGTTTAGTTTGTGTGTGCAGTTCTAAATCTGAATCTTTTTAGCAAGAATATGAGAATGACTAGTGATATCAGGTCTCTTAGTGATCCTGCTGAGATAATTCAGGCTGGTTGGAAGACTGTGGTATTAAAAGTAATAAAAACCAACAATAACAAACCCCTTCTTATAACGTTCATCTTCCCTGGTTTTTAGAAAGCAGCATATGCCTGGTTACATTTATCTGTGCAGTATTTGTTATTCTCTAAGGAACAGCAGGCTGCTGTCTCACCCTCTCAGCTGGGTACCACTGTCTGCACTTTGGCTAAGCTCACAGCACGGTGGTAGAATTGGGTTGTGCTGACAGCCTTGCCTGGGGGGCAGAAGGAGCAGGGCAGCCTTTTTGTGCCCTGTCACACTCCCAGAAGGGAGCAGGGTTTTTCTTTCATTAGCCGACTGTTCTGTGCCTTAGTTCCCTTCTCTAGTCTAAAATTTTACAGATACAGCTTGGGAAAAATAAATTATTAATAAATGCAAATTAAATGCCAAGTACTGTTGTTGGGGCAGAAATATATTACAGAAAGCTTGCAGGCTGCTGGAAGTTTTAACTAAAGAAAGTATATTACTGAAAGTCATTATCAAATATAAATACATAGGCCAAAGATGAGCCTTCTAATATCTAGATTTAGTTTCCTGGAGTATTTACTTATTGTAATCCACATTATGCTGACTTTTTAGACTGGCAGGCAGTTGATTGCTTATTTCCCAAATGGATTTAATACAAACTACTTTAGCCATATTTATTTGAAATTGTGAATTTTCCATTAGTACCTGACATTACTACCTGATGTATAATCAATTTAGATTACTTCAACCTTACCAAACACAGAGCTTTTACTTGTGACTTACTCGTTCCATCCTTCTGCCCATTTACCTCTCCGTCTTCTCCACATTATACATCATAAGAGGCTCTCAGCCTTTTGAATGCATGCACAGGCAAGAAGCTGCTATCATTCCTAGTTATCTGTGTTGGGATTTGACATACAGGAGTGGGTTTTGTGAATACCCCTCACTGAAACAAGAGGTAGGGAGCTTTATATAAGAACTGAGTATCCAAGTAGGAATGCGTTTTTCACAGGTCGGCAGCTGCCAGCATAATCTTTCTCAAAACCCATCAGGGGCTCTTTAAAAGTTTCTCTAGTGATTATCCAAAAGCAATTTATTTATGTCTGGGTGGGCATGTTTGAAGGTTGGAAATAGAACAGGATATTGCACTCAGTAACACATTTCATAAAGTAGAGAGTCTCTGAAAATATTTCTTAATATATAGAAAAGATTATTTAATTTTATTTAATTATTTTAATTTTAATTTATTTTACTTTATTCTTATTAGCAGTAGTATAATCACCAATCCCAATGGCTACTCTTGCTATTGGGTATGTCCCAGTATGCTGTAGTGTTTTTTTTTCATAAAGCTAAGGTAATATCGTCTGTTAACTTGAGGACATTTATAAATGGCTCTACTGAGAAAGAGTGCAAGAAAATGTCAGTTCTTCAAAACCTAATGATGGTCTAAAAAAATAAATTATTCTCAAATATGCTTTTAGTTTTTTCCCATACATTAAGTTCTATAGAATTAGTGCACCTGGCCTGTTGTATATCTGTAATGTACAGGTAATGCACAAAAATAAATTATGTCCCAATATTAATTTGTTGTGCTTTGAAAATGTACCTTTTTATTATGTTTTTTTTCTTTTTATCTGTCTAACTTACCACTAGATTTACTTATACAGGGCAAGGTGCTCAGGTGGTGTCAATCAGCACAATTCGTTGACTTTGGTTCTGCCAATTTAAACCAGTTGAGGTTATGGCTCTTAAAGTATTCTTTAAAAAGTTTAGAGTGAAATATTTCCTTTGTGTTAGCTTGAAGGGCTGCACTTCATTTTATTTCTCTGAAAGTGATTGTAAGGGAACATGTGTCACCTAAAACTAATTATATCGCTAGTTAGGGCTTCTGAGCTGGCGCTATAGGGAAAAGCTTTAAAAAGTGCCTATGAGACTTAGGAACCTGATTTCCACTACAAAATTAATGCTAGCACTAAGACAGTTTCAGCTGAAATAATAGTACACTGTTATTTTGCAAAGCAGCTCTGCACTCACATTAGAACTCTCACTTAAGACTTTAGTAGGAGTTTTATAAAACAGATAGAGCACTGTGTATCCTTGGTGACCTCCAGATTTGGAGGGATAATAATGACTTACTAACTTCTAGCTCATGGGAAAACATACACTTTTCCACATACTTTGTTTCTGTCTCTTCTCTTACCCTTCCTCCCCCTAAAGAAAGAGTAGAGAATGTCACGGTTCATTTCTCTTCCTCCCCTGCTTTTTACAGCTTGTGCGAGCTCTGGCATTGAACCCAGGCAAGAAAAGGTCATCACTGTAGGAATGAAGTGCACATGGGACTGCATTTGTTTTAAACAGATGGAAGGCATGTACTCTTGCAAACAGACAAAGCTGTCTCACTGCATCCATGTGTAAATGGGATGATTAGGGCAGTCTTCTGGCACTTGAGAGGAGACATAGTTTCCTTCAAGCTGAGGAGGGTAAGAGGCCTTGTTTCCCGCTTCCTGACTCTGTGCTTCAGCCAGAAAGCTGTTATGTGGAAGATAAACACAGGCATTGCTACTGCTACCATATTTGCTTGAAAAGAAAGGAGCGACCCTTCTACTGTTTAAACAAAGAAAAAAAAACAAAACCAAAAGACCACACAGTTTTAAGTAAATGGTTATTCTGGAAAGAAGATTTTGGAATCGGGATCCTAAGCAAAGAGTAATGCCTGAGAGCAGCCCCAGGTGAGGCCCTTAAGTTTTGAAGAGACATTCTGTCTGGTTGTAGGCTTCACAGCTCCTGGTGCCAGACTATGGATTTGCACTTTGCTTTAGCAGGAAGATTCCTAAAATGTGAGGTGTTGCACCACCTGACTTCAGACACACTGCCTATTCTTCATGTCTGGCCTGAAATGATGAAAGCACCAAATTTTTCAGTAGCTATTTATCAAGCTAATAAAGCAAAGCAGCCAGGCTAAAAAGCCACGCATAAACATAAACAAAAGGAGGGTTTTTTTGAGTTGGCTGAAACAACATTTTGATTTAGGACTAAGGAAGCTGCCCATTTTCTAAACATGGTAAAAATATCATTAACTAAGACTCCAGTCCTCAAAAGCTGAAAAAGCAGTTAAATACGAACGTATATAATTGTCTGCCTTCTTTCCGACATGCCCCATATAGATTTGGTTCACCAAGGACTTTATCTAATCTGACAACAGTCTGAACTGCTTTATGCAGACTAAATGAAAGCATTCATGACATAACACAGTCTGTGTTCCCATGCCCTGTGTTATTTTTCTGGGTTTTGATTGTTTGGGTTGTTTTTTTTTTCTGAGATACTTGTGCTCAGGTGGCGGAAGAAAAATGTAATTATCTGACATGACAAGCAGCAGCTAGTTTGAATCCAAAATGAAATGCCAGTCAAAATATAAGGCAGCATTATGGAGTGGTAGTATACTCACTATAACTAAGCTTTGAATTGAATTGAACTACTGATGATTGATACAAAATTTTCAAGACACAGTAGAGAACGTTTACAATCCTAGCACCGAGATAGGCAAAATCTTCTTGCCATTTTTGAAGGCGCTCCCTCAGATGTTACCAGGATGAAGGGAAGCGCAAGGGATTATGACATTTTCAGGGTTTTTTTATGTCATAATTAGTATTCTAGATGTGACATAATCCTTATTCAGTAGCCACATAATGTGGCACAGGTATGTGCTATGTTGGAACCTTGGTTGAATGAGCACCCTGCAGAGCAGGGATGAGTTTAATGTGATTTTTTGTATTGCATCTTCCAAAAGAGATATTTGGCTTACTGAAGATCTTGAGGTTCTAGCATCCTAAAGTATACTGCACTGTTACTCTGATTGCAACAATCTCTGTGTTAAATATAGCATCATCTCTCTCTGGGCTTTTTCAAATGTTTTCAGTACCTTTTTATTATTATCTGACTGCACATCACTGGGTCACTTTGAGCCCTTTATGTAAACACAGAACTGATCTGAAGCAAATGTGATTGCTTGACACTTACCTTCCATTCATAAAAGTGTGTGTGACTGAGCCACAGAAAAAAAAATCTCCTCCAGCATCACAGTCATCATGTTTTCTGTTATAACATTGGATTGCTAGAACTTAAATTATATTGCAGTTGTCATTAGAAAAAAAGATATTTCAGCTTTAATATGCAGCAGGTTGAGGCACCAGTTGGGAGCTCTTTGCTATGGGCTGGAATCAATTCCAGAACAATGCCTTTGTGATGACTGTTTGCCTCACACAGAACATCATTTTGGGGGCATCTATCACCAAGGTGATTATGCTTATCAACATATTTTCATCAAAGCCACTGGAAAGATGGCCTAATAAGCAATGGTTGTTAGCAATATATGGCATAGTAAAGCACTTCAGATTTGCATCATTAATCCAGTCACTATTGTTCTTCGGTAAATTCATAGACTCAGGTTCAAACTTAAACAGGGGAAGTTTAGGTTGGATATAAGGAGGAAATTCTTTTCTGTTAGGGTGGAGAGGCACTGGAATAGGTTGCCCAGGGAGGTTGTGAATGCTTCATCCCTGGCAGTGTTCAAGGCCAGGTTGGACGAGACCTTGGGTGATATGGTTTAGAGTGAGGTGTCCCTGCCCATGGCAGGGGGGTTGGAACTTGATGATCTTAAGGTCCTTTCCAACCCTAACTATTCTATGATACACTGAGGTTTGAATTTGGTGTGAGTTAAGTATATTATCTGTGATTAGTTATGCTATCTGTGAGAATCTGGATATTGCCACCTTGGGTCTGTTCTCTCCCTCAGGGAGATGGGGGAGAATGAATGTATTAGCCATCGTAAGATGCTTAAAGGCTATATTCAAGAGATATTCAAGATAGTGAAACAAAATTAATAAGCTGATTAAAAACAGGTGGTGTCTTGGTTGCAGCTATTTTGTACAACTTTGAGTAGGTTAAAATCCAGTAAGTTAAAAGCTTAACAAAAAGTTCAGCTTTGCAGGCTGGAGGCATTCAGGAGCTTCTTTGGAGTTAATAGCTGCATGTGTTTTGGATCCAAACATTTCAAATATTGTCTCCCACTTAACTGAAACAACCTGGGAATAATTGCCACATTTGATGCCTACATCCGCTCTCTCATTTTTTTCCTATAGCCAAAACAGCACTGATGAAAGATGTATGCAGCTTTTCATGTTCCATCTAATCAGGAATGTTTCCACTTGTTTTTGATAATATTGTCACCCACGGTAGTGGTGATGACATTTTCTTGGAGATATGTCCTGTGATTAGGTTCATTTGGACCCATTATCAAGGTTTAAGGGGTTATACAACCTACTTTCCATCTTGTTATGCTCCCCTGTTACATATTAACCATCTGGCTTGGTAGAAGCTGCTTCCTAACAGTTTTTCATAACTGTGCCAAATTTCTGTTCCCATGGAAACTGTTTAAGACTGCTTTAAAATTTGAGAGGTGTACCGTTTGCTACCTAGAATGGATCACGTTTCCTTTTTTTTTTGTCTTTGTATTTGCTTTTGTTTAATTACTGGTTAGTATTGTCACTTGTCCTGAAAAAGATGAGTGTCATGAGTTTCAGGCACTACTTTTGTATCTCAGTTTCCAATTTTCCATGTTCTGAAGGACAACTCGAACGGTTTAAAGCTGCATTAGTGCATTATTTAAGTACCACCAAGGAAACTGCACATATTGATAGAACAGCAACTTAAAAAATGTGTAAATTTTATTTAAAGGGGATTTTGGAAAACATTAGAAATGCTTTTACCATCCATGATTACATAAGTTATTAAATATTAAAAGAATTGTTTTGAGTGTATCTCAAAGTATGTACAGTGTCTATACTTGTATAGTGCTTAAAAGTTATGTAGGCCCATTTCACACAAAGGTTTTCAAAGCTATTCAGCTTTGAAAGGTGTTCCCCCAGTTCTGTTGAGGGAATATATCTTGGTTTTCCATTTACAAGAAACTGATCTGCTGCATTTGTTAAATATTTTCTAGAAGGAGATTAAATGTCACACTTGCTGAGGTGTACTCAACCATTGCAATAAACCAATGCACTGCTTAAAAATCCCATCCTAGATTCTACTCATGAAGCCACAGACTTGGGAGCAAAGAGCAGAAAAAAGCACACAATTTGCAGAGATGTCTTTCATTCATAAGAGAGCAAAGGTTTTGAACATTTTTGTTTACATGTTGCCATAAGATGCTATTTATGGTATGCCATAAAAATGTTATCTGTCTTCTACTGTCTATTAACACATTTTCTGTGAACTATTTACATATATGCAGGCTTCAGAGATGCTGTGAGGATTAGGAGGACAGAAGTAATCTGTCATGATGGTATCTCTATTCGGACTTAATATTAAAAAGATTTTAACATATTGTGTATTTTCTAACCAATACAAAAATGCTGCTCACTGCTAGAATAAGGTTTGCTGAAGATGCTTAAAGGGCAGAATACTATTTTTTCAGACAACTGGCTTACCTTAGTTTCTCCCATAGGATCCTTCTTTCATATAAATGGTCCATCAGGGAGTTGAATTAGAGCCCAATTAAAAGGTGGTATGAGGTTTATGTATGTGCTTAAATGCATTTCCTAAACATTGATGAACTTAGGAATCAAGCCCTTTGCTAAAGCTTCAATTCTGTGAGCAATTTGTGCTTATGTACTCCTTTCCATCAAGAATGCAACATGGAAAATGATAGACATATAGGCTTTGTAAAGGTGTCAAAAGCTGATTTTTTTATTAGCTTTAGGTAGTAAAAGACAAAACAAAATACTTTTCTGTATTTTTATTTTTCACCTTTAGCATGTTTCAATTAGATCTGAGTTTTCTTCTAGGAATCCTGGGATCCCTTCCCTTCTATTTTGCATAGTTTCTTTACAGTCAAACTTCTGCTTTTTTTCTGTTCTGATCTTCTGCCATAAAATTGCTAAGAAACCTGACTCAGTTTATGGAGAGATTCTGAGACCAGCCTCACTGTGGTTACATTTCACCTCAAGCAGTAGCGCTTAGTTCTGTCTTTTCTAAAAGTTCAGAATTTAAACATGCTTTACCCTGAGTTCTTTCTTGAGAGTGTTACCCCTTAACTAAATGATTATAAAATTGGAGAGATGTTTTATTGTTTAGCACAAGATACCAATACAAAGGCAGAAGAGAAGGCAGTCAGAATCTAAGCTCAAAATGGAGTTTGTGTACAGAAACAGAGTACCTGATCTTAGACAAAAATAATCTGTACCAGGATTTCTCAAGTCATCAAATTGGTACATCAGACTAAAGGTCAACAATTGCTATTTAATCTGTTGTGAAGTCAGGATCTGATACAAAACTGAAGGGCAACACAATATAATTAATGACCTTTATAAAACTGTGTCTAAACTGGGAAAAATAATATGATTCCAACAATCCCTGAGTAGAATTAGAGATTTCCATGCCCAGCACAAAATGTTAAGAAAAAGATTAAGCAGAATATAAACTCATTTTTCGACACATTTGGAAAAAGGGACAAAAATGATATGAAAATATTTATTAGACAACTGATACAAATCTCTTGGAAAGGCCCCACTAACTTCATGGAGCTTTATATCAGACTCTAAATATGTCTGATTAACTGAATGAGACAGGAACTCTGAAACTGTAGCATTTCATGACATGGACTCAAGTTGATGCAGAGTCTTTTTTTATTACCACCAAGCCCTTTTAACCCTCTTGTTCAGTACTTTCCCAACCTACACAAGCATGCCACGTTCAATCTCATTGGCCACTGTAAACCTCTCCAGGTAAATAGTCCTATCACAATGTTGCAGACCCTCTCACAACCCCCACATCCTCTGGCCTTCAACTGGGTTTTCTGCCACAACTAGATCCTGTCCTTCAAAGTTCCAACTCATCACCCCAGGGCTTGTCAAAGCACCAAGGACTCAGAGCTCATTCCCGAACTCTTTTTCATGCAAATCTTACCACCTTCACTTCCCACATTAAATAACAGGTGCAAAAAAAAAAAAAAAAAATAAATCACTCAGGTTGTTGTCCAAGATAAGAGTTGAATAAGCTACAGCCTGACTCTTTGCAGTTTTATTAAGGGAAAGAATGACAAAGGAAAGCATCCTTCAAAATACAGTATATGCCCTTTTTAACTGAGAGGGGCACACACTGCTTGTTATCTCAATGAATGGGAGAGGGCAGGCACTCAGGATCCAAAGGGAGTTCTAGATGCACAGCTTTTATTTCAGTATCTTTTCCTACCATGTCATATAGAAATTCCGAACAGATCTTATATGGCTGTTAAGTTTCAGGAGGAAGAGAGAAAAAATGAAGGACAATGAAGTCCAAAAATAACAAAAAAAAAAAAAAAAAACAACAAACAAACCCAAAACCACCTCACTAAAAGTACAGGAAGAACAAGTGTGGGAAGAAAATTGCAGTTGGTGTACCCCTGTCATGAGTCAAGATTTGTTATATAGTCTGGTTTACATTACCAGACTGTATTGTCTCTGAGCTGTTCATGTGGGAAGTACCCAAGAGCACGGAGCAGCATCTAAATGAAAAAGTTAATTGATGGACTTGTTATATGGCAAAAACCAGCAGTATGAATCTGAAAGAACAGAAAATCTTTCAGTCTAAATTTAAATTACAGTTTACAGAGTTTTAGAGCCTTTCTTTTGCTGCAGCAGTATCTGCTTTAAAAAAAAAACCACCACCACCAAAACAACATAATAAAAACAGTCGATATGAAAATAGTTGAGAAATTCTTGGTAATATAAAAATGCATGGGAAGATCACCCAAGAGTGAAAAAGAAATTAAGAACTAAAGTTGAGGGAAGGAGGAATATTTCCAGTTAAGGTTAAACTAGAGAAGATACTTTGGTGTTGAATGGGAGAACCTGTTGTAGCAACTGGGACTTGGCAGGGTAGAGAAAATACAAGGTTAAACTAGAGAAGATACTTTGGTGTTGAATGGAAGAACCTGTTGTAATGACTAGGACTAGGCAGGGTAGAGAAAAAAACAAAACTGCAATATATTTTGTAGTAAGAAAGATATCTGAAGGAAGCTTCCTTTAAGAACTGACTGCTGTTCTCATCAATTCCTGTCATTACATGCTATTTGATGCAGTAATCAATGCTCACTATGTGATAATATTTGTATTGTATAGTGCAAGTGCCCCTTGCTGTGTGTTAAGACAGATTTTCCTAATGAAAAGGCCAATCTTTGTGGACTATAGAGACCTTTGTGTTCTGCTATCAAAAAGCAAAACTGTGCACGTAAAAATAGCATTGAAGTCTGGGGCAAATAGGTTAGATTTGTGGAAAGGGTGTCCTGAACAACATGCCTGAGAGATGCCTCTCTGTGGTGAAGAACAGCACAGCTGCTGTGTTTCAGCTTCAGTGACAATCACTGGATTTCCAAAGCGACACAAGTCTCTGACCTCATTCAGGCTTTACTTGTAAGAATAAAAGGAGTTCCTAAGTTATCAGTACATGGGCAGGGATGCTACTTCAGGTTGTGGGCATTTTTTAATATCTTAGAAGGGACACTTCTACAGAACAATTTAATTTTCACTAAAATGATCAGTCATTTAATCTCATCTGTGTGCTCTGTTACTCTCCTACCCATGGGCACCATATGTACCAGTACTCTCCTGGTTCTCTGTTAAAAGTTGAAAAGTGGAGCAGGAATGAGCTTGTGTGGTGTATAAAAATTTGGCTTCTCCTGAGCCCTCTCCCTTGACTTTTAGAAAGTGAAGGCTGGTTTATACAGTCTGCATCCTCCTTTGTATATCAGCATAATAAGACTGATACAAAAGTAGCCCACTGCTCTCAGAACAGCAGTGGTGATTGTGGCACTGTGGAGTGGAAGACAGCTTTCATCAAGGTAGAAGGTTGATGAACCTGTCAGGATGTTCTGTGCCAAGAGAGTAATAGAATAAATCACTGAAGCTGGCACTGCTGGACATGTCAGGTATTTCTTTTCCCCGGGTTCCTACCTGAAGCCCAGAAAAGACATGCAAAAGTTTGACTTTGTAGAGCATCTTATCCTGCTGTTGGCAGACTGGCCATTTAAATTCGTGTAATTGTTTGAAGGATCAGAGTCTTAATTCCCAACAGATGAAACTGCTGCCAGAGGAAACAACTGTGTAGTACTGAGAGATTAGGATTCAGAAGGTGCCATGCCAGTAGGGGAGGAAAAATAAAGGGATTCAGAGATACTTAAAATGGTTTCTCTTTCCATTTGAAGCTTGCTTCATCCTGTTTGTTTGGATGTATTTTATAAAAATGCAAATCTGACCAAAGGGTTGGACTCCAATATGTACAAGTTACTAGTAAGTGCTTTAACCTGTTCCTGGTGTATAAGCATTATAAATATGCCAGCATATTTACCTCCCACACATTTTTTAATTTATACATGTTTCATGTAATTATCATAATTATAGCAACTAAAGATATCCTTTAAAAATAGTAGATTTGCTCATTTAAAGTACCATTCCCTTGTAGGGATAGTTATAAGTGTAATTTAGGAGCAAATGCTGGGAAATATTATTCTATAGAAAAAGAATGCATTATCATACTGCAATTACACAATCATGAGAAAAAGTGTATGACAAATTGGAATAAATTGTAGGTAGAAACCACTTCCAAATGAGAAATAACCACTCATGAGTAGCATACCTAATTGCTTATCTGCCTTATGAATCCCTATGGAATAGATGGATGGAAAAGAACTAAGTAGTTGCACCAGATGCTCTGAATTCAGAAGATAAGGCTGAAAATTAGATAGAAGATAAAAATAGAAGTGTAATGAAAACACAAAAATTTTTGTTCAAAATGTTTTGTTTTGGTGACTTGACTGTAGCTTAACTGCCCCCTTAGAATGATGATGGATATAGCTATAGTTAACTATTCAACACAAAATCAAAATTTAAGATAAGAAAACATCCTGAGTCAGGATAAGAAAATGACTAAAAATAAATTAAAAAAAAAGTTAAAGAAATAAAGTAGCTTTTTTTTTTTTCTTTTGCTAAAGGATGTTCATGAAAGACTTTTCTGAATAGATACTTTAGTGGGCCACAGCAAGCTGATTCCATGTATTCCAAATATGGTTTTCAGTTTTTTTGTTTACAGAGGCATCCGGTTTCTAAAAATCCACTCCTGCCTTAGAACAAAGTAAGTAGAAGTACCCTCTTCCATTATTTCTTCCTGTACCCAGTCAGACAGCATTTTCCTCAGCAATGTGGCTGATGACTTCCTAGACTAGGGCAAAAGGATGTTTTGTTAACTGAAATGATTAGAATGAACAGCTTAATTTCCAGGCATAAACTTCATACTGTGCTTGAGTAGGGATCTCTGATTATAATGATAGGAATGGAAGAAAAATCAAATTCCTGTCCAGAGGAAAATAACAATCCCAGGTGACTGCTCAGCCAATTGAGCACTCTGTGCCAGTGCCAGCTGGACAGTGCCAGTAATGGCCATTTCCTGAAAAGTGGAAGTCACCTGCCAAGGTTCAGCCTTTGGTGGTCTCCCTGTGGGCCAAGCCAATTTTTGCACCTGGTCACCACATGGTAGCATTGGAATTAATGGAAGAAGATAATAGTAGTCAGCTGTGCACAGATGATTGTCATTGTCCATATTCTGTCAAATTCAGTTCCTAATGTTAAACCCATCAGCCTTCTGTAACAGTATCTAGAAACTGGGAAGAGTTTGACTGACTTCCTTGTGTATCAATTGTTCAAACTGAAGGAATCAAAGGTAAACATGAACAAAATGAAGGAAAAAATATGAACTTCTTCAACTTTTTGTAATATTGGATAAAGGAATTCTGGGTACAACATACCACTGAAACCTGTAGCTTCTCTGAGCCTATGAAAATAATATCCGCAAAGGAGAGAGCTGTATAACTCTAAGGTGATGCTGACTTTCCCTCTGCCTCCACCTTTGATTTCAATACAATGGGTTTTAAGGACCTGTGTTTTTTTCTTGGAGGTTGCATGAACATAAAATCACAATGAGAAACCAATTTGACTACTGAGTCTTAGGGGGATTAATTTCAGAACCTTATGAAATGGCAAATTTAGCATGTTTTTGCAGCCAGGGTTGTCAAATGAGCCATCTTTATTTGTAACTGGATATTAGGTTGAAATTCCTGTAAAGTCAAAAGAGTGACAGGGAGGTGTCTTTATGTGATTTCATATATTATTGTGCACATGGTGGATTTTTATTAATGATGTCAGAATAGTTTAGGACATTTCATGTTTTAAAATGAAATCAATAGACAGAACATACTGGCACGGTCTAGGAATGGTGCTTTAAAAATAAATGTCATGATTCACATGGTTTTAGTTGAAAGATATGGTGACACTAAAGTCAAATACTGTGTACTTCACTGATATTTTGAAGTCTGGGAGCAGGCTAGAAGAAAAGTGAAGGCAGTGGTAAACTTTTCAGCCTCACTGTTTTCTTGCTGCTCAGTGACGATGACTTCTGAGGAGCTGTTCAAGAGAATGTTTGTATTCTCAGGTTTAAGAGGCTGCACTTGCTGACATGAGCCTTTGCATCATTGCCACTGAAAGTGTGTCAGTTATATGAGGAGTTTTTACAAGCACTTGAAGAAAAAAATCCTGCTCTGAAATTTAACTGAGGGTTTGATATATGCACCAAATAGCAAGAAAAAATATTAACCTTTCGGTGTCTTTATTCTGTCACAAGCTCTGTTTATTTTAATTGATTGTCTCATTCCATCATCCCGTGAGTAGCTGGCAGTCTCTTGCTCCTGTACCCAGCTGAAGTAAAGAATTTAAGCCTGTATTTGTCACACAAGCTTTGTTTGAGCCTCCTGTGTACAACTCACATCACCTAAGCTAATCTCACTAATGTGATGGAAATTACTTCACCTGACAAAGTCTGCTTTTGGCAAGGTTACCAGAATGAAAAGTGAGTGACTGTGAAGTTATGAATAGGAGCTGAAAACATATGTCTCTAAATAGTTAAGGGTACCCGTGATGTAATAAAGAATGAAAAGGAAGGACTGTGTCAGGGGCCAGGAAGAAGAAGCCAGGCATTGTACTGATTTTGGGGGCAGCCTCATACCAAAGTGTTCAGCTGGAAACAGTACATGCCTGATTTCAAGCTTTGTGCCTTCCTCCAGCACTCAGGAGTCCAAATGAATTTGAATGGAGTGTGTGGTTCTTTGGTGCAGCACCACCAACAGCCAGTTGAAACCAGTGTCACTTTGAAAAACTGGCTCTAAGGGATATTATAAAAAGAGTTTGTGAACGTTGGGTGGTTTCACTGTAATAAAAGAGAATAAAAGGAATAAAGAACAAGAATAAAAATGGCTTAATAGTTCAGATTTCAATGTACAAAATTACATATAGATGCCAAGTACATCCCTGTTGAGATGCAAATGTTGTGCCTGAGAAAAGTGAGACAACTTCTGCCTTCTCAAGGGACTGCACAGATCACTTCAGTCCATACCACTGGCCAGAGGAGCTTTGATGATAGCATAAATGCCCATGTTATTATAATTTGTCTCTTGTCCAATACTGAATGCCAGAAAGCCTATGGTACCAGGCTCATACTACCTTCCATGACTATCTTTCTTCTGTCCCAGATTACACAATATTCAAAGTGCTGTGTGGCAGGAGAAAAGAGCTGAGGAAAATTTTCTAGGGAAGGGTTGGGAGAAGCTCCAAGGCTAATCTAATTCTTTTTTTCTGCTATTGTACCGTGTATCAGCAGTTTGATCTTACACCATGGGGGACAATGAGGTTTTTCTTTTGTCTTGATGGAAAAGATTCAAGTTCTATTAGATGATTCATTTATTAATTTGTTGGGATATTTTGTTATTTTCAGTTACAATTGAGAAGACAACATATGTGATGATAGCTTGATGGTTTGATGCACAGGGAAATGTACAGATCAATAATTGGCTGTGCAAGGCAGGAAAGTTCCTGAAAAAAGATTGAAAGCTGCTGAAAAAGATTGAAAACCATTTGTTTAACTTCTTCACATCAAATAAGTGACTATTTCATGATCTAACAACGCCCAAGTAGGTATGTGAAAAGGTATACAGAAGAATTACGGATTGTACACGTCTCTATGTAGCGTTTTTGGAGGTAGACATGTAAACCTTCTGAACCGACAAGAATTTTGTGACTTCCATTAGTGTGGCAGCAAGCCCAGCTCAGTGCATCGCCCTCTCAGTAGAGCTTGGTCCCAGTGTCATGCCAAATGCGTATGCAGCTTCCATGTGACTCAAGTCACAGGCAAATTTTCATTTGTATGCTGAATTCTGGCTAGACGTTCAAATAACAACAGCATGCAGTAAATGGACATCAGCAATTCTTGAGATACTTTTGCTGGAAGTGCCTGAATGTTTGGATTATTGAATTAGAAAAAGGGATATTTGTTCATTTGACTTAATGATCCCCTGCTTTGGGAGTGTAGCTAAGGGAGACAGGAGAGCGAATTTCATCAGATGCTATAAATGCAAATGTCTGACCCCTTAGGAACCCTTACAAGAACTACTGGTTTAGTCCAGCACTGAGGTCCATCTTGTCCAGTGTCCCATCCACAGCTGCAACCTGAGACACTAAAAAAAATAAAAATGCCATAAGTATGTATAGAGTGATCTTGTCTGCTTCCAGTTTCTGCTGATCAGTGATCTGGAGAAGGGGAAAAAGCTGATGGTTTTGGCACTTTTGATGAAGGAAATATGGTGTTGACCTACTAAGGACGTTGTATTTTCTGCTTGCTTGCAGATTTGGTGGAAAAGTGCAAAGGTTAGAAGTGTATAGACAATTAAAGGTTAGAACACTGACCTTGAATTAAGAAAAAGGAAAGGTGTACCTTTATTGATTGTTAACATAATATTACTAAATGTCTTTCTGTTGTTATTATTTATAACAAAGCAAAAAACCCCTCCCTTCCCAAAACAGAGTGTGTAGCTCCCACAGTTTATATTTATGCTACCTGAAGTCTCTAAGACCCTTTATAAATAATACTGAATTAAGTGTACAGTAGATATTTTATAAGTCTTTTATAGCTAAATGTCATCTGCATGCTTGATTTTTAGATCTTATTTCAAAGGCAAATTTTATATATAGTTCAAGCAATATCATGTGTTTTACTGTCCAGTCTTCTC
Source organism: Neopsephotus bourkii (assembly GCF_033783945.1). Classification (NCBI taxonomy): domain Eukaryota; kingdom Metazoa; phylum Chordata; class Aves; order Psittaciformes; family Psittacidae; genus Neopsephotus; species Neopsephotus bourkii. Next base: position 2,191,659 of record NW_026901363.1, on the reverse strand, counting down.
TACTTGTGTCTGTAACACTAACATTTTTCCAATAGGAGGCTTAGAACTTCCTGATTCTTTCAGTGTATTTGAAAGCATAAATTGCTTATGATTGTCGCATATTAGGAACTGCATAGTATTTAGTAGATCTAGGCCAGTAACAGTGCTAATACTAATTATTTTGCAGTAGCTCCAAGGTACCTCTGTAGAAGACCAGAGATTTTTCCCTATTACATGCTGTAAAAGTTTAACGAGACCTGCATATTTTTGTTGTTCTTAAATCATAAATGTATTTAGCAATTGCATTCTTGTGGGTACACTGAATCCTGAACTAGAAAGGAATCCATTTTAAAGTATTTTAATGCTGGTTTATGATTTATTATTTCTTTACCACTTTCTGTACAGCTTTTTTATCTTATTACTTTTTACTTTCTAACACAGGAATACTGCTTCATTTTGAAGATAAAGCTAGCAGAACCAGAAGTATAATATTTTTGTTTTTGTTAAGCAATGTTATGATATGTTGTTTCTTTTTTTTTTTTTTGCCTTTTTTTTTATTTGCTTACACAATAGATGGAGATTGCCACAAGTTCTAATTTTTTTTTACATCTGTTTCTACTAATAGTCTGTTCTGCTCTGGAGTCCTAGCTTTGTTCCTCTATCGTTTCTTGCACTGAATGGATTTCAGATTGTGGAAACAGAGGCATGGAGGGATAGTGTTGAACATGTATGACATAGACCTTCTGTTACTGTTTTCAGTTTCGTCCTCTTTTAGAAAGTGAAGACATATAAAGAACACATGCTATCAAAAAAAACCCAACCGAGAAACAACTGTAAAAATGTATACAATGAGGCTGATACATGATTATCACAATTCTAGTCTGGGCAACCAACAGTTTGTCAAATGTTTGCACTGAATTGGAGTAGGTGTGAATCAAAGGGACTTCATAGCTTTATATTTCTATTTGATAGTGCTACAACAGCAGACATAATAAAACCAGCAGATGGGCATAATTATCTGTGTGATTTTCTGAGGTTGTAACCCTGAAAAATTAAACCATCAAATAAAGAGTATTTTTTCATGAGATTTCTGTATATATGTGGCCAGCTCTTAAATACTATTATATACAATTAATAGTTCAGGTCAGGGATTTAATGCAACAGAAATATCCAGCTCAAAGTAAATCATTTTAGTGTAGATGAACCATCTGAATGGTAATGGACAGCTGTGCATGCATATGGAACATCTACCTGATTTGTTAAACTGGTTAAATATACCAAAATTCAGAATTCTTATCAGTATACTTGGACTATAAGGAATGTGATTTTAATTTATGTAGCTTTATGATAAGAAGGGTCACTAAAAAGCCTTTCTTTGTGTCTCTTGCACATGCAGAAAACACCACTGTTGGAAAGATACCTTTACCCATTAAAAGTACATTCTCTGTTCACTGTAAGGAAATATAAGCCCATCCGCAGCATCCATCCCTGTTGAAACAGAGGCCACAAGGAAGGAAAATTGACTCTGCTGCTTACCTCAGCTGACAGTGCAATTAGCCCAGCTAATGAACTGTCAAAATATCATAGACTTGGTATTTAATGGCCATAGCTGTTGCTAAGACTTTTCCAGCAGGCTAATTTCTAAAAGAAACCTGGCTTTTGATATGTCCTTTGGACATGACTGTGAGAAGCCATCTCCTGGACAGGCACTAGTAACTGTCCTGCTGTAATGGGTCTGTCAGCAGCTTTTCTACCCTTGTGAAAGCAATTTGCTCATCAGGACAGGTTAAACATCACAGTATCATTTTTAATGTTGTAAAGCATGTTAGTTCACAGCTGTATTTCATACAAGGTTATAAAGGGGAGCAATGCATGCCATTTGTCTCCAGTTGCCAATAGAGCCTAAATGTGACAGCAGCTAAGCAAATCCAGGGTGATGAAGGGCTTCAGGGAATGGCTCATAGCCTCACTTGTAGAGATTGAAGGAGACCATGGCATATGTCTTAGAATTTTCTGAATATCATATGATGCCCTAATGTTGTGCTAATACGTAGGAAACCATTTTTACTTGTGTCACAGTGATCTTGCACTCAGCTGGACACAAAGGATTTTGAGAAAAATGTTATCAACCCTCGATCAGAGATACTAAGGCACATTCTTCTGGTACAAATTTCAATTAATCAACATAGAAATTTCTACTAATCAAAAAATGCATCACTATATTTAATCTTTATTTTTATCACATACTAAGCAAAGGGCAGATTGTTATACGTTTTGAATCAAGATTCTGTCCTACTTTAACTCTTTGTTATGTGGAAATAAGAAGCTTGGGGTTTTTTTCCTTCTCTTTTGGGTAGTGATTTTTAAACAAATAGAATGAATTTAAATTCTGAGAAACATTAATGGCGTATGTTGACATTTTAAAGAAATAAAAATAAAATCCTTCTTTGGAAGAAGCACAGGAAAATCAGTGGAGATTAATTACTAGGAGTTAATTTGGCCCAGTGAACCCTGAAGGAATAAGTATTCAAAAAGAATATTCCAATAACCTTAATTTAAGTGGATCTAGGCACGAAATTAATTTTTAATTGCTCAATTTTTTATTTTTTATTTTTTTAGTCCTGAATTAGAACGAATAATTTTAAAAAAATATATTTTCTGCCAAAAAAGTTTTAACTACTGGGGGGATCAGTTGAAACTTTTTTGCATCATAAGAATAACACAATTAAGGTTTGCCTTTTCAAGACTTTTGCTCTGAAAAAAAAAATTAAGCTGTATGTTTTTGTCTAAATAATTCAAAATGAAAAATGAAAAAGTATGTTAAGTGCTCCAGTTTCTTCTAGATGTACTTTCAAATGATTAACATTTTTTATTTATATACATATATTTTCAAATAACAACATTTTTGGTCAGTTTTTTATTTAAGCTTTAGAGATTTAGTGCCTGGATTTGGTTATATAAACCTATCAGATCTGAGCTTCTATTTTAGGGGTTTTAGTTCTGGTTATAGAATCTGTCAAGGAAAAATTGACCAAAAATTCACACTTTGGTAACAGAACAAGTATTTTAGGAACCTTGACTTCTGAGATAATAGGCCAAGTTTTCAGCTGATGTCAACTTAGTTCACAAAAGACAAAGTCTCTGACCCAGAGCTGATTAGGGTTTGGGATCCTGGAATTTCAGCTCAATGTCAGAATTTTTCTGTGAAGCCTCTTTATTGCTCAAGAGTTGGTTATGATTCATATAAATGCATGCTCTGTCAAAAGAATAAAATGAATGATTTAGCACAGAAGTGCTGTTACAGTAATAAATGTCATGGACTTCATTCTCCATGTAAAAGGAGCTGTGAAATCTATGTCTGCCACAGAAGTTCTGACTGTGGTCCACAGAGCCCTTGCCTGTGGTCCGGCGAGAACCAGCTGGTCAAAGAGAGCTGACTCTCCTGGTTTCAAGCTGACAAAAGACATGAAAACATAACTAAAATAAATTACTCTACTTTTGCTTCTAAGCAGTTGCTGCAGTCGCCACAGGCTTATTATGTAGTCATAGACAGCAAAGGGGAAAAATATCTGTGAGCTTGTGTGTCAGCACAGCTGACTGCAAAAGTGTGAGGACTTTTGTACTTTCAGGCCACCTTTATTTATGCTGATGAGACTTCACTTTCTAGCACTGAAATCCCAAACTGAAATTGCTGTGTATTCCTATTAGCTCACTCAAGCTTCTTAATAAGCTCATTGCAGAATCAGGCTGAAAGAGGCTTCACTTATAAATGAGTGTATTTTTCCCCTGTGGAAAGCTTTATGAATCCTTGTTGTCAGCAGTTATAAAGGTGTCTGTAAACACAAAATGGATATTTACCTAATGAGTTATCTACCTCCTTGTCCTTTATTTTCTGCATTGGCTATAAAGAAGCTGTTTCCTACACTGGGTCAACCAATATCATATTGATAAACTATCAAAGAGGAAGATGAGATATTATATTGCTAAAGATTATGTTACTGTTTTTGTTATTATTGACAGAATTATCCACTTTGACTACCTTGAGTTATCACAGAAAACAAACAAACAAACAAAAAACCAAACAACCAACCCAAAAGTGGGGGGTAAAAAAAAAAACCATGAGAATTCATGGACCTCACATCACCAATCTCGGCATCCAGACTGGAAGAAGTTGGGTGCTCATGTCTAGATTTTTAAATGAATAGTGAACGCTAAATAAAGTTTATCATCAGTGGAATGCTCCTCTCAACTTCTATGGTTTCCATACGCAGATGTGCATATCTACAATTGTTTCCATTATACCCATTTCCTTTATATTGAAGAATCTGACACTAGCTTCTGCATTTTCATCTTCCCCGCTGTTGTTAGCAGGGTTCTGTGAGCATTGGATGCTGTGAATCATTATCTGACCTACTTTTTATCAGCTTTTATCTGGTGCCTTCTGGCTTCTTCAGAATATGAGCTTTTCCCTATGTGTGTGTCTCTCTCACTCTCTTTCTCTCTGCTTAGTCTTCAAAGATGCTTTTCTCCAAAATATTAACAGGAACAAGAGGGACAACAACATCAAAGTCAGCATATGTTTCTTCTTTGTTCTTCCAGTTTTAGTTGCCCTTAGGTAGTTTTTTAAAATGACTAGTTGGTAGTGATAAGGGAGGTTATAAGCAAAACATTGTAAGGTGAGTTATTTTGGAAATTGAAGTAGTTTGGGGTTTTAATACTGGCTTCATTGAAAGAATCACCTGTACACACCTAAGGCTTGTATTGTGTTGACTCTGTAGTCTTAAAGCTGATGGCAGTTTATGTAGAGGCTGGTCTTTGTAAATTGCTGATACCTGAGAAGGCTTTTTCTCTGCAATAAATAATTCTGTTAGTATAGTGTGGTGTTATACAAGTGCAAAGCTTGTGCATATGGCTGTCTAATGCATCCCATTGCAAGAACTTGCAATCAGGGTTTCCTAGTATTTAAAACTTTAGTCACTCAGACTGAAAATTGCATTGTCAGGTATCTGCCTGAGGCTGTATTTTTCCAGTGTCAACCAGAATGATTCATCTGTTTCAGAGAATTTATTCAGTAGAAAATGTTTTCTCCTCCATGAATATATAGGTTAAGACAGGTTAGGACCTACATGCTTTATAGTAGGCACTAGAAACTTAGGTAAAGTTTGCTTTTATGGCAGAGAAGCACCTCTTGTCTTCAATAGGAAAAAAAACACTTGTTTAGTGTTGTTCAATTATGAATCTGTGTTAAGGGGGGAACAGTACAGAATAGCCTTCATACAGACTACACAGATTTTGTACCAGCCCAAGACACCAGGAGCAGAGGATGTGGTTTCCCTGCCTTTCATAATATGAGGTGTCTGTGGGAGACCTGGTTAAGGGGGAAGAGTATAATTGAAAGCTGCTGAGGGAGAAAAGTTGTTACTAGAAATCAGAGATCAGAAAAGAAGACAGGCATTAACTGGATAGAGAAACAAGGATGGAAATCTGTAGGGACAGGGGGGAATAGGGTAGGCTGAGAATATAGATTAGGAAGTAGAAACCACAGAGTTAAGGTGTAAATAATGAGGAATTTTATCACAAACTTCAGGGTAAGCCACAATGAGTTATTCTGGGGCTGGATAAAAATCTTGGCACTCTTGTATCTTGTGTCACACTTCACATCCCCAGTGTAGCAGCTTCCATGCTCTGTTACTCCTTGGCCACCTTTCTCTGGCAGCAGCTCCTGCCAAATGCAATCTCTTGCAACATCCGTGGTTTGAGCTGTCACAATTGAATCTCTGCCATCCCAGAAAGCCAGTCTCCCCTGGTCTCCCATGTTGCTGCCCCTCCAGTGAGGAGTGAGGAGGGCACTGGCCCCAGCAGCTGAAGTGTCTTCGCATCTGTGCTGCTTGGCCTCCAGAGGCATTGGCAGCCGCTGCCCCATCCCAGCTCTCAGTGTTACAAGGCTGGAGACAGGAGAAACCTTTTTGCCTAATTGAGCAATGCTGGCTGCTGTGCAGTCTCATCTGCTCTTGGGAAAAAGATGTGGTCTGGATGGAAGCCTCCAGCAGGTTGGATTCAATGTCCCAGGCCACCCTAGACTAGATCTTGTTAGACTTTATTTACTGTGCCTTCCTTGTACCTTAGAGTGAATCCAGGAGCCTTTATGTCCTCACAGGCTTTCCTCTTGCCCTCAGCATTATCATGTTTGAGCACCCAAGCAAAAGAAAGTCAAAGTGAGGTTATGCAGGCTACTTTAGAGACAGCATTTCCTAACTCGTGTGTGCTTGACTTTATAACCCTCATGCTGTTGGAATACAAAGGTTTTTCTCATGTTATATGCCTAGAGCTGTAGCTGATTCATATTGATAAATCTCCACAAAAAAAAAAAAAAAGGGCAGTGAGTTTATAGAAGTCCTCCTGTGACATGTTTTTTGTAATACATATGCTACTTACATGAAGACACTATTATCTAAACAAAAAGTTGAACATAGTATATGATTATCCTGGATACATAATAAATATGTCTTGAAACTTCCTACAGAGTGATGGATACTTGCAGTTCTCTTAGTATAAATATTTAAAAAATGAACTTTCTGTATTTTATCCACAAGCAGGATATTATGGTAAAAAAGTCATCTATGTTATTCTCTAATTGTGTTAATGCAACGTAAATGAGCCAAAGATTGGCATACCATAACTATTATGTAATATGGTTTTGTTTCATTGGCATGGTTAGAAATCACAGGTACCCATTTAGATTTCCTATTTTGAAGTTTTATTTTATTAATTATTTTTATTCCTTTTTCTAGCTAAAGATCTCAGTGTAGAACTGTTGAAATTTGTGCTACTCTGGAGGCAAGCATAGCCCTAAGAAACCCATCAACTATTCAGAAACAAGCAGCCCTCTGCAAGGTTCAGCTCTAAAATATGACTGTCTACAAAACAGTGGTGTATTATTGCTTAAAATTTGATGAAGTTTAGAACACTAGTTGCCAGAGAAACTTAATTCCTGCCTCATAAGACTGATTTTATTACTGAAGAAAAGATAAAGAACTTTGGAGTTGATATGTTCCTGCAAATTCAGAAATTCAGCAAAAGTATTTTTTTCTCTATTTATAAAAAAGGGGGGATGAGAGACACATGGTAGCTAGGTAAATAACAAATAAAACTAATGTTGAATTCAGTTCTGAAATAACATCAGTGTGGGCAAACGGGCAAACACCTGCCTAGTCAGCTCACACAGTGAACGTGGCACACGAGCACTGTTCTCACCTTTTCTTCCTTCCAGCTAGGTATGTTCAGCTATTTGCAGCAATGCTGAAGTGCTCTCCTTGTACATTGTTAAGACAGGCACAATAGATTTCCTTTGGCTGTACTCGTCTGAGGTTTTCTGGACTTGTAAATTCCATATTCCCCTTGCAGGTGCATATATTATATTTTCGGAAGACCATACTGACTGTCACCTCTAGGAAAGTGAAGGTTTTAAAGTTCCGCTGTTGATAATAGACCATGGCTTAACTGTGTTGCATAGCTAACTGATCAAAAGAAAATCCTGACAAACCTCATTGTGTATTTAAAAAGGAAATCCTTACAAGTCTGTCTTTAGATATTTTAGTAATGTGTATTCTAGGGAGAGGCAATGAAGCAGAAGCATAATGCTGTGTTTATTTACATACCATAGAGGTTCATAATAAACATTGATTAGCTCTTCTGGATAAATACAATGCATGAAATGTAAAACATTCTTTCTGGAGGAATTGACTTTGCTAAAACACCTTGAACGAAAGCCAAGACAAAAAATACTTTTCAAATGTGCATATGCTACTGCAGGAATTATGGAAATGGCACACAGAAAATCTTTTTATGCTGTAGAAAAGTCCCACATGGTGCTTAGTAGTAGTGAAAATTAGTTTATTAAAGGGTTTAATTTAGTCATATTGCTATTTAAATTATACTTTTAATTTGTGAGATATGTCTTATCACCTTATCTCTGGGTGTTTTACCTGAATTAATAAAATCTCAAGACAGTTGTCATCTCTTCCAGCGGGGATTCTCATTTCCTGTATTTGTGCATGATATAGCATAAGTGAGCTCTAATGTTTGGGTACCACACCACTCTAGGCACTACTGTAGCACAAGTCATTATCATCAGTAATATCCACAACATTTTAAACATCGCTCTGAGATAAATACTGGGATTACCATTTTAGCATGAAGAAAGTGAATTGCCTTTATTTAAGATATTTGTGAATCAGACAAAGTAAAAATAAAATTTACACTTATGAGTAGAAATTTGTCATATCGAAATTGATGCTGACTGAGATATTAATTAGGAGATACATTGATGTAACAAGAAATTTAGTAAGTCACAGAAAAGAGACACTGAAATATACATAACCCCTACATGAAGGAATCACTTTCACCAGCCATATGAAGCTTCTATCAATCTGAAACTGTTAAACCTACCTTTTGGTTAGCACACAAAATTACTGGTTGCTTGAGATTCAGCTAGTCCCAAAATCACGGCTGTCACCAGTGGCTGGGAATTCAGAAGCAGGCTGTTGTTCCAACGAATGTCAGACTTCCTAATTCCGTTGTCTTTCATTTTGTCCTGTTCTTCCTTAGTTAACACATAAAATTTTGGGGTTGAGACTTTATTTCCCTTCTACAGAACTGTGTATTTTATTTTATAATATGCAGATCTCTGCTATAAATGTTTGATCAACTTTTTAATCATACAAAGGTCTTGGTTCTATATATTCTCAAACTCTAAGGCTTGTACTCAAGTTACCCAGGCTGGAAGGCCTAACCTTAGGTTATTAAGGGTCAGCTACATGCAGTATAAAAAAGAGGCTTGATAGTTGCTTGAGGTTAACAGGATGTGGGAGCGGGATGGCAAAACTGCAAGAGGCACGCTAAAAGTAGCAAAAGTAAGTTGGCAGAATTTTCCTGTTCGCCTCTAGTCTGTCGCAAGAATGTGTGGTTAGCACTTTTAAGCCAATCGGAATCCATGCTGGTTACATCAGCTCTTCTTGTGTATTATAAAAGCTGTCAATGTGTGTGAATAAATTTGGCAATCGCTTGATCACATTGATCTTCTACGCGTTTTGTCCGAGCTTCTGTCATCAACAAATACACACTTAAGAAATATTGTAAAGGTTAGGGTCTGACGCAAATGGGAAAGACTTTTTAGCCAGTCCTGTTGCAGTAGGACAAGGGGTGAGTTTTAAAATAAAAGAAGGGAAATTCAAGCTGGATTTGAGTAAAAAAATCTTTACAGAGGGTCATGAAACACTGGCACAAGTTGCCCAGAGAGGTGGTAGATGCCCATCCCTAGAGATATTTAAGGCTAGACTGGAGTGATTCTGAGAAACCTGCTCTAGTTGAAGATGTCCTTCCTTATTCCAGGGGGATTGGACTAGATGACCTTTGAGAATCCCTTCCAATCCAAACTATTCCATGATTCTATGACTTTAAGGTTAATTCTGCGTGAAGAATACAATGAGGTATTTTAAAATATTTTTAATCTTTGTGAACAAAGATTCTTATTTATTAACCAAATGTTAACTAAATATCAGTTATTCAAGTACTATTTTTAAATTTTCTTTTCATAAAAAAATCAAAAATTGAGAAATATCAGACTGTGAGACTGTGTGTTTTAGTTCATCTGTAGATATGATTTGTTGTATTATTTACAGTAAATATCACAGGCTGCCAGAATAAAGCAATTTTAAGTTTGTGGTCTTTTCTGACGATCACAATGTGACTGGCATTAAGTCAAATTACTGTGATATAGATTTAGTTATGAATATTTTTATTTAAAATAGTTTTAATAGAAGTGTAAACTGCTGAACTAAAATCAATCAGATTTTGTTTGTTTGTTTTTAATTAAATGGAATTTCAGTTACATGTTGAAAAAACACGGTCTGATATACTGAGCTCCAAGTGTATTGGTGGATGTTGTTTTGAAGGAGATCACTTTCTCTAGAAGAATAAAAGAGTAAGAGAGATAGCAATAGTATAAATGAGCATAGCTCTGTTTGGTTTGTTACAATGGAATCTATTATGTAAGTTAAATTTCTGTGTTTGCATAATTAATAAATATAAGGATAAATTAGTGTTTTCTCTAATTCATCTCTCTGAAATAACAGGAGTGTGAACATCCTTACCTTCACTGCATTAAGGGTAGCACAAGGGTAAATAAGTCAGATGAAGAGCCATCTTCTAGGCTTTCCAAAGTGTAGACTTGCTTGGTTTTGTCTGGTGTAATAGAAGTGAAACTTCCAGCAAGAGAGGTGTTTGAGCTCTGTGATACCAAAACTCAGTGAAGCATTTGTCATTGAGAGTAAAACAGACATTTTCTTTCCTTGTTAGGAATTTACCATATTTGTTCTAAAAAAACCCACCCACTTTTTGCAAGTTGCTTGGTTATTTGTTTTGTTTTCTTTCTTCTTTTTTTTTTTAAAGCAAATTATAAGCATTTAGGGGTCTAAATTTTATGAGCTGAAACCCATGTTTTTTACATATAAGTCCAGGGCCAACACAGTGCTATCTTCTAATGTCAGGAATAAATCAAAATTGTAATGCATATAAAGGTCTCATAGCAGCAGTTCTACTGTTGAGTATGATAGTTTGGTATAGTCTGTGAATCCTACAGACAGTACTTCATTTGCCACCCAGGAAATCCTCTTCTATTAATATATTAAACAGAGAAATGAGAAGCATGTTATATATACAATGGATTTAGAGTAATTTGCAAGGGACCTTCCTAAATAAAGCTTATAAACTGTCACCTCCTCCTTCAAAGCAGAGTTACTCTGTATTTATATGCTCATAAATGAGAACAGAATTTGACACAGTGCATCTGTGTCAATGAAGTGCTGAGAAACCTACAATGTATCTTTGCTGATTTGGGACCCTTGTAGAATTATTTGCTATCCCTATTCAAAGCATTATGCATAAAATAGAGCTCAAAACTGTACTGTGTTCTGAACAATAAAGTCGGTAATTCTTTATGATTTGTCAAAATGAAAAGGTCTCTCGTCACAGTTTCATAGAATCATAGAATTACAGAATAGAATTATAGAATGGTTTGGGTTGGAAAGGACCTTAATATCATCAGGTTCCAACTGCCCTGCCATGGGCAGGGACACCTCACACTAAACCATGTCACCCGTGGATGTTTCTTGACTTTCCTGTGTGCATGTGCATAAAATACATGTATCTCCAGAAAGGATACTATTCATTTTGTTGATATGAGTGTGTATATATATTTCACTGCTCTTCAGTTATGTTCAACATTACAACCACCACTTTCAACTAGTTCACTCTGGTAATCAGAATCATCATGTCATTATAATCCTCACCTCTTCTACAGAAATTATCTCTTTCCTGTGCTCTTGCTTTTTTTCCCTGTAGAGATTATTGTTGTAGCATTTCCTATTCTCACTAACAGAATTTTCATGAGACTAAGATGAATTTTGATCTTAGCTATGTAAGTAATTTTACCGGATATCCTCCTGATTTCTATTTCTGGGTCAATAGTGCTGTAAACCCCTCAGATTTCAGTTGGAGAACTGAAGTAACAGGTTATATGACACTGTCTGACAGGGCTGAAAGTGACTGTTTCTCTGTCATAGTACAGTATCTAGCCTACCATCTTACTGTATATGTGACATCTTGCAACCAGTATCCAACAGTCTGTATAGTGTTTGAAGCAGATTTTTTTATAGTCTTTAATATAGCTTGTGGACTCTTCCATATTTATACGGCTTACCATCTGTATTTTGTTACGTTAAAGTACTTTTTTTCCCTGGAAATTCTTAACTCCTAAAACATGTATGCTACAATTAGTAAAATATTGTTTGTAAGTACAGTATAAACCACCTCTTTCTCCAACTCAGAATATTCAAGATTTCTCACTTTTATTATTTGTATGGTTTCATTGGGCAATCTGCTCCAATGGCGCTGGTCAGTCAGGCCAAAAAGTTGTATTGCAAGGAGCTGATAATCTTAAAACATGAGGTAGGTGTTCACTGTGGGTATAAAACACCTATTCCTAACAAACTGTGGCTTCTTGTTTCATTTCCATTCAGTGGCACTAGGTGAAAGATGTTAAATTACATGTTACAGGCCACAGTCCTTCCTTTTGCAAGTTAATAATTTTGTTTTTAAAGTTTGCCATGTGCAATCTGGTATTTCAGCTCTGTGTTTATCTCTCAAATTAATACCAGGTAGATTTGTTCCCCTGATGGCAGATGGTTAGCTAGAATACGTGCTTTTTCACTTTAATTAATTGCTTCTCACAAAACTGGTTATCCCCTAGTCTCAAACCCTTTTGTCTTTTAATACTTGTATGAAGATACTATAACACTGTTCTGCCCAGCAAAGTGTTTTGCTTTCTTTTGCCACATACCAGGATATGTCCATGTACAGAAAAGACAATTGTTTTCATATTTCCTGTTGCATGTTTCATATTTCTGAATTACTTAAACATATCCTAAAATGAAATTTATCCATATATCTGTGCTGTGTTTAAAAACAATTCTTATTTATATTAAGGAAGGATGAAATTGTTTGTGGTGTAAGGTACCCTGTGTCAATCTATAAAGACAGCTACGACTGATTGGAGCAAAAATAATATGTATGATTGACATTGCACCTGAGCAGCAAGGTTTGGTGTGGTTGTAGCATGAACATCCTTTTGTGACCTGGGGTGGCCTGATTGTTTTAACTAATTATAGCCTTGGACTTTTCAGGCAGGAATTGATACTGGACTTCAACCCAGTCTTCAGCATTTTAAGCACATTGACTCTGGGGGGAAATGTACATAGACAAGCACTATAAGTATCAATTTTAATCTATGAGGGATAGGGGCATTGCAATGAAATGTTGTTCCAACTGGAGTTGTTCTGTTATTCCTTGGACAGAACCAAGCACTTCCCTTTGATGAAAATCTTTTCTGCTACAAGGCCTAGCATGGCCCAGATTTAAGTGGGGAGATGGGCAGCCATCCAGCTGCAGCTTTTGAGTCCTCTGAGACTACAGCAAAGCAGTACTTCTGATGTAATGCAAATAGATAAAGTTAATAAAAATTTGTCTGATGTTTGGGTTTTAATCATTCATGATTTAATATAATCAGAGATATGTTAATTAAATCAGATTCCAGACATATGCATCCCTTAAAGAGAAGCACTGATAAGACTCAGAATTTGGTATGGTTTCCAAACATTTTTTTTCAGTATGATTCTAGAAAAAAAAATAAAATCCCACTAATAAAACTGACAATATGCTATAGTGAAGTAATATCTGGATTATACAAAATACAAGCTCAAGACAGAGTCCTAGGTATTGATTATCCAATGCACTCAGCTTAAAACCAGATAAGAAATACATTGTTTTATTTCTACAATCCTAATTTTTAAATCAGCCACCATAACTTTCTTATAATTGCTTTGACTTTTACTTTTCTTACAGTCAAGTTTAACGTCTAAAACACAAAGAAATTATGATTCCTCTAAGGTTAGAGGAAAGAGGATACAAAACTCTGCAGGCAGGCTACTGTCTCCAAGATAATGTTGGTTGTCTCTGTAGCACTCTATCTTTCTCTCATTTTTATCTGTATTAAAAAAAAAATCCTGTAATTAGGCAAGCCAGAACAAATTAAAAACATATGTAGCAACTGTGCTTTCGAAGTCACTTAGTGAATCCCAAAGCAGGCAGCCACTGGTCTAGTTCTGGAGAATGTAGTTATTTGTAGGTCACTTTGTGATATGGTTTCACTGGTGGGAAAGACTGCCAATTTTTTCAAGACATCTGAGTAACACAGTTCTTCATTTTATTTAAGGAAATGTCCGAGCCCATGATGCATTTATTGTGGAAAAATACCATAAAATCTCTAAAACTTAGCTGGAGTTCCCATTAGCAAAATTAGTCCCATAGGAGAATGATTCCCTCTTGAAATGGCTGGAAAGACAGCTAGACATGGAATCCCTCCCTATGGTAACTGCATATTTTAGAACTTATTTCATACCCTTTCAGTTTGGTTTGAGAGCAAGTAGAGATCACCCCACTGCAGACATCTTTTTTTTGCTCAGATACAAACTTCCATTTCCTTTCACATATTTTCTGTTTCACTTTGTAAAGGCATTCTTGGGAGTGTTATGGCAGGATGTGGGATTGAAACCTTGGAACATTTCGTAGATTCTGAATGTTTTTTGGAGTGCCTCATGATGACAGTGTTGAGGGAATGGGACTGTTGTTACTCCAAGCCGAATGCTGCCAAGACCAAGAAAATTGTTTCTCTTAGAATGTCCTCTTTGCTAGCAATGATGATGTTTGTTTCCTCAGAAACAAACTAGTAAGTAAGCCTAAACGAAGCCTTGGTTGGCATGGTTTAGTGGGAGGTGTCCCTGCAGGGGGCTTGGAACTAGATGATCTTAAGGTCCTTTTCAACCCTAATTATTCTATGATGTCTAAACTTTTCGATGGCTGTCAAACACAAAGTTAATCTTGTACAGATAGATCTTGGTCTAGATGTAAAGTGAAAGAAAATATCGTAATAGGGATATTGTGATCTCCTTTCATATCATGGCACTTTCTCAGTGTTGGTAGCGTTTTCATTGGTATAGGCCTGCAAGAAAGCATGCATTCCACACTGATGAACTCCTGTCCATGTACAGCAATTAAACCACTTTAATTATATTAATGAGAACTCTAAACACACCTTGTCAGTAATGTAGCGCTTTAAATCCAGGCTACAAATACTCTTTTAATTCTTGTTAGTTTGACCTACACTGGCATTTATTATTAAAAGGTTTGTACATGAAACTTTTAAGTTAATTTGAGTTCTTTCAGAAATCTTTTTAAGAAGAGATTCTGGTTCTCCCTCCAAATTTTGCAGGTCAGACCCTCAGCCAGTATTAGACCAAAGGTCAAACTGATTATATGTGTCATCTTAACTTTAATGAAAAAAATCACTAGGGAGGTTTTTTTTCAATACCACTTCCTTTTTAATGTCTGAAATTTTGTGCAGGGGAGAAAGAGGACTCTGGGAGACTTATCTACTTCCAGTCACTTTATTAGGGAGAAATCTGGAATTGTTAATAAATAGCTCCCAGAATTGATAATGAGTTGGTTTACATAGGAAAGGACACTTACAAGTAGACAACTGATAACTTAGGAGCTTTATTTTTTTTCCCTAGCTGTACTTCTGTATTATCTAATAATAATTTCTTTTTATGTTTGAGGCTTGTTTATATTGATATTTAGTGAGCTTCATGGAGCGTAGTTCTGTCTTTGCTCATCTATGATCTGCAAATGGTTGTAAATGTAACTCTTCATAACGAGAGGTTCGAGAGGTGTCTCATTCCTAGCTATAAATAAGAAGTGAGGAAGCAACGTGTTTGGAGCAAGAGCTGGACCTTATGGAGTACTTTGTCATCTTCTACCACAAAAAAAAAAGTTTTTATACCCAATTTGTTGCCAAAAAAAACTATTCAAGAAAAAAACCCGTTGTGATCACAGATGCTGGAAGTATTGTCAGTCCTATGGTCCAGGAATATTACTCAATTAGACTGAAATCTGACTATGCCTTGGTTTACATCTTTCTGAATGAAGCTCTGACCTACACCAGTAAAATGCTTTAGTTGTTTTTCTCTAAAAAAACTTTACAAACTCAAATGTTTGGCCTTTGGTTTAGAATTAAATAGGGCAGATCTGTGGAACAATCATCTACAAAGATAATATGTTATTGTTTTAGGCTTCAAGGGAATATGATGGACATCTTTCTTGCTCTCCTTTAAAGTGCAAGTCCTCTATTCTCTGGCATGTGCCACTGCAGTTCGTAAGTGATACTTTCTGGGGATGGATTTTATTAGCACTCTTCATGTGTTCTGCATTCAGTGGAAATGAAATACATCTAAAGCAGGAACTGAAGAATATTGTCCTTCAGGGCCGCAAAAGTTGAATTTTATGACTTTTTATTTAAGCAATAATCCTATTCATTTAATTTACTAGTACCCAGCACTCTGTACCCACATCACAATCCATTCTTCTCTCCACACCTCAGATGTCTGATGTTTCTTGAGTTTATTAAGTGTTCTTAAAATACCGTGCTCCCTTCCACCTAAATCAAATACTAGTTGACCCCAATCCTCTAATCTTAATTTAACATGTTTTTTTAGTCCCTGTCAGGTTAAAGTTTCAATTCTTTTGCTCAGCCTTTGTTATTATAACGTATATATTGCAGAATCCTATTTCTTTGTTATGCAATATGACAAATACAAGATCTAATGGACTCACCCTATAAAAAACTAATTCAATACATTCCTATACAGGTGATAAGTTTGTAGGCAATTTCCTTCCTTTACCATCATCTTCAGATGAAAAAAACTGTCAATGCAGCAGCTAAGTATGCTTAGCTGATATATGATCATACCATAGCTGTGAGGATTCTACATTCTTTCGCACAGAATTAAAGTCAGTCTACTATAGTACTGGAATATCTTCTGGAGAAAGGCCCAAGTGACAGCACTTGGCACCCACATTCTTAATATTCCTTGAGACTGAAATCTTGGCTATGATGAAGTCAACAGCAAAGCTATTGTTGATTGCAGCTGAGATTGGATTTGAGGACTGAGATAAAAACAGAGTAGCTGGTGCTGACTGAGAGGGAAGGAGAAATAGAATTAGCTAACAGACTTAGAAGGAAAAAAGATTGTTACTTTTTTTTTTTTTAAGAAATACTAAAAGCATTGCTTCTAGCAGTGAGTAGAGGGGACCCAGAGTAGGAGGACAAGAAGAAACTCTTAATACAAGAACTTTAAAAAAATTTTGAAATTGATATTGTTTGTGTATACTGTATAGATGAGGGTCTGAAAAATTAAGCTATTTTCATTTGATGGATGGGTGTTAATAGTGAGCTCTGAATTATTCCCTGTCCCCATGAATTTTCGCTTGTATTGATTTTGGGTTGTTTTTTTTGTTTGTTTGTTTGTTTTTTTTTAATTTGCCTTCTAAATGACAGGATCTTATTAAAAGACCAGGGATTTCATTGACTTAAAAGGTATGAACCCATTATGTGCTTCTAACATAACATACACAGAAGTATATAAACTAGTTGAATTTAACTGTACATTAATTAGCTTGAAAGTCACTTTTCAGTAATTTTGCTACCAAATTCTTCTCCCCCACAAGTACTCCTTAAATGCCAACCATTCTGCCAAGGTGTTTCTCGTGTTTGTTGTACTTCTGGCATTCTTTCTTCCATGTAGGAGGGAAAGTATTGTCCTAATTAGTACACTTCATAGATCCTGTAAAAAATATGTTAGAACAAAGCTTGCATTCTGCTCAGACTGACATTTATTTTCTTTACTTTATTTCATTGAATTTCCTCCCTTTTGTTACTTTTAGTTTTAGGAAGCGGGCAAATAAGATTTATTTTGCCCAAATGATAGAACAAGACAATACTTTTCAGGAATACCTTTAATCATAACTGGTCTAATACTCTTCCACATTCAGTAATGTAGTGGTCAAGGTAGAATTTCATGGAATTTGTACAGGATCTCTCTACATCTACAGCAGGAAGAGAAGAAGAAATAATTTTTCCTTTCTCCATTAACATTCTAATATAGAATTATCTACCATGGCTATTTTGGCTTCAAATTTAGCAGAGAACAATAGGCAATGTAAGTACTAAGAGCATTTTATAAACTCATTATGAGCTTATCACCTGAACACTGGCAGGGCAGAAAATAAGAAATATTCAGTGCAAACCTAGTTTAATTGGTTTTAACTGCAGATGCTATCAGCTCATATTTTTAATCTAAAAGATGAATGAAAATCAAATAAAGATTTGTCATGGTTTACAAAAATGAAAATATAGCCCTAGTGTTGGGTCCCAATCTGATGAAAAGTAATGGGAACCATAGCACAAATCTACCTTCTTACAATTAAATAAAGTGTTAGTGTTATAACAGAGAAACTAAGAGTTTCCTTAGCTTAAATCATCGTGAGTAGGTTTTGTTGTCTAAAAGAGTAATTAAATCATAAATTCAAAATTCTAGTGTAAGTCCATAAGTCTTCTTGGAGTGAGCAGAAAGAAGAGGCCGTATTTTACATTTTTCCCCTTCCTTCAAGAAAAATAGGTGTGTAATGACAAAGTTTGAGACTTTCCAAGTGGGGTGAATTACTATATTCATGTGACTAAAATGCAATTAGTAGAGCTAAACTTAGTTCTCTTCCCTTTAGTAGAAAAAATGTGTTTAGCTCTATCTGCAGTGGGAAAGGCTGGCATCTGGTGTGTTAAGACTGTTGCCAAAGTGATCAGACGTATGGCATTATTTTTTAATGTACAGTATCAAGAGCTTTTCTTTTCTGGTCTGAATTATAAGTGTTTTACTATTAATGTCAGTCTGCCAAAGGGGATAGTTTTGTGGAAAATTGCAACTTTAGGATAATAATATTGAAAAGAAGAAAACCGTGAGCTGAAATTGTAAAGTATGAATTCTGGTGTCTCCAAGATTTGTCAAGCTGCTGCTTCCTGCTCAGTCAATGTTGTGCTAGTCAGTGTATTCAAAAAGTGCCCTGGCTTCTCTTGCTGACCTGTCTTGCATTTTTGCCCTGGTTGTGATCATCAAATGGAGATGTACATCAGGCATGGAACACAGGATATTGAATAGGATAAAGACATCCAAAATGAATTCCCATATAGCACATCTAGAGAGGTTCAAATAGCTCATTTGCAGAAGTGGGTAATTCAAAGGGGAGAAATAGCAAAGGCTGGGTGCTTAAAATAGTTCATCTGCAGTAAAAATTATCTTTTTCATAATGCACAAAAAGCATTCACCAGCCATGAAAAAAAAAAAAATTAGTTGTAGCCCAGATTTTCCATTAAAGTCAGTTTCAATGGAAACTTTTGCATCAAAATAGTTACTATGTACTATTTCATTTGCATATTTTCACATGCAGCTTTATTGACCAGACTTTTGAAATGGGTTTTATTTGAAGCATTCATTTACTTAGCTACTGGCGCACTCTTCCGAGAAAGACTTTCTGGGGAGTTTGCCACTCTTGTCTAAGTAAAAATAATGATAAATAAGTAAAACATGTAATATGAAATAACCAAACTGAAACAGAGAGAGATTCAAGAGAAGCTCTTGGAGCCTGTTTGCTTTTAATGAACCCCTTGAAGCCTGCAAAAGGGAAATGTTCTCCTCTTTTCCAGTTCTGATGTTGAAATCACTTTGCCAGGTTTTTACTTTGAACTTGCATGGAGCAATAGCGGTATTCCCTGTATTTTCAAGTGCAACACTGGGGCTAGTTTAAACGACACAAAACCTTGTTACTTCTCACTTCTGCATAATTACAAGGGCCACGAAGGAATTTAAGAAAACAAAATAGTAACAGAAATCGATGACAATTTTCCCCTGCAGTTTACATTGTCGAAAAGACCTTCACTGCTGCACAATACTACAATGAAAAAACACATTGCAAAACCTATTTTCAAGTTGGTTGGGAAGTAATGATTCATTTTCTATGATGGCTGAGCCACGGTTTGAATATTAATTAAGCTGTAAGCTCATTAAAAAAGTTATTAGTTTTTAAGAGTGATTGCAAATGTTCCTAAGGAGGTAGTGATTTTGTTATTCTCTCACTAAACATCAGTTGTAGATATGATTAAGTATGTATCACTGTAGGGAAAAGAAACCATGATTATAGTTCAAAATCATGGCATTTTCTGAAATTTGAATAGTATTCCCTATTTTCTGAATGGAGGGAGAGGCACACTATGTTTGGACTCAGAGAGTCAGTAAATGAATAGCATGTGTCCAATAGGTTCTTAAATTATGGTTAATTAATGGACTTATTCTTGAAAATCAACAAGGAAACTGCAGTTACATGTTACAGAAAAATTAACTCCATCTCTTGAATCTTTGGGATTTATATGCGCACAACTTTTGCACTTTCAGGTAATATGAACAATTGGCATTTAGAAACTGAACTTTATACTCTGTCCAAAAATGCATATTGGATAATCAATACTAGTCCTTAATGGAGGACTAAACAATATATGGGGAGTGAGAAGGATTTCTGGAGTGATAAAAGAGTTTGGAAACTTCACTATTTAAAGAAAGGTATATCCTGAGAGCTTCATGAGAAGCCTGTAGCCTCCACACATTTGTAGTGGGAAGGTGAGGTTGTGAGCTTGGACACAGGCCCAAATGATGAGAAATCTATAGGGAAAGGGATTCTTTGGGATGAATCAGAACATTCTTATGTCATCAACACACTGTGGACTGAATTCATAACTAATTTTTTGGAAATGAGCAAGGTTATATTTTAATCTCCAAAGCATTTCCTCATCTCTCCTCCCTTCCTGCCTTTCCCTTCCTCTCCCCCTGCTGAAAATCAATAGAATATACCAACTTTTAGACTCCTAAGCAAAGTGTTTCTGCACATGTTCAGTGTTTTTAAGTTTGTATTTCATCTTCCAGCCTTAAATTTTGCTGCAGGCATCTCATACAACTGCTATTCTAAAAGGCACTCTCACTGTCTCTGAGACAATGGAACAGAATTGCACAAAAATGAAAAACATTCCTTCAATCATACAATCTTGTGGAGGACCAAATATGAAAATAAGACAGTAAATACCTATTTTACAGGTGTTGGCAGTGACAAATAGCTTTAGAAGGACATTTCCTACTGCTTATCTTTAGGGAACATTATTGCTTCTATTAAAACATATCTGGTTTATTACTGGCATTTACTCACAATATCAACTTAAGCAACTGCACATTTTAGCTCAATGTATTTCTGGTTTCCTCAAGGTTAGTACTATTATTCGTTGGAGGTATAAAAAGTTAATAGGCATCTAATTAAACACATAATTCCCTGAGATTAATTGTGGGAATTAATCTCAGTAAAAGTGAACAGCCCAAAGAAAGAACTTTTCCCACTGAAGATATACACCATGAAAAACGGTACACTATATCTTCTTTCATCATGAAATCAGATAAAGTAACACGTGGTAATTGTTGTTTGGCATAACAAGACACAGTAGAGAGATGAGAGAATTAAGGGTAAACAAAAAGAAAGTATTTTAACAGCTGTTTGAATTCCTGACCAGCTAACTTTAGGTTCTAGAATTAAAAAAAATCCAAAACCAAACCATAAAAATAAATCTCATCACATCTCATCTACACCTTCCAGGAAAAGAACTGCATTATATGAAATACTTAAAACAGGGAAATGTAAGGTTTATTGAAGAGCATGTGGATGAGTATAAATAGAGTAGAACAGGACTATCTTTTGAGATGTTTGAGTGTCCTGGCCAAATAAGCTTGTTGTTGATCACACTCTTGCTTGAAGCTGACAGTGGTTTGATTAGCCAGATAAAGCTGTTGCAATGGCCAATTGATGTATTTACGTTTCCCAGTTTTTGTTGCTCCTATTTTTGTCACTTTTGTTCCTTTTTGATTCAGGAGTTCATTGTAGATGACAAATGTTTTTGCAGCAACAGCTCATAGTGTGACTTGAAAGGACTTCTGAAGTGTTTATCCAGTCCCTAAAATTGATATTCTAGGTTAGCTAATGTTTAGATTTGCCTCAGGTCAAGTTGCATTGGTATTTAGAAAACACTTGCAGAAGTCCATGGTAATGGTTCTCACTGGAAGGTGAAATTGTTTCAATCCATACCTTATACACCATTACTAAGGTGGTAGCTGTTTAGTAGTATACAGCAGTACTCCAGAAAGAGAACTGAAAGATGCAATAGCTACTTGAAATAGCAGTGGAACATTTAAAAACTGAGAGTGCAAACTGCTTGTGATGAAATTTGACAAAAGTTTAACCTTGCCTTTTCACTGATCTCTAGTAACCCCAGCTGCTGTAGATCTTTTACATTTACATTACCACAAATGTAAGAGCAACTTACCAAATGCAGCACTTCCCTGCTTTTTATGCTAGTGGCTCTTATAGCCTTGAGGTCAAGCAATTTCAAATCGACTTTGGTTACACTTTTTAAATGTCAGCATTCTGAAATTAGTTTTTTTCTCTTCCTTCCCTACACAATAAGAAGTAAAATGTCAGATCTGCTCACAAGGTCATATGAGAAGCTGGACCAGAGAGACCAAGTTGTATTTTGTTTTTGAGCTACTTGTTACTTTGCATCAATGGTTGTAAAGCTTAGACATGAGTTTAAATATACTTAGACTTGGCAGTCTGGGAAAAAAAAAAAATAAATATTTTTTTGAAACTAAACACCAGCATCTGGAAAGGGGGATCATAATAAGGGATAGGAGAAAAATCAGTAAATTGAAAGACTTTCAATGGCTTTTTCTGAGTTAAAAGACTAAGTGTTTGGCTTCTTAAAATAATAGAAGGTTGATTACAGGAGAGATGAGAAAGTCTGTGTCCAATATTGTTTTTGAACCATACAGCAAAAGGTGAAGGTAACATAGAATGAACATTTTATTTGGATGAGAAAAAGAATATAAATTTGAAAATTAATAGTAAGTGGGGGATTGAAAAATGTGGAAACTGCTGGTTTGTGTGTGATGGAGCAGGTTTGCTTTGTTTTTAGCTTGGCCAGTGGCCTTTACAGTGATAGGCACCTGATTTTGATGCTTCCTGTGCAGATCTTCTTTGCAAGGAAATGTGATCAATAAGAAGTTCAAGGTATACTTCAGCAGGTAGCCTAGTCTTGGATATTCATCAGCTCAGGACTGCAGGACACAATAAATTATGTTCTGTTTGATGCCTTAACCAAAAGAACAGCCTTACTGGTATTTTTATGGAGCTTTATATCATTTTCAGGTTAATGATGTCCTTAGCTGTCACATGTGGAGTTAAAACAGTGAGGTAGTTCTTGAATGAATTATTCCTTACTGAAAGCAATGTAAGTGCTCCTCAAACAAGGCAATAAAGCTCTGTTGGGATGTTGTAATTCTCTTCTATAAGACATTGCTTGCTCATTCTGAAATCATTAAAAATCAGCCGCCCAATCAATGAGTCTCATTAGAAATCTTTTTGCTTAATGCTATTGATTTAACTTGTTTTAGAAATCCCTAATAACCATTAGTCAATTAAACTGGTGACAGATACATGGATTGGGTAAACCTAACTACTATCCCAGAGATCTCAGAATAGATTAACTGATTATCATGTGAGATTCTTTTAATTAGAAGACAGTTTAGATACTTTCTATCCTCTAAATCTTTTAAGATTAAGTCTTCAACCAACAGTAATTATATATTAGTAATACTGCATTGATATACTAAAAGCTAAATAAGTGCCTGATAGTTTAAAAAAAACCCAAAACAACAAAACCAAACAAAAACAGTTTGTGCAACTGATAGACTCTATGACTTTCGTAACACTGAAAGGCTAAAGAAATTTATCTCTGTGTGACAAATGCATTATTCCGAAGTCTGGCAGTCAGTAGTGTGCAGGTATAACTGATGGAGCCAATGCGCCCTTGTACTCTCCTGAACTTTAGAGCATCTGCTCACATACTAGTGATTCTAGTACCCAGAGCCTCTTCTCTTGACTCATATGTCCAACTATTCAAATGCCCAATAGGAGTGAACTGAGCAAACCTTTCCTCTTCCTCCTGTCTCTCCCTTGCCAACTCTTAAGACAGCAGTTAGTAGCTACAAATGGCTCCCTCTATTGCAAAAAGCAGAAATAGAGACTAGGCAGTTAATATATCCCATTCCATGTCCTCTTCTGAGAGAAGAAAAACTTTCTAGTAAAAAACAGCTGTATCTCAGTGATTTTTCAGCATAAGAATTCAAGTAATACCAAACCTGGAACAGAACAGATTTTCTCTGGGTTACAAGTAGAGGTTTTCTAAACAAATTACATTTTGAATATTCAGTACTGTTCCTTATAAACTTGCTTATTCCTCATATTTTCATTTGTCTTTTTAGAGAAATGGAGCTGAATATTCTCTTTGCATATATTCAAAGGTTAAAAAGAGGCCCTTTTAAAACCATTGTCCCAGTCTTTTAATTCGTATTTGTAAAGACTGCAAAACAGAGGAAGAAAAATGTCAGTTCTGGCTTATTTCTGTTTACCACATAATTGTACTGAATTGTTGATGGTTTTCTGTGAAATCCAACTGAATGAAATGCCCTGAAATAGTAGTGTTTGCTTTAAATAGGTTTAATTTCATATTTCTTGTTCATTAGTAATTTCAAAAGAAGACACTTTGTGTAGTAGACTTTGCTCTAAATACTCTTACCCTTCTTTTTGAGTGCTTTTCAAATGAAACAGTATGTGTTTCCATTGCAGAACACAGTGTACTGAGAAGCACTGCTGGAAATGAATTAATTGATAAATTTCTAAATCACTTATTTAGGCTTAATCTACAGAAAGACTTGGGTGCTGTAGTGCTCAGCACCTAAGCTGATATTTAAACGCATTTTTAAATTCAACCCCTAGCCAAATTAGGCTAAAAAGCGTTTCCTCTCTTCCCTCATTAACTGTTCCCAATAACTCTCTTTTCAAAGCTTTCTTCCTTTCCATTACAATTTATTTAAGCGCAATCGTATTATACTCCTGTTATGTTGAAATTAAAAATGCTCCTTCATTGCTGTTCCATATGCTTTTTTGAAACCTCTAGTTTCTTCCATTTTAAAGAGGAGTATGTGATATGTGAGAACTGCAGATACAGGGGTGTATGACTTCTGAACTTGCACTGAATTGTTGCTAATACTGGTATAATTTTTACTGTGCTCCTTGCCATATTTCTCACGATATATACATATGTATATATAAGCACATATATATGTAGGCTTATAGATATGCATGTGTATGTTCTATTGCTCGCTTGCAGGTTTGTAGATGCTTAGGAGTGAGAAAAGCCTGTCTCTGGAATTATTACTATGATTGTACAAACCTTTACAACATCTGTTATAACTGCTGGTCTTATTTCAGTGAATAGCTACTGTTGTTCTGTAGCCAAAGCTTACATAGGGTTTTCCTGGACAAAAGCATTTGTGCTGGATTTTAGATGTTGATGTTCTTGTTTCTACATTTGAGGCAGCTATCAGAGCTCCTATCACAGGGGATACAGTAGAAGTGGGCATTTCCAGAGGAGTTTTATCTCATCTAAAGATAGATGAGTAAAGTAGTTCAGCAAAAATGTGTTTTAGATGTGCCTTTCCATTATCTGTAAAGGGAGTCTATATTTAGATCAGACATAGATGGTTGCATCACAGAAGTCTGAAGTTAGGTAATAAGTGTCCCACACTAAAATTTGATGTCTGCAAATTTTAGATCTAATTCTAAGAAGTGTGGCACACATTTATAAAGAACACTTTGAAGAGGGCTGGGCTGCAGATACCTATATGGCTTTTACTTTTTGCTGGGATTACCAACAGCTTTGAATTGTCAGCCTCACTCTTCCTATACAGGGAACTTATCAGTAACTTAGCCACAAAAAAAAAAAAAAAAAAGAAGGTTCTTATGCCTTTTAACTTAAGCCTTTAACTAGAAAACAAGCTTTTGAAAATAAAACCAAGATACATACTCTGCATTAAGTAAAAGAATCGGAAAATTGACACAGCATCAGTGCCTGCATGGCTGCAAAACTCTGCTTTTGATCATAACCGCATAAGGAGGTTAACCTTATATCCCTTTGGTGTTATATAAGTTGTGGAGAACATCTTCATGTTAATAAGCACATCAAAGGAAAAAAAAACCTCTGATAGGCAGGGGTACCACATCATTAAGGTATTTGTTACATGCTTTCAGAATTACTTTCTTAGCTGGCTGCTATTCCAAGCTATCTATTTCTTTTTCCCTCCTTCAAAAGTAACTAAGATAATGTCCTGGCTCTACTAAAATTTCTGTGAGTCTCAACCATTGAGACTCCCAACTGACTGAAGCACTGTAAAGCTCTAAAGGCTACTGTCCTAGTTTGAGGTCTGCTTAGCAGGAGGCTCAAGAGGAGACCTGTACTGTGGACTTCCTAGATTCAGTCAGTAGCAATTTGTGAGATACTTCAAGAAAACAAAACACAGACATGCCCCTCCCAGTCAGACCCTATGACTTGTCTAGATATTGGGCATTTTAAGGTACAGAAGTTATTCCAGGTAGTTTTTTTTCTCATGATTTGTTAACTGGCATCTATGAAAAGTGCAAAACCAGATGACAGTCTTTGATCTGTCTTATTCACTAGACAGATGAGATACAGATTAAAGCTATATTTAATACTTCAAAGATCTAGAGATGAGCATCCTTTTGATTCTGAAAGTGAAGTTAATGCCTAAGAAAACCACACCATGACCTTTAGGAGTCCCTTCCATTATTTATCCTGTCAATCTGGTTTACCAGATGGTAAACCTGATTATGGAGAAATTTTGTTCTTTAATTTACAGCAATAATGTATTAACTGCTGATGGTCAAGGCATTACTTGAGATGTGAAGGATTGGTATCCTCATGACAAATCCATAATTATGGTGGTGCTGAGGAAGTTAACTGGACATGTGTCTGACAGACATGGGATCTAGGAACTCCATTGCTGAAAGACATTGGACACAATTAAGTCTTGGACTTCTGTGCTATAGTAGTGATTCTGAGAAATGTTAGATATTAGTTAAGTAGAATTTAAGGTCACAGGTTATGTGAGCTTTAGGCACCTCATGCTTTGTTTACTGTGAGTGCTTCAGCTTCAGGGTATAGCAGTGCTTGTACTGATTTCCTTGTAATGTGGAGGATGAACACGTTAAAGATAGTGAGAAATATAGTTACTGTGAGAATGGGAGCCATATAAGCACTGGACAGTTTTTATGGCAGTGACAGAATACGTATTTTACATTGTTCAAAGCTACAAAGCTGGTTTTATGAGAAGTTTGTATTTTTAAGCTTCAGTTAAGGCTATATCTTCTATTTGCCACTCCCTGATTCGGACAAAACTCCAGGAACAAACTTGCCAACAAAGTTTTCAAGCTGACAAGCAGGTATTCTTTATTGCAGCACTGGGAGACACGGGGGATAACTCCTCCTAACGTGTGTCCCCGTATTGCTATACAAGCCATCCTTATATAGTCCCTGGGCATACATACATATTCATGAGGCTACATATGGATTACATCATTTTCCAGAGAGTTCCCCGCATGCATACAGAATTGTAGTGGTGGTCTCTGAGAGTTGTTTACTTCTTCCAACAATCTTCATCACTTCTGGCAGCCTTTGAAGCACATGCAGTAGATAGTCATACCAGTTTAATTGGTTCGTTAGCACCAGAGACATAATAGTCCTCCTATCCTCCTACTTATCAGTTAGTTTAACTGTAGCCCATCCTGGACACCTGCAGTTCCCAGATACTCCTTATCCCTGTTTCCTGTTCTAGACTGTTTTTCTTAAAACTAGGCCAACTATAACGATTTATCTTGTGAGAATTCTCAGTATGTTCTCTAGCTGTACTCTATTTTTTTTCTCTATGTATCATGCACCTCAGTAATTTTCCATTGCTACTGTTACAAAGCCATCAAACTTAACATTACATAAAACTAATTCTAAAGGTTTCTGTATTCCATTTTGTGATTTTGTGCCCCTTCGTCTCATCCCATATACTATAAAGTTGTTATAAGTCTTGTTCTTATATGAGTATGAAATACAGTTTGTTGATTTTTCATTTTAAAATAATGGGTTTTATTAGAAACAGATTACTCATAGGTGTGTCTCAAAACTGCACCTAAAGCAAGTTAGTTGATTTTCCCATTTATTTATTCATAAAGACTGAACTGCTTAGCAAGAAATGAAACAAAAATGTTGAAATACAGCGCATTCTTCATTTTGATGTATGTGTGGATTATGCTTGTCAAAAAATTAATCAGTGTTTGAAATATAGAGGCTAGTGATCATAAAATATAATATCTGGAAAAGTAGTTGTGGCTAATTAGTAGAGTGTGGCTTGTTTGTAGATGCTAAAAAGCATTTGAATTGCCTATATGTCAAAGATGCTGATTAATTAATTGTTAATTTGAAATATCTTTTTCTTTCTCATGATTCAGAAATTAGTGCTGTAGGTCCAGATTCTTAAATGTATTTGGACACGTAATTTCCACTCATCTCAACAAGAGGTAACTAATTTAGAGGAATTTGCCTTTCTCTTTGCCCCAAGTTCCATAATGTTCCAATATAAACAAGTCTTTTGCTGGATACCCGCAACATTTCCCAGAGAAGATCTAAGAGTATAGTCGAATGTTTAGACCCTGGAACCCAGTCAGTTAGAATTTGTATGAGGCTGAATTGTTGCCTTCTTTCACTGAAGTCAGTATGAATTTTCCTATGGAAAATTATGAGAAGGAAATGGAATCCTGGGAATGCTTACAAGGAGAAAGATGAAAAAAAAAAAAGAAAAAAGCTGATGTAAAATGTCAGAGATTTGTTCTGTGAAATAAAAAATTATAACAAGGTTAGATAAAACAGGAAAGCCAGGAAGCAAAATCACTGAAACCCACACAATTCTTGTCATTTTGAGAGGGGAAAAAGTAAACCAAGTAGAGTTTCATTGTGTAAAAAGAATTCTGGTTGACACAGGAAATATCCTCCAGTGATTAAGTCACACAGTATTTACAAAGGAATTCAGCCTTGCAGTACTCTGGTTCTACACTTACTAAAATGGGAGTTATAGTAGGGGAAAAACACTCAAGCTCAAGAACATTTGAAAACTACAATGTCAGAATGTTTTAATTTCTTTATAGTCCTTGCAAAAAAATGCAGTTGCTTGAAATTCTGAGAAGCTAGAATCTTGATTAAGCAGCTCAACTGCAGTGTTTGAAACTTATCTTTGCAGTCATAGAATCATAGAATCATAGAATCATAGAATGGTTAGGGTTGGAAAGGACCTTAAGATCAAGTTCCAACCCCCCTGACATGGGCAGGGACACCTCGCTCTAAACCATATCACCCAAGGCCTCGTCCAACCTGGCCTTGAACACTGCCAGGGATGGAGCATTCACAACTTTCTTGGGCAACCTATTCCAGTGCCTCACCACCCCAACAGGAAAGAATTTCCTCCTTATATCCAATCTAAACTTCCCCTGTTTAAGTTTTAACCCATTACCCCTTGTCCTATCTCTACAGTCCGTAATGAAGAGTCCATCCCCAGCATCCCTATATGCCCCCTTCAGATACTGGAAGGCTGCTAGGAGGTCTCCACGCAGCCTGCTCTTCTCCAGGCTGAACAGCCCCAACTTTCTCAGCCGATCTTCATATGGGAGGTGCTCCAGTCCCCTGATCATTCTCGTGGCCCTCCTCTGGACTTGTTCCAACAGATCCATGTCCTTTTTATGTTGAGGACACCAGAACTTCACAGAATACTCCAAGTGAGGTCTCACGAGAGCAGAATAAAGGGCAGGATCACCTCCTTCGACCTGCTGGTCACACTCCTTTTGATGCAGCCCAGGATACGGTTGGCTTTCTGGGCTGCAAGCGCACACTGAAGCCAGCTCATGTTCATTTTCTCATCGACCAGCACCCCCAAGTCCTTCTCCGCAGGGCTGTTCTGAATCTCTTCTCTGCCCAGCCTGTAGCTGTGTCTGGGATTGCTCTGACCCAGGTGTAGGACCTTGCACTGGGCATGGTTAAACTTCATGAGTCCTTTGCTCTCACAGGTTTTTGCTAATGATATGTATGTTCATGTGCATGCCTGAAGTTTTATCTTTATAACTCATTAGCTTGTACAAGGGCCATGTGGATAATTTCCCATGTAACGTGTTGAAATCTAATTTTCTTACTGACCTCAAAAAGATTTATGAGGCTAATTCCTGGCAGTCATGCAAGAGATAACCCCAATGTGTTGTTTGTGAATAGATCCTGGCAATTTCTGAGATGTACCCGTATTTCCCTGAGAAGTAACCAAAATAGCCATCAATATACGTAGTAGCTATGGCTCCAGTTTTGAAGTACTTAGATGCAAAATATGCATATCATCACAGTGTGTAAGTTATTGCTGGCCTGATACTACTGAGATTTGCACATGCTTTCATGAAAAGTCATGATTTTCAGCATGAATATATAAAATGTCTGTAAGAGTTCAGATGCTTTCCTATGAGGTTTCCTCACAGGAAACACCAGCGGTTCTTGATGGGAAACTTAATCAGGAAACAGTAACCTGCCTGTGATTTTTAATATACCATTTTGATTTTTAAACAGACTAGGCAAGGACTGTACTGAACTCTGGGGCTGCTCTCCCTGCACAGCAGGAAACAGCTAATAAAACTGTTCAGTGTATTTTCTTAAGCTTCAAATTCTACTGTACAAGTGATACTGATAGAGGAGATTTGGAAGACGAACTTTGACCCTGCTTTTGTCTTTATTCTGGCACTGTCTGGGGTGACTCAGCTGCATGTCACTGAAGCTTGAATGCTTCCTATAGAAAAGACAATAGAAATGTCTGAGGCCAGTAGGAAGGCTTTATTGCTTGGGGCTGGTGGGCAGCAGATGGTGATCTGGGGTAGCTCTCTCCATTTACCCAGTAACAGGAAGCGGTCTTTCACCAGGCATATAAGAACGACCAGGGGAGGATGCAGATGATATGACATGAATAAAATTTCTTGCTGGATTCCTTGCATCTGGGAATAGAAGGTGGAATTTCTGGATAAGGAGAATGGAAACTGAAGCAGGAGGTAATAGGAGTTACAGCAAAATCTTACTACAAGTGTTCTTGGGGAGTTATTTTCCCCTTTCCATGAAGATGAAAAGCCTTAGTAAAAAAACTGTGAAATTTAGATCACAGCTCTGTGATTAGAGCTTTTAAGGTATAGATGCACAAATTTTCATTTCCATCTCATGAAAATGTATGCCAGTAACAGGAAGATATACACACTTATTTTAAAATGTTTATGCTAGTGTTATATTTTGATCCTTTCTCTGTGACTCAGTGTTGGATTCAGGGCTCCCCTTTTAGTTCTATCTTTGCAAAAATAAAACAGTTTAAGATTTAGCCTCAAGATACCTAGCACAGTATTGTTCCCTCTATGTTTGTAATTCTGACAGGAGCTGTATTCTGAAAGCACTGAGTTTCTCTGAAGTCCTTGAAAAATTTGAGCAATGCAACTAGTGCCTCCAGAGGCAGAGGTAATGGGTGGAACCAGGCAACTGGAACATGCAAAAGATGTCCTTCTTGTACTGTATTATTTTTTAAATGATTCTAGATGGTCAGACTTCAGGCTATATGTGAGCTTATTTTATTACCAGATCTACACTTTCTTGGCATAACTTTTCTAGTTGCTGTTTGGGATTCAACTTCAAACCAAATATTGTTGCTTTGAAAAATATTTTTAGGTACATATAAAACCCCTGGGATAATTCTTGGGAAAGCTTGTAAAAATTACGATCAAGGCATACCTGAACTCATGAATACTGATTGTCCTATGGTAAGCAGCTCTGGGAAAGCTCTGAATGTGTGCCAATGCTTAACAGAGAACTGGTGAGTGTTTGGGAGAACCCATCTCCCTTTAGGTTTCCTTAAAAAGCCCTGTAAGAGTTAGTGTAGATGATGCAAGAATAAATGTGTTCAGAGAGTTGTTAACACTAGTTGGCAACATGTATTTAATGAGTTTGCATGTCACGTATAACTTTGATGATTAGTAACTAAGTGAAAAGGTATTCTTGCAGGATGCTGTTAAGTGTAAGACAGACAGACTCTGTTAGGGATATTTATTTCATGGCTGCTCTTCAGAAGAGGCACAGGCTCATTGCATAAGTGAGACAGCACATGTTCTCCAGTCAGTAATGAATTTCCTGTTCAGCACTAATACAAAAAAAGGGGCTTTGCAGTTTCACCAAGCAGAATGGGCAGAAAGATAGAATATGCTCTAAAAACGCATCTTACATCAACCTCAACATATGAAATACAATTTAACTATATGGATGAGATCAAATCATGCTCTGGAAAGGGACTTTGGACAATTTTGAGTGTTAAACAAGTAAATGGAAATGCTGCTAGGAAATAGTAATAAAAAAACTGCCATGGAAACTTGATGATGTTTATTGAATATTACATTGAATATTACTTTAAAACCTGCTATCTTGTTAATAACCCCAGTTTTCAGTGTGGAATGCTAAATATTCACACAATAATGTCAACTTTCACAGCACTTCAGAAATATTGAAATCAATCCAAAGCCTACTGAAATGAGTTGGTCTTTTTTTTTAAAACATGATCTTTTTAATCAGGTGAAGTTTTTCACTTTCTGGTGGGCTGTGGATGAACCTTCATTATTAAAGCAGAGTAGGACTTAGACATGGTCCTGGAGTACTCTCATTATAAAAGCAAAACAAACAAAAAAACCCCTCAGACAATTGGTGTATAAAGACCTGCAGATGGTAGTCTTATGTTTGTCCTGTCAGATGGCTAGCAAGTGTAGCTGGGTGCAGAGCTCTAATGGGCTCATATTAGGAGAATTTTAAAGAACCTTTTAGAAACTGAGTGGGACCATGTAATATACTGAGCAGCTGAAGTTCAGAAGGGGAGACAGAAAAACAAGGGAAATGAAAGAACGAGCGCAGAGCAAGCAAACTAGAAGAATGGTATCTGGGATGTAATGAAAATGCTATAGATATTTGGGGATTTTGAATTTGGTGACAAACAAACATTAATTGAGAATATCTGTAAGAAACACAAAAGGAAAGGACTGGACTTTTCTTTGCATTAAGAAAATGGTAAGACGGTTTGTATTACAGGGATGTAAGTGCCTGCCCTGCATCTGCAGTTTCTAACATCTGAAACCCTTGAAGGTCTGATCACACTAGAATATTATTACTGTGGCTGATAGACTGAAGATTTTTTATATATAGTCCTATAGTTGATACACAGTCTATTCTTCAACCCCTAAAGTGGTGTCCTGAGTAGAGGTCTGCTCTGTGAAAGCGCTCCAAAATTCATACATAGAAATGCTTGTAGCTGATATACTTTAAACTTCAGCTTGCAGAAACAATTTTGGCCTGAAAGTGCAATATACAAAGGGAGTTCTTTAATTATTTCATTACTAGATATAATAGTAGGGGGTACTTTTTAATAACTTGGATGTTCTCCATTTTTTGTTCTGTGCTATGAAAGCTTCTGTTCTCCCATCTGGTTTTCTTTACTGTGCGTTACATCTATAAGCCCTTGATTCAATATGGCATTTGCACCTACACTTGTAAACATGAGGTAGGGAAAAGACAATTATACACTTTAGTGCTGTGCTGGTCTGGGACCCCGACAGTGCTTTCTATCATAGATTTCTCACACTGAGTTTGCTGGAATGTGTTCTGTGACTTCTAGAAGGAAGTGATTTATATTTCATCTACAGCCTTATTCTTTTGTACATGACATATTGTTCTGAATACTTATGACTGGAATAGTCTTTGCCAAAGAGAAAATTTACTACCAGGGAAAACCATTTGTGGATGGGTTTGGTTTTTAGTTCTGTGTTCAGGAAAAGGAAATGCAAATATACTATTTGCAGCTGCAAATGTTTGTTGTGTAAATCTCATTGACAGAAAATTAAATCATTTACATGCCCCCCCCCTTTTTAAAAACAAAAGATCAATATGCACGAAGTCCAATTATGCAGACAATTATGCTAAGTGTACATAGGTAAAAATATAGATGGTAATACAAGAGAAAACGTATAATACTATAAAATCTGTTCAAGTAAATACCTTATCTTAAGCAGTAATTATACAGCTACCAGTCTAGGGCAGCAAATGGGTGACAGAACTATTGGAGAGCACATTTCCAATTCTACATGCTGTCATTCAATAAGAAAATCATCTTGATTGTTGCTGATTCTTTTGAAGATCAATTTTGAGTTGGCTACATTTTTGCCATAATAATAATTTTAAGATAAAGGAAGACGGTGAAAATATATTTCACGGAATATCCTGTTATGATGATAGCTGAAGGGGAAGCATCTTGAACTACCTGTTGTAGGTGTCTGGAGTCACCTGAAACAAGGCTTGTCTATGTCTTCCAGGTCACACTACTGAAATTTTTATCCATTAAGACCACATAATTAAAGCTCTGATCATTTCTACCTCTGCAGATTCCTGGAGAAAAAAAAGCTGTTTGCTAGAATAGGATACCTCTGCATATATACAAGAAGGCAGTTTCATTAACTTGCCTGTTTTCATACAGAAATATCTTCCTATTTTAGAAACTGTGTTGTCTTTCAACTTTCCATGTACGCATCAGTAGGAAAACGAACACCTATATTTCCCTACACAGATGTAATTCCCTCTGAACATGTTGCAGCCACTACCTCCACTAAGACAGAGGGAGAAAATATATTTCAATAAAAAGCAGAATTACATTGCATATGTAATGAAGCTGCTGTGCAGGTGACTTTAATTCTGGTGCTCTCTAGAGCCTGATAGCTTGCCTTTGCAATATGTTAGTAATATTCAGAAGTGGGTATAAATTTTACCTATAAAGGACTAAAATTCACACAGCATGATCACTAGTTGAAAATATTTTCTTTTTTCCAAGTAGTGAAAAAATATCTTACTAACTAGCATAGATTTTTTTTCTTTTAATACGTTGTTGTATACTGATACACATGCATTTTCATTACCCGGCTTTTTTAAAAACAAGATTTTAAATTACTGTCTTATAGAGTAGAAACCGAAATCAAGTTGTGTAGAAATTGTACATTCTAGCCATCAGCTAGATGGCTGCAAACCATAGTGAACTGAGCTCTGCAGCTTCCACCATGAATAGGTCCATGAATTGTTTTGTTTTTGATACAGTTTCAGCCCCCACATTCCGGTTGGAATAATGTGAAAACTAGAAGTATGAAACACAAAAAAATGGTCAAAATCCTTCTGTTTATATCTTCCATCCAAGGAGACAAATTGGACTTTTCTATTTTAATACTTGACAAACTCACCTTGACAACAGCAACAAACAAAAAAGCAGTGAGTGCTCTGGTTCAACATTTCAGAACAAAGCAATTTTCCCATTTTTGTTTGAAGACCAAATTGGTTTTAATTTAGAAATATCATATTAAATATGTCAATTTAAAGAAAACTCCAGATATTCTTAATTACCTGGAATAATCGTCTTTTTTTTTTTTTCTCTATGGGGGATTTTCAATATCTGTGATTGTAGACTTTTCTATAAAAAGGAGTTCATTGTTTTCTAAATGATGCACTGTGAAATCACGTGTGACCCCTTGATTTGCACTAGGTCAAAGTAACTGGATAGATACCCTCAAGAAGAATATGATGTATGCAGCTGCAGTATGTTTGCTGCTTGTTCAGATAGGTGTGCTGTCTTTTGGTAAATTCTTCTATTTGAGATGATGCTTTTGTGTTCCTGGTTGCCATTCTCTGTTGCTTTGTTGTTCTAGCAGAAACAATTAAATCTGTTTACTTAGACATTATGCTGGTTGAATTCTACCATCATCTTAAGCTGTGGTATGGAGTCAAGATCAAACCTGGCTCTGCCCAGACAGTGCAGGGCAAGGCTGGTCTCCAGCAACAGCTGGTTCTGTGTCCAAAGTGTTGGCACTTCTGTCCTAGCCTGGCACCAGTGCATCAGTCTGGATTACCAGTCTTAAGAGCTATGTGGGACAAATGATCCCATTTTCCACATTTGGAGAGAAAGCTGAACTTGAGTTTTGTAGCCAAAGATGCTTCAGGAAGTGGCAGGAGGCCTAACCATTCTAAGTGAGGTAGATATGGACCTGTGTATATGCAAGTCTTCTTGTTTTACGGACAGTTTGGAGGTTTGGGTCTAAAGGGGAAAATATGCAGTTTGTTTGTGTCTGGGAGTTTGTTTTGATCCCAGAAGGTGCAGAATAGAGAACATTATGATTCAGTGTCCTGTCTCTGGCAGAAGCTTTCAGGTGATGCCTTGGAAGAAGTGTTAGAAATGGGCTAGCATATGTCCCGTCCTAACACTTTCTCATTTCCAGCTATTTTGTGTTAAAGCTGTCTGGGTTTGGTGTGGTTTCTGTTTACTCATGATGCACCAGTCAACTACTTATGAAGAACAGGAACAGCTGCTGTTTGTTTGGAACTTCAATGTTTGCTGGTTTTGCTTATATTCCACAGCTTTCGGAGAAGTTGAATGATCAACTCCACTTCCCCTTCTCCATGCTCATCATAGATATGAGAGACATCTGTCGTATCACTTCCACTCATTTCTTTGCAAGCCAAAGAGTTTGTCATTGTGTAGGTGCAGTTACATCATAAAGGCTGTGGTTAATATGTGGTGGATAAGCACAACACATTTACAATCATTAATAAAATCAAATTGCATCCATTCTAAAAAATGGCAATATGCATTAGAATAACAGTTACACATCTTCAAGAACAAAACACACTAGTTCTAGATGTGAAATTTTTCAACTTCAAATAAGCATGAAAATTACAGACCTGGCAGGTTAATGGTACTCTTACAATTCTTCTAAGTGTGGGTATTTCATCCAACTACACAGTCATGTTAAGCTGTGTCAGTTAGGAAAGCTGTTGGAATTGATTATATCTATAGGGGATAAAAAGAAAGAAATATAAATTAGCCTGTGTTTGCTGAAGTTGTCACTAGGATCTTCTGCATGCCTTCCTTACTACACAGTGGAGGAAAATCATGTCTACTGTGTTGCTGCTATATTGAAATAACTTCCTCATCTTTTATGACTGACTGTTGGCCATGTTTGATGGCCTTTCTCAAATCTCTGCTCCCAGAATTCTTTTATTATAAGACAATCCCAATTTTCATTAAAACAAAGCCAAAACCCTACAGCCTTCTTGGTGGTAGGAAGAAGCTGTAAGCTTGTACAGTGTTCTTCAAAAGGCTTAAAAATAAAAGACTAATAGAAAGTCCAATTAAATAAAATACCATTATTTTGTTAGTGCTGGCCTAACAAATTTTTGAACAGTTGGCAATTTTTCAGAAGTTGGAAATCCTACTTAAACCTAAGATACTGCTGTGAATGCTGGCATATAAGGATCTTGCAATTTCACAGCTGGAAAGTTGAGTAGACTCTAAATGAAACACTTTACAATTAAATCATCCTTCAAGCATCATTCTTCAGCTTGCTGCCTTTTAGATCTTCATTGTGAAGCAAAATCCTGCATTTCTCTTGAAAAAGAAATAAAAATGGGGAGGAGGGAAAAATTGAGATTCAGTTATGAAAAGATATTCAGCTAAGTAAATGGGGAGCATCTTTCTCTTTCCTAATCTTAGTAAAAATGTGGTTTAATAAGATACCAACAACATTCAATTAGCATCGATTTATGCAAGATGCTACAAACATATTTATACTAGGTCACAACCATTCAAAATATTAGAGGTGTAATTACCAGCTGGGTGCTACAAAACTAAGTGGAACAATACATTTATCTTGCAAACATTCAGTAAAGCATCAAGAAAATGTTCCCATCTGCTGTATGATCAGACTAATTTTACTTTATATCAGCCTTCCTATTACAACAATCACTTAGATAAGAAAAGGACACATTCATGTCTTGCTGGATTTAATTTGCAGCATCCATGCTCAGTTTTTGTAAAATGGTAAATGAGTTACAAATAAATGCTGCCCTGCTCTTCTGGGGATTCACACTTGAACTGTTTAGTTGCTTCATGAATTTTTAGTGAGGTTGATTTATCCCGTAGCAGTAATTGAACAGGAAATGCTGATACCCAGTAACTTAGAAATTTGGGACATTTAATGTACAGCTGATTTGATAAGAAAACTGAATGAGAATTCCAAACTCAAGGAATAATGTAATTTATTAAAGTATAGAAATAGCATCACAGGTGACAGGTTTTGAACTGGTGGGGAGAAAGGGAAAGTGTCAAATAGAAGGGCACTTAGGGAGCTGACAGGTCTGTGGACATTTTGCAGCTTAGAAGACTGTTATTGGGTGTAAGTTATAAAAGGTGGGCTGTTAGGGAATGGCTAGGAAAACCATGTCTGCAGCAACACGTTGAGTGCTTATAAGTGAAGGAACACCCACATGAGCTTTTTTGAAAGTGAAAGGGAAGGTCTAAATGTCACAAATGGTAAATTTGTAAATTGCATCTTAGAGAAGGAATTTCCTGCTCTTCGTTGTAATATCCTTTTCTTCAGTGATCAGTAGTGGTGCTGGAATGCCATCAGGCAACTTAGTGTTCCCCTCTTGAAAACTCCTATTAGAAAGCTGCAAATTATAGCACTCAAATTTACAAACTCATAGACTAAAAGACAATGTCTTGTATCTTGTTTGTGCTGATAGAGAAAGAAATAAAAAGAAAAAATATCATAAGCGACCTGCTTTTTTATTAAATTTTTCTGCACTTTCTGCACAGTTGTCTGTACTCAAGCATGCTTATTTCAGTCTGACAAATCACAAGCACCCTATTTATCTTAATTTTTGTTAATAGTAGGCACAGATGTCTGAGGCAGAAAGTAAAATATGAATTTGTAAGTATTTTAGCTCTCCAGTAATCATAACTGTGAAGCACCTTGTCCACCAGAACAGATAGAATAGGAAAGAAAAATACTGAATGCTCATCATCTTTATATCTTTTCCTCCAGCTATGATATTTGTCACCCAGCTGCTACGCACACAGGTTCTTTATTTGTCAGTGATATGTGGCTTATGTCTATATTTTCAAAGGACAAGTATGAAAAAAAAGGTGTGATTGTTATTTGAAGTAGCATAGTTTGAAATAAATATTATACTTTTCACAGCACTGAGGGAAGGCTTTGTCCACAGAGACCCCAAATACCTGTTTGTAAGTAATCCCAATTTGTTCTTTTCCTGTCTGGAGTGCAAAATGAGAGATGAGGCTAACCAAACCTCAGTAAAGCTTTGTCTTAGTAGTTCAGCATCACCAGTTTCAAGCATAAAAAAGCATTACTTCAGTACTTCAAGAACATACAATGAAATGGGGAAAGGCCAAAATAGCTAGCTTTTACTCTCATGTTTTTATTAAATAGAAACCTCTCTTATTTGCCACTGGACATGGAACAGTTCTTAACGTCAGTGGATCTTTCTTGTCAAACACTACTCTCTGTGTGTGTATAAAAGTAAACCTAGGAAAGAGAAGCATTGCAGACCTAAAAGATAATAGATATGAAGGGAATGGAGGAAGGGGAAAAACCATGCTGTGTCCATATCTACATATAGAAAATTATCTCATATTTTTTGTTAGTTATGGTGCTTATCTTGAAGCCATCTCCTATTTCCTGTTGGAAAAGTGTATCAACACAAGAAAGAATCACAGAAGAAGCAAAGGGCATAAGGAGGTCTACCAAATGAAAGTGGTAAAGTAACACAGGTGAAATAAACTAGTTAGGGCTGAAATTACTACATAAAGTTTCTTCATTCTTGTGAAGGCCATCACTGATTCATCATCATCATCATCATCATGGCTTGACTTCGTGAATGAAGATTTGGGAAGGGTTTTACCCACGCTTACTACAAGCGCGCTGATGACTAAGAAGGCCAATGTGGGATAGGCAAATCTGGCTACAAAAAGCACAGCAGCAGGTCTCCTTGGGTGGAACAAGTGGGGCGCGATTCTTCCTGCGTTGTCTTTTCTCCTCGAGACTAGTTCTTCGTGAACTCTCAAAGGAGTCAGTGGCATTATGTATGGTGTGCCTCCAAGTCTCCCGATTGGAGGCCAAGGTGGACCACTGATGGTAGTCAATATGGCCAAGGCTAAGGTATTGTTTCAGGGAGTCCTTATATCTCTTCTTTGGGGTACCTCTCTTGTGGCTACCGGTGGCAAGTTCACCGTAAAACACGATCCTGGGGAGGCAGTGATCTTTCATTCTAGAGACGTGCCCTGCCCAGCACAGCTGCAATTTCAGCAATATGGCCTCGATGCTGGTGACCCCTGCCTGTTCAAGGACAGTGACATTAGACACATAGTCAGTCCAATGGATGTTTAGAATTGTATGGAGGCAGCGCTGATGAAAGCATTCCAGGAGTCGCAGGTGATGACGGTAGATGACCCAAGATTCAGACCCGTATAAAAGAGTAGACAATACAATGGCTCTGAAGGTACTGATCTTTGTACTTCAGGTGTTTATTACACCAGACTCTTTTATGGAGTTTTCCGAAGGCTCTATATGTCTTTGCTATTCTGTTGTCTATCTCTTTGTCGATCGTGGCATCCGAGGAAATGATTCTTCCCAGATAGCTGAACTGCTGACCTGCCTTAAGCTCTGACTCGCCGATGGTAATATGGGGATGGCAATAATCTTCTTGCGGTGCAGGTTGGTAGAGGACTACTGTGTTCTTCAAGCTGACTTCCAGCCCAAAAACCTCAGCCGCCTCCACAAAGCAAGATGTTAAACGCTGCAAAGCTGCTTCTGTGCAGGCAACAAGGACGGCATCATCAGCAAAGAGCAGTTCACGGACAAGATGGTTTAGGGTCTTAGTGTGGGCCTTCAGTCTCCTTAGATTGAATAGGCTACCATCAGTACGATATCGAATATAAATGCCGTCTTGTTCGTCGAGGTCTGCTGTAGCCCTTTGGAGCATTATGCTGAAGAAGATTGTGAATAAGGTCGGTGCGAGAACGCAACCTTGTTTCACACCACTGGTTATTGGGAAAGGCTCAGAGAGTCCATCGCCATACCTGACTTGGCCTTGCTGATCCTCATATAACAGAATAATCATTTTGAGGAACTTGGGGGGACAACCTAATCGTTCTAAGATCAGCCACAAGCCTTTCCTGCTCACAGTGTCAAAAGCTTTGGTGAGGTCAATGAAAGTTATGTATAACCCCTTATTCTGTTCTCTACACTTTTCTTGCAGTTGTCTGAGAAGAAATATCATGTCTGTGGTACTTCTATTAGCCCTGAAACCACACTGACTTTCAGGTAGAAGTTCTTCTGCGATAGCAGGTACTAGTTTGTTCAATAGTATTCTTGCAAGAATTTTACCAGCAATGGAGAGCAGAGTTATACCACAGTAAATTGAGCAGTCTGACTTGACACCTTTTTTCTTATACAGAGTGACAATGATTGCATCACGAAAGTCTGACAGTATTTTGCCTTGTTCCCAACAGCACACAACTAGCTCATGAAATTTAGCGTGAAGTGCTTGGCCTCCATGCTTCCATATTTCAGGTGGGACTCCGTCAACCCCAGCTGCCTTGCCAGTTTTCACCTGCTGTATGGCCTTAAGAGTCTCTCCCATGGTAGGGGCTAAATCCAATTCGTTTTTCACCAGATGTTGCAGAATGTGCTGGATTCCTTCACCTTGGACTACACGATTAGCACTAAAGAGGGTTTGAAAATGTTCAGACCAACGATTCAGGATGGAGATTTTATCTGTAAGAAACGTTTGGCCATCTGCACCAAGTAAGGAGCTTTGAACCTGGAATGTGGGTCCATACACTGCCTTCAGAGCCTCATAGAATCCTCTGTGGTAACCCAAATCTGCACATAGTTGAGTCTTTTCTGCTAGGTTGAGCCACCACTTGTTCTGGATGCCTCTAAGTTTCTGTTGGAGTTTGCTACATGCAAGACGAAAGGCTGCTTTTCTTACCTGGCAGAGTGGCTGAGGGAAGTGTGCTTGATGAGCAGATCTCTTTTTTGTCAGCAATTCCTGGACCTCCTGGTTGCTATCGTCAAACCAGTCTTTGTTTTTCTTTGAGGAGAACCCAATGGATTCTACGGAGGACTGCAGGATGCTATTTTTGATATGTTGCCAAAGCGCATCAGGAGAAGAATCTATAAGTTGGTCTTCAAGCCTAGTTTGAAGGTTAGCCTGAAAGCTGTCCCTCACTGCAGCTATTTGAAGATTATCAACATTGAGCCTCCTCCTTGGAATGCCGCCCCTCTTAGGTTTGGGCTTGAAGTGGAAATTAAGTTTGCAACGCACAAGGAAGTGGTCTGTTTGGCATTCTGCACTAGGCATCACTCTGGTCTGGCAGACATCGCGAATATTTCTCTGGCGCACTGTCCTGGGTTTAGCAGCAGCAGTCATTTTTTCTTCTTCTTGGTAGTTGGTGCAGTGCTGTGTTTTGACTTTCGGGCTGGGAACAAAGCTGATAAAAATGATGTTTTGGTTTGGCCAAGGACTTTGGGAGTCTCATGCTCTGCCAGGGAGGAGGGGAAGCCAGGAGGAAGCAGAGACAGGACACCTGACCCAAACTGACCAAAGAGGTATTCCATGCCACAGCACGTCGTGCCCAGGGGGGAACTGGGAGGGACCCGGAAGGACAGGGGGTCGGCCGGGTCGGACTGGTGGTTCGGCGCATGGTATTGTACTCCTTTCCCTTGCTATTTTCTCTTATCATTGTTGTCATTGGTAGTAGCGGAGGTGATTTGTATTGTACATTAGTTGCTAGACTGTTCTTACCTCAGCCCGTGGGAGTTGTATTCCTTCGATTCTCCTCCCCATCCCTCTGGGAGTGGGGAAGGGGGGGACAGCCCCTGGGGAAGGGGGGGGGACAACGACACGGACTAACATGGACCTCGATTGCTTCCAGCCTGGCACCACTCACTGGGAGTTAGTGCACAAGCTGTCTTTGTTAGGCTTAAACCACTACAGTTCTTTTTGGCGCCCAATGTGGGGCACGAAGGGGTTGAGATAACAACAGATCTGACCAGATTAATAGTCACTCGTCACAATGCTGATTTATTGGCTCTCAAAGTTGTTCCTCTAGATCTCACAGCTTCAGAATGTTGTAACTTACTTAGATCTGGTATTCGCTGTATTAGTGTTTTTCAAGAGTGGGGCTTGGGCTAAAGTTCTTGTCTCAGTGTACTTTATGGTAATGACTTGTAACACAATAGAATTATTGATCATGAAACTTATCTGGCTTATGTTCCCAGTATGGTCACCACCTTTATACTTTGGGAGGTATATAATAGAAGTGCTTAGCAATTACACGTATTCTTTCTCCTTCTCGGATGGTCAACCTGTGAAGGAGGCATTCTTTTACCCTCCCAGTTAAACGTAATCAATAAGGTGCCAGTGTTTAGATTGAGGATGCATCCAGGTTGTCTTCCAGCTGTCTTTCTGCTGGAAGATAGTGTTGGTGATGGTAAGCTGTTGCTCTGCACAGAACTCTAGTAAGAGATGACTGTTATCATTGCAGCTGCTAACACCGTGCTTGCCTAGTACTCCTTTCCAGGCTTCAAAGTTCTTTCCTACTCGGGCATTGAAGTCACCAAGGATTATGATCTTATCTTCTATAGGAACTTTCTGAGTGAGGTGACGCAGGTCGGATTAGAATTTTTCTTTTTCTGCAGGGTCAGCTTGCAGAGTTGGAGCATATATGCTGAAAAGAACAACATGTTGCTTACTGTGTAGTGGAAGACATAAGGAGATAATACGGTCGGAATGACCTATCGGCAAATTTTCAAGTTTAGAGATGATGGAGTTTTTAATCATGAAGCTGACTCCAGAAAGATGACTTTCAGTTTTGGGTTTGCCTGACCAGTAGAGTGTATAGCCAGCACCATGTTCTTTGAGGCTACCTTCCTCATGAAGGCAAACTTCACTGACAGCAGCGATATCGATGTTAAGCCGTGACAATTCATGGGCAATTAGCGCAGAACGGCGCTCAGGACGCCCACTGTTCACTGTATCAAGCATGGTTCTGATGTTCCAACATGCGAGTGTCAATCTGGACACACCTTTGGAGGCAGGTGTATGCCTTTGTCTCTTTGTCTTTAATTGACCGCAATAGAAGATGCCCGTTGGCCGTGGCTAGCCAACCAGGTGGAGGGGGAGATGAGCTTTGGTTAGGCCACCTTTTCTAGGCCTTTCTTCATATGGAGCAAGCAGTGCTGTCCTTGAAAAAGGCTGCTTGGTCATTCAGGATGCTGCCAAACAAGACTGTCATCTCCTGGGTCAGACTTGAGCGACCAGTGTCCTGAACCGCCTGCATGCAGGGTTGGGTCTGTGGCTTCCAGTGCACCTTATCACCTGCTGTTTCATCCCTCGCCTGTTGCTACAGGGC
This sequence comes from Neopsephotus bourkii, assembly GCF_033783945.1. Taxonomy (NCBI): domain Eukaryota; kingdom Metazoa; phylum Chordata; class Aves; order Psittaciformes; family Psittacidae; genus Neopsephotus; species Neopsephotus bourkii. The sequence continues at coordinate 2,147,779 of NW_026901363.1, read as the reverse complement.
TTTGCAAGTGTGGGTAAACCCTTCGGGCCTGCGCAGTGGATTTATTTTAGGTGAGGCACAGCGTGCGCAGAACTGGCCTCACCCTTTACACCTGAGGTTTATCTGCCAAGGCCTAGCGAACTTGGACGGTGACAGCAAAGTCCTCAGGTTGTAGGTTTAATTAGAGTATCCTTCTCTTAGATGGATGGCCTTACAGGGCTACACGAGCTCCATCTGCCCGGGTTTGAAGTTGGAGTTGTCCTTCTCCTAGGATGGTTGCCCGAAGGCTAGTGAGCCCATCCTGCCCATGGACACACTTTGTCTGACCCTTCATTTGAGAGTTGACTGGCATGGGAGACCCTACCAGAAGCATAAGCCACCACCAGCATAACTCCCAACTTCACAAGGGCACGCAAGCTCTTTCCCCACAACAAGGGGGTGTCCGTGAAAGTGATCACTGATTATAAGTGTTTATTATACCCTAAAATTAAATATCTTTCTATTTGACTCACTTCCTTTTGTCTACTGTCATGTTAGAGGTTTCAGTCATTGGATATCTTGTTTTCATGTCTTATATGGAATTAAATTGGAAGTTATGACCTCTTCATTTAAGCTTCCTATTTAATTTGGTGGCTTGTTGTGAATTGGCAAAAAGCACTGTGATAATTTCCTAGCACCTTGATCACACTTGGGGACCTTCTTTAATAGCAAAATACGGGCAAAACTCCCTGAGACTGTCTCAAAATGAATGGTTTAGGGTCAAGCAAAGAATAACCTTGAAAGATATAGTCAGGGAATCAGTGATCATCCCTATTGTTTCACACCTTATGCAGGCAACAGGAATCCCTGGTATGATCGGTGCCTCCCTCCATAGCCATTCAAGAGTTCCTGGTAAGGCCAAGGAATGCTTCACCACCCAGCTCCTTACACAAAAGCCAGGGCCTGGTGAGAATTCCTGAGACTGTGGAGCATTCCAAAGGATGGGGGTGGGGAGATGCACCACCACAGAGGCATGAAGAATAATATTTCCTTCAAAACATTTAATATGGCTCTTAGATGTTTACCGTGTTCTCAACTGAACAATACTTCCCTTTGTATTCTAAAAATGACCTTCAGGGTAGTTTGTGCAAAACTGCATAGGATTTTTAAACTCAGGAATCCACCACTGTTTGTGGCTTAAGAGACCTGCATTATTCTACCTTTACATTCTTTGGCGCGCTCAGTGTTTGAGCACTTCTAGCTGTGGCAATTCATGCTGACATTTATATTTTCAGTTGTAATTGTTTTATTACATGTCTTTAAAGAATTTCAGATAAGACCTGGAACTCAAAACGAAATAGACTCTTCAGAATGTATTTTCTTATAAATTTATAAATAATTCTACAGAAAATGAAACTTTCACATTAAAGCAGGTCAACCAACAGCCTGTATCAATTAAAAAACTAAAATGAAAGAATAATTTGCCATTTTCCAAACTCACTAAATTTGTTAATTTCTTTTTCTCACCTGCTTTTATTGCTTTGGCATCATATGCTCACTGCATAATGCAACTCTGCCTCTTTATTTTTCTTTTTAACGAAAAGATTTTCTACATAAATAATTCTAACAAAGGTGATTCACAAACATTTTGTTTTCACTTACTAACTCTCAGTGTAAGAGCATAAAAATAAATTCCATTGAAAGCTAGTGGAAAAAGAATCCCACAGCCCTTCCACAGTTATCATGCAGTTTTTCCCAGTGTGACCCTGATCATGCCAATTCATAGCAAAAGCTGCAATGAAATTGCCACATCAAGTAAGCTAAAAGTACAACACATCATGTTGCCAAGCACTATGCATAAAATTTTTTTGACAGATGCCATACTGTTAGGTGTCCTGAAATGAAAATCATTATTTCATGCTCAGGAAAGAAGGTCAGGTGAAATCTCATGTTTCCCTGAAGGGACACTACTCCACACATCAAGTGTCATTGAAGGAAGGCCTGCTGATCACAGAGGTAATAGCTGCACCTTCTGGGCATTCTGATCACATCGGAAACAGCAGGAAGTAGATACCAGTGTAATCTATGAGGAGAACCATTTCATGAAGACTTTTGCTAGTGTTTGTACACCTCAGAGGAAGCCTCTGGGATCTGCTGCCAGTGGGAGAAGTTGCAAGGATTGGTCCAACAGGTATCTTCAGACAGGCTTTGGTACGCAATAATGCTGAAAAACTTTCAAGAGGGTGTTAAGCCTGAGACCTCTGCATTTGAAGGAACTTAACAGCAGTAAAATAAGCTAATGGAAAAGAAAAGGACTTGTACTGTGTGCCCAAAATTTGGTTCTGACAATCTATAAGACAAGCTGACACAGTAGAGCAAGGAATGCATTTCTTCCAAGGAGACCATGAATTATGTACGGTAGGCTAGATTTTCATAGCTGCGTGCAGAAACAAAGTACCACAGCCATGCTTGTTCAGGCTGAGACAAAATTTGTTCGGGGAAGAGCTGAGAGTAATGATTCCGGACAATTTGCAAGGCTACAAATTGCAGCAGGCTAATTAGGAATACCTGGAGACATTCTTCAGGAACTGACCATAATGGGAAAAGGACAAAGTGTAAAAAGTGGCAACTGGAGTCATTGTAGAGCAAACATTTTTGCCAAATGCAAATAAGCTGAAGAAAGAGGATTGTTAAAGGTGAGTTGTCAAACAGTATTTCTGTTCGCTGTGTTACTTTTCCTCTTAAAAATTGGTCGCTGTGGGCTGTAACACTGAAAGGACTGCATAAGTAATTGCTAAAGAGTATAGGGAACACTGGTAACTAACAGTATCACACCACATCAAGGCTGCAGAAAGACGCACACTGCATACTTCCTTTTCAGCAAAAGTCATTGGATTAGAAACCATGCAGATAAAAATGAACATGTATTGTAGTAATTCTTTGTGGCAAATCAACAACTTGTCTATAACAGAAATAGAGAGAAAATATTGGAGGCGAATAAATAGACTTTAAGTGGTTGTGATCATATAAATAGGATGTGACTTCCCATCTGTCTGTTTCAGAGGCTTTTGCAGTCATGTGGCAAGATGGGGCACATAGTGAAGGGTTTTAGTGCTCCTCCAGTTTCCACAATGAAACAGAATCAAAAATTACCTTCTCTGAGCACTCAGAATCTTTTCTAGATTCTGCATCTTCAATAACATCTGGCCTTGTTGAGGGAAGAGAGCAGGTCCTAGAAGTAATATAGTCATTCAGTGAATGGAGGTGTCCCCATGATGCCAATGCTGGCAGAAATTCTTCTACTTCTTGTGACCTATATTTTGCTTCAACACTGTAGCTAATATAGCTTTGGGCCTGAAATGCTTGCATACCTCATTTGTAGAAATATGTCCAGTGGTTCCACTGATTTCCTTGGGACTATTCTTAGGAATGAAGTACTCATGCAATTGATTGAGAAACTTACAGTTTGGGTGTCTAATTTTACACTGGAATGAATAACAATTATTTCGCCTTCTTCCAATATTTGAACACATTTCTAGACTTGTGATACTATGTTGGGTATGAGCTGTTTGCAACATGCTTGTGTGCTAATTAAGACTTGATGTTTGTTATTTATACACTATAATCTCCTCTAGCATATTTAATATATAACTGAATATTCCTCGTAAGGTATAAATATGATATTGATGTGCTTCAGTAGGGATTCTCATGCATCAGCAGTTTTATAGGTCATTTTAAATAAGCATCAAGAAAAAATTTATCATCTACCACACCTACTCTCAGTCCTCTATGTAATGATAACCATTTTTAAGTTGTACAAAACATAGTTGTCCACCCTGAATCTATCCCATGATCTTTTATGTTAAAGGCCAGAGCATTGCTCTGGAAGTCATGTTAGAACATGAAAACTTGAGTCTGAAAGAAAGAACCTTCTAATCATTAACTACATAAGATTACAGATTATAGACAGACTGTAGCATGATTTTTAAATTCAGCATGTGAGCAAGAAATTGCCTTTGGTATTTTTTCTGTTATTGGTTGGACTATTTCTCCAAACTGCATGGCTTTGGAATACCCCATGTCCTCTGCCTAAGGGTGCCTTTTGGTAAAGATTTTTCAGTATGAAGTCAGAAGATTTTAAGTTTAGAAATAGAGAGATTTCCCCCCAGTGCTTTATTCAAATGTGAAGATAGTATTTAAGAATTTTCTGGGAAAAGTAGCACTAGACAATATAGTTGGTCTAGAAATGAAATGGCTAAATGTGCTTTGGACGTATGTTAGAAATTAAGTAAATCTTATTTGTTTATCACCTTCTTATATTACCATTTCTTTCAAAGTTTTCTGCTTTAAATATTCTGACCTCATCCCTTTCATTTTATATTCATAGATGTTTGGCTTTCTGCATTGCTTTGATCTGGGATGCCATACCTGCTGAGCTTTATGTGTTTTCGCAATTCTTGTTTGTTAAAAGTGTGATTTAAATGTATGTTCTAGGAAAGGTATATGAACCCCAGAGTCTTTTGTGTTTAACAACATTCAAAGCACGGTAAATTGACATATGTCTCTCTTTCAAAGCACTCTATGTAGCTGGTTGATACCACGGCCATCTGTCATTTAATATCTGCCAATTGCCAGCTGCAACTGTGGCACTGGTTCAGTAGCCTTCAGTACAGTACCTGCTGCGGACAGCTTTGTAGCCATATCTGAGGTCAGGGTTGGGATTAGCTGACAGCCTGAAACACAGGAGGGATGAAATACAGAATCTTTCAGAAAGTCCTTTTTTGTCTGCATCATCATTACAGCGACACCTGGAAGGCTCATGTCCTGGAGCATCAAAATATTCATTAAAATATGTTTCTGAACATGTGAAGCTCTGTTTTGGCTACACTTAATGCATGTTCAGAGTGTCAGTGCTGACTATAAGTTGTACATAAATCATTTTGCTCCTTTCTCAGACTGCACACAATGCAGTTGGCAATACAAACTTTTACATTATCTAATAGAAAAAGAGATTGCTTCCAACTTGCAAAATAGGTTGTAAAGAGTTTTATCACATAATATCACAAGGTAAGCAGCTCTTGTGACAAGTTTTAGATGATTTTCTCACTCAAAACGAATGTCTGTGTATCCTAGAGAGCTGCCTCAGTTGGAGCTAGCCTTAATTTTTGACAGCTATTTTTCTTGTAACAAATATCCATTTTTCTATCAGGTCTTAGGAAAAAACATGTTTGTGTGACAAAAGGTACTCACAAAAGCTAATCTTCACAGAGTCACTTTAGAAAGAATGGTTAGTTGCTTTGAAACGCTTTTCAAATTGTACTTCTCTCCATGACCTTTCTCTTAACTATGGTAGTCTCAAAAGTCTTTGCAAATGCCCTATTCACCTTTCGAAAGATTTTGACTGTACCATGTTCTTAAGAGTGACTAACAGCACAATAAAACCCATCTAGAATGTGAAAATTTGGCTTCATGCCACTGCTGTGTCATTCTCCCATTTCAGACATTATAACTTTGACCCGTGGACTAAATGAGAGTGTCTTTTCCACATCTTGACATTTCACAGGAATTTTTGTAGGGTTCTCCATTTGTCCTGAGTCAGAGTGGAATGGCATGTTGAAATGTCAGGTCTGGAGACCCCCCAGGTCTCAGTCTAGTTTTAGCCATATTTAACACTGCCCAATATACTGTCCAAACTGGCCTTGAACACTGCCAGGTATGAAGCACTTATCACTTCTTTGGGCAACCTGTGCAAGTGCCTCACCACCCTCACAGTAAAGAATTCTTCCTGCTTAAGTTTAAACCCATAACTTCTTGTCCTGTCACTACAGTCCCTGATGAAGAGTCCCTCTCTGGAATCCCTGTAGGCTGCCTTCAAATACTGGAAGGCTGCTAAGAGGTCTCCAGAGGTCTCCACGCAGCCTTCTCTTCTCCAGGCTGAACAGACCCAACTTTCTTAGCCTGTCCAAGCTCAGGTAGACAATGTCAACTGCTTTGCTCCTATTCATCAGTTCTGTAGACCCATCATAGAAGGCCACCAAATTGGTCAGGCAGGATTTGCCCTCAGTGAAGCCATGTTGGTGTCACCAACCACCTTGTTGTTTTTCATGTTCCTCATGTTTCCAGGAAAATCTGCTCCACGATCCTGCCAGGCACAGAGGTGAGACTGACTGGTCTGTAGTTCCTTGGGTCTTCCATTTCCCTCTTCTTGAAAATGGGAGTTATATTTCCCTTTTCCCAGTCATCAGGAACCTCACCTGACGGTCATGATTTTTCAAATATGATAGACAGTGGCTTAGCAACTTCATTTGCCAGCTCCTTCAGGACTTGTGAATGGGTTTCATCCCATTCAGGTTCCTAAGATGATCTCAAACCTGATCCTCTTCTACAGCGGGCAACGTAGGAAAAAATTTAATGGTATGCACATGTTTTATGGTATTTTTTTGCTCTGGTCTGCTAAAAGGTAAGATCTGCTAAAAGGTAAGATCTGCTAAAAGCAAAGATCTGTGAAACCAAGTTGAAATATTTCAGTCATTGTTCTGGCTCACAAAAGAAACTTGTATTTTTTACATGGTGCAAAGGATTTCACAGTATTCTTGGAGTTATTCTTTGATGGTTTCACGGGCCTCACAAGAATCCCAAGTGAACGTTTGACTGTGAGAGTTTAACTTACTTCTTCAGCAGTTTGTATCATAGAGAGGCTTTAGACAGCTCATGCTAAGAAATCATCTTACAGGTTCTTCAAACTAGTAGTCCTACGATCTAGTTTCTAAACCATCTGGGGAAAAAAATCTCCATCTCACTGCAAAAAAAAACCCTTTCCAAAATCCAGTCAACTAGGAAGAACAGTTGAAGGTCATGACTTGACTAGAGTCTTCTGAAAGCAAATCTAGAGTCCAGAATGATATGAGCACCACATATAAAATTGTACCTTGGAAAAAGAATAAATAATTATGAAGCAGATTTTAGTGGAAAAATTCCAGAACTATGAAATTTATGTTTACGACTTTTGGTACATTGCAAATTTTAAAGGCAGCCAACAGTTGCACTAAAGTCTTCAAGGTTTGCTGGAGTGCTTGAAATTAGCTCTGTGTCTGAAGGTGTTTGAATAGTGTCACTTTAAATCCCTGATCTAAACTGAGATGCCAGGGACTCAGATACCTTATTGACCTAAATGGATGCAAACTAATGTACCTGAATTATTTCGTCCTGTGAGAATCTTGCCCTGTAGCTTAATGAAGCGTGTAACTTCTGAGTTGTCATCCCATAAACACATAAATGATCATAATCTGATCTGTAGCAAATTGCTAGCTCTGATCAGCAAAATTTAATAACAGTATCTTCTTCCGAGAATAATGACCATAAAATCTAACTCCTGTGTAGTCTTTTTCAAGGCTACAACTCCTACTAATTCCCACTAGGCTTGAAAAACAGTTTTCATTTTCTATGGCCAGTATCATTTAATACTCCAAAGTGGCACAGAAACATGTTATGCTCAGTAAGTTGAATTCAAACAAATTGCTATAGAAGTGCATCATTCAGTTTAGATATAAATAGTCCTGTAGCATTATTAATAGGTGATGAGTTGCTGGGTTTCAGTTTCCCTATTTGCATGTCTCTCAAATGTTGGTGAAATGCTCCCTTTGAAAGAATGAGGTCTTTGTTCTGTAAAACTGGACACTTCTGGGGAGAAATTCATATTAACCCATCTGTAAGAGTCTGATTCAAAGCCTGTTGAAATGAAAGTTTTATATACAGCTCTGTATTTGGTTATAAATTTGTTTACCTGTTTAATGCCTTTGTCATTAAAGACTGTGAGATGCAGAGAGCGGAGGCAGGTAGAAATCATAGATTCCTCTTCCCATTTCTTCCATCTTCTTTCATTTACTTATATCTGTTGATCATTTTCAACAAAACTTGTCATGGGGTAAAATCTTAAGGACAGCTCTTCCTGCAAGTCTTGAAGAACATTATTTAGTGATATGAATGAAGAAGAGATACTTTCATGGACAAGATGAACTCAGCCCTTATAGACTGTGCTGGCCAATCACTGTGCACATGCTAGTTGGTTAGTTGGCACAACCTAGTCTGCACTGATCTAAGGAGTAGTTGATGAATAGGTTCTACAAAACCAAAGGTTACATTTCAATTAATGCTTTCATTTAGCCATAGGTAAGATGCTTTAAAGATAAGCCCTTCTCTCCATTGAAGGGTATGGGTCCTATTTACTTTAGAGAATTTTATGTTAAAAGTATCTCTAAGCATCTATGATATATATGGTGTCAAATTCAGTTTAACATCATAGTAGTATAGATTAGCACAATGTTTTAAGTAAAATCCACTGAATCAGAACACGTGGATGAAAAGAGACGGGCTTGATGATCACCTTAGTTTAAAAACATTATGAAAGACACTTGCTAAGTGCAACACTGAATGAAATGGAGTTTTTAAGAGAAGTGCAATGAAAAATTGACAAATGTACCACAGATTATTCATAAATACTTAAGTCAACCGATCTTTTACACATCATGAGTGCAACCCTCATCCTTAATATCCTGAAATTTTCCATAAATGGAACCTTTATTTATTTTCCCCAACATAATTCCTTCATAGCTTGTCATTGCATATTTCATTCCTTGTGCCATAACAGTTGTTCCCTCCATGATAAATGTAGTTGAAACCATAACATTTCATCAGGTATTTTTTAACAAAGAAATAAGACTTGTTAGTAAAGATCTCTGTTGGAAACAGAGATGAGCCTCACCGTTGTCAATCACAGAATCCTGAGGTATTGCTGGAGTCTTTGAGCTTCTTGACTCTGACCCTCCAAAATTACTTGGATAAATACCTGAAGTCTTAAAGATCATAGAATCATATAATAGTTAGGGTTGGAAAGGACCTCATGTTTTCCTCTTTACAGAGAGCTAGGTCAATCCTGAAGAATCCTTAGCATCTGGAAAATTAGCAATTTCGTCTGCTCTAATCTCCAACTACATGGCGTCAGTTTTCCAGTATGAAATAAAAATTGGCTGTTTGAATTCTCTCCTTGCCCACACCCAAACCACTTCCACAAATACAGTCTTGAAAATAGTCGCAAACCATTTCATTGGAAATGCTGATGCTTTATTTGCATAGTCTATTTCCTTACTTTTAAGTAAAAAGGGTATTATGAAGATTCTAAATGGTCTGATCATTTCAAGAGCAAAATTATTGCAGTGTACCATGAAAGAAAATGCTTTGGCATTCTTTAGTCCAATCTGACAGAAAACTACCATGATATCAGCAAGGTACCATAACAACATATTGCACTGACAGGCAGATAATCAAGCATCGAAAACACCTGATAATTGAACTTCCCTGAAGCATGTCACAAAGTCATATAGGCATCATGTGGTTTCCCTCAAAATCTAAAAAAAAAAAAAAAAAAAGGAAAAGAATTGTCATTTTAGTCTTGATATTCTTATTTTAGACAGTAAATATTTCTAACATAGTGACATAGTGATTTTTAAAAAGTTTCAACCAGCACTTGGAAACACACCGCAGAAATTTGATATTCAAATGTTTGCTTCCTATGGTAAGTGCAGCTTGTAATTGAAATGTAAAACTTTTCTCATGTAGGACTTTCCAGGGTTTAAGGCAAGAGACTGTTCCATTATTCCAGGATAATAACCCTGATGAGAAAACCACAACAGTGTGTCTGAAAATTTGCAAGTTACTTAATGCTATAAAAAGTACCTGGTACTTCAGACTGCCACTATGTTCCTCAGAGCTAATTTTTCCTGATGAAAATAAATATCTCTCTGTGAATGTTAGTAGAATGTAAAACACAATAACACGTGAGGGTAATGTTTAGGATCTTCTACCTGTGACACCACTGCCTTTGTAACTGAATAATAACATTCCCACCTATAAAGTCTTAAGGTTAAGAGGGGTCTTTGCTCTGTTTTGTCTTAAATTCTGCCTGGGAGTTTTGGCCACTTGATGCTGCCAGCTGGTCTGAACATACACTGCCAGTGGAATTCCAGTGCCCATGACAGCGGCACTTATTCCTGCAGTGAAGGTTCACTCTGTGTTACCAGCTGCCGTAGCTTGATAGGTGTTGAGCTATCAGGGTACATTAGCATGACCTTGGTATATTTATCCTTCAGCTGACTTGTCTGTGATACATGCGTAAATGTGTTCATCACCAGAAGAAGTATTCTTCAGTGGGACTCCACTGATGCTATCCTTACAAGGGGTCTTTGTTGTTGAAATACTCAGCCAAAAATAATATCTTCAACATTTTGGGGGAAGAAAGATTATGCACTGTCTCATTACAATCTATCAATGCTAAAGTATTGTTTTTATATGAGGAAAAATACTGTTTTAAAGTAGCTCAAATGGATTAGTTTACATAAGACGTCTTTCTCTATTTTTCCTTATTACATACATAAGAAATTAATTTGATCACAGGTATGACTCAAAAAGTGTAAGTTTGCAGTGTTATCATTATAGAACACCTGAGAGTACTATATTTTTGATTATTTTTGCTAAGTTAAGTTTTAAATAATTCTAGGTGATATATATCCATATGTACCCTTTCTTATATTCTAAGGTACCCTTTTTAAATCTCAAAAGATCACTGCAAAGATCTTCTCCCTTATATTCTTTCCCCTTTCTTTTTCTCAATTTCATTTGATATCTGACATTTATTCTATCTTTATCCCTAAGAATTTTCCTTTCATTACTGACTGAACATATTTAACACCTCTATGTATATGCCTAATATATATTCTAACATGTAGTAACAAAAGAAGTACCTAGGTCTCACAGTCTGTGTACACATCTTGTACACACTGTGTGAAGTACTGCACAAACGCTGTGTCCAGTCTTTGTAAAACAAATCTTTTCATAGATAAATAAAATGGATGTCAGGAAAGGAAAAGATATGCTGTCATGAAATGGGGAATGTAAGCAAGAATAGTAAGAGGAAAACTTCTTGAAGGGATTTTAGTGTCTTCTATACAGTAGTGAACAGACTGCATTTCATGTTGGAAGCAGACTGTGAATTTCACACTATGCGTGCAGCCCCAGGGTATAAGATGCTTATACCTATGGGAGGAGAAAATGGACATACACCTCAAACTGCAGGCAGGACTACAGACTACAACAGTCTTTATTTTGCTATAGGTTTTCAAAGACTGTATCTTTTTCTTCAATTTTTGCCTTTTCTTTTTTTTTTTTTTTTTTTTAAATATGAAGATTTCAGACTAAAGAAAGACTGACAAACAGAGATTAGACTCATAGCCATAATGCCCAGAATCATTCAGTCTTCTGGAAACTGGCTTATGTTTCCTACTGTAGAACTGGTCTGAGAATTGTGTATGACAAATTCTGCCAAAAATCTGCTCTATCTTTGCTAATTTTTAAAGCTGTGCTCAGCATATGAAAAGAAATATAAAACTCACCCAGTTATAAAAAGATGCATTTTACTGAGACCGCGAGGTTCAACTGAGATTAGGAAAATCAGAGGGGATAGCGCAGAGGCATTGCAATTCCCAACATTTCCCGATCCCCAAAGCCCCAGCAGCCCTTGCAAGAGTGGCTGACGTGGTGGGGGGAGCTCCCACGGTGACGGCAACCACCTCCCTGCCCCTTTGACTTGAAAGAGCCTTTAAGAGGGCAGCGACGCTGCCCACCAGGCGCAGGGAAGAACAAGTAGGTTGTGTTGCTGACCAACATGGTCGCCTCCAGAAAGAGAGCTTGCAGTAAGAAGACTGTAGCAACTCAGACAGAGACCCCATCCCAAACCGTGGCTCTTCAGGTCTCTGGATGCAGGGAGTGACACTGTGCCCTTGTGGCCAAGAAGGCCAATGGCATCCTGGGGTGTATTAGAAGGGGGGTGGTTACTAGGTTGAGAGAGGTTCTCCTTCCCCTCTACTCGGCCCTGGTGAGACCTCATCTGGAATATTGTGTCCAGTTCTGGGCCCCTCAGTTCAAGAAGGACAGGGACCTGCTGGAGAGAGTCCAGCACAGGGCAACTAAGATGGTTAAGGGAGTGGAGCATCTCCCTTATGAGGAAAGACTGAGGGAGCTGTGTCTCTATAGTTTGGAGAAGAGGAGACTGAGGGGTGACCTTATTAGTGTACATAAATATATAAGGGGGGAGTGTCACGAGGATGGAGCCAGGCTCTTCTCAGTGGCAAACAATGATAGGGCAAGGGGAAATGGGTACAAACTGGAACACAAGAGGTTCCACTTAAACTTGAGAAGAAACTTCTTCTCAGTGAGGGTGACGGAACACTGGAACAGGCTGCCCAGGGAGGTTGTGGAATCTCCTTCTTTGGAGACATTCAAAGCCCGCCTGGACACGTTCCTGTGTAACCTTATCTAGGTGTTCCTGCTCCGGCAGGGGGATTGGACTAGATGATCTTTTGAGGTCCCTTCCAATCTCTAACATACTGTGATACTGTGATACTGTGAGTGCCAGAGCTTGCTGCTGCTGGGGGAGGGAGGACAGCATTCCACCTGCGTGAGGTGTGAGCAGGTAGAAGATCTGCTTAGCTTGGTGGCAAAACTTGGTTGAGACGCTGAGGACCATCAGGTAATGTTAAAGGGAGATCGACTCGTGGAGTTAACTCCCTGCTGTGCCAGTTGGAACAGTTCCAGGGAGATACCCCCCAAAAGGGGATGGACCCCCTGCCCTCTCAGACAGAGGGGGATGTCCCGAGACATCCCCTGTCCTGTAGCTGTCAGGCAGAGGTAGGGGACCAAAAAGACGACGAGGGTTGGAAGCGAGTTCCCGTTCGGTGTCGTGGGCAACCCTCCTCCCTTCCTGCCCTGCTTCCCCAGGTGTCCCTCCATAATAGGTTTGAGGCCCTGGATCTTGAAGGAGAGGTAGGTGAGGATGCAGTGCAAGGCCCATCTACAAGGCCACATAGGAAAAGGCGGTCGACTTTGCACCTCAAGACTGCCTCTGATAAGAAAGAAAGAAGGGTCATTGCAGTAGGTGATTCCCTTCTGAGAGGAACAGAGGGCCTGATATGCAGAGTTGGCCCTCACCATAGGGAAGTGTGTAGTCTGCCTGGAGCCTGGATCAGGGATATCACCAGGGCGCTCCTCAAGCTGGTGCACCTGACAGACTACTACCCACTGCTGGTCTTCCAGACAGGTGAGGGAGAAGCTGCTTCCCGCAGTCTGAGAGGGATGAAGAAAGACTACAGGGCCTTGGGGCGGATGGTGAAAGACTCCGGGGCTCAAGTGATCTTCTCCTCACTCCTTCCATCTTCCACTGATGATGTGGGACGGAATGGGAAAATTCAGTCCATAAACGATTGGCTTCGAGACTGGTGCTACAGGCAGGGCTTTGGGTTCTTTGATAACGGCTGGTTTTATAGGGCACCAGTCTGGACAATGGCATGTGGGAAAGGTTTATCTCACAGAGGCAAAAGGATGCTGGGGCACGAATTAGCAGGGCTCATTTGAAGAGCTTTAAAGTAGATTTGAAGGGGGATGGGGTTGTAGCTGGTCTTGCCTCAGTGGGGCAGCACTCCAGAATTGGTTAAGACTGGGAGGCCTCCTATAATCCTAGGGTGAAATCGCTGTGCTCAGCTGGCTCCCTGAAATGTCTGTACACCAATGTGCTCAGAATGGAAATAAGCAGGAGGAGTTAGAAACCTGTGTTAAGTCAGGAGATTATGACCTGGTGGCAATTACAGAGACGTGGTGGGACAGCTCACATGACTGGAATAGAGTCATGGAGGGCTATGTCCTTTTCAGGAAAGACAGGCCAGCCAGGCGGGGTGGTGGGTTTGCTCTTTATGTGCAAGAGCAGCTACAATGCACTGAGTTCTGTCCAGGAACAGATGAGGAGTGAATTGAGAGTCTGTGGCTGAGAATTAAGGGGCAGGCTGGCAGGGGCAATACTGTTGTGGGTGTCTGTTATAGGCCACCAGATCAGGGTGAGGAAGTTGACGAGGCCTTCTACAGGCAGCTGAGAGCAGCCTCACAGTCACAGGCCATGGTCGTCGTGGGGGATTTTAACTTCCCTGAGGTTTGCTGGAATGACTACTCAGCAACCCAGCCGCAGTCCAGGAGGTTTCTCCAGTGTATGGATGATAACTTCCTCATGCAAATGGTGAATGAGCCAACCAGGAGAGGAGCGCTGCTGGATCTCATCCTCACTAACAAGGAGGGTGTGGTTGAAGGAGTGAAGGTTGAGGGCTGCCTTGGTTGCAGCGACCACGAGATGGTGGAATTCAGGATCTTGTGTGGTAGGGCCAGTAGAATAGCAAGTAGAATTGCAACCCTAGACTTTAGCAGGACAAACTTTGGCCTTTTCAAGCAATTGCTAGGGGAAATCCTATGGACAAGGCTGCTTGAAGGTAAAGGGGCCCAAGATAGTTGGTTGGCATTCAAGGACTGCTTTTTCTGAGCTCAAGATCAGAGCATCCCAACATGTAGGAAATCAAGGAAGAGGGCCAGGAGACCTGCGTGGCTAAATAGGGAGTTGCTGGGTATGCTAAAGTGGAAAAGGAGAGTTTACATGGAAGGAGGGGCTGGCCACTTGGGAGGAATATAAGGCTGCTGCTAGAGGACATAGGAAGGCAGCTAGGATGACTAAGGCTTCCTTGGAATAAAATCTGGTGAGAGGGGTCAAGGACAGCAGAAAGAGCTTTTTCAAATACATGGCAGATAAAACTAACACCAGAGGCAATGTAGGCCCACTGATGAACGGGATGGGTGCCCTGGTGACAGAAGATACAGAGATGGCAGAGTTACTGAATGCCTTCTTTGTCTCTGTCTACTCTGCCGGAGGCAGTCCTGAAGAGCCCTGTACCTCTGAGACCTCAGATGAAGTCAGGTCAATGGCGCGGTTTGCCTTAGTCGATGAGGAATGGGTTAGAGACCAGTTGAGCAATCTGGACATCCATAAATCCATGGGTCCAGATGGGATGCACCCGCTGGTGCTGAGGGAACTGGCGGAGAGAGAGAGCTAGACCACTCTCCATCATTTTTACGAAGTCTTGGGAAACAGGAGAGGTGCCTGAGGACTGGAGGAAAGCAAATGTCACTCCAGTCCTCAAAAAAGGCAAGAGGGAGGACGCAGGTAACTATAGACCAGTCTGGCTCACCTCCATCCCTGGGAAAGTGATGGAACACCTTATCCTTGATGCCATCTTAAGGCATATCAAGGATAAGAGCGTTATGAGGGGCAGTCAACATGGCTTCACCAAGGGGAAGTCATGCTTGACCAATCTCATAGCCTTTTATGAGGAAATAACACGGTGGATGGATGATGGCAGAGCGGTGGATGTGGTCCACCTTGACTTCAGCAAAGCATTTGACACAGTCTCCCACAGCATCCTCACAGCTACATTGAGGAAGTGTTGTCTGGATGATCAGGTAGTGAGGTGGACTGTGAACTGGCTGAAGGAGAGAAGCCAGAGGGTTGTAGTCTACGGGGCAGAGTCTAGTTGGAGGCCTGTATCTAGTGGAGTGCCTCAAGGGTCAGTACTGGGACCAGTATTATTTAAATATATTCATCAACAATTTAGATGAGGGAATTGAGTGCACTATCAGCAAGTTTGCTGATGACACTAAGCTGGGAGGGGTTGCCGACACGCCAGAAGGCTGTGCTGCCATCCAGCGAGACCTGGACAGGCTGGAGAGTTGGGCAGGGAATAACCTGATGAAATATTGCAAGGGAAAGTGTAGAGTCCTGCATCTGGGCAGGAACAACCCCAGGTTCCAGTATAGGTTGGGGAACGACCTGTTAGAGAGCAGTGTAGGGAAGAGGGACCTGGGGGGTCCTAGTGGATGACAGGATGACCATGAGCCAACACTGTGCCCTTGTGGCCAAGAAGGCCAATGGCATCCTGGGGTGTATTAGAAGGGGGGTGGTTAGTAGGTCGAGAGAGGTCCTCCTTCCCCTCTACTCTGCCCTGGTGAGACCGCATCTGGAATATTGTGTCCAGTTCTGGGCCCCTCAGTTTAAGAAGGACAGGGACCTGCTGGAGAGAGTCCAGCGCAGGGCAACTAAGATGATTAAGGGAGTGGAGCATCTCCCTTATGAGGAAAGACTGAGGGAGCTGGGTCTCTATAGTTTGGAAGAGACTGAGGGGTGACCTTATTAGTGTATATAAATATATAAAGGGGGAGTGTCACGAGGATGGAGCCAGGCTCTTCTCAGTGGCAAACAATGATAGGACAAGGGGTAATGGGTACAAACTGGAACACAAGAGGTTCCACTTAAACTTGAGAAGAAACTTCTTCTCAGTGAGGGTGACAGAACACTGGAACAGGCTGCCCAGGGAGGTTGTGGAGTCTCCTTCTCTGGAGACATTCAAAGCCCGCCTGGACACGTTCCTGTGTAACCTTATCTAGGTGTTCCTGCTCTGGCAGGGGGATTGGACTAGATGATCTTTTGAGGTCCCTTCCAATCTCTAGCATACTGTGATACTAAAATTTCTCTTGGAAGAAAAGGAAGAAAATGTTTTTCTGTAGTTATATTTTAAAACATAACTTCATGTATATTCATATAGTTGCCTATAAATCATACAAATACAGTGATCAGTGTAAGTACAAGATATCTGTGAATGTTGTGTCTAGTCATAGCTGCAACTTATTCCTTTTCATGTTTGTCATTTGCAGACTCTTCATGAACATCCTCAGTCCTCTTTTAAAGGGAAATTGTTTTGAAAATAGGGAAATTATAATTAAGCACTTATGCCATTCTGTTTAAATAAAAATGGTTTAAAAAAACCCAAACAGCAGTTCAAAATTATCAGCTTATTTTCCAACAGATTATTTAACTTTCAGAAAGGAATTGCCCTTACCTTACCGTCTCCAGTCCACTGTTTTGCACCATTTGGTTCCTCCATATTTTCCATATATCAGACAGTATTTTATGATTGAAATTCTAGTCCAAAGGGGAAAAAAAGACAAATACTACCAATGTTATCTTTCATGTTTCTAATCACCCAGTAATTCATACACATCAACAATGTATGTGATGTTCCATAGAACAAAGAAGTGATGGAACATGGAAGCTGATTAAGAGACCTCAGAGTCACTGAGAATATATGAAATCTGTGTGAATAGTTTTTCTGTCTCTCACTGTTAAACATCTTTCTTTCTGAGCACAAGTGACTGAAGTTGTTGACTGGAAGAGTCCCAGTAAAAGGACTAAAGGAAATACTTATTGTAGAGATCCGCAGAAAAGAGTGTAAGAGTTGGGAACAAACAGGTAAGTCTGGCAAATATGTAGCAATAAAATATCTCTATTTATGACCCAAACACCAAAATTTAGAAATGCTTTATAGAAATAAAAAATTTAAAAAAAAGGCAAAATAGAAAAGTAAGTTTTGGGGGACATTGTGCAGGATTAATTCCTTTTTCTTTGCCCCTGTTATATCTTCTAAAATACAGCTGTTTTCCTGTTTTTTTCTGAAAGGCATATATATGTTGGACGAGGGTATGCACAAGATAAGGCCACCTCTTTAAATTAAGGCGGACATATAAATTACAGTCATCTTGATGCTGCTTCAGAGTGATCTACAATCTGGATTGGATCTAACCTCGAAGGAAGAAGAGAAATAGTGCAGCAAAACAATATGTGGAAACTGTAAGACATTGTTCTAGCATACTAAATGTCAGTAAAATATCTCTACCTTATTTGTAAAACTCGGATTTCTCATGTAGAGTGCTTTGAGATTCAGAGATGATACAGGGCAGCTAGATTGAGGTTACTAATTCTTATTAGCGTTAATTATTAACAGCTTTGGATTGCTTGTTCAAAGAGTAGAAATGGAGTGATATTTGGCCTGTTATTTTCTATGTCTTAAAAAAGCAGCATCTTCACCTGCTATTGCATAAGTAATCAAGGTTGAGACCTGGCTGTCACATAGTGGTTGTGATAATTTTCAGTATCTGTGTCTGACTTGTAAAATTTGAATGAAAAATATACGGCAGTGTATTTATAGGAGCTCTAACCAAAAGCTTCACTTACAATTTATGCTACTTTTGTATGAGGTACATTTATTTCAAAGTCTTTAAATAATATTCATGCCATTACAAATTATAAAGGGAATGGACATCAGTATTATTTAAATTGCTCTGTTTTCCTCTGCTGTGCCTCTGTGGGAATGTTGAATGCCACACAAGAGCTATAGCTGAGAAATCCCTTGCTCTCTGTGATTGTGATTGCTATTATAACTGCAATAATTTGCATTTTTATGAAGATACCATTCTGTCTTCAGGCATCCATGATAGTGTTTGATGTTTTGAAAATCATTTCGAAAGGCACACAGAAATTATTTGCTTTTAGTAGCATGTCTTTTAACTAGTAAGCAAAACCAAATTATTTGGGACCAAAGGAAATTGAAGAGTCACAAGAATCTGAAGAAGGAACTGTTGGTAACCAGTATCTCCAGAAACTGACTCTTCCCCAAAAGCCTGCAAAGACATTTTACTAAAACCTCTTGCAGGCACACAGAGATTCTTAGAATCTTATCAAGCAATAAAATTACTATTAGGGTTAGAACCCCCCCCTCAAAAGCAGGTCAGTTCATTTCTTTATTCTCCATGTCATGTCTGTTATAGAACTTCTTCATTTTTTCACTTTAGGAGCCTGAGGCTCTGACTCTGTGGCCTCCAGCTGTTTCAAATACCTGCTTAGTGTATGACATACTAGAAGCAATGAATAAAATGGAAACATATTGTAACTGTCATTCTCTATTGTGAAAAAGCCCACTTTTCAAGAAAGCAGACTGAAAACATACATCTGAGGCTCTGGAACCTCTTTCACCCAACTAAATTCACAGTATGCGATATTTTGTTATGCATTTAGACTATGTTGAAATGTGAGAAGTTTTATCATTGTCTTTGATTAAGTGCTCAACTATTGTTGTCCATTATCCTGCAATATACGTACATATGCAGAGGAACTGCATGTGTAAATGAAAATTACACACCTCTGTCTAACTTTCAGCAGAACTTAATGGCAAGTGTTATTTACATAATTTTTCAATTTCATAAAGGAGAGAATTTACCACCTCAGAGCTTATGAAATGCCACAGTCCAAATGACCAAAGTAGATCATCTGGCACTTATCTATTGTCTTTCATACTAATATTAGAGACCTAAAAATGCCCAAATATGCCCATAGATCAGCGAATCTCTCCCACATGAGGTCTGTAATCAAGCTATTTTAACAGTCAGTTGATGACAGATTAAGAAACATTTATTCCCATGAAATAATTCTAGTAATGTCAGTTGTGCCTCTCTCTATGCTGAAGAAGCTAAAACCTCACCCATCTAGAAAAAAACTACACTTCATTACTGACTCACATCTTTCAAAATGAAACGTGTGACCCATATGAATGTCTTAATCACACTGCTTTGAAGAAGGTAACTTGTGAATTAAGTGTATAAATTACAGAGAATTAGTTAATTCAACTGCAGTGTCCAAGTCATGCTTCCTGATGTTTTTATTCTATTAAATTTCTCTGTCACACATGATCACACTGATTTCAGTTGGACTAGTTAAGAAGCGTGACACTGCTCAGTGAAGCACTCTGCGATTGGGTCCAGAGAAATTTAGCAAAGGAGACAAATGCTTGCAATGCTGGCACATGAATATTATATGCACACTCTCTCTATATAGGTTTTATTATAAAATACTGATGTATAATTTCTGTTACATGCCTGTTTACTTGTACTAGAGGTGTGTGCTACATCTCTAGATGACCTGGTTAAAGGGCATTAAAATGCACAACTGGAGATACATTTAACGTTCAGCATATGTTAAGCAGTAGCTTATATCTCAGAACTGATCCTATACAGAAGTTTGGTCCTTGCACGGAAGATTAGCCTTCTAAAGTCAGATGGTTACACTGAAGTGTCTATTCACTTTTAAGCTTTGGATGCATCAGACTTACAACAACAGCTTGCATAACAGTGAACTAGCAATATGCGTTATCTATAGCTCTAACAGACACAGTCCAAATCATGATTAATCAAAATTCATGTATGAATTTAAGGTGCAAAGCATTTTGAGCTTTAAAGGCTCCAAGACAAATAACTTCTGGGCAACTATAAGCAAGTATATTGGTGCATCTATAGTGGAAAAGCCTTAAACCACACTCACGGGAGGCTCTTGCTCGTGTCACAGCAGAGAATTGAGTCACCCAATGGGACTGAGGGAAACAGTGACCGGATGGCTGCAAACATACGCTGTGCCCCACGCCACTGCCCGGAACACTATCCTGGGCCTCGAGGAACAGATTTTGTGGCAACACAGCACCCCAGAGAGGATTGAGTCAGCCAATGGGACTCACTTCTGCAACAGCCTTATAGATATTTGGGCCAAAGAGCATGGCATTGAGTGGGTACATCACATCCCCTAGCATGCACCAGCCTCTGGGAAAATTGAAGGGTACAATGGGCTATTAAAAACTACATTGAGAGCAATGGGTGGTGGGACTTGCAAACATTGGGGTACACATTTAGCAAAAGCCACCTGGTTGGTCAACACCAGAGGATCAGGCAACAGGGCTGGCCCAGTCCAGTCTGAACTTTTACATACTGTAGAAGGGGATGAAGTTTCTTATGGCCAGGCCATGTCATCTGCACGATTCTTCGTTTGGCAATTCCACTTCCTCTGGCATTTGAGAGGGAAAAAACGTCCTTGGGGCATAAAGAGAAGACTTCTGGGAACAGCCTTTGACTGAAGAATCTATATTGATTCAACTGGAGTGAAATTGGAGGGAAAAGGAGCAGGCAGAGGCAAGCACTGGGGAGAAAGGGACCTGGTTTATTGGCCCGAGAAAGTGTCCACAGCGAACGCAGGCAGCAGCACGATGTCCTCAGCGTAGCTCCCTCCGGCCTGGAGCTGCCAGTGAAGCACTACTCCTCCACTTTGGGGCTGATGCAGGAGCAGCGGAAAGCCCTGCGCAGAGCCTTCAGCGCCCTTCTGAGGCGAGATGGTCGCCGCTGTTGGGTTGCCTCTGCATCCGGGAGAGCGGCGATGACTGTGGGGAAAGGAAGGCTGTAGGTGTGGGGCTGGGCGATCAGCGGGCAAGCTCCTGCTGCCACTCGCCACCAAGGGCTTCCCCTGGGGACTTTCCACCGAAGGCTTTCAGTGCTCACGCAGGGAGGGGAGGCCGGGGCACAGCCAAACTTGTGCACATGCTGCTGCCGGCCTCACCTGGGTGCCACTTGGTTCAGGGACGTACCTGGCTCCTTGGTGTCCTGAACACTGGCAGGCAACCTTGCCAGCTCCTCCTTCTGTAATGGTGGGGAGGCAACAGCTGTGCTGGCCTTTCCCTGTTGCTTCTTAGGTGCTCTCCTCACTGCAGCCTGCACAGCTGTGTCAACTTCTGTGACCGGCTGTGGGCAGGTGCCTGGGTCTGGGCCTGTACTAGTGTCTGCTGCTCATCCATGCTGGCTTCTGCCGGTGGTTCTGCAGCCACAGAGGTCTCTATGTCCTGAAGCTCTGCAGGCCTTATTGGTACCGTTGTCACATTCACATGGCTTTGTGCTACGTCCTCCTGTTCCAGAAGCTGCTCATGCGTTTCCTGGATGACAGCCAACGCCTTGTGCAGGACATCGCTGACTACGCGCCTGGCTGTTTCCTGGAGAGCCAACCTGGCGACATCAGGGGTGAGCATGGCAAATGCCTTTCTCTGTGCATCTGCTTTTGACTCCTGCTCGTCAAAGTCAGGGGGCACTGGTGCTGGTGCCTCCTGCTCTTGCAGTACTGCAGTGAGAGGTGCATGGTGCTCCTCTTTCTCAGCAGCTGGGCTGACGTCTACTGTTGTGGCCTCTTCCTGATGCCTTTTGTTGCTGGCATCTTTGCACTCCTCTTTCTCATCCTCCTCCTTGTCCTCCTCGAGCGAGACACCCAGTATCTCCTGTAATCACACAAACGGGATGCAGCGGATGAGCGTGCTGCAGCTCAGCAGCGCAGCAGATTTCCCCAGGCCGAGGGAGGCTCATCCCCCTCTGCTGTCCCATCCTGTCCTTGGCACTCACCTGATCGTTGAGGAGCTTTGTTGTGGGGAGCACCACGAATCTCCCTGCCACAGTCAGCACCAGGGAGGCACCTGTTGCCTGTGCCTCAGGGTCGGTGGTGCTGATCACATGCACCTCGGTCACTAGGTGCTTTGAGACCTGAGCCAAGGGAGAAGCGGTTGCATCTCCTTTGTCTGTTCCTGGAGCAAGGTGGGGTGTCACCGCCTCTGCCCCAGGGATTTCTGCCAGTGAAGCTCTGACTTTCCTCTCGCCTGCTGCCAGGGAGACAATGGCTTTGCTGGCCTCTTCGTGTTGGTCCTCAGACATGGGAGATGCCACGTCTTCTTCGCCCTCACATGCCACTCTTAGGAGATTCTCTTTGCTGGTTTCTGCCTGAAGCTGTGCAGCCACGGGAGACTCAGTGCCCTGAACTGTTGCAGGTCTCCTTGCTGGCATTGTCACATTCACACGGCTTTGGTCAATGTCCCCCTGTTCCTGGGGCTGCTCATTCATTTTCTGGAAGACAGCCGTCGCCCTGTGCAAGACACCTCTGACTACGTGCCTGCCTGTTTCCTGGGGATCCAGCTTAGCGTCTGTGGGGCTGAGCAGGGAAAATGCCTTTCTCTGTGCCTCTGCTTCTGCCTCCTGCTCGTCAAAATCAGGGGGCACTGGTGCTGGTGCCTCCTCTTCTTGCGCTACTGCAGTGAGAGGTTCGTGGTGCTCTTCTTTCTCAGCAGCTGGGCTGACGCCTACTCTTGCGGCCTCTTCCTGATGCCTTTTGTCGCTGGCATCTTTGCACTCCTCTTTCTCATCCTCCTCCTTGTCCTCCTCGAGCGAGACCCCCAGTTTCTCCTGTAATCAGACAAGCGGGATGCAGCAGATGAGCGTGCTGCAGCTCAGCAGCGCAGCAGCTGTCTCCAAGCCGAGGGAGTCTCATCCCCCCCCTGCTGTCCCATTCTGTCCTTGGCACTCACCTGCTCGTTGAGGAGCTTTGTTGTGGAGAGCACCACGAATCTCCCTGCCACAGGCAGCGCCAGGGGGGCACCTGTCACCTGTGCCTCAGGGTCGGAGGTGCTGATCACATGCACCTCAGTCACTAGGTGCTTTGAGACCAGAGCCAAGGGAGAAGCGGTTGCATCTCCTTTGTCTGTTCCTGGGGCAAGGTTTGGTGTCACAGCCTCTGCCCCAGGGATTTCTGCCAGTGAAGTTGTGACTTTCCTCTCGCCTGCTGCCGGGGAGACAGTGGCTTTGCTGGCCCCTTGTTGTTGGTCCCCAGACATGGGAGTTGCCACGTCTTCTTCACCCTCACATGCCACTCTTAGGAGATTTTCATTGCTGGGCTCTGCCTGAAGCTGTGATGCCACGGGAGACTCAGTGCCCTGAACTGTTGCAGGTCTCATTGCTGGCACTGTCACATTCACATGGCTTTGGTCAATGTCCCCCTGTTCCTGGGGCTGTTCATTCATTTCCTGGAAGACAGCTATAGCCCTGTGCAAGACACCGCTGACTATGCGCCTGGCTGTTTCCTGGAGAACCAGCTCGGTGGCTGTGGGGCGGAGCAGGGAAAATGCCTTTCTCTGTGCTTCTCCGTCTGCCTCCTGCTCGTCAAAATCAGGGGGCACTGGTGCTGGTGCCTCCTCTTCTTGCGCTACTGCAGTGAGAGGTGCGCGGTGCTCTTCTTTCCCAGCAGCTGGGCTGACGTCTACTCCTGTGGCCTCTTCCTGATGCCTGTTGTCACTGGCATCTTTGCACTCCTCTTTCTCATCCTCCTCCTTGTCCTCCTCGAGTGAGACCCCCAGTTTCTCCTGTAATCACACAAGCAGGATGCAGTGGATGAGCGTGCTGCAGCTCAGCTACGCAGCAGATTTCCCCAAGCCAAGGGAGGCCCATCCCCCTCTGCTGTCACATCCTGTCTTTGACACTCACCAGCCTGCATATGACTTGACGAAACAATCCCCCAGTCAGATGGGAAGGCTGCTTGTCTCTTTTCTGCTGGAGGAGCTTCCTCTTCACAGGGAAGTACGTTAGCCAGTGGGGCGTGGGTCGGCGTTCCTTGAGCACCCCGTGCCTGGTGCAGCTTGGGCTTCTCGTGTCCTGCTCCTCCAGAGGATTCAGGAGCACTGGGGATGTCACTTCCACATGCACGTCAAAATCTGCGTCTGCCTCCAGTGCCTCAGGAGCCCTCGTGCCGGCCACATGTGCCTCGGTCACTGAGTGCTGGGAATACTCAGCCAAGGGAGAAGCTGCTGCATTTCCATTGTCTGCTCCTGGGGCAAGGGGGGCTGTTCCCACTTCTGTCCCAGGGGTGTCCGCCAATGCAGCTTCCCCTTGTTCTTCATGTGCTTCTGGGAAAACAGTGGCTCCGCTGTGCTTTTGCTGAGATATTGCACCCACAGGAGGGTCAGCTCTTGCAGGCAAAATTGACACTTGACGGGTTTTGTTTGCCACCAGATGTTTCACTCGCTGCTGGCTGGTTTCCTGGAGCAAAGCTACACCTTGGCCTAGAGGCTTCTCTTTCCCCATGGCTGTCACCTGCGGAACTCTGTTTGCTTTGGTGCTCTGTACGGCAGGTGCCTGTCTCCATGCATGAGTCGGTGCCTTCCGCTTGTCAAAGCCAGGGGAGGCTCGTGCCGGTGTCACAGGAGGGAGAGGTGCCTGGTGCTGAGCAGCAGCCGTGTGAAGCTGCCGCCGTCTGGTGCCTGCACTGCTGATGTTCATGACAGTGGCGCCGCCAGAAGCTGCAGAGGCTGCTGGTATCACAGGCGGCAGCCTGTAGCAGCGGGTGCCCGGCCTCCCTGGGCAAGGTGATGGCCGCGGTGCCGTATTCACCAACAGTGACAGACCGAGTGTCTGCTCCTGTCTCGACTTGCTGATGCGAGGCAGCACCGCTCGGTGCCGCAGCCTGCCCATCTGCAAGAGAAGCCGAGGAGAGAGGCTGTGTGACAGTGTCCCTTGTGCCCACGTCCCAGCTGGCTGAGCTCGGGCAGCTCGGCTCCCCTGCCAGCTGCAGGGCAAGGCTCAGCCCCGCAGGCAGCTGCCGCCTGCTCCCAGAGCTGGCTGGGGAGAGGGCTGTCCCCCGGCAGCCCACGGCCAGTGTCCAGAGCAGCCCCGGCATGGCCGGGCCCCCTGCAGGGCACGGGCAGGGGGGGCTCAGCTTGCTCTCTCCCGCACCTCCCGCCTTCCCCTCAGCAGCTGCCGGGCTCAGGAGGACATTCGGCCCAGTCTCCCTGGGGCTCCCTACCTGTGCCTGCTGGGTGAGCATAGGCCGAAACCTCTCTGGGTAGCGCACCTCTGGCAGCGTGATCCCACGGTGGGATGATGCCTGGCTCGTGCTGCCCTGCGGCACTTCCTCGGGCTTCCTCTGGGCCACCTGCGGGCAGGAGGAGGAAGAAGAGGCGTGTGATGGAGGTGGCTGCCTTGGCGCAGCGGCACGTGCAGTGCCGGCCAGTCCGGCCTTGGCAGCGAGGCAGCTCCCAGCAGCCCCGTCCCACCACCGGCCTCTCCCTCCTGCCCCACCCCTCACCTGGCGCCTTCTCTGCTGGCTTGGCCTGCCCTCAGCCGGCTGGGAATGGGCGTTCGCCTCTTTACCCATGGGCATCTTCCACGTCCTGGGACGCTGAACTGCCGTAGGCTTCCAGGGAAATTGATGCCTCCTGAGGGAGGCTGCTCCTCTGCACTGAGGTACTCCAGGGCACTCCCTCCTTATGTACCCCACAGTCAACATGGTGTCACCCCCGGTCACAATGGCATCTGGGCAAGGTGAGCCCCCCCACATCACAACGTCCTGGCTGTCGCCATAGAGATGCCCAGCCCCGTGACTGTTCCCAACCAGTCCCAAACGGTGACTGGCATCTCCATAGTGACCACTGAGGCTTTGTCATGTTGGCTTTGTCATGTTGACCATGCCAAGCCATGCCACGCCATGCCATGCCATGCCACAATCAGCCATCTCCCTGCTGATTGAGATGGGGATCACCATGTTGGCACGCATGCAGAGTGTGTTTCACCACGACCATTTTGCCTGAGGGAAACAGTGACCGGATGGCTGCAAACATACGCTGTGCCCCACGCCACTGCCCGGAACGCTACCCTGGGCCTCGAGGAACAGATTTTGTGGCAACACAGCACCCCAGAGAGAATTGAGTCAGACAATGAGACTCATTTTCCACATGCACCTTGGTCACTAGGTGCTGTGAGACCTGAGCCAAGGGAGAAGCGGTGGCATCTCCTTTGTCTATTCCTGGGGCATGGTGGGGTGTCACAGCCTCTGCCCCAGGGATCTCTGCCAGTGAAGCTGTGACTTTCCTCTCGCCTGCTGCCTGGGAGTCAGTGGCTTTGCTGGCCTCTTCTTGTTGGTCCCCAGACATGGGAGATGCCATGTCTTCTTTGCCCTCACATGCCACTCTTAGGAGTTTTCATTGCTGAGCTCTGCCTGAAGCTGTGCAGCCACGAGAGACTCAGTGCCCTGAACTGTTGCAGGTCTCATTGCTGGCATTGTCACATTCACATGGCTTTTTCAATGTCCCCCTAAATGATATTATTTTTTTATGCTGATGTTATTACAGCATTGTTCTTCATGCCCTTTATAATGAAAGGTCTGTCATAACCTCCATTATGAACCTCTATTTTTGGTGGTTTATATCTTTGCCTATAGTGTACTCTGAAATAGAGCCTGCAACGTAGGATCTTGTCACCATCATGAATTCTTCTAGCACTGACTAAATATAAAAGCTATGTTTTTCAGAAGTGATTAATCAATTGCACCCTTATGAGTTAACCTGGTAGCAGGGTCATGAATCTTCAAGGGTGGGTGAAAGAATCTGTCTTTTCTGCAGAACAAGCTTCATTGGGCATCCATTTTAAAATTGTTGCTCTTTTCTAATGGACTTTGTAAGTTTGGGGTTTTTTGAAACAAAACTTTCATCAGAAATACAGTACTTGGTGTCAGATGCTGACTTGCAATGTTCTGATACACAGAGGCCTTTTCTTTCCAAGTTGAATTTTCTATCATTGGCTTCTTGTCTTCTGATATTTAAAAGCAAGCAAATGTCTGAGAAAAAATATTTAACAGGATGGGCATAGCAGATAATTTTAATACAAAATACTAGTATTTCATACTTTTTCTTCACATATAGATATACAGATTAATGACTTCTTAAATGAATACTGACACAAACTGCTAGAAATTTTATGAAGATGTAGCCTGG
Organism: Neopsephotus bourkii; assembly: GCF_033783945.1. NCBI lineage: Eukaryota > Metazoa > Chordata > Aves > Psittaciformes > Psittacidae > Neopsephotus > Neopsephotus bourkii. The sequence goes on along the minus strand of NW_026901363.1, from coordinate 2,120,624 downwards.
CTATTTTATGACTGTTTCTTACACAACTACTGATTTTGTAATGTCATATTGTGAAGCCTTATAATGATTTGATAGAATTTCAATTTGTCCTTCTAGGCCTGTTTTTCACTTTCTTTTTTTGGCAATAAAATCTGAAACTACTATGCAAAGGACACAATCTACTGTTTCCTATGATCATGACAAAGCTATAAAATGTCCATTCTTTTGTAGACTGTGAAATCTTAAAATGCTTCTGATTTTACTAGCTCTTTTCTGTTATCCTGTTTATCCTCCCACACCACAGTAGCACCACTATAAATGGTGCCATTGTTTTCTACCACTACTCCTAGTCATCCATTTTCTTATGGGAATTGAATTGGATCCAAGATAAGGGTATTCCTACTTTTTGAAGGGTTAGACATGGCCACTTCAACTTTACACCTTTTAGTAAACCCTTTCAGTGGCTTTACGATCCTTCAGCATCAAATCAGTTTTCCAAAAATATCTGGGCCACAGTGGATCACAAATGCTTACAGTTATGGCTGTAAGTATATTGCCCATGTGGAATAGAGGGGAAAACTGTGAGTATTGTGAGGAAAAGTTGGGGAAAGAGGAGGAAAAGTAAGAGAATCTTTGTCTTTCTCTAATCCTGCCTGCACTGAGTGGAGGAAATTCATGTCTTTCTGTGTGACCTCGCTGCACTCCCTGGTCATGAATAATGAACTCTTGAGAGTAGCTAGACACTTTTCTGTGTGCTTGGCAGAAGAGGGGAGCTAGTTGAGAGAGGTGGTGTAGCACATGCAAAGAGATTAAGGTCAGGTACACTTGGTCACCTGCTGGTAACTGTCACTCTGTATTACTGGCATTGATTTAAACCTATAACTGTTGTGGATGGGAAAGTCTCAGGCGTATTTTTTAGCAGAAACATAAAATTATGACATCTTTTTTTCTTTCTTGACTGATCCATATATTATGTTGTTAATAGAGGTCCCTCAAGTTTCAGCCAGTAAAAGAAATAACCACAATTTCCCTTTTGCCTCTCTCCCTTCCCTTCTGTTGGTTTCTGAGTCTCTTTGAATGAAGTCTTGGCTGAATAACTAGCCCTGCATAAGCCACATCAGCCCTTGTGTCTGTGTATAGAATAGCAGCATATGCAGGTCTCCTATGTACAAGAGAGGATTAAGAACAAATTAAGCACGTTGTTTCCGCTATTCTCCCAGTGTGTGCTTCATCTAACTATTCCACTATAAGCTTGGCACACTTGTGATAAAAGTCTGTGAATGTATTGTAAGCAGATAGAAAGAAATCTGTTATTAAAATTAAGTTTGAATTACTTGTCTTGCTTGCAAAAAAACCCAAAACCCTCCAAACTAGATCTTTCATTGTGAGTTCTAAACCCAGAAACATTTCTAAGTATCATGTCTTTCCAAAAAAGGACTTTGAATCAAAAATGGGAAAGAGCTCTGTAAGAAGCTCAAAAAGACAGAATGAGGAAGCGAAATAATTCCATCTGGGACTTAAAACTCAATTTTGGTGATCAAAGGCCTGCCTTCTAATGTTTTAATTGTCTAAGATTTTCAGTTTATGGGAGTTGAGAGAGCTCAGTGTTTCACATGATGTTCCAAAACTGTCACAATTAGCCCTCTTGGTCTAGGTGAGTGATTATGTTTCCTTTTATTGAAAGAAAATGATCTAGAATTATGAAATTTGAATTTTCTTTGTTGCCACCCCTACAATGAATTGCCAACACTAATATTGTCTTCCTTGTATGTATTTCATCAGCTGAAAACTTTCTCTTTGAATAGTGAGTAGGCCTAAATTCCAGATCCTAACAATACAGTGGATAATGGTAAACAAAGTTTTCATTCATCCTTCAGTATTTTCCTGGACATCAGAAGTAGCATGCCTTTCTGACAATGATGGTTAGCTGCATGCTGGCTCCATTTATCAGTATGGACCTTGGTGGGGGAAGCAAGTGCTTCTTCCTTATTATTCAGCACTTAGGAAACCACATCTGATACAATGCCAAGTTTGAGGCTTCCCAGCCTGAGAAATACACTGACAAAACTGAATGAGTCCAGGAAGGATCACTAAGTGGCTAGGGGAATGGACTGTATAATGTATCAGGAAAGCTCAAAAAGGCTGGGCTTGTTCAGTTTGAAGAAGTCATCTGACTTCAGCTACCTAGTGGTTACAGAGAAGCTGGAGACAGTTTTCTTAGAAATACACAGTGAAAGGACAAGAAAACAACAGTCACGAGTTGCAACAAGGGAAATTCCTATGCAACAGTGAAATGAGTCTCTTAGAAAGGCTGTGCAAACCCCATCCCCAGAGAATTTAACATGTCAGTATTTCAAAACCATTAATAGCCTTACTTTGCTCTCGTGAGACCTCACCTTTAGTATTGTGTGCAGTTCTGGTGTCCTCAACATAAAAAGGACATGGATCTGTTGGAACAAGTCCAGAGGAGGGCCACGAGAATGATCAGGGGACTGGAGCACCTCCCATATGAAGATTGGCTGAGAAAGTTGGGACTGTTCAGCCTAGTGAAGAGCAGGCTGCGTGGAGACCTCATAGCAGCCTTTTGGTATCTGAAGGGGGCATATAGGGATGCTGGGGATGGACTGTTCATTAGGAACTGTAGTGATAGGACAAGGGGTAATGGGTTAAAACTGAAACAGGGCAAGTTTAGATTGGATATAAGGAGGAAATTCTTTCCTGTTGGGGTGGTGAGGCACTGGAATAGGTTGCCAAGGAGTTTCTGAATGCCCATCCCTGGCAGTGTTCAAGGCCAGGTTGGACGAGGCCTTGGGTAATATGGTTTAGAGCGAGGTGTCCCTGCCCATGTCAGGGGGGTTGGAACTTGATCTTAAGGTCCTTTCTAACCCTAACCATTCTATGATTCTATGATTCATTTGAACTCAAATCAAATTTCGAAGTTTCCTTTGAGTGGAGAGGTTAGACCAGATGACATACAAAGATCCCTTCCAACCCAAATTACTTTATGCAACTGTGTACAAAACTTTTGCTCTCAATTACATATCAGTGAACTAAAACTCTGATCTTTTAATTACTGACATATTGAAGAAAAGGTTTCGTATTCTGGTCTTATCTTTTTCCAGTTATTTTTCTCCCTCTTTTCCTACCGCAGCCTTGACTTCATAGTCTCTCTACAGAATGTCTGAAAACAAAAGGGATAATCAACTAAGTATGTCACAAGTGCTGTGTTAAAGGTAAAATAAGCTCCTGCTTTTTTTTCGAACAAAGAATTATGGGTAGTTTTAGTGTTTCTAATTGAGTTAGTAATGTTTATATTTAAGGTCATAGGATTTTTTTTTTCTGTCAAATGCTATTTGCTGACATTAAAGAAAACTAATAGGATAATTCCATTTCCATCATTTCAAATGTCTGAAAACTCTTCAGCTCCACTGCCAACCCTTTGCCACAGGTGCTAGCTATTAAATGCTCTTGGAAAGAGCCTGTAAATTTTATTGCTGTCTATGGAAACCCCTTTTCTTTTGCAAGTATGGTATCCACTTACTACAAGAATTTATTGCTCAGTGCAAAGTATTAAAAACAGTAAATTACTTTATACTTTGACACTCCTGTATTTGAAGTGGTTAATACCCAGCAAAAAAATGCAACACAGATTTAAAATGGAGATATGTGGTAGAAGCTAAATTCCAGCCCTGACTATACGGGATATTTGGAAGGAAACCATTTAAAATCCCCCTTTGCCAGTTGTTTTAAGAGCTTAATCGACTAGGTCAGATAGGTAGAGTTACTGGCAGATGTTTCACTATCAGAAAAAATACCCAGATTCTCTTCTATCATGTCAATCCTAAAGAATTAGCAACGATAATTCAGCTTTTAATAGTAATACTTGGAAGGCTATAGGAAAACACTTTAGTGAGTTCTGTGTATATGTGAAATATAAGATAAAAAAAAAATGGTGTAAGCACAGTGGACATTGCATAAGCATCAATTACCTCCCAAGAAACCAGGAAAAAAGCCGTGAATTTGAGCAGCTATGTTTACATCTGTCTTTCTGGCATTTTTTCTACAGATAAGGAAATTCTAGAATTAAATAGAAACTTACATTTTTTTCTCCATTTGAACTGAGGGTCAGAACAGCAGCAACAAATACCCCGCATGAATTCCTCAGGGAGGCTGACTAAAATTTCCTGGCAAAATAGACGCAACTCCCCTTGTGTCTGTCTTACGTTCAATTAACAGTTGCAACTGATAGATAACAAGCTCAGGCTTACCCCAATATGTGTTTACAATCATTATCCTCCTCTTTTCATATGTCTTAGTGTTCCTTTGTATATTGTCTCTTTATTGTGTTTTTGTTACATTTTGTTACATAACAACTAAAAAATGAAGGAACCCACCTTATAGAAAAATAGCTGTAAATGTAACAAAAAAAGTGTAGTCTTCTTCCTGAAAAACATTCATACAGTGTTCAGACTGACTCTTGTCTTTTCTCCAGTTTGCTCATGATACATGTGCATTTGGTTAGTATGACCTTTGATGATCTGACTGTAGCAGGAGAACGATGAGGAGGAGGATTAGTAGGAAATAGTAGGAATGCATCTAAGGTGATTCCTGCACCTTAATTTATATTTTATTTTATTAAAAAAATGCTCAATCACTCTATTAAAATTAATATATGAACCACATTCACTAAAATGGTTGTGGTACTTTGAAGTTTGATTTGATTGACATGACTGTAATTTGCTTCAAAGCAAAGACTGTCATTGACAGTTAAAGCTTCTACAGAGCAAAAGATGTAGAAGATGCTTTGAGACATCTTTTCTTGTTATCTTTTCAGTCTTTCTAAAAAGAAACTTCTGGACATCCCCAAATTACAGGCTTCAGAGAAAAAAATTGTTTAATTTCTTGGTAGCTAATCTCTTTCCTGTGCTTTCAAAGCATAATAAGGCTTTTCTTATAAATTACCGCATTTTGTATGCATGGTAAGAGCAGAAGGAGAGCACCACCTTTCTTTATGTGGACTCTGCAGTACACCTAATCCGTACATCATTGTTTGTGTGATCTTTTTTAAATAAAATTTTAATTTACAGTTCTAATTTAAGTGGCTAATTCTTAAGAAGAACTAAAGAAAACTTTCAAATTATGCTGATTAAACTAACAAGCTTGCTTATTATATTGTTTTGACAGTATTTCTTTTATTTAAACTGCATTGCAAAGCAGTGCCACATGGGGAGGCAGGAGCATGCTCACTAACTGAAGACAGACATAACATTACAATATGCTAACAGCTGAACTACCTCTGCAGCAGTACAAAAAAGAAATTATCACTCAGCTGTATCTCCTTCCTTGCTCTTCTTAGCTTGGGAAAGAGTGTAAATTAGCTCCTCTTATTGTCCTTCATGGAGCTGATTTTTGAATGTCTTCTGGTAAGCAGTCTGCGTTGGCGGAGTTTATTGCTACCATAAACAAGTGTTTCTTAGCTGACAAAACAACCTCCTTCACTGGAAATAAAGTAAGGCTGTGTTTAATATAAGTTCTCATGAAACATAATTTAAAAAAAAAAGTATTTATTTCACTTGGCTGTGTTACTAATAATACCATTTGATTTAGCAAAAGGAAACTTTCAAATTTTTCATCTAAACAGAAGAAACCTTCCTTCCACAACATGCATTTAATAACTGTTCTACCGCCTTATGCTGCTATTTTGTGTCACATTCTGAGGGTCAAATCCCTTGGAAATAGTGAAATAGGAGATAGATATTTGCTAGATATTTAGTTTTTGCTGGTTTCAAATAAGGCTTTTAATGCCTAAGCGAAACTTGGCCTTCTCCTCCAGGAAAAGGAACTGATAATAACTGTGAAACTGTAACTGCTGTGCCACTGAAAGAAGACCTTCACTGCTTGCCTTGCCACTTTTCCTGTTTCTCTTGCTATAGGTGTGTAAGGGATGTGGAAAAACATTTGCTAGCCAGCCAAATTGTCACATGATTTGACTGTAAGGTAATCTAAACAAAAAATATGACTTTTAAACAGCTAGAAACTTCCATAAACTAGCAGATCTTCAGACGTGTGCATGCTTTAAGCTAAGTCTTGCACCCTGGGAAGATCAGAACACATGCAGTAGCCCAGATCAGTGAAGCACATGCTTTATTTGGAAGAGGTGCCACAGTGTCTCTCCTTTCCAGTGACATAAAGAGATCTTCTGAAATCCATATGCCTACATAAACTCTTAACGTCTTTGACTTAAAGGAATCATATTATAAAAGAGAATAGGATGCATATGGTTTCATAATCTTCCCCGTGTTACTCCAGAATAATTCTGTCTGTAAATACATTTTGGTGACTTGCACATTTTCACGTTTTCAAACGCAGTTGGGAAGTGGCATTCTTTATGACCAGATCTAGTAAATGCCCTGGGATTTGCTTGTTGCCAGTTAACATTCCTGACGTTCCTTGAAAATCCAGTTAACACATTCTACTCTTTCCCAGCCAAAAGTTATCAAACTCTAATATGGAGATGTTTCCCAGGAACAATATTATGTTCAAATATTTAATTTAAATAAAAAATAAAAGTTAATTAAAAAATTCATATTAAAGAAACTTCAGCATGAAATGATAGTGAAGAAGAAAAGTAGTTTACTTAAATCAGCTAATATTGTGTATGCATTTGTGTTCAGGAGCTGATTTTACGAATGACAAAGTGCTCACAGAAAAGGAACTTTCAGTATAGTGCAAAATAACCATGTCTTGTGGAGACTGAATAAAGGCAGGAGGATTTTTGTGTGGGGACCCAAGACTATCATTCAGGAACGGCTCCAGCTGACTTCAAAATGCTTCACCTCCAAGCGGTGAAAGTCATGCCTATACTTATTATATTGTTTATTTTTGTATAGCTGTGTCCTGGAGTGCTCTACAGAGTAGTTGTAAACAGTAAATCGATGGAGTTAAAAAATTAAATTAGAAGGACAAAGAAAATTAAGAGATGTAGACAAGTGAGAAGGCAAAGATGTGTTTAGAAATGGGCTAGAGAGTCAATGAGGTGGAAAGAAATAAGGAGGTTACTTTCAGCTAGTAATGTCGACACGGAACGAGCTGTCAGCAGTTAAGAGATCTTATGTGTCAATGCAGACAAAACAGTGCAGAAAACACTGGATGAGTGGGAGCATGTTGGTGGAGATAGGCCCTGGGAGAAGCAAGAGAAACATCTTAGAGGATTTTAGAAACAAAAGGGTAAAATTGAATGGGGATCAGTATTTCTCTGAAGCTTTCTTTTCAAAGAACTTTTCTTTAGAAGCACCTTCTTTAAATAGACAAAAGTCATTTCCTGATCTAATTTTCACTTCTTCTTACTTGTAATTTCCACTGAAACTGATGGAATTCTATTCCATTGCTTGCTTGAAATTGATCTGATTCCTGTATGAAGCCACTAGAACTAGTCTGAATTTATACTAATAAAATTGAGACTGCAATAATCTGTTTACTTGTTTCTCAAGAAATATAAAAAAAACAACAAATCATCTGAAAAGTTTATTGATGTTTTAAAAGAAACAAGTACAAAAGCCAAAACTAAAGCACGCTCTCTTAAATAAGCCTTTCATTGAATTATGCTCATTCCTGCAGCTTCCATATTCTATCAATTCAGATTACTTTTGTAAGCATTTATAGGTACAAATAATGTCAAGCAGAAATCCCAAAGCCTGTATTATTAAGCAAGTTATTAAGGGCCAGGCTAGAAGTGCTCTCTTCCCAGATTTGTGTTTCAGGTACCTTGGGTTTACATTCTTAGGTGTCTGAAGGAAGTCAGATAATGACCTATGTGGTTGCTCTTTGGTCTGTCACAATTACGCAAGCAAACTATCATGTCAGTTGAAGGTTTGCAATAGTTTTCTTGCCTCATAGAAATATATGGAACTTGATAACCTAGCCAGTTCCTCCCATCAATATGGCCTTTAAAGCCATATATTAACTGTGTGGCAGCATGCTTTACAGTTTTCTTCTACGTATTGTAATTAACAAAGATGCAGTACTTATTTAATCTGACATAACTCATTCAGCAAAGTACAGCAATATAGGCACATTTGTATATTTGCATACTAAAAAAATCTAAAAATACTTGTATAAAAGACAAAAGGTGGCTTTTGAATACATGACCCAGTCCTGGCTTCAATTATATATTTCAGTATACAGTATTATGATCTTGTTTTTAGCTACATGTGTGTGACTACCTAATTACAAAGAAAAGCTTTTAAACAAATGGCCTGATTCTAGCATTCACAATGGGGCAAACAAGGATTACTACTGTTAAAGAAAATGGAACTGAGCTGCTGTAAAAGCTTCTTGAAATAACAATTTTGCTCAAATTGTCTTGTCTGCTTCTCTGGATCCAAAGCAAAAATATGTTAAAATCCAGTTTGATAATTTCAAATTGCCTTTTGAGATTTACACCATTAATTTACTGGTTAAAATATGATTCGTGACAGCAAGGAACAAATGCTGATACTGTAGGTTGGCCTTTCAATATGTTACATGAAATCAGAACATCCAAGTCAATGTTTAAATTATGTGTGTTCTTTTATACCTAGTTTCTCTGAAGTGAAATTTGTTCTTAAAATTGAGAAGAAACAAATTTTGCATTATTATTTGTGTACCTCATTTCTCAGGTTTTTGCTGAAAAGGAAATACTACATACAAATAAATACACTTGTAACTCATACAGGGTTCATGGAATAGAGAAGAGCTTCTGAAGGACGAGTAATAGCCTTACCAGTTGGAACTCATAAATTAGAATATTCTCTGAATGGACACAAAATTGGTCCATTTTTCTCTCAGTTAATGCTGGTATTTAACGTAAGTGAGAGGGAAAACTAGCATACTCAGTACCAGTAAGTTTACTTTCCTTCAGTAAGTGAATAAAATTACCATCAGTAGAAATCAGGCACCCATGCATGAGAACAGAATTTGACCTATACTGAACTCTCAGTCACTGTTTTAGCATAGTCCAGAAGACACAGTTTTTACTTTATTCATCTTTGACTCAAACCTGATTTTTTTCTCAATATAAAACTTCTGTTTATGTTTCTGGAAGAATTTAATGCAAGAGAGCCTCTTCCTTAAAGAGATAATTTGTGTCATTCTGTGAGATTTCCACAAGCCTAAATGACCACGTATATGACAGGGCATGTAATTAATACTTGCCTTAGACAATTTTTCTTGTACCTCGGTTTAGCAGAAAGGCATAGTACTAACTGATCAGTAAATATTTGAGCTATTCTGGTTTTAGTCATACATAAAGTCTGACCCAGTTTAGAGAAGACCAAAAATGGAAGCGAGTATTCTGAGGTTACTGAGGGTGCTTTGATGCCTAAGCTTCCATGTTAGTACAATCATGACTGGTTTTGATAATTACACAGTTCTCACATGGTTGTGTGTACATACACATTATCCCAAGAAAAGACTGCAAAAGCTGCATAGCCTTTAAATGCCTAGTAATGTAGTCACTGAACAAGTGTTTACTTCACTATAAACAGGATTATGCCATAAATTTTCACAATCAGATATTTACAGAACTGTTTGATTAAGTTCATAAGGTTTGTGTGCAAATTATTTCTTAGTTTAAAAGATTCAAACCAATCAAAGTTATTGTGACAGTGTCTGGTAACTTAGACCTCTGAAATGTTAATTTTTTTATCTCACAACCTCTGATCTAATGAATAATTGGGTCTATTGTAATGTACTCCAGAGATGGACATCTGATTGTCTAATCCAAGAGAGGACCTAAGCATAGCTTTAAATGAAAGTCATCCTTTTTCCTCATAATCTGACAAAATAAAGCATATTGCAAATATTTAAAAAAAACAGCTTGGTCGGGAGGTTTTCCATGTGTTTTATCTTTCCACTTTCATCTGTAAGCTACGTGCTTTTGACCGTGGTGTAGCTGAAGTTCTTTTATTATTTATGAATATCAGTGAGTTGAGAGTATCTCTCAGAAGGAGGGGAGAGAAACCATAATCTAACATTTGAAGTAACGTCTTTCACATTCAGGATTACAGTGGGTGGTTCACAGCAGGTGAACCACACAGTTAACGTCTAGCAGCCTAGAGGATTTTTAATACCTGAGCTCACATGAGTGTGGGAGATAGGTAGCATTATGCACTAGGGTTACCCACAACACATAACCTGGGTACTGTTGAACTTTTGCCAAGTAAAACACATTGCCTTCCAAAGTGGCAGCAGGTTAGAAACTCATGCAGAAGGTACAAGCTTCTGTTGTATAATGCCCCATGACTTCTGAGCCAAAGAACTTATCTAGTCTTTAGACTGTGAATTTTCCTTTATGACGTAGAAGCTTGATGTGATCCCAGGCCTGTACTAGTTCTGATGTAAGAGGTTTACAGCACAAAGAAATCTGAAAACTCTCAGAAACATCTGAATCATTTCAGTTACCTGTCTGCTGCTTCTGAAACATCACTGGTTTTATTCTTCTGATTGTCATTGTGAATTTTGGCAGTCTGACAAATCTATTTAAACATGCTACTTGGAGATTTCAAGATAAAAAGCATGGGCCTATTGCAAAGCCTGGTAGAATCAGCACAAATCTTTCCATTAACATCAATGGACTTCAGATCAGGACCTAAAATATTATTCCTACTTATTCTTTCTTTTTATTAAAGTGCCTTTTCAACTAAACCACTTTTGCTTGTGCTTAATTTTAAGTATATATGAGTCTTTAAACCTTGCAGCTTGAACTCATTGTACTTACTATAACATTCATTCATTTTGGTTCAGTGACTTAGTATAATACTATAGTCGTAATTGAATGAAAAGGTTTGGTGTAGCTCTGTGTGTATAAGCATGCATTTGTGCATATAAGAATGGACTTAAAGATCAAGCAGTACTTTTTAAGTCTTTTGAGTTTTCTCAGTGCCAGTGTTATGAAAGTCTTGGCACTTTAAATTGTTGGCAGAAAAGGGAAGTAAGATAAAGCTCAAAAGCATTTTAAGAAATTTAAATATAAATTCCCATATTGGTGCATATTATTTGTCATTGAAAAGAAGTAAAGTTATAATATGTATTTTTTAGAGAAGAACTTAATAATTGAAATGTAAAAAAATTACATTCTGATGGCTTGAATCAGTATTTTAGCTTATTTTTTTTCTTTTCTGATGTTTGCGATCAATGAAGTTGCTTTTTAAGTAAGATATGCTTAAGAAAAGCTTTTTTGTCAAGGAAGAATTGACATGGTTGGCAATGGTGCTTTTCTAAATGAACAAAACTTTCTGACAGAGGATAAATGTTTTACAAGGTTTCAGTAGGAGGTTGTGCATGGAGTTTTTTAAAGTCTAGACACATTTTAATGCTGAATATATAATGAAAAAAAAAGATGTGGTTTAGGCTACTAATGGCTGCTCAACTTTATAACGAACATTTAGATTTATTTAGTTAATCCAGTCTTTTAGTAGATGTCCTGGGCTTAGCAGTGGCAGTCATTTTTCTCTTTAGCAGTGCTGCGTTTTGACTTTCGGGCTGGGAACAGAGCTGAAAAAAAATGTTTTGGTTTGGCCAAGGACTTTGTGAGCCTCATGCTCTGCCAGGGAGGAGGGGAAGCCAGGAGGAAGCAGAGACAGGACACCTGACCCAAACTGATCAAAGAGGTATTCCGTACCACAGCAGGTGATGCCCAGGATGTAAGGGGGAGTTCCCTGGAAGGGCTGGGACGGCAGGGTTGGAGGAGGTATTGGTCGGTGCTTGGTTGGGCAGGGTGGGGCGAGTTATCGGTCTGCTGGTGATGAGGTGTTGTATTCTCTTCCCTTGTTATTTCCTTTATCATTACTATTATTGGTGGTAGCAGCAGTGATTTGTGTTATACCTTAGTTACTAAACTGTTCTTATCTCAACCCATAGGAGTTGCATTCTTTCTGATTCTCCTCTCCGTCCCTCCAGGAGTAGAGGGAGGGCAAGAAGAGGGGGGGAGAGGGTGAACAAGCTGTCTGGCTAGGGTTAAACCATGACAATAGAGTATATATTAATGAAGACAAATTAACATGAATCTTCCACACTGAAAGTGGTACACGGTATTATTACACTGATATTATCTTTAATTAAAACAGCCGATCATTTAGCAGTCACTGGAAAATAAGTATATTCCTATTTCTGCATAGTAAATCTCATGATACTTCAACAGACAAGAAAAATGATGCACATATTTGTGATTCATTTGGAGGAAGTTAGAGGCAGAGCTTTCAACAGCTACCAGAAATCTTTCCAAGGAAACCTATATATTCTAACAAGAATAGAATATGCCATTATAGTTCATCTCCATAGTTAAAACATGTGAACAAGATGTATAGGACTCTTCAATATTCCCCAAAATGCATTTCACAGTTCAATAAAAAATTGTTTTCTGATTTAAATAGATGTGCTCATATACTGCCACAGAACATTCTTTATACTGACTGCTATAAAATCGTCACGTGTTTTTGAATAAATTCTTTAAAAATAATCCTCTCTTAGTAATATATCTGGCTACAGTTGTATCTCAAGCTAATAGTTCTCTTGCCCACAAATGGACTGAATGAAAAATATATTAATGACTATTATAAAGTCGAACTTTTAATTTAGTTTCTTTGGATGGCTCATGATAATTTGAAGTCTTTAAGTCAAAAGTAGATAGCATCCTAAAAGACATTATAGCTTGACAATTATGAGCATAAAGTAAGAACACCTGGGTGATGTTCTTTGGCCTGTGGAAGGCAAGAAGTTGAAGAAGATGATGATAATTGCTCCTTTTGGCTGCCACATCTGTGAATCTAAAGTACCTTTTCCAAAATCCTGAGGGGAAGGAAGAATAGATGGTCATCAAGGAACAATGGTTTCTTTTAATGCAGCCTTCTAGCTACCATTTCTGACAGGAGCTCTTTCTACATTCTGCTTTTTTCCATCAAGCAAGGAAGTGATTAAAAACTTCCAGCTATACTCGTATAAGGTGATATTCAAGATATTGACTTTAGTTAAATGAGAGTTAGGGTAAGTTACACCCAAAATCATTCTAGCTTTTCATTTTACTATTCATCCTAAAAGTCATTTTGCTAAAGGAAGCAGGCCTATTACTGCTGGTGATTTATTCAAAGGAGCTCATTCTAGTTCCCTTGTGGCTATCTTCAGATGCTTAAGGCATATTTCCCTAACCAATTTATACACCATGAAATCTTTCTCTTTTTTTACCTATCTTATGAGGAAAAGATCAAATTCTCTCACCTTGAAACAAGCTTGTTCTATCCTTTTGTACAGTCACATGAGATTGACATATCATTTAGATATTCTTATAGGTAAACAAGAAGGTAATTGCTAGATTAGCTGTCACTGTAGATTTCTCTTCAAATGCATTCTTAATTAAAAAACAAGTGACTCCCTGACCCCAGAATTAGTAATGTCCAAAATCCATTTAGAAACACTCTCAGTCTTCATGTAGGGGTTTCTCAGATTTCAGCCTTTCTAGAAAAACAGGTAACATTCAATTTCTTTGCTCCCACTCATTCTTAAATCCTCGGACCTGAGTGTGAAAGCATTTGAAAGTCCTTCCATTTAAGCACTACCTGAATTCCTGTTTCAGATTTCTGCACTATAGTGCACTTCTTCATCTTCTCTTTTTGAATTTCTCACTTTCCTATGCATCAAGGATTCCAGTAAATATGCCATTAAAGATTGTAAACAATTTAGGTGATGGCGCTCTGGTTGTTGTGTTCACATCAAGCTCTAAACAGTAACACTGCTGTAGAGCTTCAGTGTCCATTTTCTTTGCTACTGCCAGGGAATTAATCTTTTATGAAATATGAATACACTGATTGGGTATATAGTCACATTTCTAACTCCTATTTGTGTGTATAACTTTTAGTTAGGGAGATTTAATTTAATTATAAATTAGTAATAAATTGGATTTTCAATTAATAAACTGGACTGTAAATTAATCCAGTCTGGTTTGATCCAATCCAGTTTGGTCTCTTCCTTTCCCCTTCTGTGTCCCATCCCCAAAACATCCCCTGAGAAATTTATATTATCCTTGATTTCTCTCGTCTCCATTGAAAACTGTCTTCCTCCCAGCATCCCATAGTAAGCCCTATATACCTTTAGGCAATAACCCATCATCATTGGTGCTCTGGAAAGAGTTCCATTAGTTGAGTCACTTGGTTGGTTTCAGACTAGAGACAACCATTCTGCTCTGAGAGATGTAGGTGTAGTCCATTCCTCACTGATAGTTACTTGGCAAGTTACTCCACCTGTCATCACTTCTGTATCTGTGCAGAGTCTTCCTGTTTAATTTGATTAGCTTTTAGTTGGATAATACAACATCAAGCACACTTAATTTAGTATTCTAGGAAAAGCTGTGGGGAGGCATTAATAATGAGAGTGAAGGAGGAAGGGAATAAGCAATGGAAGTTTATTTTGTTGCTGGGGAGCAGTATTGATGCTATTTCTTGTCCCATAGCACAATGTACTAAGGCAGCTGCCTTAGTGTCCCTTTCTGGCAGCCCAAGCAGGAAGATGAGAGGTTCACAGCTTTATTCCTTGCTGTTGGCAGCTCAAAAATGATAAATGCAACAGGAGTTCTCTGGAAAACAATTTGATGAAAATGCATAATTATTTACCTATGGCAAGCAGGAGAGGTAGGTACTTGCAGACTTACAGTACTTTTCACATTGCACTTCTCTATTAACTTTTTTGTTCCTACTAGGAAGTTTGAATTAAATTGCTTTTATCCTGCTTGGGTACCACAGTGAGAAGACAGTTTCATTCTGCAAGTGAGTCAGATGAGTTTGAATAACTCCTTAGTTGACAGTTTGGAAACCTGCTACTGGGTTTTGAATTATTTGTTGTTTTTCTCTTTTGGGGATGCACAAATTGCTTGAACTATTTGGGGAAAGTAGGATGAACCTACCAGCTATGTAAGTAAAATACTGGAGAGTGAGTCCTTGCCTTATTTCTTCAGCTAGGAAGATAAGGAAGATCTCTTTTGCCAGGAGATGAGAGGTACAAATAGGTGACTGCTTAGTTGATAGGTTAAATTCAGTGAAGGTTCTGCTCTGCCAATAGTTGAGGAAATGGCTGTGGCAGTCAAAGGAGGGTCTTCTCAGTGATTTGTTGCTGCCCTTCACCGAATCTTGCACAGTAAGCAGTATGAGCAGTCCTTGCTAGTGTAAAGTAAGTTAAAGCTTACCTTCAGCTGTCAAGGAAAGCTGCTTAAATTAACCTGATTGGTTTTACACTGCAATAGCTGAGGAATGTTAGTTTGAGCTACTCTCCTGACAGCTGAAGGGAGCAACATGCTGCTGAGAAGGTGGAGCCTTTTAGATAAGGTTGGAATTGAATCTCCAGTGACTTTTAGCATCCCTTGCATAAATGCAGATGGCCTTAGAAATACTTCAAAATAAAAGCAAGCTTACTATCTATCAGTGTTCATTTTCAAAAAGGATATGAGACAGATAAAACCTGTGCGAATTCATGAAAATTTTATTAAGAAGTGAAACTGAGTCTATGTCAGATGTGTTAGCTCCTGGTTGGAATGTAAATGTATTCTAAGGGGTTGTCAGTGTGTTCCTAGTGAAAGAGTTATTTTGGAAAAAGGTCTTGGCAAAAAACCTGACATTTCTGTGGCAGTACCTCTTTTGTTGAAATATGAATGGAGCAGTTAGGAAATTTGGTATGCCATTTGCAAGATCACTGGGGAGTTAAACCGGAAGGAAATTGTAGTGTGTCACCTTGAAATATTTTTTTCCCCTTGCTCACAAATATTTAGAAGAGAAAAAAAGGTCTAACTTGCAAATATTTATTTTTTTAGGGTTAAGAAAGATATGTATTTGCCAGCTCAGTTTTAATTAGAGGAAACTATACTGCTTACATGTGATGCCAGTGGCATATGCATTTGATACATACTGCTTCTTCTGTGATCAATGTTTTCCATGACAACCATGTTCCACTGTAATCACAACATTTCTTAAGCACCAGGCAACATTAACATAGGGGGTAAAATCAAGTTCTAACATTGGAAAGAAATTCAACTCTTGGTTCTTAGTTTACTTTCTCCCAGGTATCCAGTCGTGGCTTTGTGTGAATGATTCAAGGCTTCATCAGAGAAGGTTCAGACTTAATATTAAGAAGCATTTCTTTACCAAGAGGGTAAAAAACCCTCTTCCTAGAGAGGTGGCCAATGTCCCAAGCCTGACAATGTTTAAGAGGTATTTGGATAATACCCTTAACTGTATGCATTAATGTGGTCAGCCCTGAATTGGCCAGCCAGTTGGACTTGATGATACTTGTAGCTTCCTTCCAACTGAGAAGAATCTACTTTTCTAGACATTCATAGATTAACTGTCACTGCATATTTCTCTTCAGATGGTGGTCTTGGCACTCCTGAAGTAATGGTTGGACATGATGATCTTAAAGGTCTTTTCCAAACTAGTTGATTCTGTGATTCTATGAGTTGAGAATTTTTTTTTTTTCCTTAGTCACCCCTTTATCCTATCTATCTTGGAAGAAAACAAAACCAAAACCAAACAAAAAACTATTGCATTTTGTCTTGTCCTCCATGCAGTAAAATGGCAGTCTACCAAGAAGTGGGGGTTTGCAAACACAGAGGTGAACAAATAGTTCTTAAGCTGTCAGGCTGTTGATTTCAGGAGGCTAAGTAAGATACTGGAATGGCATGCTGTTCATGAGACAGCCAGCATGGAGATATCATGGAGATAGCCAGCAGCAGTATAGACAGTAAAAACTCTCTTCAAGTCTCACACCTACTTTTTAGGGCCTATGTCTCCCATAATATTCCCTAAAATAAAGTAGTAAGTAGTGTTGCTCAACAACATGTAAGGTTCTGTAAAAAAGGCACCTCTACAAAAGTCAGCACCTCTACTAGAACACTAAGCATGGGAGGGGAAGCTGACTTATGTGCCTATTTCTCACCTTCTGTGGGATTTTGGTGTCATTATCACCCAGTTCAGGATTGCTATGAACTTTATATCACTTAAACTGTACTCCAGGTGTTGGTGTTTGGTGAGCCAACAGACGTAGGTAGTATCTCTTCACAGTTATGGTATTCAAATTTTTTGATTGACACCTTCCAGGTTCACACATAGCTTGAATCTGGAGAAGCTAACTCAACCTCCTGGCAAGCAAACTCAGACATTGAAGTGCAGCTGCTTTAAATGTATGGATGATTGAAAGGAGATTGAAACTGTTACACAACAAAACCACATTCATGTATCACTAAGTAAGATATATAGCCTTAGAGCTTGAGCTGATCAGGGCAAGAGCCAAATGATTCCAGTTACATTAGGATGAATGCATGTGGCACATTAGGATCACCATATGGACAGCTCTTTCTCACAGTAAATATGCAGGAAAACTTTTCCTGATAATACCTTAACAGTGACAAATTCATGAGGATTGCAGTGAAATCCCAGGAGATCTTGTAAAATCTCTTCAGGGAATCAAATTCTGCTTTTATATTTTTTTCTTAGGATTTTTTTGTTTGTTTGTTTTCTCATGCAACGGAATAATGTTCATAGCATTGACACACACCTGCAGTGAATTACTATTGACTTTATCAAATCACTAGCTGCATTTCAGTGCTAGAGTGACTACAGCACCATTTACTTCTTCCTATAATGTTTTCTGCATTGATGAATATTGTGTACTGAGAATGCTACTATTTACATTGTGGAAGGAAATGACCCTGAGTAGCCTAAAAATATAGTGAGGTTTTTAATTGGATAAAATGCTTTCTTTTTTGCAGTCTGTTTGTTCCTTTCCCCGCCCCTCAATATCAGAATTTACTGAAAGGCTCTTCAAACAAGGAGGGAGGGGGGAAATAGTAATGAAAATAATAGGCATGCTGTCATTATAAAAAGAATTAGACATTTAGAAGGGTAAGGAGGAACCTAGTTCATGTGTTCATCTCTAGAATATATTTCTGAACTATCAATATATACAATCTCCTATTTTATAGCCTGATCTAAAGCTGTTCTTCTGTTTTTCTGTGTATTTATGTATATAAAAAAAAATGTTTATTTTTTCGATATAGCACCTACTTTGGTTGCACTTAATGCACTTAGAAGTGATTTAATTCTAATAATCTGAAATGACAACTACTGTATGGGGTTTCTGTTGGCATTAATAGGATTAAAACAGAAGTGAGATATATACTGACAGAAAGGCGGGAATTAAGGATCATAAAAATAACCTTAGAAATGGTTCTTAAGTTGATGTAAAGCTCAAAAAGAAAAAGCGCTAGGAAAAAAAAATTAAGCAGTGGGGACAAAGGAAATGTACTGCTCAGTTGTAAAAGAACTAAGAACAAGAACAGGTGAAATAAAAATGGCCATAAGCAGTTTTATTATGTCTGTTAATACAGATGAAAAATGCCCTAAAGTGTAGAAACTGGCTGCAGCAGTTCTAATATGTGAGAAAGAGAAGCAACAAACACAACAGAAAGTTAGAGATCAATTAGTTTATCTTCAGGTTTGGGAAAAGCTTGGGAACTCTTTGTAGAGGTCCAATGTGGGAACCACCAAGAAAAGAACATAAGAGATACACTTCATGTTCCTTTCTCTTTCTTTCTCCTCAGTATTTGAGGTTTTCATCTAAATTATCCAGTAGAAATCATTAAATCATTAGACTCTTTTCCAATTCCTTAGTAACTGCAAATTTTGAGCAGCTGTAAAATTTGGATGGAGTTAACGAGGGGAATCCGTACTTGAAACGAGTACTTAGGTGAAGATTTCTATTGAAAATAAAGAATCAAGCTTATTTCACTGAGGGAAGAAAGATGAAGGGCAAAGTGAGGTGGTACCTGCTAAATATGAAAGTACTGTCCTTTGCGTTTATACTCATGAACTGAAAGCATGACATCCAGATGAAGAAATATTCCACAAGGCTAAATTAAGAATGGGTAAATAACAAATTGTATACTTATCTACAGGAAAAGATTAATTACTTCCTTATTTAACATGGGCTGCAACAGAGTTTTTGGGAAAACAAAGAATTATTCTTGTTAAAGGGATAATAATTAGAGGGAAGATACATGAGGTTTAGTAAAGAAAAATGGGAATATTTCACCTTGGTGGGAAAGGACGTTGTTTGCCACAGGAGGACATTTGAGTCTTTAACATTGGGAGATAGCCTGTCAAGGAGTGGTGTTTACACAAATTTAGCATCTTTCAAGATAAGACAGTCAACACTACTGCACCCTGTGACTACAGGTTTTAGGCCATTCAGTCTGTGTACTTCTCTCTAGTATTTCTACACAGGCAGTAGAATAAATCTTATTCAGCTGTTCAAAATGGGAGACAAAGAGGCTAGAAGTTTGAAACAAAGTTGTGATATTTGGCTTTTCATTCTGTTTTCAATGAAACTTTATTATTGTAGCAAGATTGTGGAAGAACATGGTCTTGTTTTGTTCAAGACCGTATGAAAAACTAAGTTTTTCACAGTTTTTACTTCAGACAGCATAACTCAGACCACTTTGCATGGTCAGATAAGAGTGGTTTGATTGTCATTTATAATTTTTTCAGCAAGATGTTATCCTTATTAAATGTCCTTTCTCATGAAAACTCTATACACACAAAAATTTGTTCCTAAACACTACTTTGGAAAATAAAAAGATTTTCCTTAAGTTTTTCATTCACTCCATGGAATTTTACTTTTCTGCTACAGGCTTTTATTAGATACTTCAAGAAAATAAGTGTTAAAATTAAACTGATTTAATGAATAATTGTATAGAACTCAGTCACACAGGTAGTGCTTTTATTGTCTTCTTCCAGCTAGATTAATACTATAGGATGTCAAAAATCTAAACTAAAACTTCATCATGCTTTATAGTTTGGGAACATGCATAATACTCTTTGCTGTCACAAGATCTATATAGATCAGTGGAAATTTAATGAGCTTAAATAGCAGTAGTATTATTCCTTCATCCATACAGAGACTCTACAGAGGGCTGTAGGATGAAAGAGATGTAAAGAACATACAGATGGATGCAGATTAAACTTGGAATATGAGCAGACTATCTTTAATGTTAGAACATTTTAATAATACCCTGTCCTTTAACAGAGACCTAGTATCTGACAACAAACATGGTGCTAACACCTTGTAATTAAAATTATTAGTTGTGCTGCTTGCTGTGAACTATTGAATTCTGTTTGATGCATCTTATCTCTTCCTAGTTCCATAAAACCATAGTACAGTTGCTAAATCTATAGTTAAAGTTTACTTAGGTTCAAAATTAGTCCTGGATCAGTTTTGAAAGTAGTATCATTTTATCTCTCAGTTCTTCTAGGCCTTTTGCAACAGAAATGAGAAAGTAGTCATACAGGCATTGATTCAGGGCTGCTATGAAAACTCCCTAAGTACCTACAGTTCTCTCTGCTACACCAGCACACTGACTTTCTGTCAGTGTAGAAAGATAAAGCCACACACCAATATAGCAAATATCCATTAAAAAACTCCCACTGCTGCGTTTCGTGCCATGCAGAATAACTTACATGGAACTGCTCCCTCTTCAGTACCTGCATTTCTTCTCTATTTCATCCCTATGTGAAAAGCCCTTTTTGTGGTGCGGTTATGGAAAAACCTTTTCATTGGGCTTGAAAAGATTAAAGACATACTAGAAAAACCCTTTTTCTCTACTTCTCTATTCATGAAAAATTCTTTTCCAATTAGTTTTTGCTGGGTTTTCTTATCCTTTATTTTTCCAGTTCCTTTTACATTTTCATAGAGCTGTCTGCATTTCAATCCACTGCCTTTTAGGAGAAGCTTGACATCACAGTAGTAGATAGCATGCAGTTCAGCACTAAATAAAAAAGTATTAACAGACTGATTCAATGTAAATATTAAATTAATATTATGTTCATTTATTAATTTGGACCTGCAGCTGTATGTTAACAAGGATTGCCATCATTAAAAAGAAAAGAAAAATTAAGAAGTTTTTAGCCTTTCACATTAACCAGCAGTGTGAAGCAGAACTAGTCTGAGCACTTTCACTTTGAGATGGTCTTCTGTTCAAGTAGTACAGTATTTTTCTTCCTACCAAAATATAGCTATTTCAAGCACATCCATCCTCCTGGTTATAGTGACATCATAAAGCAGAGCCTATCATATGTAAGTCTTAGAACTGTAATAGGAGTTACATGCTTAAATCCCCCTGTATAAGTTAACAGGCATATGAAGAAATCAAGCAACGTAAACCTTTGCCTGAGTTATGGAGGTTTATGGTTAATCCTAGTTCTTAAAAAAAAAAAAAAAAAAAATGGAAAAAAAGAAAAAAAAACGGAAAAAAAGAAAAAAAAAAAAAAAGGCATTTCCTGCAATCTATCCAGTAAAAAAATCCACTTTAAATTTGACAAAATAGGGTTCACATGCTACTGTTGGATGTAAGAACCCTAGGAAAAAACACTACAGCTTTAGTCATATCGTATGTATTTTGAAGTTCTATATTTAGTTATTTTGCCTGTCACCTCTAAGCTAAAGCACACAGTGTATGCTATTCAAGTTTTCTGAGACTGAAGGGGAAAATAATCAGTGGTTATTTAGTATGGATATATTCAAAACCAGCCTGGATGCATTCCTGTGTAACCTGTTCTAGGTGGCTCTACCTTGGCAGAGAGGTTGGACTAGATGATCTCCAGAGGCCCCTTCCAACCCTAAAAAATCTGTGATTCTGTACCTTTATATTTGTTTCTAGAATGTGCAAGTTGACGTCTTGATCTGTAGGGGGGGTTCTTTGTTAGTTCTCCAGGTAAAAAAGGCCTCATTTTCATACCTTACAACATCAAAATTCTTACTGAAGTCTATGAAATCAGAAAAGCAGGGCAGTAGGAGTTGAGCAGCAGGCTTTTATTCAGACACAGAATATTGTTTATTATGTCACAGAAATTAAGTATTCTATAATGATTAATACACCTAAATTACTAAGAGTTGGAGTAAGGTATTTTTTCAATACTCAGTGGAAGAAACCAAAAGTTTATTCAGGTTCCCAGAACAATTGTACATTGGGACCTGTTCTTGAATGTTCTGAGGATCATTCTGCAATTGAACAGAAGCACTGTCCTGCTTCTGTTCCTTGGGTTAACTGTAGCACCAGCAACTGTGCTTGCTCAAAGAGGGTAAAGAAGTCTTATTGATGGCTTCCTTATGCAAGCTTCTGTTCATAATATATGGCTCCATCCAAAACCCTCTGTATGCAGAAAGGGCAGGATTATTTTTTCTTGGTAATAGCAGTTAGGCTGGCAACAGATAGTAAGAACTTCCATTATACTTCTTGGCAGTGATTTGAACATGGGTATATCTAGTGGTAAGAAGTATGGAAGAGCACAGAAAGTACCAAAACCCATAGACTTTCTCATAGGTATTGTCAGTCACCCTGTAGTAGCTTATTTAGTGCTGAAAATAGTATTACTTCATGCTGAAAGAAGCATTCTGTGGGGTACAAGATGAAAATGCAGGCATAATCTGATGAGAATTCAATCAGAAGCATTTAACTCAATGTCACTTTTCGCACTAGATTTTAACTGTGTATCAGCTGCTAAGTTAGGCGGGTCTTTGGACTCTTGCAGCACAATTATTCTTGTACATTTAGCCAGACAGGCTGTTGAGTGCTTCAAAAATAGTACAGTGGCTTGCTGCATGGAAACAGATCTTCAGAACCTAGAACAGAAATGACATAAATGTGGGTCAGATCACAGGCAGGTGTCTGTTACATGTACAGAATTGGTTCTAACTGCATAGGTATCAGTTTTCCAACTGGCCAATACCCAAATTGTTGATTCAAAATGATAATGGATTTTGGACTTGTTTAATATTTTTTTTTCTTCATAAAAATCAATATATTGCTGATACTGTTGGAGAATGAAGACCAGTGGGGGGGAAATGAAAAATTAAAAAATAAAGATTTTTTTTCAAAAGTGTTATTCAATATAAGTATGTAGAATTTGACTGATTTTTTTTCTGTTATTTTTGCAAAGAAAGTCTGTGTTGTTAACATTTCTTATAGCATTTCCTACTAACAGTTGTACCCCAGTGTTCATGAACTATCATAAAGTTGGTGAGGTAGCACCAAATCAACAATACTGAATTAAGTTAATGCAAAAAGTTATTATCCATCTATTTTAGAGTCAAGCTAATGCACCTACTATTGCTTAAGCTATTATTGATTATGTATTTTGGGGTGGGACATACTTGTTACAACATTCGTTATGCCAGCATTTACAATAATCTTATAATTTGACTTGTTCTGTTTTGATCTCTGTGTAAGTAATTTACACATAACATACTGTTAAAGTAAAAATAACTCCAGTATAACCCACAGAGCTCTGATTACAACCAGTGTCACTCTGTAAATACTGGACTACATACATGTTATTAACTTATCTCAAAGGATTAATTTAACGAGTCATTAAACCCCTTATTATTCCCTCCTTCATGACTCATCTTGGTAGGTAAACTTTTTAAATCAAGTTACTGTAGTTCCAACAAAAACACTTGGGTTCTGAGGTCCTATTTAATTTGTTTGCCTTCCAAGGACAAGCGAGAACCAAAAGGATTATGATTAAACAAACAGGGAAAAACATAGACCATACAATATAAGGTCATTTTTTGTTATTGAAGGTTACTCATGACATTGTTAATATGAGCACAAAATGTGAAGGGCTTGTTTGTATCACCAGAGTTATAAGGTAAAAATACTTCTGGTTGCCATGAGAATTATACTGCAAATGCTAAAGAAGCATTTTAAAGATAGCAATGGTGCTTACAGCTGTAAGATGGAGAGTGCTGGTTCCTGGTTTGTTAGCTGGCTGCTCAGTATTTGGTGTAGGATACTAAGGGCTCAATGTTCTATTGTTTTAAGCCATATGGGTATAATCTCTGGACTTCACTGCCTCTGCATTCTAATTTGGTGCCTGGTGTTAATTCAAGCGGTCTTCAGATGACAGTTGACAGCTCCAGAGAATCTTTCAAGAAGCTGTGGATTTACAATATTGGGGACCCAAAAGACAGACTTATCTATGTTTATGTTGGTTTTAAGCCCAGAAAATCATTCATTTGAGCTCCAGTGCATTTTAAAATAAATTGGGTACCTGGAGCCATCTTTTGAATTTTTTTCTCTGTAGAAGATTAGAGGTAGAACAGCACAAGCAAATTGTAGTGTAGAGTGGAACTAGATTAAATGTCATAGTATCTGAAACTAAACTGAACCAAATTCTCACATGATTTGCTTTATATAGCGGGAATGTAGAGGTTTATAACCTTCATGGCTCTACTTGTTTATGGTCATGTTCATTCAATGTTTCCTTTTCCATCCCCAGCTTTTTGGTTAGGCTTTCTCCAGTTGTAATTAACCTTTTAATTCTTCATGTTATCTTTCATCCTTGGATTTGCAATCCTTATTTGGCTTTCTTCTGCACCTCTGTTTAATTGGTCTTCTCACAGTAAAATGAGGAGGAGCTGAAAATTACACAGGAAATTGTATTCTCTTGACACAATTAGCTGGATGTCGTCTTGGGTATGTCAAATATTGGAGACCAAAGTGTCACAGGTGTAAATGAGATGACAGGTATAACTATCCCGAGTGCTTTAGAAGTGTCCTGGACACTGTGCTTATAGTAATGAATAGTGTTTGAAGACCAAATGACAAAAAAACAAAGCAATGACCAAAAAAAAAAAAAAAACAAACAAACAAAAACAAAACCCACAAACAAAAAAATACAAAACAGTTTACACAGTACCTCCTAGCAAGGACATTCACAGCTGATGCTGCCTGAGGAGCAGAGCCTGACTTAAAGGACATTTCAAGGCCTCTTTCAGAATCACTTCTGTAGATGTCCTTATTGCTAGAAAAAACTTCATAGGCACTAATAGGCATTTGCCTGCCTAATGGTTGTGCCAAAGATTAATCTTTGTATTAAGAATGTTAATTCCCTCATGAGATGTGTTGCTGAATAAGAAATTCAAACTTCATGCAAGTAATGATATTAGTTGATTATTCCTTGCTACAGGTTAATTACAGCTATGTTTCATCCAATTCATTGGCTGCTATACCTATTGCACTAACGTGATAGGTCATAGTCATTCATTCACTGATGTCAAAGGAGTCATCTAACTCATTGTGCAATGACAGAACCTGACACTGCATATTTACAAGTTTTATGTCAGTAGAAGGTGACTGCATCTGTTTATTATTCATATTAGATGGGTTATGACCTCTAAGATAGCAGGCAAAAATATCTTGTGCTACTGGACTCGATAAGGGGCTTTGTAGAAATGCCAGAACCTGCTAAAAAAAATCAAGATTAAAGGTAAGTATCCAAAGTTAAGCGCCCAGATGAACACTGGATACAATCTATGTATTTCAGGAACCCAAATAAGAGCCTTGGCACCCCAAAATATTAAGGTTTCTCAGATTTGATTGGAACATGTGAAAATTATAGGTTCTCAGCATTTTGTTTTTAAAATGGAACTTATTTAGGTCCCAAGTTAAGTGCATAAAACTAATTTTAACAACCTGACTTTGAATATAATTTAAACATACATAGAATCATAGAATCATAGGTTAGGGTTGGAAAACCCCCCTGCCATGGGCAGGGACACCTCGCTCTAAACCATATCACCCAAGGCCTCGTCCAGCCTGGCCTTGAACACTGCCAGGGATGGAGCATTCACAACCTCCTTGGGCAACCTACTCCAGTGCCTCACCACCCTAACAGGAAAGAATTTCCTCCTTATATCCAATCTAAACTTCCCCTGTTCAAGTTTTAACCCATTACCCCCTGTCCTAATTAAGTATATAAGTATACATAAAAATCATCCTACTTTTCCCCTTTCTGCAGAAGGCTTTTTCATAGCTAGACCATAAGAAGTTAAGAATGTTCATTTTGTGTAGCCTTCCCCTTTCAGCAGTGATCTGATTAAGTACTTTGCTCTTTAAGAGAATAGAACTTAATGTATTTTTTATATATATCCATCGTTACTGTATAAATGAATTCAATAGAAGTTTTGTTGTGCTATTAACTATGAACAGTATGTCAAGCCTATCTCTGATATGCTTTATATCATTTGCTTAGTAAGACATTTATGATCAATACCAAACTGATATGTTTCCTTTTTATTTTCCATTTAGTTCCATTTCATATTAAAAAAAAAAAAAAAAGAAAACTTTAACCTGCGAATAGAGAGGTCAAAGTGTGAATTTACTTCTATTTCAAATCCGCGGTATTGATCTTATTATGTGTGTAAATCCAGATTGCTCTGCTCTGTTCTTTACCTCCACAAGAATACGTTATTGGGTTGAGCTTGTTAGGTAACTATGTCTAGTTAAAAGAAAAAAGCTTTTTCCTGAAAAATGTCAGTGTTAACAAAGTGTTCTGCAGTGATTCAACCTAAATTGAAATGATTCATTATATCCAAATGACACGAGACACTTTTTGAGTGATTCAAAACAAATGTAAGCTTCATTTTCTTAGTTTATGCTTTATGAAGGTTGTAACTCAAGACCGCACAACCAGGGTTTTCTACACAAAAGAGGGATTGCCTTAGGTATATCATAAAAGATACAGTCTCACCAAGAAACCTAGCTTATGGGGTACAATGGGAATGTCACTCTCCCTACCTGGAAATGGATCCAAGTATACAAAGGGTATATTTTTTCCACAGTTACTTTTCTACACACACCTCTAATGTAAAATTTTCTCTAATTTTGGAATGAAAACCTCTTTTGTAATTTAAGGAGTAGGGTAAAGTCCAGAACATAGAAAATTAATTTCTACCCCACTTAAAGTATAAAAGCTTATGAAAATGAGAGAGAATATGGTTATGCAGCATGGATTGCATACCTTTGTGAAGCTGTTACTACTTTACTTCAGCATAGGAAATATCTCTCAGCTTCCATGTCTCTAAACTCACATTTTGTTTCTTGTGTACTGCACATTATTCCAGAGTCCCTGAAACACAAAGAGTACATAATAGTCACAGATGATGCTAGCAGCATATTGCTGTTTTAATTGTAGACTGTGGACATGGAGTAAAGCAATTATTATTTGTAATTAATATTCTGAAGGATAAAAAATTATATTCACTAATTTTAAAAGCTAGCTGAAAACTCATACACCGTGTTGCTCAGGATTCTATAAATGCCAAAAATAACAGAACAGCATTTGGAAAAGCAGAGACTAATTAAAGACAGCCCACAAGGTCTCAGAAAAGGCAAGTCACACTTCACTAAGCTTTTGAGACGATCTGAGGAAAAGTTGGCCATGAAAGGCTTGCACATTGTGTTCCTTCTCAGAGATTAAGAACAAGCAAAGCATCAGGGCTCTGCATCAGCTGGCTCTTTGGATTAGACCCTGAATAATGAGAGTGATATGAGGTGCTGCCAAAACCTCAATCTGTATGAAGGGGAAAATAAATGGTTAGGAATAAAAAATATATGTTTGCCTGCCTACCTTTCACGGAGCTGTGGGGCAGAAAGTAAAACAAAAGATACTGAGTAAGATAAATGATGGTGTGATGTTTGCAGTAAATGCTGCAAAGAAGTCTTCAAATGATGACTGCAACACAGGACAGATTGTGTCCTACAAACAAACCTCATCCTGTCCTGTGCATTAAACAAGAACATCAGTTAATAGTGTTTATGTCCCAAGTATTTTTTTTAATTATGCAAAAGATTATAATAGTAACATATTGCCTGCTTATAGCTCATGTCTTCGTTCAACACTGTTCTCTGAACTAGTGGTTTTATACAATTTAACGTTGTGAGTGTGCCAGGTTTTACTTGGCACAATTAGGGAAATCCTCTCTTCTTGGTAATGTAGTCTGTAACCTACAAATAATTGCAAATGTCTTGCCTGTACATGCCTGTGTGTGATAAGTGTAGGTAACATTGCAAAGTCATTCCAGTGTATCTAAGAAAAGGATATATTTGGATTTCCTTGAGTTTGATTTTCAGATTCACATGAATGTTGACATTTTTCACATTGGTGTTGAGTGGTACCTTTAGGTACAAAACAGCTTTGTGCAAGTGGCTGCAAAGTCTTACTCCAGCCCCCACAGGAAAAGTGAATATGGTGTTAAGGCCAGTGCAGAGTCCCAGGCAAGTGCATCAACAGTAAGACTTTGAGCAGGATATTACATAGGAAGGAGCGTTCAATGGCAAAAGCATTGTTCCAGCAGCTCCATGGGGCTATTCCAACAATGCGCAGTTGGTCTCCAATGCCTCACCTCCTTCACACAGAGTATTAAGTTTATAAGCAATAGTCGGGATGCTTCAGCCTTTTCTGCTGCAGACTGTGCAAAGTACCTGCATACATGCAAGCCAGCATTCCCCTCTCCACCAAACATAAACCTGCTCTTTTTCAGATAGTCCCCCTGTGGCCTATCAAACATGCACTGCAAGGGTAATGTTTTGTAAATGAGGAAAAGAGTGAAAACAGAAGGAAGCAAATGTCAACCAGCAAATAGTATAGGAAACACCTGTTTGGCAGTGAGGAACAGCTGTATATGTGCAGCCGCTGCTCCCTTTCTGTGTTATATGCCTGTTGCTTTACTTAAGGTTGATCAGGTTCACTGTAGGTTTGTAAGATTTAGTTGATGTTATTTAAAAAAGAAGGCTTCTTCACCCTTTGGATTTGCACAGCTTTGCACAGAACTCCTATGGCAAATAGCAAGCCTGTAAAAGTTGTATCTATTTTTTAATTTTATTTCTTTTAGGGAAGAGTTTTGAACTGAAAGTTTTCTTACTACTGATCCTTAAAATAAACTGTGGATGACTTTTAGAGAATAATATGAAGCACAGGTTTTATTTTTTGTTATCTTCTGCTCTAGTTAGTCTTTTATCTGACCCTAGAAGCAATGTCAGTGGGAGCTATTTAAAGTGAATGTGATTGTCGGAATCTACATATGTTCTCCATTTTTAGAGTTTGTCCTTTTCTTTTAATAGGATTTTTTCCACTTATAATATTGACTTCCATTACAATTTAAATTCAGTGGTTATTTCCATAACCACTGTGGTTGCAACAGATTATTTGAAATTAAAAATATATCTTTCCTACATGCAGGAAAGGCCCCATTCCTTAATCACATGTAGGCATTAATTCCCACTGGAAAGCATCCAGCTCATAATTACAAGCAACAGCTGACAACCACCAAACTTTATTGCATTAAACTATGAAGTATAGAAAGTATGAGAAAAGAATGCAGGTTTTGTAGTGATATGTAGAGCTGAAAATAATTGGTCTGCAGGCTGACTTTAGATGCTTAGCTATGTAGTAAACTGTGCAGAATGGCCTAATCAAAAAGGAATTGCAGCTGAACTCCAGGCCACCACTGCTAACTGTAATAACCAATTCATAAGCAGACTGCTTACCTCTGCATTTCCTTTATTCCTTCTTTCTTGTACTATAGATATATCCTGTGTTAACAGTAAGTCATTACTTTAGATATAAGTAAGTTATCTATGAGAAAATTCAGACAGTTGAAATGTATTGGCATTAATTAATTTTAACATAACATACACAAAGATAACTGAAGTCGGGAGCATATGCGATAATGTTAGGGCACCCAGTTCATATGAAATTCAACATTGATATATTCTACTCCAGAAAAGGTAAAAAAAGCCTTTTTTTTTTTTAATAAATAAAATAAAAGGTCAATCCGCTATTACAAGGGTAAAGAATAAAGTGTTCTTTTGTAAAATATATTATTGGCAGTGATTTCCTCCACTTGTGTCTGCCAAGTCTTATGACAGTGTACATAAAACCAACTGTAAAATCTTAGAATACTCATCATCTTGCATTAAGAATTGATACCAAAAAATAAATCCCTTTAGTGGATAGCACTTAACTCCAGTTGACAGCAGGCTCAATCCTACATGTTTTACTCATAGCTTTAATGCTAGTGACATCAGTGACTTTTGTGCAAGGCCAGCAGGGTTTGCCCTGAGTCATGTTCACTCAGAGGGAACAGATATAGAGAAAACTACCTGTAAGAAAAATTATATATAATTAAAAAAAGAAAAACAAATCTCTAAACTTCCTATTAAAGAAAGGCATTTCTGTGAAGGAATCGTGTTCTAAGACCCTTTTCTGTCTGTATGTATTGGGCATGCTGAAATACGCTTTGTAGTGACCTGTCCTCATTTTTGTGTATCATTTAGAAGGTATTTCTGTATAAATATTCCTCCAACATGCATACCTCCAGTGAAGTGTAATTCTCTGCATGGCATCCTTAGCTCAGGGGGAAACCTCTGCATCATGCTGCAGTGTTTTGTCACAAGAACATGTCCCTCTCTGAAATCCTACAAGTCCACTAAGTGGGAGCAGGTGTGGTTTTTGCATGTGGTCACTGCCAAGAAAAAAATAAACTGCCCCATGGTCGCTACTGGGAAATAATCAGAGAAAGAGGGGAAAGGGAAGAAAACCATGACATTGCTCTGTCATGCTGATGCAACTTCGAAGTAGTGCTGTTGAAAGAGTTATTTTGCTGGTCATGGTATATCCATGGCAAAGAAGGCCTGTTTGTAGAAACCTATACTTTTGCCTGAGGAATGTTAACATGCTTAGATGGATACCTCTAGAGAGCTTCTGAAGTTTGTGATCTGCAGCTCGCTCTGCTGTACTACGCAGCTTCCAGCACTTAGCAGTGTGAGTCAGTCCTTCAGGCAGCTTCTGTGCATGGTACGCAGCTTGCCACCAGCCTCTGGTGGAAATGCTACCTGGCTTAAAATGCTTTGCAGATAGATTTTAGAGACTCTTTCCTTTTCCACCTTACTATAAAAGTCAACAAAAGGATCTGCTCTCAGCCTGGTATCTTTTAGCATCAGCATGAAACTTTGCAATATTATGTGTGTTGAGAACACTTTATTCATTTCTGTTCTTATGGCTAATTTCTCCAGACTTACCTTAAAAATACTTTGCATTCAGTAACGCATTTTTGTGCCTTTTATTTACCATTTGTTTACCATTTCAATAAAAGCATAAGAAACACAACCCTAACAGTTAACAGCATGCATTGTTTTTCTAAGACAATTCTTGTAATTAGTATGTTAATTTCCCACAGATATGACCAAAGCTATATTAGCAACCAGTATTACCATATGCTTCTGGGAAGAAAATAATTATCAAATTGTTTAAGAGTCTTCTGGGAAAGGAGAATGGAAGATCTGATTTGAGACAGTATGATGTCTTGAGAAAATTGCATTATGTCCCTGTCATATTTTTCTCTATTATGGTGCTGTCTGCTGATGCACTTCCATTTGATAAGTGTTAATTTATCGTGCAACTAGAGATCTTCTGAATTATGGCTAGTTAAGTATCAGTAAGCAGAACATAAGAACCTGCTGAATGTGTGGCAGAAAGCTAAGCACTACCAAAAGGTGGAGCTGGTGCTGTCAGATCTAGTTGTATGCTATTAACAAACCTTGATAGCAGTTGGGGGATTATTTTTTTCTCTCTCTCTTTTTGGCAAGAGTATTTGGACAATGATTGCTTTTTCTTTTTTTTTTTTTTTAATAAGACTTTTTAAAAAGAATCTTTACACTAGTACACTCTCTGTACTTCTGTATATTGCAGTCCAGACCAAATTTTCTCATCGTTGCTGTGTGTTAGAATGTCCGGGATCTATCCAAAGTTAAGATCATCAGGATTGGCTTAAAATTCTTTCTGGGCTTCTGTAGCATAGATAGCCTTAGATATCTTCTGCTGATTCAGATTTTTGTGATGACTATTTCATCCTTTATCACCCTGGAAACACATTTCTTGTCTAAACTGTGGAGTGTAAAGACAAGCAGTGTAGTGATGCCATATGCTGATGAACCAATGTGAAAGGAGTTTGGCAAATTACAGCTCAGTTTCAAAAAAGGAGGCCCTTTCTAGGCATTTAGACCCTTCCAAGTCCAGGTATTTCTCTTCAGATGCGAAAGGTTAACCAGTTTAGTGTGTATTTGTCTTTCAAATTTCATAAGAATTCTCTAATGTTTTAAGACTTTTCAGTTCTTCTGCTTTATTATTTAGGGCAAGTACAAATACATTCATTATCCCCTTCTTAGTGGCATTAACATTCTGGCTAAGGAAATCTAGAGGAGTGAGTGAGGTAGAATTTAAATATGTAGAATTTCCTTTAGCTGTACCAGCAACTCCAGCTCTTTGTTTCTTATAGGTATATAAGAGTTTTTTGCAAGGACTAAGGAAATAAAAAGCTAAAAATCTACTCTGAAAAAACATAAAGTTTTGAGAAAAACTCATAAAAATAGTCTGAAACTATGGTGAGTTTTCCTTGCATGGCTACTCAAGCGGAATATTTTCTGGCCATTTGTTTCTGTGAAGCTCAACTAGATAATACTGAAAGCCTGAGATTGCTTCTGAATTGGGGTGGGGAATATCCTTTCACATGATTTGATGATTTTGTAAGAAAAATTTCAAAGGGAAAAAGGTAAACTGCAGACCCCAAGAGTCAGAAATCAACGAATCTGTACTAAAGCTGGATGAACATTTGGTGGAAAAATATCCCTCTAGTTTAGTAAGACAGAAAATGTTTATCTATTCTGGTTTATTTTGTTACTGTGCCCTCTGAATCTTAATTCTCAAAAAAGTTCTTAAAAATTGGATTGGTCTATTTTCCTAATGAAGCAGTTTGACTTTTCACATGAAGATCATTGCATTTATTATTTTTATATCTTAAGTATTAGTGCTTAAAATGCTGAAAATTTAATGAACATAGTTGTTTCCAAGCAGCTATTGTGGTTTTTGAAGAATACATACAGTTTGGGGTTTTTTTTCTGTATTTATCCAGCTCAGATACACATCCTTTTAGAAATCCAAGAGGTTTGTCCACACACTGTAAGATACAGAGGGAATGTTATCAGTATTATTAGCAATTTGTTACCTGACCAAAAAGGCAGAATTAGACAACATTTTCTTGTACTGGCATTGTCTCTGGCATTGTCTAAATATAATGGTTAAATATGGATTAATCACTGACATTGATAAAGGTCTGTCATGGATCAAGGCTTATTTCTGAACAGTATAACAAAGAAGCTCATAATTTAAGGAAGATGTAGAGGGATCTTTTTCACTTAGGTAACACAGTGTCATGTGTAATTACATACTTCATCTTTTTTTTTTTTTTTTTCTTTCATAATTGGAGAGATTTTGGTGCTTTTATTTTGAGCCTACAGTACTTCCATAAGATTCAGGTCTCTCATACCACAATGACTACAGGTCACTATGGATCAGGGGGGCGACTATGTGAATTATGTTCTGAGTAGAGTCGAATACCGCTAACTTTACTGTCACCAGAACAATAGTCTACATCAACCTATCTTGCACTACAACTATTTTACCATCTGTGGATTTAGTAGTGCAAAAAGGCAGTTTGCTGCATTGTTTATAAGCTAGACCACTGAGCAAAAGGAAGAAGAAAGATCTGTATTTGTTTACATAACTGAATTAAATTCAGAAAGCATGAACCAGCTCAAGTTCCCATTAGCAAATCTGGACCAATAACATCGACATTTTTCAAATGCATTTTAAAAACTATTACATGCAACAGAATTAAAATATAAATGAAGTCAGTCTGAATAATCCATTTCAAACTCAGTAGTCCAAACCCCAATGTAATACATTTTTATGTGTATTCAAACACAGTGAAGTACCTTACAACTGTGTCAAAATTCTTTTTTGCTACATGCCATTTCAGGAGAAACTAGCTCACAGAATGCATTTATAGCAATTCTTAAACTTCTAATATGAGAAACTATGCACTGCAAAATATAAAAGTAGCTAACTTAGGGACCTTTTATACTTTTATCCTAAAACAACTAATATGAAATAAAACAACTAACAAAATATCTTTAAAATAATTTAACTACTGTTAGAGGAATTAGGCAAGGAAACACTCCAAGAGACAGAACAATCAAAGAGCACTCAGTATCAAAACACAAGGCAGTCTTGTTTGCAAAATGAAAGGGCTAAGAATATTCAGCAAATGTAATGATTTGATTAGTTTAGCATCAGTGGGTACTTCATCATGGGTAATGACAGTGAATGGCTTTAGGTGTCTAATATTTGCTTGCATGCATTCATTGCATTCACCATGACAACTTCGAGAGCATAATGTATTGTGTATATACAAGAAAATGATAGAATATAGTTCCAAACGACATGTCCAGGATATTGTCTTCAGAGTAAAGGAACGTATTGTTAAACTGTGCTTTTCAAACTCCCGAATATTGGTGCTGATTTTATTTTAATTACTGAAACAGCTAATTTTCAGTTTCCCAGAATAAAAGCTAATGCTATAAAATTTCTATCTTTTACTCCATAATAAATTCTAAGGTAAAACTATATGTTCTTCAGGACTAGAATGAAAAAAGAATCATGATTCTTTTAATTATAAAGATATTATGGGATGCAATTACATTAAAGTAGTGATTATAACATAGTTTGCTTTATTTTAGTGATTTGGTGTGATAAAATGGTAACACTACCTTTTTTGCGTTGAGCTGTGATTGTGATGAAAATACATTGCAACATATAAACGAAGTCTAGATTCACTCTCTGAGAATACAGTGGATATGAACATGACTACCACAGAGTTCAAACTAATAACATGACTGCACAAAATTATTTTAGATATGAGCAAAGTGTTTAGAACTGGCATGCTGCGTTATCCTCATCAGTTTAACTTTATTTTGAAAAATGAATTTATGACATTGTAGTACAGAATCATTATGCATTTGACCTTATTACACTGGGGTAGAAGCAAATTGTATACCATTGACCTTCACCTTGGATCACTATGCAGATGAAAGAAAATAATTGCGTTAGTAAAAATAATAAAATGGATGCACACAGCTCTGCAAATTGAATGGACCTTGGCTCAGTGCTATTAGCAATGATTTAGCCTATAGAAATGGAGTTTTGTAATTAACAGTAAACAGGGACAAGAGAAAAAATACTAGTCCACTGTCTGCCTTTAAGCAAGAGTGGATGGATGCAATTGTATTAGCAGCTAGTTGTTATAAATATTGAGATTGGTTTTAAAGGCTGGAACAGAACAAATGCAGGGTAAAGATGGAAATTATGGGTAGAGGCCTAGAAATAATTGCTTTTGTAATCAAATGAGGCAGGTAACCAAGGAATCCCTAACTATTACCAAAATTAAGAAAATGGAGCTCTTGATATTTGCTGCCTATGTGACTTTGGTGGAACTTTGACTTAGGCCCTGTGAAGAAAAAAAAAAGAATGACTGGAAAGATGCCTTCCCTGAGGTCAATGAAAATATTCCAGTCTTCATTTTGTGTAAACAGCACATTAGCAACTGATGCTGCTGGGCACTGGAACAGGTTGTGAGTGCGTGCATGTGGTCACTTAGGTGGAAGGATATGCAATCCTTCTTGTTCCAGAGTTATAAACCAGCAATTCCAAGGCACAGGAAGCCTATTGCAGGGCTTGGCATTTAAAATGACACAAATTCTCCCACAGCCACTTGAGACTTCATTTCAAACTTATTATTAAACAAAAATAATATGTTGCATGGTTGTTGTTTTTTCCACCCTCCAGTTGCTATTCTTTCTTCCAGAAGGGATAAAGCGTCAAGCTCTGCTTTGTCCTATTAATGTAATTAGTATCGGATTGATGTAATTGAGAGCAGAATTTGTCCTGTGCTGTTTAAATTAAATGAAAACTCCATCAGGCTGATACTTTTATATTACAGTGTATTTTCATTACAACATCATTTAATTTCCTTTGTGATTTCAGCCCTTTATTCCTTTCCTCATGCAGAGTATCACTCTGATACCATCAGACAGGTAGGGCATTTTACTGCTTCCTTCATAGAATTTGGTTATTCCCAAAAGTAACAAACACACACAAAAAAAAGGAGGGGTAGAGAGGGATCTTGATGAACATTTTATAATTTGCTTTTAATGCTGCAGTATAAGTGACAAGATTTCCTAACACAAGCGTGCTGAAATACTTTTTGTGGCAAAGCAGTGCCACACAATGTTTACTGCACAGCTGTTAACATGAAAGGGGGATACATTGGCAGTATAACCAATATACAGTTGGCCGTCTTTGCTGGAGTAGTTTCATGCCAAACACATGAAGTTTTAATTATAAGCAGTTTGAAATATTTATGCTCTTTGCATTTCCTTTTTCTTGTACAGAAACAAGATAAAAGTTCCTTTGAAATTTGATGACAGGAAGTATTTGATACCAACACCATGCAATTGTGGTGCCTAGTTAATTAGTCTGAGTGAATATTTATGTTGTTGGGTTTTCTGTTATTGTATTCTCTGCTTAGTGATACCTTAAGCCAAAAAGTGCCATTGTTCAAAAAGACCTGAAAGTAATAATCGTCCCCTCTTTCTTTCTTACATCTCCTCTTCAGTCCAAAAGGACTCCACTATGGGAGTCAAGCACCACTGCATGTATGTGGTTTTTGGAATGAGATCCACAGCTCAGAATTGAGTCACTTAAGCACCCCCTTCAATGCATGTGTTTGAAGGTGCATTTAGCATCAAAGGCCTTTTTCTGCTTTTGAACACTCACATCAGTTCTTCTAAAGGCTTTGCTAACTCACCACAATTTTTAATATCACAGCTGGCACCAGGATGCTGTGGTTACCTTTGTAAAGAGGATTTGTGGCTTGCAAAAACACACAGAGATAGGACTTGGGGTTTACCCCCTTTTCAGCCTTGAAGTTCTCCAGTATGCCAAAACAACTAAAACTTATTGGCTAGGAAAAGGGAAAAAAAGAACATTAGGTTCTAGAGTTGAATAGGAGACAAGACATGCATTCTACACCAAAACGTGCTGTGTTTTTTCTAAATCCCCTCCCGCCTTTAACCTAAAACAATAAAAGTAAAATATAGAAACATTTTATCCCCTTTTCTGGGGAAATAACTAGTCATTTAACTGAGGCATGTGCATATATTTATACATGTATGCACACACACATCTATGTACATACATGACATCTTTTCCTGTGTTTTTGAATGGTTACTATGCCTCTTGCGAAGCTCACTCACATAAGACCCCATCGAGTGGACTCTTGAGTCTGCCAGCTGGATCAGACCTCATAGGAAAAATACATGGAACAAAACTTTAGGTGCACAGATTGTTGTAAATTCAGCAGAATTTTTGAGAACTTTTATTAAAGTGATGTACCTAGATCTTTTCATGTATTTGAACTCGTCTTTACAATTGCTCCAATTTTCAGAGCAAGTACCATAAGGTAAAAAGTGATTCTTCTTCATTTTTTCCCTCTAGTAACATGTTCCTAGTCTGTGAGAGTGAATCAGTGCTTTCTGATGGGTACACCACTAAATCATTTAAGATGAAGAAGGAAAAATGTGATGAGAAACAGGGAACAGTTGAGGTATCTGGCAATTGGCGGAAGGAATTTGTTTAGACATGGAATTTAAAAAAAAAACAACAAAACACCCCCCCCACAAAAACTGAAACCAAATAGAAATGTGTAAACTAGCAGAGACATAACTAATTCTGAACTGCAGCTTTGCAAGATGGAGAATCTACCACTGAACAATTAATTACATCATGTAAGTTCAACAGCAATCCCATTTTCTGTCCTTCATTAAAGTAACATCAGAAAAGTGTCTACACAGCAGATTTAAGTGTACTGTAGCCATACCTGAATTTTAAATGAGCTGGTTTGAATACTGGGAGGCCTTGCTAAGATTAAGGTAAATGAATCTTCCTGATCTCTGTTTTGTCATGACTAGGCAGCTCTTGTTACCCAGACTAGCTCGTATAACATTAACTTGGTATCTCCTATCTACATTGTTTTCCATATTTCAAATATATACCAAATCATTCTTTTTTTCAGTCAACCAAGAAAAAGTAAGCTGCTTATTATACAGTACAATCAAAATGTTTCTTTGCAAGTCCCACACCTCTTATCCACCTTAGTCCCAAGCTGCATGCAGTAGTAGCATTACCTGGGTATTTATCAGATCTCTTGAAAGTTGCTGCCTGATAAGCATGGTTTTGTTGTAGTTTGGTTTTGGTTTTGTGTTGGTTTTTTTCTGAGCAGTATTCCAATACTACCATTTCCTGTACAGCTGAACTCTTCCTCCATTTACCTTGTCCTCCAGGTCTTGTATAGATTGCAGAATTTTATCATTTCCCTTCCATCTTGACTAATGGCTTTCTCTAGCTTTGAGCCTAGGTGTTCCTGGATGTCCAATGTCATGAATAGGATAGACAGACTTCTTGACAATCCATCTGATTAGCAAGGATTTGAGTATTTTAATTTGGAAATGGAAAGAAGAATAATGTTTACATTTTCACTTCTAGATTTTTCTCACTGATTGTTCAAAAGGATGAAAAAAAGAGCAGTGAACTGGCTAAATAAAAACCAAATATACAATTACTATGAAACAAAAAGATCAAAGAGAATGAGGAAAAAGAACATTAGCAGAAACTGGTAAATACAGTTTACAATTAATATCTCTTAAAAAAATATGGTTTTCTTTCATGTGTATGTGCCCTCATTGAAGAAACATTGCCACAGTATCCAACCAACTGCAGTGCCTCAGTCTAAAGCATCACCTCTGCACTATGGCTTTTCTTGCAGCAAGACTCTATTGCCTGCATAACAACGTGTGCAACTGGGCGATCAGTCCCATTTGTGATTGTTTGATGATTTCTTTATCTCACAAGGACTTTATCTCTTAGTTTTTTTCTGCCTCATAATGAAGGTTTCTTTTCAGTGCTAATTAAGTAACTTTTTTTCCTACTGCCTTCAAAAGTTTTTTTTACAAGCACCATCATCTTTTCTCTGCCAAAAGGATTCAGAGGACCAATTAGTGATGCACTTCTCTAATAAAAAATGTTGCTGTATAGCTCCATAGAACACCTTCCCAGCCCAGAGCTGTGAAGCCCACTTGACTGGGGAAGGGAAAGTACTAATCAGAGAACTAATTAATGAACATTTATAAGGGCTGTAAGCAATGTTATATATATGACATTGCATAGGTTGAGCATTTGACTGAAAAATAAATCTGAACCCCTTGGATGAATAATCAAGATGTTATTTCCTGATACATGTTATATCTTAAGGCAGCTTTCTTCCCTTTTTTGCTTAGTTGTCTTTAAAATGAGTCAAAATCTTTTTATTTAATTCCAAAATAATTATTTAAAGTTTCATGAGGCTTGATAAATTTGAGTCCCTTTAGCTAGCAGTCCACACTCCATGACTTTGGTAGCAAGTTATGGTCTAGAGTTGGAGCCTTGCAGGTAGGAAGCCCAATTAGAGGGTTTCCTAGAGGGCTTGACATGCTTGAGTGCCCCACAGTGTAAAAAGTCTGGTAATTCCTGTGGTGCTAAATCCTTCAGCATGCTCTTTTCAAGAGGCAAGGACAAAACATCAAGAAAATGATGTTGACCTTCTGCCTTGCAGGCAGCCTCAGAGACAATATACTCCCAGCAGGTGAATGGGTCCTCAAGGTGAAGAAACATGTCCCTTCTCAAGATTTAAGATATTAATAAGTGCCCCCTTACAACCTTTATCTACAGGTATCATTTTCAGCATCTGACTCTTTTAATTAAAATTCCATTTGCTACATGTAGCTGTTTAAGTCTGTGCAGATTGCAATATTTTGCCAAACTCACAATTTATAACAAAAAATATGTTTGATAATGCCTTTCATTCAGCTTTCTTATATTTCATAATGCTGGCACAATAAGACACAATAAAACATGGTACATTGCTTGTTCCTGTACCGTTGATGTGAAAACAGAATACAATAAATATAAAAGACACTGTAAGCAAGATCATTGCAGAAAAGCCTGAGGCTCGTCATTTCTTATAGTGGTTTTGCTGTAAAGATTCATAGAAGTTTGGTTTTTAAAAATGTCTCAAAGAGGCAGGGTTTGTAGTTTAGGGGGATTTTTGTGTGGTTTTTTCTTTCTCTCAAATTCGCAAGAGATTCTTCCTTTTGAACAATGCCTGATAATCTGTGTTGCTATAGCCTTTCAGGCCATGAAAAAAAAAAAGAAACAAACCTGTGGGTGTAATGCCATATACTTTTCCAGTGGGATCATCACCAGGAGCAACTTTTCACATGCTTCAGTCTGCGCTGCTGCATTAGTACAGCAGGGATTTTGTTAGTGCCAGTTGAACAAAGTCTTATACATGAATATCCATTAGGTCATAGGTTGAAACTGCTAAATTATTTCATATCAAATGCTGTTAGATCATACTGGTTTTGAGCCATGGTCTGCCAAGTTGGACTTGATTTGAAATGGTCATCTTGTGATGAAAACCTCTTTATCCTCATTTTATTTCCAGTGGTAATACAGGGGTGCACAGAATATCAGGTTGTGCAGTTTTGGAGAGGGCTTTATACCTCTTAGGTTCCCCATCTGTATTTATTTTTTATATAGAGTTCAGTGCCATAGAAACAACCCCACTGAGTATTTTAGGTTGTTGTTTCATAGCAGTGTTACAGAGTAGTTTTGATTTTGCCACTTGGTGGAAGAAGTTTTCCATCAGAGAAGTTATCAAAACCTCCCTTTTAAATGCATAAGCCTCACTAAGTGGAAAGCATTTGCTTATTTACCTGACATTGATCATACCTTAAGAGGTTTTGGTGCTCTTCTTATGGGGTTAGAGAAAAAGTCTCTTTAAGATGTGTTATAAAAATCATTCTATGATAAACCACATTAATCAATCAAACTCTCAGGAGAAGTATTGAGATGGTACAAGGATGCATTCATTACACAGAAGGTAGATAAAAGATAGAAATTTCTATGTTCCTTGGAAGGAAATGCTTTATTCCTAGAAAATAACTTACTCTCATTTTATGAGTCTTATGGTTAAAGGTTAGGGGGTTTTGTACCCCCCTCTGTAATGAGAACAATTACATACTGCTTCTCTGTGATCATGAAGGTTTAGTATTCACTAGGTATTGTACTGGAATTCAGCATATTTTTAAAATGCTGCATGTAAGTTGAATGTGCCAGAGGAATTAAATTAAGGTCGCCTATCAATGCAAGTACAGTTTACTTTTGCATTCATGTGTAAGGTAAATCACACAGTCTTATGTCTGGTACATCATATGACGTGTTGGGTTTCTCTGGCTTGTTTTCTAGCTACAAAAGAACACAGTTTTCAAACAAATTAAAATGAAATTGTCCCTGGTATTTTAACTTCTCAGCTTTGTAGCCTGGCAATTAGGTGTTAACCTGTCTCTCTTAGCATTTTCTTACATCAGTCATAAAAGGTTGAAACAGGTTAGATGTGCTCATTTCTATAACCAGGCATCCCATTCACATATGCATTCTACCCAAAGCAATTACATAGCTCATTTGATATGAAACTGCATTTGTGTTGCTGTGTTTATACTTTATTTTGCCTATAGGTAGGGAGAAATAGCTGTTTTTCTGTGTATTTCCTCCTCCTGTGGTTAGCAGCTTGTATATGCCTCCACAATTTATTTGAGGGGGAAAAAAAAACCCACCACAAAATAAAGATAATGGTACTTCCAGAATACAAAGAGGAATTGTTAGCTCTGGCAGTAGAATCTGTGTTATCCAGAGTGTCTGCCATAAATATGCATATGTCAAAACTAAAAGGGAGTAAAACTAATTCTTTTGAAAATTGTGTATTATTTCAAGCTACAGTCCTACCACTTGGAATAAAGAATTTGGACCTTCTCATCTTCACAAGAACATCTTTAAAACATCTTCCCTTTCTATGGATATGGGTGTACCTTCTCTAATATGACAGATGTGGCACAGGATGTTATTTCTGCAAGACCTGGACTTTGTGTAGTAGACTTGGATAAGAATTCAGCTTCTGTAATAAATTCTTGGGTATTATTAACATTGGCATAACTAAGGATCCTTCACCATTACTACGTGACACTAAGCTCAAGGAGAAATACTGTATATTTTCTGTCTCAGCCTTCTCTTTGGTCCACATTATGTAACAGGGTTGGCCCAGGGTATAATTGGTCACAAATCAAAGCAGTACCAAGAACAAGTTGCATGTGCTCCAAACAGAACACCAAAGCCAGGGGTGAAGAATGAGTTTGGAGTCTTCATTATTGCAGGAATCTAAGTGTGAAGTCTTATACTTCATTTAAGAAGTATCCATGGGCACTTGGTGAGATATTAGGAAAACTTCTGAATTTTATGTGACAAAGGAAGATTTATTTGGTCTTTATGCTGGCATTTAACTTTTGAACATCTGAGGAGTTTTGACTAAGTTTAAAGAATGAAGCTGTTACTATTTTAGGCTTATCACTCCAGAGCAAAGTTCTGAATTCCCTGCACACCAAACTGACAAGCTTCTGCTGAGATCAGTGAGAGTTTCAGGTGCATAAAGAATGCAAAATCATATGTTCCAAATAAATGTTTGGACAGAGTCACTATGCAAGACTTTATTTCTTTTGTAAAGTCTTTTGTCTTAGTTTCTACCTATAGCCTGAATTCTCTTTTTTTCCTTGATGCTCATTATTTATGAAAAATGCATCAAGATTCATTTGTACTGTTGAGCACTTCCAAGAGATTTTATTAGGCATTTTTAGTGCAAGGACCATTTTGGAGAATATATGTGTTCTTATGTTCAGTACTTGCTCTAGTTTCTCTTCCTGGCAGTTATGACAATTAGTCATAGTCTTCCAGACTGTGGTTAGAAAAGAGGCAATAAAAACACAGGGTGAAATCCTGACTCCATTGAAATAGAAAGGAACTCTGCTACTGACTTCAGAAAAACCTGTTTTTCCACAGCACACTACTTTTTGGTTCTTGCTGCAATGACAACTGCCTCATGTGCTGTCAACTCATTCAAAGTCTAACTTCCTTCTGAAGTCTTTTTTTATTAGAAATTCAGGTTCATAAAAAAAGGTTTTAAAAGCAATGCAAAGTACACCCCAAAGTGCAGCAGGAAAATTTTATTTGATTTAACAGTGTTTGAAATACTTTCAATTCTGCACTTTCCAAGCTATCAAATACAAACTTGATACTCACTCCTAAGATAATTTTACTTATGCTGCCTTGGTAAGAATATTTATCTGCAAATTCTTTGTGGCTGATCACACTTACCCTTCATCTCAAGCAGTTGTCAAAGATTTGCCAAGGTAGCTCCAGAGGGGACACCTTCAGTACTGGATTGTGGGGACATCGCAGAATGCAGGAGCCTCATTCCTGAATTGCCAGAGCCACCAAGGGCATCCCAAGTCCTCATCGGGACTTGCCAACAACCAGGAAATTTTTAATTGATTTGATATTTGGAATATTTTATTATATTGTCAAAAAATATTTTTAGGAATATTAGGATTTTCTACTAAACAACACTTAGGTGGAAAATCCCCAATCAATTTTGCTGATATTTGAGTCTACAAGTTGACTGACATGACTTCACAGATCTATATGGATATGCTCAGCTCCTGGGTTTTCTTTTAATTCAATGCAGTCACTCATTTATTTCTCTATGTATGAGGGTCCTGACAAAGCCTACTTTAATCACAGAGATTTCAGCTGAACTTAAAGTTGACATTTCATTTTGCTAAATTTGTCATATTATAAACATTTATTATTTTGTGTTTTAATACTCTTGTGCTGACAAAGGAACATAATAGCTGCAGATACCTACCATAAGAGCTGTGTATTAGGTTTTTTGCCTTTTCTCAGTGATTGCCAAGATGCTGGCAGGCAGTAGTTTCACATAATTTCCATCTAATGGTTTGATAGCAAAAGAGGAAAGGAAACTTGTAATGAATCATAAGAGACATTTTTATTATCCAAGAATAAACTGGATGCAGTTATTAAATGAGACAGTTCAGTGTTATTGTATCCTAGAAAATTTCACTGAAACATAGCTAACAGCATCTAGTGCCCACAACTAAGCATGAGTAGGAATGAGATTTATGAAGCAAAAGCAATAATAAAAATTCTGAACTTTCAAAAA
This sequence comes from Neopsephotus bourkii, assembly GCF_033783945.1. Lineage (NCBI taxonomy): Eukaryota > Metazoa > Chordata > Aves > Psittaciformes > Psittacidae > Neopsephotus > Neopsephotus bourkii. The sequence goes on along the minus strand of NW_026901363.1, from coordinate 2,076,677 downwards.
CACATTGAGATCAAACCTGGATTCTGTTTACTAAAATAATTGCAGCCTTAGTCTGTTTGGCAGCACCTTATCTCTTATAGAGAGAGGAAAAAAAGAAAGAAATAACAATAGAACTAACAAGTCTGGCTTATCATGAATGACCAAATGTATGATTCCTATCCTAGCATTAAAAGTGAATACAGAGCTGTGACACAGGGATTGTATTTAATCTAAAAGCAGTGACTTACATAACTGCAGGCATATTGGTAAAATTTAGCCTTTTATCACATCTCCCCTTTCCATTTTTTTGATTCTAATCAAAAGGCTTATTGATTTTTCTTGCCTATGGTAGGGAGAATCCAATACATAATGAAGGAAAAAATGGTCTCTTAAAATAAAAAACATCAGCTAGTGCAGTGCAGTGAAATGAATGTGCTAAAAGTTAAGACCCTCACTTCTTCAAGGGAGCAATTCTTTAAATATTACTTGGTCACTGAAATCCACAGGACCATTCAAATGAGTAAAATTTTTGATTGAATCTCAACTTTGAGCTTGCCATCAAAATTATTTCTTACCAGCTATTCTGTATTATTATTCGTAAATTCACCCATGGAGTTGTTTGCAGAAGAAGTAGCAATACTTACAAGTTGAGTGTAGTTACCCAGGTACAGTATTTTACAAGAACATATAAATCAGCAGTCTCTGCTCAGAAGAGCTTATGCTTCTTAGACTGAGAGTGAAGTATCTTGCTGAGGAAAAAGATAAGTTTTAGAGAAACGGTATGGAGGAATTTGGGTAATACTTTTGCTAGGACAGCAATATCGTGTAGGTTACTGTCAGCTTTGCTTTTTCATAACACCAAAACTTAAAAACCATCAGAATCTCCAAGTATTTCACTCAACTCTAAAGAATATTTCAAAAGACATCTTTTGACCTTATCAACAGTTTTTAACCGTATTGATAATTCCATGGTTGAAAAGCGAATGGCTTTTAATTCCAAGCACAGGTGGTATGAAAAAGGATTCTCTCATCACTAATGTGTGCACTTTTCATCTTGCATTGAAATATTGCATACATGAGAACAAACTAGTTATGGAAAACTCCCAAGAAGCTGCAGTCACATTGCTTACATCTACACTGTTGTAAATGACCTACAAGTGCTGCAAAGTCTCACAACTGTTCATTCTATTTTCAGCCTTGGAATACTATTATTTAGCCTAAGACAAAAATAATTTCATTCTTCTGGTTCATTCTCCTTCTACAAAGTTGAGATGGATCTCAAAAATTTAAGTTACCTATAAGTGCTTATAAAATCATAACACAATATTAAAAATAATACTATACCATATGCTCAGCATTATTTAGCCTTATAATGTATTATTTTTCTATCCCTATTCCTGCTCTTTCTGATATGAGCAAACAAGTTATGCAGGCCATGAATGGAAACTCTTTTTCATATGTGTGAAGAGTGAATGAATGGGTTTTGCTCTGTCTTATGACTCTGACTCAGCTCCAGTTCTCTCCCAGAAGTGCTATGAAGTTTGCTTTGGTAGAAGACCTCAGATAGTCATACCTTACCAGTTCAGGAAGCATGGGTGAAAAATGTTTAAACTGAAACCATTCTATCCTGGAAAATTATCTTAGAGGCGAGATACTGGTATCACATGGATAGCAGATCTTATCCAGCGTAACAATTTTTGACTCTCTGGTCTGTTGCACAAAGTATCAGAAAAGCCGGATCCTAAAATCCATGGAAAACATAGTCATGTCTTTTCATTTACTCTGTAAAGTGTTATTTGCACATATGACCCTAATATTAATGAAATGGCTCAGTAAATGGGAAACATAATTTTCAAATTGGCATCATTCTTAAAAACCAAAGCAATAGAAAAAATAGAACTGTCATTGTTGCAAGGGATGAATGGGGAAAATAAATGCTATAGACATAGATATTTAGAAATATAGGGGGTTGTTTGACAATGATAGATACTGTGCTTATGATGAAGAAAACAGCTTTTTTAATTCATGGGTATGTAGTAGGAAAATTGCATAAGGTGAAAGAATAAGATAAAAACTATCTCAGTTATTCTGACGGCTCTTGATGTATTGATTTACATTAGCTCATACTGTGTATATTGCATGATAATGAGACTTGTGTTTATTCATTCATATACTAAGCAAAGCATCAGAATTCAAAATCGGGTATGCTTATATTTATGAATATAGTCTTGTAGTAAATAGTAAAGCAGCAGCTACACTAAGCCATATACTGGCGAGAATTGTTACTAAGAAGATCCATTACATTTTTATAGAGAGAAATCATAGATCCATACTTCACACACTTCTAGACAGGCATTAACGATAAACTAGATAGGAAATCATTCAAAATGACATGAAGAAAAATAATTGTATGATCACTAGAGAACCTTGAGCAGACTGAGAGCTATACTTGTAAAAATTACAATGAGAGTACGTCCTTTACAAATGTCTTGTAAAATAAAAGGTTTAGTATCTTTGCTGTATTTTGAGCATCTCTTTTTTCTGGAGATCATTTGAAAATGTTCAAGTGATTTTTAACAACTCTAATCCTAGGGAAAATTCTTTTTTATTATAATTTTTTTTGAGCTTTGAGAAAACGATAGATGATTTTCACGTTTTTTGACAGGGACACAGGAAAGAATGGGATAATAAAAATTGGGAAATTGCTGTTTATTGATAACATATCTCATACTTACATCTGACTTGCTTTATTCTTTTAGTAACCAATGAAAGAGAGAGACATGTTTACATACGGAGCTATCATCCAATTTTTATACAGCTCAGCAGCTGTTCAGTACTACGCAGCTATTGTGCTTTAGTCAGGGGCAGTAAATTAATGTCTTGACTGTATCTGCCAAATGCTTTTAGCTAATTAAAATATGCATATCTGAGATTTTATATGGACAGGATTGTAACTTCTGTTTGTGCTAAAAATTCAGAAAATTCTTTCACAGCTTCAGGAGACTAGAACAGTGTCATTATGTCTCATCTGGGATGACACACAACTATGGAACTGCTTTATGCCTAGTGCCTTTCTGTCTGATGTCTTTCAGTATCTTTCTGTTTGGCCTGCCATGGCCCTTTCCAGTTAATGAGACATTCATAGAGGACTGAATATCTGCAGCTGAAAAAAGCAGGAGACTTACGGAGAAAAAAAAACAGTCGTACTAATTTCCTTATATAAACAAAAGCCAATATTTTTCTCCTCTGTGTGCAGGTTGCCCCTTATTGTTTATGGGAACTCCATTAGGAGAATATGCCCTTTGGTATCTACAGTGCTTTTCCAGTCACAAAACCAGGTTGTGCATAAATGTACTTGGCTATAGTATTCTCAGTTCTTACTGTTTCCAAGGAACATTCAGAAAAATGTTTATTTACATGCCTAAATGTAATTTGCTTACCCAATCATGTGATTGTGGGTAGGTTTCAGAGGAAAAATTCTAACTTTGAGGTTGGGTAAGAAACTAACATCCTCTGTTTGAAAACATGAAAGGAATTTGAAAATGGCAGCTAAAGCTCACATACAAATACGCATAGCATCCACTTCCTAGAAGAGTTAACAAAACAGTAGGATCCAGGGATCCTGTTCTCTCTTATAAACTATCATGCTTGCCTTCATTTTGACCTCACAACACTAAACTAGGACTATTGAAGTCAACAGCACTGAAGTCAATAGCTACAGTGAATTGCAGCGAGGTCAATAGCACTATGCTACTGTAAATTTGGCACAGCCATGAGAAGAATCTGTCTTCGTATCTTTAACTGTCAGCTGTTTCTTTTCTTCTACCTCCATCAATTGACAATGGATATGTGAGACAAACTCCCAGGAAAAAATCATCTAGTGCAGATGGAAATAAAGGAAAAGAGATGGGAACAAAGGAAAGTCAGTCTTATAAATCTCTGCTGAGACAGGTAAATAAGAAGCAGCTTTACCAGAAAGGTGATCATAAGTCAATAACAAAACTTGTTTGAGGTTATGTAGACAGTGTATATTAGTTAACTGCTGAAGAGATTGTATGATGGAATTTCCAGTTGTGGTTTTATAAATGTGTATGTACTTCCACTCTTCTTAACCAGGATACCTCTCTGAGCAGCTTTTCCTTTAAACTGCAGTAATTCTAGCCTGCAAAAATAAAGAACAAATTCCAGAAAATAGGAATATACAAATCTCAAGGCATATGTGTAATATTGACAGATCTTATAAGTAAACTGCTCCAGAAAATAATTTTTTAAAATGTTAAAATCGGAAGTAAGATAAGAGAGAATAAAACCACAACAAAGTTATAATCACTCGTGTAAAAGAGGTGGTTTGAGAAAAGTAATTCTGGTCAGCTGTCCTGGGTTTAGCAGTAGCAGTCACTTTTTCTCCTTCTTGGTAGCTGGTGCAGTGCTGCGTTTTGACTTTCGGGCTGGGAACAGAGCTGATAAAAATGTTTTGGTTTGGCCAAGGACTTTGTGAGCCTCATGCTCTGCCAGGGAGGAGGGGAAGCCAGGAGGAAGCAGAGACAGGAAACCTGACCCAAACTGATCATAGAGGTATTCCATACCACAGCACGTCATGCCTAGGAGGAAACTGGGAGTTAGCCGGAAGGGCGAGGTGGACGGCAGGTTTGGAGGAGGTATCGGTCGGTGCTTGGTCGGGCTGGAGGGGCGAGTTATCGGTCGCCTGGTGATGAGGTGGTGTATTCTCTTCCCTTGTTATTTCCTTTATCATTACTATTATTGGTGGTAGCAGTAGTGATTTGTGTTATACCTTAGTTACTAAACTGTTCTTATCTCAACCCGTGGGAGTTGCATTTCTTTTCGATTCTCCTCTCTGTTCCCCCAGGAATAGGGGGAGGGCAAGAAGGGGGGGGAGTGGGTAACAAGCTGTCTGGCATTGGTTAAACCACGACAGTTCTTTTTGGTGCCCAACGGGGGGCCAAAGGGGTTGAGATAATGACAGATCTGACCGGATTAATAGTCACTCATCACAATGCTGATTCATTGGCTCTCAGAGTTGTTCCTCTTGATCTCACAGCTTCAGAATGTTGTAACTTACTTAGAGCCGGTATTTGCTGTGTTAGTGTTTATCAAGTGTGGGGCTTGGGCTAAGGTTCCTGTCTCACTGTACTTTATGGCAATGACTTGTAATACGGGCGGGCTCCAGCAGCAGGGCGGGACGGGCGTGGTCGTGGACTGGTACCTGGCCGTCCGGCTGCTCCTCACCGTCCTGGCCCTCGCCCTCGCCTCCGTCTGCGTGAGGCTCTGGGGAGCCGAGGGGGAGCGCCCCTGGGAGCCGGCGGCTGCTGAAGCCGCCCAGGAGAGCAGCCCCAGGCACCAAGAGGAACCGGAGGCCGGCAGGGAGCGGCTGCCGGTGGAGGAGGTCGGGGCGGTCGAGGAGCGGAAGGAGGTGGCTGCCGAGCAGCGGGAGAAGGCGGTGGAGGAGCCAAGCCCCGCGGCCGAGCCCAACCCCGCAACGGCCGAGAGCATTCCCCGGAAGCCGCCTGCCGAGCCCCAGGAGGACGCAGGAGACCCCGGAGCATTTCCCAGCAAGGCAGAGGAGGAAAATCTGGACTCAGAAAAAGAGAAGCTGGTGGTGGGAGAGCCGGCAAGCACAGAGGCTACACCAGCCCCGGTGACAAGTACAGCAGCCTCGTTTGAGAGTTCTGAAGGTTTTGGATGGCTTTTGTGTACCTTTGGGACCTGCCTGCTGACTGTGATGGGAATCAGCATGTTGGCACACCCACAGACTGTGTTTTACCCACCACCATTTTGTCTGATCCCAAAATTTAAGCAGAGCCAGGTTTGGGTCTTGTCTGGGGTTAGACGACGATATGGGAGGACCAAGAGGTTTTCCCCAAGGCTGGACAGCCATGAGTGGCAGGGCATGTGGGACAGTATGGACAAGTATCTAGTCCACTGGGCCCCTCCATTGCTTTGGAAACATTGGAGATGGAAGGCAGCTGTATGGAGTCCCCAGCAACAAGCTGCAGAAACTGCTGGAGGGGACAGTGAATTATTTTGAGCCTGGTGGGCCCATGACCCTTAAGGCCATCAGAGCAGAGATGCAACATCAAGATGGACTCATGATCGAGGGGTGGACTTAGCAATGGACACTATTGCCCAGGTTATTCACAAGTGTGAACACTGCACAGTCTCTTCTGTTACAAGAGATGGAGCCTGGCATCATGGACCAGATGGACTCAGCAGCTTTATAGGGACTAGTCCATGCACTAAGATAGAAGTGCACTTAGATAAGAGTGATGGTATATTGAAAATGTAAGATCTGAGCATGACTTGAATGGTATGGAATAAGGGGTGGATAATGTCCTGGGTTTAGCAGTAGCAGTCATTTTTTCTCCTTCTTGGTAGCTGGTGCAGTGCTGCGTTTTGACTTTCGGGCTGGGAACAGAGCTGATAAAAATGTTTTGGTTTGGCCAAGGACTTTGTGAGCCTCATGCTCTGCCAGGGAGGAGGGGAAGCCAGGAGGAAGCAGAGACAGGACACCTGACCCAAACTGACCAAAGAGGTATTCCATACCACAGCATGTCATGCCCAGGAGGGAACTGGGAGTTAGCCGGAAGGGCGAGGTGGACGGCAGGGTTGGAGGAGGTATCGGTCGGTGCTTGGTCGGGCTGGGGGGGCGAGTTATCGGTCGGCTGGTGATGAGGTGTTGTATTCTCTCCCTTGTTATTTCCTTTATCATTACTATTATTGGTGGTAGCAGTAGTGATTTGTGTTATACCTTAGTTACTAAACTGTTCTTATCTCAACCCGTGGGAGTTGCATTTCTTTTTGATTCTCCTCTCCGTTCCCCTAGGAATAGGGGGAGGGCAAGAAGGGGGAGGGGGGAGTGGGTAACCAGCTGTCTGGCTGGGTTTAAACCACGACATCAGCTTATGTCATATGTCTAAAATAATGGTTGATGAGTGAGCATCACCACATGACTTATGGACAACTGAGGGCAATTGATTACATTAGAAATGTTAATGCTTTATAGCATTAAGGTAATCTTGTTTTCTCCATTTCCTTCTGCTCCCCCAACTCTGGTGTCTTTAACACATTTCTCCAGATACCAGGGAAATGCTGGTGGTTACTCTCTTTAGGTTTTTAAATAGTACAGTGCAAGACTTGTAGGGGGCATGTTACTATGCCAAGTTATCCTTTTGAAGGTTATCTAGCACTGTGAGCAAACCTCCGTTCTGGTACATGGATGAGGCTACATTGACTTTAATGGAGTCGGTTAAGTAGCTGATGGTCTGGCCTTATCTGTCAACAAGAGGCACATATGGATCATAAGCTCTTTGCTATTCTGGACGTTTTAATAGACTTTCTGATTGTTATGTATTGGGAGCATTAGCAATTGTTTTTGTACATTATCATATCATAAATTCCTTTACGAAGGATAGATTTTCACCATGAAAATGACTGAGGAAAATTGCTCTAGTTTAACAATAATTTCTGTGATATAAAGAGAAGTACGTACGAAACTTTCAGAAAGTCTATTCTTTCTATGCAGTTAAACTATTTATATGGTGTATAATTAATATGTTTGGTGATTTTGGTAAAGAGGCTTAGTTTTAATCCTTCTCAAAAGATATCACAGGAGTGAAATGCAAATTTGAGGTCTTATTATATGTTTGTACAATCATTTCAAGCACTTTAGGACTTTTCACTGTGGATGAGAGAAAAAAAAAATAACAAACCCCCAACCAAAAAGAAATGCAGAAATCCCTATAGGCTAGTGATTACATTATCAATGCAAGGAAATGCCTCAGCACAATACTGAATTAGCTATAACAGCAATTCAGTGCTGTCTGAACTCATGGTGCAGCAGATCAGAAGGTGATGAGATACTGTCGTGGTTTAACCCACAGCCAGACAGCTTGTTACCCACTCCCCCCCCTTCTTGCCCTCCCCCTACTCCTGGGGGAACGGAGAGGAGAATCAAAAAGAAATGCAACTCCCACGGCTTGAGATAAGAACAGTTTAGTAACTAAGGTACAATACGAATCACCACTGCTACCACCAACGACAACAATGATAAGAGAAAACAGCAAAGGAAAGGAGTACAATACCACGCGCCGAACCGCCAGTCCGACCCGGCCGACCCCCTCTCCTTCCGGGTTCCCCCCGGTTCCCCCCTCGGCATGACGTGCTGTGGTATGGAATACCTCTTTGGTCAGTTTGGGTCAGGTGTCCTGTCTCTGCTTCCTCCCGGCCTCCCCTCCTCCCTGGCAGAGCATGAGACTCACAAAGTCCTTGGCCAAACCAAAACATCATTTTTATCAGCTTTGTTCCGAGCCCAAAAGTCAAAACACAGCACTGCACCAGCTACCAAGAAGGAGAAAAAATGACTGCTGCTGCTAAACCCAGGACAGATACCTTAGTTTCATATAGGTGATTTGGATCTCTAACAGGTGTAGCAACTAAATGCTGTAAATCCATTTACTTAAAGAAAAAACTTCCCAGATTCAGAGGCTGCAGAAGCCCCAAATATTGTTAAACTGCCAGTTTCATTACACAGGGTTAGAAAGAAAGAGACAGACAGACTCCAGAGCCTGTCATACCTTTAGCACCACAATTTGCATGCAAAGAAGAGATGGCATGATTGTGGTCTGCAAAGTGTATGAAGCTAGTGGCCATGCACTCAGATAAGGGATAAAAAGAGGACAGAAGCAGAACAAGCTCTGAAAGATGTGAGGGATGGTGTCTGATTGTTTCAGGCATTTCCACTGATACATTTACTCAAGTTTTGGAGGACTGTCAAAATTTCAGACAGTGCTGCACATGCATTTTTCTGTGATGTACACATATGACATTCACTGTTGTTGAACCTCAAAGTTCAACCGTAAATCTGTTTGTAGAAATAGGAATAGGAAAGCCTCTCAGTGAATTAACGAATCTGATTTTGCCTATATAAAGCTCTATATAGACATATTATTTTCAACTATTTTCCTTGGCAAGCATATTTTCTAAAATATACCTCCCTTCCTACCATCCCTTATGCAGAGGACCTGTGGATCACAAGTCAGACTGATGTTGAGAGGCTCCCATACTGCATGCTGCTTGCAGAAGGCAAGCCAGAAAAATAACTACTGTCTTACCCTGTCTGTAGAGTTAACCTGGGTCCTGAACTCCTCCTATTAGCTGCAGATTTTCACATAGGAGTTTAAGCTATGAGACCTCTGTATCTCTGTCAAATCTATATGAGGTTGGATAATGGATGCAAAAGTTGTTTGGTAGGGATTGACAGACTAATAAGCAGAGGGACATCTATCTTGTGTAAACCTTATTTTCTTAGGAAATAGTTCTTAAAATGTCCCCAGGTTTTGACTGTTTTTAAAAGCAAACCTCTGATTCTCCCCATGAAAATTCTGGTTTAATATTGAGCATGAAACAGGGAGAAAGTCTTAGGAAAAAGTATCTATTCTATGAGGTTTCCAAAGCTGTTCTCCAGATTCAGGAATGTTTCTTTTAAATAAGCGCAGGTTGCTTGGATAACCCCACGTGATTACTGAAACTCCAGAGAATTTGAAGGTTGCCCATCTTTGAAATACTTTCTATCTTTAGTGAAGGTAACGGTTAACAACTTTTTTCTACGAACACTCCATAATTTTGAGTTAGTTAACGGTTCCCTTTTCCTGTGGTCATTTTAGTATGAGGAAGACTGAGCAAGACACCATGTATATATTCGGTAAATACAGATCCACAACTACAGTCCATGTTTTGCCTCTTAACTTCTGTTGTACACTAAAAAAATATTACGTGGCCTATTTTGTGTTACTGTGATAATGTTTGCTATTATTAATTATGTTGTGTGCAATTTTTTATGCAAAAAAGCCAGGCATATTATCATTGCAGTCAAGTTCTGAATGGCCCTGCTGAGATTATATCCCACAGGCTAACATATCATTCATTTGATTTGAGTTTTGCAAACCTCATTCCATCAATCTATGAATCAGTCATTCAGTGGCTCTATGCCACTAACTAAGACACATGGGATAAAACAAGAAGTTTAATACCTGAAGAAAATAGGAGCAACCAAGATTCAGCCATATAACAAAATGTTTACTCAGTTTGCATTAAGCTGTACATTATTAACATTTCTGAAATCTAAAAGATATATTTGCAATACAAAATATATCTACATAAACAAAAAAAATCTCAGTTCAAAATCTTTTTTTTTTTAACAATGAATACATGAATTAGATGCATAGAGTTCATAGTAACTAATATTCTATTCCCTGAAAATAATCTTTGCTACAGAAAAATTTTGTTTCACAATATGCAGGTGAAAAGTTACTAGTCATTCTAAAGAACATACCTCCCCTAAGAGCTTAAATAAGAAACAAAAGCAGCTGTCCACATTTTGGCAACATTATTTTGAATGGGGTTGAAACCGTTTTAGTTTCACTTGAAGAGATTCTACATCCGCTGTGTTTACTTTGAGGTTGAGACTCAAGAATACAAAGGAAACCAGCATTGGACTGGAAATGTTTATTAACGTCAAGTCAAAACACAGTGGATTTTATTTGGTCTTTTTGCTCATGATCATTGAAATTATTCTTCAGCAAATGACATAACTTCCTACAAAACAAATCCCATTTGTCATTTACTAAAAGGACTTATCTAATGAGTAGCTGCAATAAACTAATTTTGGAGAATGTCCCAACCATGTCATTTTCATTCATTACTTCTGTCTTTACAAAAAGTATCTATAATGGTACTCTGAAAAACTATTGAAAAATTAAAGCTTTTTGAATAATTCTGAAAATCAGAAAGAGATTATAAATTCAGCCTTGTAAATGCTGGTACAGTTGGAGAGCAGTAAGTCCTGTTTTGAACACATTAATAAGTCTTGTCACAGCAAATTATATTTTGCCTCTTCATGTTGCGAGTAACTGCAGCTTTCAAGAATGCACCGCAGTTAGTAGCATATTTCTGCTGACTTTCTGCCCTGTGCAGACCAAACCTCCTGACTTTTCAGGTATCCTCTCTTTACTTTTCCATTTCAGAAAGGCTGCCAGATTCATAGCTCATTCCAAGTGCAAGAAAACAAGCACCTGCTGTTTCAGATTGCAGCTACTTCGGTCTTGCCCATTATCACATCATAAATTGTGTCTTCCTTAGGATGCCAGAAGAATGCCAATCAGTATGAGAGCTGTTTTATTTCTATTGCTTTAGACAACAGGCTTAAGAAACAAGTCTCTCTTACATAAGAGTTCTGGACAGTAAAGTAACGCGATAACATATATGGAAGTGGTTCTTTTTATCCCAAATTTCAGTCAAATCTCCACACTAAAAAACTTTTTAAAAATTGACAGACTTCAAACCAGGTGAATTGTGCTTGATAGTAGATTTTTAAATATAAGTTTCACAAAGTTTTGCTATTAGACTGGCCTTTAAAATTGTCCTTTTGATTGTCTCCGCTTTCTTTTATCTTGTCTTTAGCACTACCTGATACACAAAATATGTTTCAGTGTGCTTTAAAAAGACACCGTGTTCTGTGAACATCTGATGTCAAGAACTCTCATGAGGGCCACGGGACTGATAACAGACACCATCTTGTCAGATGTCATCTTGTTCATCTCCCTGGGCTGAGGTACCATAGCTACATTTACACTATTTCTCCAAGCTGTATTTTAAAGCTTGTAGTCTTAAGAGATTTGATAAAGCACCTTGGTAACCTCTTTCACTGGTTCACTAATCTATCTGGACAAGTAAGTTTGCAGATGACACCAAGTTGGGCAGGAGTGTTTATCTGCTTGAGGGTAGAAAGACTCTAAAGGGGTTCTAAAGAGGCTGTATCAATGGGCTGAGGCCAATTGTATAAGATTCAAGAAGCTTCAGTGCTGGTTCCTGCATCTGGGCCACAACAGCCCCATGCAATGGTACAGGCTTGGAGAATTGTGGCTGGAAAGCTGCTTGGCAGAAAAGTACCTGGGGGTGTAGGTTTACAGAGCTGAACATGAGCCAGCTTGCACCCAGGCAGCCAGAAGGCCAAGGGCATCCTGGCCTGTATCAGCAACAGTGTAACCAGCAGGGCCAGGGCAGTGTATTTTGCACTGGTGAGGCTGTACCTCAAATCCTGTGCTCAGTTTTAGGGCCCTCCCTAAAGAAAGACATTGAAGTGCTGGAGTGGATCAAAAGGAGGGCAACGAAGCCAGTGAAGGGTCTGGAGGGCAAGCATGATGAGGAGTGGCTGACAGAACTGGGATTGTTTAGCTTGGAGAAAAGGAGGGTCAGGGAGGACTTTATTGCTCTCTACACATACCTGAAAGGAGGTTGTAGTGAGGTGGGGGTCAGTCTATTCTCCCAAGTAGCAAGTGATAGGATGAGAGGAAATGGCTTCAAGTCATGCTAGAGGAGGTGTAGATCATATATTAGGAAAAAAAATCCTCACTGGAAGACTTACCTAGCCCCCCCCCCCCCGCCCCCCCCATCCCCCTCTCTCACAATGCATCTTAAAAAGAGCTTTTGTTTACTGCAAGGAAATAGTGTAAAGTTCAACAAGTTCTGTATCTCTTGTTATCTGCACACTCATTGAAGTGTTTGTCTTCTTTTCAGGCTCAAGGACATTTTCTCACTGTGTTGAAATGTCTTTCTTGTGGCTGATTACTTTGGCATTTTCCTATTCCATTTCTGGCAAGGTGGCAGTGTATGTTTTGCAAGGATAAGTGAAGTTTCAATGAAGTTAAATAAAAAGAAACACAAGTTAGTGAATTGTTCAGCTTTGGCTTCATGGTCATCCAGTTAAACATTAAGATGCAAATGTTTTCTGGAATATTACAGAACAGCTGAACTAAAATGATGCAGACAACTCCAGTGGTTTGTCAGGTATTTATACTGAGTTATTTTGACCTTCTGTTTCTAAATTTTCAGCAGCTCTACATTTCCTGTATGGTAACCCGTATCATAAATAAGACACAAAGAAGATATAGAAATGAATAATCTATTAATTCTTTTTCCTAAGGTATAATGATTACCTGTGATCTTTCTTTAATTGAATCAAATCTGAATTTTCACAGCCAATAATATGTTCTGTAAGTCCACACTTTAACAATGGTTTGGTTTTGTGTGATTTCATATTTTTACTCTTTAAAATCTCATTTTGTTGGGTTTTTTATAAACACTGTAACCATCTTTCAAGGATTGCTCTTCAGATAGGAATTGGAACATCCATATGATGCAAGCAGATTGTTATCCCTTTCCTTTTGAAGCATGAGCGGCAAAGAATCAACAGTGTGAATCAAGCACTAAAATCATGTAATAGTCAACCTATCTATAGTCAGACAAATCCTATGGGTTTTCAAGCACTTTTAGAGAGGATATGGAAATCATTAGATTGGAAAAGTGGTAGTTATTGCTAGTACTTTCACTCTGGATGTACGTTTCAATAGCAATTCTGAGCAACTTTTTTGACTGATTAACTCCCTAGAGGAAAAGGCTGTTTACATTTCTTTCCCCAACATGTAGACAGACAAATGGTAATGTGTTTCACCAGTTTTAATCATAGCTACTGAAGTTTAATGGCTGTATACATTGACAAAAACCACTAAACTAAAAGTACATAAATGAAAGAAAATAGAAATTACTTTCTGCAGAAATTAAATCCAGAGCCAGAATATATCTAAGGCCAAGAGGTTGATAGAAATATGTATTGAAACTTCACAACACAAGTAATAAGAGAAAAGTAGCAATATCCTGTTCTTTTAAAGTACCTGAAGAGTCTCTTTTCCATAAAAGCACAGTGTTGTGAGGAGTTCTTTTGTTTGTTTTGTTTGTGGGGTTTTTTTTATCAACAATGTGCATAGCAAGGTAACTTTCAAATCTTGTGAGAGAAATAGGATGTTGTAGCTTGGAAAGGGTTGGCAGACAGGAAAATAGTTATTTGCTCAGTGGCTGACAATGGCTGTGTTTGGTAGTCACAGTGATTTCAGCAGTACCCCAGTGTAGGTAATCCCAACAGTGACCATCACATAAATGTGTAAAGGTAGATATGTGAGCTCTGTCAGACCTCTAATAGAATTAGTAGCTTCAGATTTTAATACAAGGTTTTATCTGTGGAACTGTAACTGGATCTACCATCTACCCTGCATTTGTGTATACACCCAATAACATCACAGATTGAGGTTGTATTAATTTAACCAGTGTATTTAGGGGCTGCACTGATATATATGGCTTTCTGCATTCCTCTTTCTCATCCATTCCTAATATCAATATGGTTTGCTGCTGTCTCACCCTGCGAAGTGATTATTCTGCAGTGAAGCTCCTGAATTTATCTGTGATAGCTGTCTGCACATACCAGCACTCTGTTACATAATTGCTCCAATTATTGGCATTGTCTTCGAAAAGAAATGCAGGTTTATTTTCAAATGTGAGCTACTTTATGGAGCTATTTTAGCATAAGCAAGATTTCTTGCTTGAAAAAAGTTGGGAAAATATGTGAACACTAGATAAATAAATGAAAATATGGGATTATGCAAGCATTTAAAATTAAGTCAAATGAACCCAGACAGAGTGAGTCTGTATCAAAGACCGCATACGGGAATGTCATTAATTTTCACATTTGTTCTCCATTATTTTCCTTTTTTAAAAAAGAAAATCATTTATCCAAATATGAAGAGCCCTATCTAATGGATTTATTTCCCTATGAAGAGTGTCTTTGTTAATGTAAAAATTAAAGCAGGGTAGTAGTTCTAAGAAGCTCCAGCAATGAGGTGGTTAAGGGATCTATGATCTTTTAGCTCTAAAGCCGTAATTTGCCCTGGGTGATACAAACATCACCTGAAATCCACACACTAACTTCATGTCACAATGGCAGCATTTGTTCAGGGTAACTAAATGGTGACAAAGCTGTTCATGCTATTTCACATTAAGAAACTCTTTTTATTTTTCTCTCCAGTTGCAACCTATGAGTGTTCTTAAAGGGTCATTTTATGAAACTGGTCACTAGGGAAATGCTCTATGCTCCATGGAGAGCCTGCAAACAGAAATTCAGGGGCAAGAGGAAATAATTTGCTTGCAACTTGATGCAGCAGTAATTATAAGTATTTGAATGATGATTTGAGTTATGATAGCTGACCTACAACATCTTTGTAGCGAGATTAATGCTGGAAGAAGCTACGAAGGTAAGATCATATGGATATAAGATTAAAGGGAAAAATACTTCATATGCATTGTGGGAAAAGAGGAAATTTTCATCAGGGATTTAAAAAATACAGGTTTGTCATGTATTGGAAGTCCCTGTGCTGTATCCATTCATACCTCCTCACACTTCACAGTGTACCTTGCCAGATCAAGATATCAAAAGTTGTCCTAAGCAGCCTCCCCAATTCCTCCAAGTAAACGCCCCTGAGTCCCACTGCAGTTGGGGGTGACCAAAGCTATTACAGCAGATAAACTTGGACTCCATATGAAGAGCCAAGCCCCTGGGCGGTATTATAAGGAGCTCATCTAAATGTAATAAGGTCACTGTGACAGTCAGATTGTTCAGGCTACAATTTTAAGCCAACAGTCTGAAGTCCATCTTCAAGCACGTAGTCACAACTGGTGGCAGCCTGGACCATGTTACTCTATGTAGTCCCTTTGATCTTGTAATCTTGATTCTTCCTAAGGCAGGATCTGGGATGACCATGTCAGAACACAACCACTGCTGAGACCATTCATCTGTTAAGCAACAAACTCTTAAGTCAGATCTACTATATAGTCTTGTATAACTATATGGTCAAGAAAATCTTGACAATTAGCAAGCTTCAAATGCCATGTAGTATATAAGAAAAAACAGATTTAGCCAAGACATAGATGTATCTCTAAAATCACTTCCCATTACCCCTCATGAGTCAGTATTGCCTTCAAGGTAATTTAACTCACTGTCTTGTCTTCCCTGTTGACAAAAAAAAATAATCTCTTCCTCTGAGACACCTAATAGATGATCCCCTGAAATACATGCCTAAATAATTATCTGTCTAGAAGGCTCTTTCATACAGTGAGTCATCATTCACTGTCACTATAAAGAGCTTGTTCTAATTTTGAGACCCTCATTAGAATTAAAATATCAAACAATGTATATGCCTCTGACAGCTAGTCCACCAGATTGCAGCAGCACTTCTGTACAGCAAGAAGAAAACAAAAACAAGTGTTCTGAAGCTACAAATCTTGAATATTCAAAATTTTCAGCACAGAGTTCAAGGCACAGAAACCTTGACTTCAGCCCTCTTGGAGGAATTTTCTCTTACTAATTGTCTGTAAGCAGGAGAGAAAAATGTTGAGAAAAGCAAAGATGCAAAATATTGCACTCCAGTGCAAACTTCAGTACCTCCAGGGAAGGAACTGACTGTAAGTTATTAGATATAAAAAGCAATAGTTCTTTTTTTTTATTATTGTTGTGGAAGAGGAGTTACATTTGAGATTACAAGTGCTCTTATAGGATACTTTATTGATTCCTATGCAGACTAGCATTGAAGAAAAAAGGGTGAAAAATAATCGAACAAGACTGTTGAGTGATTTCCAGCTTCTCAAACAGCTGAACTCAGCTTCTCATACTCTTAACTGTCTTTGTATTGGATTTCTTTTAGAAGGCATAGATGTAGCAGGCTAAAATTAGGAAAAATATCCCTTGCAACGAGGAAAAACTGAGCTCTCTATGAGATTAGAAAGCAGAAATCAAAGTCAGAGTGGGGAGGGGGGAAGCAAACTACAAAGGATTGGCATCTCCATAGAAGACAACTATTATCTGTGCTAATCCCAGTCATTAGGGAAAAATGCTTGGTTTGTAGGGCTTCTTTAAACAATACATCAATTCTTTGAAAGAAAATTTGGGTTTTGGCTCAAAAAAGATTTGTACTGGAAATGTTTGCTGAAAAGCTTTCAGAGCACAAACCTCAGACTGTAGATGAGTAGAGTTACAGACAAGTCAGGAGGTTTTCCCTAGAATATGAAAGCACAATGCAGAGGAAGGTTAGGGTACAACTAAAGATGTCACATGTGTGGGTTTCCTGTAAAGAAATAAACAGCAATCATGAAAAAGGAATGATGCCAGCGTAGTTCTAAAAGTTAGTTTATGCTAAATATATGCAAGCTGCATAACCTAGTTTATATATATGCTGCTGACTGGATTAATTGGTTGCACGGAGCTTTACATGAGCACAGCTGCTCCTGTCACAGAGATACCTGTGAGAGCAGGCAGGACCTCCCTGTCACTGTGGGCAGAAAAAACACTGGTTCTTCTTTGCTGGACTGTGTCTTGGCTTTGGACTCAGCTGTAACTCAGATGACATCAGCAGGACATTGTGGTAATTTTCTCCCCGGTGTCTACTGTTTAATCCCAGTGTGAGAAACCCTCCTGTTTCATGTCTATTACACCAAGTTTTAAAGCTATCTTTTAAGCTATTTGACAAGGGTTTACCCAATGTTGGCTACCCACAGAGGGGCAAATGAGCTGGCACTTTGCTTAGATATTTTGGCTATGCAAAGCCTGGAATGATGCCCTGGTGGCTGCCGCTGTCATCAGTGGAAGGGTCAGGGTGTGCAGGCTGCTCTTTCTTGGGGGGTCACCCATCATAGTCCTTCTCCTCATCCCTCTCAGTCCGTCTGCGACGCCCTGCCCTGGAACTCCCATTTCAGAAACCCTAAGTGTGTCAGACAGTACTTTATTATAATTTATACATATACGACATCTACATTGTATGTAACTATTATATAAGAAAACAGCCAGAATTAGTTACTTTTTAACAAGATCCCTTTTCTCCTTGTTGCAAAAAGTTAGGTTTACATGAAGATTACCAATAGTATGATCCACCAGGGAATTTGTTATTGCTTTAAAGAACAGAATCATAGAGATTATTGCAAGTTTGTCTTGTGTAGTATTTGGGTCAATGAGGACATGATGCCATCAGGGTCTTTGAGTCATTTAATGACAGTTCCTTTGCTGGGCTGCTTTTGGAAGCTTCTATAATATCTTATATTAAAAAAATAATTCCTAATTTTTCCTTTTTACAATCCAGGCAAATGTGGCATCCAGCTATCTCTGATTGTTATTAAACACTGCAAGCTGCCAGCCCTGCTGAAAGGTTTGTGAAGTTTCAGCCAATTCTGAATCCTCCTGTAACTTTTGTGGGTGTATGTGGAAATTGTGTCCAATCAACAATGAATGTGAATGCACAGCTTTGGGCAAAATGTGGATATGTAAATGTATCTGCACTGATATGAAGAAAAAATGCCCTCTTTAGTCCCTTATAAGGTGAGTTTGATACAGCTGAAATATACAGCTATAAAAATTATGAGAAATTACTTTTTCTTCGACTTGAGAATTAAGATAAGCATTTTTCTGTATTCTATGGCTGGATTTTTCTCCTGTTACATTTCATCTGTACTCAGGCCTGCACAGCACAGAAGCGGCAAACAGAGTGCCATCTCGTGGTTAAGAAAGACCTGTACTCATTACAAAACATGGACTCGGCTTTTCTGCACTCGTTTAAATGGCATCACTTACAACGTAGAAGTGTGACCCAGGATAGCAAACTGCAAGTACAAGCATTTGGTGGGTTTTGACACTCCTTCCCTTCTGATGCACAGCCACAACCCTATTGAAAGAGTACCAGAGGGCAGATAGAATCCAGACACGTATTTCCCTGGTGCATATAATTTTGAATTAAGCTGGTGGTAATATGTAGTAAATATTCACTTGGTTGGTTTATTAATAGAGAACAATTTTCCATAGTGGAAAATGTACCATTTTTATCATGGTATGTTAATTATAAGATTTTGGATGCCAGTAAAGATCAGACACAACTTATATTTAGAAAGAGTCTGAATGATTAAGAACATTCCTGTAGCTTAGTTTTTAATCCAGTTTTGGAACAGAGACAAAATCAGTAATGTCTGCTTATTAATAGCTGATTAAAAAATAAGGCATTTTTCTGTGCAATCTGCTCATAAATTAGTTTTGTTTTGTTTTGTTTTTTTTTTAAAAAGGGATTAATTGACATAATATTCAATACACTATCTGTGGAATCACAAGCACACATAAAGATTTCCCTGTTCCCTCTGAATGTTGGTCTGCTCCGGTAAATGGCTAAAGTATAAGCTGGAATGCGTCCCTCTGCTCAGATTTCATCTGTGGTTGCACCACTATCAGTGCTATATTGGTTTCATGTCATACCGTAGAATCATGGAACACACTGGGTTGGAAGGGACCTTTAAAGGCCATCTAATCTAAATCTAGCTGTTTATCTGATTTCTGGTTCTTCCAGACCTGTTAACAAGTGATTCTGTAAAAGGGACAGTATTAACAATTCCTTGTGGATTTCAGAAACTGAGAGTACAAAACTAAGGAAGTTTGTGGAACCTCCTAGACATATGCTCTGTCTAGTCTCGCTGATACAGTTCCATGAAAAGCAGTGAAGCAGACAAGATCTGTCAACAATTATTCATCAAATGCCTGTTTTGTTAAATATTGCATATAGAGTGCCTGCTGAATAATAAGAAGCCAATTCTGGAACTTACTTCAGTGCAATTCAGAGCTACTCCTGTTCAGATTTTAATATCTGGACTTTGAAGTATATTAGACTAAGTTATTATTTTAATTTCATTGCTGCTTTCTACAAGTTTCTATCTAATTAACAATGATTGTGTTATTTGAACAGCTCCTGATTTTTTACCCCATGGAGCAGCTTAGAAGTAATGCTATCGTTCTTAGCAGATCAGTGATTTGTTTTTGTAACTCCTGTGATGAGTACATAGAAATGCAGCTACTTTACTCCAGATTCAGAATTTTTGAAACATAATGCACAATGTGTAAAAAACCTCCTTAGAAAATATTGATGTTTTAAGCATTCTTCAGTTTGTCAGCTCTGGTAGAAGAAACAAAACAGCCAATGAATGTTCTTCCTTAGTGAAATTATAAAAGAAAACACTTTTCACCAATGAATCGTCTTTCCCTGATGAAACAACATATGAGTTTGATCTGGCTGCTGCTACATCAGAGAGAGCAAAAGCTGAGACAGTGCACATTCCTTAATGGGAATTAATGCACAAGTTAAATTGTAATGTTTTCTAAATCACTGAAAGCGCATTTTTAAGGAGCACTTTTAAGAGTCAAAGTCTTACTGAAGCTCCTTGGGGCAGAGGCTGATGCCCTTCAACACTTTTCATGCATCTATACAGGCAGCTTAGCCAGTTCTTTAAACAAGGCTTTAAGATAGATCTGTGATGATCTCTGACTCACTTGCAGTTTCAACGCAGTTGCCAGTACATGTTGGCCTGTTGCTCAAGGCCAGAGGAATGGCCCTCCAGGAAGTGTGGAGCATGTGCTGTTGTGAAAAGGCCTGGGTTCCCAAATACTGGTGGCTGCAGAAATTGGCCATGCCTTTAGTCACATAAAATGTGACACCAGCATGTTCTTTTACTGAGTCCAATCTTTTCAGTGACCCAAATGCAGAACTTCACTTCCAGAGATTTTTCCAGACCTCCAGCTCTTGTTTCTCTAGAAGGCAGGGAATAACAACACTGGGCTAATCAAACCTGGAGCAGCTCTAAGAGCTCTTCAGCTAGAAAGGATAGATATTTGCATTTACTTCAGCTGGCTCCCTGCTCAATTCCTCCATTTCTCAGAGGTGACAGGATGAAGTACTTGCAGACAGTGCTCTTCCATGGCCCTCAGCAGTCTGGCTGTTCTGTTCCATTTTCCCAGGCAATGAGAAGGTGGTTACAAATAACACAGCTTTCCATTAGTTGAATTTGTGGTCTGCAACAGTACTGTAGACTCTGATTTTAACAAAGAGATTTTTGTAATTTATTTCAAATTGGTTCTTATAGTTTCTCTTTCCTCCTCTTAACAAACCAACAACCCTTAAAAAGGAACAACCAGAAAATAAACCAAAACACTAGGAAGGTTTAATAATGTTTTAAAGTTGAGTTAGAAGGGGGGGTTGAAATAGGTTGCTAATGTTAAGTATCTTCTGCCATCAGAAGAAGCTTGAGGAATAGTGCCATGAATCTGTGTTGATTGATCCTGCACATTAGCAGAGAGCAAACCCAGCCCTCTGGAAACAGAGACAGCGGTTTTGTTTTCTTAGATCTAAGAGTGAAGGTTTGGTTCTTCTCCTGTGGTGTTCAAGCTTCTGCTTAAAGAATTCAGTAGCAGATGCAAAACTGGAGCAGCTCTGCCTATAGCAGGAGCAAAATGTACTTCCTCTCCCCATCACCTCCTACCCACCTGGATGCTTTGCACATGGATTATACATCATCTAAGTATTGGCTGCATACACTGGCAATGCACATCCACTTGCTGGCTGCTCATTGCCTTATCCAGGTCATGGGGAGAGTCTCAGGGTGGTATTTGTGTGATATGTATCTTTATATCACATATGTGGTGATATGAAGATACCCACTGTGTTTTGTACACAAGTGAGACATTTCAGGGCATTTTCCAGACTGCTGTAACACTATTTCATGGGTACAAGGGCAGGCTAATTCCTGCAGTGTGAAAAACTTACCATTTTTAAGGAGCCATTAAATGAACAGTAACTCACCAAGAAATCACTGCTTGCCCGTTCTCAAAACCTGATTTTGCTACCATTCATTGCAATGAAAATAATTGTTTCAAAGGATGCAAAACTAGTCTTTGTGTATATTGCTATGGGCTTCCTCTGTGTTTCCAAATAGATCTCTGGCAGTTTCACTGGGACTCTGTAATTGTGTTTGATTAACCTAGACATAATGATACGGAGCTGCAAGATTCTAATGGAGATGAGAATTTTACTTAACAAATGATTTTATCAGGTGCTGGTATGTGTATCTGTATTTGCTGCTTCACTCTCCAGAAACAGAGGTTGGAGAGAATACAAGAGAGGTGTTGAAATAAAATCTAAGAAATGTAACCTCAAAGTACTTCAGAGATGCAGTGAACCATTATGTTCTTCAAACCACAGGCCATACTCTCTCACTGAACATGTTTTGATGGCTCTGATTTACAAATTGTTTGGAAAAAGAGAGGATTGAAGTCCCTGTTGTCATTTGAAACCTTCAGAGTAGTTCACAAAGAAAAGTGACACGATTTTCTAGTCAGACCAGCATAAAGGCAAACGTGCAGCCCTGTAGCAGGAGCTGTGGCTTGAACAAAGCATTGACAGGAATTTGAGAACTGAAATCCTTGACTGGATTATACTGCCATATCCACTGTTTATTTAGACAAATAAGGCAATTAAGGCAAGAAAACACATACCTAAATCTCATTAATTTTAATAAAGGCACACACTTGAAAAGAGTTAAGCAACTAGAGACACTTCACTGATCAGTCTGTTCCAAAGATCATTGCAGTAAGAGGGTCCTTACTCCTGAGTTTTAAAAACAGGCTCAAGCTCTATTCCTCAGTTTTTCCTTCTGACGGGTAATGATAGGGAGTGAAAAACAGAGAACTGTGATGGTTCATAAAAAGTGTAATACAGAACATTATCAGCTGAGATGAAAGTTATATCATGTGTAATGTTTATTGTATGAGCAAGTGGAAATATTTTCCAAATTTTAAATTTCAGCTATGAACTTTGGGAAATTTTTAAATGCTGATGATTTGGTGGAGGGGAATCCATGCAAAACTCTCCATGTGTTGTCTGAATTTAGTTTGCTTGCATGCTTGCTGCAGTTTATGCTTGTCCATTTGTTTTCTTAATTCTTTTCTGGTGTAGAAAGTTTTTAGAATATATGAAACTCAACTATAAAAAGCTCAGTTTTCCATTCATATGTTGATAGCTCTGTTCTGCTTTGGTCTGGAGAATGGATCTGAAAACCTCACCTTTAACATTATTTATCAAAGAACTGCCTAGTGATGCCACCACAGTGTAATAGTCCCAGAATAAATGTTTTGGGGTAGGTTTCCTTACTCTGTTCTCCTGTAATTCATATCTGACATTTTTACCTTATCAGCTCTGCTTAGCGCTAAGTATTGCTGAAAATTAGTCTTTTGAAAATAACATTTGTTTTAAATATGACTATTTTAATTAAAAAAAAAAGGTCGTTTGGGAAATACAACAAAAAGATTAAATGTTGGGTAGGGATTTTTCCTATGATAAAGGTGTTACTTCATGAAAGAAATCCAAAGCTGACAGATGTTGACAGAACAAAGGTCACAAAATTCACCTGTTAGCTTCTATCATACTTTTGGGGAATATTGATTCTCAACTCTGACTGCAGTAATAATACTGGATTTGGTAAGTTCAAGAATGTCCACGTTCTAATACCTATTCAGTAAATCTCTAGAACTGAAATAGTCTCCCATGATTTAGAAAACAAACACATGGACAAAAACAGAAGAGAAGATGTTAATGAGATATGGCCTCAAGGCCTGTATTAAGCAGAACAATAATGCAAGTGAGTGACTACTTCCAAAAATTGCATAATGGATAGTCTGCCTCAGCATAACGAGTTTGACTTCATTGTTTTGTAGTCTAGCTCCTAAATTGCAGTGCTTAATGCCCATCCAGATTCGGCTGCAGGTATAGAAATGTTATTAAATGCTAGTAAGCAGCTCCAAAACAATCACATGCTAATTTGAAACCTGAAGAACAGTTTCACTTGCACTGACTGTACTGTTCACTGTCTTCAGCTGAAACTTCGAACATTTTATGTATCCAGATTGACCTGCCATTTATACATCAGTTTTAAAGGACCAAAGGGATACAGATAAGCACCTTTTCAGCTTCTATTACATATCATTATACACCTGTCAAAACTAACAAGCTGCAACCTGAGGAGGAAAACAGTACTTGAACAGCATTTCATGGTGTTATTTAACTGGTTTTCATACTTACAGTATGAGCTAATGCTGATTTGCACACAAAAAGTTTCTTTTCAAACAGTCATTGCACCTTGGAAATATTTACAAAAATAGGAAAATATCAGAGACGCTGATTTTAAACAAAACTGACTCTGACTTTATTGGTTTCAGTGAAAGATGCATTGAACCTTGATTTTGTCCAGAACTTACTTTAATGACCTCAATGAAAACCAGAGGGTTACTAACAGGGAGGCCATCAAGGAAATGTAGCTACATCCACTGGAACCCCAATGAAAGTTTCCTTCCATAAATAGAGTAATGGCAAAGATCTTGATGACAGAGGAAACAGCACAAAACAGCATAAGAAAAAAAAACATGAAGTTGATACAGTGTATTTTCAGAACAAACTTAAAAAGGAAAAAAATAGATGTCTTAAATCCCTTAGCATCTGTAAACATTAAGAAGACATCACAATTGGGCTAATATCGAGGCAAAGCAGCCATATGAAGTAAATCTACCTGCTTTCCAAAGTAAATCTGCACGATTTCTTGGCCTCTGAGAGCATGAAAAGTAATAGAAAGTAATCCTCTTTTTTTTTTTTTTTTTTTTGTTAAACCCCCCCAAAAGCCCCTTCAAAGTAGGGTGGGCTTTTTTCCCCTCTCACTATGTACAATCTATTTTAAATGACCTATTTAAAATGTTCTGCAGTTATGGTGCTTTTTTTTATTTTCCATGTGAGTGAACAGAAAGGAAATCCCTTGAAGTTGTGGTATGATCTTTTTTTTGTTTGTTTGTTTCTCTGAATTCTTCACACAAGGTGTCTTAAAATAGATAAGACAGGTTCATTACTGATGTCATAATTGTCAGCTTCTGTCATTTCCATCAGTGGATAAAGGTTTCAATGAATATTACTCAGGCACTCCTAGACAGCCTCCCAAACTCTTCCTAAAGCTTTCTAAAACTATCACCTCTGCTGATCTTTCCAGTCACTCAAGCCTGTTCTTCAGTTATTTAATGGGATACATGCTAGGTGGTGTTGTGATATGTCAGATTTTTCTCCTTCATCCTTCTGCAATGCTTCTTACTTTATTGATATGTGAATATCCAAAATCTTTATTGATATATGAATCACTTATTTAATACAACAAGTTTTTCCTTATGTTTAGAGTATGCTGGCTTCAGACTTCTCTGGCAACTTATAATTTCATATGCTGGAGAAGACCTGAAATACTGTATGTCAGAAGAGTATTCAGATCAAACATACATCTTGAAATTAAACAAAATGACATAAGCATTGGCATAAGAGTATTCCAATGAGGCTAGAATTGTCCTTCAGACTACAATGTTTCCATCATTCAGGCATTGGTTTAGACTTCTCATATAAATCTGTCTTTGATTCTTTCACTATTTAGTAAATATGCATCAATGTTTCTTCTGAAAACAAGATTTCATGGACATGTGAAAGGTATCTTTCCTTTTTAAATGTTAAATGTCCCAAGCGTGAGGAAATCCAGTTCTAGTGGAGTAAAAGAACTTTACAGAAGTGAACTTCTCTCCTTTTCTATATAAACCTTGATTAATATTGAATTTATGTGATTGTGAAGCTACAAAAGACATTGTAAAACATTTAACATATGTCGTTGCTCTGTGTTTAGTTCGGTTCATCCTTCCCTCATACCTCCCCCCCATCTCTCTCTCACCCTGTAAGTGGCTGGGTACTCCCCCCATTGATCATACACCAGATTTGACACATGCTGGAGCTATTTATAAGCCAATTCCATTCACTAGTTTATCTGAAAACTAACCTAACCAAAACAAGAAAAAAGCCATCATTTTGAGGTTAGTGAGCTGTTTCAGTGAGGGCCCAATAAAAAGAATGCAGCAAAGCCCTCTGCATGTTTTGCTTAAGCCTTCACTAAGACAAGAAAGATTTTGTTCTGCTGGCTCAGGCCTTGAAGACAATTATGTGAGGCAGCCAGATAGTGAGAGGACATTCCCCTTTCCATCCATGCAGGGTTGAAATTCCTAAAAAGTATGAGACATCCACCTCAGCCACAATCTCTTTCCTGATCATTTTGATACGTTGTCAAAATGTTGTTAAAAGCACACATCTCTTTTTCTGGTTACTGGTTTAACATACCTTCCCTGAAGCCAGTTTATATCAGATCAGCACTGTTTAATCATTAGGTTAAAAAAACTCATTTACTGAAATGGCTGCAGTTCCTACTCTTTCTTGAAAGACTATGTTGCTACATTCCTTTGCAATAGTCTAGAGGCAATAGGAAAGATAGTGTAGGGCCTGCTTTTTAAAAAAAAAAAAAAAACAAAAACAACAAAACAATAATAAAGTCTGGTAGTTCATGGGCCTATGGAGACCTTAATTGAAATTAATAGAGAATGTAAAAGTAGAGGAAATTAGGGCAGCTGTGAAAGAAACCACAGAAGCAAAAGCAGGTTAAAGTGTGCTTGTTCTCTAAATCAAGTGTCGTAAAGTTACTGTCGCTTGTTCTCTAAATCAAGCAACAAGTCTAAAGCACATTATTTCTTGTATATATTCATTCTACTACAGCGGTCTTTCGGCTGATGACCAAAGGAACTGCAGTAGCTAGGGAGTGACTCTACCAGCATGCGAAAGACAAGAGTAGCCAGCAATTTGCTCTGTGCTAATTCCCCGTCCCGCATTGTCACCAGCTTAAACTTCAGCAAAACTAAAGTATTTGTTTTTCATTTTAAAGATTGAATTACAATTATTTTATTCATTTTTATTCACTTTTATAGTATTTTTATTGTAAGATACATTTTTGAAATTTCTAAAAAATAAAGTAAGAGACTTTTCTTCTTGCAGGTAGTTTAATGAGGGGGTTACAGCATTGACCTTTACACATGTGAGAAGCCCAGCTTAAGTCTATGAAATTCCAGAAGGTGATAGTCTCACCTGTGAGGAAAATGTGGAGGAGTGAGAACTTAAATTAGAATTTTCTAAATTCGCATTCTATTAATGTCAAGTGACTTCAGCCTCATAATTGGAAGCCTAACAGGTATGGTATTCAGAGCATAAAAGGTTTCCCCTGCTCTACTGTTGAATACAAAGTTATTAGGAGCAAACAAAGAAACAAGCCTTATAACACAATATTTCCCCCTCCTTATTAGAGTACCTCTTTACTTCCTATCATCCATCATTTCCAACCACAGTCAAATTTCTTTAAATTTTCTCTGCAGTTCATGGGCATAGTACTTTTATTCAGTTAATAGGCCGTTCACTCAGGGAGGATGAAGTGTTATTTCATGATTCAATGTATTCAATAATGTCAAAGTTTTCTAGCACAGAGTCCTTATTCTAAATATATTTCTCTTCTTGAAAAATCAGTTTAGTGAGCAGTTTCCACAAGAGACTTGTGTAGGACAACAGCAGTTGCTTCTAGGTTTTTCATTTAACCTTATATTGTACAACTTTTGTGGAAAAATACCCCAGGTACATTCTTCATCCATTATTTTTTTAATAATGTTTTTTCTCATCTGATTTCACACTTTTCCTTGACTCAACGGGCAAGAGGATAGGCCAGGCTTGGCTTTAGCTTCTGACAGTGAGCTGGAGGGTGAACAACCCCTGAGTAAATGAGCAGAGAAAGAAAATAAGTAAAGCACTGAACACCTTGCAATTTAGTGAAATTAAAGATCTACCCACTGTGGCCTCACAGTAAAATCTGGCAGGAGTAATGTTATGGACCTGGACATCCCCACAGGTTGAGTCTACAAAGAGAATTAGTCAGAAGATATGCTACCAGTAGTATGCCCACTTTTTCAAATGTTCAAGAAAATGACTCATTGCAAATGAGCAGGAAAAGATGGAATGAAAAATCCCTGCTAATCCCTGTTGAAAGGATGCATACATTTCAATGTTTTCTCAGGTGATGCCTTCCTCAAGCAAGTGACGGGTTACTTGTGGCACATTGAAGAGGACTCCTCAATAAAGTGGAGTAAGGTGGAAATAGTACAGAGCCACACAGAGACATATATCTGACTGTATTTCTTCCACTTTATTTAGCACAGTATTCTATCACATTGGTTCTGTCTTCAGTGTATTACAGACTTGCACTGTTTCCTAACATATTGTACCTTTAGAAGGATGTGAGGATTCGCTCTAGTACGTAGAGTTTTCAAAGATGCTGTTCCTCCCCTTCTTCTGACTGATAGTGTGACAAAATACATAGAAGATGGGGACAACAGGTGGAGTTTTGCCTTATTTTTTTTTGTCCTCAAAACACTATTTCATATCAATTGAAACCCTATTATAAAGCAGCGCTGCACAGCCATTGCTGTATTCTGCTGTGTTGGATGTTTGCTGAGTATGGCAGTTGTTACTGATGTATCTGGGAGCAGAAACATGCTGTAGACTTGTTAAACAGAAATTGTTTAACCATGGAAACTCCTGAAACAGAGCCCACACAAACCTTTGCTTTCCTATTCAAAGAATTGTTAACCAGCTTTCCATGTATTCAAACAAAAGAGGTTCTGCTCTACCTGGGCTCTATGTGAAGGGCCACACCATTAACTTTGGGCTATACTTACCATTCTTTGAAAAAAGGGAGAAGTAATATGTAGTGGTTCCATAATAACTATAAAAGAGACCAAAGTGATCTCCATTAATTTCTGGATTCTTTTTATCTGGCATGAACCTTCTCAAACAGAACACCCAAATACATTTGTGTGCACACTGCTTCTTTCCCAGGTGTGTTCTGGCGGTTGGGTACATAAGGCTTGCTCACAGCTGGCCAGTACAGATATTGGCACATGAACAGGGAAAGCAAGTCCCCATGCTGGTCACAGCAATTTCTTCTCTAGGTCTTCTGATTTCAAGAGTTGCAGGTGTGTGAGTATCAGTATCCAGGGTTAGTTCAAACTGTCAGGGACTAAGTCTTATTTCATTTTCAGGATGACAAGAGAGAAACTGGAGAGAGAGCAGAAAAGTGCAACTCAGTACCTTTAGGATACCCATGCATCCATAGGTAGTATAAAGGTAGGACATTGTCAGTTGTATGAAAGACGCCTCTTCCCACCACTTATGTGTACACATGCAGCCTGAGTTCAGATACCGCATCTTAAATTGTACTTGGGAATGCCCAGGATAAATAGGGTGTTTAGCTCCTGGTTTCTATCAGTTCATTTCTCACTCAGAAAATCACTGTGGATGAAAAAACAAAGCAACTTATTGCACAGGACTCGCCTTGACTTCAGCTGAAGTTCTATTTGCATGTATGCCAAACAGCTTAAGGAAAATCTTCTCCAAGCTTTCCTGCTGTGAGCAGTAGATTCAGCATCTTGACTGGCTTCTGCATTTGGATGATTCTGTTACCTGGCAGAGTTTGAACACACAGTTTCAGTCTCAAGCTCCTGCATCAGTCCGGAAGTAAATTAGGAGAGGTAAGTGAACAAGCATGTCTGTGGTTAGAAGAAAAGTATCGTTTTAGGAACCCTCCCAAAAATGTGAAAGGAAACAAAATATAGATAGGTTTCTGTAACTTTCGAGCAGATTGCACGATGGATTTCTGTAGCCAAGAGTAAAAGTTACATTTCTCTTCCAAGATCTTCTACTTGGATATGGTAATGACATTACTGATGAGCAAATTTTATCATTACTTGAATACTACCATGTGTGTGTCTCCTTGGGTGGGAAGTAGCAATTCTCACATTTGTACTTTTTCCTCAGATACCTCTCTTTGCAGAAAATCAGGTTACTAATCTATCTGCTTGTTAGCCTTTGCTCTCCTTTTGCTGAACTGAAGAAGGAAAAATACACGTGCCTGTGGCAAACAACAGGGAAAAAATCAAAGCATATGAATGAGGTTCCATCACAGCAAGAAACATAAAAAAGTGCTGGATATTACAATAATGGGCCTAAAGTAATTTTGTAAATTTCAGGGAACCAAGCCAGATAATCCAACTTGCCCTTTCTGTCTCTGCTGTCTTCCAACTACTATCTACCATCAGGTTAGACAGAAAATTTCTACTGATGGTGACAGAACTTCCAGCCAGATCTCAAAGAAAGGGGTATAACCAAGTGATTATAGGATGTAACCCCCTAAAGTGATTTATTCATTAAGCACGTCATCATCTTGGATCACAGTCTTGACCTTAAGCTTGTGCTTATGTTATACTTTAAAATTATTCTCAGTTTGGTTTGGGTTGTTGTCCTGACACGAGTCTAAATCTGAGCGAGTTTGACATGTCGTAGGTTAGGAAAAGTAGTTTAGAAACCACCCAATTGGTCAAATAAGAGTTGGAGGAGGAGTTATTTTTTGCAGCTGCAAATTAGAAATAAACATAAAAATACGACATACTAAAACCCTCATAATAACATAGTGTTGCATAACTAAGTTTCCTTCTCAAGTAAGTTCTATAACACCATAAACATATGCCATTGTTAATAACCACTTACAATAGCAACATCAGGACTTACTTAGTTACAGTGCAATTTCAGCTCCCTTAAATACTCATTTCATGGCTTACTTGGTTAAAATATGATATTTTATTATGCTCCTTGTTTGATTTCTATTTGGTCTATAAGCAGTTGTTTGATTGGTGGTGGGAATAGCGATCTGTCTTTGATACTGTCTATATGCTGTTTCACCTAACACCCAGTTTAATGTAGCGGGTTGAAAAACTGGTACCTTGATCTTTACATGTTTCTGTCCCTGTTGTTAAAACAGACTTATAAACCAGGTATCTTCCTAAATTAATTTTATTCTAGACCTTTGGTCACTATTCCATCAGTTTATTTAAATAGAGTTTGAAAAATTCAGCTTACACTGCACACGAATCCTTCTAAACTGGGCCCTTTATATACATGCATTCCCTTTTATGTGAGCAGTACTTTGCTAATGGTTCAATAATTGAGTTTACATTTTAAAGACTTCAGTTTTTAATTGGTTGAATATTAATCACAGATCACTTTCAGTTCTGTTGTGATGTGCAAATTATTGATGTCTCAGCTGCATTTGTTTTCAGGTATCAGTCTACTCGCATAATGCAAAATAACATTCAGCAATTATTTCAATTAGATGCAGTAAATCTTTGGAGCAAGCTATTTATTCCATTTCTGTAAATGAAGAAAGCAGTTGCTCTTTTCCATTCCCTGATGTTTTTACTGCCTAGAGCTAGCACTTAAAATGGGTATGTGTGCACCACGTAAACAGTTTTCTAACTGTTAGCATCCACAGTAAAGGACAAGCAGTTGAACTCCCCTTGCAAGATTTCATTTGGTTAACTGACTCTTCTGACTTGGAAAAAAGATGTCACCTTGTTTGGAGGTATTAGTTACCATTTTAAAGTATATTATGAGAGGTAAACAGGAGTTCGTAATGAGCAGAATCTGTTTTGCACAAGTGCATACCACTAGCGAATTATTTTTCATCAGACTGCAGCTGTTACCTAAGCAGAGGAGGAATTTCACCTAACCACAAAGAATGAGATACACAAGTAACTGTGTTGTTTTAAGAACGTGTCGGGTATGTCTCCTCACAGCGATTTTGTTCCATAATTGCAATTCACATTAAATGCAGCAAATGTTACCATCCTGCCCACTCAGTTTCCACCTCTACTTTTGTTTCAAGAGCGGGGGGGGGAGACGACACTCGTCAGTAAAGATGAGGGGAGAGACCTTTCTTTTCCTCCCTTCCCCCGCCTTGCTCTCTCAGCCGCGGTGCTAAGGGGCGCGCACCCGCCGCTGGGCGAGCGAGCTGGCCCCGTCCCGTCTCTGCCCCGAGCTGCACTTGTAGCTGCTCCGCGCCGCCCATGGCGGCCCCACGGCGCCCGGCACGGCACCGGGGCCCCGCCACTCTCGGCGCCCCGGAGGGCTCCTCCCGCCCCTCCGCGCCCTCTTGAGCTCCGCAGGGGCGCAGCCCGGCATCTCCTTGGGAGAGGTAACAGCTGCGCGGCGCGACTCCAGGGGTGCGGAGAGGTTTTGGTCGCGATGCGCTGGCATTGCTCCCCCGGAGCGGAGTCTTCTTCCCCTCCAAAGCAGCGCCCGAGCGCTCGGTGCGTGCGTGCATATGTGTGTGCGTGTGGCGAATGGGAGGGGGTTCTCTGCGTGCAAGGGGTGGGCGAGAGCAGTGCGATGGGAGCGGGTGCCCGTGTGCAGAGGGATCTTCTCCCCGTATGTGTGCTGGGGACCGCGGTTTTGGGGCAGGGCTCAGCGAGGCGGTTGCTGCATGCGGCGGAGCCCGCCGGGGTACTGCAGCGCCGGGCTTCTTCTCGCTCCGCGCGGCCAAGGGTGCTTGCCCGGCTGTCCCCGCCGCTCGGTGCCTGCGCGGAGCTGCCGGACGGGGAACCTCGCTGGGAGAGCGGTGGGCGCAGCGGAGAGGGGCCGCGGAGACACCGGCAGCCGAGGTAGGGAAGGTGCCGGGCTCGCCGCGGAGCGCCGCCGGGAGCATCGTCGGGGGCATCGCCGGGGGCGGCCGGCCGCCCAGCCGGGCGTGTGAGTGCGGGCAAGGAGCGGGGCGGAGCGGGGCTGCGGTTACGTTGGCGTTTTAATTTAATTATTCCTAAGGTTTTGTTTTCATCACTGTTATTTTAAAGGCGGGGGGGGGGGCGGGGGGGTGGCGGCGGTGACGGGGCGACAGTGGCTTCCTGCCGGAACCTCTCTGCCATCGTGGTCGCCTCTCCCTTCTAGCCGGCCGCCTCCCGGAGCCCCGGGCCAGCGGCACCCGGCGCAGCGCTGCCCGCTCCCTTCCTTCCCGCAGGCGAGCGGACGGACTGGCGCCGGGCAACCCGGATAAGCCAGTGGAAATGTGGGAGGGACAGGGGGGCAGGATCTGCGCAGTGGGGCTGGGGGTGTGTAAATGTGCTGCGGGCTGGACTTTGCAAAGGTGCCCGGGGGGGGACGACGGGGGGGAACGGGAGGTCTTGGTAGCATTTGGCTGCGGGGACCACGGTTGTGCCTTGTTACAAAAGGAGGGTGTAAGAGATGCTGGGCTGCATCGCCGCGCTGTGTCTGTTTCTAGCCGGCATGTGCGTGCGGTGTGTGCGCGCCCGTGTTCCTCTTGCCTTCCCCCGCCGGGAGGCAGAGGGCGACGGGGCGCCCACGACAGAGGGGAGCCGACACCAGCCGAGCCGGTTGCGGCAAATACTGCGGTAGAGCCGGCATTCCTGGACAGGCAGGGCGACCCGCCGCCAGCCCCGGGCAGGTCCCGCGGCGAGCCCAGTCGACAGCGGCCGGCGCCCCGGAGCTGAGGAAGAAGAGGGGACTCGAGCGTGGGAGAGGCAGGGACAGTGGGGGACGGAGCTCGGGGAGGGGAGGAGGTGGAGCGCTGGGAACGCGGGGGCATCGCGCTGCCCTGTGGGCTCATTCCTCGCGGCCAGGGTCGGGAGCCTGCGGGGATCAGCAGCGGCTGCTCCGCTCCCTCTTCACCCCATGGTCCCTCTCTGCGGCCTCTTTGACTCTTTGCCCCCTTCAGCTACCTCTTCCAGTCTTCCTCCCTCGCTTCCTCTCAGCTTTCCCTCTCCCTCTTCTTGTCCTTCTGTCCCCCCTTCCTTCCTTCCTCCTTGCTCCGCTGCCCACCCTTCCAGGTCCCCCGGCACATCCTCCC
Organism: Neopsephotus bourkii; assembly: GCF_033783945.1. Taxonomy (NCBI): domain Eukaryota; kingdom Metazoa; phylum Chordata; class Aves; order Psittaciformes; family Psittacidae; genus Neopsephotus; species Neopsephotus bourkii. The sequence continues at coordinate 2,043,317 of NW_026901363.1, read as the reverse complement.
CTCCCTGCGGCTCCCTCCAGCCTGATTCTCCTCCCTCCAGCTGGCTCTTGCTTTCTCCACTTCCACCCTGGCTCCCTCCTGCTAGCACAGTGGCTTCCCACAGCAGGAAGGAAATGAAGGAATGAAAGGGACAAGTTGGGAAATGGGAGGAATGGGGAAGGTGGGGGAGCAATGTATTGATTATTGACTGATTTTTATTTCGTTTTCTTTTTTTTTAAAAAAAAAAAGCTACCTTGTAACTCAAAGAAAAAGCTGTGGCTCCAGTTCTGTGTTAAAAAAAAAAAAAAAAAAAAAGGGGGTAGCTCAGCTGGCCTGTCTATATGTGGAGGGTTCTTGAAAGCCACCTCTGTATCAGTGCAGGGAGAAAAGCAAACTACATAATATTAATTAAACAAAAGAAAAAAGTTCTTAGGTTTCAGTAGTTTTGAGCTGGTGAATTGACTTTGTTTTGCCCTGCAAGTCAGGGTATTGGTGTTATTCCAGGGGATGGAGCTGTATACCTGTGCTTGCTTCTTCCATAGCTGTGTGCTTCCACTGGGTACCAAGCTGATCTTGTTTTGCGGATAGTTCATTGTATTTCTGCAATGAGTTTGACACCTATTTTTTAAACTATTTATAAAAAGTGACAGAAACTATGTGTGTGCATGTGTGTGTACCCTTTGAGTGAATCTCACTTTTATGGCAGTGATAATCTGTATGTGTTGATGCTATAGATACATACATTGAGTACTGACATTGCTTTTTGTGTCTGTGCCTTCATCCTTTCTATATTGTGCTATCTCAACCCAGATATTTGGGCATGCATAACATCAGCATGTGTGTTTAATATCCCTGAAATGCACGGCAACATATGAGCAGTGCAGGATTGAGGAGAGTAAATATGCATAAAATTGGAATCTCCTTTGGTTATTTTACTTTGTTAGTTATGCATGCTTGGCATGTACAAGAGAGAGAGAAGTATATTTGACAGACCTCAGAGTTATTTGTGTTTGTCTACAGAAATTTACATGCCATATTTGAAATCATTCTAGCTCCCATGTATTTGTTTGGTTGTTAAAATCTTTCATGTTATTTTAAATTCAGTGCTTGTACTTTATCTATAATCCTTGGCAGGTACAGTAGCTCAGTGCTATACAATTTTTAACCCAAATGATGTTTTGGAACAGTGAGAACTGAAAAACGTTTTCTTTTTTCTTTCCTTCTTTCTTCTTTAGATCCTTTATCTTTGTTCAGGAGCCTAAGGTTGCTTGCTGATCACAAGAAGATGTTTCTGTGGCTCTTTCTGGTTCTGTCATCTCCAGTTTCTTCTACAACTGCAGATGCTGATATATCTGTGGAAATCTGCAATGTTTGCTCCTGTGTGTCAGTTGAGAATGTACTCTATGTCAACTGTGAGAAGGTTGCGGTCTACAGACCAAATCAGCTTAAACCACCATGGTCTAATTTTTACCACCTCAACTTTCAGAACAACCTGCTAATTATTCTATATCCAAATTCCTTTCTTAATTTTACATACGCAGTGTCCTTGCAACTGGGTAATAATAAGTTACAGAACATTGAGGGAGGGGCCTTTATGGGTCTTAGTGCATTAAAACAGTTGCACTTGAACAACAATGAATTAAAGATTCTCCGAGCTGACACTTTCCTTGGCATAGAGAACTTGGAGTATCTCCAAGCTGACTACAATTTAATCAAGTTTATTGAACGGGGAGCCTTCAATAAGCTTCACAAGCTGAAAGTCCTGATTCTTAATGACAATCTGATTTCATTCCTTCCTGATAATATTTTTCGATTTGCTTCTCTAACTCATCTGGATATACGAGGGAATCGAATACAGAAGCTTCCATACATTGGAGTTTTAGAACACATTGGCCGAATTGTTGAATTGCAGCTGGAGGACAACCCCTGGAATTGTACTTGTGATTTGTTGCCTTTGAAAGCGTGGCTGGAGAACATGCCCTATAATATCTACATTGGAGAAGCTATCTGTGAAACACCCAGTGACTTGTATGGAAGGCTGCTGAAAGAAACCAACAAACAAGAGCTGTGCTCCATGGGGACAGGGAGTGATTTTGATGTGCGCATTCTGCCTCCCTCACAGCTGGAGCCCAGTTACAGCACACCTAATGGCCACACCACTCAAACATCAGTGCACAGATTAGTCACAAAGCCGCCAAAGACTACAAATCCTTCAAAGATCTCGGGGATAGTAGCAGGCAAAGCACTGTCTAATCGCAATCTCAGTCAAATTGTATCTTTCCAGACCAGGGTGCCTCCTTTAACTCCTTGTCCAGTCCCCTGTGTTTGCAAAACACATCCTTCAGACTTGGGATTAAGTGTAAATTGCCAAGAAAGAAATATAGAGTCAATGGCAGAACTCATTCCAAAACCATTAAATGCCAAGAAGCTGCATGTAAATGGCAATTATATTAAGGATGTGGACACTGCAGATTTCATGGAGTTCGAGGGGCTGGATTTGCTACACTTAGGCAGCAATCGGATTTCCCTGATCAAAGGGGAAGTTTTCCGCAACCTTACAAATTTACGGAGATTATATCTCAATGGCAATCAGATAGAGCGTCTGAGCCCAGAAATGTTTGCTGGCCTCCACAACTTACAATATCTATATTTGGAATACAATGTTATCAAAGAAATCCTAGGAGGCACCTTTGACTTAATGCCAAATTTGCAGTTGCTCTACTTGAACAACAATCTTCTACGAAGCTTGCCAGCGTACATATTTGCTGGTGCACCCCTTGCTAGACTGAATCTGAGGAACAATCATTTCATGTATTTACCTGTAAGTGGCGTTCTTGATCAGCTGAAATCCCTTACACAAATTGATTTGGAAGGTAATCCATGGGACTGCACTTGTGATTTAGTTGCTTTAAAACTGTGGCTTGAAAAGCTAAATGAAGGTATTGTGGTGAAGGAATTGAAATGTGAAACACCTGTACAGTTTGCAAACATTGAACTTAAGTCTCTGAAAAATGAGATCCTCTGTCCTAAACTTTTAAACAAGCCATCTGCTCTGTTCACTAGTCCAATGCCCGCTGTTACTTTCACAACACCACCAGGACCAGTTCGGAGCCCTCCTGGTGGCCCAGTTCCGTTGTCCATCCTAATCTTAAGCATATTAGTTGTGCTTATTTTAACAGTGTTTGTTGCTTTTTGTCTTCTTGTTTTTGTGCTTCGGCGCAACAAAAAACCAACTGTAAAGCATGAAGGGATTGGAAATCAAGAATGCAGTTCTATGCAACTGCAGCTAAGAAAGCACGATCACAAGTCAAACAAAAAGGATGGACTAGGTGCAGAGGCCTTCATTCCTCAGACAATTGAGCAGATGAGCAAAAGTCATACCTGTGGCTTAAAAGAGTCTGAAACAGGCTTCACGTTTGCTGACCCACCAGGGCAAAAAGTCATTCTGAGAAATATTAATGACAAGGAGAAAGATTTGTTGCATGCGGATACCAGAAAAAGACTTAGCACAATTGATGAACTGGATGAGTTATTCCCTGGGAGGGATTCCAATGTATTTATTCAAAATTTTCTTGAAAGTAAAAAAGAATACAACAGCATAGGGGTCAGTGGCTTTGAAATACGTTATCCAGAGAAACTACAAGACAAAAAAAACAAGAAATCTCTAATAGGTGGTAATCATAGTAAAATTGTAGTAGAACAAAGAAAAAGTGAATATTTTGAACTAAAAGCTAAACTTCAAGGTTCACCTGACTACCTACAAGTCCTTGAAGAGCAAACAGCTTTGAATAAAATATAGGTAATACAATCTTATCACCTACAGAGGACATTTATTTAATGATGAAAGTGCCTTTTGTTGACTTTTAACTTCCAAATACTATACTATATTGATAGGCATAGAGGCAGGTGTGTCCAAGGGTGTCTTGATTAACTGTAGCTGCATATGAATTTTCAAGTAGAGGAGAATTTCCTTAATAGATTTTACTACATAAAGCTCATGCCCCATGGAATCCTGTGAGGATACTGCAAACTCTATTGCCAAAGGGATGCTTTATACATGTTACCCTGAATTTAACCTCAAGAGGCATATATGTTTTGTACCTTAAATGCAAAACTATCGTCTCCTTGTGATTTGTTAGAACAAACACAAGAAACCTGGTACTGGTATTTGTACCTCAGCTGGGTCCTTCATCCTGCACGTGGATTTAAATTGGTGGAACTGGAGTAATCCCTTGATCTGTGGTTTTGTAATGGCACTGTTTAAAGAATATCTGGAAAGTAACAAGCATGCAAAGAGAGAACATTTGATAGTATGTGTAAATTGGTTACATTTATGGCCTGCATTTTGAAACCACTGGAATTATAATGTTCAATTGTGCAAATATTTGTTTAAAATATACCATGCATTACATACCTATGAAATAAATTTGACCACTTGAAGCATACATGTCTATACAAAAAAATTAAAAAGAAAAAAAAAGAAAGAAATAGTTCAGCCTGACTTCTGCAGTATTTGTGGCATCTGAAGAAAATACTTGGTGTTTATGCAGAATCTGTTATAAGACTCATCTCCAATTAAAACTAGAGTTCCTTCTCAGTTAAATGAAAAACTTGCAACCCCAACAGGTTGTCCAGAATTGTCAAAATGCTTACTGTGTGAGCGTAGCAGAAATTATTTTTATAATATAGTTCATATTTATGAAATACTTTGTATACTAAATAGGAAAAATATGTACTCCTTAATATGTATTTAATATGCCTGACTTGTTTTCCTGATCACAATGCATTAATCATTCAGTATAAATAAAACCAGAACAATATACCAAACAGAAACTGAAGATGTATAGAATTATCAAGAATTAAGGGATCAGATATAATAATAATAAAATTGTTCTGTACTATTCTTGTGAAATTAGCATATTATCTTATTTCAGATTTGTTACCAATGGTGCATTTTAAAATAGGTTCATTAGTTTTTTAGTATTGTGTCTGAAGCAGTTATTTGTCATCACGTGTCTTGCTTTTCAGGGTTCTACAGCATAATCTAAGTAGTTTTCACTACAGGTATTATCAGGAATTCATGGTAGGGGTAATGTTTTAATCGTATATGCATAAGTTTTATGTTCTTACCTGTCTGGCTGCTGTCTGTCAGGAAAAAAATAACTGGTTAGAGAGTGAACAATATGGCAAATCACGTCTATTTAAAACCACAGTGTAAAGCTAATACAGTGGTCTCAGTTCAGAGTATTATGTAGCTGATATCTAGAGAGCAAAAACTTGCCCTTGTGAAAGCTGAATCTGAATAGCTAGGGATAAATAGCAATCAGGACAATGGAAAATCTCCACTGTATCTCACTGATAGATGGCACCTGGAGATGAGAATGAAGATCTATTGGTAAAATATCATACAGCAAATCTATACTATGAGATTAACAAAAGTTTTTTTACTTGAAAAGAATTTTTTTTTTCATTTGTTTCAATGAGCTTTGGATAAGCAGCTCTATCTCCTTTGCTTCCAGACCTTCTCCCCTGCCCCTTTTAAAATCAATATGTAAATCAATTAAGATTACTAGGATACAAACATGAATGTTTTTCATTAATTTGGAGCTAGCAAATATTACAGCAAGACCCAATAATGATGTTGAGGAGAAGGCTGTGTCAGCTATTTCCATTATAAACCTCTAATTTCAGGGCTTTATGATACTGCTGTGAAATTTTTATTCTGGAAGGACACTTGGCAAACAGCCTGCAGTGTATTTTTAGCAAGGTTTACATAAAAGAAAAAAAAAAAACAACAAACCCAAAGCACTGCTTCTTTATTTAAGAAAAAGCAAAACAAAATATCCGTTTTCTATTTTCAAACATTTGTTTATGCTCTTGTAACTTAGAGGGGTTTATTTTTTTTTCCATACTACAGTGGAGTATGTACAATGTCATACTATGTACATGACTTCAGATAATAAAATTATAACAGATAAATTAATGACCGAGTTTCTTTCAAGAAGCTGCTGCTATCAATGTGCAATAAGTGACTTCAGGATTTCATAGGGATTTTCAGGACATGGACACTATATACATACACTTTTCTAGCGTAAGTTCTTGGTTGACCAATGATGCAATACATATCCAAGGCTTGAAAAAGTACATTTGAGCTTATTGTGTTAAGAGTCTGTGAATTAAGGAGTGTTAAAGATGCACTGACATGATAGACTACAATGGCACCACCAATAGGTTAAGAATAATGGGTCACTGTGCCTACTCTGCACAGTGCTGCTTAGCTTGAAGTATGTGTCCAGGTTCACTGGGATTTGCCTTGCATAAGGGTTCTGACACACTTCAGTGCATTGGCAGTCTGTCATGTCCCATACCCTTCTCTGCAGAGCCACGTGTTAAAAATATTAGAAATAGCAAATAAGGTAATACTTTTAAGTGATGTTAAAACTGATGTGCTTACGACTTGTGTTGATCTGAGCTAAAAGATAATGATAAATGATCATACCTTCCTCAGCAAAAAAAAAAAAAAAGAGGTGTTTGGTTTGTTTTATGGTGTTTTGTTTCAGGTTTTGTTTGTTTGTTTGGTTGGTTTGTGGTGAGGTCTTTTAATTACTGACCAAAGGAGGAACTGTTATGCTGTACCATTACACTGCATCAGAATTTCCTGCTCATTGAGGTCCCAATCCAGTAAAGCATTTAAACTCAATCTAAATCATGTGCAGAGGTACTATTCATGAACTAATCAAACAATATGCCCAAGAGTGGGGCTTAGGTAGAGTTTTTCATTGACAAGCCGGTTCAGAGACATTGTATATAATACATAGTGCACAGTGACTTTTGGGATTACGTAGTTGAGTGTAGGTTCGCCAGCATCAATAAAGGTTGTACAATCTGGACTTTCCTGTATAAATCGTTCCAGAGTGGTTTACATATATGACGCAATATATAGGCATAATAGTGTGAGTGAAGAATGCAGAAGTTGGCAAAACACTCTGTTTCTCTGAAATTGTTACCTTGAATGACAACCTTAATGTCAGTTTATCTCCTCCATGTTTTGAAACAGTGTTATGTGTCTGCACAGCAGTTTTATTGTAATGTCCATTCAAATCTATAGTCAGTCTATCTGGGAAGGTAACTTAGGATGTGGCTTAACAGATCTGTTCATTATATTGGTTTGAGTGGCCATGCTTGTAAAATGGCTGTTAAGACCCATAGACTAAATCAGTGAAGGCGTTAACATTATCTGTTTTCTTCATTGTATTATAAAGAAGTTTCCATTTTTAAATAAAATCAATAAAGTGTAATCATTTCCCTGAAAAAGAAAATATTTGTGCAACTTTATCAGAAAGGAACTACCATGGTACAAGAACACAAGACCATTAAACAATTTATATTTTGCATTTACTGTTCAAGATTGACAATAATATAGAAACCTAGGATAAAAATCTTAAATAAGATGATTTTTTTGAAAGATGTAATAACAATATAAATTATAAAAGGCATGGCCTTGTGAACAATGTTAACAAATGTTTCGGAATTAATGAAACACATCCAGAACTTGATAATATCTGTAATATCTTTTGCATGATTTGTACATTGATGCTGTATGAAATGAGCACAGTGAGATTTTATTTTTTGTTTTGTTGCATCCAAAGAGTTAGGAAGGAAATACAAGAGGAATGCATTTATAATCACCCTATTTTGGAATAAAGAAAACAAGATGTTTTATCCTGTTTCAATCATTAGTATTCTAGGTTAGTTTATGATTAAGATAGTTATAACATCCAGTCCAATGTAAAACACAGAAAACCATTGTTTATTAATTTTGTTTGCCTTCAGCAACATCAAAATATTAACCAGCATTGACTTCAAAAGTTGTATGCAATGTTAATAAAATTGTTTGGTACTATTGTATTTCTGAAACTAGACTTTGTTAAGTGCCTGTAATACTCTTTTTTGGATCATTTCTATATGGATGAAAGAGAATCTGTAAAATTTTAAACAGTAATGTTTTCCAATCACCTTGACAATTTAGTTTTTATGAAAGTTTTTCCCATCCTCTGTTGTCTAAAAAATCCTCCTTGCCTTTGTTATACAAATAGATCCTCCAAAGGCAGTGAAATTTTATTGCATTAGTAACATAAGCAGAATTTAGTTTTTAGTTGGATTCTGAGATCTTCAACACTGAAGTTCAAAGAGGAGCAATAATGTAATGCTAGGGGCATTTGTTTTGATTTGGTTCCCTTCTCATTAATCATTTTGAATAAGACAATTTTTCAGAGGAAAGGAAAGATAGTTTGTCCTTAGCAAAAATAAAAATACCAATCTGTGTATCATTTCGATTGGTTAGGGTAGCTTTATAAATGAAAGTTGAAAAGACGTCTTTAGGTAATTTTAACTTCCAGTTTTAGATTTTGTAGTAAAAACGTTTCACAAAGATTCTTAAAAAACTCCATGGGAAGGGAGAAAAGCAGGAACAGAATTACATCTAGGTTAAATATTCCCTGTCATGGAGGAGTTAACATGCATTATAGTGGTGGTGAATGAGAATTAGAATGTGGTACAGACTGGAAAATCAGGACTTGATATGGGTTTTTTTTACTGCCAGTTGCAGTGTAACTTCAGAAGCAAACCTACAGCATTAATTGAAAAAGGCCTATGTATATATTCATAAAATTTCTTTCTATAGAAAAACTTGAGAATCAAGCATAAGTACTCATGTTTTGAAAACAATATGCATGCACCGATTTCCTGAATGTAGACGAACTTGGCAGTTTTATGTTAATATGTTTTTTCATTATTTAGTCTTTATATTGTACTGCAATTCATTCATCCTTATGTACTCTGATTGTTGCTGTGTTGAAAAATAAAAATAGGAATTTTAAAGCTCAGGGACAAACTCATCTCAGAAGTTTACTGGGGGAAATGTAGACTAACTCAACAAACTTCAATGGAATCAGATCAACCTTACCTTAGTGAACATAAAAGTAGAAAGTTACCGTATTAGATGAGGAGCTGATCTATCTGTCACTGAAATAAAAAATAAGGATTTTTTTACTTGAAATAAAATACAATCTTGTGGTTTGCTCAATTGTTTTGTGTGGTAAACCTGTTAGTAGATTGAAATAACCATAGGGTAGAATATAGAGTAGATGCAGTTCTGTGTTCTTTTGGTGTCAGTGGAACTCTGCAAGGATTCAAGAGCTGTGGGCATCTTGTAGATGTACTGTGGATAGAGAAATTTTGCTGGTTGAATACATAGACTTGACATATATATGGCAAAATAAAAGTGCTATCTTAACGATACAATTTATTTTCTCCCTGTAATGTTCTTCTTTCTCATTAAGTAGGGACTTTATTGCAACTATCTTTACTTTGTTGTTAGTCACATTCATGTTCATTAATAGTACTTGAGATTATTTATTTATTTAATTATTTATTGTCTGAAAACGGTTTATTTTGGAAAGTCTGTTAGTTTTAAAATACTGGTCACTAGTAGCAAACTGATGCTGTATTATATTATTTTTCATTCTCTTGCTGTGAATTTTTATAGTGTAAATAATTTTTTAAAAGCATAAATAAGAGAGAAGGAAATGTCACCTGGCTGGTACTAAATTAGAAATTTTTTGTATGTGTGCATGTGAAGGCTTAAAATGCTGTAAATCAACTCTGATGGGTATACAAATGTTACGTCATTGTCCCTTTGGTCTTCATTTAACCAGAAATCAAAAGGTGATCTCTATATAGTTGAGCAGTCATTTTGCATATGTACGGTAACAAAGAAGTCTTCCTCAGTTTCCCTCATCCACGAGCATTTAATTTCTTGATTTAATGTAATTTCCTAGAAATGTTTGCACTATGACCTTCCAGGCCATCCTTCCACTTGGTGCTGTCACTTCATTTTCAGTGTGCCCAGTCCCTTACAGCTGAATGTTTGTCTAGACCTTGATTAATAGCTGTTTCCAAAGAGGTGAAGTAGGATTTGTCAATTTACAAGTAGCCTGTACACTATAAAAGGTAAATTGAAGAAGACTGTCCTGGATGGTTTCTGAGCCATGTTAGATGATGTATGATCCAAAAGAGAGAGAGGAATAAGAAATGGTTTAAGCTTCTGTTAGGAACATTCACACTGGGCTTTTGAAGAAGGACAGTCATGGCTTTTCATGACTGTAAGGCGTATTGGTGTGAAGTAAATGCTATTTAGTCAATTCAATTCTGACAGTCAGAGTGTGGGCTACATCCTGCAGACATTTACACCCACTTACATAAGCTAGGTTTTAGTGTCTCTATTCAGTGAAGAAACTTGTACAAATTATTTAGGTTAAAGAAGATGTGATGCGTGTTTCTTAATGAGCCTTCTAACTGAGATGTGGACACATTTGTATGTACATTGGGTGCTGTTTGTGTACAGAGGTTAGTCCATACCAAATGTTTGTTGAGCAGTTAATTGGGAGTCTCTTTGTGAGATACATAAATGCTCACATCTGAATAGGAGATGCTGCACAGTAACTACCTCTCAATGAGCAAGTCACAAAGGGCAGAGTGTTTTGACAGATTTTGAGCTCTTCACTGCAAGAAACTACAGGAAACAATGTACCATACAGCAGATTTCATTGCTCCCTGGCAGGATTTCATAGACTGTGTGAGTCCGTCTCAGCAGGGTGTTCTTCTTGTCTACACATTGCAAATAAGACTCTGGGTCACCAGTCTGGTATATGTACAGTCTGTGTTTGCTTATACTCAAAAAGAGTTTTGTGGAGAAGGGTGGGAGAAGATTTTTTTTTTTTTTTTTTCTGGAAAGCAGAATGGTCTGATTTTGATTTTTTCAGGATTAATTAACAAAAATACAGATATTTTAAAGAATGGTCACATTGTTGGGTAATATCTGTATTTATAAAGTATTTTACTAAGAGAAAGCAAGGAGTTGGTTTTATATTTTTAGCATCCAGTTTTTCAACTTGTTCCATTCTTGGGTTAGAGTATGCCTTGGGAGACAAGGGACTCACATGTGCAGCTCAGGGCACAATTTAGCTGCAAAGATACATCCTAAATGTCTTTCTGACTTTTGTGTAGTAGAAATTAAATGCAAGGTTTTGAACGTTCTCTCTCTGTCTGCTTTAATGGAAATTAGATCACTTAGTATTCTTCAAGACAGTCTTTATGCTCCTGTTAAGGTGTGTCTGCAATTTGATGAAGTTAGCAACAAGAGGTCAAATGTCATGCAAGGCATAATGTCTTTGGATGGGGTTGACATTTTGAAATAATTGGGGTTCTTACAGCTCATTTCTTAAATACTGGCATATAGTTGCATTGCTTATCCTCATGAAGATCTTACTTTTGGGATCAATTCAGCAAATCAGTAGTTTTACAGATGTGATCAGGAGATTGTGACTAAATGTCCAGAAAAAAAAACATTGCTTTGAATTCTCATGATTTTCTAAGATGTAAATAAAGAACAGAAACATAATTAATAACTTATATTTAAGATTTATTTTTGTTCAATGAAAGTTACTTTTGGCTTAACTGAGTAAAATGTTCAGAAAGTACTTTGAGAGAATTAGGATACTACCAACAAATAAGGTCCCTATTCTGTAATCCTTTCTTGAGAATATAAACTACGGCAGCACTAAAAGGTTTTATCTTTTAAGTAGCTTCCCCTAGAATTTGGAATTTCACTGTTGGAGTGATGCCATGAATATGGTTTTATGATTTTGTCGCAATAGTCACACAGTAACTAGCAGAAGTAACAGCAAGAACAGCAGTATGACATATTCTCTCTGTGTAGCCTTGTCAAGTAATTTATACCACTTCAGCATATGACAGCAATGATAGCAAGGATTACATATTGTAAAGTGTGTTGGAAAGGATTCCCTTACATTTGTAATGTGCTTTCAAAGTGAAAGCAATATGCAAATGATGAGTATTATCAGCATACAATCCATTTCAAAAAGGGAAATACCATTGTACTGTATATAGCACCCTATTGTTCAGATTGAGAAATATCACTGAAAGTGAATAAGCTGGGTTTTTCTGTCTGCAGATTTTTCTCCTTCAACCATTAAATAGACCTGTTTTCTCTATACAGAACAATACAGCTCTGAGCCATATACAAGAAAATATATAAGCTTTAAAAAGACAAGCAAAGGTGTTCCCTCCAAAGAGAACATCTGCATTATAATAATAAAATTACTCATATTTTTCAATAACATTGTCACTTCTGGCAATTTTTGCTTATGTTGGCAAGTGTGAGACTGAGATGTAGAACTGGAGTCAGCTCCTATTTTCTTTCCACGCAAATAATCCCTTTGCCATTGCACATGCACGAGGTCGGTTTGCCTAGTGTCTTTGTGTACCATATGGGGTTGAAGCAGTAACGTGCATTCATACCTACTTACACAGGTATTTGCTGTGGGCCTCACAAGCAAGATGTCCCTAGAGACAACAGAAGCATAGCAGTGGCCTTTACCAAAGAGTCTTCTATATACTCTGGACCAGACCCTGTGGCGTTATCCCGAATGTCCATGGCTTTAGACAAGGAGCAAGGTTGTAGCAGGGCTCAGTAACATCCTCAGTTTGACACTGCAGGGAAGCAAATAAATGGGAGAATAGCTCGGTAGAATGCAAGACTCTTCCTTTGCTACTTCAACATAAGGGTTAGTCCATTTTGCAACAGGAAAAGTGAGTCTGGCAAAGCTTGTTTGACCAAATGTGTTGTCCTCCACTGGAGAGCTAGACCAGATTCTATGTCAGATTTGTGGACATGTATGTTTTTTCCTGTCTGTAAACTGTATAGTCAAACTTGCATTAACAACTTTCAATGAATTTGTAAGGTACTACCCATAATGCATGGTCACATGCAAAATTGTCATCTCCATATGGTATTGTTAAGTGGCAGTAGATGGGAACAGCTATTTTTGACTTCAAAGCTTATTGTGGTGGCCAGGCTCAGATTGCTTCTGATACAATCATTTATTTATTTTCAGAGTCACAACACCATTTCTCATTAACAAAGAGAGAAGGCTTTCACCTGTTTTTCCTCATTCTTCTGTGCAGTAGAAATTCTTGTAATCTATTTCCAACCTGTAAAGAACAATGAAAAATCCTCTACAGGGAAACTCCATTTTATGTAATGCACTGAAGATGGCACTGTAGTAACAACTTCATACTGTGAATAAGATATGCTTGTGTTTGTTGCTAGGAATTTATGAATTCTTGTATTTATTTAGCTCAGCTAAGATAAAGCCTAAGGTCAGCTCAATGTAGCACCACCCAACATTGCCACTGTAATTTAAGCTGGAGGAGTGTTCCTGTCACTTAAACTTAGCTGGAAGGAGATTCCAATTCAACCCAAACTACATGAAAGAGTTTATAGCTGATCTTTGTAGAAAGTTTTGGGGTTTTCTGGGGTTTTTTTTGTGTGTTAAAAAGGCCCAAGGAAGGTGACAAAAAATATCCTTTATGTTAAGGATATCACTTTCCCATGTCTGCAGCCTCTACAGGCCATATTAAGGCACATTAATACCACAGGATATCTCTGAACACTAATAAACCCCAGGGCAGGGCTTCATGGTATTAGCTGCATTGTACAAACCTTCAAAATTCAGTTTCCTTCAGAGTGGAGGCTTTGTTCATGTGAAACAGAAGCTTCAAGTTACAAACCCCAACCGAACAAACAAACACGCAGAAAGAATACTGGTGACAGATAAGTGTCACAATTAATGATAATTTTTAGTAAGAATAAAGAAAACCAAATTTAAACTGACAATTATATAGGTCTGAAATTATGCTTTTATCCATTTCTTAACCCACTCCTTTTAAGCCCTTCACTCATACCAGGTGGGAGGTTTGGTTTGAAGTATGTGAGTAATTGGGCCTCTGTTCAGCAATTACTTCTCACAGCTACTCCCATCATACACACTGAACTATTTCTGAGGGGATTAAAAATGAAAACCTTGCATTCTTTTTAGGGTTTGCATTGCCCTTGAGAAGTCACTGGAGCTGTTTGTATGAACTGTCACCACAGGGCTTTTTTTCAGGTGTTGAGAAGAAAATGAAGGATTTAAAAGCCCACTGATTTCCATGAGAGACAACAGCTGGCCTAAAACTCTGTCAGCAAGCCAAATTAGGGGAAACTGAGTTTTTCAAAGCTCCCAGAATATGTACTTTTATGCCAGGCTGCAGAAAAAGAAGCAGTTAGGCTGTTTGAGAGGGGCTCAGCTTTTCTCTCTGTCAGGGGTGATGCAAAGCCAGTTGGGTATTTCATAGCTTTAGACCTCTGCAAAAGGCCCATGTGTCACTTCCAGTGACATATGGCTCTGACCCCATAGCCACTGAGCATCCTTTCTGTGGGCTGTTAAATCCAGCCAGAATGACTTTTCTTTCTCCCAGCAGGGATTTCTTCAGAAGCAGCAGCCTCAGCCCCGATGTGGTGGGCAGGAGAGAAAATAATACTTTGTTTTGATTGGCACAGGCTCCACTGATCAATTAGTAAGTGGTGTTAACCTTCTCAGGCTGTCTTCCCTCTTGTTCCGCAGAGGGGAGGATGACAGCCACAGGGGGCATGGGGAGAGGTGTTATATGAGAGGCCTGTAGCGGAGACTCAAGGAAATAGACACAGAAAAGCTTGTTTGGGAAACTGGATCTGACTGCAGTGCACATCAACACTAGAGTAGGAACCAGTGTGGGGACCATCCTCAGGCTCTGGCCAAAAGCTGAGCTGCTAAACCCCAGCTATGTAGCACCATCATAAGTGCAGGGTCCAGGTGTTGCTGTGACCTAGTAACAAGTACTTTTGGGGCTAGGGCTGGGTGCCTCCCCTGGCCACCCAGACAGGCATTTTAGAAGTCCTTTGTGAGCAGCTCTTGAAAGATATGGGAGTTAAGTTAAAAATTATATTTAGGGCCTTGATCTTGGGATGAATCTGGTAGCAGCTCTTGACTTACCCCAGCAGGGTGCTCCTCTCTGCATACAACTGTCTTGAGGTCTGCAACCTGCCCAGTCTCCTCTCCTCCACCGGTTAAAAACTCTCTACAAAAGCTCTGCAGAGGAGGATGCTTGTTTTGCTCTGGTGTGAATGAAGCCAAGAGTTAATGGGTTCCATTTGTGCCACCACAACCTACAGCTACAGTAAGACTGCATGTGGATGGTGGAGACAGATGCAAGCCAGCTTGTGGTAAGATAAGAGAATATTTGAAAGATAATGAAGGAGGAACAGAAACAACTTTGGCTTGAAAGTCTAGAGCTGCAATTTTTGGGGGCTATGGGATTGCTCAGAGGCCTGTGAAGCACTTAAGCAAATTGATAAGTTAGGTGGGAACAGGCTGAGCCGCTACAAAAATAAACAGTAACATATATACTCTTGTAAACTTTTAGAGATCTCTGTGATGCATTGGCCATTAATATTTAATTTATCACTTATTAAATATTTCATTTTGTGTAGTTCTTTAATGGAAAGGTGATGGATTGTGTTGTCTGCAAGAATCTGTGTATAAAGATCTGGCAGATCTCTCTGTCTTTTGAAAAATAATTCTATTTATATCCAGTTTGCAGGAGGTAAAATGCATTATGAGGAGATTAGTCATGTGAAGATGTGTTGTTTCATTTTAGTTTAGGAAAAGGAAGGAGCAAACACCAGCAGGCAATATTTGTATTGCAGAGGGAGAGTTGTTAATGAACCTGTACTGAAACTGCCACCTGGATCTTTACTACTCTCACACAAAAGTTGAGCTGTTTGCTTTTACTTCCTATCATGGGGAAGTGGTTATGCAATGAATTAAGATATTAGCACAGATCCTAGTGCAAAGAAGTCATGGAAGCTATGTGGTATCCTTGTGTTTGTCTCATCACGACCACTGATGGGCAGTGCAGTTAAGTATCTGAACTTTTTGGGAATTAAGACTTTCACCTCTGTGCCTCCTTGCAGCTTGTGCCACTCTAATATCTAGAGGGTGAAACAGCTCTCCCCCCCCCCCAGGCTAATAGAGCTGAAATACTGTCAAAAAGCAATGTCGTACAGTCTTTCTGGGTTTATTTGTTTGTGGGTTTATTTGGTGGGTTGTTTTTTTGTTGGGTTTTTTTTTTTTTTTTCACTAAAATGGTGTATGGAAGCTCCATGCCACAGTCTCTTTCCTGGTTTGTGGTCACATATGCCCACTATCTCACCCCGTGTCTCATGTTGCATGTGCAAATCCTGGCATACCTTGAAAACGGTCTCCCTCTCAGTTCTCAAGACTCTCACAGTGCAACAGACTGTGAAGACCCTCTTCTAGTAGTTTTTGCTCTTAATCCAGTAAAGCACTTTCTTAGGTCTTTAATAGCAAGCTTAAGGTTAAGCGTTTGTTTAAGCACTTTGCTAAACTGTGTTTTGCTGGATCCCTGCCAAATGAAAACAGATGGGCTAATTTACCCTGATGCTCTTCTGTGAGCCTTCAGGAGAGCTGTAAGATCAACAATCTTGTCAAAACATGTACTCCAAAGCAAGGGAGAGCTAAGTGATCCTAGGTGACAACACAGCTCTGAATTCCCTGGGAAGCTGTAGATTTGGGGATCATGCTTGCCCTTCTTATCTCTCCCCTTCCAGGAAGGATCAAGACCCTCTCTGCAAGAACTGTCACCCCGCCTAGTCATCCTTAGTGTTACCTCAAGTGCTTAGAAAGAGCACAGCCAAGAAACAGCAGTCTTCCCCCATTTATTAGCAAGAAACAGTTGTAGCTGGGTTGTATGTAGTGAGCAGGGCTCCTCCTTCTGACTTACCCAGTCTCTGCTGTAGGATGTTTGAAACAGAAGTGTGCTCATCTTCTGATGGCATTTCTGATGAGCCAGAGAGGATGCAAAATGTTGATGAATCTTTAAAGCTGTTCCTCTCTACTAAAGAGCAGCCAGTATAATTTGCCATGCTGTGGGATTGAAAGATTTTGGAGACTGATATTGACGCACTGGAATTTGGTACAAAATATTGACCACTGTCTGTCGCTCAAGAAACAATGTGATAAGTTTAAAGCTTTACAATATGTCACATATTTTTAAAAAGTATTAAATACTGGTTTATGCCGCACCTTAATGAAGCTAATTGTTGGCCTAGGAACACAGATTTGTGAAGCTGTATGTTTTTTAAAATGAATGCTATTTACAAACCTGAAAATGCTGATAATGCTGACATCCATGTTCAAATGCCCTGACTATAGCATAAGGTCTCAGGTTATGTGACTAAATGTAATACGGTCCTAAGGAAAAACTAATGAGCATGCATGGAATTAAAAGCTTTAACATAATTCAAGAGTAGGCTGAATCAATACCTCATTGGCAGTATATTGTTCCAGTGTTTTATTTAAGGGTTTTCTTTTGTGAATGTGGTTTAGTTTCTGTAACTGATAATTCTCCTGCTGTCCACAGGGAGTCTAGCTTGTTACCAAAATGTGGCTGTTTATAATAGTTTCAGTGCCAAATGAAAAAGTACGTGGAAGAAAAGAAGGGTGGAATTTGGACTTTAAACCATCTTTCTCATTAATTATTTATACTGTTTATTCTGCAAGATCAGATGCTGGATTGTTGCTTGGGTTTTTTTGTTTTGTTTTGTGGTTTTGATTTTGTTTGTTTGTTTGTTTGTTTGTGATTGTTTTTGTTTTTTCCCCCAAAAGCCCAAACCAAACTGACAGGGAATGCACAGGTTTCAGAGTCTGAATATGCGCAACGAATCTTTGCTAGGGAAGGTAAAATAATCAAACCATCTTCAAATCTTAAACACAAAATTTGCCTGAGAAATATCAAAGATCAGTGGTATGGGACTGTAAAATGCAAACCCAAATCTATCATTTTATTTTTACAGCAAGGCGTTTTCAAGTTCTTTGATGCAAGACTAAGCAGCAGTTTTGCAAAACAGGAAGGCAGAACACAGATCACCTTCATTTCTAGCACACTGTAGCCTGGAATGAGCCACTGCATGCATTAGCCTCTGTAAAAATAATGAATTTTGGTCTCCTTCCCAGCACTTTAGGTAATTAACTCTGGTATGTGAATGATGAAGTCACCTGGTTTAATATAGTGGTCAGCAAAAGGTGTATATGGAATGCCAGTCTCACCCGCCTTCATTTTTTGTAACCACTTAGGGGACACCAGTGGACACCTTTCTAAATGTCAGTGGATCTGTGTTGGGGAAGTGAATGGTAGCAACACAGGAAAAAGAAGCAAATAACTTTTTGTCAGTTTGTGGAGTTTGGGCAATGTTGAGTTTGACTTCTTGGGAAAGCCTGATCTCAAATGTCCAGCAGACACATAGAAAATATCCAGGAAAGAGCTTTTTGCACTGATATTGTACAGACTTTTCAGTGGAAGAGTGACATCTGTGTTATCTCACAGAACCAGGTGCTAAGGGCTCTGACCTGTTTCTCTCTATGTGCTTTGCAGATGCCAGTGCTAACATTAGCACTAACTTTGAAGCAGATCCTGCACAGTTTGCTGGAAATGGTGTGAGGATTATGCTTTCTGCAGAAGGTACAACTGAGGGTCAGGAGCAGAGACAGCAGTTGTTTTGAGGGCATGCAGACCAGACATTGCCAAATAAAAATTGAGGCTGACGTGCTTGCTCCTCGCCAAAATCAGTAGTAAGTCTACCTGTACCTTAAGACTTGCAGGACACTCAGACTCTGCTGTGTCACCCAGGAGGCAACTGCTCCTGGATGAAGAGCTGAGGATATTCCTAGCCTTGCCTTCACTGTGGGGGTGGAAAAGGTAGGCTCAGCCCTCACTAGCAGGGAACTTAAAGGCCCTCTTTTACCATCTTCATCTGCTGGAGTCAGCAGAGCTCCACTGACCTGAGTAGCCCTAGGATGAATTTTGATCGAGGGAACTAGGTTCCACGGTGTCCCTGGTGTTCATGGAAGTGTTATGTGGAAAAACAAGTATCCTTTTTTTTTTCCAGTGGATACCACAGAAAGAGGATGTGAACTTAGAAAATGCCTTATGTTGGCTAAAGCTTATTCCTCTCTCCTTTTCTTGCTTACTCTGCATATAAACGGAGACCAACTGTGGTTGTATCAGCTGCCTAATTTATTCAGATTTGTAAATTAATGATATCTCCTTGTAAACTGTGGTAGACCCTGGTTCAGACCCATGGTAATTGCCATTGTAGCAGCTCTCGCTGGCATAAAAACTAGCAAACAGCAGGATGTCATTCAAGAAGTCTTTACATCTATGTAACCACGGATACCTAAATGATGCATAAGACTAGTGTTTAAAAAGTTTAGTGCATTGTTTCCAGAAATGGGTAGCACAGATTGTGAGTTCTCCCTGGGAAATATGTACAGAAGAAAAATAAAAATAATGCTTTTCTAGTTTTATAAAATAGGACACACTACAGAGCACTACTTTTAGCTGTTGTGACTGTAGTAGACATTGATGGCTGTGGATTTCTTGCTTTGACCATAGTAGGCTTTGATGGATGAATTTTCTGTTTGATGTTGGTGGAGGGAAACTCCTGACATGAAATTTTGTCTTCATAGAGGCTGTTGCATTAGGTAATGAGTCCGTTTGAAAGTGCAAGTAATAAACTCTCCAAGAAAAAAAATACTATTTTTAAAATGAAATTTATACATAGCATGCCTTTTATCTTTTATCTGTGTTGTATTTTATCTTCTTGTGCCTATTATATTTTAACACAATTGCCCACATAAGGCAGTTTGCTGAGGGTATCTTTCATTTAACACTAGTTTGTTGAGTTTTTTTTTTTTCCTTCTCAGACAAAATGACGGGTTCCAGGCTCAGCAATTTCCATCTGTTTCTTTCTGGTAACTGTAGTACAACATATTGCTGCCTCAATTTCTACTTCCCAGGTTAATGTCATCTTCCTTCCTCCCTTCCCCCCTTCCCCCCTTCCTTCCTTTTTAACCGATCAGTTCCAAGCTAGGTTTAGAAAGCATGCTCAGCTGCCCTGGCTGGCTACAAAATGCCTCAGCAATAAGGTGCATGAATAAAAACCCCAGGCCTTTCAGGAAGAAGTCAGATAAAGCAACAGGCCCTTTCATTCTCCTTGCTCTTTTCCAGAGAGTCATCAGTATCATCATGACCTGTTTTGCTTAGTTTTTGTTTGTTTTGTTGTTTGTTTTTTTTTTTTTTTCTAGATCTGGAAAAACATGGTATGGGAGCAGGGAAAGGAGAAAAAAACATTTATCTCAGGTGGCGGATGGATGGGGAATGTTCCAAAAACTACACTAAACATTAAGGAGTTTTGCTTTGCAAGAAGTTTTAAATAATTTTTAAGTATTTATTGCTAAGCCACCTGGAAAAACCTCATTTTTCTTTGCAGAAAACCAAGTAATCTGTTTCAGGTGAATATGTATGCAGAAGCCTATGGGGAAAATTTTAATTAGATTGAGGATTTCCACATTTTTTCCAGAGTTTTAAGAAAAAAGCAAACAGCAAAAAGCAGTCCTAAAAAATTTTAACAACACTTCCATATGTTACTGATTTCAGAAAGCACAGAGGACAGTTTCCTTATCTTACCTACCAAAATCCTGTAGGTGAGGTCAGCAGAGGCACATAGGGTGGACTAACATTGAGGACTCTAGGTCTATTTTTTGCATTTATGGTATATTCCTTTATTTGCTAATTCATGTTCATAACTTCATATCCTATGCTTTCCTCTGTATTTAATGTAATGTGGAAAAGCATATGAGCTAGCAGCCACAGAAGTGAATTGCTTCAAGACATTTGATCAAAGCAGAAACTGCAGTAGCTGGAGGCCAGTGCTAGCAGTAGCTGCAGGAGATGGTTCTTTCCCTGTTTCGGTCGTGGGCAAGCTATTTGACAGTTTGCTTAATGTATACATAAGTAACTGGTCTGAGAAGGAGGCAAAAAATGAAGTACTGTTGGACAGTTGCTCTTTGATGAAAAGCATGATGTTATCTCTTATATATATATATATAAAACTAAAGCACCAGGAGACATAAATTCCCCTTTTCCTCCAGAACCCAGACACAGGCTTGATTCAGAGCTCTACATGGAGCAGAAAGCTTTTTCTTAGCTTCATCAGCTTTTTAAAAAGTCCCTCTGTTTAGTTAAATTTAAACACCATATCGGCAGCTCTCTTTGACTTGCAATTACAACACCAGGGTCTAAGGCCAGCTGATTGTACTGAGTGGAAAGTGAGAACACATGTGCACACATGCCCATGCACAGAGGTGAAGCCTTTTTTAACAAAGTCTACTCTCTACCATACAAACATGACAAGTGTAAAGATTTGAGAAGAAAGCATTTATTTCACAGCTGGTTTTTGGTAATCCATGCCATAAAAACAGCGCAGCATTATGTAGTGCATGGCTGCTCTTTGCTTAAGGGCAAATTGAACTCCCCAAAATAAACAGAGCTATGAACTCGGTGGGGAAAATTGACCATGAAGAAAAGACAACATTTGATGCTTGCTACTGCAACACACTTACTCACTGTGTAAGCAAGTAACCATCCTGCTGATGTACCTTTCCCACATTAGTTTTGTTCCTGTTGGCTCTGCTATGGTGAACAGAAAGAATGTCAGGTTAGCATTTTTATATTTGATTTTTACTGATGACTTCAGTTTTAAGTTTTACAGTTACACCCACCAACTTGAAACCCATGATGTAAGGTGCTATTTAGGTGCTTTATGCTGCACATAGCAGCGTGGGGAATCTGCACTAAAAATACATTCCTCTGCAGTACTTACTTTTAGCAGGCAGTGGTTCAGGTTTCAGTAAGGAGCATCACTTTGGACAGACTATGTTCTTTCCTTTTATTTTTACATGCCAATGTTACAGCAGAGCTGCAATATGCCTAACTTCTAGCATGCTTCTATGAATATTATAACAATGAGTGTTTATATTATATCCTCTTTCTCCTGGATCTGAGTTATTTTGTAAGAAGCTTACATTTTATTAATTTCAAGCAACACCAATAAAAGCCAACCTCAGTATGAAAAGAGGCTTAAGCCTTATAACCCAGAAGTCAAGTTAAACCACATGTAAAGATACTCAAATTGAAGTCTCAAGATTTTATTTAAGTAAATCTTACTTTTTAAAACATATTTTTTTAATTCTTGAGGTTAATAAGGTAGAATTTTTTAGAAAACCATGTAAACCCTGAAGCCAGTTCTTGACTCTACAGCTCCTACATTTAACTGTATGAGGAACATTCACCCATCCAAATGCGTCTGGATTCTCCCGGAAGCATCTGAAGTAAGCATGAAGAAGGAAACCTGTGTGGTCAGACATAAGGGGGGAGGGATGGGGTGAAGATGAAGTTTGGCTCAGAGCTCCCTCATGGTCCCTGTTGCTGTGGAAACAACGGCCTTTGCAGTGCCTATTGTATCTATATACGTTTTGAAGAGCCATCTCTTCTGTATATCATTACAAGGAGTCTAAAACGAAGCTGATCAATTAAGGGCCTGTGATATGAGGGGAAAACATAGACAGTAGCTTAAAATGTATGCTGAAAAAGCAGTAATGAATCACCCTTTTATGCAGTGACATATAGTTACATCCAAATGCCATGCTGTGCTGCTTAGGGAGAAGAAAAGGAAAGAATGATAAAAATGGAACTGTGCTTTTAAATTCAGTCGCTCGCACTTTCACGTCTTCCTTACCCTTATGAGTGAGCCAATCCGTATATAATATTCCCCTTCCATTCATCCACTACATTGTGAATAAGATTATATTGTATGATTATTTCTTAAATTAACAAGGCTTAAGCTCTGAGAAGTAGATGCTTCCACTTAAAATACATTTCTTTCTGCTGTTTGCAGTTTGTTTTGTATGAGTGACTGTCTGATTGTTTCCCAGGCAACCAGCGCAGGCGTGAATTTGATTAGATATAGTTTCACAGATGTGGACAATGTTTCCAAGCATTGTTTGATGTTTCTGTCAGAAAGAGAATACAGTTTAACTTCTAAGATTTTTTGTTTTAAGGACAGGGAGAAAACAGGCAAGGATCTTAATTTTTAGTTGGGGCTATCTCAGCTTCCTAGTTGCCGTTTCTGTTTGGTAAATGATTCCTCATTCTACACAAAGAAAAAAAATGTGGAAAAAATCAGCACTGTCAGCAGGGAGATGTGTAAAAGTACAAGAATTTTTATTGTCTTCAGTGAAGCAGATTAAATTATTATCATCGCTCTAGAAGATAACATCATTAAAATGTGAAGACTATTTGGTCATATTGTAATGATAATAGTACCAGGAAAATATTTTGATGCTTAGCTATGCACGGGCTGTCTTGTGATGAGGCAACACGGTATTTTAACTGATGGCAGCATTGTGCTCAGTGTGCTTATTTTTCTGGTGGAACTTACAGATGTAAACATCTGTTGGATGTTTAGCTAGAGGACAATGGTTTGACATTCTGTTTAGCTCTCTTGGTTTCTTTTCCCATTACAAAAGCAGAAGGGGGAAGTAAACCTTGGAGATAAAATAAAAATGAAAATTACTCCCCCTAAACCTCAGCATTTCATATTTCAGAATGCAATTCAGTCTTGCAAAGACATAAGCCCACATGGTAATGTTCAGCTCGGTTTCCAAGTACAAAATTCAAGGTAATTGTGATTTTTCTATTCTGTTTCAAGCTAAACTCTAGAATAAACAACTAGCTATTTAACTCTGATCACTTGCTTGGGATTGCAATGACCTGTAGCCCAGGAACTGGAAACAGGTCTTCCCCAATGCAGATTTAGTAACCTTGGGAGCTTTACGCACTCTCCTGCAAATGTACATCGGAATTACTGCTCATGAGCAAATGAACTCCTCTTTTATGACCCCATTCTTGAACATGAATGATTTGGCTGCCAGTGAACTATAATTCATACCTGGTCTGTGGTTTTATAAGACTGTAACCTTCTTCTGGAGACATTTAGTCTAGTGTTTTAAGGAAATGCAGCTCATGGTAGTGTCCATCTTCTCTGTTGAGTACATTACTTGCTAGCAGCTTTTGATTTTTATGGCAAATTCCAATCAAATATGTAAATATCAACTAGTTTAATAGAGAGATCTGGAAGATGTTAAATTCCTACAGATTCTGTTAAAATTGGAAGCTGGGTAATTGGGAAAGGGCCTTTACTGAGAGAAAAACAGGGAGTACTCCATTGCTCTCAGATAAGTTTATAGCAGCTGTATAACTAGTAAGCCTTCAGGCAACTCCTCACTTGCATAGAGTGAGGCAGAGCTATCAGCATGGCTGGATGGCTGACGTAGAATATAGCAGGGGAGGGGCCTGGGGACATGAGGGAGTTTCTGTCAGAGAAGAGAATAATGTCAGGGAAAAGTGGCTATGATAGAGCTGTGGGGAAACAGGAGTTATGGGGGGGTGATAGGGTGGGGGTGGTAATAGGACAGGAATTATCTGGGAGCCAGACTTTATCATTTCTGCTGTTCATGAGACAATTTGTTTTACCACATCATTCAGCTATGATTTGATCCTGATAGTCTGTAGGGCAAATGAAAGAAGCTGTTACAGATCAGAAGTTCATTAATGGAATGCCTCCTGCTGAGTGGAATGGCTGTTGGATTGGGATCCTGTTTGGCAAAAACAAGTAATAAGGAATCACAAAAGAAAGAGTAATTGAGAGTAATTAAAAATCCATAACCAGAAGGCTAGATTTGTAATGTAACCCAACCTTCTTTATTGCTAATCATTTAAAGGTGCAATCAGTGAGCAAAAGGTTTTTACAGATTGAGGTGAGATTTCTACTGAAAGGATTAGGAAATGTTGAATAATATAGTTTAAAAACACAAGGCTGCTTTTGTGGACTGCTGAAAAAAAAAAATACAACTATTTGTTCTAACAAAATTAGCTCTCTTTCTGAGCCCTGTCAACGCTTTGATTTTCTGCAGATGGTTTTCTTATTCACTGTTGTTAACTGAGAAAGCGTGAGAATGAATTCTATCCTTCCAGCTGGTTGCCAGTGTTAATCCACTGTGCTTTGTAATCAGACAGTATTGCTTCTGCACCTAAACTAGATAAGTAGGAACATTTATTATAGGACACTTGCCTGCATGGCATGCTTCTTGGGTGTGCAAAACCAGTAATTTTGTTCCATGCATAACTGGGATATTTACATTCTTATTTTGACATTTGTATTTTCTTTGGCAAGTTTATATTTGCACAATGAAGAACCACCTTCCAGTGCAAGTGTAGCCAAAATCCCACTTACTTGATTGCTAAGAAGTAGAGCAAATAATGAAACCTCTACCCCAGAGAGTTAACCAGTCTCTCAAGCTCTCTCAGAATTGCTGCTCTCATTTTGCCTAGCATTGGGTACCAATTGTGGCTATTTGACCATTTGTGCCCCTGTTAGAACATGTTATTTGAAATTAAGAGGGAGAAGAGGATTTGACATAATTTGGTATGATTTCATCACCTAGTGAATGAAATTGAAGTGGACTTTTCTTTCTCATTCAGGGTACTAACTCCTCTGTACACGAATATAATTATTTTGGTTTAAATATCCATATACACCAAGAATTACACACACATGTACACACTGAGCCTGAGTTGTATAAATCTAAGAGCAGAAATAGATCAATGTTTTATATTTTGTTTTGGGGTTGGTTTGGTTTTTGGTGTTTTTGCTCATCCTCTAGACTGTCAGATGTAGCATCACAGGGGAATCTAAAAGCCCCTGTATCTGTGTAGCTAGGTGCATTTTATACCGGGTGGCTATTTGACTTCACAGAAAGGGACTCTGATAAAGAATGATAACATGTTAGTGATGGTTTGTGTCCTCTAAGAAATGAACAAAGAAGCCCTGTCAGGGCTGTAGATCTGGTACGTGCTAATCGTGCTGAGCAACGGATCACACTGTTGTAAATGTAAGGATACATGGACAAAAGCTTGTCAGTCCTTATAAATTTGCAAGCCACATACAGGGAAATGGTACTTTTCCTGCGCATTAAATTCCCTTCAGGAAAGAAACTACACCACCTGTATTTTAACAGTAGCAATAGTGAAACTGGCTTATATAGCACTTTTTTAATAAGAATAATGTATGTGCTTGACACATAAGCATGTGCAGGTGTGGAAACATTAAAAATACTAGAGAATAAAACAGCTGGAGGTTGGAAGCAGTGCCTGAGACCGATTCAAATTCTGAGGCTACCATACAGTTTCATGAGAATGAGAGCTCACTAGCTTCTTGCATTTAAGTAGCAGTATAAATTAGCCAGTGTTTAGGTTTTACTATAAACTGCTACACCCACAGCAACAGCTTTTCGCAACTCAACCTGAGCAGAGGCAATGCCAGAACTGGATTCTGCCAACTTTACACAGGTGCAGCAGTACTATGAAATCTGTGGTGCTACTTGAACGGGAATCTTTTTATCATAAAAATGCTTCAATATATCTCAAACAGGGTATATTGTTGTCATTGGTAAATCTATTTGTATGGTGTGTCAGCTATGTAAGGGTGAAAAGAGTAACAGAATGCAAATTGTAGTCATCAGATTTTTTTTTTTCCTCCTTACATTTAAAAAGAAAGAAAAAGCAGTAACTCAAATCAAACAATAAGGTGTTTTAGTGAAAGGGGACAAATTTTATGCCAACCCCCTGGAGAATTCAA
This sequence comes from Neopsephotus bourkii, assembly GCF_033783945.1. NCBI lineage: Eukaryota > Metazoa > Chordata > Aves > Psittaciformes > Psittacidae > Neopsephotus > Neopsephotus bourkii. Next base: position 2,016,778 of record NW_026901363.1, on the reverse strand, counting down.
GATGTTATACAAACATGTTGTGTTCCGAAAACACAAGATCAACTGCTGCTTTGAGTTTATGGTTGAATAGTTTCTTCACTAGCTAAAAGACACAAAGTACTGAACTGGGATAGGTCCAGCATGTATATCTGGATGTGCACCCATTATTTATACTGTTGTATTCACACTCCTGGATTAAGATGTGCTACCTCAGAGAAATCAGATTGTCCCCAGTTGTTCAGGCTTTCTTAAAGTATCTGGAAAGATGGACAGAGGATGTACTTATACTATAAGTGTACTTCATGCATTTTTCTATTTTTTCTTTTCTTTGTCAATAGAGGTTTCTTACAGAAAAATATATTTTTTCCATCTGGGATCCAATCTTTAAAAGAACTTCAGTCTCATTGGCAGTCCAGATTGCTCAGCATCAGTTTGACTACTTTTCAAAAGAGCTGTGTGGATCTGCACCAAGACTTAAATCTTCAAAGTGCTTTAAGTCCTTGCAAATACCAAGCACCAATCTTTAAAACAGCGGCCATCATACCTTTGAAGATAGGGCTATATTATCTAATTATTGTAGTTAATGTTAATCTACTAGTTTATAACCATTAGGAGACACAGGGATGTCAGTTTTCTCTTAAATGAGCAGGTCTGCATAGTAAGGTCTTGTAGATCCGCAGTGCCCACATAACATCACCCAACACTGCATCCTTACTTGTGTTCAACCCAGCACCAGGGCTTCATATCTGGCAGGTGCAGCTATGTCTGTGGTTGAGTACTTTTAATGATTCAGGTTCTGAGGCGCAGCAGTGGGGATGAAGCTGTGCAAACAGCAGAAGTCACCTTCTCTCTGAGCATAAAATGAAAGCATAGGCACGGGGCAGGACTGGATTCACTGATACCAGGCTTTTGTGTCTCCTTGCAATGCATTTCTTATTTGATTGATGGGAAAAAAAAAAATACCTAACAAAAAAAAAAAAAAAGACTAAAACCAAATCTGATTTGATAGAAGCCCAGGCTGTTCATTGTAATTAAAAAATTTACTTCTCTGCAGCGCCTACAGGAAAGATTTATTTTCTTTTTATTGCTCTGAATTAAGATTTCTTAAGTACTGCAGTTTAGGAGAGCAAAACTACTTGTGTGACTTTCTTTGGTTCTATTCCAAATCCAGATCTGTATCATGCTTTCCATTTTCAATTTATTTGGAATGGCAAGAATTTTGATACATAGATTAAATTGCTCTGAGATTTGTTATTTGTCTAACCATTTCCTCTTACAATAAATTCTCTAGATATTCACTTGCAGAGGAATTAATGCTTTTTGCTGAGAGAAGTAACTCCGGGAATCAGCCATGAATATATGTCAGGAAGTGACATATAAAGTAATAAATTCTGTAATTTAGATATAAATGATTTGGTAGTATGAAAGAAATAGGATTGCACTGTGTTAGTAGAAAGCAGGGAGTTTCTTCAGCGTTGCTGACTTTGTGTCAATATAAGAGAAATACATCTCTGTACACATTGCTTAGGTTGTTGGTGTCAGTGGAGTCATACTCTCTTTCAGTAACAGTGAATCTTGCCTAATTCATGTGATCTTTTTTTTTCCCAGCTACCATCCAGTTTTATTATTGCTATCTCAAGTGCCTGCCTTTAATTTTTATATTTTTTTTTGCCTCCCTTTTGTAAAGCTCTCCAAAACCTAAAAATAGAAGAAATTCCTAGAATCAATAGATCAACATAAAGATCATGGAGGAGCAAGTGATAAGCTTATTGAGGAAGGGTGATGGAAGTTGGTTTCATTTATGGTGTAGGGAGAGAGAAGGTAGAATAAAGGATGGAAGTTCATTTGGTCATCATGTGGTTTGATGTGGTCCATCTAATTAATGATCATTGGATGCTAAGTAGTTCAGCAAAATGGGGGTCCTGTAGGCAATGATTCTATAGAGTAGAAGTTTAAGGGAAGGCAGGCTAGTGCTCTCAGGCTGCAGAGTTTTAATAGTGTTTTCTCCAAATGTTGTTGTCTCTTCCTGTTTGTGGTTTGCTTTTCTTTTTCCTTCCACGCAGAAAAGCACAATGATATTTATTGCTTTACTCTTCCACTTCTTGAATAGAGAAATCAGCCAAGCTTTTTGTTATGGCTGCAGGCTACCATTTGCAAACTGCTGGTTATCACAGTGTATTGTAACCTCAAGGTGCCTAAAGGAGTTTTGGTAGAACTTTGTTTTACGCCTTGAAATGTACATGTAGCTGGAATACTTCTAATGACTCTACTGTAAAGATGTGGATGTAAAAACATAGGGTTTTTTTTGTTGTTTGTTTTGTTGTTTGTTTTTTTTTAATCTAGCACTACTTAAGCTAAAGCGCTTAAACAGCAACTCAGATTGGAGTGCAATTTTGGTACTTTCTAAAGCTATGCAGTAAACATCATCTATTGCCCATAGAGTCTGTGGTCAAAACAAGGGGGAGTAAGTATGTAAGAAAGGAAGGGTTATTATCTGCATTTGCTAAGGCCACAAGAAAAGCCCCACTGGAAGCAGAAGTTTAATAATAATGTCAAAATTCGAAAAGATATATGAGAAAACATAGTTTCTTTTGCATTAGCCATGTGCTATCTTCACAGAATCACAGGATAGTTAGGGTTGGAAAGGGCCTTAAGATCATCAAGTTCCAACCCCCCTGCCATGGGCAGAGACACCTCACTCTAAACCATATCACCCAAGGCCTCGTCCAACCTGGCCTTGAACACTGCCAGGGATGGAGCATTGACAACCTCCTTGGGCAACCTATTCCAGTGCCTCACCACCCTAACAGAAAGAATTTCCTCCTTATATCCAATCTAAACTTCCCGTTTAAGTTTTAACCCATTACCCCCTGTCCTATCACTACAGTCCCTAATGAAGAGTCCATCTCCAGCATCCCTATAGGCCCCCTTCAGATACCAAAAGGCTGCTATGAGGTCTCCACGCAGCCTTCTCTTCTCCAGGCTGAACAGACCCAACTTTCTCAGCCGATCTTCATATGGGAGGTGCTCCAGTCCCCTGATCATTCTCATGTCCCTCCTCTGGACTTGTTCCAACAGATCCATGTCCTTTTTATGTTGCGGACACCAGAACTGTACACAATACTCCAAGTGAGTTCTCACGAGAGCGGAATAGAGGGGCAGGATCACCTCCTTCGACCTGCTGGTCACACTCCTTTTGATGCAGCCCAGCATACAGTTGGCTTTCTGGGCTGCAAGCGCATGCTGAAACCGGCTCATATTCATTTTCTCATTGACCAGCACCCCCAAGTCCTTCTCTGCAGGGCTGCTTTGAATCTCTTCTCTGCCTAGCCTGTAGCTGTGCCTGGGATTGCTCCGACCCAAGTGTAGGACCTTGCACTTGGCATGGTTAAACTTCATGAGGTTGGCATCATCCCACCTCGCAAGTGTGTCAAGGTCCCTCTGGATGGCATTTCTTCCCTCCAGCGTATCAACCGAACCACACAGCTTGGTGTCATCGACAAACTTGCTGAGGGTGCACTCAATCCCACTGTCAAATCCCATCTTCCTTATACTATCTTCCTTTAGCTTACTTTATTTTTGATTAATATTTATGTTACAACAGACTTTTAGTAGGAAAACTTAATATGGGGCCACAGAACAGAAAAGTTCCTGGCACAGAGTATCAGCTACCAAGAGATGCAGAACAGAAATGCTACACATCCATCAAACCTGATAATAATCCTTCCGCCCAGTTCATAGTTGTAATGAGCAGTATATGCTGGTGTGGTGAGGAAACAATGTTTTATTGTGTACTGCATTGAGATTGATGCAAACATGTGATGAGCAACCTGGTCTAGTGGAAGATGTCCCTGCCCATAGCAGGGGGGTTGAAACTAGATGATCCTTATGGTTCCTTCCAACCCCAAACCATTACATGTTACTGTCTGCTGGAGTTGTAAAGAAAGGAGGAGCTGGCTGATGTCTGCATGGCAATTCACGTTCATTTGATACTTGCCTCTAAATAAATCTGCTTGTAAATGGCTGTTTGTGTTATATTTAATAAGGCAAGTGCACTTGGAGCCAATTTTCCTGGAAGATACTTATCAGGGCCTGAAAGTTGAAAGAAACACTGTCTGGAATCTCAAAAAAAAAAAAATTGTAGCAAACCTGAATGAAGGCTTTATTTTAAGAAAAGAGCAACTGGTTGAGCAGTCAAAATATGATATGGCATGATATCTAATGAGAAATTTCTGTTTTCTTTAGAAATTTCTTAGTGTCCTTCTTTAGTTGCCAATTGCAGCTTCCCAAAAAAAGTGGTAAATGCTCCATCTCTGGTTCAAGGCCAGGTTCGACAGAGCCTTGAATGAAATAGGGTGAAGTGTCCCTGCCCACGTCAGAGGGGTTGGAACTAAATGATCTTAAGGTCCTTTCCAACCCTAACCATTCTATAAGTCTATGATTCCACTTAATTGCTGGAGTTCAATTTTTGAACTCTGGGAGCAGAATAAGACAATAATATTTCTATTGGTTCTATGGTACAACTGACACACTAGAATTTCAGTCCTCAGGTTGGCTAAGCTTCTGGTTTCCTCACACAATTAAAGAAAATGGTTTCTGGGAGTTTTCTAATGGTCTGCTAGTCTAAGAGCTACTTCTCATGGATGGGGTAAATTATAAGATGCTTGTTTCATTCTCCTTTCCCCATCCCCACCTAACAATACTCTGTCAAGGGGGAATCTTTGCTGGCTGATCACCATGCTGATGAAGCATGCCAGCTTGTGAGTGAGTCCTTGCTGCATTGTTCAAGAATGCAAGCAACCCTGAGGGGCTTGTGTGCATTAGAGCTTAGGTCAGTAACTTCTGAAACTACTGACCCCAGACTCTTTCCCTCCAGATTCATGTATTTCATATTGTAATAAAAAATGTAAGAGTCTGTGGGAGAAAAAAGGATGCATGTATAGTATTCATTTGCTAAGATGATTATCTGTCTGAAGGCTTGACCATTAGCCGAGATTTCAAGCAAATCAAATGTAGGGCAATGAAACTCTGCAGTGTCCTCGTGGAAGTCAGAATCAGATCCACTTTGATTCATTTTCCATTTCCCCTACAGCCTCAGGGTAGCTGCAGATAGAATCAGGCTAGATTAGATCTGCCCGTGGAAGGGAGTGCTTTTGCTGTGCACAAGCTGGCCTGCTGAAATCTCTGGTCTGGGACTTGCAGGGGCTGCTTGCTGAAAGATGAATTATTCCAAAGGCTGAGCATCTTGAAGGAGTCACCACCTTCTCTGTCACTTGGTCTGGCTTTGTTAGTAAACACTTCTCACCTGTGACAGTCACTGATAAATTTCAGACAGGAGTTTCTGGTTTATTATAAACAGCTTTCAGTTGCTCCCCTGAAGGAGGTGTTTTTTAGATTTGGCATGTCTTATTGCTCAGATGACAGCATTAGCGGTATGGTGCTTTTCCAGCATCTTTAGTGCACTTGTCAGGAATGATAAAAAACAAGACAGTGGGATGTTTCCCTCCCTTTCTTGCTTCTCTACTTGAGATCAAGAATGGTCATAGTAGTGCCAAAACCTCCACATTCTGGAAGTAGGTTTCAGTTGCAAAATCCACAATAACCCCATCAACCCCAATAGGGAAACTTCTATCCTAAGATACTACTTTAAAATATCCACTGTACTCAGTGCAGTTTCATTTTATTTCTGTCTAAAATCAGTTTTTGTAATAAGCTGATTTATGCTGACCTTCAGGTAGAGTGCTTATGCAGTTCCTAAACCTCCTTCATCTCATGAAGTCCCATTCTGTGCACTGCCTGGGTTCTTGGTAAGTCCCGGTGCAGGCACGAGGATTGGATGCAGGTTTAATGTTGGGCCTCAGCTTCAAGTACGTCGTTGGACTGGGATCCAAATTACCACAATGACAAGAACAGAGTATTAAAACTAAATTATATGTTCATACAAATAATGAAGAGTATGACGGGTTACAAAGTTCTCCAATGAAATTTGCTCTCAAGAGGCATGCAAATCCACAGTGGTGTTTACATTTTAAAAGGCTTATTGATGTACTAATGCAATGCAGTAATTTTCTTCATGGCTAAGACCACAGGAAGTTATGAGAAGGCAACATAAGTAACTGTGTATAAGAGGGGCTGTTGGGTTTTTGGTGTTTTTTTTTTTTTAGCTAAAGCCAGGGGTTTAGAAAGGCAAGATGCATATAGATGAGCACCATGCCCATGAAAGGTGCTACATTAACCTTACCTAAGAGAAGATTTTTTTATTTATCCACTATAAAAGTACTACATTAGCAGCTGTGCTGGTATTGCTATGTCAGAAGCACTCTGTCCCCATTGGGTCCCTACTGTGACAAAACCTGAACTGTTCGCCTACTGTTAGATGAGTCTAGATCCACTGAAATTAAGGCAGGTGATTCTCTGTTTACCATGTATCTAATGAAGTTTGCTGTACCCTTGTTTTGTAGAAAAATTGGGAGTGGGAAGACTGCTTGTCCTCTAGGCTTGTCCGTCTTCTGAACTTTCAGTGCTCAACTCAAAACTTTGAACACAACTGCAGAGTGTGGTGGGGGTTTTTTAGATAATGTTTAGGAAGGTAGCTATATAAAAGGCATGTGAGGTAGCAAGCTGCTACAATGAACCCTGACTTGCAGCCAGTAGCTCTTTTCAGATGAAACTACTTTCAGATAACCACATTTTTTGGTCCAGCTTAGGCCAGCTTCAAACTAAAACCTGCAAAGTGGGAAAAGTCTACTTCTGCCACTGTTCTCTTACTGAGCAATGCTGGTGGAGTTCATCTTCTTGGCAGGAACATCTGTTGCCCATAATAGATTTGTCCCAAATTTTCAGTAGTACATAGAAGTCATAGATTTCTTGTGTTTCTGTAAGAAGAGAATGCCCAGGGCAGTGTAGATAAAGTAAATGTTGATTTGCCACAACAACCTCTGCAAAACTGGTCTTGGGCATTAGCTGATGAAAACTGTTTGTTAGGGTTACAGATTTCAGTGCTGAACATGTGCCGATTTACCCTAGCTGAGGTTGTGGCTTGCATGGTTAGGCTTTGGCAGCAGTGAAACAGGCACTGCAAATTGAATATAAAGTTAAAGAAGCAATATTGAGAAATTAGCATTTAGAACCTGATGTAGGCTTTAATTGATGGGTATAATTTAAAGTGTAGTTTCAAACTTGACATCTACTTTTGTAATATCAATTACTTCCAAAAAGTAAGAATTCTAAGACAAGTGCAATCTTCATAAGGAGGTGGGGTTTTTTCCCCAAAAATATTTTATTTTTTACATCATCTGATATATTTCCCATTAATATTAATGTATGTAAGGATTGTAGCATTACAACCTTAAATTGAATACCAGTAGAATTATTAGAGATCTACAGCAGTGAAATGTAAACATTAAACAAGCTTCAGTTATTCACTTAAAGTGGAAAAAGCCAATACTAAATCATTAAACATAAAGCAAAATATGGAAATGTCTCAGCAAGCAGATTTCACAACTGTGAATAAATCATAGAGGCTACTGCTGAAGTATTTTTGAAAGGCATTTCTGAGAAATAAAGCAGTGTAACCACAATTAATTGTGATTCATAGTTCCATTATAGTTTTATGTTTGGGGAATTACATATACATCACAGGTAGCAGAAACATTTATAAATGTTTTTCAATAATATATTTTAAATATGATCTTTTAATGTGAAGAAAAAAAAATTAAACATAATTATTTCTTGAGAAATCTGCTTCATATTCACAAGATAGAAACTAAAAAATTGACTTTCAAAAGAGGTTATGCACAAAATGTGTACATATTTGGATTCTTTTCAGATACCACCATAATGTGTTTAAGGACACAGTCAGACATTCTCCTCCACCTGTTCTTACTTCAGCCAGTGATTATGGTCCCAGGCTTGAAATACCTGACAGGATTGTGTCTGTGGTGCTCATTGCTTTCTCTGCTGAATCAGCTGAATTGGAAAAAAATCACCCCCAAGGTAATCAGAGATAACAGAACTCTTAAATAAACAGAACTTTTATTTTTCAGCATTGAGGTAATACCAAATACCTAGACAGTAATTACTTCAGTCATTCTAATGATATATAAGACTATATGTATATACGTAAAAGACTGTCTGATGATGTCCAAAGAACACAAACGTCAAGGCTCTAATTTTCTGCAAATCCAAAATTTTGATTATTGTTCCATGCTAAATTCTACAGCAGGATGAATTAAATTTTCAGTATTCAAAAGCCTATTTTAAGGTTTTTTTTAATATATATATGTATATATATATTTGGTCTTATCAACTAGTTAGGGAGATTTTCTATGGCTAAGTAAACCAGCTGTCTGTCAGAATCAAGGCTGTTAGGTGCGATTGGTCACCTGTCAAAGCTAAGGAAGCAGGTGGGCTTTGGCATCATTTTTAAGCAGGTGTCTGTAAGCAACAAATCACCAAGCAACAAGCAGCAATTGCTTTTATGTGTAAAAAACACCATCATGCCACATGTGTTCACTCCTTTCCTCCATTATGTAACCTTTATATATCTGCCTTTCAGTATGTGAACTTGCATGGCTTTATGTCATTAAAGACTTTTTTTTTTTTTTAAACAAAGAACAACATCTTAAATTAGAGTTTTTAGGAAATCCTGTCAGACAGTTTGTCAGTAATAAAAAAGCAGTCTTAGAAGGTACTCACTGTTAAAATTCCCTGCACTGTGTCCATTGACTTTTCTCAAATCCCAAGTTCCTCAGATTCATTTGCTCAGTTTCCTTATTGTTACTGTTGCATCGGGACAGTGGTCCATCCCTGCTTTGTGTTTCAACTTGCCAGTTAATCCCCAGAAACAATGAAATACTAATAGTGGTATAATGAATTCTGTTTGAAAAGACCTTGTAAAAGGACCGTGGTAAGATCAATTTTACTAAAATAATGAATATCTAAAATATCTGCATTTAAAAACAAAACAAAACAACCCCCCAAACACCCAGAAACAGACAAACAAGGCCATGCTCCCTTCCCCAACCCCTCCCTTTCCATCCAGGTTTAATAGATCAAGCTAAGGTCACAACCTGATAGTAAGGCCGTGATTGCCAAGACTGCTTGAGTGAATAAGAGGCAGGAAGAACATATCCACCACCACTAGATGAGCTACATGAGGTCCAGGGGTGTAGGATACTCTCTAGCATTCTCTGTGCTTTCAGTCTGTGCCTTTCTCCCAGGCCACATCACCCTCGCCTACCTGAACAAGTGGGGACAGAATTATGACTTGCCCAAGCTTTAATACTATCCAGCAAGGCAGAAACAAGGGAAAAGGTAGTTTACAGACTGGCTGAAACCACCTAGGTTAGTTTGCAGGAGTTTCATGGTCTTTTTGGATGCTTGTGTGTTTTTGTTTGATTTTTGTTTGTTTTGGTTGGGGTTTTTTGTTTTTGTTTTTTGTTTTTTTTTTTTAAACTATTTCATAACATCACAGATCGGTTTGTGTTGGAAGGGACTTTAAAGATCAGCCAGTCCCAACAGGCAGGGACACCTTCCTGTAGACCAGGCTGCTTAAAGCCCTGTCTTGCCTGGCCTCAAACACTTCCAGGGGTGGAGCAGCCACAGCTTCTCTGGGAAACCTGTTTGAATGTCTCACCACCCTCACAGGGAAGAACTTCCTAATACCTAATCTAAATCTTTCAGCTTGAAGCCATTACCCCCTGTCCTGTCACTACATCTCCTAGTAAAAAGTTCCTCTCCAGATTTATAACAGCAGACATGGTATTTTTACCAGGAAAAGGAGGACTTCTGATCTTTCTGTTGCCCTGAGGTGATTTTCTGGTTGTTGTTATTCTTGATGCAGAGGTGCATATTCCAGAGCTTACCTGCCAGATGCTGGCAAAAATTCTACAGAAATCCTGTAAACAAAGTTTTTCTACAGAAGGAGAGCACTGCATCAAGTAATGTCAAGGTAAAGCACATAATCATTGTCTCAGCAGCAGCATGAGATAACACTAACCCTGGCTTCTGTCATAATAAATCACAGCACAGCAGAGAGAAACTGCCACAGGCAGGTGGCCCCTACCCCCATATGAGTGAGTACAAATGCTCAAACCTGACTGTTTCTACAATTGTAGCCACCAGACCCAGCCCTCCTTGCCTTTGATTGATCTAGGCTACCTCAAGCCACACATTATGCTATAAATCTTATGCAGTCTCCACCATCACTTGCCATTTTACTTTCTATATGTGGGGGAAAGGAAACATAAAGGCCAAAACCCAAAGCATCTTTGTCTCATTGCTGAATGGCAATGCTGAGAAGTCTGCCAGAGTCTAAAATAACAGGGGTGATTAAGTTAATCAGCTTCTCCTAACTTACTTACCCTTTTTGAGGCCAGTTCTTAGGACAATGATATCCAGGATCCCATAAAGAAGAGCTATGATTTTGTCTCATGGTTTAGGTTTTGACACCATCCTTTCTACAAAATTCCCATGGCACACTGATCATTCTTGCTATGGAATTAGGAAAATGGTTCATTAGAAATCCAGAGCTGCCAATAAGATGATTTCATCAGGGCATTCTGCCAGTTGAAGTGGCTCAAGTATTTGGCAATCCAGCACCTGCTGGCAAAACACATTGCTTGGCAGGGAGAACACATTGCTCCCCCTGTATTATTCACAAATGGAACGTCTTTCATATTCACCAGAAAGTCTGAGAATATTTTTTTCCCTCTGTACTATTACTGCTCTTTGCTATTAGACATCCACTTTCAAGAGGTACATTTCCATCTGAAGATGAATCCTGACCTCATGAGGAGCTGTGTGTAATTGTCTGAAATCCCCTATCTGAAGCCATTTGGCTAAGATTATACAATGATTCTAATGCTATGGCACTGCCAACTGGAAGAATAGAAGGAGATACTGCTGGCAAAAAACCCTCTGCTTTGCAGATGTGATGATGATGCTTATGGAAAAACTGCCACCCTATTCGTTTTTTTCCCCTTTCTCAAGGGAAGTTTCCCAAGCACAGCACAGTACAACCTGCTGTAGTATTTCAAACTAATGTAAATGTCCTTGAACACCGTATTTTAATGTAGACCTTGACTTATTAATCTTTCTTGAAGCTCCAGCCTGCAGTCTGTTTTCTGCAGATCTTTGATGATAATAGACTCATTCTGGTTCCGAGCACTTTTTGAGTGCTTTGAAACCTCACTCAACTAAACACGTACAATAGAAGTACCTTCTGAGGTTTCTCAGTAATGTAGCCCTCTCCCCCACACTCTTTACATCTGGTGGTAAGAGCACATCTTTTGCTATCCATTGTTCTTTATTTTTCCACTTGCCATGTTTAGCTACTGATTTACATAATACGCTGGTCCTCCCTCTTTGTTTCAAATTTAGATCTTAACTTTATGCTGCATTCCCTCTGAAATACTCCAGTAGGTCTTTATGGATGGCCCTAAGTTGATACCTTTATTGCCATTGCTGTGAGAGTCCTTACTCCATCCTAGTAGAAATGGACATGCTGTTAGGATTTGAATAGAAACAACAATTTGAGAGGTATCTGACTTCTACTTGCCATAAATAGAAAAGCCTCTGCTGATGGCACTGGGTGTTACACTGATCGCATTGGGTGCTCTTGTAAAGGCACACTATGATTATATAGTTTTGTTTAAAAACAATATATTTGATGTTTACAAGAATGAAGCTGTAAATTGTCCCTTTAGAGAGTAAGGCTTGCTTAAGCTATCAGTCTGCTTTCAATTTTTATGGTCTTTTCAACTTAGCATACACAGAACAGATAAAATAAAACAAACAGGAAAGATCCCTCTGAACAGATACGCCAAATAAAAAATATCATTAAAAAATGGAAATAGGGTCTCATGTGCACCCAAAGTATTTTTCATTTATAACAAGGTCCAAAAATGTTTTCCTTTGAAGCTACCTGGAATAAACTGCTAAAAAATTCACTTGTCTCCTGAAGCTGAAATTAAGAAATAGTTTTGTACATTCTGTAGGACAGAGGTGGTTGTTATGATATATCTGAGATTTGCACCACACTAAGAAACAGTACTGGCATGTTACTTGCATGAATGGTTTTTTTACATATAATGCAGTCTGTTATTAATCTGTGTATTTAAGTGGAAAATGGACCTGGTTGGACAGAAGTGGAAAAAGCAAACTTTACGTAATGGAAAAAGGGGTGCATTTGGTCATTCTGCATTGACAGGAACAGTTTAAGCATGGTTATCAGAAAGCAAGGGAAACACAACTTTTCATTCAACTGTTACTGCTTTTTACTAGAACAGAACCCATTGAATCAAAAAAGATCAAGGGTAAGTTTCTCAAAATCTGCCTCTGGGCACTGCAGGCTGCATTCCCATTCGTTTCAGAAGGAACCGAGTGTCTCCTTCAGTTCAAATGGTTGTTGCGGAAAATTCAATGTTAATTCTCATTACTTGTCATGTTAGGAAATGTTGTCGATTACGTAATTTTAATTCAATTTATGTAATATATTTACAAATATAGTTTTAACTCGGCTCCAGTGCTGGAGTAATCTCATAGGCAAAATTTGTGCACAAATAAGTTATCACTTTTTATTTTAATGTAGCAGCAAATAGAATGTGCCAATACTTAATTCAAAATAGGTAATTAGGAATCTTGCTAATGATGCTTAACATTTTTAGTGTGCTGAGACTTCTCCCAGGGTGATATTATGCAGTGTCTTGGCTCTTTGCCCGTTTGGGATCATCTAGAGAGGTGCATGAGACCTTCAGTACTACCTGATGCATTTGTCAGCCACAGAATACCACTACAGACTCTATGTGGTGATGTGATTCAACCTGTCACTTGCATCATCAGGATGCAATGTGAGAGGCTTTGACATGAACGATCTACATGTGCTGTAACTATGGATGCCTTTTTCATGACTTTCTGGAAGAATCTGAACCAGTTACTGCCATCAGCTGCCCAGGATATCAGTGCTTGCAGATATGAAGTTTACATTCAAGAGAAATTGGGTGCCATTCTTTTGGGATGTAGAGCCACGTAAACTCCCCAGCAGAGAAAGAAGTCCTGTGATAATTCATCTGGCCTATTGCATTAAATGTTTTCAGGGTGGGTAGTTCATGACAAATTGTTCTCTGTACTTGCAGAGTTATGATCACTAAATTTCTAGATCTGAGAACAAAATCACAACAGCACGCCTGGTCCAAATCCAGTGAGAGCCTGTTCATTTTTAGCAGACTGGGGGTAGGCCCAGAGTATTGTTCAAGTGTTTGTTTGCTTACTTGTAAAATTCTGCTCAAATGTACTAAATTTTAGGGTGATGTAAAATACTGCATCACCTGCTGGTTAAGAAGACCAGCAGCTTTAGTGGAGTTAAAAATGTTTGCATCAGCTGAAAGTGTGGTTCTGAGTTTTCATCTAAATTGCAATGAACTGAACAACTAATGCTGCTAGTAAATAGAACTTCAAACCTAGGGAGTTGTATAGCGTGTTCTGAAATGTTTTCAAAACAAGTGCTCATCCTTAAATGTGTTGTATATTCCATAAAAAGGATTGTTCACCTTAGTTATTTATGATGGAGTGATTTATGGATTTTTAGGTTGTGATTCTCTTTTGCTTTTTTCCATGTTTTCTGTTTTCCCCTATCTCATTTTAACAATCTCTTCAATATTGATCTGGTTATGACAAGCAATGCAAATTTTTAACGTTCTGCATCATGTGGCATACTTCAATTACTGGGATATATGGTCATGAATAATTTATTGATATATTCTTTAATTTGTCATTGATTGTTGCCATCTTCTAAAAATGAATGTAGTTCTCAGTTTTGTTGGATCGACAGGCATGGGTAGATACCTTCTGTTCAACTGCATGTAGTACAAGAATAACAGTGGTAGTTGAAACTTTCCCAGATTATATCATGGTGCAGTCTAGAACTGGTTTTGGACTACATCTTAAAGGGAACATTTTAAACTTTGTAGTCATCCAAGCACTGATGTGTCTGTTGATACTGTAAACACAACCAACTACTCCATGAGCAGGAATTTTACACTAAGGCCATAAAAATATATCCAGCATCTAAATATTTTCAGGTTTTAGGCTACAGGCAAACTATTTATTTTTAGCAATGCAATGCGTTAAAACTAAATATCTAGTACCCTAACCTGTCCTAGGCCTAGAGAGAGCGAGCTGCTACTAGATGTGGAAAACCAGATCTCAGATTTTTAAGCATTACAGGTTCAGAGAGATTTTGGTGGAACTATGATGACACAAGGGTGGAAGTAAGAGGTGCATGATCACTTAGCCTGGGAAGAGAATTACTTCTTTAGAGAATGTAGGGTAATAAGGGTGAGACTGGCAGGCTTTAAGAATTAACAAAGTCAAGAAAAACTATCTGGATCTGAGAACAAATCAGGCAAAGAAATAATTTCAGATTAGAATAACAAAAATGATTCCTTTTAGTTGTGTCCTGAATCATGGACACTACTGGAAAAAGCTTCCACCCATAGGATTAAAACCCCTGTGGTAGAAAGTTTAAGCTTTTGCACTGTAGCAATCTGAAAGCTGATTTTCTGATTATAATTATTTTTAGATGGTATGGCTTGGTAATAGGAGCTCCTTTCACAATATGGGAGGTCATTGATTGCTTAAATAGAAGGAAGTACATGGTTCAAATTATCAGAGGAATTCGTTACTCATTGTATTATGATTTGAAATTAAAAAAAATCCAACCAAGGTCACTGCAAGCATGCTTTCAAGCTGTCAGCTGGCTAAAAATTGGCATCAGTATTTCTAGGGGATAAATTTATAATAACAATTGGTACTTAGCACCTATGACCTATCTGAACTAATTAAATGCTCTTTCAAGTACTAGTAGTCCAACCTTCATAATACATGATACACTACAGTCATTGTCTGTTTTTATGCAGTAAACTGCAATGCAGCAGATGGGATTCCAGGGGTGTCTAGTATTGCCTGTCCTCACTTGTGCTGAAGACAGTAAGAGTTTTCACATCAGTATTTATGGGCAAGAATCATGATAACACTAACTTTCTCATTGACCTCAGTAGCAGGAGAGAGAAATCAATGACAATGGCCTTTGAAAAAGCTTTTCCTAAGTGATTTCAGCCAACTTGGCGTAGAAAGATGTTAGCAGAAACAAGCAGGTCACTTGGGTCACTTCTTCCAACCACCACACCACTCTGCCTTTATAGGGAATTTTTCAGATGCTTCATCCACCCGCTGAGAACTGAAGGCTCAGTGCTTATGAGAACTCAATGAATGCACTCTCTGTTTTCTTCTCTGTAGAGTAGGACAAGAGAAGGGTGAAGGTATAAATTTTGTATCTAATAATAATGAATATTTTTGTAACTCCATATGACTAGGAGGACATATTCCCTGCACTGCCACATGTAGAACAAAAATATCAAAACTTTCAAGTACATTTGGGATCACAGAATCCAAGTTAAATATTACAGCTCATTATATGGTCACAAGCCATTAGTTTCAGCTTCAAATTGGCAAGTAGCAGTTCAGAATTCATATGAATGTGGGAAAAAATGTACTCAGAAAAAAATCTAAAAGTTAATCAGAAAAAATATTTCATAACAGTTGCCTTTTTCTATTTTAACACCCTATTGCTTATGATGATGGTGCATTAGCTTCTGTCAAATATTTCATCATTTAATCCTCAGCTTTATTTGGGAATGGCTACATTACATTTCTGTTCTGACTCCAAGGAGGTTTGTATTTGTTAGTCTTGATTTCAAATTTATATAAAGCTAATCCACTTCACCAATTCATAATACTTCAAATACACGTTTATTCATTTGTCATTCTTCTACAATACTAAATTCATGCCTGAGATGAAGTCATAAATCGTGCAAAATAGTTCTTTTCTTCACAGTGACAATTGTTCTAAGTCGCTGCTCAAAACCAGTTTCATGTTACATATGGAAATCCACAGAAAGATGTGGTCTGAACAATTAATGCTCTCCTACACAAGTGCAGTCCATTTTTTCCCTCTGTTCCAACAGCTTGTTAAAATAATTCTATTGGCAGCTAGCAAAAATTCTGAGTGCTCATTAAAAGAAAATGACAAATGTTTTTTCCTAAGACAGTGTATGATGGTAAGTAAGTGTCTGGAAATTACCAGTGCCAAAAGATTTTACTGCAGCTGTGTACTACCTACTTAACTGGGAAACATTTATCTTACCGTGACTTTTGTACTGGGGAAGCTCTGTTAAATGGATCAGTCAGGCAGCATGCTATTTTTCTGCTTTTACTAAAGGCTTAAAATGTCCATTTGTTATCGTTAGTAAAGGGAATGCCACAAAACACGTGTAGTCACTCAGTCAGGACATATAACTTCCTTTCCTTACATGAACCTATGCTGTCAGTTTGCACACTGATACTTTTAGAGTAAGAGTAGCATACGTTACTCCCCTTGCTGATCATCTAGGGGAGCCCTGGATCTCCAAAAACTCACCCGGCAGCTGTGTTAGGATCCTAACAGAATGAAACCCGCTTGGTATGAGTAGGCTGGCAGACCCCAAATGGTTTTCTGTGGCCTTTGAAAAATGGTGATTCTTTTATTCATATGTAACAGCAAGAACTTGCATTAGACCTTTAAGTTGGCACAGAACTATGCTCCATTGTGGCTCCAAGTAGGAAAGATATCAGGCACAGGGACTTGAGTTTTGCACCACCATCATCAACCTGTAATCCTAAGGGTGAGTTTTCGCCTTTCCTGTCTTTGAGTAAGTGCCTAACCTTGAAATGATGTGGCTGGTACATGTTAGTCTAAGACAGATGCCTAAAATCACTGACAGGGATCACAATCTGGAAGTGCTAGACTGTCTGTCGACTTTAAAGAGAGTTCAGATGATTAACTGCAGCAAGATATTTAATTCTGAATGGCTAAAGTTAGGTGAGATATAGTCTATACAAATTACATACAAGCTCTTGTTACCAGCAGGGCTTACAAGGATTAGTTTTGATTATGTGTACTTGTCAGAAAACAATGAGCAAAGTTGTCTACATTATTTCATTCTAATGCAGCAGAATACAGTAAAAATAAGATCATACAAGCACAGGGTCCTTCTGCATAATTTGTTAAATTGATGATGATTACTATACTGGTAATGTCTGCGACAAAGCAATTGGCAGAGGATGGGGAGAAGCACAAGCAAATAAACTACAGCAATGATCTACTATTACCAGAAAAAAAAAAAAAAATAAATAAACAGAGCTGAATTTGACCCAGAGATTGCAATTGCAAATATACATTAATAAGATTCTTCAGCAGATGTAGCAGAACATAATTTAATCTGAAGTGCACTTGAGAAATTAGCAGTGTCTCTCTTTTGTTGCCTTTGAAATTACAGAGGTCTGGATAAGTGTTAGGATTTAATGTAAATTAACAAGATTAGTATGTCTCCAATTTGTCTACAAATAGTTTTCATCTGTTTAATTTCCTTCAGTACTGTCACCCTCCATCTTATCCTCTTTGAGATGCTTCAAAGTAAAAGAATTGTCAGGGCACAACAATTATTTAAATTTCATTTTAAAATACCATCTTGGTTTCTGTCTTGTAATCAGGCTAACCATCTTGAGGAGTAAATACAGAATTAATCAAGCTTGTGCTTTCATGTTCACAAAATTCCAGGAACTCATAGCATACACTGCAAAGTTAAAACCATAATATTATAAAACTATGTTAAAATGACCTATGCCTTGATTTCTGGAGA
This sequence comes from Neopsephotus bourkii, assembly GCF_033783945.1. NCBI lineage: Eukaryota > Metazoa > Chordata > Aves > Psittaciformes > Psittacidae > Neopsephotus > Neopsephotus bourkii. The sequence goes on along the minus strand of NW_026901363.1, from coordinate 1,999,061 downwards.
AAGGGTGGATAAGTGAGCAGGGTATGTAAGCATTCATTTTGTCAAGTACTTCTCTAAGAGCAGCTAATTATAACCACTTTTATTCAAAGACAGCAGGAGTTACATAGGAAAAGGCTTAAAAATAAATGGGACTTTTTATCCAGTTCAAAAATATTTGGGTTATCTTTCATGTAATTTTGCAAAGTTGTTTCATTACTGTTATTCTAGAAATGAAACTGAAATCTGATCTAAAATTTAAACCATTCCTTCAGCTCAACTTCCCTAAGCCTACTTTCACTCTCAGTACTTTAAGAAACAAATTAAGGAGGTTTACTTGGAAATATCCAACTTTTGCAGGGCCTAATCTCAGCTTCTGCTTCCTTGGGACTTTTCTTCCTCTCTCCACACACAAAAACATATAGTGAATATAAAATGTTTTTCACCATATCATTAATCCCAAAGTGCTAATGTGGACTCATAGTGTTTCATAGCTACGCAATTTGTGTGAATGTATGTGCATGCATAAAGGGAAAGGAGGGGATACATAGCAGATGGTTATTACAAATGCTGCTTTGCTGTATACATTTCATTTGCAGATTCTGCTCATGCACATAAACCTTTTCAACTATCAAACTGTATAGCACAAGGGCTTACACAATATCAAGTAATTTTTGGCAGTTGCTGCTTAGTCTTTCATCGCTGCCAGATCTTTGGCAGTATGAGCTGAATCCCTCTCTGGTATACAACTAGCACAAGGTCCTCATTATACTGGAATTTAATACTTGGGGCCAGAAGGCTCTCCATACAATGTAAACCCAGACTCTCTCCCTTGCCTTTTGAGTGAACAACTGTTTAATATGTGGTGCCTTACAAAGCTGCCATAATTAAAAGGATAATTATTTATATACACATTCAGATCAAATGTAAATAAAAACAAACCAATGGAATAGATTTCAGAAGTTAAATATACTGGCATAATTTATGCCACTAACAAACAGTGACAACTGGCACAGAAGTCTACATTGGATAATTATTACATACTGAAAATCTAAATATGCATGAAGTCATACATTTTAGAACTCAAAACAATGTGTATATATACATATACAATTGTGCACACACAACAGAAGTCCTTTTCTGCTCATTCTTCGAGGCATTATTTTAAATAGTAGAAATACCTAGAACCAGACAAGTTTATGCAATGACCTTTTAAGTTTCAAAGTCCATCCATTCTCCAAATAGGAAATAGAAAAGGAAGAATATCTCACTGAGGTTCTCTGCAATATGTCCATGTAAATATACCTCTTCCCAAAAAAAATCAGTTCAGTGCTATGCTTATACTGCCAAAATACATATGCAAACATTTTGTTACAAACAAGGGTTTGACAAAGCACCCACTGTCTAAGAATAGCTTTGTTCATACAAAGCCTTAGAAGTTTACAGCTCTCAGTATCACAAAGATTTCAACCACTATGTGCACCACAAAGGGGCTGTGCTTACTTCTAGACTTTTTAAGTAAAAAAATCTACTAAAATAAATGGAAGATGAGTACTAAAGTAGCACTTTTGGACATACAGAGCAACATAACACTGAGAATCCAGGGCAGTTTTCACCTTTTCAGCCTAAGAGGAATTTATTAAGTCATTTAACTCAAGCTACCTGCATATATCACAGTCTAGGTGCCTAAATGCTATCCTGGATTTTATCCTAAATTGATAATCAGAGTAACTCTAATGGGGTCAAATGGCTAAGAAGGGAGAAAAAGGGTATTATACTGGCAAAGTCACCCTTGATCAAGGTTGTAAAAAGAAATATATATTTTTATAAATTCACCTTCAGTGTTTGAGGGTTTTGGTGGGTTTTGTGTTTTTTTTTTTTCTTTAATTAAAAATTAAAAGAGGAGCTGTAATTAGTAAAAGAATAACTGCAGAATGTGGAGATATACATCAGTTCATGGCTGGCTGAGGTTCGTTAATTGAGTCTTGATTTTAAAGCATTTTCACAAAATAAAGTCTCAGTTGTTATGAGGCTGTTTGGCATAAGAACCCATAAGGACCTTGAGATTAAGTAAACTGAGGCAACCTGTCCATATTTATATTTATAGTAGTATTATTATGACCTTGACAGAATTTTCAAGAGAGAGATTAATACAGTACCAATAAAATTCCCTTTATAGGCTGAGATTTATTACAACAAAGCTTCAGCATTTTAGTAACTCCTTAAAAGGTGAAATTAGACTCTGATGCTGGAAAAAGCTTTACTGTTTAGATCAAAGCAGGATGAAATCCAATTTTTTTTTAATTAAAATTTAGGATATTTTGAGCAAGTTTTTATTTCAGCATGGAGATGAGAGTTTTCTAAATTTCTTATGACAGCAAATAATTTAATATATATATCATTTTGATCATAATAGTTTTTGTAAGATTTCAACCACAGAATTTGATCTTTTTTTTTTTTTTAATGAAAATTGATAAATAATACTTAAGCACCAGTTTTTCAGAGCTTCCAGAGGGTCAGAACAACCAAAGACATTCCTATGAATTAAGAATAATGAGTTGAGGTGTGGAAGACTCAGTCACAGTCAGGTTTGCCAAAGCTTTCATGGAGTACTTCTTCATGAGGAGCAGCCTGGATGTCCTGATTTCCCTGAGCCCATGTCTGAGCATCTCCACACAGTACCATGTTTATTTGGCATTCAATATGCCCTATAAACCAAGGAAATAGTTTTCAAGTTTTGAAAATGGGGATAAAGAGAGATGGAAGCTATTGCCAAGTTGTAAGCTCATCTTTGCATAACTTAACCTTGGAAAGTGGGGACTGAGAGCAACCAGGAATTGAAGCCAAGCCAGTCAAGAAGAAATATGTTGCAAGAGCAGGTAATTTGGACTTGATGATGATGAGTCCATCCAGTCAGGAATCACAGTAAAGTTTTTTCTGTCACATCAGAAAACTCATCTTCGTGTCTTCCAATAGGAAATTCAGGAATGCAGTTCTGACTGAGTGTGCCAGTACATCAAGGCAGGAGGTGTTTTGAACAAGCTTCACCTTACTCAATTCCAAAGCTGTTTCACTTTCTATCCCAAAATAATTATTTCATCATAGGGCCTGAGAGAGCGAGGGAATGACTTTGCAACTGAGTTAGATGCACCTTTGGGAGCCTCTTGTGCCTGGAGAAATTATATTGCTCCACAGTGAGATGACAAGTGGCAAGTTTGAAGGTCAATGTTTTGGTTTTATCTGCTCTAAGGTCCTTTGTGGGTATAAGACCATGTATTTACCTGTCCAAAGGCTCAAAAGGAAATCTATACTTGAGCGGCAGTTAACTCTTGGAAAAAATTATTGTGCTGTCAATGAGGAATAGTTACTGTTTATTGCCAAAAGGCATCCTCCCTACTAGTTTCCTTTAATTTAGAATATAAAACTGCAACATACATTTGCAAAACTCTATAATTAAATAATAATTGACATGACAATAATAACAAATGCATAGCTGTGACCTGTAAAATTTAAAGGTGTGGTTAAGCGTAAGGTATATTTTTCTAAAGAAATCATTATGACTTATTCTAACATTATATAACTCTATGAATAATTTGTGCTCTATTAAAAATCTATAATATGGAATGCACATTGGTTTCTCTATTCGTCCAGCTGGACCCCAAAGGATCTATTAAAATGTAGGCGGTAACAAGCATCAAATATAACTACAAATCTTGACTAAATCCTAATACGGGTATTGATAGAATATTAAACTCAAAATGTATCTCATATTCCATTGTGTTTTAATAATACTTTGAAAATACATATACTTCAATTTTGCCAAAACAGAATAGAAATAAAAAGGAATGAAATACTGCACAACGTCAAAAAAAGTTTAAGTAATCATGAAAATGTGAAAAACCTCTACCTTATTCCAAACTATTATGGCTATTGTTATAAGAATTTATGCTGTCTTATATGATCGCAGCAGTGATTGACAACTAAGGGATGATTGCAGCTAAAATAAACTACAATATATTACTGCAAGCCATGGAAGAAATTAAATTAGAACAAAAAATATTAAAAAAAAAGGCTGGGAGCAGAATGAGACATAAACGATGGCCTGTGATTTTACACCTTATTATGTTAAATCTGCAATTTTGACACGGTTTCCAACTGGGGCATCTTACACAACACCAGTTGTCATTTTTTTGAGTGCCTCAGCTATCTCAATGCTACTGTAAGCGGGGTTTGGCATGGGACTCATTATGTAGGGAAATAGTCTATCAGTACACATTTCCACAAGTTTGTGAATCTCAATTAGAAATAATTTGTGCCATTTCTTCAAAATAACAATTCAAATAGGAAGATCACCAGTTAAAGTACATTTGTGACTAAAATGTATTATAGAGGCATGGATGAAAGTGTTCTGTGCCTGTATTTAAGGTGATGGACAGGAAATATCCGTATCTTGCATCTTGTGATCAAAAGATCTATCAGATTTTCTATATGAGAATTTCTCTATTCATGAAAACTCTTACTGGAGGTTCAGCAAAGTGACTGAATTTTGGTGTAATGTGAACTGGGAGGGGTGTCCATATAAAACCTGTCAAAAACTCTAAACCAACTCTTTACATGAATGTTGCTATCTAGCAACACTGGACTCAGTGTGCTTCCTTGACTCACTCCAACTACTAATTGTATTCAAATAATGACATAAGAATAGTTTGCAAGATGAGACAGTACGAGATGAAAGGAGTAGAAAGTGTTCAACAGCTGATCTGCAGCGTTTCTTCCAAATGTAACATTTTCAGTGACTGAGAATTAGGCTGAATTTCAGAATGAGGAGAAAATCCCCAAACAAAAATTAGTTTTGCGTAACACTGTTTTGAATTAAACAGCAAGTTTCCTTTGAGAAAACACTTTGAAAATTATGAGCTTTGAGTTAACATACACCAAAGAACAGTTGAATTGCAGCTGTTTCCAGAGCTCAGATATACTTTCAACCTGTTCTCATTTCCCTTTTCTATTAAAAATGTAAGACTCCTTCTCTGTGCTAAAAAGCTGGAAAAAAAAAAATGCAGTAGCTTGTACAAAATCTTATTCTGCAAGTTTAAAATCATCTCTTTACTAAAGTATTTGATTTTGAAAGTTAAGGCTATGCTGCTTCCATGAGGCTTTCTGCAGCTCCCGCATGGAATATAATCTTGTTTCAGATTTAAAAAAAAATATAAATCCTTTGACAGTAATGCCTCCGGCTTTCAGTAGGACTCCTTCATGGTTATTGCAGGATGGCAAATTATGTGTCTCTGGCCCCTGCTGAGTGAAGACATTCAGAAGGTATTGGGGATATGGTGGGACTCAGCAGACTCAATAATATCATTCCAGTACCCAGACAGTGTTAGCACAGTGCAAGCAGGGCTTTTCTTCACTCTTACAGCTGATGATGGCTTGGATGTTTACATGATTTCCATTATTACTTTGAGACACAAGTGTAATCGCAATGGAAAAGTACCTTCTCTGAGCTGACAAATCCCACAGCGTGACACTGTTAACATTTCACAGGCTAAGTGGAGTGATATGGGAGAAGCTGAAGGCACAGTTCTGGAGATGGTTCTAGTGACAGAGAAGTGGCTTGCCTTCTTTTTTTTTCTCTGTGATAGAAAATGTCTTATCAAATTAATATAAAAAAGTCATTAATAGCTATGAGGCATATTAATGACGAGGTCATGTGTGTAATCTTAGAGCTGTGTTGATGAAGCTTTATAACCTGACCAAATGTGATCAGGAGATATTTTGTGGTTTCATGGGGTTCTTTTGCAAGAACACAGGTGTTTCTAATAAATGAATAGATATTAGCCTGGGAGTTAGATAATGAGAAATAAAAATTACCAAGTGCTTTCCTTTGGTGCATGGCCTGGATAAGTGTACAGAAAAACAAGCACGAGGGAGCTAAGGATCAGCATTGTACCATCCTTATTTGCTCTGAGTTCTGATCCTGGTAATAGGAGCTGTGAGGAGGCTCAGTGATTCATCCCGTAGGTGGCTGCCTGTCACGGGTGGGTGAAGCACTTCCTATATATAGCTTGTGCATGGGTTCACAGCACACTTGAGAACGGTCTGGAATGAAAGATGCTCCCCAGAAAGCCTTGTGTAAATCAGTATTTTATTATTACAGCAAGGTGCTAGCAGCTGACAATTTCAATAATTGGATAAACAATCATATTGCAAATGCCAGCAGGTCTGACTCAGCTGTTTATAGTTCTGTGGCAGCTAAAATTCTATGAAACTGCTTTTATCTCTGGTAAGATTTTTGGGAGGCAGGAGAAAGAAAGACCAGCTTGTCTTCTGCAGATGTTAAAGAGGTCCAAGTGCTGCTGGCCCAAATAACTTCTCTGTCGTGTTGTGAATTAGCCAGACAGGCAGTGGCAGTTTCAGTTCATGACTGTGGCATGGACAAGAAGTTCAGCACTGCAGTGTAATGACTCAGTACTTAGCATCCTTATCCAGGATGCTGAGAATCCCAATTCTGAAACCCTGTTCTCTTACAGGCACTGTGCAGCTCATCAGTACTGAATCCAAACAGAAGCATGGATGCTCTCACACCTGACTTAAGCTATCTGGATCTTGGAGTGGAATCTAATTCCCAAGGCTAGGTACGGCGAGTACCTGTACAATGAAGAAGTAGTCCCTTCAAAGCCATCTAAAAGCAGTAGTCTGGCTTCTGTAGATAGCAGTGAACTGTTGCTACCGTTCTCCAGTGTGAGAAGTTAACCAGAATCTCAGGAATTCATCACCTGCAGGGTCCCACAGCAAAAACATCCTCCTAGAAGGAGAGCCTTGTCTTCTAAAATGAAGCACAAACTTCATGGCAAGAGGACAATCCTTTTGTGTGGTAACCTTAAGCTTAGAGCACTTATCCAAAACCATGCAATGTAGATTCAGCTCCTTTCTCTGTTTGAACATACTTAACTTTCGGGTTTTTTTTTTTTGTTTTGTTTTTGTTGGTTTTTTTTTAATCTCTTGATATCAAAACAAATTGGATCAGTTAGGTCATTAACTTGTGTTAACCCTCATCTAACTAAAGACAAAAACTATGTACCGAAAAAAATAAAATTTTGCCTTTTCTCAGTGAATCATAGCTACATCCATGACCCTGGCATTCCAAGCAGTGTTTCCCAAGATGATCTGCAACTTTTATTTTGAAGAACTACTGAGAAGTAACACTATGAACTTCAAAAGTGTATGTATTGGGTCCAAAACCAGAAAACTTATTCTTGATGGTCTATTTACTTCATCATTGCCTCTCTCTTTTTTGCTGGCATGAGGAACGTATCAGTGGGTTTTATCATTAATTTGTTTGGGTTTTTTTTTGTTGGTGGTGGGTTTTTTCTTTTGTTCTCTTCACACCTAGAGAAAAATTAAGATGTTAATTTCTTACAGTGGCAGCTAAGAAAAGCACAATTAAGCAGTTTACTTTCTAGGGACTGCCTGATGAATTCTTCAAGAAGTTCCTATGCACCTGATGTAGTGGAGGGCCATGTTACTGATTCCTATCTGACAGCAAACAGATGGCCTGTCAGCAAAATTGTTCATACTTTTACTAGGGTACATCATTAATGAAACCAAATACAAGTTTGCATTTTCAGCTCCTTGCTATTAAAAAAGTGGTGCAGTGTACTGTGAAAGTGATTTATTAGATCCAGTGTGTCATTCAAAGAAACCAGCTATACTAAATCTGTGACATGGAAAAAAAATAGCAGTTTCCAGTTAATGGTGTCCTGCATTCTTTCTGACATATTTTATTTTTCCGCAAGTAAGTGCTAAAATACTGCTTTGCATCTCTAGCAGTGGTAGTGTAGCTCTGTGTTTCCTGACATATGCCAGTGCAAGATGTCAAGGGACTCAGAAAACCCTGGGACAGACAGAAATGCCAATCAGTAGGTTGTTTCAGCTTTGTATTACCTATTACATTTTTTTCTACATCCAGGAAAGTCTATTCATTGGGGGAGAATATAAAATTGTAGTGAGCTGGTAGAGTGCTGTGTGTAAAAATTCAGGTTCTAAAACACCTGTTTACAATTTCACATCCTTTAAATTCCAAATGAAACAATAATTAAAGGATTAAATCCCATTCACTTTACTCTCACAAACAGTCCCATTAAAACAAAGACAGCTGTGTAATATGTAGTCCCTTGCTTATTGTTTGTTTCCCAGGACTGAATTGCCCCAGGGCAGTGACCTGTGTGATCAAGTTCACCAATACAAAAATGTGATTTGCTCAATGTCATTTAATACTCCTGTACCTGGCAAACCCATGATAAGCTAGTCCAAAATCCTAAACTCAAAAAATAAGTTTAGAATAAAATATAAAAAAAAAAAGGTTAGTAACTGCTGTGATGTTTAAGAGGTATGTCTACCAAGATGCTGACAGCAGCATGGCCAATATTCTTAAATGCTGTGATACTGTTCACATAGTTTGTTGTTCTTCAGATATTTTTTCTATGTAATATATGTACATTTAAAAGAAATCTCTTCATATCCCTGTAGTCCTCTTTGTCACTTTTATAATTGCTTGATAGGTTTGTTCAGTGGAATGTTAGAAGGGTTGATTAATTAAGTTCTTTAGAGTGTGGCTGGTAATGTCTGAAAGCTAATATGGTTGCATTCAAAAGGCTTATCTGAGAAGTTGTATTTTTTAACAAATGACTGCCATTTAAGAGAATTTGAAGTGTATAGAAAAGTATTGTTACTTGGGTGTATTATTGTACTTTTTTTTTTTTTCCATGTTCACCATTTGTTATTCTTCTTTTCTTTCTGTCTCAATTACTATTGATGTTCAGGATGCCTGTCAGCTGATAGCTTTTTATAAGCTGTTCTGCAAGTTGAACACAAATAACATGACAGCTTGCAGGCTACTTGTTGTCATGGTGTTCTTACTTTGCTCTGGGCAATGCCATATAAAGAATATTACATCTCAACTCCTATTTGCATCAACCAAATATTTTAACATTAACACAATAATATCAGAATGGCAGGATGTTTATGACATTACCAGCACCAAGAAAGCAGAATAAAATTATGCTCTGTTTCCACCTACACATCTTCACCCACTCCCAGGATCTGTACTACTGTTGTTATAGAATTGTTGACTTCTGTGGAGGTAAGTTGATTTCAGGTTCTAAGCCCAATTAGAAAATTTAATTTAAAAGGTCTTTCTGACTGCATTTGCAGGCATGCATTAAATGAGATGTAACACAGGCAATGTCACCCTACATGCTACTGTTTGAACTGGCTTCCAGTACTTTACTCTGAGGATGTCTTTAGAAATCTTGTGGGATATCCACAGTTGAAAAAGTTCCAGGAAATGGCAGCACTGACCAAAAGCAGGTGAAAAACATTTTGTATAAGAACATTACCAAAATTATGGTTCACAGAGGTTTCCAGGAAATAAGTCTCTATGCAAATAGTTTTCCTGCAGTTTAGGATTGACTTTATTTCATCTTACTCACTTTTGAAATGGACTAGCCTAAAGAATAAAAGATTTGTGTAAGCAAAATGATGTATTTTAAAGTGAAACTCTTTGAAGAGATTGGACTGTAAACTTACATATAATAACTGTAGCCACAGCTCTCACCATATAGCCCTCATTTTGAATAAAACATATTTTAGTGTTCTGATTCGGGTAGTTGGATATATGCAGCAGCCTGTGTGGACATCTCTGCCGTGTAGTTTCTTCAACTTTGCAAACCAAGTCATGTTACTAATTACGAATTTGTGTCTGCAAAGCAGTGTCATTGCAGCTTTCCTCTCTTCAGCTGTAGTATGCATGTTTGGGAACATGAAGAACAGCAGGCAAAGCCTTGCTGGAAGAAGCCTTGAGGTTGCCAAGCAATACCTGCCTCAATACAGCAGGCTTCATCCCAGAAACTAGGACAATGCAGAGCAGGAAGAGCTGGGAGAAGGACCTTCAGAAATGGTCTGGACCCTTTGAGCAGCTGGTGTAGTGGTCCATTTCAAATCAGCAGTAAGAAGCTTGCTTTTTCTGTCTGAGATTTCTGATATAACAGCTACTGCCTCTTCTCCCCTTTCATCCCAGCATTAGCATTTGCTGCTGATTTCCTCACTCTCAAAGCAGCAGCTCAGCATCTTAATGGCTGTTCCAGTGCTTCTTTCTGGGCATGCATATCACAGAAGAAGCTTTTTGTATATTTTTCAAGGCAGACTTTATGATAGGCATCAAGGTCACTGTGGCTACAGGAGAGACTCTGATGCTAAGACAGAGTGGATAAACTTAACCAAATATGCTTACAATTGGCTTTATATAAAAACATAGTTATTATTTCTTCCTAGGTTTTCAAGGTGATATTTTGTCTTTCACTGCTGATTAAAGTCTTTTGCAGTCCTTGAAATATTCACAGAAAAATTATGCTTAAATAAGGCAGATAATTTTTCTTTTCCTGTGTTCTTCGTGTTTCTCCTTTGGTTTATGGCACAATAGGGCACAACGGGTTCATCTGAGTAATTACATTTTGCATTCTTTCTCACTTTTATTGGACAACCCCTGTACCTGTTTATTTCAGCAGTGTTCTTCAATCTGGGAGGAAAGAAACTAAAGATTTCAGGATACAATTTGTTTAAAGTAAGCTGCCCCACAGAAGTTCCATTTCCCAAAATACTGATTACTTACCACTTTGCTATGAATATGGAGAGCAAGTTTTCCTTCTAAAGATCCAGATTCCTAGAAACATAAAAGAAAGTGGAAATTAATAAATAATGTGTGCACAACTTGCTTAAGGCCAGCTAATGAACAGATCAATAGCTGGGCTTATTCCATAGTCTCATAGTATATTCAAAAATGAAAGGCCACCAGGCAATTTAGATCAAGTTTTATAATTCCCTTCGTTTGAATTCATATTGCATCTTGTTTTATTCCCACGTGTTTTGCCCTTGCCCCTCACCACTTCACAGCAAGATCAGTGTACATGACCCCATCCTGCTGGTTATGAAAAGAACCCAAAACCTCTTTAAATAAGACTTAGGTGAGGTATATTTGCATATTGTCCCTTGTATCACCCACCACTGTGAAAAAGAGATGCTTTTCTTCATTCCATTTTGCAAGAAAGCAGCAGCTGAAAGTAATTTTATCATCTCACAGACTGCTGTTGCATACTTGGCATGCAAGTACTTACAGTGAAGCTGAGCAGCATTTTTGTATCCATATTTTCAAGTGAAATTGTGTGCTCTTTGGACTTGACCTGCAGATAAGCCCTTGTATCTAAATCATGTCTTCAAAGAGAAGGTTTGTGAGTAAGAATTTTTGTACTAGGCTTATATCAAGATTTTTTTCTGAATGTGAGTCTGACACTTTGGTCAACTTCAAAATGAACAATAAATGAAAACTAAGTTCAACTTTCATGTTGAATATGATTTTTACAGTTCCTGGCAAGTGGGAACGATTCATCTCTTGAGCTCCCCAGAGAAGAATTTTGGTCCAGCAGGAAATTGAGTGTCATCCTAAAATACCCAGAAGACTAGAAATGCACCTTTAAAAACCTATATGCATGAGCCAGCTTTTTAATGAGTATTGGTTGGAAAGACAAGAGAATGAAATACTATTCAATTAAGCATGTTTCTTTTCCTTTTTTTTTAATGTGATATAATGTAAGGTTAAATGCTTATAGATTTTTTTTATTTTTTTTTTTTACACTGAATTATACAATCTACAGTGTTATAACTCTACAGAAAACAAAGATAAACGGTTTGATTACTGGCTGTCTTCATTCTCTTTAACAGAAGCAGATAAAGAAAATAACTTGTTCTAAAGTGCCCCTAAGGACACTTTATTGCCACCAACTAAGAGCCACAGAGCAACTCACTCATTCTCTCCCCACTGGGTTAGGGAAGCAAGTAAAAAAAAAAGATATTTTTTTCTAGAAAATGCTTTAAAGAAACTTACCTGAAAGCTAAACTTTTTTGGACTGGGAAGATTTATTTTTTTCCATTTGTGTTCAGAATTTCCAGGATCTGACAGCTCTGAGCGTCCAGTTCCAGATATTTTGAATAGTCAAGAGAAATGTCTGCAATTCAAGGTGTTTATTGCATCAGATTTATTGCACAAGCACAGATGATCTTTTGGCATACATGGTGTAAGTCCTACCTTTCTAAGACAGGAACTCCAAGAATAAACACGAGGACATCTTCATTTTTTTCTTGTTGTGTAAAGAAGCTTTGGATTCTCAGAGTAGTTTATTAATGGTAGCCTTCCTTTAGAATGGCAGGTAGAGTTGATGGAATCCAAGTATGTTACGGAGTCAGCTAATAATGCAAATGTAAATAATTCCAATAATTAATGGTATCCAGGTACCTGTGTTTTCTTTATTTGAATTTATTTCGATTTTGCTACCTTCAAGTCCTAGACATTAGATTACTCTGTTTTCATCAAATAGATTAAGCAATCATCTGTTTGTGAGAATATTAATCATTTAATAGTATGGATGCATTATATATTTACTAAAAAGCTGCCCATACCAAACCAACCCACATTTCACTTAGTTCTTTGAAGCATTTTGTCTCTTCTAAAGCTTCCCAATCGTACGGTTAAATAACTACTGATGATGACTAATCTTTTATACTTTACACAAAGCTCATTCTTGAGATTTCTCAATGAGTCCAAATGATCACCAGGCTACCCCACTCCACATCTTCAAATATTTTCTACTTGTCTCTTTCATTCCCTAAAGAACTAAACTTGCCTCGAAAGGACACTTTCTTAATATAATCTCAGAGTAGGTCCATCAATTTTGTGCTTACATAAGTCAATTCATTTCCCATTTCTCTGCACTTTTACAAAACAACTTTCAAAATGCATTACCCCATTCACCTAATTAAGTTTCCACAGTATTTGTTTCCTTTATTCCTTCCTGAAATAAAAATCCATCACATCTTTAACTTCTCCCATAACAACCTTACAAATTCATAATGCATCATACCAGTGATATGTACTTAAGCAAATATGATCACAGATGTTCTTTAATATGTTCATGTTATTGATTGGTTGCACTTCATTCAGGAATATTTAAACATGAGCCTGTAAATGCTGTCTGAAAGTATCCTTCCTTTTCCCTGTTACATTTTCTGATAAAGGACTTGCAGAGCATAGTACACAAAGGTGGGTTAGTACACTGAATTAAGCTGATAGTGATCAGCAAAAGTCCATCAACATGTTTATGTAGCAAACCATTAAGATTCTCTTTTGTTTATGATCCAGCTGTCAAGTGAATTCCGTCTGGATGTCTCTCTGAATGCTCAAGGCACATTTAATGTCAAAATCTGAGATGACTATGTGGAGAAAACATTTTCACAAGAATCCAAATATAAAAATATTCTGACATTTATTCTAGGTTTTGAAAGTTTATGACAAAAATCCTCAACCCAGAGATTAAGGATTAAATGGCTCATAGCTGCTATGAAATAAATAGTAGCATTTTGCACAGTACTGTCGTCAGCAAAGAGTGAGCACAGTTGCTGATGTCAAGAAACTAAAAAAGCTGACCCTTTGGCTCTCTTTCTGGTACCTACATAAGGTACAGGCTGTCTGGTTTATGGATGACTTGGTAACCTCCCATAATTAACAGAAATCCAGCGTCACATGCTGGTCATCTTTCAGTAGCTGCAAAAGCACAGGGTTATACTCCTAGCGTGCCACTGAGTTTCAGAAAGGTGCAGTGTAAATGTGGTCTCTTAAGCCATCTGTGTCGCTAATCTGTTTTCCCACCTGAAACCATCTATATTCTGATCTACAGCATCACAGTTGGGTTTTGTTTGCTCTTCAAATAGAATCAGTTACACGTTACTCAAGATTTAATTATATTGAGCTGCAAATGGTGTGAAAATAATTTATTTGGAATGATAAAGTAAATTTATCAAAATCATTTTAGCCACCTAAACAGGAATTTCCCTAAGCATATTTCTGAGGCTCATATTGGTTTTCTTTCATGTTTAAAGCTGTTTCACAACAAATTGCTTATGCACTGGCAGTAGCACTCAGTACTGAATATTTGCAAGGAGATGATGTCTCATCTACTTGTCCCCTGTTCCAGTAATATCTCACTTTTCACCTGCCACTGAAAATCTCTTAAATGAAAATCACTTCAATGTTCTTGTAGCCTATTTCACTCTAAGAAATTATCACAATCAATAATTCAGCATTACATGCAAAGTATTTGTGATAATTGGTAGCTACTATTTTATTTCAAATCAGGCTACCACCATCAACATATGACTAAGAGGAACTAGAAGTAGAAAAACTTTTCAGTTTGACCAAAACTTCATCTGAGCCATTACTGTTGCACAACTTTTCAGAAACATATATTCATTAATATTTTCAATGTTCTTCATTGGTATTAAGATGGTCTAGAATATTTAGAAGGATGTTAAAAAAAATCCAATATTTGTAGTCTTTTATTATTTTGGTACAAAGCCTAATAAAGAAGTAAAAAAAAAGCTCCCTGAATATTATCTTTCTGTAGAGCAAATAAAATCTGTTAAACTTTGTTGTTTTTAATTTTTGTTCTGCACTTACAGAAAATTTTACAGGAGGCAAACGTGAGAAATTTGAGTTGGCCAGAAAGCTTCAAATCTTCCAAAACATATTTTTGGCAAACTGAAAATTAAATTCCTTTAGGTCAAAGTTGTGGTCAACATGAGAAGAAATGTTTAATATTCCATGCACAACCATGAAAAAATCCTAAACCTTCATATTACTCAGCACAAAGTGCTATGAGCTGGTTTTAAACTGCATTTTAGTAAAATTATGTACATTATTTGTTAAATAAAAATCCTTTCAGTCATCCAAGAAATGCTGTAGGGTTACAGCTGTGCTTATGTTTACAATATCAGGATGTGAAAGAATTACAAGTACACTTAAAAGTATTGAGAATACATGTCTAAGTAACACATATAAGTAGGCAGGGGAACTATGGATTGGTTAAACCACAACAAAACTGGCTGACAAATGATTCACAAATAGTTTCTAATATTAACAGATCTGAGAAACGAAATCACACATATTCAATAGCACCTGTTTCTTCACTCAATATCGACCTTGCTAAACCTCAGAGGTCTGTTCCACATCCATTGTAAAATAATAGCAATCCACACAGTCTAGTCAGCTCAAAATGTTTCTTTTTTGTCTGCAAGTGTGACACAAGACTTCTAAGGATGTGCCAGTTCTCAGAACACTGAACATTGCTACTCCACAAACAAATAATAAAAAGTGGAACATGTGAATCATTTTAGAAGTAAACTGCATCCCATGAAGAACTTCTACAAGCTTGCCATTAACAGCTCTGCCATCTTAAATCCATCTAACTCTAGCCATTAGATTTATTATTGACAATTTAGATGCCAGAATAGAAAGCACATTTAATTTGAAGATGATAACAACCTGGGAGGGATGGCAAGCACTTTAAAGGACAGGAATGAAATGTAAAGTGATGTGATGAAATCATCAAAATAGTAAGCAATTCAGTGGCATTAGATACAAAGTGACACATAGCTACAAGACAGAGAAAGAATAATAGAAAGGGTTCTACAGAAGATGAGCTGAGGCTTAATGGACCAAAAATGGAGCACATGCCTATAGAACTACAATGTACCAGGAGGTACGTGTGGGCATGCTGTATGTAAGATACCTGAAGTCTCTGTGACTTGGTGTGGCTCAGCTGGAGTACTACATCAGATTTGGGCACAACATTATAACTGGATCAACTAGTCCAGAAAGGAGCAACAAACACTGAACAAAGATGGAAAGTACTAGCTTTATTTAGCTGAGACAAGACCAAGGGGAGAAATGAGTACCGACATGACAGCTGATGCCATCAAAAAGGCTGGCAACGAGAGCAAAGCACTAATGTATTCTCCAGGACAGTAAGTAATGGATTTAAGTTGCCACAAGGGAGATTTAACCTACACATTAAGAACATGCTGAATGGCAAGAGAGTTAAGTGCTAAAACACAACTGTCGAGAGAAGCTGGGAATTCTGCATCACTGGGCGATTTTAGAAACAGGTTAGACAAATGGCTGTCAAACATTATTTGGATAAAGCAGAATCTGTCTGGGATTAGTAAAGGAAATCAGTGACCTCCTGGGGTCACATCTTTCCTAATCTTATGGTTCTGTGTTCTTTGGATTTTTATCTTTTTTTTTTTTTTTTTTAACAACTCTATACCAATACGTTGCATGTATTGAGCTGAACTCTGAGCCAAATTACACTGATTTTAACACAGCCTGGTGGAAAATTGTCATCAACCACCACTGAGTCAGCAAGACAGATAAATCCTTAAATATAATGTCTGGATTTTAATTTTGGTGAAGCAAAAATTACCCTTATTTTTGCTTAAGAAATACACAAGGTTAATGGCAATTGTTTAAACTTAGTTCAATAGCTTTAAATATAACAGATTTGTGGTCTTTTGCCTTTCACTGCATTTAAGAGACAGTAAAAGACTGCTAAAAATAATGAGTTTGCCTCATAAAAGTTAGCATTAAAAAAAAAAAAAGCTAGAGGCCATAAAAACAAATGTCCCTTGGAGATTCTGTCCATCTGGACAAGATAGAATATATAGCTACTGCAGTTATTTTGCAAACAATGTTAACAACATTATTCTGAAGTTTTCACATTGAATCTTAAAACCCACAACACATCTCTTCTGTTCCAAAGATTCCCAGACTTCAGATTTACCATCTAAACCTCACAGATGGCATTACACTGTAATGGAAGAAACCAAATAACTGACTCAGGGAAATATTTAAGCAACAGTTAAACCCATCTTCATTCAGAAGAACATTAATATGTGCTTAACTTTAATAGTATTCACATTTAAAACAAAATCTTTTTTTGATCCTATGGCATTTCACATATGCTCAATAACTCATTTGTTTAAATTCTTACCATAAATATGAAAGAGGCCCCTAAAAGAGGCCAACCTGTACATGCCCTCCAATGAAGGATTACTTGGGAGCTGGAATTAAAAGCTAGATGTAAGCATCAAGGTCAGGTTCTGATATTAAACACTGCTACCATCACAGCACATTTTTTGCAA
Source organism: Neopsephotus bourkii (assembly GCF_033783945.1). NCBI lineage: Eukaryota > Metazoa > Chordata > Aves > Psittaciformes > Psittacidae > Neopsephotus > Neopsephotus bourkii. Next base: position 1,982,000 of record NW_026901363.1, on the reverse strand, counting down.
CAGTTGCAAAGTTCTGGCTTTTACCCTCAAACACAGCCGTTATGTCCAGACGAAATTTGAATGGAAGTATATGGCTTTTCAAGGAAAGAAAGCCTGGCTAATTCTATTATTATGAAAACAGCAATTTTAAATTATCGTATCTTTTTTTTTCAGTTTCTCAGCACAAAATATTCACAGTTTACTTTGAAATTACTCTGTCCTACTTTAATGTGGTCGATCTAATTCTTAAAACCTTAGCCCAAAGTCATAGACAGCCATCATATAACATTTAGAGGAGAAAACTGAAAATCTATGCAATGTCTGTGAGTGGTGTAGCTTGCTTAATGAATCAGGAATGTTTGAAATGACCTGTTATTTTGGATAGAGAGCAAATAAGTTAATTCTGAAGAAACAGCTATTACTTCATGACTACCTACTTAAACAACTGTACTCCACAGCAGCCAGCAGAGATCTGAAATGACAAGTACTTTCCCAGAGCAAGGAAAGCTGGGAGCATTATATGCAGTACTTCAAGGGTAGCTAGAAAATATGTGAAATACCTCTAGAGCTGCTGGGAGGAATGTCACTGACTCCACCTCCATGCCCACCAATATGTATGCGGGAAGTCGGGTTAAGTCTCAGAGCTGCAACAGGAACAACATTTGTTGCAAATGATGAGTGATATTAAATTCAAATCCTAGCAATATTTTTTTTTTTTTTTTTTTTGTGCTAGGCAAGGGATGCATGCTTTTTTTCTCTTTCCTTTTTTTTTTTTTTTTTTTTTCCGATTCCATTATGAAGAGGCAATGATTCTGCTTGGGGAGTTGTTAAAAAAAAAAAGAAAAAAAAAAGAAAAGAAAAAGAAAAGAAAAAAAGAAAGAAAGGCATTATTTTGATCAGAAATAAGTATGTGCTTGAATGCCCTACTGAAAAAACAGTGTCAAGGAGCATAAATGGAAACACAAAGGTTCAAGTAATTTCTGGCTTGTAGACTAGAGACTCATGCATTTGCTAAACTTGGGTAACCATTTGGAAAATTCCTTAATGGCAGCATACAACATATCAACCCTTGAAAGCCACGGGTAAAGATTTAATAGAGTCTTGGCACCATATGTGGGCAGAAAGCAGCCTGATCATTAATCACCTTATCTTGATCCTTTTTCATTAAATATCCCATTACCAAATATTTTGGTTTGCTGTTACTTCCAGGCACACCTACTGATTTGTCCATATTCCTAACCTCACCTCCATACGTTCTTCTAGATAGCCCTTACCATGCACAAAATAAGCCTTCCCTACTTACTTGCAAGATCTGCTTATGCTCTTCTTAAAGACACACCTGTGCTGTTTACAGGTGCTCACACTGACTTACACAGAAAGAGTTTCTAGCTCCCACTGTTTACCTATGTTTATCATAGCAGAACATTCATTTAATTCATAAAGAAGTGCTGAGGAAGAGAGATGTCCAAAGCAACAATTAGTCCAATACAACTCTTTGTTTTGTCTGCAAGATCTTTGGTCTTAATCTTCTGGGCTAAATTTCTCAAAAGTACTATAGAGATGAAAAATTATAGATTAAAAAAATATGTATATATATAAATTTTACTCAAGAGAAAGATACAATGGAAATACAGTGGTGCCACATAAAGTATCATGTGAATTAATCCTGTAATATTAAATTGGTCTACAGTATATAGTTCTGAATTAGATAGCAAAGAGTAGAACTATGCAGTAATATTCTGATTTCAGAAGGTTCTCAAGACTTACCATTCACTTCATGTAGTAAATCAATCATCCAACTATGCTTTGGGCACTTGAAACCATCTCAACTGGAATATGTTTTATCCCTGTTCAGCTATTGCTTAGTGCAGTAAATCTCTTGGTACCTGCGGTTCACTTTGTAAAACCCCATAGGGTCTACATTTCAGTGTTTGAGAAAGCCTGGAATTTCTTAAACCATAATGACACTGAAAATCTCTCATTCTACCTTACTTGTGTGCACCAATGGGAGTTGCAAAAAATCTGCTTCCTCCTCCAGTGTTCTCTGCAGCGCCTGAGCCTCTGGACATGTTATATACCTCTTAACTACAGATACAAGCAAGAAAGAGACACGTGTTTTCCCTGTAAGGAATTGGTCCAGTAATTTGAGTACCTCTGTGCCTGGCTTGGGTGAGGGTAATGCTTTATCTTTATCATTCCTTTAAGCTATCGAGCTAATACCCTAAATTTTTAGCCACTAAATTTCCTGGAATGTATATTTTTTGATAAATCTCCTGTTGAAGTTAGTTTTCAGTGTAAAAATAATTGTTTTTTTGCATTAGGAATTATAATTTTAACCTACCAAACCACCAGGCCAAAGAATTATTCTTACTTGTTCTTATACAATAAATACTTATGCATTGCATTCAAAGCAGAACAGCAGCTTTTATAGCAAAGGCTGAGGTAGCTCCATTCCTTAAAGTCACAACAAAGAATTGTTCAGTCTCCTTAAATCAGGGAACCCTGGACTTAAAATCTTACTCTTTGTCAGATAGACAATATTCATCTAATCAACATCTTCCACATCTCAGGTGAGTTAGTTCATCACTTAAATTCTTGGACATAAATGAAGAAAATCAACTCTGAATAGATTTTAGTTTTCTTCTAAACATGACTAGAGAATTAATAGAAACATACCAAGTTGTTCCACTCATTACTGATGCAGCATTTCCAGAGGGTGCACAGCCTAGAAAGCTCCTCTATGAAGACAGCTGTGTTGTGGGCCTTCCCTAAATGAGTAGAGGATCACATCTTCCAGCCTTCTCACTGTGCTTTAAGTTGCCCATGAAATTTACTTTAAAATGAAAGACAGGATAAATATCTCCTAGTACATATACCAAAGGCAACTAGTGATGTCAACCTAATGTCATGTCCCTCTGCTTCAGTGATCACTGATGAAAAAATATAAGAGGAAGAAATTTTTAACATACTTCAATGCATGAAGGAGCATGTGGTAGTGTTTGTATTTCTCTCTGAGAAAGCTAAAACCTGTACGTGTTTTTTTAGTGTTCGTCTATATAAAGTTTAAAGGTAATGGTCAGTCTTTTAATCTGTCATTGAAGGAGGTCGAAATAGGCTGTAAGCAAATGTCAATTGACAATGAACCATAATCCTATCTTTATTTAGTCAGCGAAGTTATAACTGAATTTAAATTCGATTGCATTTTCATACTGCTTTTATTCTTCTGGATCTGATCAGGATCAGAAATGACAAAGTATCTGAGTAAAACATAACAGGATATTTCTAAAGCCAAAGGAAAGAGAAGAAATTCCCATTCCTTAGCATCCTGCCTCACTGTGCAGAAAATAAATCTACAATTAGGTCACAGTATCACACAGTATCACAGTATGTTAGAGATTGGAAGGGACCTCAAAGTAATTCAGGTAAATATGATTGTCTGAATGTAGTCATTACTAATTTAAACCATAGAGCCTCAGTCAAGTGATTAATCTGAGAATATTACACATTGTATTTTCAAGGTATTTCAAATTATTTGCTGATTCTACTTGCTGCAAAATCTATTCTCATTCTGCTTATGCATCATTCGTAAGCTATTCCTAAATTCTACAAATGTATTTGATATCAGTAAGTGCTTGTCTAAGTATATAACTTTTCTTCTACTCTTTCCTTTTTTCACCATTTACTGTAGGACTAGCAATTTTTCATGATTTCTGACAGATTTGGTGAGCTAAATCACACAGACTTATTCCTTCTCCTTGACAGTATGACTGAGGCCTGGGGGAAAAAAAAAAAAAAAAAAAGGAGAGAATTACAAATGAGAAAAAGCCTGTAGGATCATAGAATCTGCCAACCTGGAATAAACTATCTTGAATATAACCCAATACTTTGCTTCTGACAGTTGTCAGTACTGGATCCTTCAAAACAAGGCAGAAGAACTCTCTAACAGCAGAGGGAAAATAATCGTACAACTCACAGTTCTTTGCCTAAACTCTGCCAGTTAGAGATTGGTTAACATCTCCAAGTAGAAGTTGAAATGCTTTCTAACGCTATCATCATTATTAATTCTGTCTGTAAATATTCCTGATACTTTTATGTCTTTATAATTTTTACTTTTACATGTCAATTTGTTTTTAATTTAAATACTTTTCTTTCAAAATAGGAAAAGACAATTACAGATTTTGTGGCACAAATGCTTAGTCAAACAGCCATTTACAAACCCTTCAATATCAATACATTCAGCAACATAGAAAACCTGTCAAAATGACAACAAATGTGTCTAAAAGTACTAGGAAAACAGACTTAGTATTCCTAGTTATGAAAAAGATCTTTTGGACTCCTAGCTAGCAGCAATAGCATTGATAAAAAAGCCTCAGGTGTAACAGAAGGATCCCTCAGAAGCTGAGGAGGTATTTTTTTGTTTTGTTTTTCTTTTTTAAGGAGACACAAAATGGGTTTACATATTTTACATTTCTTGTGAGCAGGTTTGAGTGGATAGAGAATTTTTTTTTCTGGAAGAAGAATTAACAAACAGACAAGGTTTGATTATGTGTTGCTTAGCCTTTAGTGTGAGTAAAAGTATGTCCATAAGACGTACTGCCATTCTTATTCACTTCTAATTTTAGCGATTAAAAAAAAAAAAGTAAAAATCAAGCATTTAGTCAAAACAGTTATTTAGGCTACAGTTCAGACAATACAGAGAGATGGGCTGATTTTAGAGTCCACCTGGAAAAAACTGTTTAAGACTGGGAACAAACACTCCTGTCTTAGACACCCACCTTAGATATCTATGTCAGACACCTATTACACGATAGACATCTATGTTAGACACCACAGACAATCTACTTGCAACTTTTTCTGTGCTTATGAGCCAAATTCTGTGAACTGCTAAGTACCCTAAGCTTCCCATACAGACAGTAGAAGTTAACAGCATAGAACTCTACCTGGAAACAGCTCAGTCCCTCTCAGACTAAAGCTTTAAGGAACAAAATTCACTTTTAATGATAATCTGGCAACAACTTATTGAAAAATGGAAACATCGGGAGATAGGCGTTTCTATATTTCCATTAATACCACTGATCAAAGATTTATAAAAGTCAGTATCAAAGTTCTTTTGAAATCTCATTCCCAGGAAGCACAGTTCAGAACAATGACACTCCAGCTTATCAGTAGGTATTACAATAAGACCCTTATTAGATTGCAATTGATTCACAGCAATCTATTCATTTTTAGTCAAATTAAAGCAACCTTTATTGTCATGCCACAGTTCATGCTGATACAATTAATGTGGTGTGTGAGCATTTCTGTTATGAAAATCCTTTCTTCCCTGCCTTGGTTTATAATATAAAGAACTTGCATGGCACTGAAACTTGTCATTTTATATGCCTTAGCCCAGGCAAGAATGTTATTCTTTGAAATAATAGTAGAAAAAGAATTTTACTGGTTTCCCTATGCAGGAATATAATGAGGTGAGAACCTGAAAACAGAACATTAGAACTGACCACTTCCCCCATCAGATTACCATTCTTTAACTGTAGATGACTAAGTATTAAATGTGAAGACCAGGAAACTAGGCAGTCGGATTTGTCTTCATTGTCTTCACTTTACCTGATACAAGGCTATGAACTGAAGACATGACCTCTTGTAGTTCCCATTCCTTTAATGTACCCTTAATTTCAAGAAGTGAACACAAAAAATAGTCACAGGGAAATGCAGGAACTGCAGCCATATCCTGATGTTGCACAGACTGTCTGCTCTCACAACACAGACAGGAACAACCTGCCCCAGAGGGAGAATCAATGGATAAGCAAGAAAAGAAACTGAGTGTGATATAAAGTCAGGTTAACAAAAATAAGCTGGGAAACAGCCATGAAATTCCAGTTGTCCAGATAAAGGATAGACTAAACCATATATTTTATTCTCTGCATCTGGTATCTATCCTAGATTCATGCTTTGGGCTATATTTTTAACTCAATGGAAATTGTACAAAGCTCAGTGCTTTGCAGACAGAATGCACTCCTACATCTTCTTTGTGGGTTTAACAATGCATGCACTATGTAGTATTGATTTACAAATGCAAGAGATACAGTGAGAACAACATCAGGGTTAAGGTAGCCATTTCTTCATTTGCCCCTAGTTTTAAAGCAAGCTGCCAGTCTTTCCTTGAGAATTACACTCATGATTCCTTGAGTGCTAAAAGCTGTTGTAAGCAGCCAATGTTGGTGCTGAAAGCCCTCCGTATACCAGCAAAACCATCATTTCACTTAGGCCAGAAGAAGTGTTCATGTGGCTGGTCAGACAACTGATCCCAAATACGACACACTGGTCAAAACAAACATCTGTTCCCATACTTGGGGTTTTTTTTGCATTATTACATGGGTGGCACTTATAAACAAAAGGTAGAGGCTGGAAAGAACAGGTGAGGGTAAGAATTCCTCTTCTGGTAGCACTGAAAGACTTGTCTAACTTTAAATGCTCCCCTGTGTTAGTCTGCTTCCTCCTGTGCAGCTTCAACTTACCATTTGCTAACAGAGCACAGCAAAATCAGACAAAGGCACTCTGGACTCTAATCCAGAAATAATTAATGATGATGGAAACCTAGCTCTGCATTCTAACAGGAGCTGGACTTTTATGGTTAGATCTTGCCACAGCTGTGGCAGTTGTTGTAACAGGTCTGTTGACATATTCAAACCTATACCCCGATTATAAAAAATAATTGTAATCAAGTAGAGATTACAGCTCTTTTCAAATTTTGGATCAGTTCCACATCCTCGCAATTTAATACCTAGCATGCAGAATACCCAAGACAATCTCCACTGAGATGCAGTGAATTAAATTATAGCAAATCTTTACACAACATCTACAAACACATAATTTTATAGAAATATATATACTGTGCATGCTGTTGAGTCTTAAAAAGAAAAAAAAACAAACCAATGTGAAAAGCCTTTAGTGCTGTTGTGTAACTTGGAAATAATTTGAATTTAGGACTGTCTGTCTAATAGCCAAACTATTTGAAGCTGATTTTATGGTTTGTTTGTTTTTTTTCATCTTCTCTCTCACAAATGTGGAACAATTATCAGTAAAGTGAATCCTTTTATCAGCTTCTGTACAGATTTATATAGTTAGCAAAGAAAGAACACTATTCTATTTCCATTATTGAAGGAAAATCTAGTGGGTTTTTTTTTTCCCAATACATGGGTTAATCAACTGAGACAACTTCTAATCAATGTTTTAGGGACATAATCCTGATTACTACCAGTAACTTCAATATCCCCCTTCTGTTTGCACAACCTGTAGAACGTGTCCATAGGAACTGACAGTTAGAAAGGCTAGAAGTTTTCCAATTACTTGTAGCAATTAGTGCAAGTATGCAATGTGGACTTTTAGGCAGATCTCATTTCAAGTGATCTTTGCTTAACCTTGTATGTGATAATTCTAGAGAAATCTATATCCTAAGGGCAGGCTTTCACTCATCATTCTCTCACCCTCATTAGGATTCAGATGTATGCACATATTAGCAGATAAATGACTGATGAGAACACATGTTGCCATATGCTATACGAGAAGAGAGTTGTCCCTAATTCCAGCACCAGTGTTACACTGTGACACCAACATTGCCATTCTGCCACATGGCAGCAGATGTTCAGAGCCTTAGAGGTCGGCTTCCCAGTGAGGGAGAAAGCAATGACATAGAAGCTGACTAAACTCTTAACTTTTACTTACTAAATTCACACAATATACAGAGATTCCAAACATAGTCATAGAACACACAGGGCAAACACAGCTCCAAAAAAGACTGAAAATGCATCTTGACACCTGTACTAGTAGTATTTTATTGTTGGTTTTGCAGACAGAAAATAAGCTCCTGATTCTAATTCAGAAAAGCTGACAAACATTAAAACACCTGACTCAAACTATCAATAAACTTTGAGGTTTTTCTACAGAAGAAAGGAGGTATTTTGTAAACACACCTCCCTATCAATTCTCATAGGGAGTTTTTTGAGTTCTTTGGAATAAAATCATCATGAAAGAAATGGTGCAGCTGGAGACAACTCAGTGAAAAATTAAACAAACAAAAAAACCCCACAACCCTGGTGAAAATTTTCCTTTCTCTATGAAAGGCAGATGTATAATCATAGTTTACCTTATTCTGGACTTTCTTTCATCATCTTGCTGTCTTCACACATAATAGCTAAACCCACTGGTTTATGTTTATGTTGCTTAAGACAAGTTAGTTAAGAATAAGCGAAACTTACACAAAGACCACATCTAGGCAAGAATATCTTGGGATATGAATAAATGTATTAAGGAGTCAATATTAAGTATATATATGGACAGATAAAATTTAAAGTATGGGCTTTAATAGTTTCCAGGTCTGAGCATATAATCTGATGTCCAGAAGAAGAATGTGGATCTTTGCCTCTGCTCCAGAAGAGCAACAGCTCTTAACATTTGAAAATCAATCACAGAATCATAGAATAGTTCTAACTATTCTATGATCATCTAGTTCTAACCCCCCTGCCATGGGCAGGGACACCTCACACTAAATTATGAAAAACTGTAGATGAATGACTCCTAGTCTGACAGACAAGTACACAAATATTGGCATTTGTGCTTTAGCTTCTCTCTGTTGTAAGTATTCTTTATTATTTTATTTTTCATAAGAGCTTATATTATGCAAACAAATTAAATATGCCTATAGCGGTGTACCTTGGGTCTACTAAGCTGTGTGTTCTCATTTCTTGTATTAAAAAGAAAACCTGTTCACAAGGATCTTTTAGGACTAATTACTGGTTGCTTGTGGCATAGTCTCTCTGGATGCTGTACTGAAGTCAACAGTTCATTTTTCAGGTAGCCACTGGTCCTTTTGTTCAAATTTAGAATGTAATGAAGACCTTGTATGATGTACTACTTTATTGCAATCTCATCATGTACACTTACAAGCTTTTCTTCTTGTGCCTTCCCCATTTAGGTTGGTCATTTATATTTTACTGTAAATAACAACGTATGAACCATTTTTATTGTCCATATGTCACAGAATAATCATCAGTCATTTCACAACCATGGTCTTACAAGGCCAAAGTTCATTTGAAATAACAGAATGGCTGTTGAATTTCAATGTTCAGTTTGCTGCTTAGAACATAATAAGCAAATGACAGCATGCATTTTTCAGCAGTTTATTGCAATAAGGTTTTCTGCAATAAGATTGCAGTCAAAGATGGATTGTGAGCATAATGCTTTAGGTAGGTGTTTTGCTCTTGGTCAGGATCTAAATTAATTGGGAAAACCTGGGACCCAATTTCTAGGACTACAAACAGAAAACAAAAGAATCCAAATCCATGAAAAGCAGAGATGGTGGGGAAGCTTGTATTTAGAGACTGGAAAGTTTTGCACTATTTCAAGTCATTAAGTGATTTTTTTATACAAACTACATGAAGAATCCACGACAACTACAGTAAGTTATTTCATATATTAAGCCTCAGATTTCTTGCAGAAGAGCACAAAATCCCCAGATGTTCATAATTTCTGTTTTATTTAAAGAATAGCAGTGAAATATAAAGTTGATCTGGAAGGTAATGATAAAAAGAATCTTTGAATGACACCCACTCCAGTTAATTCAGTTAATCTCATGTGTAATTTTAAAATATTTTGTATAAAAAGAGTACGCTGATATTCCATGTAAGTTGTTACCAAATATTCATATAAATGTTCCTTACTGAGGGAGGCTGGGGGGAGGAAAGAAGGTATACAGGCTTTGCTCTGAAAAGCATAACAATATTTTCATTATCAATTTACCGAACGACAAAACTAACATCAAAATTTTGAAATTCCCCTTAGGACAGAAGTTTCCCTTTCTCAGCAGTTCTAGATCCATACGCTTCCAATTTGTATAAATAAAGCATAAAGAATATTTTAAATTTCTTGTCTTTTTTCCTCTGCAGCCTTATTTATTTATTTATTTATTTATTTATTTTCTGGTAAAAATAAAAAAACGGTTTTAAAAAACTTCCCAAGTATAACACCAAAAGCATGAAAGCAAAATTAAGCTCAAAAAATTCTGAAAACTAGCATTTAACAAATACAGAAAACTCAGTCTCCTGAGCTGAAGATATGAGGCAAGTAGGACCTGAATGGAGGAAGTGTGCACCAGCTGTTTGTGCATTTTAATTTACTTTGAAGGATAAAAGAAATGACAGAAGAATTCACCTCTTTTGTGGAGTCTGCGTGCTCAGTATTTCACCCTTTCTTCACAGAAATTAAATGCCAGTCCCAGTAAGTGAAGCATTATTCACTGGCATAGTAATGCAACACTAGGCTGTACATGACAATGGGAAGGAATTCATACCATGGTTTATTGGGAGTCCTCTAAGACATCCCTTGAAAACTATACCTGGTAAGAAGGGAGAGACAAGGACAATCAACCACACTTAATTACTTTGCTAACATTTCTAAAAGTAATGTAAAAGCCTCTGCCAGGCTGTGCACCACCTCAAAGGCAGCATGGGGAAAGACCTTCTGCCAGACACTGACCAACATAGAGACCACCCGGCTGTTCAGCTGCAAAGGGCTTCAGCAGCCTTCATTTCTTATACTAAGAACTCGATTGTGGAGATTATATACGACTTGTATATCAATCCTCTGCTGTTAGACATCAGTGACATTCTTCTGCTTCACACTAGTCTGGGTGTTGCCATAGTGGTTAAATAACGGCTTTCATAGAAACAGTAAAGGACATACCTAAGCTCATGTTCCTTTATTCACAACAGGAATTTTACCATAGGAGCTCAGGCTATTTTGGGAATCCCAGAGCAAGCAAGGTCTGTATTATCCTCTTCTAAGATGACAATCTGTGTGGTACAAAGAATGAAATCTGCTCTATTAATTACACTCTTCTGCAACTCTGCATCTTGTAGGCTTGTCCTCAAAGGTATTTCATTATCTTGGCAGCCAAGAAGGGTTCACTATCTAGCACCCAGCTTCTGACTGACAAAAGATCTTCCAGTTGTTGAAAAGAAGCTTTCTGTAAGTAAACGTTACTGCAAACTAGAGTTGACGCTATTGACTGTGACAGGGACTCTTCAGTTCAGTGATGGTCCTCTTACCACCCCACACACTTTCATAATGTACTCATATGATGCTCTGCAAAATTACAGCTAGTGATAGTTACACATCCCAGAGTTAAGGGCTTAATTCTGCCTATTGATCCTATCAATGTCAGCGTGGTTACAGGCAGTGTAATTCTAAGTTTCAAGTTATGCAGCTATATGTGGGTACACTATGGTTATTTCAAAACATTTTGGTTTTGGTATAGTAAGTTATAGCTGCTTCACTCTAACATAAAGATGTACTCTGACACTTGATTTGCTCTCTGGAGAGAAATCCCAAGCTACAGCCAGACGGCTATGAGGCTCCTGCTAGGTCTGAATCATGATGACCAATTTATAAGAATTGGAGCCCACAGTATTACACATTTCACAGTGTCTGGGGTTAAAATTTTATAAGAAAAATGTAACTGAATCAACTAGTGACAGCATCTTACTGTATTTTATTGCGCTGTGCTTCTCATAGCATTAGAAGATATAGCACTCAATTACTCAAAAGTAGGAAAATTTCAGTGTGAGCATTTTTATACACAAATGAAAAGTGCTTGGAGTAACTAAGAGGTATTCATGTGTAGGAAATCTAAGTTGAATACACTTTGTAAGATGCTGTGGAGGAGAGTGCTGCTTCTTTTTCCTACTGCTAGTGAGGGATGAACATGATTATTTTACCAGGAATAGGGGAGAAAATGTAAACTAAGCAAACAACTGCAGTTCCAGAAATTCTACTTCATACATTATGCCAATAAGGAAAATGTAGCTAGCTTATTTATAATGCTCGAGTTTCAAACTGAAATAAGTAAAAGTCCTTTGTGTGCATTGCAGAGAACTTTCAGGAGACTGTTTCCTGCCTTTGATGGCGCAGTATCTGTTAATGAAATAGGTGTTTGGTTTTTTCAGTAGTGTGATGCGTTTTATCTATATCTTACTGTGCAAGGGAATAAGAAATTAGTAATTGAGCATCACATTCTTTCAGTCACTTATCCTGCAGTGAGATTTGAAAAATAAAATTACTTTAAAAGCTTTTAGATTTTATCTTCATTAAAATTTTCTCCTGCTCTAACACCTCCCCAGAAGCCTAAGTTCATTACAAATTACAAATGCACACATAAAAGATTCTGCCTAAACTCAGCACACCTTGGTTCCTTTCACTGGAGAGCACAATGAGAAAAATTGACCAGAGGAGATGCAGTTGCGAATTCATGTTTGAAGATCTGCTTTTGCATGTAAATGTGGAAAATCCCTGTCCTCTTATTTCTGAAAAATTAACATAAACATCCTACTTTTTAATTTAAATCTGAATTGTTTGCTACTTTCCATGACAAAGCTACTAAGTATGCTAGGAACATGCACCCTGCTGTTAATGTCTTTGAGACCATCACTTTACCATTGCATGGTAAAACACTTATTTTTTGAAGGCAGATGTCCATTCTCAGAAATGGGCCTAAAAAATGTGTGCCTAAGCCAAAGCAAAACTTTCAGAAAACTGCTGTCATTCAGATATAAATGCTGCATTCTGTTGCATTCACGCACCCAAGCCTATGGTCATTATTTAACCAACAAATTGCTTGTTTTGGCTTGTACATGCAGAATACTTTTCCTTCCTAAATATATGCAAAATGCCCTATTTAAACTCTATTTACTTGCCCATATATGATTAAGCTGCAGTGCATCACTTATTTCACAAATGAGAGTTCATCTCTTACTCCTGTACAGGCAAAACTTCTCTGCCATGTTAAATACTGCCATACATATGCATTATATGCCAAAAATATCTTATTTTAGTCACACGATGCCTCTTTTGCAAAAAATCACTGGAGATAACAGAGTGCTATTATACCAGTTTCAGATTTTCCTAGGAACTTAAAAATAGGGAAACATGAACAGTAATACAAAATTCCTTATTACGATAACAGTAATAAACTCTGCTTCTTAAAAAGTTTTAAGTTTTAAAAATATACAACACTGTGATTTACAGTATACTGTATTTTAACATGAAAAGAAAAGCTCTCAGACAAAAAAATATGAGTTGCTGATTATTATTATTAAATGAAAATATTTTTAAATTTCAAATTCTATTAACAAATTAGCAAATAAATTACCTGCATATGAAATATTCCAATGACAACCCCCAGTGTAATCTCTTATGACTTTAAGAGAACAGTTTTGATTTTTCAGGCTTATAATGTTTTGTTAATAATTTCAAAAAATGCTTTCTTGTCAAGGTCTCAGACAGAAATTTCTTCACTGGATATATTTACCTTGAAGGCTTCTATTACTTTTCTTTCTTCCTGAAGGAAAACTGACTGGAACTTGGGAAGTCTAACGTTGTTCTTCTTGGTACTTCTGCCAGCACTGAGCCTAACTTTGTCTATTCTGAGAGCTTCAGAGTCCTGGCTTTAAGTCTAAATTGAAGACCTCTGAAAGATCTCTAGGGGAAGATTTATTTTTATTTAGTCAAAGGGTATGAAATGCTAAGAAATTAAGCATGCTTTTTGTGTATATCTTGCAAACATAATGCAACTTCTTTTGGATGTTTGTAAGAGAAAATATCATTCAAATGTAAATTTATAATGAAGAACTAAATTTCTAATATAGAGAAAAAAATGAAATTAGTTTATACTGTGCTGAAAGTTAATACTGTGCTGACTAAAGAGACTTTAATCACACTTTCATTATAACTTACCATGACTATTAATATTATTTAAGACTCAATTAATTCACTTACCATTCCAATTCTAAATTTTTTATTATTTTTTTTATACTTTTGCTAAAGAAAAAATATGTAGATTACCTTTGTGCATTGTCATCAAGTAAGGATCTTAACTTTAAGCACATGGAATTTAGTTAATTTTTCAGTTGCTTAAAATTAGTGTAGTGATAACAGAGATGATGGTGAAATGGCTGATAAATGCTACTGGTATTGTGACTGCTGCCCATACAGGGGTTTAAAGCCAAATGGACAAGGCATCAGCACTGATGCCAATAATTAACGTTTGGCAAAGATGGAGATTTGACTCATAGATACATTCCTAACAAAGAATAAACACTAAATCGAACATTACAGCCGTTATTGCTGTAGCAATGCCTGCTGGGTTGCCTCATGAAATGCTAGTGGGATAGATCCTTGCTTGTGATTTATATGGGTACGAGGAAGCTCAGGCTTCTTTCTTGGGATAGGAAAAAAAAGGGGGAGCATTGGCTTAAATCCATGTTTTGACTTCCGTTCCAGCATCAGAGAGGATGGGACAGCTACTTTATGTACAGCTTGGCAAGATATAAATTGAGATGAATTGGATCTCTACCATTACTAAACGGTCATTAATTCAAAAATACTGTTTTCAGCAGAGAACAAGAGACAGAGATATGTACAGAGATATGAAATACAGAAGTACTTACATAGAAAACTCTTATCACAAATTATTATTCAGATTTACTCAAATAAACAGAGATAATACCTCTGCACCATTTCTCTCCACCCAACATTTATTTACTCATTCTAATTAAACTTGTTTTAGAAATTCATTCATTTCTAGTCAGAGCAACACAAGAAATAGCCATTACTTTCTGAAGAAAACCTTTTACTTTAAAACATTTCTAGATTGTTCATGTTAGACAGTATTATTAGCATATGAAGTGGTCAAACAACATAAGAAAACCAAGATGCACAACAATGGAGTAAGTCTTTTCTGTAATGGTGACACTAGCTTGTTCTGTCTGAAGAAAGAAATACTGAAGTAGCTTTTTTTTTGAAGCAATATCTTTACTAAGTTATATTGGAAAAAAAATGTCCATGTTCAGGTGAGACCAATGCCAGAATATGGCTTATTTTATTTAAACCTTTAGATATAAGTTTAATATCTACACATAAATGACTTTGACTTGACATGGAAAAAAAATATCTAAAGTTCATTTAAATGAGATCTAGATTATATACATTGAGAATATACATTGCTCTTTTTCTTAGACTGAGCACAGCAGAGTAAATTTTAATTGTAATACTTAGGGATTTTCATTAGCAGTGAAACCCCTTGTGTGCAGAAGCAAGAGTATTCCCTAGAGAATGTGGAAGCAAGCGAGAGAGAATATGTAATGAACTGAGCTCAACAAAATGAAGGTCAGAGCCAACATCCATGCAGAAAAGAGGTCACCTTAGGAAGCTGCATTATTAAATACGACCTGAAATATATACACCTTGACAAGCAGCAGAAGGAGATCACTACTTATGCCAGATACAACAAATGTTAAAACATGGGTGCGTTTGCAAGACAAAACACATCTTAAGGAACAGGCATTTACTGATTTGCAAAGCAGAATATTACTTTATTGGCTAGATTCTTGGCTCATACGGAACCAAGTATCAATTTGTACTGGTATGTAACTGGCACAAAGAATGTAAGAAATACACGTGTAAATTATTTTGCCTCACGAATAAAATCAAACTCAGCAGAGCTATTGCACATAATTTACAG
The DNA here is from genome assembly GCF_033783945.1 of Neopsephotus bourkii. Lineage (NCBI taxonomy): Eukaryota > Metazoa > Chordata > Aves > Psittaciformes > Psittacidae > Neopsephotus > Neopsephotus bourkii. Next base: position 1,966,450 of record NW_026901363.1, on the reverse strand, counting down.
GAAAGAGAAGTACACCTTTATGTTACAAAAGAGCAAGGAAAAGAAACAGATGTGAAATTTAAGTGAAATGAATCTTGGAAATGAACTAAAAGAAAACAACAAAAAGAATCTCCCTAGAAAAATATCACTGCGTGGACAAAACCTGACAGAAACAAGCTGGATGATAAAGACCAATCAGCACCACACACATTACCTCCGGGACAGACAAAATATGGTAAGTAGACTCTGAAGAGCATGGGTCCTGAGAGCTGTGAACACAAGAAAACAGACAAATTATGAAGGATAGATGACTGACAGAGGGCCTTGTGTTTACCATCCACCAACAGGATGTCTTATACAGTTGAGAGGCAAGTCCAGCAAGATGATAGAAGTTTACTAACTGCCTGAACACTTGTGAAGCAGCAAAGAGGCCACAATGAGCTCTCACAGGTGTTTGATGTTTTTGACAGCAGAGTCATTCCATTTCTGGATGGTCAGGCTCAAAGACTTGTGGTGAAATAAGTTAAACCTAGTTGGCAGCAGGTCACAAGTGGTGTTTCCCAGGACTCAGGATTGGTATCAGTTCTCTTTTAAGACCAGTAACCTGGATGAGGGATTCAAGTGTACCTTCATTAAGTCTACAGATGACACCAGCTTGGGCTAGAGTGTTCATCTGCTTGAGGATAGCAAAGATCTACAAAGAGATCTGGACAGGCTGGATTGATGAGCCAAGGCTAAATGCATGAGATTCAACAAGGCTCAGTGCTGGGTACTTCACCTGTATCACAACAACCTCACGCAACACTACAGGCTTGGAGGAGTGTCACTGGGCTGCTGCTTGGTGGAAAAGGACCTGGGAGTATTGATCAACCACCAGCTGAGTGTGAGCCAGCTTGTGCCCAGGTGGCCAAAAAGGCCAACAGCATCCTGACTTGTATCAGCACTAGCATAGCCAGCAGGACCAGGGCAGTGATCATCCCCCTGTACTTGGTACTGGTGAGGCTGCACCTTGAACACTGTGTTCAGTTTGAGGCTCCTTACTAAAAGACATTGACATGCTGAGGCAGGGCTAGGTTTATGCTTAGACTCAACGACCTGAAAGATCTTTTCCAACCTAACTGACTCTACGAGTCTATGGTTCTGAGATTCTAAATTAGGATGTCCACAACAGAGGGGTCTTTAATAGTGATATCCCCCTTTACTCATCTAAAAGAAGAGTTATTGATGACTGTTTGAATTTTGCCTTTGGTAACCAGTACTTAAGCAAATTTTTCTTCACAGTTGCATGTCCCAGAAGGGTTTTAATTTCCACACTCAGTGGACTGAGTAGCCTGATGAAAGGGACTGTGGCTTTTCAACCAGTTTTTAACAGCGTTGTCCTCCCTTTTTGTTCTCAAAGCAATTTACATAATATAGCACTCACACCTACTGATCAGAGATTTATTACAGTTGTCAGTCACAGTAAAGATTATAATTACTACAGTATTGCAAGAAACACAATGGTTAGGCGTCCAGATTTAGTTCTGGTGCCACCGTGGTATTTTTGTACTTGGCTTTGTCTCTTCCCCCCCACTCCCCCAGAGTGTATGGATACAAGAAAAAGCAGAAACATGTCTTGGAAGTAGAGATGTGATTCGGGAATTCACTTAAACGGAACAAGTTGATTATCTTCAGCTTTGCCTGTATTCACCGACATGCACATCAAAAGTAACTTGACTAACACCAGTAAGAGTTTCTCCACCCTAAAGGCAAAACAACCAGACAGAATACGGTTCACTGTTCCCTCAGCATCTATGACTGATGGGGAGATGTCATGCCTAACAATTCCAACACATGGCTTTTGATCAGCGTGCAACCAAAGTCCTTTGCAAAATGTGAAGAATGCTGAGATGACAAACAGCTATCCCTCTATGACAAGCATTACAGACTTCACTGCAATGTGACAGATATGTTTTGCATATTTCAAAGTATTTAGAAAACCAAGAATCCCAGTCTTTACTACCATGTCTACAAGTTTCCCCAAAGAGATTAAGGTACATTATCTTTTCACATAACCCTGAACATACTCTGTACACTAAGAAGATGTGCTCTGCCTTTGTTTAAGCTGACCAGAAATAGGCTTGTGCCAGGACTCTCAAACTCAGTTAAAGTATCCTGCTTCCCACTGAGCTTATTAGCTTGGGCTGAGTGCCTCATTAACCATGACAGTATGGCTACTAGTTGGTTCAGAAGTCACCGAGTATCTTAAGAGGGGCTTGCAAAAGACCAGTGAAACTGCACTGCACTGTATTTAGAATCAAACCAGCAGGATTTTTAATATTATTTTAGGCACTGGATGTATTTAGGACTTCATACCTTAAAACTGTTTCAGTACAGCCAGATCCTAAATTTTAAAAGGGTTGAATAATCTTATAATGATTCTTAAAAACAAGTCTTTTGAATTACATGAGCTAATACATTTTTAAATACCAACTCTTTGCAAAGTCTACTCACGTCCTAACTAAAAGGCTTTGGGGGTTTGCATTCTGCTCAGGAAATCGTTTCCCATTTCTCCCAATTCCCTCTCTCTTTATATCTCTAGCATTTCTTTCTCTGTCAACAGGTTTAATCAATTAAAATATGTATATATAATTATAGTTCTATAAAGTTCATGGCACTTTAAAGATAAATCAACAAACACTGTCCATGATGTTTTCTTTCATAGGACAAAATCTTAACTGGCTACTAACAAAAAACAGATGTGTCTGCTTCTAAAAATCATAATCCTACAGGAGTCCTGGAAGCAAGATGGGTTCAAACCTTCTCTATTTATTAGTGTCTGCTATTAATGGAGGGGACATTTCTTTCAGAAGGACACAAGAAGAAAATATTAGGCTTCAAAAAGGAGCAGCAAGGTTTGCAAATTCAGTATGGCTTGGGATCTCAGGAAAACCTTAGTGATTCTGAGACTCATCCAACACTCTGCATTCATTTCTCCAAAAGTCAGAATCATTTGTTTGCAGCTTCTCTCCTATAGCTGAGTTACTTGACACAGTTAATAACCATGGTGGGTATTAAAAACCATCAGCCACTAATAACTTCCAGTATTAAACAGAAGCAGGGTAGTCTTTCTCTTCTCCTTGACACAGGGAAAATGGCCATTTTTCCACTGCAGGAATTAACAGTAACTGGCACTATCATTCATTGACATATCATATGGCACACATTCTGATAAAGCCATATACACTCGGTGATAATTTACACACGCAAAAGAAGTGAAGTTTCTCAATATACATAAATATCTAGCCTCTGAAAAATGTAATTTTGTTACTAAAAGAAATGCTTTCCATCCAATAAAAAATTCCAACCCCGTTCCCTTTTGCATGTTAAAAATCAAGAACTTAACTCTGTAAACAAGATTGTTCAAGAAAATGAAACACGTAATTAGAACTTAATTTTAGAGGAAGGAACTGATAATTGTGTGATTGCCCTTCAGCTGTGGGAGCATCTTGCTCCAGTAAAGGTCCCGTTGAATTATGTAAGGCAACTTGTGGAGCAAGATAATATTCAATACAAATAATAGTTTAGAGTCTTATATTTTAAATTATTTCAGCAGCAGTCGTACAGAAAACATGCTTGATCTGAAGGGTCAAGGCCATCATATTTTTCTGTTAAATGGTCTCTACTCTATGCTAGGAATACTGCCAAATTAAAACTGCTACACACATTAAAAGCAAATTCTTATATGTATGGTTATTTTATATATTAAAATTTGAAATTGCTGCATTTTAGAAATCTGACTCCATTCTAATTTTATATTTTCTAGATATTCCCTCATTTATTTTTGTCCTCCACTTCTCATTTGGCAGTGGAAAAAAACCCCTCAGTTGCTTTCATCATACCCAGAAATTCAAATACATAAGCGGTTACATGCATCAGTCACCATGACACACTGCAATGTCCAGGTTACAAAAAACAATATAGCATGGTAAATTCCAAAGCATCACTTTCTTTCTTTAGACTTGTAGAAAGCCACAGAACCAGCTGACTTGATGGTTCATTAAAACATTATTTTTACAAAATCTGTGTCTACAGGCTAAACCAAAAACATTTCTAGGTTCATTTGGGCAGATTTTAAATAACAAATTTGAAAGGGCTATACATTAAAAAACAAACAAACAAACAAAACCAGAACCCACACAACACAAAACCAAACGAAAAACCCAATAGCAATAACAAAACAATCCCTGGCTTTATTAGCCTGTTTCACCTGATTGAATTGTCTACTGAATAATTCAAAGATTGAAACATGATAGTCAAAGTGATTATGAAATAATTATATACATATAGAAGAACATGGAATTTAAAAACTCGGAGCAATGAAAGTACACTACAGTACTGCAACCGTGCAGATTTATGTTATTTAAGGTATAGCCTTAATATCCACTATATCATAATTGGATGTACGCAACATTTCAAGTATTTATTTCTGTTCTATTTTTCTTCCCTTTGAGGAAAAAATAGAACTCCTACTGAAAAGCAGTTTCAAGAGACAGACTATAATCTTGCTATCTCTAGCTCAAAATTGCAAATTAGTCACCTTCCCCCACCTGCCTGCAAAAAAGCATCCCTCTATCACACTTTTGCACTGTTTGAATAACCTGAATCAGCCTGCTGATCAGACTAGACACAGGTTAATTTCCAGCTAAATTGCCTCATGACATATCACAAGGCATCACACATCTCACAGAGCAGTGACTGCATTATGTGCAGTGACGTTACTAGGTGATATGTCATGATCGTAAAGTGCCACCTTTTTAGTTGCCTGTCACTACAAAACACTCCAGTTTTAAGTAACAACAAACCCCAACTTTATTTTCATGAGTGTATACAGTTGTTGAATGCTGTTTATACATGTTGAATCTTGGAAGTAAAGAAGGAATACTGCCAAACAGCTATGCCAAGCAGAACAGAAATGGTCACGACTTCCATAATCAGCCTGCCTATAGCAATGTTATCATCCCTGGAAGTTCCTCCAGAAGGACAGTTAACAAATCTGGATGTTCGGTAAAGCAGTTGGTAAGAAAGATTTGCTAGTGAAGGACCCTGGTGCTCTTCTGCACAAGATGATGTATGTCTCTGAGATGACTGCATCTCTGTAGCTGTCAGTGAGAATGAGATGACCCAGGCAGAGCAATGGTCTTTCAAATTAAAACACAAAGAATTTTGGAGCGGGTTAAACCCAGGTGGTTTTGTAACCTTTGGGATTACTCAAGCAGTGCCTGGAGGAAGGGATTTTTACCAACGTTACGCCTGATTCCTAGCTGTTTTAATGAAGTCAGCTCATCTCTTGTCAGCTTCTGCGCTACTGAGTACATGCACTGCCCTTTCCTTACAGACGTGGGCTCTCACTCATGTTCCAGGCAAAATTGAGCACAACTGGGTCTGTTTTACACACATGGGTGTTCGGACATGGTTTGACATCTTTTCATTTGTAGAAACAGACAAGTAGTTGCCCTGACACATGATTAGTTAATCCTAAAATGGATGGTAAAATTAAACTAAAGATACAAATTTGATTCAGAGCTGTATTCTTTTTTTTCTTTTTTTTTTTTGGTAAAATCTGTTAACACACATCCACAACCCATAATTGAAGACTAATGTGATTAAGATATTTTCATGGACTGCCACTGCCTCCAGGCTACCTGCTATATTGTGTCACAGCCTCATCTTTAATTTCATTTTGTATGTATAACATGAAAAATATGATGTTCTCCCCTTTTGCAGACCTCAAAATTCCATCTTGTCCAAATGTCCCCCATGGACCAGAGAAGGTGAACACAGCTATTTGAGCAGAGATCAAAAGGCAGAGAAACACTGGTGTTCTTTCTTACAAAGCTGCTTATATAGCATCAACAGAATTAAAAACATAGGGTGGTGGGGGAAGACACTCGTATTATATTTGTATTAGGCAACTTTCGCTCTCATTACCAAATTTACAAACAGCCACAAAAATAATCTCCCATCTACAAGAAAAACAACTAGGCATTTATATACTACTACAACTGCATAGTCCTCATACAGCGTAGTCCTTATTTCAGCTTTTTAGACTACAGTTAGAATTTGGCTTAATTTGCTATATAAAAGAATCTGATACCATCAACCTTATCCCTAGGCCTGTTTATTTCACATGTTGAAAGCATCAAACAGCTTGCTGCAATTGGCAATGTAGCTAAAAGAGGACAAAGCATTACATTATAGTAGCATAAAAAACATCCAAGTACAAAATCTTCTATGAAAGGGGCTGGCAGGGGAAGTGCAGGGGGTGGGCTGTTTGAAAAAAACAACAGCTGTAGAGCCAATATGTCTACATCATGTCCATAGCCTCTTGAAACTGAAACGTGTTCAAATGATACAAGTGCTTTCCTTTTTTCTTGTCATTTAACATTTTTGGCCTAATTCTATTTTTCCTAGCATTTTTCAAGCCCTCCTAGTTCATTACTAGCACACTTCATAGGAACACTTTGTGGACTGGATTTTTAACTTCATTTAAAACTACAAGTGGGCATACCAAAACCAAAGGCACTGAACTACTTCTAGAAATTTCTTACTAGGAACTACAGGATCTTAAACTGGACACATGTTCCACAGAACTCACAAGAAAAAAAGCAATATCTCTTCCTTACTCTAAAGAATGAGACGGATTTTTCTAAGAGATTCAACCTTTCTCAGCTTACTACTCCAGTTAGTCTTGTTGACTTTGATGATCTAAAGTTAAGTTAAAACAAGGATGCTATAAAATCCCAGCTCATTTAAATAATCACTTAAATGGGAAGAATTACTTGCCCATATATATATAAGCTGAGGTCTGTGCTGAAAACTAAACAAGCCTTATTTGTTGTTTTGTTTCTATTTTACAAGAGTTAGGTGTTTTGGATGGCCATTTAGCTAGCAGAGATATCTGCCACAAACAGACTCATTGGGGATTTAACATAAGCCAAGCTCATTTTATACAAATACTCAGCTTTGGTACTTCTGATAAGCTTCCATGACAATGGAAAAATTACAAGACCTTAAAATAAATAATGCTTTAGTCAATTCGACCTTATTTTAAAAAAGGATTCATGGCAGTTCACTGACTGAAAGTAATTTGGCTTTTTATGTTCTTTGGTAATTATTCTGACACATTCCTTGTAATTTAGCCAAAACGTTTCATAGGTCAAGGAGAATAAATGAGATTTCTTGGGCCATCAGATCCGGCTCCTCTTTTCTGGGAGTTAGCCATTTAACAAAGCCCTACTCACAGGGCAGTCACAGGTGGAAAAGGTATCAGGATATCTGATTTCACAGTAGATGAAGGGGAAAGTTGGAAAGAAACAGCCAGTAACCAGGAAGAATTTAGGGAGGATTTACAACATTTTATATCATTGTACACATAAATAACAGCCAAAGGAAGTCTGTAATTAGATTAGGGTATTTTTAGATGATTCAGGCTTTGCATGAAAAGCTGTATGGTGGCACATTTTTACTACCAACACAACTTGACACTTTTCCCTAGCAGCTGAGGGTTTATAAATCTTTTTCATAATTGTGTGCTTTTTTCAGCAGATGAAGACATGAATATTTAACTCTGAGAGCCTGTAATTTTATTACCTGGAAAACAGATATATACTGATAAGATATTAAGCTCTACCAAGAGGAAATATAACACTGTATTCAAAAAGACTAAACTCTGTGCTTTTTCAACATCTAAGGAAGCATGATCAGTTACTACAGTTTCTATTTTCTACCCAAAACAAATTAGACCATGAAAGATGTTCCAGGCAGCACAGGGCTACTATCCCTTACCAAAAACTATGTTATACTTTCAAGATGTATAAAGGGTTACAAAGGGAAAAGGTAAATCAACATAGGAAAAACATTCGCATACTTCTGCTTTTTGAAAACTCTCTTTTTAAAATCATATTTCTGTACTAAAACAGACTATAATATCATCACAATCTTGCAATACTTTGTGCTTAACATGCCCTTTAATATAATCTTTTTTTTTTTTTTCCAGATTATAGAATAGACACCAAAATCCAAAATTTAGATCTGGAAAGTTGGACTCAAACCTCTTAGATTCTGTTTCTGCCCCATTTTTTAAGATGGACAAAGCAATTTACACATCTGCCTGAAAATACATAGGTATATAAATCAATTCAAGGAACTCTGGGAGCACAGATCTTACCTCTTACCAAAGAAGTGCCCGTGCTCTGGGGAGAAGAAAGAAGCAAGCACTTTACAGGATAGTAGAGTTGCACTCTCATCCTCTGCCATAGGGAAGTCCAAAAGCCGAATTTGTACTTTTGAGAGGAGAGCAGTTTGCAGTCAAATCACCTGCTGTGACTGCCGTCAAAGGTGTGCGTGTGTATGGGGAGGACAGACAAGCACTTTCTCACTCTGGTGTGTTTTTTATATAAAATGAGAGATAACGAGAATTTGGGTTACCTTCGGTCAAGCTGCTCAAAGGCTTCGGGTCTTGTGCAAGGGCTGCGCAAACGTTCCTATCACTCCTCCTTCCAGCCGGGTGAAGCTGCATTAAGGGCCATCAGGCCTCTGCCTGATCTCCTAATCACCCCATCAGCAGCCTATTAAGGTGTTGCAACTACTACATCTCGTTAATCCTTTCACCACAATTTACGGCCCTACACCTCAGTCCTACAGTCTTGGTTCATACTGATCTCAAATCCCTGTACCAGGGAACTGATTGTATTTGGGCTGGCTGGGGTTGATAATGGCTCAGTAACAGAACTTAACCCTTTTTAGTTCTGAAACGCTGGAAACCGGTATATTCAGTGATAAAGGCAAAATTTTGGTGAACACATTTCAGCCCTCCTCAAGAGTTCCTGACTTTAACTCTCTGCTAGCCATTATTCATCACATGTGATTTGTGATCTAAGCCAAATGACCTCTTTTTTTCTGCTGTCCAAATAGATGCCTGAAGCATCCTTCTGGAAAACAGGGAAGAGTAAATAAAAAAAGAGTGAACAGTAGATCTCAGTGTTAGAGCATGAGTACCTTTGTTCAAATTCAGGTATTCATATGGCACTCAGATATCCTCCAAAAACAATAGTGTATCATGTGAGCATTCATGCTTGGCAAGCAAGGTATATCGTGAGTGTTGAATGAAAATGATTTCAGGGGATTCACATCTATTAGTTGTTAACATTGGTTACTGTTATCTAGCTGTCTTCAGGTGTCCAGATGTTCAGTCTGGTATGAGAAGGTGCAACTAAAAACAAAGTGCAACACTATTTTTCCTGGATATCTTAAATATTTTCTTCAGAGAAAAAAGGCAGTCACATACTTACAAAACACTCAGGGAGGTCCTTTCTGGGTACTTGGCATTCTTTCTTAATTTTCATCTATCACAAAATACACATGCTTAATCACTCCTTGCATGATCTGTAAAGGATGAATTACAATAACTTCCGAACTTTAAGGCAGGAAGTAGAGAGAAGCATACATTAATAATAAGCACACACTGTAAAACCCATTCTCAGAATACAGATTCAGGAGCATGGGCTTCTGTATCCATTTTCTTCAGTTTTAACTTAACTTGAATCAGTATAAGAGATGTTACATATACAGTGCTAGAGTTCCAAGATGAAGTCAGGAAACATTGCCTGAAAAAATACCCAGCTTCTGATTTTATGCTCTCCTTTCCCTGTTGTTCTAATGACTATTTCATGCATTTATTTTGGTAATAGGTAGGGGGAAGTTACTAATTCACTGGTATTCTCAGAATTAGTCAAGGTTAGGTGCATCCAGATGATAGAGCACCATGCAGATAGCCAAGCTAGTACCAAATCAGAACTTGAAAGTGTTTTTTTCTTCACAGTCCACCTAATGTGGCAGTATCATTTCTGGTCTCAGCCTGAGCTTTTTCTAAGTCTGCTTGAGCACCTTTTCTCCTGTAACATATAAATCTAAGTACAAGCAACACAGCTAAGCATTTATTAGGATTTACAAACCTGGCCCCTAGTCAGACATCCAGTATCCATGACTCAGCTCCTCCTATAACTGCAAATCCAGCTGTATATTACTGACAAATGTGTATCTCAGTCAATTGCATGTGATCCTAAGTCAATCAGATAGAAAATGTTTTGACAGAGCAGTTTTGTATCAACATCCTGTAACCTGCCAGAAAGAGTCAATTTCTGTCACAACAGATCAGTAAAAATGCACCATTCATATGCTGATTTAACTTCCTGTAATACAGATTATAATATACAGTTTATAATTTAAGAATAAAATATTTTTTGTAATACTTCTTTTTGCCATTTACTTATGTATTTTATGCAGTTTCTACTATTCCACTTTAAGAGGGATATAAAATTTGTTAGCCAAGGTCAGAAGAAAGCCAACTCTCTCCTTTCTGGCAGGGACCACAAAACACAGCAGAAATGCAAGGAACCTTTCTCTGGGACATCCCCTCTAACTCCTGCAACTGATAGCTGTACATTTCCAGACTTCCAGGCTGCGAGCTAGAGAGCCAGCATTTTATACACTTTAGTCATTTATTGCTTAAACAGTTGGAAATCTCACCTCTTATGACTGAAGTTTTGAAAATATTTCAAGAATAAAATGCCCTCAGGGCCTTCAATTAATCCCCAAATAATTTAAAAATTTATAATTTCCCACTGCAATTTGTATACTTTCTTGGACTGACACTTCCATGTAGGATGGGGGAAAGGGGCTAGTAATACTAATGTTTATTAAAAGATACTAATGTTTTTTAGCAGTCCTACAAAGCAGTTTACATAGTTACACTATAGATAATTACACATAGATAATTCAACAGCACTGAAGCCAGACAAATAAAGTAATCTATTTTGTTGCTATAAGTTGATCGTGCAGTAGATTTTGATAAATCATCCCTTTTAGTATAGCATGGAATTACTGAACACTGAAAATGTTCAGTTACTAAATAACACACTCAAATACATTTTCTGTGTTAATGCTGATATGCATTTTATACTGACTTTGACCCTAGAATAATTCTTTTTTTCATCTTCCTACAAGCTGTCTATGCAGAACCGTTCATTCTTAAAGCAAACTATTTAAATGTAAGTTTATGACAGTGTGCATGATTACTTTTCTGTGAATGGCCAAAAATATCATAATATTTTCAGATAAAAATTTAACTTAGTTCACAATTGACAGCTAATGAAATGCAAATTAAAAAATTAGGTGCCATTTTAGAAATAGAAAAATTATTGCTGAATATTCATGTTTTTCTATACTAGTGATAACTAAGAAACTCATTTAAAATGCTACAAAGGGATTCCTGTGATAATGAGCTTGCATTCATGAATGCCATTATTTCCATTGGTAAATTACTTTACAAAGAGCTCAATTAACTCAAGGTAAAATTGTTACAGCAGAAGAAATCTGGGGAAGGCAGGGAAATCCCTAACACTGCAGGGTGATTGATCAATATTGCTCTAAAACCAGCCATGAACATAAGACATGTCTTTGAAAAGCAATTAAGAAGGAAAAAATAAAAATTAATGGAAGTTGAAAGTCATTTCATTGCTGCTGAAAATCTTTTCCATATTCTTTTGAGGGCATTACAAAGGCAAATCACATAAGAAAAAGATCTTCAAGGGCACAGAAGGGCAAATAAGTGCCCAAGTCCCATTAAAAGTTTTTGACTGTTTCAAATAAATCCTCTAGAAACAAACATAGGGCATTAATTTATGGTGAAATGGGAAAAAAAATTGTTTTCCTCATAGCATTATGAACTGCAGTGCTGAAGCAAGGAGGAGAACAATTTAGATAACCCTATCTCTCAGACAGCTGAGAAAGAATTTAGGGGTTTTTGCACTGAACAAGTGATTGATGGCAATGAGAGAGGTATCAAAATAACAGTAGAGTCATTCATTGAGATAAACCTACCCATAAGGAAGGCACTCACAACATCATGATGATGATTTTTCAGCAAGTTCATGACATACCACTATTTGACATAGTTCATGAAGAAATTCCCTTGGGCAGCACTGAGCACTTAGCAGCACTGTTTGCTTTGTCTTTATCCAACAGACCACAGAAAATACATGGAATGATGGTTTTAGGCAGATTCTTAAAGATGAAAATGTACTGCTTGATTTGTTGGACAATGGACAATTGTACCTGTGTAGATTCTACTAAAGATGAACTGCAAATATTAATATCATTTCTATCTAACTTTTCTGTCTGACAGCAGAATGCCTGGAATATATAAGGCATAACCAAAGTACCACAGGCTTGTCAAAGAACTTTTCATTCAAGCCTAAAATACTGGTTTGCTCTAGTTTATCTAAATGACAACAACAGGATTTAAAATAAGTGACCTTAATCTCTTTCTCTCTCCCACCACAAATCTTGGGAAAGGCTGCATTTCTGGAAGTGTGAAGAGTTGAATGCATGTATAATAAACTTGAAATCCTTTTGAGTTCTCTGGAATACAGAAAAAGAATTACGCTGTAGTTTCATGCAAATATCTTATTCACCGGAACATGCTTTTATTATAAGTAGAAAGACATATGCCGATGGGGCTCACTTGGTAATTCTGTTGCAAAGGTGCAGACTACCAATTGCATGAGAGGGTAGGCACAATCCTGGCTTGAAGGGCTCCCCTGTACCCATGATGATCAGATTACACATTGCTCTAAAACGCAAAATCTGGGAGAGTCCATTGAGCTCTGCAAACCCAATGAAAAAAAACCAAACAACCAAAAAAACAACCCCCCAACAAACAAGAAAACAAATCCTAGCCCATCCTCCTGCCCCAAAAGGCAAGAAAACATGGATAAAAGTTTGAAGTGCCTTCTTATTTCACTACTTTATAACTTCAGAGATGTAGTGAAACCTGCTCTCAGCTAACTGATAGTTCTAAAGTGATTTAATATCCTCAGATGAAGGTAGCCATATAAAAACTAAGTGACAATAGATTGGTATTTGTTATTTCCTGCAATACACACAACACGTTCTCATTTATGTGGCAACAAAGCAAAGAAATAGCAGCACGGTTTATAGGTGGGGAAGAAAGAAATAATTTTCTAAGTGCCATGTATAGAGAGAAGGATGTGTTAAACTAAAAAGATTGTAGCAGTTAAGGAGAGAAGCAGTGTTTGAAGATCAGTGAGTAGCTCTTCATAGGAAAACACTGCATTGCATTCTTTCTGTGCATCAGACGAGGCCCAAATATCTTAAAACAAACACAAGTTAAATGCTCCAAGTGTGAAGGGACAGTCATTGAAGCCATGGGACAGGAATGGAAAGGAAAAAAATGGAGAGGTGAAGCAGCTGGAGCAAGGTCTAAGGACCGTAGCTTGCTGTCCCTGTTCTCCTGCTGTGAGTGTGGGACTGTGGATGGAGTAGTACCACTTCTCTAGAGGCAGTCATCTTGCAGAAGTAGCCAGCACACCTTGCAGCCCACTGGGACCTCAGCAGCTGTACCCATGCTGCCAGACTTTTTGAACCAGATACAGCTCCTGGTGGCTTGTCCTGGGTGGCTGACCATTTAGCGTGCGCCTGAGGCTGCCTTTGTGCATCTTGTTGCAATTAATTAACTTTCAACAAGCTTAAAACGGTTAATACTGGAAGTATCTTTAAGTATATACAATGCAATGGAATGCAGCATGATCTTTTAGCCCTGCAAGAACTTCCCCAAAATACATTTTAATAATAAAGAAAAAATAAAAGCTGTATGTAAGAGAGGAAGTGCTGAGAATTTACCTATGCAAAATTTGAAGATTTTGTGGTATTCCCTCATCCTTAATCTGCTTGGATAGTCAGAAGGCTAAAAAGATCTCCTTTACTATGCAAATTGCATACTACAGAACAGGAAACTGAGTGACAATTAATTTACTATTTTGATAATGCTGATGACATAATTAACCATTCCTTATGATTTAGAGGAATTAAAATCATGGAATTATCCCTTTACATGCATATCTTTCTGTTAAGCAGATAGCCATAGATTAATCTTTTACATAATTGTGATTCTTCAGATTAGACTCCATCCCCTGAGATTATTTCTGATTTTATAGCCCCAGGTATTGGACTCTCTAAGTAGAAGTAAATTTAGAATTTGCAAAATTCCTTCTTAATGACTGCTCCACTGAAGAGATTTTCTGTTAGGCCAGATTCATTGACTTTTCAATGAATCAAACCAGAATATTATATGCTTAATACGGGCATATGTCTCTTCTGAAATCAACTGTAACATGTTCCGTGGAAGCAGAATTAAGACATTTTTCTACTCTTGAAAGAAACAAAAGGGCAAAAACTATACTCAGTTGTTTCTTAAAAATCTAAGTTCTGAAATATTACCGATCTGCTGGATATAAAATTATACAATGGATTTGTATTTAAAAAATTATTACTCTTATTTCTTTATTTTTCTTTTTTTGTCATTAGAGCAAGTGCTTCCAAAGACCTTCACTGATTTTGAAGCTGACAAGGCAAAACCTGATCCATTTTACAGATATTTTAAAGTATGAAATATGATTTGTTAACTGCATGATAAGTTTAAAAAAGAATAAGTCAATTCGTTGCTTTGTAGCTTGTCCACTAATATTTAGCCTTTTATTATCAGACTATATGATCTCTTAAAAGGGGGAAATCTGAAACTTTATAGATATCTGTGAAACACGGTTGTACCACGTTACAGTTTAACAAATTGGTAAAAAAAATGATTATTCTGTACTGTAAGGACAGCATTTATGTTGACTAACGAAGAAAAAAAAAAAAAGGGCTATGAGGAACTAGAACCATGGCACAATAGCAGACACCAAAACCTTACATGGCTATATCCAATGGTTTAGGACTTAATTCTTTCAAAGTGATGAAATTGTGACACAAATTATCCATATATAATTTACTACTTCTGTAAAACTAGAGCTTTAAGAGCTTGTCATAGCCATTTTGATATGTCTGTATTATAAGGAAGAACTATGAACAACTCAACTTTTTGAGCATGGTGTATGCTCAAGATTTTCAGTGGCTACCCTCTCATGGAAGAGAGAATCCCTGCTACTTTGAAGTCAGGGAGATTTTCTCATTGCCTTCATTAGAAGAAGGATTAAACCAACTAAATATCAAATATTTAAGAGCTATAAGTGAGATTTAGCATATTCACTACTTCTTAATAGATTTTAATCTGAAATTAAATTACCTAGTCATTGTTTTCTGGAGCAGTGAATTCCTAAATTCCATAGCTGCACTACAGAAACTTTATAGGAAATAGATATTTCTTATTGAGAGCATTCACATTTACAGGCCTTAGAGCCCAGATACTCTGTCTTGGCTTCAATTTCCATAAAACTTACACCGCTTCCTCTTGTTTCATGCATTCTCTTACACTTTTTGTTTGCTTCTGTAACTGAAGATTGAACTAAAATACTGGAGGTTCATCAGCAGTCCACTGACCCCTCTCTGCTGTAAACCCTAAAATATCAGACAACATGAATTGATTTTCTTTCATTCTCTGCTGCAGACATAACTGTTAATGAAGTTGCCAGGTCTGTTGAGATTCTAAAGATTTATTTGTTATACTGAACATAATGTCAAGACAGAGAGTTATTGGTTGTTTTACTCTGACAGTTTTATTCATGAAGCAGAATACTGGAACTTACAGAAGCTTAGCTCACTCAATACATCATTCCTGGAACTTAGTTAAAAGCTTAATGCAAACTTAGTTTAAAGGAGAACAATTGCCTTTAACATGCAAATATTGTATAAATAAATTGCATTAAAACATCAAAGTGAATTATTCTGTCATATAATCACTCTAAATAAAGTTGTGGGCTTACTTCCTTGTACTAGGCTTTAATCAATCCAAATCACAGCAGTCAGTATTGGAAATGTCCCTGTAAATGTCTTACCTGGTTCAGTTTATGTCCCTGTTCCCTCTCTTACTCATATTTGAGTTCAGCTGCATCAAGGCAAATGCGGTACTCAAACTTGGATCTGGGACATAACACTCAGATCCAAGACAGCACACCAATTTCCTACCTCTGGCAATGTATAAGCCCTCTCAATATCATTATTTGTACAATAATAATTCTATGATTCACCTGACAAAAGAGGAACAACACTGTGCAAGGTGCAGTCTGTCCATATTTAACTGTTTCCAAAACAAAAGCAGCACAATTGAAAATGTTGAGAGAACGTTTTAAAAAGTTCTGAAATGAGTGTAAAACTCTGTTTCTAGGTAGTTGTTTTTCTTCCTTGGAAAGCAGGTATATGTATAGAAAGTGATTTGTTCATTCCTGCCAGGGCAAACTTCTTTATGAAGAAATGTCGGTAATTGTGCCATCTAAAAAGTAAAAAAAGGCCCAAAAGGGTTAAACCCTACTTTGGTGACATGGACTCCAAAAATTAAAACTAATATATTTGTTTTAATTATTTCAATGCACGATATTTGGGTAGGAATTACGTAAGGAAAACCAAACTTGATTTCTTAAATCTTTTAATAATTCTGCTTTATTTAATCTGAATCTGCCCATCAAAAAGTTATCATCCTGAACATCAGAAACATTTGAGATTTACTCCTAGCTTGAACTGAAGCAAGGATGCTTACATTTTCCGTAAAAAATTTACTTTTCTGGAGTAAGTCCATGTTGCTGCACATTAAGTCCAGGTACTGCAGCCACTCTGCCAGGACAGACTTTGGGTGTTTGGTCTCCTCCTCTCACAGTTAACTCTAGTGACACCTACTAGGCATTAAACAAGCCCTGTCTTAAAGCCAGTTTATTTCTTCTTTCCTCCTTCATCCCCCACAAGACAGTCAAGTACTTCTACTTGATACTATTTTCCTGTGAATCCTGAAATACAAAAATTAGAGCAGAACCAATAAAACACTTGAGTTTAATAATACACATCTGCGAGAATATAAATGTATGAAAGTCAACATTTATGACCCCACAGAGGGAAGATAAATGGCAGTTCTGTGAGGCAGGAAGGCTTTTATGAGTCTGAGATTGTTGCATTACTCAGGAAAGAAGAACTAAATTCCAATAAAATCCTTTATACCCTTCCACATTGCTGTGTGCTCTGTATACGCTTTCTCTTGTAGAAAATAACATTTTAGAGTGTTTTTAAAAGATCTATTATTTTTGCCTTTCTCTTGCAAAGCAAAAAACCACTATCTATAATGAGTCAAACACAGAAGGAAAAGAATATGATAAGGAGTACATTTAGGCCATAGAATGAGAAGACATTAAATAAAAACATTGTGCTGCTGTCTCAGTGTTTTCTGTTCAAGTGCTACTTACCCAACTATTCCATTGCTTAAAATAAGAGAGGACTTGATCCAACTATAAATAATTGTGTGCACACATCTAGTCCTGCCCAACCTTACACTAGAGTTGGTTCAGTAAAAATGTGGTGCTCTTCCAGTTCTCAACGGGTGCATTTTGCTTAGGGCTCCCCTGTTACTCATTTACTGTAATCTTTACTGAAGCTCAGCTTTATTCTCCCAATCCCAAATTATCATATCAAATTAATGCATTCACTGCGTTGTGAATGCTTTAAATCCCAATTCAAATTCCTTTTGCTTTTTATGTTTCACTTATAGTTTAAAATGTCTCAGACAAAAAGTAATTTTAAGACCATATCCTTCCCCTTTCCCCCTTTCCCAAGCAAAGCAGGAAAACAAGAAATGAAGAACAATTCAGGTCCAGCCAAGCTGGGTGCTTTCAGTTTTCCTTTCCCTGTTCCTTCGTTCAGTTACTAAACTGAATATTGCAACTAACCCTGGCCAGAGGCAAAGTACAGTGCACATCTGTCACATGGTTCTACATATTATCCCAGGGATGCCACCTACAAACGTATGACACACATCATTTTCTGTAAAAGCTCGCCACTCATCAGTCTCTAATGGCTGGATTTGTCATTTAACAGGCAAAGCTGAAGGCAAAAATACAAAAATGATTTTTTTTGTTCTGTTAGGAGATGACACAAGTTGCTGTAGGATGTCCTCCCCTCAGCCAAACATTGCAATGACAGAGTTGTTCTACACACCTAAAACTGGCCTCCAGCAGTAATGTTATTGAAAGAACTCACAGAAAACCTCATAGGTATCTCCTACAAAAGTGACCACTTTCATTAGACAATAAGAGATAAACAAGAGGTCAGTAAAATACAGCAGAGTTCTACAAAACAGAGAGAAAACACATGTTCTTTTCAAGGTCATGGACCCAGTCTGAGCTACTGTTAAATTAAAGCTACCCTTCTGTGACGCTTAAATTATCTGTGCCATGTGGATTGGGACTATTGACAGCTGATGAGAAAATTCCTTCTTACTACCTTGGGGGAATTCCCACACCTATTAGACCTCAGTGGAAATAAGTTCGCTTAAGCTCCTTCTGGGCTGTATGCCAGAGTTTGGCAGAGTGCATAAAAGAAACAGAGCTCCCAAGCCAGCATTCACTTAGGCTTGGATTTGATGTTTGACAAGGAATGCCTAAATGAGGCAAAGGAGGGAAAAATAATGCCTTTGCTTTGATTAGATGAATCAGAGAGTACACTATCTTTCAAGAACGGTGATTTTAAGAGACAAACATTTTATTTCCAAACAAGAACTGGTGGGTAAGAGGATGGGATGGTGAGTACAAGCAACGCTGAGTCAATAGAGAACCCAAGATTATCAATTTAGTAGCCACAGGTTGCAAAATATTCTGTAAGGTTACTATAAATCCTGTTGCGTACTTTCTCAAATGCACATGACAGATTCATCACAGATAATAAAGTAATGAATAAATGTAGCTTGTATCTTGGGGGATAATGCCACATTCTTTTCACTGCGGGTCATCAGCTGTCATTTTAATTCCTAGAATTAGGGTCTTCAAAATCCCTCAACACTGGCAGTCCACTTCTACATAAATAATGCTGCACTCCTGTAGCTAGCTGAGTTTTCCAGGCAACAGTTCAGTGTAACAGAGCAGAATAGCTTTTCTTAATTGTCATACAAGAATCAGGGAAAGTGTAATTTTATTCTAACATAGTATGAGGAGTAATATGAGGATTATATAGCTCCTGAAACTGTCCTGTCTCTCCCTGCTTTGCAGCAGAGCTTCCTTTAAGAACCCATGCAAGGGAACCTGAATTTTCATGTCCCTGCTAGCTGGCACAGACCACACTGCAACTAGAAAATCCTGTAGCTATAACCCTACTTGGTTTAAACCTCTGTGATTTAGACTCAATAAGGATGTGTGGCAATGGCAAGTGTTCATACTGTCCTCTGAACATTCTAGGTACAAGGTAGAGCTGGTCCAGTTTAAGATTATCTAGAATTAAGCTCTTGACAAAAGTTAGGATCTCCTGACATCTTATCAGGTTCTCCTTCTTGCTAACTTTTTTTTGTCTTGACAAGAATGGCTTGGTTCCAGGAATGGGAATTGATAAGGTGTTCCTAAAGTCCCCTGAATGGTCCTGCCCTTTCTTCATTTTCTTTCCACATCCTACTTTCTAAGCAGTGCCTTACCTACTTCTGTTCATAGGTCTTAACTCTCCCGGCACAGCCTCTGAACTCTGCCATTAACTCCAGCAGAGTCCTAAAAATTGACTGTTGAAAAGTAAAAATTCCATTATGAATCTACTTTGCACACTCCCAGTAGGGCTTGGATTGTGTACTCCACAGGACTGTGATGGTCATAAAATGGCAGGAACATTATTTTAGTTGTGCTTAATAAGCTATCAATGAAATTCTTGGCAACAGATCTTGAGTTAAGTATGTGCTTTTCTTGAGTGTTGTCAGTCAGATAGTTCTGCCAAGACTTCTCAAGATACCCAGCCAAAGCTTGCTATATTATTTAATAGAATAGTAATAAGTATAATAATAATAATAATTGTCATTGCCATCATCATCAATGTGTTTATAGTTTGTTTTACTTCTTTTTCATAAGCAGGGCCAGATAACTTCTTTCAGAGTTTGCTGTTAAGCCTGGGTTTAAAACTAAGGCTCTACAGAAAGGTTTTCTTTTCAAATAAAAACATTAAAAGTTTATATGTGTCTTTTTCTTTTTTTTTCCTTAAATTTATCTTTTATTAAAAAGCTACCAGAAAAAAGCAGTGGAAAAACTCTATAAAAGCAGTGCAAGCTCCTGGCTCATGGGGTCTCAGCTATCATCTAACTGTGGATTTTAAAATGACAAACAACAACATGCAAGTGAAAATAACATGTCATTTCTCCTCTCACCCACCTCTGGGTAAGTGAAATTGCTGTAAAAAAAATAAAAATCAAGGTAATTTGTTTTCACTTGACAGCAGGAACTAAAAGTACATCAGCGTTGCTGTCATCAGCAGTATCTTGGATTCCCACACACTGATGTTTCTGTGTGATTGAAGGGGACACTTCCAGAGCTATAGACACAGAAAGTAAAGTTCAGAGAGCAATTGGCCATTGCTCAAACAAGTAAGCATCAACAAATATTTCATATTTGGTCTTAAATTTAGGAAAGGGATAAAGGCCGACGAAACTAAACCCATTTCCAGACATTGCAGCTGACAATCAAATGCTCAGTAAGAACACATGTTTTTTTTCTACTGGCCAACTATAAACATACTTAGGCAACATAATCTTGTACAACATTTCTGTTTGTACAAAAGAGCGATAATTGTATAACCGATAATCCCCCAAGTCAAAAATGTTCCTACATCCTTCTGATTCAATGGAGTTAATTTCCACCTGTAAGACTTCTCTTATCAGATATCAGGGCTTCAGTCAGCAAGAAACAGAAAACAGGTACTAAATAGTTCTGTCATAATGGTTCACTACTGTGTCTATATATACATCAATCACCTGCTGAGTCATGTCTCCTTCCTGTTTCCTTCAACGTCCATCTCAGAGTTCGTAAGTACAAGGCAGGACCAAGATGCAAATGAGTCAAATTTAATTTAAACCTGGATCTCCTACAGCTCAACAAAGGAAGGAGAAAAGTACTTTATATTATTGGTTCTCATACTTAGCTCCCCAAAACTACAGTCCCTGTGCTCATGCTTCAGTGAGGTACAATTAAAACTTGCTACAATGCTACAAAGTGGTTCAGATTTCCAAAGAGAGCTAGGCACCATCTTTTCCATCTTAGGTGAACTACTCTGTTGGTATGACACTCTCTCTGTTGCTCCAACAGTCTCTCTGTTGCTCCCTCCCTTTGGCTTCACTACATATGGCATTACAGCATATGATCATAAGATAATTCAGATTGTATGGACCCTCATCTGGTCTCTAAACCAAACTCATGCTCAAGCAAGGTGAGCTGCAAGGTCAGATCAGGTTATCCGGAACTATCTAGTCTGGTCATGAAAATCTCAAAGAACGGAGAATGAACAACCAATTTTCACTGTCCTCTTCGTGACAAAGTTTCTCATATTGTCAGCAACTCATGTAGCTGCAAGCATAATTTCCACTGCAACTTACTATTACTGAGGCTTGCTTCTTATTCTCTGTGACATACAGAATCCTACAGACTCCCTGCAGAAAGGAATGGGAAGTTTACACTCAAATTTTCTACTATTTAATGTTTTTTAGCTGAATTAAACGTTCTTACCTATCAGGTTTGGTTAGCTTTCTCACACGAATACAAGGTTTTTTTCATGGTTAAAGAAGGCAAATCTGTTTTGTGTTGTGATTTAACACTCTATCACTGGTTTATTAACCTCTATATAATAAAGTATTTAGAAAATATACATTTTCTGCTTGCAAGAAAAAAAACCAGTACCTGAGTCTTTTTACTTCCTTTCAGTATTCTTTCCAGAATGTACATAGATTTCCAAAGAGTACTATGTTGTTTAGAGAATGTACTTTTGAATACGTTTTGAAGTACACTAAAAAACAAATGAAGTCACCAGACTATTACAATGTCCATAGCTGAACCAGCCTGTCAGAAACTTGAATGAAAAGTCCCCTGGCCAAGCTGGAAGTACATTAAGGTACTCTAAATTGTATCAGCTGCCATCTCCTTTGGTGTTACTTATACTAGGAGAAAAAGAGTATTCAAGGGGAAAAGATATAAAGAACAATCTTTTCTGCTCCTGGTCACCTGGGATTTCTCCAATTTAAGAGAAACCTCAGCTGGAACTAGGAAAAGTGGAAAAAATCCACCCACAAGACCTGCAAAAGTGGCTGGGCAAAAAGAAAATCTGATCTGGTGTCAGACATTATTTTAGTTGATTATTATATAAATAAGATTGATGAAATAGAAAGAAATGAAACTCTGCAGACACCCTGCAGAACACATTAAAAAGTTATGTGAATATAAATTTGCTTTGTTCATATTCCTTTTTGTTTGCATTTCCCAAATACTCCAGTGAAAAATCTTTCCTAGCACAAGTCTTTGCAAAGATTTAAGATGGTATGCTCAAATTGCAAATGAGGAATGGTACACTCAAATATGTAGTTCTCATTGCTTTTAGCTGTAAGTCATTTGAAGCAAGGACAGGAATGTTGCCACATGCCTTCTTTAAATCAATAGTCATAACTGAGCATTTGTGAACGACTGAGAATTACTGACTTTAAAAGATAAATTGGAATGTCTGCAAATAATTGAGTAATATATGAACTGGAGAACAGAGGACTGAAGTGAATTAGACAAATGGATACACTTCAAAATGAAAGCACAACTGTGTTTTTGAGTGAGACAGCTAAAACCCTGCTTACTTTATTTTGCATTACATTTAACAACTACCAATGAACAGGCCACTCTCAGCCGGCATATGTGTGCCCTGAAGGCTGCGTGTTTGAGAATCTCAGGATCCTCCAGGATATTAATTAGGACAAAGGACATACACTTACCTGTGGGAAGTGGTCATTTTCTGACCCTCAGCTTGATTGCATGCTAGCCAAAAGCTAGAAATAAATCACAGACAGGCATACTGTGCTTTAACCCTGCCCGTAGTCCCCAATTAATTAACCTAAAATGAAAGGGTCCACAGAGCCTCTTGTCAGTCTAACTTGCATGAGAAATTCTTCCCTAGCCTCCAAAACTTGCAAACAAAGCAAAATACCGATAGCATTTCATAAGTACAAGAGAGTATGTTGTTTCATGACTATAAAAAAATGATTACTGTTTACCATAAGAGATTTCCCTGCAGAGGATATGCATCAAGATTCATCACTCATAAAGCTTAGGCAAGCAAAAATCTGACTTTATACTTAAATCCCATGTGTAAGTACAAAAAGGAAGGTGAATATTACTGAAAGCATCTCCAGGCAAAGCTACAGCAAGGGAAGAAAAAGAGTGGTTTCTAAGTGTCTGCGGGACCGACCACTCTCAGCTGTCCAGGAACAGGGTGCACATCTCTACAGCAGCTATTAGAAGGAGTCTAGAGGAGTGTAGAGTAGAAGGAGAGGGCTCAGAGGGTCCAAAACAGAGTTCTGATCTTAGACACCCTTGAATTATAAACTGTGTTGGAAATTAACAACATCTGGAAGCCAGATTGCTAGAGTGAAACTGCATGAAACTGTGCGCACATACATGCACAGGTAAATAAAGCTTCCTGCTTGGTTCATTCCCTGGTTCATTCATACATTCAAATTGCTCTCTTCATATACCTACTGAGTGCTATCTGTATGCAGGCTCAGACAGTCATGAACTGTGACTCATATCTATTTTTTTTTTTTCCTTGAGCACTAGCATTAGATTTTTATGTGTGCTCCTAAAGGGCTAAATTTTGAATATTTTAATAAGGAAACATATCTGCTATAATCTATTAGAGCCAAGTGTTCCTAACCGAGAGACTGTTTTGACCCCAGAACAGTGGTTGAGACACAGAGAAATGAATTGCAGTTTTATATTTACCTTGAAGAAAAACACAAGCAAAGGAGAATCTTTCTTTTGGGGGGAATATCAGTTCACTAGAGTCTTAATGCTTAATAGGGTCTCAACCTTTGCTTGCCCCACAGAAAAGAGTATGTCCAACAGAGCAGTTGAGTTTAGTGAACATGGGGTAGAAGAGCCGGCACTGATTTCCTACAAGAGACTGCAGCATTCCCTCATGTTAAAGTTAATTCTGTTTGATACTGTTTATCTGGCTAAGACACATTGACATGGAACATTTTTCAATTTAAGATGATTTAGATTCCTATTTGTGACCACTGTCAGAGAGGATTCTTGTATCCTTTGGCTGAGAGCAGGCAAGGAAAGAAGGCAGCCTGTGAGAATTGCCTGCCATTAATAATGTGGCATATTTTCAGGTGGTGTCACTGAATTTCACTCTGACATATTCCCTGAAGAAGCATCACTATCTGACACAAGCACAGGTGAGATTTGTAATAATGGGCTCAGAAGTCTTAAGACTTTCCCACTCAGCTTCCCAGTTCTGCATCTGCTTCCACAGAAACAACACTTTTGATAGACCTCAACAGTGTCACATAAATGGCTTGCATCTGTCATATTTTTAATGTAAGCTTTTCCTTGCTTTCTGTGGCAGGCTCAACTATCCCCACCCACTGGTACTTCTATTTCAGGGAGCTGTTTTATGACTAACTCCTCTTAACGAGTATGTTGTAATAGAGATCAGATCGTACGACACTTAAATGCAAAGACCATAATAACCCAGACAACCAGACAATGGAGCCCATAACATTTCTGTGCTTCAATTCAATGAAGAATGCAGGGTTGGAAAGCAGAAAGTGCCCATAATTCCTCTCCCTTTTGCTGTCTTCTTTCTTGCCAATCCACTTGTGTTTGTTTCTATTCTATAAAATGACACTTGACAATCTTCCTAGTGAAGTTTTTCTTCTAGATGCAAAAGTGGGTGACAATTATGAATCCTAGTCCAGCCTGGCAGTTTATATATCTTGACTTTCCAGTCACACAAAATATTAATTCTCAATATAATGACACACATCTTACTTTTATTTTTGGATTTTGGTAAATGGTATAAAACACCTAACATCTCTTCTGTCTCACCCTTTAGCACTACTTACAAGCACTTAGATGTGCTGTGAGAACAGTCAGCAATATTGTGATTACAAGTCAAAATAAAGATAAAAACATAGCTTGTATTCAAACATAATCTCAAAAAAGAAATAATCTATGCATTTCTCATGTTATTTTAATCAGTAAAAGAAGTTTGGTTCCTAGGTCCTTCAGAATCCAGGAGATTTATCAGCTAGCTGTCAGACAACCCTAATTCTGTGATCAACAGGTGAAGAAGCAGTGGAACTGTCATGAAGCTTAATTGACTTCTTGGACTAAGATACTCATCTGTAAGGAAGTTAAAGATGAAAGCCTGGAGCAAGGCCTGAATTTCTTTTTATGAGTCTAAAATGAAATGTCTACTAATATGACACTAAGCATCATTCACTTCATAAACAAACTACTAATATCAATATGTACATGCCAGACCAAATCCCAACAGAAGTCCTCAGTGGAACGGTGGATACCAGTCAATATTCTCATAAATGAAGCTCACTCAGCATTTTCTTACTTCATACCAGGTCCTCAGAACACTCTGAAATTTAAATGCTTTAATCACAGGCTGCACTGCAGTTTCCTAATTAGCAAGTGTTCATGGAATGTGCTGCTCTGCAATAGGACACATCCTACAGTGGCTCATACAATATGAGTGGGAAGGTAACAGACACATTCAATAGCACAAATTAACTTGATGGTAATGAGGAAGCCTGTCACTGCTATCAGAAATTATCTGGCACCTCACTACTAATGAGCAATAAATAAGAAAGCTACACAATTGGTTACAAATAAGCCAGCACAAGATCAGCTTAAAGATGTCTGGTTTTGAATCTTTTTGGCATAACAGCATTCAGTCCCTTAACCCTGATATAATTTGTTTGTAGGTAAACCGGATCTTCAGCATTATCTTAATTAAGTTTTTAAAATTTAATTTCCTTTTTCAAAAGAGAGTATCTTGGGCACTACACAGCATGTTTTCATTAACAATGCAGCAGCTTCAACAGAGTACTTCTCAAGATGAACAGAGAACAGCAAAAAAAGCTCTATCAGCCAATGGCCCTGTGGGGGGGGAAGGAGGGTCACTGTGGAACATAACTCTTTCAACATTCACCCTAAAACATACTAGAGTTCCCAAAGGAAGTCAGTCAGTAGGTGATTAAGATACCAACTATGCTTTAAGGCCACACTGTTTATTTAAATTAAACTTTGAGTTTGTAGGGAAATATTAAGACTAAAAATACTTGTATCAAGAGGTTTTTGTTCAGGTTTGGTTTGGGGTTTTTTTTTGACATTTTAAGATACAGCTGAAATTAGACCCTGTTGCTTTTGATTTTGAAAATAATTGAGGAGACTAGCAGATTATTTTCCTGAAATTAGTTAGAACAGAATAGGGTCATCAACTGTTGTAGCTCATTCAAGGAGATTCCAAGACCACTCTTGGCAGTTCAGTAATTAATCATATTAACTGCAATGCAATACCATTACTTGGCACTTGCTAGAACTACAAAATCAAGATCCAAGACTGCTAGCGATCTGCCAATCCTCTGTTAATACAAGTGATATTAGAATAGAAATGCAAAATAATGCAGATCTGGGCAGTTTCAGTCAACAAGGTAAACCCAACAATGATAGCAGATTGAAGAGTAGCATAGTAGTACATTCTCCTCAGTTTGAGTTTTGAAGATTTTACTGAAGAAAGAATGCTTTAGCAGTCCTAGTCACCTGGAGCATAAAAGTAAACACGTATAGATGTATCCAGTCAGAGCAAGCATGTACCTTTTAATACAGGGTGAATTCAGTAAATAAGAAAAACATGTAACACAGTGTTTACAATGCTATTAAAAATAGAGAAGGTGATGACCTTAGACATCAATACCTTCACCCAATGGTGATAAAGCTGTTTGGCTGTAATTTTAGGAAGATTAGTATTCTGTTAGATGCACTAGAGATTAAATAATACACTTCTTACAAATAGTTCATACTTTTCTTTCTCTGCTTAGTAGGAAGATTCCTGCAATAGTCCTGATGTTATGGAGCTATACTCCTTTCTACATGAACAGCAAGAGACTACTAAAGCTGTTGATCATCTATGAATGATGGAACTTTGACTAAAGACTTGCCAATGCTGAGAGCTGATTATTAGAACACTTGAATAAAATTTAGATTTTTCAATACCTTGTAGAAAATGGCATTCATAGACTGTATTATACTATCTGCAACATCTGACTGGGAAGATGACTATTTTAACCCAGTCATTTAAGAAACAGCTTAATCCAAGCAGCAGCTGAACTAAAGAACAGGAAGAGTCAGGAAAATGGGACAAAGGGGTTAAAAGTGAACCTGAAAATACTTCTTTAGAAATACTGTCACATAATGGCCTGAGTGCCTCAAGACATCAAGGGTGCAGCCATCATGTGAACTATTTTATTTTCAAACAAAAAGTAGAAGGAAAGGTACTTAATGAAATAAAACCTGCTGAAAAACATGAGCAAGTATATATGGAATATCAAAGAGCTGCACTAGAAAACAAGGCCACGATTCAATCAATTCAGAGGCTGTGAGCATAAATCTCTTCCTGTCTTTCAAATGTGATGAAATGAAAACTTTTCAGCTATGATCTCTAGTGAAGCTGCCCCGTAACACCGATTCTAGGAATTTAAGATATAGAGTGTAAACTGCCAACTAATCAAGAAGAACTAGGGAGAAATCTTTCAACATGCTACTTAGAAAGAAAAAAAATTGACATGGAAGGAAGCCTGACCCCCTGATCCCATAGACCTCTTTCCTACATTTCAGGCCCAGTATTAGAGCACATTCTGTTTCAGCTTGTTTTGTTTTTCCCACAATAAATTTGACCAAGAGAGGAATAACTTCTCTGATTGACTGAATGAACAAATTGTTGAGACTCATTTTTATCTTTAATTGAAGTAAGAAAGCACCAATGTTCTTTTGAGAAGACAAAATTTTGTGAGGACAATGGAAGCAATGCTGTTCAACACCAAATCTTCATGCATCTAAAGCTCAGACAGATAATCATAGAAACATAGAATCATAGAATAGTTAGGGTTGGAAAGGACCTTAAGATCATCAAGTTCCAACCCCCTGCCATGGGCAGGGACACCTCGCTCTAAACCATATCACCCAAGTCCTCGTCCAACCTGGCCTTGAACACTGCGAGGGATGGAGCATTCACAAGTTCCTTGGGCAACCTATTTCAGTCCCTCACCACCCTAACAGGAAAGAATTTCCTCCTTATATCCTTATGTCGTGGTTTAACCCCAGCCAGACAGCTTGTTCACCCACTCCCCCCCTCTTCTTGCCCTCCCCCTACTCCTGGAGGGATGGAGAGGAGATTCAGAAAGAATGCAACTCCCACGGGTTGAGATAAGAACAGTTTAGTAACTAAGGTATAACACAAATCACTACTGCTGCCACCAATAATAGTAATGATAAAGGAAATAACAAGGGAAGAGAATACGACACCTCATCATCAGGCGACTGATAACTCGTCCCCCCAGCCCGGTCAAGCACTGACTGATACCTCCTCCAACCCTGCAGTACACCCTAGCCCCTTCCGGGTCACTCCCCAGTTACATCCAGGGCATGACGTGCTGTGGTATGGAATCCTTCTTTGGTCAGTTTGGGTCACTTGTCCTGTCTCTGCTTCCTCCCAGCTTCCCTCCTCCCTGGCAGAGCATGAGGCTCACAAAGTCCTTGGCCAAACCAAAACATCATTTTTTTCAGCTTTGCTCCCAGCCCAAAAGTCAAAACACAGCACTGCACCAGCTACCAAGAAAGAGAAAAACTACTGCCACTGCTAAACCCAGGACACCTTATAATATGGGAAAAGTTACTACTGTTCCTTTTGGTACTACTTTAAACGAATTACTGATGTCTCTCTTGTGTGATGATAGTTCCTGGTCAAAGAAGGAACTCATAATCTGTAAGACTGTGATAAAAGAATCAGAGATATGGAAGAAATTTGCTCTCCCAGCCATACAAAAGGACCTTCTCCTTGCCATTCCATATTATTCCAGGATACTGAGGAAAGACAGGTACAACTCAGGATTTCCTGTAAACACAGTTACTAAGCCTAATGTCCTCAATGAAATCTGCAGCTTCCCTGTAGATTTTAACCTGCAATTTTAATTTTTATTTTCTACCATAACACTCTCATGGGCTGCGTTGGCCAATCTAGTGTCACTTCCAGGCTCACATGGACAGTAAGCTCCCAGGTGAAAGTATCAAGATTACATCTTGCTCTGCACAGCAAGGCAAGCAAAAGAAATTGTAAATCCATAAATACAGCCACATCCTAGTCCCCCAAGTTAAGATTATAGATGTAGATTTATGAAGTCCTCTCATCCAAAGACATGGCCCCCATTTTGGAGCTTTTAGTTTTAAGTGTAATTTCATCCTACTTATATTGACATAGCAAGGTAAATGTATGGTGATTATCTATCATCATGTACCTATTTAAAAGAGCAAAGACAGGCCACAGGATACATATGTAATTTCTTCCATAGCTGCCCACCTCTTCCTCCCCCCATCTACACACATGCAATTTGCAGCCATAACTGTTTATTTCCCTCAAAAATGGTCTGATAAAGACAAAATACCAGTGACCTTAGTGACTCATTGTTAACACAAATACAGGCTAGCAAGATGTGTTCACGCCAGTACTATTTCTTTCCAATTATGGTTTGCCAAAAACCTTTAACAGCCACACAGTTACACAGGCATTAAGTCTGCAACTTCCTTTTAACATTTCTTAGGCAAACTAGCAAAATATAAACCCCTGCTGCTACACTGAAGAACAGTTAAGTATAGGTCAAGAACAAAGCAATTGTGCTTTCAAGGCTGTGCGCAGTCCCCTTGTGAGCGCTGATTGCAACAGCCTGTCATCTGTTGATACAATGAAGACACTCTGCACAGCAAAGAAAATCATGCAAACCCACTGCAATACACAGGTTTTTATCTAATAGATTATGATATTCTATTAACCTGGAATGGACCATGATGATGAGAATACATGCACATCTATTTATGTCCACACATCTTACTGGTAATTTAATGTACTTCAAAATCTTGGGAAATTACATACTTCTGATGGTTGATTATCAAGTCAGATTTTCTAATTCAAACAGTAACAGCCTAACAGCTTGATTTTCATATTTTTAAAAAAAGTCTTAATTCTAAATAATTTTTGAATTACAGACTGACACAAAAAACGCTTGTAATGTAATCTATTACCACAAGGAAGACTTCAATTTTTTACAGTGTTGTCAGATTACTTGATCACAATATGTACAATATATAGCAAACTTAGCCATAAATCTTAAATGGCTGCTGACTGCCTTCCCTAAGAAATTCCCTATGGCCTTCAGACTTTTGTTTTCATAACTCAAATACAGACTAAACTCAAGATTAATCCTTGATACTTTTCCAGGTAACAAAACAGAAAGCTATACTCCTCTTGAGTCCACAGTGGCTGCCTGGAGGATCTCCTACCAAGTCAATTAACAATATAAATTCCACCCAGATTGAGTGTATTTACATGCATGGTAAAATAGTTAACCTTATTAGGCCATCCTGTCTTATTTTCAAGCTTCCCACTAATCTGTTGCTAATAGATACGGGTGCCAGCATCATTGCCAACAACGGCTTTTCCCTATAATGAAAAGAATTTGTGCTGCTGTCATTTATCACTCATGTTTCTAAGGTGCCTCTTATGCTAACATGTGGAAGACATTAGAAACATTTCATACCTCCGTGAAGGAAAGTGCCAGTGCTTCTGGTTGTCTCCCTCTTCTTGTCTGTGTACTCGCAGCCAGCCAGGTTGAGCTGGCTCACTTAAGAGCTCAGTTTAGGTAATATCTTGTGACATAGTAGGAGATCCTGAATTTTGCAAAACATTACTTCAGCTACAGGTCTCATGGCCTCCTCCAGAGGAAATTGTCTTTCCTCCATACTAATTTGCC
This sequence comes from Neopsephotus bourkii, assembly GCF_033783945.1. Taxonomy (NCBI): domain Eukaryota; kingdom Metazoa; phylum Chordata; class Aves; order Psittaciformes; family Psittacidae; genus Neopsephotus; species Neopsephotus bourkii. The sequence goes on along the minus strand of NW_026901363.1, from coordinate 1,935,561 downwards.
AGCACTGTTTAAACACAGAACTTACACCCAGTGTGAAAGGCCCTAATCCATAGCCCTGCCTGAAGGAACCCGATAGCTGGTGGCCTTATGCAATAGGGACACTGATGAGGATATAAACCTTAAATGACATGTGCCAGCAGAGAACTGCACATCTGAAACACTTTGGGAGTCTGCTCTCTCTGAAGACAGAGCAAATCAGTATCTTGCAGTGTCCTGCTATTCAAGGGTGTTTTTCTTTGTCACAAGATGAAGTTTCCAAAATTTCTCCCCTACCTAAGGCACTCTCCCAGGGTAACACCTCACCACTCTCTCTGCTCAAAGCACAATCCAATACTAACTCATTAAGACCAGACACTTAATGGGCCCTTGTGACTCACTATAACCCACTTTAATTAATTTATTTTCCTGTTCCTTATGGTTTTGGTACAAGTAGACAGCGTTCTCTGGATGTATTGTTTTCCCCAAGTCTTGCCACACGTCTGTTAATTCTTTGTATTACTAATGACTCTAAAAACCTTGAGGTGAATCTTGATTAGCATGTCAATTAGTAAATTCATATCAGGTACCTTGGGTGACAGCTTACTCCCAAACACCAACAACAAAGCCTGTTCAGACAGAGACATCAGGTTGAATTATAAAGATGGACACACTGGAAATGATTGTCAAACAAATCAATCTCCTCTCACTATTCCCAGTTCCTTCCCTGAGCTCCTGTAGTGCAAGGCCTTAAAAAGCAAATGCTTGCTCAAAACTAGCCAGGCACTGGTTTCTCAAGCAGCTTCATGTGACTCTATTGGTCTTTCTTTTCCTTTTCTTTACTGTACACACAAACACAGATATGGACTGAGAGCTACAGAGACCAAGACTCATCCACTGCTCTGAGCATCTCCTTGCTATCTGAGATCTGTTCCAGCCTGCAGCTCATAGAGGCTACGCAAGTATTTCCAATGCATGTTGCAGGCTTTGAGTAACACCCCAAAAGTCAGATTACGAAATTCAGCCTGTTCTTCTGCTAAACAAGACACTATTCTTTCTGCATACAACTCAGCCATAGGAAGCCTGTGCCGCCTACCTTTCTCCAGATCTCCTCACACCATACCAACAACACACCTGACAGTGAAAGATATCATGAACAAATGGTTACAAAGCACTGACCTCTCAGCACTGGTTTAAATGAGCAAGATTATCAGATATAGAATCAGAGAATGGTTTGGTTTGGAAGGGACCCGAAGATCATCCAGTTCCAATACCACTGCCATGGGCAGGGACACCTCACCATGTCGCTCAAGGCTCTGTCCAACCTGCCCTTGAACACTGCCAGATACGGAGTATTCACAAATTGTTTGGGCAACCTGTTCCAGTGCCTCACCGCCCTCACAGTAAAGGACTTCTTCCTTATAGCTAACCTAAACTTCCCCTGTTTCAGTTTAAATGCATTACCCCTTGTCCTGTCACTATAATCCCTGATGAAAAGTCCCTCTCCAATCTCTTTCACACACATTCCTCTCCTCTCCCTTTCCCATCTTCCAAAACAAAAGTAGGTCCAAAAATTAATCCAGGTCCATACTGGTTTAAGTACTGTTTATTTAGCTTAAAAAGAAATAAAAAATAGTATTTCTTACACTGCTGCCATGGAGCTATGGGTAATTCAGCACAGACACAAGCAACAATGATGAAACATAAGAACTTGCCATAAGAACTAGACTCCAACTGAGTGAAGAATGCTAATTTTTTATACTACATGGGTTAGTGAAGAAGGGAAAATGCCCATCATTGGTCTCAGTTGAATTATTTTTCTTTTCAATAAGCTTTTTTTAATATGGATGAATTCTCAATGTGTCCCAGTTCTCTCATGTAATTTCCCATTGAGCAGAGCTTTTATCTGGTATTAGCCTCAGTATTTTCAATGGGGTTACACAAAGTACAAGGACTTTTGCAGATAACTGCACACTAATATTAGGCAAAGTCTGAGTGATACTATCCCAGATGTCTACCCCTAATCTATGAAGCAAAGTTGCTGCCCTAGTAAAAGGCCTTCTTTGTCAATGGTGCATTACCAAAACATTTAAACTAGGGCTGGAAAATTTTTATAGAGCATACTGGGCTGTGAACTATGGCAGCTGAAAAGAAAAACAGCATCCATCCTACTATTTCCACTCTAAGGATAGTAATCCCCAATAGGTGGTAACTCTGCAAACATTGCCAAAATATGAGCTTACCCACCAGAGCTCCGGGACATTACCCACCACAGTTTCACAAGGGGAAATTAATGTCATTTCTCCTAAGCCACCTGGAGTATGGACAGCTTCTGCAAACCACTGTCCCTCTATCTCAGTTTGGATAGCCAGCTTGACTAGACAGGTACTGTCCAGTTACTGAAGAAGTTACTGAAGGCTAACATTAATCAAGACCCAACCTTGGTATGCCAGTTTTAGCAGAGAATAGATGAAATCAATAAAACCTGAAGTCTCCTCTCATGGTTGAGAACCATTATTTTCACTGTCTGCCTTTTGATCACTTTTCCTTTCACTAACCTCATTGTGGATTAGGTCAGCTTCAACACAAAATTAACTGTGTCAGCCCTAATTCACCATTGTACAAGACAGAGGCACATTTAGATCTAGAAATCTCTTGCAGTAAAACACTGCCACAAAAGAGTATTCTTCGCTGGTGTCTAGCTCAGTCAGTAATTTATTCTAGTGGCAATAAGTTATTTGACACAAAAATAGGGGGACACATACAGATGCAGAAGATTTGTGTTCAGACAAGTGAGGTTATTAAAATACAAGAAAAGAAATGCTAATTTTCAGTTTGAAGGTTTGAGATGGGGATTGGGGGAGCTACTGATTCTGTCACTAATTCAAGTCCCTTGGTAAATAAAAGCATTGGGTAAGACCATTCATAAAATTTGGACTCTTTATGTTATTTGTGGTTAGAAAAGGCTGAAAGGTCACGTTCTGGAGGCTTATTCATAAGTTTGGAGACTTGGTACTTTGAAGGACAAATAAAAAGCATCAATAAGAGAGGCACAATAAGGCAACAAAAGTGGGAGAGAGGGAGGGAATTATGTGAACAGATATTTCACGCTACCCAAGATAAAGCGGCAAAGGAAAAAATATGGAGTCGTAATAGCAGCTTTGCGAAGAGTGAGTGATTAAGAAAAGAAAGGGTAAAAAGGCAGAAAAGTTGGTGCTGGTTTTTACAGCAGATTTCTCAGCATCACAGAAAGATGCTACAACAAACCAAAAGCAGGTCATTCAAATACACCAGAGGAGGAGCTGGTTTTAAGAAATTGTAGTATTACTGCTCATTACATGCAGGTGTGGTATCCTTTACATTGATGAAATAAGGTATTTATCTAGAGAGATATAGATTTTATGGAAAGTTTGGAAGTCTGGGGAAAACACCCACAAAGAAATATGCAACAGTTCCATTTCTATCAGATTTATGAGTAAGAAAACTGAATTATAAATATATCTACATAAGTTATTTTTCTCTTTGAAATAAGATGTAATTACTTTTTTAAGAGTGAAAAAACGTATTATGTATAATTTATGAAACAGAAAGTACTGCTGGGCGGGTTTACGTAATAAATACCTATATATTATTTATTTTAGAATAATGACAAATGTATGCAATATTTGAGACAGAGCTATTCTGCGTATTAAGGTATTTACATTTACCATTTGCCTTTAGACATTTGTAAAGTAAGAAAAAAATAAAACAGTGGAAGTACAAAACATCAATATTATGGACTTTTTAGCAGAAAGGTATTTACATACTACATCTGAGCCCTATCCCATATTAAAAACTTAGTGCTTTAATGCAGATGCAGAAGAAAAGTACATATTGTAGAGGTAAAACCTGAAAATTAATGTGGCATTCCTACATATTCATTGAAAAGTAGCTCCAGGGGATATAAATATACATACAATATAGGAATTGGACCTGTATATTGGTATAAATTCAAAATAAAATCACATAATTTGAAATCCTAATTATTTTTAGAATGTGCTTGGAAGAATTGAAGTGTAGCAGTAATATAATTTTCAGTGCTGAGGATTCTTACAGGGCTCATTCAAACTATTTCACAAAAAAAAAACCCAACATTTTTCCTCCCTCAGCAGCTCCCCAGATTTCCAGATTTTTCTTATTTTTCTTCGGGGGGGAAAATAAAAGAGATGACAACAAAAGAACAAACACTCTCTAAGGAGAGAAGGGCAAGATAAAGTTCTTGATATGTATGACCCAGAATCACAAAGCATTTAGGTGACTACATCCCTGTCAATGAGATGTAGGCTTTTAATGTGTTTGTGAATGTAAAACAGCAGAAATAAGGAGACTGTTGGCATATTGGTTTGATTTCCCAGAAAACATATAGTATTTATTGGTTTCAAAAACCACTTGGCTCTAACCCAAAACCACTGAAACAAGTAGAAAGACTCCTACTGGTTTCAATAGGCTTTAGTAAAGGATAATGTTGACTCCAGCCAGAATTCCTATTGAGAGTGTAGTGGATTATCCAGTAGTTTAAGATTCCTGAGGATTTCACCTTGTTTCAGTATTAGACTTACAAAGAAACATGCGGATGAGAACACTGCCATCAGCAACTCAGAGTGGGGATTATTATTGCTTACATTTTAAGAATATTAAAAAGAGTGTCCTTTCACCAACAAGGTTAATATATAACCATGTTCCACAAATTTCATACTTAAAAGGTGCAAGTAAAAAAATTAAGCTAACACTTTACATATACACTAACATAGAGCTGCATCATGTTTAGACACAGTATCTTCATTTACTTTAAATTAGTAGAGAGAAAAGGGAAAAATCCTGATTCCTTGACAGTGTGAGATTATGGAAAAAGACATGTTTTTATGAAATTGTATTTTAATTTACAACTGTCTTTCAACATAAATGGTACTGTGTTATTCTGGTGAAATACCTCACTAAAAATGTTAAGGCTGAATTAAAAAATGCAGACTTAAAAGTTTAAGGTTGTAATTGAACAATGTCCAGTGCATAGATGGCCTTCCTAAAATTCTGTAATAACAAATATTCTATGATTATCACTGTAGCCATTAATAGTCCTATATAATAAAATATTGGTAATGTCTTGGCTTTGTTCTGCAGATGATTTAAGAATTATCCTTTATGTTGGTACAGACCAACTATAAAAGCGTACTGAAGTTCTCTTCCTTGTTGGCATATGTTCTTTGTTCTTTTCTCTATAATTACTGTGCCTCTACTATACTCTTTAACTACACTAGAAACAAGAATATAAACCATAAAAGATTTAATACTAAACCTTCAAGGTGTGTAATACACACATGGATATACATAAATCCCCTACTTCTTAGGAAAAAACCTCTACCTATATTGTTATTTTAGACTGAGCATCCATCAAAAAGAACATTTCCTTATATCTCAGCAATGCTACCAGGAACCACAAGCCAAAAAACCCACAAAACAAACAGTGAACTTGCATTCCAGTTTCAACCTTGCCTAGAGCATATGGATCCAAAAATCATACTTCCCATGTGGGAGTCTCCTGCATGTCATTGAAAGGCACAACAACGTACTATAAATCTTCAGACAGCGCTCTTCTCTAAGGATACTCCAAGCTACTAACACTGATTAAGAAGCCTCCAACTATGTATAATCTATGCCAAGGCAGACACAAAACCACCTGCCCATTCAGAGTCAACAGTGGTGGATTTGAGGCCCTGGTGTTTGCATTACCCAGCAGATACTGAATGAACAGCTATTAATTACAGCACACATTTATGCCAGTATTCTTCCCAGTTGGAATACAATTCAGTGCATTTTTCTTTGCATGGAACACAACAGTTTTTAATAGATTAGAGGGAATGATACAGCAAGAAAATGCTTACTCTTCTCCTCCTCCTGAACTTTTATTTAAAAAAACATTCTTCAGGAAAAAAATATTATAGAATGCATATATCCCAGAATGCTTATAATGAACTCCTTCAGTCTTACCAACAGAGAGGTGCAAAGAAGCTGTACTATCACAATACCTACAAAAATTAGAGGACTTTGTAATGTCATTTTTTTTTATTCCAAACCTCAGTTTTCCTTCCAGTCTGCCTCTTTCCCGTTTGAGATTTGACATGCATATTTAAACTCAACCAGAACAGGAGAAAAAATAACTATCTTTCTAGGAGGAACCCAAATACCATGAGTTTGTGACTAAGTTCTTTTTTCTTTTTTTTTTTTTTTTTTATTATTTTTCTCAGCTTTTTCCAGTAGCATTTTCCTATTCATTGGAACAAGCAACAATACACAAGCTATCCCAGCATGAACACTCATCAAACATCGCCAAACCCCAAATGTTCAAATGTTCCTTCCCTCTATATTGCTTTGGCTTTTATGTGAATGCATGTTTAATCTGATTCCAAATCATTTAACACCTTGCATTTCAGGGTTTTAAAACTTCTCTCACTATAACCAAAGTCATGTTAATTCTTTATCAGGAAAATACTCTTCCTCTCAACCAAAGTTCAAATCCTCTATCTCCAGCTGTCATTCAAGCAGCTGCACTCTAAAACTCACTACTTCTGTCACTCAAGCAATCTGAGGGGGGCAGAACATCCTCAGTGCTGCTCTCTTGACCCTGGTAAAGCCCGCAGCAGTGTTTTTCAGTACAAGAGATTAACCTGCTACTCATGATCATTTCTGCCTCTGGCTGCATGACTTCTCCACTATGAAATAAGTAGATCTGTAGACCCTGCAAAACCATGTCAGCTGGCTGATAGATTTTACTCCCTCCTCCCCCAGAAAGCAAGGTGGTTTGGACGTGGGTTGGTTTTTACCTGAATTACTGAAGTTAAAGGGGACAAGCTTGGATATTCAACTTCATTCCCACTTAGGCATTCATTGCATTAACTTCAGGCTCCAAATCAATGACCTTGGCACTCTTGGGGAGTTAAATGAAGTTACCACAGTCACTGTCTGTACTGAGAGTGCAGAGACAATCACTCCCACACCGTGGAGTACGTGTGCATCTGGGTAGTAAATTGCAATGCTCTTCTCAAGTTATCAGCCAATACTGTAATGAAAATGTCAATAAATCTATTTTCTAAGTTACAGATGCTTTAAGTAGCAGGAAAGTGATGGTAGAGAAAAAGCTAATTAAGCAAGTATCAGAGGCATCTTTTACTGCCTCCCACATTAATGCTCCATTAAGGAACTGGAACTGCTCTTAGACTGAAATTGTAACAGCATGCATATGTTCAGGAGAGCATAAATGACAGTATGAAGTGCAGGACAATACAAAACACAGGTTTAAATCATAATCAGCCTTAAAAACGTAATCTAGAATGTGGATTTTATTTTCAAAGTATAAATACCACAGAGAGTAAACCCATATTTTCTTATGAAAACAAGCTATAGCCTTAAATGCAGAGGATTTTTTTCATCAGACCATCTGGAGGCAAGTCAATTGGAGTAAGACACATGTGAGTAACAGTTTTACTTCCTCCTGATTTTTCACACGCAGAAGCTGACAGGATGACTATACACGTGCTTGACATCTTACCAATGTTTGTCATTTTCTCCTGTAACAAATATTTGACAAAGTAGCAGCGTTTCACAAAAGATGACCTTCCATAAAAATGAAACTTGAGTAAAGACATGGTTGGGCTGTACTAGCCCAGGAGACCTACCCCATGAAGCTGTTCTTTGCATTTGTCAGACTGCAGAGGCTTATGTGCCATTTATTCACAGTCCACTAAGCATTTATAATTTTTCATGGCAAGGCTTTGAGTATAGAGGTTAACATAGCTGAGTAAGATAGACTAAATAGATTTCTGGTAGATGGACAGCTTAAACCTATTATCAAATTCTGTGCTTTATTACACAAGAAATAAGAAAAGTACTTTCAGGCCTGAAACATGCTTTGATGTGAAGCCACCAAGCACATTCTAACATGGCTGCCGGGGGTTTTGTGGAGACATGCAGATCACCCCTAGCCTCCGTGGAAATATTCCTTGCAAACTCTTGATCAAGACTGAATCCACAAGTTTATCTTTACCATGAAAGCAAGCATTAATCTATCAACTACTAGCTAAATATTTTTATTAGATTCTAAAAGTCAGGAAATTCTCATCCAAGACATCAAAAGACCACAAAAAAAGATCTGCATGTTCCATGGATATCATGTAACAAAGATTATGAAGGGTAAGGCTTTGATGTCCTGGCACTCTTCATATTCATTAAAAATAGACATTTGCCTGCTATACCCCACAACAAGGCAACATAACAATATGCATCATCATGTAGCCATATTATCATTCAAACCGCAAGACTGACATAAGGCCAGCATATGAAATATCTTAGAAAATGAAAATCGTTATCAACCCCTGTTATTATAGGATAGATACATGCTAAGTTGACAGTTCTTTCATATGTAGTTGTCATTTCCTCACAGAAGGAAATGGTTTCCAATGCACTATCATAACTATTATTTTTATACATTTGGTAAACATATGTGAATGTTAGGTTCCCTGCAGCAAAGAAGGGAAAATACTGAAATGAATGACATATCTCTACCCAGAAACACATCCTATGTTCAGGGATACTTAATGCAGGAAGGAAGGGGGCTGCCAAATCCAGAACCTCTGTAATAAGCGTTTGGAACCTACAGCACCTAGATGAGCTCTGTGTGCAGAGACAGCTGCTATTCAGTCCTTCCTGTGTTCCAGAGGAGGGGATGTCATCAGAAGAGATCTTACTGTTATGTTTCAGGCTAGAGGATGTGGCTTGAAAGCTTTTACTAAATGCCAGTGTAAAGTTCAGAAGCTTGGGTAACACTAGCCTGGATGTAAAATGAAATAAAAGCAAACATAAAAATTAAGCAAATAAAGCCCATTTCTTTTCTCCTTTGATTATAAGGAACATATACGGCTTTCACCTTTTATACTCCCACTGTCTCAACTAACCACTAAGCTAACCATCATTATCCAACACTTACACACTAAGGAAATTTGGCAGTGTAAAGGCTCTCCTTTAAACCGGTTCCACCCATTGAGGCTACTTGAACATTTGGCAGAAAAGCCTTTGCAAAACACACAGTGCACACTCTGCTGGTGGTGAGGCTACATGCTGCCCAACAAAGCAGCTGGAAAATTCATATATAAGAATGTACTTTCCATTATTTAATGCACTAGCCAGTACTTGTATTGTTTTCCATACAAATCATAGCTGGGCAAAGTGAACTGGACTTGTACGGTAAAGAGCATTTATGTTTCAGTTTCACTGTGCTTACCCTCGACAATGGACATATGACAAAACTGGGCATGCATGTTCACACATGGAAAAGCAGGACTGAAACTCTTTTCAACACTAGTAGAGAGGAAGAGAGGACTTTTTTACTTACAAAGCACAGACATTAATGGGTAGAGAGTCCTACAATCGATCCTTTCCTAATGATAATAAAATTGGTGTCACTGCATTCTGTTTATGTGAAGAGAAATACATGAAATTAGCATGTTCAAGATGGCTTTCCTGTACCTATAATATTAAGAGCATTTGATAACATGGATAAGAAACTGTTTTCTGAATTAAGAATGTCCACTCTCTATGACATTACATGACAGAGAAACAAGTTCTTAAAACTTACTGTGAATGATTCACTTAAACCACAGTGGAGCCAAAAGTAATGAGTAAACCACTTTCCAGCCAACATGCCACAGTATCATTGCTTGAGGAACTGAAACCAGTAGAAACCCTGCAAGGACAGAAAAGGCACCAGTCTCATCCCTCCAAACCCAGCTCTCTTATAGGCAGGGAGACAGACAGCACTTTTATTCTGGTCTCTGTGAAACCAAATTAGCGGTCTCCAGAGCTGAACATGCTAGGAAAGGGAAGACTACTCATTAAATGACATACAGGAGTTGAATCGTTTGCTGATGCCAGGTCTTGCAGAAGCTCATCTGAAGAAAGCTCTGAATCTCTGCTCTAATATTAGAACATAAACTAGACAAACATCCAATTTGGCAAATGCTCTGGCCTAACAACTCAGAGAAAAAAGGGTAAAACCAGTCACTTTGCTCACATCCTCACTGGGCAAACCTTCTCCAGGCCTGCTCTTAGATCAAGCAGCTTTCAGTGTCATCTCTGGAGACAACAGCCTTGTATGATATCACAGGAACTCTAGAAAAAGTCTCTTTCCTTCCTGCCCTCAGGGGGCTGGCAGCATGTCTGATTCTGACTCTCCTCAACAGCATCTTAGTTGGCCCTTCTGCTACAGGGGCCATGCTGAGTGAATCAGTTGCACACAAGCTGTGCTCATGCACCAGAATATTTCACATGTGGGATTCATGCTTAGGGAAAACATCATCTTGGAGATAAAGCCTGCACCAGAGCACTGGATATACCCAGGTGAGGCACACAGACAATTCATCCTCTTCTGTCTTCTGCCTTAAAAACTAAACCAAAGAACAAATGATTAAACACAAAAAAACTCTAGCACTAGAAACAAACAAAATGGATGGTGTCTGCCAGATCTGTTTATATCAATAATAATGGCCATTCAGGACCTTGAGAGTTTTGGTGTTCTGTACTCTGTCTGGGCTCTTCTCTTGCCAGCACAATAAATTTAATTGGCACACTATTGCTTGCCAGGGGCCATGCTGCTAATCCACAAGAACGTGGCAAAGACAACAGAGTTAAGCTTTAACACTAAAACCAGCAACTTTTATGCATTAAATGATTTACAGCCAGTGTTGCCTGAGTGAAGGCTCATTTCTCATAGACCTGTGGCATAGTCATATTGTAGCAAAGAGCAAGCCATCCTATACGAGATAGTCACATATGATCAGAACAGCGCATGACTTAGTACAGACATACACAAGGATTTATATACCAGACAGATCTTTAACACTGGACAATAACATTACCCAGTTGTCTTTTACCACCATTGTGAAATTTATCTGTAAAGACAGAGGTCTCTGTGGTGGTTGGAATCATGCCACACAGATGCTGCTCTCTGCTGTTTCAATCCTTTTGTTGGTCTTTAATGTGCCTTTGTTCCTCCACATGCTGCAGAGGAGAAGTGAACAGCTGGTGATTGTCTCCAAGTTTATATCTAGCTTTTATTTAAAATTTTCACAGTGCTTCCAATCTTCCCTGCAGACTGAAACACAGAATGAAAAATCTTACTTACAATACACATTCCTCCTTTGCTTCTGTACCTGCCATTCTGAGTGCGGGTTGCTGGATTCCTTCTCTGCCCAATTCTCCAGTGTCCTTACTTTCTCACTAGATGCATTTAGAAAGCATCCAACTGGACCACTAACAGATGGCCTGCTGTGACTTCAGGCACCTATTGAGCCAGGTGTTGCCATATTGAAGCTATTACAGATAATTCAATCCATGCTATGATGCTTTTTGAGATGTTAATGATCACTCCGATTTAAAGTACAGCAGCATGAAGTTTTTAAAAGCCATATGCTATCACTGGTTATAGATAAAGCCCACTATTCAGATTGGTATAAATAGGCATACCTCCAAGGAAACCAACAGAATAAGACGATTTGCATTAATATGACCCATAGACTGCAAGTAGATCTTTTACGCTGCAATTTATTCTTGATGAATAGAAAATTATTAACCTGTGGAAGTAGCTGTTCTTATCTCCTGAGGTTTCATCTAGCTATGAGAGGAAGCCCCCAGTTATTACACAACTCTATAAAATCTGCTGTCAGAAATTTCTAATACTGGATACATTGGAAGACATCACAAAGCACTTCACAGATCTGAAAGACCACTGCCACTTTGGAGTGATTTGGGAAATATCAGCTTTATTCAGCAATCATTCCAGTGAAGGGAAGAAAATCCTAGCTTTTCCTAACAGATTGATTGTGACTAGCCCTCACATACGGTGTCATATCCAACATTTAGCAGATTACATGGGATGAAAGAGGATTAGGGAGGAGATACTGCTGCCTTTTCCTCCAGTCCTGCCCTGTCCATTTCTCTAGAAAGCTGCTGGAATGTACCAGCCCCAAGATTCTGCAAGCTGATGTAGAAGCAAAAGAATTTATCCATGTTGGGTTCAGACCTTAGCAAGTATAGCTGTTGCCCCACAATAAAACACAACTGAGAAAGAAATAGGACATTCTCTATAATTTTCTTTGCCATTCAGATGCAGACAAGTTTGTCTATAAAGCAAGGTATATGCTAGAAGGTTTGACAGTTGCATGAGAAGCTATCTGAGGAACACGATGGTGTATAGCACTGCACACTGTGTTGCATGGCTTTCATTCCCTGAACATCATAATCAGCATTTAGATTCCCAGCACCATTTGGGAAGGAATTTGGAAGCCAGTATTGATGCCTGGGGCCAGCAGAATTGACAGCAGGTGGTTTTAGCTAGCAGCCAGTGCTTCTAACTGTACCATATTTGCACTACAGCATTCAATGGCTCTGTGTCAATGCATCAAACTGGCTCATTACAAGGCAAGGGGGAGATATGGATCTAGCTGAGAAAACAAGTTATTTCAGTTGGTACTTGGTTGCCTCTGTCCTTAATGTTGCTAAATATGGAAAATTTTGACTATTGCATAATGGCGTGGAAGGTCAGAAGCGGAAAAGAATAATAATCCTCTAAGTACATGATGAAAATAAGAATTTATGAAACTACTCAAACAAAACATTCAGATTCCAGAGGGTCAATGGGATTCACATCTGCTTGTTTTGCTTTTGCTGTGGGAGTTTTGTTCATCAGTCCTGCCCCACTCACACATGTGCAGAACGTGAAGAAACAACTTTTCCCAAGGCAAGACCCCTTGAGCCAGCTCTGGTTTGGCAGCCTTTGATGCATTGCCAGGGTGGCCAGGTTGTCATTACTGCTAGAGCACGACTGACAGGAGCAGAGACCACATCACCTCTTCATCACTTTCACTCTACAGTGACACAAACTGAAAACCCCTGTTCCTCTCTCCCATGCCTCTGTCTCTACCTTTCACTCTGTTCCTATTTGCTTTCAGATGAATCTTTTGTTTAACTGAAGGTTTAGCCCTGGCATATTTTCCCACTTTCCATTTTTTTCAGGCAGAGAACACACTGAATCTACAGCATCTAACAACTTCCTCCCACCCATGTCCTACCCATCCCTGTTATGAGAATCCTGATCAGCCCCCTTAGGCCAGTCCTTGGCCCATTTAACAATACTGAAATAACACCAACCAAGCAGAGTCTGCACTGAAAAGTTGCCCCTTTAAAAATATTAATTTGGCTACAGAAAGGCAATCTTACAGAAAAATATTCCCAATTGTTAATTTTTGCTATTGCTGTGTTATGTTAACTCACTGAAATTTAATTACTAAAGGGTTATAAGAGCCTAGAAACAGACCAAGCATCTGTCTTTTTTTAATGTCTCAATTATCACCAGAGTAATTTAATGGTACCGTGGTAGAGAATCACCATTGACATGCTAATGAATGGCACCATGTTCACTTATATTAGCTCTATTTTTAAGAGGTTATAGGTTGAAGACAGGCATTTTATGCTTCAGATATCACTAAGGCAAACCATATCGCATTCATCTCATTTTGCTTTTACAACTGAAATTACGCATCTTAAAAATGTTCACTGAACAGTGAACTGCAAATGGGTTAAAGTGTGGTCAATTACAGTTATGTACTTGCTTCTTTAGATGAAGATATGTAACACAGATCCTTTCAACCCATTTATTACTTAATTTGTCTGTCATCACTTACAGTTGAAATTCTCTTTAGTTTGTTTTGTGGGCTTTTTCACGAACATATATGTCCTTTCCTGTTAGCTTTTTAATTGAAGAGCCTTGTTTTATTATGTTTTACACTATTTTTCTCATTTTGCTGAACCAAGTTTACCTATCAATATTTTTCTTTCATTTATTCTGCAGCAAATCTGTTACTAACTAAATATTCCCAAATCCATTACATCTAAATGATCACAGCAATTTCCATAATAAGAGCTGCAGTGATGTACACTGAGATATTTATCTGCAAGCTTTTCAACGCATCATATATGAATTTCTATAGACAAGTAATAAGGGATTGGCTTCACAAACACAATGGAACAGCCTTCTGAGACCAGCTAAGTGCTAGTATTATCACCAGAATTGATTTTGCATGGAAAGCTGTATCCTGACAATAATGTGAAACGATTCCTTACTTCAGCAAAACAAGCACAAGACTGGAGAATAATCCTATAATACTTAATATTAACATATATTTAAGAACCTTAATTTTATGCTGTCATCATGCAAATTTTCAGGAGTTTCACTACATATCTTAGTTCTGCCGTGAGCAATTATAGAGGCAAAGCTGCAAACAATTTAGACACAGGAATTGACTATGATGTTTCAGAACATCTCTCAGGTCTCCTGGGTTTTCAGTCCCACTCAGTTGTCAGATACTCAGAAGAGTATGCCTGAAATAGTATAATAAAAAATGAAGTTTTCTGAGTGCATTACTGGTAACACAATTACAAAGAGTGTTTTGTTACAACACATATCACAGAATAATCTCTCCTCTGTTTAACCTACATAGCAGGGATGCAATTGCATCTTGGAGTCCTCGGCGGTTCAGCCGTTGGTTATTGCACCCCCTGGTGTCCACAGCTCCCACGGCAGCATCCAAGCATTGGGCAAAAAGAAAATCCATTTCCGCAGTTTTTCCTGATTTCCCTGCTTCTGGGTTAAAAACCAGACAAATAATAAATCACAAGTGTCTCTAAATCCATGCACAGTTTTCACATTTCTCTCATGTGATATTTACTTTGTCTTGGGATTGTTACCTCCACCCATGGGGGAGAAAGAGAGAAACCTGGGCTTTTCTGCAGAGGCAAGTCATAAGGGTCTGAGACAGCCAAATGCTGCTTTTAATTTCTCTGCATTCCATCATCTCTCACAGAAAATATGACAATATGTGGCTCTAATCTTCTCTGCCTGAGATGTTTCTCTGGCCAAGCGCCAGACTGCCTTTGTGGCTGGGCTGCTCTTTTAGGAGAGCTGCTGCTAATTAGCTTTGTAATCACAGTGAGGAAAGTAATGAAGGTGGAGGGAAAACCTGGTCATTCCATTAACTCTTTCTTATCAGCAGTCACAGGAATTTACAAATTGCCTCACAGTTACAATCACCAATTATCAAGCAGATTAAATTCCATCAGGCAACTTGTGACATCTATTTCAGAGGAAATCCTACAGATGCTTAGTTTATCTCCCCATTTGCAGAAGAGCCTATAGCCTGCCTGAACTTTGTCATTCTGACAAACTGATCTGAGAAGAACTTCACAGGGGAATTGTGGCAGACACTTCCTTTCCTCTTTCATACTGCTGTTTGTTAGTCAAATGCCATAAACTGTAAAATAAATTACAGCTGAAAATTCAAGGGAAGGCTCCCTAGATGAGCTCCAGTGAATATTTTTTTTCCCTTAGTACCCTGTTGATCTTGAAGGTAAGCTTCTAAGACTCACTGGCTATAACCACAGTTTACATTTGCTCATGCTACTCTTTATTAACCCACTACAACTTTAAGGAGCTTGACAGCAATCATTAGAGGGGTTGTAGTCATCCTCACACAATTTAAATTTGAAGGGTAATATGCTGTCCTTAGAAGAAAAACTATTGCAGGAGTCATCCAATCAATCTGTAGGCATCTGTAACTGGAGACTTTGAGAGAGAACAGAGAATAGCAATGAAGTAAACTGTGACCCATGTAATGTTGATTTAAAAAATAATGGACGATACAGATGATTGCAACTTCTTTAATGTCTTCCCACTCATGTTTTGTAGGGTTACTGGTACTCATTAATATTCATTATATTAACTTTCACCGTGACCTGATTAAAGGTCCTCATCCTGATTAGCTGATGTCAACGTGCAGCTCTAACTAGGTAAGGAACTTTTCACCTCTAGGTGGCTGATTGGGATTTTACATAGGTCAAGAGGAATTAAAAATCAACAGGAAAATTTCTAATTTGGATCGATAATTGAATGAGGCAGATGAAGTAAATCACCGTTGGGTAGCTGAACAGTGCCTGGTTAAATGAAGTTCAGGGCGTCCTCTTGCTCTAGACACATGGCTAATCAGGACAATTCTAAGGAAAGTTTTGGCAAAAATTCAGACAATATTTTGTCCAATGATTTTTATTTTTATTTTTTTAATATCTATCTATAGTTGTTGTGAAGCAATGTAAGAAATAGAAAATACAACCAGAATTATCCCAAGAAACTGATTCTCATTTCACAGAAGGTAATTGATAGCAGTTTGTAGTAAGCTGTTAATGCCTCTAAATCAGAAAACCCAGGTGAATTATACATTCAAAGCGTTCACTTTCCGAATTTGTGTCTTATAACCACGCACCACCAAAACACTCTCAGAATGTTTGTCATGATATTTATTTTTAGAAAGGGGGACTAAGAAGACTTAGAAAAAAAAAAATACAAACAGAAAGAACAGCAAAGTGTATTTATTGGTAGCAAAAGGAAATGTTATTTTTAGCTTTCTAAAGATGTTACATATTTAAAAGAGAAAAATAAGTTATTCTAACTTTATATCAAGGCACGGTATGGTCATCTTTGAAATACCATATGTTTTCTACTGGTTTAGATTTGAATGTTTCTCTTCAATGGAACTGTGGAAGTGTACCCCAAAGACCTCACACCTGCAGTCTCCCCCACTTTTGAGAGATGACAACTAGTTATCACTCCTTTCAATTTAGGGATTAATACCTGTTGTGGTTTAAGCCCAGCAGGCAGCTCATCCACACAGCCGCTCACTCACTTCCCAACCCCCCCCCCACACACTTCCTCCCCGCACTCTGGGAGGGATGGGGAGGAGAATCAAAAGAATGTAACTCCCACGGGTTGAGATAAGAGCAGTCCAGTAACTAAGGTATAACACAAACCACTGCTGCTGCCACCTATAAGAATAATGATAAAGGAAATAATGAGGGAAGAGAATACAACTGCTCACACCCACCGACTGATACCGAGCCCAATCGAGCAGTGATCTAGCCCTTCCAGGTAACTGCCCCCAGTTTATATACTGGGAATGACGTGCTGTGGTATGGAATACATCTTTGACTAGTTTGGATCAGGTGTCCTGTCTCTGCTTCCTCCTGGCTTCCCCTCCTCCCCGGCAGAGCATGAGGCTCAGAAAGTCCTTGGTCAGACTAAACATTACTGAGCAACAACTAAAAACATCAGTGTTATCAGCGCTGTTCCCAGGCTGAAAGTCAAAACCACAGCACTGCACCAGCTACTGAGAAGGAGAAAAATGACTGCTACTGCTGAACCCAGGACAGTTCCTATAGGGTTAAAATACGTAAAGTCTTGCGCTTCCAGATGCAAAATGCCTACAATTCTCAGCTACAAATCTAACAAAGCCTGTCATAAATTTCAGCTTTCCTGGCCAGAGCTCATTATCATTTGCATAATCAGGTCTACTCCTGCACATGATCATGTTCAGCTCTAAATCCAGCAGGAATCAAGAACCCATGTCAGAAGTCACAGGTATCTCAGTGCACCTCAGTGTTGGAGTTCTGAATATCACATCAATGATTGGAAGCTTGAATTCAACTCGACAATAACCCTTTTCCCGTTTCCTTCTCCTGGGAGGACATATAATGGTTGTAGTAATGTGCATTCATAGGATTCATTTGCAGATTATTTATTAAAAAAAATGCAGTACAACTTGTGTATTATGCCTCTATTTGAATCCAGACTGTGTTTATGCTCTATAGTTAAATGAAAGTCCGAATCAAACTCAGAAAACACCTTCTTCCAAAAGGAAAAAGTACTACAATGTGACAATGACAACCAGAGCAACAGTGGCCCAACAGCAAACTTGGAGGCAGGTGTGTATGTTTAAGACTGTTCTCATTTTCCTCAGCAACAGGGTGTGTTAGCAGTGACCTTTGTTTCCCAGGACCAATATTCCAACACCATAACCTACTGCTGAGCAAAAGCCTTTCCAGTTCTCACAGTTAAAGAAAGACTTCCCACAAAACAGTTGTATGTATTGAACTTCATCAGCTCAGAACTTCTGCCGTTGACTCGTGGTTTGCAGCTCTGCCTCTTAGGATGCTAACTGTACAACTCCCCTCACTGCAGAAGACTAATGCATATTTACTTTTATAGTATCTCTGAGAGTAATCTAGTGCCAAAGGGTGAATTTTCCTCACTGTGCAAGTATTTTAATTAAAACAAAGCATGTAGCTTGTAAGCATTTGAAAATAAACTAAGCCCAAGGCATTAAACCAGAGCAATCACCACCAGCAGGTTGAGAGGGGGCTGTAACCCATGATGCCTCCAAACCTCCTGCAACAGTGATTTGGAATACCTGCAGCTGAGCTATGCACTAGCCAGTACCTGGCTAGGCTGTCTGAATGCAAGCACCAGCAATCTCATGCTCCATGGGGAGCAACTGTCATTGAAGCCATATGCCGTTAACTGGAGATTCAGAGGTGGACGGTTGCTGGACCAGACAATATGGGAGAGCTCTCAATGTCCACAAACACCCAACCAGAGGCAACAAAATGTTAGTTCTTTGAACACAAAATTCTTCAAAAAAACACCAGGGTTTGAGGTAATTTTCTGCACACCAAAGGCTTCTATTGATTTCATTTGAGAGATTTTTATAAAGAATTAAGACCTGTCCAAGCAGGTATCACAACTCAAGTACATATTTCTTACTGCAGTTTTCCTGCCCTTTTGAAATGATTTTTGATAATTAAAGGGGAATTTAGGCCATATAAAAAGCAGAATGTAAACAGAGGTAATGAAGAGCACTACAAAGGAGAAACAATTACTCATGATAACCACTCTCATGTTTGAGAAGAACTTCCGGTTGAAAAGATTAGATTAAATCCAGCTCATTTAGTTCAATAACTTAGACAGTCAAATTTAATGATAAAAATAGGTATGCAATTTTCTGCACTTGTGTTGTGTTGAACGTATTTAAAAATTAGCAGGTTGCAAATTTAAACACTTCAATTAAAGCATATTTTGTATAATGCCACCACAAAAAGAACTGCAGGTAATCTATACAGTGTGCTTTTAGAGATTTGAGCTCTTAAGAAGAAAGCTCTCCAACTTCCTTGAAGAAGACCATAAGCAGTCTCTACTCTTTGTCAATTGGGCTTTGGAAGAGAAAGCCTGAAGGATGCTAATATTTCTATCTGAGAAATTATATATTTAGTTGACAGCGACATTAACCACAAATTAAAAATAAGCCAAAACAAAACAAGTCAATTTCTCTTTTCACCACTGTTGCAACTGCTCTATTAAATTTAATAGAGTTGTCCCTCAGCTTTGAAAGAAAAAGGGGAAACAGAAATGCATAAATATTTTCCTAAACACACTAGTGGGAAATATAAAAAAAATTCCATTGTAGACAAGTTCATGAACAGGAACAGGGATATAGAATATTCTATATTGTTTTAATCAGATGGTGTTTCTCCTGGAGTCCATCTGGTAAAACACTATATTTAGGTCCCTTGGGGTAATTCCACCACATGCTCTTTTCTGTCAGTTTGCTATTTTTTTTCTTGATGTGTTTATTCTATGAGTTGCATGGTAGCCCCTACTGATAAATTTGTGAATGTCACTGTACCCTTTATTCAGTAAATACCTCTCTACATTGCAATTATACTATGAAGCCAATCGTTCTGCCACACCACAGAAGTAATCAGTTATTCCATGTAAAACAGGAATTATAGGCATTTTGCCCCTATATTCTCCATTTTCACATTCCACATGAAAACTCTTTAACAATCAGACTCCCAGCAGTAATCCATTCTTCCTGTGAAAAGAGGAATTTTCCTTAAGAAAAAAATCTCCACAATAATTTCTTATAGATAAAAAAAAAAATCATCTCCTTTTCTAACCTCATTTCTTGAAAATGTTTATAAAATGACTAAGTGACTGAATCCAGTGAATTGAAGTGTTGAACATAAAGTGATTATAAGCACACACTGAACCCAGCTGATGCAAGTTAATCAGAATACCAGCAGATTCTAGACAGAAGTACTCATCTAAATCGATACAACTGATCATTACCTACAGATCAGAATGAAACTAGTTTATCTTTCACCAGGCAGTGGTGGAAAGAGGCAAAATTTCTGCTGGTTATGCTTAACTTATTCTGTAGCATGACCTAGCAAATTCCATTCCCAGTATTTAAAATATACTTGTTTGGCTTATGCAAATTGCCCTGGAAGGCTAATACCCCAGACAGCTGTATTTTAGGTGAAAACAGCTGACACTTACACTATGTGAAGACAGGATCATTCTGCCTAAAAGGTTTTGAATATTTTTAAAATATGAGCATTGCTTTCTCCTGAAAAATTAGTGACTTTGAGAAATTTCAGGAAACAGTGCAAGTTCTGTTAATTTCTGCTGTAATTTGTAATTACAAATTCTGTATTTGTTAATTCCAGTAAAAATAATAAAAGTGTAGAATTCCTCTAATTTTTATAGTTTATTGTTTCAGTAGAAGTTAGAATACTGACAGAAACACATTTAAAGGGGCTGCATGGTGGCATATGGATAATGAGACAGAAGACAGAGGTTATTCTTGAAGTTATCCCTGACCCAGGTACACTTTGAAAATAGTAAAAAGATACTGTGATTTCATATTGGGCCAGCTAATATTTTTACAGAAATACAGACACATATTTGCATACTGAATTATTGCTGTGTCTGAAATAGAAACAGCTACCCAAATTGATGAAGGCTTTATGTGCCAAAAAATGACCAGCCTTTTTTAACCACATTACTTGCTAACATGTACTTTTATTTGCACACTGTTTATATACCCTTAGATCATCATAAACAACTCCTCTGTTATAATAATTCATCTTTATACAGATCTAGCATTTCAGACATCTTATGGATAAGCAGCAGATTCCTTGATAAAGTTGCATGGGTTTTCAGGATTATGGAAAACCTCATTCATATTTAGTGTTGTTTTTTTTCCTTTTGGAAGGGAGGAGAAAGAGGAAATAAGCCAATGCACCATGTTTAGAAAAAGAACCTTCCAAATACAAACCCAGCTGATTCAGCTCTGTCTTCCTCAGTTTGCCAAGAAAGAAAACAATGCAGAATAATGGATGCAGACAATTACCCGTTAGTTCTGCCAGTGCTCAATCTGGCAGATCATGACCCACCTTCAGTCTGGAAACTGTGTAGCCACATCAGTGTGGCTCTCTACCTGCTGAATTTAGCATGACTTATTAATTCAGACACAGCACTATACTGTGCTCTGCACAGTGGCTGGTGGGCTCCCAAATCAACATTAACAAGCAGCATGAATACATGGCTGTCTATAACCTTCTCTGTAGCCACACCTGGAACATGACAATGTAACTGAGAATAGCAGTACTAGGTCACAGCACATTTTAATTTAGCTCATTACAGTGCCTCCAACAGTGGCTGAGATTGTAAAAGAGAGAGCACAGGAACAGGGCAAGCATATACATTTCCTTCATAAACTCTCACACCTGCGAGCACATGAACTCTTCTTTAGAGCTGACTAATCCAACAACTAGTGACATTTCAAATGACTGATTTATTATTGCCCAGGTGGGATGCAGCTGTAGAATCAAACTGGTGTCACTGTGGAACACTGAATGTTCTTAAGCAGCTGTAAATGTGTTAAGTTACTAAATGTACTAAAGGCAAGTGTCATATTTTTCTCACAAACGGGTGAAGCTTGAAATAATTACATCTCAAACTTACTTCCTGGCTGTATATTGACTTCAGACTTTTGCATGCATGACTTCATCTGTGGGGAAGAAAAAGTCTTCATAAGTTCTGGCATCCTGGTCTTTATTAAGACAGCATGTACTCCTTCAAAAGGGCAGCACACATCTGAGAAATTCAAAGCACTTAATCACTCAGCTGTAAGAAAATCTTTCTCTCTAAGGTTCATCTCTAATTAAACCAGATCATTCCACGTCATAGACAGAAAAATCAAAAAATCTTTAAGCTGTGACCTATATATAATGAAAATGTTGACATTAAGTTGAAGTTAAAAACAAAAAAAAATACATTTTTACATTAGCCATCAGAATAAAAAAACCCACTAACAAAAATAAACAAAAACACCTAGAAATTAAGAAAAAAATAGTCTGTATCTCAAATTGCATAAAGTGTCATATGTTTGCCATATTCCCAATATACAATATACCTACCTCTTATGTAGTTAAGTGTTTTTCTAAGCTCTTCAAAAAGAAAAGTTGGCATATGCAGACTTAACACATACGGGGTACATGATCTCTTAGCCTAACTTCACCGTGTATATTGGAGACAGAACTTTGAACTGAATCCAAGTTTGTGTCGTCATCCAGATCAGTGTTTTTTCCACAAAGCTACATTGTCCAATGTTCATTACATTTTTAACAGAAAATATTGCATCAGTTCCCACAAATTCATCGATTTTCACCAGTTTTTAGTGTGTTTCACAAGTGCTAAGTATTGTACACAGCTCAAAGTAGTCACCTTTAACTTCCATGTTTCTACAATTGGAATACACTGGTTCAGCTCCACATGAATTGCTTTTGGAGATTCTGCTTAAACGCAGTAGAGACTGCTCTGTGAGTAACAGCAAAATCAATCTCGCATCTCTCTAGTGATAATTTCTGCATACTACTTGGGTGAATGTCAGTAAAGAATCAGTAAGCCTACTCTGATAGAGAGTCAGTAAAAGTAATTCAGATGAAAACTGCACCCATGCCTTTTTAAAATCAGTTTAAATTTATCCCTAAACTTTTCATTTTACTCGATATGGAACAGCAAGGTGGTAAAAGCTATCTTAATTCATATTCACAGAGGTATTCATCTTCTGAAATACTTTCAGTGCCCAGTGCGATTGCTGAGTCTTTTACAGGGTCTAGGCCCTGATGATCTGAAGTACAGACATGCATCATTCTCATTTCAGCTGCTGTCCAAAGGCAGCTTGCTAGAATCACTGTTGTCATCACTGGTGTACAGTTCATGACATAATTAGAGAAAACGACTGCATGGCTTTTAAGGATACTTATCCAAATATACCCAAAAGCTAAAATAAACCATCATAGTTACCAAAGGCTAGAGGAACACAACAGACCAGCTGACTAAACTCAGATTAGCAGAGGGAAAACTCTGCTATTCGGTACTCATTCCATTGGTTAGATTTCAACTTTAATCTGATTTGTGTGCAATGAAACAGAAACAAGGATCACATGCAGACATATGCATCAGCAGATACCATAAGCACATAACACTTACAGGTTATAGCAAGAAGCTGACGTACACTCTGATGAATGCCTCTGCCTTTTTCTGTCTTCATGCAGACCTACCAACTGCCCCATAAGGAACTGGAAGTGCAGCTGAGAAAGTAGTGATTTCACTCATGTGTGGTTGTCAGTGATCTGGCAGAGACAGCCCGAGGTCTCTCCCATTAATTTCCCCATTCTTTCACTAATCCCCTATACCTCTGTGCCACTGCTATTGCTCAGGGAAACAAATTCAGGAGAATTCCTTGTCCCACTACACTGATGCACTGTAATAGAAGTTCCCTTTGAGTGGTAACAGATGTTCTTCCTCTCTTGCTCCACAATAATGGCATTCAGATAGCCTCAATACACAATGTTCTTTATTCTTGTTCATACCGAAGCTCACACTGCACAAACATCAGTTGTATTGATGGGAACTGATATAAGCATTCAAGTCAAACTATAACGACAAATCTTCCAGTACTTCTGGGTTCAGCAATTGGTAAGCGTAAATCTAGAGGGTTTGGTGCAAATCTCTTTTAGTCATCTGTTCTGTAAGGGCAGACTCAAATTTATGGGGACATTCAAAGTGCATATTGTGAAAACAAGGAAGTATAAGCATGACCTCAGCATTTCCCAAATGTTCATGAATCTTTCTCCCTTTTGAATTTTGAACTTCATACTGTTTTGGACTAAGACATAAACTGGTGACTACATATCTGCTTCTCTGTTGGTTGCTTTCCTGATTTGGTTGTTTTTATCAGACTTCAAAACTGAAAATAAACTCAGTGTGCTTATCTTGTTGACATTTAGACTACATTAGATAAAAATGTATGCGATAGCAAGTTTACCAACCCTATAGATGCTGCCTATATCTATCTGCATGCTTAGCAGAAATAGCCTGAAGCAACAAAGGCAACCAGCAGTCACAGTAGCCTCGGACAATTACGCCACAGTAAATACTTCATTCAATACACCTTTTTCAGTTTATATTTTTGGCTTCTGTTTGTGATTATGCAACATTTTCCCTCCAAATATTTGGCATTTGTCCTTTTGTACAATATCTGAGTATCAACTTCTATGGCTGGCTGGTAGCATTTCTTCCAGCATGCTTTTGTGAAGGTTTGGATGCAAAATGGGGTCACACACATTCCCCTTTAGAAGCAACATCTTTTTACTCAGGTATACCTGCTACACGCTATTCGTTGGAAATAATTCTTGGCTAAAGGTTTATTTTAAATTTCAAATACTTCTGATCCTGTGTGTAAAGCAACTTCTATGCACTTATCTACCTTTTCCTGTTTTGATCCTAAGAGCTCAGAGTTAAAGAAAAAATAGTAAGGAAAAAATCCTACACAATGTTTTTTTAAATAAGAGAAAAAGTTTTGAATCTCCATACACAAAATCATGCAGAGGACCAGGTGGTAAAATGATTCTGTTTAGCTACATTAATCCTAGTGAAAAGTCCAAGCAGGTAGTTCCTATACCAGGAAAAAAGGATATTTTTTGCACTTCTTCCCCACCTTTTTTGCACCCACTGTATAGCAGTGAAAGTTGTGAGAATATTCAAAGTAGGGTATAAGCTACACTTTTGCCTGAGACTTTGGTGAAGAGAGGCCAGGATCTGACACTGGGTACTTGAGATACCTTCTGCACATCCTTTTGCACTATAAAGAGTGTTCTGGCTCTGTCTTTTCTTCTGGTGCTACATGTGATCTCTCACTCTAACAGTGTCACTTAAGGTCTGAGATTCAATGCTATTTAATTTTTTGAAAGGAAAGTCATGAAGATATCTGCTCTGCTCAGATTCTGCTCATAGAAAAAGACAATGGCTCTTTCAACATGGATCTTTCAAAAAAGTAAAAAAATAAAACCCAAAACCCTCTGTGTAATCAATTAGAAAGCAGAAATGTAGCTTTGACAAACAATCTACGTTTTCTTGCTTCCAGGAATCCTATTAAACTGGCTTGGTTTATTGATGTGATTTCTGGTGATGGAACCTTTTTCAGCAACGTAACAGCTGTTATGTTGGAAATATAATCTCATCTCTAGAAAAGCAAAGGCTTTCTATCTCCAGTGCCATCTATTCAACACCTTTTTATGCCGTGGCCTTCATTCTGTAATAATACTAGCAACAATGCTGCCCTGCTCTTGAAATAATAATTAAAAATTCTCTTATTTTATTACAAAATGTCATGAATTTTTCATTTTAAATTCCAAAATCACCCCACACCACCAAGTGAAGGTTACAGCAAAATTAAATCGATATATGCATCAAAATGGCAGATCTGCTTTTCTTTCCTCACAGGTTAAACAATCACATTCTCTATACGGGCAGAGGGGGAGGAAGGGGAAGAGAGTGCTTATGTATATAAAAACACACACACATAAAGGCAAATATAGAAAGACAGCATACTGAAGGTTGAAGTGATGTCTCCATTTTACCTAGAAAGAGACCAATATTCTAAAAATTACTTTTCACATATGTAAGTGCAGCAATACATAAAAAATAGAAATAACTGATTTATTCATTGTGAAATACAACTGTTTTGAGGTTTCAATTCTGGCAAGCATATATTCTGAACCCAAAGCAGTTTTGTCTAAGGTTTTCTGAGCTGTATCTATCTGAAAATTACCTTTTGTATTCTGCCCCTCAGCATGATAGCTTAGATTTCAGCAGAGGACAACTAGAGGACATCAGAGTAGACATTATTCTATTATGCCAGCTGCCTAACAAATGGAAACACTGAATTACAGTATACAGTACTAAAAAAGGAACATTTTACTAACATGGACTTGACTAGCAAAATTTTGTGATGTCAGATCTTTAGCCACAAGGACAACCAAAACATAAAGGAATTAAACAGATGTTTTGAATGCTGAGCAGTGAAACACTGCAATACTATATCCTTATCAGATCCTCAAATGAAATGCCTTTCCTATTTGGTCCTTTTAGTCTGCCAGCTCCCATTTGCACATTATCACAAACATTTGAGTTAACTTGCACATATATTGGCTTATTAGACTACCTCGTAGAACTTGGTATACCAATAGCTCTTTCAGCAATACGTAACTGACAGAACACAGAAGGCACTGCACTCAACCTCCCCTGGAGTTAGTGTGAATAGATATCTACATACCTTTGAACATCTGGGGTAGATGACTTCCAAACTTTTCATAAGTTCCTCCACAAACAATGGTGATCTCATTCTGGAATGCTTGATTTGAGGTGAATGTTTTATCAGCTTTTGCAGTGTACCTTGCTTTAAGTAAACAGGTTAATTTTAATTGTTCAGGAAAAAGTATGACAGTAAATCTAACAATTTCTTTCTCTTGCCTCCACCCATATGTGGGATCACACTACTGCAACATGACCTAACAATGTTTTTCAGTTGTGTTGCATTTTCTTTCATAGATCTCCAGCAGTTCTCCACTGCTTTCAACTTCAGCCTAAAAAGCCCAAGGTACCTTTATGTCAGACTCTTGCCAGCAGAAATAAATGTGCAAGATGCAAGAACTGAAAACACCAAAGAAAATCTCCTTTACTCAACTACTGCTGAAGCTCCACGGACCGTAAAGCCTCATTCCACAGAATCAAAACATTCACATGAATTAGTGTAATTATTGTCTCTCATAATCTCTTCTGTTCTGGGAGTCTGGAATGGATCATACTAACTTAGCACACAGTCGCATGAGCGTGTCTCAGAATCTTTCTATATAGACTTATTAACAATATAAAAAAATTAATTTTGTGGTATCTGATGCAAGGTTTGAAATGGGTTATTAATCAATAATTTAAAATTTCTGTGTTTTAATGAATCACAAATTGATATAAAGCAGCCTTTTTTCAGCCCTAAATTACAACTTTAGTTCTGAAGAAGTTTAAGTATCAGGACATCCTGTCCAATTAGTCAGAAAT
Source organism: Neopsephotus bourkii (assembly GCF_033783945.1). Taxonomy (NCBI): domain Eukaryota; kingdom Metazoa; phylum Chordata; class Aves; order Psittaciformes; family Psittacidae; genus Neopsephotus; species Neopsephotus bourkii. Next base: position 1,908,374 of record NW_026901363.1, on the reverse strand, counting down.
GTGTAAGTGGAGCCTAACAGAATTAACCTTGATGAGGGGGAAATATACGTGATGAAGTATTTAAAATTATCAGATAATTAGGTAATTTCACTGGCTGACAGGAAACAGAACTTTGAGGGGTGTGCTGCAGAGTTATACTCCACAAAGTGATGAAATAATTATAAAATACCATATAGACATACCAAAATGCTTTTTATTTAATGGAGGATGGCTAGCCATAAGGAAAGCCTGTCTGCATAGTATGCTTCAGGCAGGTAACAGCAAATGCTCTCCATGTTTCAAAAAGCCCATACTTTCATTAACCCAATATTAAGATAATACATGCTGCATTTCAGCAAGAATGGAATGGCCTGCATATGAAAGTCCAAGCATGGAAATTACAATTTAGGCAAAGAAATATTTAACTTTTTGTTCCTTGTCCATTTTTCCTATTAATTCTCAAAAGGAGTTTCTTGATTGGCTTTTTTCATAAATATCTAAGGAATCCTGAATCTTTTAATCAAATAGACTTCTGAGATCATGGTATTCTGAAGCTCTGCCACATGGCAAAACAACTCCTGGTGTCTTGGTTTTACTGCACATAGATTTAAGCTTGTAAGAGGTTCATGTATCTTTTCCTAATAAAGTCAGCAAATCAGTCCAGTTGTAAATCTCTAGTCCTTGCAAGCTTTTGTTGAGACAATATTTAGCAAAGACTCATTCTCTGAGATTAAGATTCTCTTGGCATACATTTACCCATGTCACATAAACTGCACATCTGAGGTAGACAGCTGGATGCCTGCCACCCATGGATGGAAAATTCAGGTAACTCTTCTGGTTTATAGAAGAGATAGATGCAGAGTAAGAGCAGAGCTTTGCTCTACAATTTCCAGCATACACTTTGTGAAATCAACTGGAGGAAGCTGAAGCTAGAATCAACAGGACACTAACATGCACAGGAAATCTTGCTCCTTGAAATCATTAGGATCTCCATGATGCCCACAGCAATCTGACATTCTTGCTAGAAAAATTCCCCCTTCAATAATTGCTGTAGGCCAGATCTAGTAACAGATTCAAGTCACCTGAGCTAGTCACAGCTTTATGTATGTCAATTGTAGGTGCTTAGATTAAGACCAGTAAGTTCTGTTAGGCACTGAGGTATCTTTTATCTGAACTCCTCAAACAGTATCCAAAATCCAAAAGGTTGAAGCTGCTAAAATCTAGCAAATAAAGAAAGGCTCTGGACAGAAATGATTCCACAGAAGGTAAGAGACAGGAAACAGTGCTGTCTCTCAAGAAAGCACTGGAAGCTCTCCCTGTCACGTCTTATGGGCATACACATTTCTTTCAAAAACTCAAGCAAACCTTACTAAATATAGTTCTGTCCTAAGAAGCCATGGGTTTAAATCCTCTTTGCCTTTTCTTTGGCAGGCAAAGAAAACAAAATTCAAATCTCCCATTTGCTAGACAAATACTCTAGCCAGTACATCATATATACAGAAGGATTGAAGCATTTCTTCAGGATGCAAATTAAAAAATGAGGAGTTGGAGGTCAAGTTTGTGATTCTTTACTAGGTGCACCCTGAGAACCTCTACCAGGAAACCTTCATGGGGATTTAAGCAGGGCGCTGACTGAGTTTATGCCTAATCTTCCCCAAGAAATGTGAAATAGTTCTTGGCATGACCATAGACACATTGAAAGCCTAATGGGAGGGTTCTCCAGGCATCTTCAGCGTCAGTATGACATAGTCTACAGTATCATGTCTTTGAAATGAAATATACTGATTCTGCTGAAGTCTCTGCAGATCTGGCTTAGTTTCTGAGTCCTTCTTTCATGAAATAAGGTACATGTCACTGTACTTCTTGGCCAGAGTACTGAAGTGGAACTTAAATTTTAAGTAATATTTTAATTCACAGAACTTTGACTCTTGATATGATAATGTGTGTTAAAACTGGATTTTAAAATGTATTTAATTAATACCATTGGGGTAAATGTAATAATTAAAATAATTAGCTTACCTTTTACCATGAGTGATTATAAACTACATTATTTTCTACAATCTGTATCCGTGTTTCAGTTGCTCAGAAGACAGGTAGTCTAATTTTATAACATCATTTCTGTTTTGTTTTACTCATAGTAATTAACCTCTTAACATCTCTGGCTGTTTCCTCTTGTGTGGCTAATGCACACCTAAAGCGTCCAACATGTTCTGTTTCCCCAAAGTGCTATGCTACTTCAACTTGGCCACGGGCCAGCTTTTTAATATCCACCTTTACCTCTTGCTTAACATTTCTGATTGCTACTGCAAGAGAGCAAAGGTAGTAAGCAGCTCTACCTGGGAGAATTAAAAAAGCAACACTGCATAGCCCACTTACAGATATTGCAAAGATGTTAAAGTTAACAGAGCTTTGAATATTGTCCAGGGAAAATCTGGTCCAGCAAAACCTCTGAAAACCTTGACCTTTGCTGTTCTTTAGGAATTACTATGAAGTTATTTCAGTTCTGTCTTACATTCTACGCTGTAAAAAGGGGATAGTCTATTCATCAGATTCAATACTCTATTGCTTAAAAAAGGGTCTAATCCAAAATCCACATAAAGGCTAAAGGAAGTCCTTTTAATTATTTCACTACTCTTTGGATCAAGTTCACCTACATTCAGGAGGCTTTTAAAATTAAAATGGATTATTTCTCTTTGCCCTGGGGTTAGATTCCATGAGGATGAAGCATGGCATGATAACTGATTACTAGAGCAGTCTAAAAGTGAAATATGAAGTGTTAGCTGGATTAGTTGATGAGTTCTTTATTCCTTTTTAAGTGAAGAAGAAAAGATTTCTCTGTAAAATTATATCCAGTTAGATTTTACAAATGATAATGGTGACAAAACTTTTCGGTGATCTGGGATGCCTTAATCATTTCATGATTAGTCAAGGAATATTTCTGTTAAATAAAATAATGTAGCAATAAAAGAAATCGGCCTTCTGTTCCCCTCAAACCCTCTACTTCCTACTATACTGGCTTTGCTTCTGAGACGCTCTACCCATGTTCAGAGTCAGGGAAGAAAGAAAGGGTCTGATGATTCTTCTAAAAGCTCGAGGGCTTTCCTGTTCCAAAGTTTAATAAGAAGACTCATGGAATTACTACTGAAGCTATTACAAAGCAAAATGTTTTTTAAACATTTGACTGAAATTTAGTGTTCTACTCAGAGGTTTTACTAAAGAGAATCTCTTTCACCCTCCTGAATGTATCACATACTCTCTTCTCAGGATGATGCAATTTGACAGGAACTTTTATGAGTCTATCTTAGTGCACAATGATATATGAGGAGAAGAAACCCACCTAAAACCAGGATCTAAATCATTCTGCATTTCTGCCTAAGAATCAGTGTAGATGAATAATTACAAAGATGCACACAGCAAGAAATGAGCTCATAAACCCCAACATTCACAAGTAGCATGTCTCACCTATGGACCACACACTGTCTTCAAAATTATGTGATGCTCTTCTCAAGTACAAGCAGTAACTCTAAAGAAACTCATGTACACCCCCCCACATTTTAGACTTCAACCCAGCATTAGTCTTACTGGCATTAAGGGCAAAGTTTGCATAAATTTAATTACCGTGGACCTGTAATAGACGAGATATCCACTATTAAAAATAAGCAAATGAACAAGTGGCAGGTCATTTAACAAAGTACTCAGTATTTTAAGCACGAAACTTGTAAACTCTTTGGAGCTACCTAAAAGTAAGAAAGTCAAGGGGAAAAAAAGAAAAAAAAAAAAGAAAAAAAAGTGGGTTTTGACTAAAGATTTACAAAAGCCCGAATACCATCAGTTGCCTAACTTTCCCCTCTGCTCTGCACAAATTTGTCAATGGATTAACTTGCATAGGCAGTGAACATGGTAAACATTCAGCTAAGACTACACAGTGCTATCGATTATAAGGAACTTATAAATTCAAGGCCACAGGGGACTACTATGGTTACTATTTTACTTCCTATTTAACAAATCATTTAATTTCACCTAGTCATTCCTACACTAAAGAAAATCCTCTGCAATAGAAAGTTGAAGCTAGATATCTTAAAAACAAAGACCGTCATATTGAGACTTTTAAACCAAAAAATGTGAGGGATCCATATTTTTCAGCATGTTTTTGTTTTGTTTTTTTTTTTAATGCAGGAGCAGATAATCTTTAAATTTGAAAGGAAAATCTGCAAAGCTACTCTGAGAGAAACAAGAACAACCTTATGTTCCATTATGTGCTAAAGGGCAGATACCAGAATTTAATTCCACAGCTAAGTACAATACAGAGTTATAGTAAATAAGCTCTTTTAAGCTTTGTTAATGGACTTATTATCTTGCATTATTTGTAATTGCAGTGAAAAAGCCACCCCAAGGTTACTTTTCCTCCTTGTTCTTGCTTCTCTTCCTCAAAGAGAATGTTAGGTGTTTTTTAAGGTAAAAATAGCAGCTCCTGCTAGATCTGTCATTCTGCTATGCCCTCACAGGAACACATCTATATATCCCTCAATCTGTCACGAATCATAAATCTGAGTACCTGAAGATCAGCTTGCCATGACAGAATGCATTCAACAGGGCATTTCTGATGTGTGTATACATAAGCATAAATATATAGGTACAGGTATAGGTACATATAGAGGTACTGGGCCAAGATAATTCTAGACTCAAAGTATTTATTCTCTGAAAAGAGATAAATTTGAGTATGACCTTTCACTTTCATTTGACCTTTCAGAAGACATGACTGAACTCTATACCCTGACATTGTAATTGATTTTCCCCAAAAGACCATTTATCAGAGAATAAACTGGGCTTGGAACTTTAAGTGTATATTTTGTGGCTTTTACATGTCAATTGGTATTTTAAACGAAGCCCTCTATTCTGAAATCACTTCTGAGAATACCGGAAAAAATAGAAATAGACATAGAAATAACAACAACAACAATAATAATAACAGCAGTTGAGCAGAGTCCCTAGCTTGCTCTCAATACACCATTACAGCAAACCCTGGTAGCTGAAAGATTAACTTCTGGGAAGAGCTAGGTTCAACTAACAAGCAGAATCAGATACAACTAGCAAGTTGTCTTGGGAAAGAAGGGGTCCAAGAAGATCTTGTTTAAATCAGTGCACAGTTCATATAGAAACCCTCTTTCCTCTCAATCAGAGCAGGTAGAAGACACTTTATAGTGTCCTCCAAGCTCATTGATGCATCTTTTATTCCCTCCAACACCCAGTACCATGACATAAAGGAATATATAGCTGTATTCCAGATCAAAACCTCTAATACCATAAAGATCACATGTCTGATTTTAGCTGATGTCTGGTGATTATCATTCACATCAGCTGGGTCATGGAGACACATCTGTTCTTAGCTTCAGTGTGAGTAACTCCCCAAAACTACTGTGGGATTCCTTGTATTTGGAGTTACAGACATCCTATTTAGGGTAATTCATAAGCAGTCCAAGGCTGAAATGTACAGTATCAGACATAGAATTCACTAATCCTACAAACAAGAATTAGTATTCCAGACACATTAAGAATAACTTCATCATAGCAACTACAAAGGAATTTAAGTTAACCAGAAAGTAATTACCTGCACTGTGCAGCAGAGGTAAAGTGATAGCTAGATTTAACATTAATGTTAATTGAATTATACATCTGCTGTGGGAAAAAATAAATCCCTTAAACTCAAATTATGTTCTCCCAAATGTGATTATACGTAACACATCTAGGTATTCTCAGACAATCATAAAGCAAACATTATTTTATCAGAAGGCAGAGTTACTAGGAATATTTACTGTAATGAAATACAAGAACATACAGATAAACAAAAGATGGGGGGATGAATGCTAACATTCTCTACTGACCTTTATTTGATTCTAAGACTAACAAGAAGACCCAGGAAGTAAGCCAACATGGCATCTGAGCACATCCTTAACCCTGAGATTATGAGTTCTCAGTGGCATCCTGCTGAAGAATTTTGGCAGAGCTAGGCATTACACAAGCTGTAGATTCTGTTTTGGAGATAAGTGATATCAAGGAGTCAGTTTGAGAAACCATTAATTTAGAAGCTTTCAGAGCAATAATAAATACACCTGAGGTATGTCATCCTCTCCTTTGGAGGGGGCTACTTAAGTTCATTGACTTCATGTCATGACAGGTCTCTGAATCTCGTAGTTGCTTGCCGTCCTCGCAGATTCAGCGTCATGCATACAGTAGGACAAATTCAGAGTGTAGAAGGGAAGGTATAACACAGATGGATTTCAGGAGATGTGCAGCAAGACAGATTATGAACATTCCATTGTTAAATAAAACTTCCATTTTCTTCAGGAGATCTTACAACAGTGTTGGCTTTGGTATGGTCATTAACTGAAAGAAAAGCCAAGTTGCTGTAGCAAAAGTGATCTGCTGATGGCTATCTAGCAGACTTGAGGGAAAGCCTGAAGCAGGGGCTGTGTAAGACTGCAATAAACTATACTAAGTCTCTGACAAGTACACCAAAGGGGGAAGGTTATAAACCGAAAACCTCAAAAGACTCCACTTGTGGAACAGCATTAGTTTGAGGCAAATTAGTTTAAAAACAACACAGCAACCGAGATAAAAAACACACTTTAGAACTTGCCTTGCTTTCCAAATGAATGATGGCTATAATTTACAGTTCAAATGCACATGGGAAAGGATTACTTTATTGGGTACTGTAGCCTGCCATTATATGCATTTCACTTCTAGGAACCCTTAGGCACTGTTCAGAGTTGGGGATAGCTTTGATTTAGCAATTACCAACTGGCAATCGGGACATGCACTGGAGCTGATTCTCAAGCACAAACATTTGCACTGATTAAGCTAATGGAGGTTAACTACTTCTTCTAAGGCAACACACAAAAAATTTCTAGCTTGCCTGGATTCAGCCAGAGGATATCAGCTGAACACAGCTACTCCAGTAACTGCCTAGAATCCTAGGAAAGCTGACACTAAAATCAAGCAAGAAAAATTAATTTGGTGGACGGTAGGATGACAAAATGATTTATCTCTAGAGATGCACTTATAAATTTGAAAAAATGTTAAAAAATACTGATTTGAAGGGAATGTGTTTAAGAAGCCCCTAGTTCCAACAAATTTAAACTTTAACTCTGTTTCTCCATCTGGCACAGTAATTTACAGGGTGATTTAAGAATTAATGTGCAGATTTTAGAGTGTTTAGGAAAGTCAACATTTCAACATAAGGGTTTTTCAACTAACAGTAGTAGAACTGGATCTCTAATTAAATGTCCCCTACCAAAGGAAATTATACAAATACCATCTTCAAAGTCAGAATTATAAGAAGTTATCATTAATGTGCATCTTTGTAATTTGGAGAAGGGGAGCAGTTTTGTCTAGGTATTCTGTGGCCTCTTACATAAAATGATCCGACATCATCTATTTGTACAAACCAGGAAGTGCTCTTCAAAGCATGTCTTCACAGATGTCATATCACTGTTCTCACTATGCACACCCACTAAACCAGAATATAAAGTAATTCCTAGAAAATATAAATTTACTGTAGAAGTATCATGAAGGTACTGGCAAGTTACAACACTGTGAATCTGACACTTGCAGTGCAGCAAAGAACCCAGAAGAAATATGCTTATGTCCCAGAAGGGCATAATCAGTAAAACTGTATATTGAAATTGGATTATGAATAGTCTGAGGTTCTTTTTTCTAACAAGTATGATAATTTCAGTGGCTATAAGCATGAAAAATTACACCACCTCTCAGAGAAAAAACGTAATGAAATTGCCCGTCTGATGGGAGAGAGTATTATCTAAAAAGAGGATCACGCATTCAGTTACTTTAAGTTAGAGTCCTGACAAAGTCTGTTTAGCTGCACTGATTTACCAGGTGAGCATCAGTCTAGCATATCATCTAAAGCAGCACATTGAATCTTTGCAGAAAGCTACGGGCATTTCAGTAAGACTGATGACATGTTTTCCACAACTCAAAGTAGGGATCCTGAGAGTACAAGCACAAGACGACACTAGAGTCCTTGAAAATACAAGGCACAGGATGAAGCCAAAGGCCTCCAGCATCTAAATACAAATAGTCAATTACTAAAGGAAAGTAACCTTGCTACAACTGGTTTTAGGGCATAACAAAGAGAAAAAAGAAGCGGCATCCAGCATATGTAAAATGACTCATTTGGTAAAAATACAAAGGTGATATCAAGAACTTATACATGTGACTCACAACATTCATAAGAGCAGAAGTGAAGTATTCCAACATCATCTCCCAGGGTTAAGGACACCACACCTGATCAATGCTGCTGATCTGCAGAAGGTCCTGGTACAACTTCAGTAGAGAAAGTGCTGTTTTTTTTATTTCCCAGTCACCATGTTTTCCTTATTCAGCTTTTCATATGTAATGTATTATATTTACTAAGTAATTGGGTAGAATAAAGCAGAATTTTATAAGAGTGGTGTATCTATATAGATTATGTGTGTTTTCTGGTTCAACTTTATCAGATTACAATGTGATTAATATCAGCACACCAAGTCAGGGAAAACATTATAAATATTTAATCTTGGTCCTTATAAATTCATTAATAAAGTAGCAGTACTGGGTGTAAGACTGCTGCAACATTTCACCTCTTGCCTATTATTATTTTAGATGTCTTTTATAAAATCATGTACTGCATAAAATATTTTTAGCACACATTGTAAAGAAAGTGAATAACGCTACATAGTATCTGGGAAAATTTAGAGCAACTAGCAGCAAACACATCATCTTGTAGAATTCCCCTGCACCAGAGGGCAGGAATCTGAACTCCATGATCTGTGAAGTTCTGTGCAGAAAATATTTTATAAAGTTAGAATTCTAGTTTAAGGTTCCTTTTTCTAATCCTCCACAGACTTCTATTTCCACTTTTAATTAGTATGCTGCTGTTCAGCAGGTGAGCAAGGCTGTTTAACTAGGAGGCTAAGGTGAGAACAGACTGTCACTGATAAAAGAACCCTGGACCACAGTGAAACAGATGTGTTTCAATAATTTAAGCATAAAGATGTACAGCCAACATCTTCAGGAGCATCACGACTTTTAACTCCTTTAGCTAAGCTGGTTTCAAAGGCAGTTGTGCTTCTAAACACCCTTGTGAACCTGGGCCTTTCACTGGGGGCTGCAGTTGTCTCCACTGACATCTCTTAGCTGGTCAGCAATAGAGGAGCAGAGGTAGACTCCCCAGATCAGTGAGCAGTGAGTGGACTAATCTGTAAAACATAATCTTCTGTTCTTCCTCTTTCATCCCAAACACAAACTGACAGAAAAGCCTTCTTTCACTTTGCTTCTAAGCTGTGTATTGCAGGCATTCAGTACATGAGAAAACCTATCCTTTAAAACTTAACAGGCTAACAAAAAGTAGTGTGGTTTTGTCATTTGGCATATGTCATATTTCAGTGAAATTGGTTTAGTCTTATAGAGTCTAATGGGACGCAGCAAGCCTGCTGATTACAACACCAACGTATTAATGAGAACAATACAAGCATGAATATCCCTAAAAGCCCTTTGGTGCTTGTTGTAGACATTAGCAAGTTGTGTGAGTTAGCTGTTCACTGTAGCATTCTACATTTTATTTTTTTAACAAATATTCTTGTTCTGCATCACTATTCTCTGAGGAGAAACACACAGGGGAAAAAGGCTGCACACTTTGATATTAACAAATAGCAGGGACTGTTCAGCTGTTCATACTGCTGCTCACTTGGTTTCACATTCCTGTACTCGCTTCCCTCCAAATAGAGAGATCCTTCTGTGCTAGAGGATTTGATACATTGTTCTGCACTGCTGCACTCTGAATACGGAGGAACGCTTTAAAACTACCGACTAACGTTCACAGGCAGCTGGGGAGCCATCCTTCCTTTTACAGAGTCTTTGCACATAGATCCCATTTGGGGAAGATGTGTGCACAACCCCCCAGGCCGCCAGTATGCATAACCCTCCTATGACATATAATCAAAGCACCAGTGTCCCTCAGCAAATATTATACACTGCCTTAGTGTTCCAGGCTCTCAAATTCAGCTTTAACTCTGACACCTACTCTCCCCTGAGCTGGCTTGATACAGCACTTGAGTCACACACAGGCAGAAAAAAATGACCTTGTGAATAAGAACCTACTATGCAAACTTCCCGGTTAGAAAATCCCTACTGCCATTTGCCTTCCAACCCAAATACTATTCCATGATTTCCTATTTCAGCTGAACCAGGACTCAAAGCTCTTTGCCCAGGAGGCAGAAGGATCTGCACAAAGTTACTAGTGTGGAGCATGGCACCATAAAGCAACTGATGAGGGGGTTCTCTTTGACCTCGAGAGCTTTGCTCTTCAGCTTATCCTAGCTTCATTCTGTTCGCCATAAAATTACTATCCTACACTGAATCAAAAAACTGCAGTAGGTATAGTGACTATATTGTCATTCTACAAAAGAAGAGTTAAATGTATAGCAAATATATGAAAAGCAGGGAGGCAGGTGATACTCAAAGCATTAGACACAAAAACATTTGTTCATTTTTAGAGGATTAAGTCTATTCTTCAGGTATGTTGTCACATGGCACTGAAAGTCAAGTACATACAACCACCTGATCAGTGCAATAATCCTCTAGAAGTACCTTGCCTGCAGAGATTTCTTATTTTTCAGAAACAGAAATTATTAAGGGGAAAAAGAAGGAAATTAGTTCTATAAATGTTCTATAATGATTCAAAGCCAATCAGAAAGTAAAATATTTCAACTATTCTGAACATGATCTGTTTCTGCATTTCAGATATTATTTATATCACTAGGGGTAGCACTGTGGATTTGTTTTAGCTGATTACATTAAACCAATATTGTTTAAAAATTCAAAAGACTGTAAAAGCCTGCATGTGTCTGCTGCCTGTGTGGATAAGTCTGAAGCTGCTACTGTGGAATGACTGCTTAAGTTGACAGTTATGTCTGGAAACTGAAGACACTGTGTTTTTCACATCCTTGAGGGATACCGTGTAAAGCATACTTGATGAAAGTTAAGCAGATGTGGGATCATTCTGTACATGTGAATTTTGTTTTTATAAATTCTCTTCTGCATGTCCAAGTTATTTTAGAGAAAAAGTCATCTTAACTGAACTTCTGTGGCACTGCAGTTGCATACATGATGGAACTGTCCTTCAGGGCAGCTCCGAGTCAGGAGTAACCCCAGCTGTCCTACAATACCAAAACTTGGCAGAGAAACAAGTTAGCTCCCAATCACACGGTAGACAGACCCAAATCTACTGCACAAGTGTCTGTTAAATCAAAGAGGACACATTTCTCATTGTCTGATATAAAAATTCCTATAGAACTGCTGTCAGAGCCCCATCATTTTCTATCACCAACAAGATAAAATCTCCTGAAAAGTTGTGAAGGATGCAACATTCATCTGATAAATTTCTTACTGTTCTTATAAGGATTCTTTCTTCTTTTTTTTTTTTTTTTTCCTCTCTCTCAGAGCACAAATCAAATAAAAGGTGCACTGAAGTTAGAAAATAACATTCACGTGGCTTTTTTGATTTCCCAAGAATAGCAATTGCCAAGAAAAGTGGCTGCATCACTCTTTTTGAAACAGGACAATGAAAAGGCCTGATACAAATTTTCTGGGTTTCTCCAGGGCTTAGAGAAGATCCAGAGAGTACAAAGAACAGAAGGCAAAGGGAGATTCTGGACATTTCTGCAATTCTTTTCAGCATATCTGCATTTTCTGATGAAACTCTTTGGTCTTTAAAATGACATGTTGCAAGGTATAAACATGATCATTCAAATTGAATGGGTTTACATGAACAAACTGGCACCAGCTGATGTAGAGTCAATTAAGAAATCAAATAGGGAATTAACATAATTTTATGAACAATATTTAACACCTTCTCAAGCATAAAAAAAAAAATATCCAGTTTCCAGAAATATTTTTTTTTTTGGTCTCTGTATTCCAGGAACATTACAGAGACAATACCTCCCATACATAGGGAAACCACTTTAGATAATAGACTCTGTCATCGTTATAAACCAAACCACTCCCTACTCAGGCAGGCATGACCTTTTAAAAGGGTACTTCCATGTCACCTCACTATTAAGTACCATATCTATAATCTGCCCACCATTCAGCAACCTAAAAATATTGCCTAAGGCCTTTGTTTCCTTTTCTAGTCTCATAATTGCAGTCAGTTTCTGCAGCGGATTCTGACATTCTCTTGTTTGCTGGCTGAACTCATTCTGCCATGAAAGGTCAAAAAGCAAACTGCTTCAGAATGTCAATAGGTGTTTAAAGTATTCCATCTCTGCCTGAATTTCTCATGTGCTAAACCATCAAGTGTTGATTTAGAGGTCATTAACGTAGATAATTTGAGCCCATAAAGGGAAAATTTTCACTTTACTTACCTTCTTCAATGAAAATTTGAGTCCAGGTCACATTGATCATTAGCAGCTATTCAGAATAAGATGAAGACTACTGCTCTTCTTTAATTGCCCTTAACAGTTCCATGATGTGTATTTAATGACAGTGATATTTAATGTATTTATGTTTCAGGAGCCTGGCTTGTTTAACAAATGAGGATGTTGCACTACAGATCTATTTAATCTTGACTTCCCTGTGATTTTCCACAGCATTGCAAAGGAACTCTATTCAAAACCAAAATAAATCATATCTAATGCTATACAAGATTTTTCACCTGTGTATTTCAAAGGCACTTTACCAATATAGCTCAGGATTATTATTTCTAGTAAGAAAGAAGAAGCTTTTCAGAAGCTGGCCAGTTTGCTAGTAATGACGCCAGGAACATAATGCAGGTCCAGTGCACGGGGTCAAACAGACTCAGCTGTCCAAGAGTAGACTAATATAGGCCAGACTAGTGATAAATGAATGAATAATTGCAACAGGATAAAAAACTACTGAATTTGTAGAGAAATCACAAGACTAGGAAATATTTATGATTCTTGGAGCTGTAACTATTTAAAATTTTGAGTAAGAAATTAGTGTCTGCAGATCACTCTTTCCCTTATTTGATATAATAAAAATTAAAAGGAAAATTACTGTTAAATTTAGACCATAATTGAAACAATATTTCTTAAACTTAACCCTGCATTCTCCAAATTGAAATTCTTTTTTCACCAAGATTTCCTTCGTTTTTGCTTGCATTTTTCATTGAGTTTGCTTTTTCCTTTAAAAAAGGAACAATGAGAATCAATGATATTTCTTCTCATAGTTTTTGAGTTGGTTGTTAACATTTCTTTGAAGTTCAATAATCTTTGATCAAAGTTTTGAGAGTTCATTTTGAATTCTCTCTATTCATCATAATAGCTGCAAAAAATTGTACCATGTAGCAGGTCACCTATAAACCCCATATATTTTAAAATTTGGCTTGGAAAAAGAAAACTACCAAAAAAATCCCACTGAGAAAATCATGAGACAGTGGGGAAACTGAATACATATTATTTAACAGCTGTGAGCATATTTTCTATAAAAATAGTGAGCTTTCTGTGTTGTTTATTTTCTTTTTTTCTGGTATGTATGAATAACAAAATGAAACATTTGTTTTCATCTTCTTAATCACTTACTGCATGTTTGCTTTTATACACTATCTTCAAAAAGTCTGAATAAGACCTAGCTTTGCAGAAACAGACAAGCACCAAAATGTCATGATCAAATAGATGAAATTTCAACTCAGGAGGACTTCTTGTTTGCAAAGTGAGGAGCAAGTGAAAACTGAGTTTATCATGAAGCTGCATTTCCAGCATAACTCTCTATTTGATAGAAAAATGACAGATTTCTGAATGTACACTACAGTAGTTTAATTGAAAAGAAACAAAAAAGCTTGCTAGTTTCTGAAAAACAAACCGGAGGTTGAATAATGGAGTAATCTCTGAGCACTGCTTCAGTTTGCCATGCAGTGTCTCCTGCTTTTATCCAGCAGTATGCAATTTAAACATTTTTGCTTATTTCCCTTTTCTTTTCTTTGCAAGGATAGACAGAACTATTAGCCTCCTTCTCTATTAGTATGCCATATGCATGCTGTGCTCCAGCTGTCATGTTAAAAATGCATAAGGCTAAATTAAAAACTGCTGCAAATGCTTTTGGTGGTAATCAGATAACTCTATGTAAAATATGATTTAAAATGATAATATTTTCCACACATTTCATATCAGTAATATAGCTGAAGAATAAAAGAATACTACATTTTGATAATTATCCTTTATGGACATTCTGTGTCACATTATAAATGAACTGCATATCTCAATAGCATTTAAAAGTGCAAGCACTGAGTCATAGCTTCAGCTGGCACAAACAGTAGTGAATCCAGCAATTTTCACAAGCTTGAGTGTCATGATCAAACGAGAACAGCTCTTCTCTTTGGAAGGAAAACAAACCCTTGAAAACCAGTTATCAGATTACTCAATAAATGCAACGAACTGAACTGTGATGTTCAGCCAAAATCAGACCATTTACCAAGTGGAAACAGTGGAGTGAAACCCTCAGCAGCTTTTGGGAGATTATGATGCAGGACGAAATGTTGTTTTGATCACAAAAAGGGAAGAACAGAAGGAAATGGAAGCTGGCAAGTTTAAAGTGTACATAGTACTTGATATGGCCATGAACTCCACAAAGTTCTCAGTCCAGAAGTAAGTAGGGTTTCTAGAAGCTAGCTGACCTAAATGGGAAGATGAATATTACAGCTGAGCTGGTATAACAAGACTCTCCTACATGCATTATTCTTAGGCAAATGCAGCTTAACTGGCTTAGTCGCAACCTTGCCTACCCTTCAGTCCACAGGAGAAGGACAATGAAATAAGTATGTCATTGTTGTTGGGCTCCTTTTTTATATCTCCCCAATGTTCCATTGGGAGCACACATGGTTGCCTCACCTGCATGTGGCCTTTTATGAAATATCCCAGCACTGCTTCTCAGTGTCCCTAGGATATTTAGTGGGAGTGTCCTAGCAGCAGTGCTAGTGACATTTGAGATTATTCTTTACAGGTACTACAATACTACAAGTTGCATTCTTCTTCCACAGTCAGTGTTGCAACCTTTCAAAGCAGCACTATGTCACACTCCTGAAAAGCAGGGGAGAAAACCAGCAAGACCAGACCTTGTGCAATCAGACCCACAACCATATACAGTGATGGGTGTGGCTCTTTGAGCTCTCTATAGTTGGTTTCTCTGACTGTATAGGGCTTTGTGTTTAGTAATCTGCAGACACAGAATGCTATTTTACTGCTGTCATTGGATCCCCAAAGTCCAATATTGGACCTGGGAAAACAGATCTCATAAAATACTACTCTGTTAGGGATTTATGGAATCCTCCCTTTGCAGATAAGGAGACTAGAACCTAATCCATCATCCCAGGTTTTCATTGGCTTTGTTTATACACATGGGAAAGAAACCCATCAAAACTACTGTTCAGCTGAACAGATTTATTTTTTTAAAGCAAAAAATTATTATTATGGACCATGTGTATATCTGCACAGAGGTTAACAACTGTCAAGTCAGAAAACAAACGGCACATCTAGAAAATAATTTTAATTAAAAAAAAAAATCTTGGACTACTGCATAGTAAAGCCTAACAATTCTTCCTTCCAACAACAGGGATTAAATTTCTAAATATATGATTATAAGAAAAAATAAGTATTGTGGATAACCAGCTATCAGAAATGGATCAGAATCAAGAAATTCCTGTGCTGTGCATAATGAAACATTATTATGAAATTTTAAAGACAATGAAATTAATTTTACTGAGTAATAGCATAGCTTTAGTATGCATTTTATGATAACAGATATTAAATATCTATCTTGTCCACAAGCTGTAGCTTAAGACTCCAGAAAAAAAGTCTACACCATTCTGAGAACCACACAAATAGAAATATATATATCTAACACAAACAGAAACTAAACCGTAGGTGTTTCAAATATGTGAGTGTAATAAAGCAGTGTTGGAACATTAATAATTTCTGGGACACAAATGCACCCATAACTCAAAACTTTTCTCTGTTACTGAAGCTTTTCACACTGTAAAACTCCATCTAGACACATTTCACCAATGTAGGAAAAATTATTAGTGGACTTTCCCTGACAATTAAAATGTGTGGCATTTAAACAACACAAGAGCTATTTTCTATTGTCACAACACATCTAACCTAGGACACAGCACTTATGCAACTAAGGGAACTGAACAGTGGATTGCCAAGAAAAATCTATAAAATGCATCTTACAGGTAATACTGTGGGAATTCTCTGTTATTGCTATCCAATACTTTAAATATCACTATAAATAGGATGAGCCCTAAACATATCCAGTTTAAAACAAGGACTATACCAATCCTTCTGCTTGTCCACTCAGATAATACATGAGCTTCCTCAGTATCTACTTTCCCTTTTTCCATTGAATTCTATGATCAAGAATGAAATTTTAAATCCTTTTACTTAAATGTATTAATTTAATACATGGTGATAAGTTCCACAGGTCTCTAGTTCAACCTTCAGTGACAATGCAGACTGAATTTGTACTGTATTGAATGGGTAGCTGACATACCTGAGGAATGTAGCTAATGTACTGTGGAACTTTACAGCATATGCAGATGCAGACAATATATATACCCAATAGGCATTTAGTAAAAGCTTCGAGACTTCTCAAAAACCACTGGTTCAGCACTGAAAACAATAGATTACCTTTCTATCATTAAACACAGTGTGTTAATGAATCTGTAATGAAATAGAAGATCAGCATTTTATATTAAACAGAAAGCACTTAAATTTGTCTTGAAAGAAACAGACAGGAGTATGTGGGACAGAAAATGAGTACTTCACAGTAATTTTAACCCAGGGAATTGATCTGGACAAACACAACTCCAACAGTCAGACTTGAAAAATTCAAATTTATTTCGTCTAGCAGTTAAACTAGCCTTGCTAAGTGGGTGGAGGAATCATTATCTGCCTATTATGCAGGGCAAAGTTGCTTCTGAATTATGTTAAAAATAAGTATGTCATTTGCTTGACATGATTGACTTTGGCAGCTTTTTTCAGGGGAAAGACCAATTCAGGGAAGTCTCCTGAGCAAAGAAGCACAGCTGCTTTTTTCAATGGTAACTCAGATGGAATAGGAATATGGCCTCAATCCTACAAGCAAACCTCTCCCTTTTCACATCGGTGACTGACATGCCAATTTTAGGCCCTGAGAGACCTTATCATTTGCTCCCTTATAGTGTGGTGGTTGTTTTTGCTTTGTCTTGAGGCTTTTGACATTTCTATTCACCAGAAAATGAAACAAATCATTGCAATAATATGATTCTCCTTTTCGCTGGTTGCACTCTTAAATTTCTTTCTGCTATATGTCCTAGAATAAGCCTATTATTATGTTTTCAAATGAAGTTTTACTGTCTTATTCGTTTATGCAATATAACAAGTAGCATAAAATAGCCATATACCTGATACCTCTTAGACAGTATGTTAGCTCTCAGTGGTACCTGAAGCAGCGCAGCCCAGGTGAATTTGCCCTGTTACTTACCCAGATCCTAACCTGTATGAAACTCCTCAGCCCTTTTTTCACATGCGAATGAAGCTCAGGCGTGTTATTTCAGATCCATCAAGGTTTCTTGCCTTCCTTCACAGCATGGAAAGAAAAAACTGAGAATTCTAGGAACAAAATTCCCCTTTTCCTTCCCCAGGGATCTACATTTGGCAAGACGACAAGAAAGAGCTGGCAGCTGCTGTGTACTTGGTGGTTAGTCAAGGCATCTACATCATCAAAACAAGGAAGTAGTTCCTAGAAACTCAAACTGTCTTTCCTGATAGAGTGTAAGTAGGAATTACCTCAAACCAAAATATCCACAAAAAGAAAAAGCTTCAGAAAAAAATAAATAAAATGAACAGTAACAAATTGCTTTTAGTGATTCAACAGTTGTGTCTATTTTCTAAACTCTCCTCAATTCACTGAAGACTGCCAAGTATTGGGACTGCACTTCTATTTTGCTCTCTTTCCACATCCTGTAACTCTTCTTTCTGATACAATCAGACCTTTCTCCTGTCTCCTGTCATTTTCTCCAATTTGTTTCATTATCTGAAACTGCTTGTCATTTCCAGACTTCAATTAATCATATAAGTAGCAGAAGCAACTATTAGTTTTGCTTGAAAAAACAAATCAGGGAATATAGTGATGCTGATTTTTTTTTTTTTTATTAAAAAAAGAAATTTAAGAAACGGTGTCTAACCATAGTAGTGCAGTACTAAAGAATGTAAATTATTTAATTTTTCCTACTTTTTTTTTACTGCTGCTACACAAGTATTCTTCCCAGTCATCAGCTCTCATATCTAAATCCTAATTCCAGCAGTATAATGTGAAGCTGCAGAAATGCAGCTGAACTACTCCATTTCTAGTAAAAGATAAATAATGTGATTACACTGTATGCATGCATGATTATTAAGCAACTATTTGTATGGTGCAAGTCCAAGAACCAGCAAATTACCCAAAGTATCTCATTACACAGCATAATTTCTCCAGATGCCCTATTCAAAATACATAAATTGTTGTCCATTTTCTAAGTCTTAGAATATGATTCATATACAGATTATTAATTGAATAAAAAAGTTTAGCTGTGCTGCATCTTCACTGCTTTTGAATTTTATAGTCAAACTTACCAATATACTCCCTTCACTTCTATTTTTAAAACATGTGCTTTGTTGGATGAAAACTTTGCAGATTTTCATTTCACATCTTGTTTCTGTGCAACATGTGAGGGGATTACAAGTAAATCTGTAGCCCTGGTGCTTTTTAAAACTTGGAAATCACACAAGTAAAATTTCTGCACTTCAGTAGACTTCTAAGAGATCTCACTGACATAGTTTTATACATGAACTCCAGAAAAGATAATATATAGATAAGTATTAGGAAATATAAGAAAATCATTATATAAGCTGCAAAGAAACAAATTAAGATATATTTTACACAGCTCACAACGTAAACAATGACAGAGAAATACTTTGCTGCGTTCCGCTCCAGTTACAGGGAATTTTATATTTATTAAATCCATACAAAATGAACAAATGGAACATTTCTGGCTCTTCCAGCTAATGTCATAGAATTACTTCAAATCGGAACAGTGCATACATTTTCTGGAACAAATACTAGACCCCTAGCTTCAGTAAATCATGCCTTATCATACCAAGCAAAAACATTAAAACCTAGAAATATATAATCTCTGTCACAGTAAGTCCACAGTACAAGATGACCAATTTACATACAAATATAAGTAATATCGATTTCCCAGTATTATTAATAGTCATTTCAACTATTATTAATCATCTGGCATTCTCCTTTATAATTGGCTAATTCTTTGTGAGCATTTTGTACATCTTTATGGATCTTTATGACCCCAAAAAGGTCTCCTAGGGACATCACATTCTTTGTACTGGGCAACTGCACAAGAAATAGTATAGTAATCAATAAACAGGAAAGGATATTTTAAAAATTAACATCATCAAACATCAGACATGGAACAAAGTGTTTGATTTTGATGTCTACTGCATGGGATTTTTCAGAATAATAAAAATGTATGACAGACTGAAATATTGAGTACTTAAGTTTCTCAAGTCAAAAAGAAGTTGTGAAGCTGAACAGTTATGCTGATATACATCAATAAGCATAGGATCCATGAGAAATTGTTGAGCATATCTGATGTTAAAGATCATGTGTTTTAAATTTGCTGATAGTGAATGAATTACTTTTTTTGTAATTAATGTATCCTGTGAAGCCATAACTTGGGCAAAGATTTCTTTAGTAAACTTGTGAATGTGGGTGCTCCGACATCATTCAAACAAAACACAGAAAAAACCCCAAGCAACTAGAACACATAAATAAATAAATATGAATTTTCGTTAGTTTCCAGCATACTTGAATTACAGCTTTGGTGATCAGCGTGTGATACCAAAATATGAGATTTAAAAATTCACTGAGATAAAAAGGCAATTCACAGTTCCTACAATTACCTCCATTATAAAACACCCCCTTACACACACTTATTGCTGAACATAATCTCTTCTTAAGGTTTGCTACCAACACGATAGGTATTTATGCCTTCCTGTAGATAGATAATACTCAGCTGACAAAAAGGTGAAGTATTACTGAGAGTTTCCTCAGAAAAAAACTATAATTCCAATAAATGGGTCTTACAGGTGTTGTTGACAGCCTAATAATTCTAATAATTTTCTTATTACCAGCTGCTCCTTGCCTTCACATGAGCTGGATTAGGGACATTCGTTTTCAGGCCTTGGAAGTGACAAAGAAGAGGAAAGACTATATTGACAACTGGCAGAAATTAGCATTATAATACAGAGAAATTAATATATTAGCTAAAATAAGAGCATCACTGTTATTGATACAATGCATTTTGTTACTTTAAATTACAAGACAGATACCACTCTAAGAACACTGAGCATCCAAAACATTAATAAGTATAGACAGGGAGTTGCAGGGTTCTGACATTTTCATTTATAACCATATTTCATGGGCTGACGTTAGGACTTGGTTACATTCATTCAGGATCTTATTTGAAAATAGTTCTATTTTCAAGAAAGAGCAGGATAATGTACAAGACAGAAATGGAATATGTGGGATGTGGGATTTGAATTGATCTTGAACAAACCTTGGGATGTTGGATATACCAATTGTCTTTGCCTATTAAATGCTAAGCCTAAAGTTGAGTTATGCCAAAAAAGAAACTCCTAAAAACAGAGTCAGTAAGTATAAAGACAGTATTCCAACATAGACAGATGAAGCAAGAAAAGCTCAACTCCATCTCTTAAAGACCTGCTGGCAATTTATGAGTATAGTACTAAATAAAAAAGAGTCAGTAGATGAGGAATTGCTTCATACTGGCAAGAACTGAGATAGAATATATTGGAATCACAGATAAGAGGAAAATCATGGCCTGGAAACCACCCCCGGTAGCCTAAAAGAGGACACTAAAATCAGTTCTCCCCATAGCTGTTAGCAGCATGGGTTCCACTGGGATCTCTTCCTTATCCATAGCAGTCTGTGTGTCTCTTGAACGACAGAAAATATTTCTCTAATGAGGCCCCATCCATAACCTAATAATATCAGTAGAAAATTTTAGGTTAACCTCAGCAGGCTTCAGATCTAACCCTATCTGTAAAAGGGTTTATTCTGAATTGAGAGATGCAAAATACATCAAAATTCATTGTGATTACTCTTTATTTTACCAAGGCTTCAGATTTCCTGTAATAGGCCCAAGAAAGCCTTTAAGTCAAATTTAACAGGCCAAATCTCCTTCCCATTTGGAATAGTAAGAAAAAAAGCATAAAGAGCTACAGGTGGCTTGCACCTCTTATCTTACCGATTGTAACAATTTCAGCTGCTGAGGGATCTTTTCCTCATGTCCTACTGCTACTTAGGGCACATACATAACTGTACTTTTTATTTTGGTTAATGCTTATTACTAATGCATGTAACATGCGGTAGCCTGTTATAAATACAATTAAATGTTAATGTAAACATCAGCTCAATTTCACTTATATACTGATATATCAAGGCAAGAACTAAAATTGTTACCCCATGAGTTGTCTTTACATTATATTCCCCTCAAAGGAGAAAGAGACAAGGGAAAGGAACCTGTTAAACTGACACTAGGCAGATACAAACTCCTTTAAATCACTGACACTCAAGAAGATATCAGTATCAAAGCAATTGAGATTAAAGGTACAACAGTTAAAACATTTCTTGCATGGCTCAGGGGTACCAATAACTATTAAAAGCATAAATAATGACCTCCCAGAGAGTGCAATGGGAGGTCCTGGAAACAGGGGAGTGAAGCCACGTGCATGGACAGGAGCGGTTACTTTCAGTGGACATAGAATCATGGAATCACAGAATAGTTAGGGTTGGAAAGGACCTCAAGATCACCTAGTTCCAACCCCCCTGCTATGGGCAGGGTCACCTCACACTAAACCATGCCACCCAAGGCTCTGTCCAACCTGGCCTTAAACACTTCCAGGGATGGAGTGTTCACAACTTCCCTGGGCAACCAATTCCAGTGCCTCACCACCCTAACAGGAAAGAATTTCTTCCTTATCACTCCAAGTTGATTTGAATATTATCTTCCAAGCTTACAGGTAAACAGCCATTGAAATAATGCAAAGGAAAAAGACAGAGTAAGCCTAACTTTTGAAAAGATTATGTGTGAACATTAACTTGCCACAGGCATAATTCCCTTGTGTTTATAATTCAACTTTCCAGCATGAAAAGCCAATTGCATTAAACATTAAGCCAACCACTCTATTTTCAGTGGAGCAGATCATATATTTCTTTCTTCTATACTTATGAGTGCACTGCCAAGCAACTATGACTTGTGAATGTCAGTTTAAGTCTATGCAAAGCCACTGTAGCCAGTTCAAAAGCTCCCTGATCATAAAAACAATCCCATTTGGTTAAAACTTCAATTAATATATGTACCTGCACTCTGAACAGTACAAGTGCTTAAATGGTTCTGCAGCATCATGATATGTTCTGAGATACATGTTCAACTTGTCAAAAAACAACATAATTCTCAGACACAATCACAGGTCACTCAGAGTCACCCTCAGGAAGCAGCATCTGAGAAACCCAGATAAATAACAATTTTAGCTGTTACAGCACATATAAGCAGAAACAGAGATGGCCAACCTATTGTCACTGTAGCATGTAGACTAATGAGATGGAACAGGTCAGAATAGGTTATAAACTAATAGTAATGGACAACAGACTAAAATAAGTATTTTAGGTTTCATGGAGTATAACGTTTAGAAGACTACCATGACTGTACTAATTGTCTCACTCTTGGGAAGCTAAAATGGAGCATCAGTGGTCTCTAATGGTAATGCTATGGAAGTTGATGGAAACGGTGGAATGTCTGGAGGACTTCTAAACTAATTGGATTAGTCCTTATATAATTAATAGGATTACTCTGACTTTGCACATTAATAGGATTTTTCCTTATCAATTCCATGCTTAAATGTTATGAAACTGCATGTGTCTATGTACCTCCCCTAAGAATTGCATGAATCACAACAGTACCCAGGCTTGCAATCGCGAAGAGGTTTCTTTGAAAAACTCCCTTCTGAATATATCTACCTGGGATTTTGCTTTGAATAAAAACACACACCCAAATGCAGAAATGATTTTCAGTATCTTATGTACACCTTCACACACCGTAAACTGAATTTTCCAACCACATACATACATTACTGAAATAGAGCTTTCACTGAACACATAATACCAAGTTCTCTCCAAGGCTGCATTTAAGATTACTCAGTTGTTTTTCCCCTTCAACCCAGTTCCAATCCAATAAGCTGCTCTACTTTTCTGTAACTATTTAACTTGGACATTAACCTTTGTGGCTGGCCATAATGTCTTAAACACATTTCTTTGCAATATACTTTCCCAGTTGTCAGGGAGATTTTTCTTTGAGAAATATTGGAGAGGAGAATACTAAGCCTTAGTATGGCATCTTTGCTGTCATTTTTAGCTGTTTGCTTCCCATGAAGCTCTCATATTAAATTTCTGATAAGATATGAAAAAGAATATTTGGGATGAAGTACATTATTAAATCAATAAAAATAAATACATGGAAGTGCATGACTTTATTTACAGCATCTATTTAGAATGCAATTGATACAGACGAAGCAGACCAACACACTCATATCCTCGATGTGGTACAGCAGCTCTGCCTCTATTAGCTCAGTGGAACCATCACTAAAAGCTTTCAAATACATCTGCTTTAGGAATCTGTGTCCTCTGCCAATGTGCCCAGGGACAAAGCAAAAATATCAGTATCGGGCTACTCTTTTTCTACCAGATGGGAATCTATGTTCCACAAAGAATTTGCCAGAGATTCTTTCAGCACCTCTTTTAGAAACACTTCCTATGGACTAACCAAGTCTGCTCTCCTTCGCAGTCATCCCATACCCACACAGCAATTTCTCATTATATCTTCATTATAAAGGTGCATGGTTTATTACTGGAATTTTACACTTGAGAAAGAATTAACCCACAGTTGTGCAGACGCTGAATTGCAAGCAGATGAGCAGATTTACTGTAACCACTGAGAATGTTCATGTGAACCTGATTCAGTTTTTTTTCCTGGTTAGGACTGACTTTGTCAAAAAAAGGCTATTTAAAATTCAAATTAGAATCATCCTCCTGGTGATACATATTGTTAGATATTTAATCAAGCTGATTATGAATATTAGCTGAAATCAGAAATGACAAACTAGTTCTACAAAGCTCAAACTAAAGGCAGAAAATATTGCAGACTATATTCAAATTAAACCCAAGCTGCATAAAAGCTGAAATCAACCATCAGCCATGGAAATCAGCCATCTCATCTTATTCCTGTAGAATTTGTCTTGCTAACTGTGTAGAAGAGCAATGAATAGCGAGGGAAATATCTTTTCTTTTTTTACTTCTGTCAATAATAGCATAAATTCTTCCAATGTTTCAAGAATATTTGTAAGATGTTCATAGGAACAAGATCCTACGGTTTAGATTAACTAGTTTGGCTGACATACTGTATTCAGATATAAGAGATTCATAGATCCATACTGCTATGTAATTATGCTGAAAACCAGGATGCCAAATTACTAGCAAGCAGATGACTTTCTTCAATGGGCAGCAACTTATTTATGTAAAACATACTGAAAGTAAACTCTGCCCTGAAGATATGGTGATGTCCTAGTAACATTACCTGGTAATACCTATATCCTATACTTCAGATGAAAAGAATTTTTATACATTATTAACTTAATAAAAAAATGTTATATTTGAGGGTAATCACTTAATAAAATTTAAATTAATCCACTTTTCAGAGTTTGTCTCATACAGCAGAGTTTCTGATTCTAGATATTTGCAGTAAGGAATGGTGTTATGTTAACAGTAATCATTTTGATGTTGCAAAATGACATGATAATGACAGAGCAGCAATATTGTGAAAATAAATAAATGCAAGAAAAACATAAAATGCATAAAGATATATATCATTGCAACTTCATTCCTCATATATGGATGAAATCAAGGCATTTTTATACTGCATTGTGGCATATCTGAAAAATAAATGAAAGTGGAAACTTCTTTGAAACTAAACTTCCACAAAATAACAGAGATACCCAACAATATATAGGCTTAATTTTTCTCCTTGGGTTCTATACAACAGTGTATTGTTCACATAGTGTCATTTTTAAAATCAATTACATGATATGTAGACTTAATGTCCTTAAAACATTTCTAAATTAAAACATTTCTAAAAGAGCACAAATGAAAAGATTCCACATCTTCCATTCTGTACAAATGAAAGGTCTTCATAGCACAGCGAAGCAGGGTTAAAAGCAACATAGGCAACACTGCTGGAGCTATAAGAAATAATGAGATGTGCAGTATAACCACCATGTAGTCAAATTGTTTACTTAGGGCAGAAAGGAAAGCTGCCATAAAAATGCTTTAATATTCCTACCTACTTTCCTTAACAATCCCTCACCTGGTTATGATCATGTTCAAACGTCTACCCTTGGCATGGAGTAGCAGATGATAACTTGAAAATCTGTCATATCAAGTGTTTGCCATAATAAAACCCTAATTACTGTTTTTCAGTTTTCAGTTGTCAATTTGTCCTTCAGGCCTCCAAGATCACGTTAAACTTCTTAGTAGTGTTTAACAGTCTCATATTACGCCTTTCTTTTGATTAACTTCAACAACATTTTAATTCACTTCTCAGAATATAACATTTTATAAAATGTTAGACATTTTATAAAATACTTCCTTTCCTATCTGGTCATTCATACATTAATAATAACTGTCATTTATGATACATTTTTGCTAACTTTTACTATTTTATTCTTTTCCGTAATAATTAAAATCACTTTCAAAATTACAATTTCTCTATTTTAATTCCACTTGCAGGAAATTTTGATGTAAATTTTGTTTGATGCTGAAGATCCTTTCTGCAGCTACCTGCAAATAAGAACAGAAAGCAAGCTCCTCAAAGCAAAAAAAATCATGTAGCAGAGGACAAGAGCCCAACTGCTGGATGCCAGGTATGATTTTGGATCCTTGCATGGGAGTTTTTTCTCTTCATGGGTACACTCTGCCACAGGCTATTTGGTAGATAACACTGTGTCTTAAAATGAAAAATAGCCAGCATACCTTCTCCAAATCTCAAGACTCAAAACATGCTAATCATAACAACATTTCTGTCCCAGAATCCACATGCTGAAGGACAACCTTCAAAAGCTTTGGATTCAGCTGATGTGGTGGAATATAAATTCAGCATAGGCACTCAGGTTGTTTTGTATTCAGTGTTAAATTTATTGGAATGACGCCAGAAATGAATTAGCACAGAAAGTAAATGAAAGAACATTATTGTGATGTAGGAGTGACTCTGGAAAAGGAAACCATAACACAGTCTGAGCTTCAACAAGCTGTAACTGCTGAGAGGCCATGAGAATCACTTCCAGCTATACCACAGTGCAACAGTATAAGCTTCAAACAGGAAAACAGTGGCTGCTATTGTTACATATCCACCTATTATGAGTGAACTCAATATCCCAGATGAGGGTGAGAAAATCATGGTTTTCAATTTCTATAACCTGCCAACATAAAAGATGTGATTAAATCATTTTATTTACAGCTACTATCTGTGACAGCTGCATCATTTGTTCTTGCAACGGTTATAAGATTTTGAATAGCACGCTGGTCGCTAGGAAATCAGGTATGTTTCAGACAATAATTATGTGCTCCAGGACATAAAAGCTGGTGCTATTCCTTGGCATTTTTACTTAGAGAGTCAAATTTTCTTGCTTTTAAAAGAATTAGGTTAAATAACAATTTAACCTAGAGTATCTAGGTTAAATAGTCTTTTAACCTATATATTCTGCAAACTATGTATGAACATTTGAGTTTACAAGTGCAGAACTGTAGCTTCAGGATTTGTAGTGTATTTAGCTCATCATAGGATAATGCTGCCAAGTCAGTAGATTCAATACAATATATCCAAGGAGAACAACCAATCCAAACTGTTTTTCACCGAGAAAAAATTAGCATTCATCAGCAAAAACAGAACGTGTTTAGTCTGGCCAAAATTATCTCCATGCACACCTACGTCAGCTAAGTTCCCTTCTTTATCCTGACAATAAGCTCAGTTGTATCTGCTGAATGCTGTAGTAAACCAGAAATATCTGGATCCAGACTCACTTCTCACAGCTGTTGGACACTGACTGACTTTAAGAGTGCGTCTGTTATGGAATTCAAAGGCATAATAACAATTTATGTAGACTTACTGATGCTGGCTATAAATAATCTATCTTTGCTGCAGATGGGAGTGTTGCTATGGTAGCATTAGAGTCAATGCAGGCCACAAAACCTGCTTAAGTTCAGGGATCTAGTGTCCGCCAAACTCTTTGTTGCCATGGCTGCACCACTATAAGTACTAGCTAATTTAGTAAGTTATAATCTGAGTCTATGCGTCCAATCTGTTTTTTTTTTTTTTTTTTAATTGTCTATAAACCTATTCTGAGAGTATGAGGACAAATTCTAGGAAATAGTTCTGCCTACTATTCCCCAGTCTTCTTAAACAAGATGCTGGTCGGGAAACAGGATCAAAGTGGCATGATCTCCCCAAAAATAAACAGATGCCATTCATACAACTAACACGTTTACATGTTTATCATATTTCTTACTAAAAATGCTATCTGGCCATATGTAGAAAAAGACACTGATGCTTGTTTTCTTTCATTTGCATTTCATCTAGGTTCATACATTCACCGTAACCTTTGGTATTTTGTGTTTCCTGACCAGTGCCTAAACTCAGGTGGTTTTCAGTGAAACAAGTATGAAGATTTTGTGTGTAGGAAAAGGGGAAAATTTAGACTGCCTTAAATATCCAAATAACCCAATGGTGAAGACAGGAACAAGACATGCCACTTTTCACAGGATGTAAGAAGGAAATAAAGCTAAGCCTTGAAAACTCTTTTTGTTTGTTTGTTTGGTTTTAATTAGAAAACCTTAAGCTCAACATATTACCTAATATATGGAATTTGCCATCAAGTTCAGTATTATCAAAACAGCCAGACTGATATAAAGCAGACAAAATCTGTAGTTTTCAGACTGCAGACTATAGAAAAAAAAGGGGACATAAGAAGGCTGTCAATATTCTTCCCTACCAGAAGATAATGATAATATTCTTCAGATAATATTCAGATGTGTTACCAGTTATAATAGAATTAAATTAAGTTAACCTTCCTACAGTTTTTACTTCCCAAGTGTTCACAGCACTGCTGTCACTATTAGTAGTATTAGTCATTCCTGAGTGCACTGACTTTGATTTTTCAATAAGACAGGAGCAACATTTTCTTTGATACCTTCTAGCAAAATTTAGGATGCAACACACTGCTTAAACAGTGTTATATCTGTTTAGGGAGTTAAACAATGGCTCTGCTGCTAGACAAGTCTTTGTGAATAATGGGAGTCTCATTTTTTCTGATTGGCAAGATTAAAATTTGAGATTGAATAACTTTCCTTAATTACCCAAAATTACTCCACTATAAATAGCTTGCAACCAAAATTATATTCTTTTTTTTCTACTTTTTCCTTCCTGTCCCCTAAAGGATCAGAGTTCTAAAACTGAGAAAAATCATCCTTAATCTAAATCTTTACAAGTTCTATTTGTTTTTATTATTTGTTTTATTGAAATTCTTTTTAAACATACTTTCTTTTATTGATATCAAGATGAGCAACTTCAAAATACATGTGTTCTTAGCATTACCTATGATGCAGAGAACACAGACTCCTCATAATTTTCTCTTCTTGCTAAAAGAAAGAAAGAAAATCACTACGGAACTGCCACTTCCATTTCTAAGTCAAAATGCATTGTAGGGGCTAAGTAAGGTTAATCGTTTTAGAAGAGAGCTGGTCAGTATTTGCTGTTCATAGCATAAATGCACTTGTTTCCATTAATTATGTTTCCTCCCTTGCTTAAGAATAATGACTATAACATTGCTATATTTAGCATGCTTAAAAAACATTAAATGTTTTTGTAGGGAACCATGAAAGCTGTTTCCCCATTTGTACAGTTCACTGTACTTCGATGTAATATAACAAACATACAGTAGGTTCTGAAATTACAGTCTTCTACCAAAAGGAAAACCTTATACTTGACCCAGACTCCCTCTTTGCATTTAGGATAATTATACCTTTTCTTTTTACAATCTGTTTTTCCAATGCCTCTCTCATTTACTGAACCATATACTGTGGCAGAATTTCATTTATTTGCTCTGGTTGGACAAGAAAACAATTTTGACTTCCTTCCCCTAAGACTGAAGCTCAAAATCAAGAAGATGTATTCAGTGCTTTCTACATTTATAACCCAGTGCTGCAGACTACAATCCCGGAACACTAAAACAAATGCAGTATTGTAAAACACGTAAGTTTATCCTTCCCTCTAGACAACATAAGATTTCTTTACCAACACTGGCAGGTAGAAAATTTACTTAGATGGAAAATTCTTTGATTCCCCATAGAGGCTGAAGCGACTGCACACTTTTTGCTTAACTGAAAATCATTATGAAAAAAATAGAACAATGTTTAAAAAAAGAGATAAAAAGGTGAGCTTACTTCAAGATGGAGGTAGAAAAATTTAGACACTAGTTCAAGAGAAGCTGAGAATGAAGATATCCATATCTTAATTCTCATTCTGCTACTGCTTGAAAAGTGGCAAGTGAAGGCTTACATTTCATGTATTTCTCTAATTCTGCAATTCATGTAATTCTGAATTCATTTAATTCTCCCCACTTTCAAAACTACTCTAAAACACTGACTTTCTTGCATAAGGATTGTGATAGTGCCACTTTCTAGTGATCATCACCTCCCCAAACCATGTGGAAAATAGGATGAATTTATTAAATTAAACTGAAAATTTTCCTGAGACTGACATGTGAGAGGCCCTACAGTTTGGTGTGACTTTTCAAGTTTGCACTTATCTAGCTACATACTGTTCATGCAGAGAATAAGTCTTTCCTCTTTAAAAGTGACAATGCCAGAGGAGGAAGTCTATAAATCGATGAGGTACAAGATGGCTCTCAATCCAGTCAAGTATGGATTAAACAAGGCTACTAGAACCAAGATTGTTCAGTTTCAAGGTCTTTTCCTACAGTAAATCTAAGCAAACATGAATTAGATTTCCCCAAAGTAAAGCTGCAGAGATATGCTTTTTCATACTTACTCTCCTTTGTTCCTTTAAAGCACACATGGATTCTTGTTACTTAAAAATTATTCAAGATTAATAAATAAAAAAATTAATGCTTTAATATAGCTACATTGATGTGTTAAAATTTTGTCATAACATTTCTAATGCATATTGTATTGTATTGTATGTATTCCTAAAGTTCTTTTGAAGATTTCCAGTATACAATTACCATGACACAAGGGACTGATCTCTCCATTACAGGTTACTGTGTTCTGCTACAGGCAACCTGGCAAAGCAATATCAAGCAGCCTTACCTAGCCTGACTAAACTTCTGATACTGGACACAATTAATCCTTGCTGAAAGCAGTTCTTTTCAGTCAAATTCAGTGAGTACTCTAAATACTGGACTAAGATAACAATAGGACAAAATGTGCAAATGGATTAAAGTCTTTGTAGAAAGATATAAAATACAGCAGCAGAATCTTATTATCTCATGATAGCCCATTCTTTCACTTCCTTGACAAATTAGCAGGATCTATTTATACTAGTTTATGGAAATGTAATATACATGGCTAGAAGTCTCTTTTCCTAATTACACCATTGTAGATCTTCCTTTCAAGATGAATCATACAAGATGAACAAAGGCTACTTAAGATAAAAGGAAAGGTTGCCATAGATGTCAATATGCTTTGTATCCAGCCATTGGTAAAGCCACCTTTTGGGGAAAATGGAAAAACAAAGTATCTTTTTCTGTATATCTGTTGTTAAGCATTCTGTTAAGTATGTGCACTAACATTCATAAAAATGAAGACAGAAGTGAAAAATTATACTTTGGGAACAATAATATCTGCTTCTATCCCAAGAGCTGAGGCATGTCGTAGATCAAGTTTAAATTTAATTGAAGAACTGTTAATAATGATGGATGTTAATGTTGACTCATATTAACTACCAGAAGAAAAAGCAAACAAAAAAAAGAGCCAATTTTAGTTTTGAAGGGAGGGGGTCAATACAGTGAAAGAAACAGAATTACAAAGCCCATTATGCCCAATACAAGGGTGCAGAGGAGTGCAAAGCTTGACTGTAAATTCAGATGAGCAGGGATCACCTCTGGGTTTATAAGGAATGTAAACAAAGGGATTTCTGTATGTGAAGAAGCTCTTAGGGGTTATCATGACCCAAGCAATCATACGAAGGTGATAAAAAAAAGAAAGCAGCAGCCACAGACACCACATGCTCTTCTACGCGTACTAGCAGAAATTGGACAGATTATATTAGGCAAAGAGCGGTTCCCAGTGTCACAGTGCAATTCCATGTCCCTTACTGCCAAGTCACTGATTGGCATCAATCTCTTTCTGGCAGGAACGTATAGAAGTTTACAAAGAGGTAACTAAGCCTCACAGGTGCGGCTTTAAGAATAACACCTTGAGATGCTGTACCATCAAGGAACTTTACCACTCCTGCCTGAAAGATAAAACCAAAGTAAATGATCTTGTTTTTCGAAAAAGAGAATTCCTAGAGGGCAGTGAGATGCATACAGATATGTAACAGAGAACGTTTGAGCAAAATGTGAAGTACTAATTTGCAGTGTAGGTGCCAGTTTACAGAGAACTGGAATAATTATTAAAAAAAAAAAGTGAAAGCAACTGTGATTGACATCTTTCTGCAAGTGTTATGGTTTAAACTCTGTCAGCCTGAATTCTTAGGCATTAACACATGAAAATGAAAAAAAAAAAAAAAAAATATCAATGAGCTGGTGAATGATACACAATTCAGACAATCATAGAATCATGGAGTGGTTTATGCCTGGGTCAGAGCAATCCCAGACACAGCTCCAGGTTGGGCAGAGAAAAGATTCAGAACAGCCCTGCGGAGAAGGACTTGGGGGTGCTGGTCGATGAGAAAATGAACATGAGCCGGTTTCAGCATGCGCTTGCAGCCCAGAAAGCAACTGTATCCTGGGCTGCATCAAAAGGAGCGTGACCAGCAGGTCAAAGGAGGTGATCCTGCCCCTTTATTCTGTTCTCGTGAGACCTCACTTGGAGTACTGTGTGCAGTTCTGGTGTCCTCAATATAAAAAGGACATGGATCTGCTAGAACAAGTCCAGAGGAGGGCCATGAGAATGATGAGGGGACTGGAGCACCTCCCATATGAAGATCAGCTGAGAAAGTTGGGGCTGTTCAGCCTGGAGAAGAGAAGGCTGCGTGGAGACCTCATAGCAGCCTTCCAGTATCTGAAGGGGGCCTATAGGGATGCTGGGGAGGGACTTTTCATTAGGGACTGTAGTGATAGGACAAGGGGTAATGGGTTAAAACTTAAACAGGGGAAGTTTAGATTGGATATAAGGAGGAAATTCTTTCCTGTTAGGGTGGTGAGGCACTGGAATAGGTTGCCCAGGGAGGTTGTGAATGCTCCATTCCTGGCAGTGTTCAAGGCCAGGCTGGACGAGGCCTTGGATGATACGGTTTAGAGCGAGGTGTCCCTGCCCATGGCAGGGGGGTTGGAACTTGATCTTAAGGTCCTTTCCAACCCTAACTATTCTATGATTCGATGATTCTATGCTGGGAGGGACCTAAAAGCTCATCTAGTTCCAATCCGCTACCATGAGCAAGGACAACTTTCACTAGAGCAGGTTGTTCCAAGCCCCGTCCAACCTAGCCTTGAACACTGACAGGGATGGGGCAGCCACAGCTTCTCTGAGAAACCTGGGCCAGGGTTTCACCACCCTCATAGTGAAGACTTTCTTCCTAACAATTAGTGTAAATTTCCCCTTTCATCTGAAAGCCATTCCTCCTCACCCTATCACTATTTGCTCTTGTAAAAAGTCCCTCTCCAGATTTCTTACAGCCTCTCTTTAGGTATTGAGCTGTTGTTGATATGTAATATTTTAGAGAAGCAAACATAATGAGATACAGCAAGTCATATTTGACTTCTTGTATACGTGTTCTTTTGTCATTTCCTCTATACTCCACCAATAAAGTTTCTTGTCACAATTTCAAATAAATTATTTAGAGCTCAGATGGCCACAGATTCCCCAGATGCATTGCTGAAGAATGATTAGCATGCAACTGTCTTTACAGAAATTCAAAAACGTGTTATTTCTGCTGCCTCCTGTAAGAAAACAATTTGTCTACAAGTGGATACAGTGACAGCGCATTTTGTTTTCAGATACTGTATTTCAAAAAGAGTTGTTTGTATATTCTACACCGTTACCAAGGAAAATCTTAAAGTTCAATGCATTCGCAAAACAAGATGCAGTTCATTTATAGGTATGTGATTGTATACTTTAATTCCAGGTATGATTCATCTCAGTCTAAAGGAAGTTCATTGTGTTTTATTAAGGACTTCAGGATAACATAATCCACATAATAAATGAAACAATAAATAAATATTCTTGCAAGTAACATTTTCTATGAAAACAAAAACTTTCGTGTCTGACATTTGTGGCATTTTTGTGATCAATGAACCTTTTTTTCAAAATCTGAAGCAAAGTTTTTACAACAGGAGAGGGAACTTTGGACATCCAGGTTTGTTCATGTTATCAATCTGAATTATATTAGTACCTGGAGAGCCTAGCTAAAATCAGCCCTCATTGTAACAGGAGCTATAATTATACTGAGAAAGATATACACAACTCCACTATCTTGCTTACCAAAATTGTCCAAGTATTAAGCAGTGGAAGAGAGCTAAATGGCAGTCAAGTTCATGTGTTACTAGAAGTTAAGGTGCTGACTTGATACCTGATTAACATCTCTTCCCATACTGTGCTCCACACTCTGGCCCTCAAATCCATTTGAAGAAAAATGTCATCACAAAGAAAATATATGCAAGCATATGCTCTTCTAGGAAAGTCTTCTAACTTCAAGGGTGAAAAACCCCACACACATTGCCCTAACAGCAAACTCAACAATATATGGTCTTCAAAGCATAAAACAGTAAAGATACAATGTTTCCAATTCTCATCAAGATATAATTAAAAGTATATATAGATTATATATATATATATATATATTTGAAATACACCAGTAAAGAATATCTGAATATTCTAAGAAAAGTACGCGATGATTCATTCTCCATTCCTCTCAGGTCCTGTAAAGCGCCTCTTAAAGAAACAGGCAGACAACACTGCCTACGATTTTTACCAAAAGTTGTGAGTCTGCACACTGTCCAACAGATTCTTCAATAAAGTCTGTTTCACAATTTAAACCCAGAGTAACTTAACTGGTATCTACAAGGCTGTTCAAATTTACACAGATATCACTAAGAAAAATTTGGTTCTGTGTTTCACATACACTTAACAACTTTCTTCTATAAAGCACAGTATAGGTGACTACAAATACTTCAGGGACACAGTGGTATATTATTCTATGTGGAAATTCCATCTAACTTAAAATAAAGTAATTAGATATGCTTTAGCATGTTGCTGCAAGATTGATCACCACTTTCTTGTGAATAGACACACATTTATATATAAAGATGAGTGTTCCTTTCTAGAAACGGATCATTTCCAGATTAATGAGTAAATTACTGTTCCTTGGAAATTAATACAACTTCGTCTGCTTCTTCAGCAACTTAAATATTCACAAATGAAAGTGGAATGTTTTCATCTTTTCTCTGCCCATTACCTTCCTGCTACAGTGGAAGAAAAAAAAAAATGTAATGAACAAACTGTGTTGTCACTTCTGTGGGAAAAGTAACTTATAAGGTTACTAGGTGTTATAAACCCCAGTGC
Organism: Neopsephotus bourkii; assembly: GCF_033783945.1. Classification (NCBI taxonomy): domain Eukaryota; kingdom Metazoa; phylum Chordata; class Aves; order Psittaciformes; family Psittacidae; genus Neopsephotus; species Neopsephotus bourkii. Next base: position 1,873,415 of record NW_026901363.1, on the reverse strand, counting down.
TACAACTCTATTAAAAAGAATCATGAATCAAACAGCCCCTTACAATGGAGATGCTGCATTTTTAACAAACAGTATCCAGCAAGCTACTTTCATTACTTTGTTTGACCCTCTAAAGATGATTTTTTTCAATTTTCTTCCAAGAAGCATATGGGCTAGGACCTTTAAAGGAAGAGCTGACATCTTCATATGATCACAGAGTGGCATCGTGACAAAAACCTAGATATAGCGAGAATTCCAACAGTAGGTTAAAAGTGTGTTTTGAGAACTGAATCTCACCTAAGTTATTTGCTTGCCATTTCATCAATCATGGCCACTATTCATATGCAGTTTACCTCCACTCCCTCCTCTCACTCCTTTGAAGTATGTTTTGATAACTTGAAAGAAGTGTTCCCTAGTGACCCCAGAATTTTCTGGGACATCAACAATACTGAGTAAGAATGCAGGTCTTACACAGACCTGCCTGAAAGTCTTTAGCACTATTATTTTCTATAGTTTACCGTAAGTATTGATTGTCTATTTAGACATTAAAATCTGTTTTTTATCAACTAGTAAAAAGCAATTCCTTTTTAAAGTTAATGCTCTTTTTTCTCGTATTACTGTAGGCTTGCTATGAAGTATCACAAAAACTCAGTATTAGTATGGTGTGTTATTTACAAGCAAAAAGGAAAAAACTGACAAAAAGGAAAAACTGACAATCAAAGGGAACTGTGAACCTTGCTGTGTTTCTCTGATGTGCGAGTTTTCTTAAATAAAAGTTTCTGGATCATTAAGTGATTAACCTATTCTTCCTGTTCTAAGTGAGGAAATGAGTAATGATTTATCTAGTTTCAGAAACTAGAGGGGAGAAGAGAGAAATGCTGGTTTTAATGGCTAAGGAAAACTAGCATTTGGGAATCAATAAGGAAATGACAGAAAGCTCAATGGACTCTGGTGTCTCACCAGGATAGTATGATGAAACTTCCCTGGTTTCTAAAGCCAGTTAAATGCAAATGTTGCATGTGAGTGGTGACAAGACATGCCATGTTTGACTCCCTATTCTCAGTCATCAGTGCACACATGGATACAGATGGAATGAAAAACAGTATAAGTTTTAAGAAGAATTTGAATTAACACTGGTGGACTTAAGTGACCTTACAGATGCAGATATTCTCTATTAAATAATAAACCACTGCATCTATCACTGATTCTTTTGCCAAGAGACACAGTTATACTAGGCAAAAGCCCATACAATTACTTCTCATCTGATCCGCACAAACCCTTTGTGCTTACCAAACCCCTTCTCAGAGGATACAGTACCAGGTATCACTTGCGAAAATTTCAGCAAGGAAGTACAAACATTTTATAGTACAGTGTCAAACTTGGGATAAATTTGCAAAAAAAAACCATAGTGCCATACTGCCATACTCCACTGTTTCCCTCCTGAAGAACTGCAACTTTAGAGCTTTCTTTATTTGTAGGCTTCCTGCAAACCCCACGATTTAAAGGACTAACAATACACCTCTGCTTCACTCTGATCCCATAATGCCATGTAATGTTTACCAATGAACTTACAGCTTTATTGCTAACAAATTAAAAACAGCCAAATAACGCAGACTCCTACCTAGGAAACATGATTAAGCTAGTATTGCTGTTTGAGACAGCAATAAGAGTTATTTACTATATAAAAAAGGCTTCGTCCATCAACAACAAAGGCAAATCTTTAAATGTGCAGTATTTACATAATTTTGCTGATTTAGCAAATTTCTGAAACATGTTATTAAAACCATAGAATAGTTTGGGTTAGAAGGGACCTTTAGAGGCCATCCAGTCCAACCCCCCACCTTGCAATGAGCAGGGACATCCTCTGCTAGATCAAGTTGCTCAGAACCCTGTCGAGCCTGGCCTGGAATGTTATCAGGGATAGGGCATCTACCACCTCTCTGGGCAAGCTGTCCCAGTGTTTCATTACCCTCACTGTAAAAATGTATTGGTAGACTGATTCCATCTGTTTCTTCCAGTATCACTGCCTGCAACTAGAAGGACAGAGGTAAAAATAACCTGTGCTCCAGATCCCTTTATCAACCATCCCAAGGCTCTAAAGTCTCTTGATTGCCCTTCGACTATGTGTTGTGGCTTCATCACTACCCACATGGAAAAGCAATAACGGGTAATAGTCTGAGGTCTGTACTAGGCTAGGAAATTTCTTAGTGGTGTCTTTAACATAGATTCCAGGGAAGCAGCCTGTATTCTACAGCTTACATTATATAGGATGTGGGTTTTATTACCCTTCTCCAGGAAAACTTGGTAAATTTAGAACTCTTAATGCCTGTATAAAAATCTGGGAGTCAAACTTGTAATTCCAGCATCTTAGGTGTTATCCAGTAGTGCAATACATACCAGCTCACCAAAACCCCCTTTCCCAGCTTCCAAATGCCCATTACCCCAAACACTGGAATATGTTCTTTGTGGGAAAACAAAATAACTGGATTTCCCCTGGATACATACAGTACACAGCAATAAATATGACCTAATTTGTTTAGATTTATTAAAAGAAAAGAAGCACTTCACCCTATTTTATCCATACAAGTCAGGTTCTTAAATACAGTAGAAAATATTTTTGGTTCAGTTATACAATTTTGATTCAAAATTAGCAGAAAATTCTATAAAATGAGTGCAAGTTTCATGGTTCAGTTTAGTAGAAGACAAATGGGATATTGAGCTACAGTAGCCTCTAGGAGTCTGCATACTGGTACTCTCCTGCCCAAACTCCTTTGATTTCCTATAAGCCTAGGATGTGAGGGAGCAGTCTTAAGGTTTGTTTTCACATAGAAACTGAGCATGATATGAATTTTAAGCATAAAAATCAACCTTGGCTTTCCTGGTGATGCAGGAATGCTTGGTCTAGAAAAAGCCACCTCTCTTATTTAGTGTAACCAGTGATGGTGATTCCAAAATTAGAGGACTGACATGAAAAAATAATCAGAAATAGGTATTTCATAATTACTCACTGCCTCTGCAAGTCCGAACTTCCACTTCCAACGTGCCATGAAAGTGACATAAGAAACTTCATTATAGCTTTTCCAAAGCAGAGATTTAGCATGAAGAAAGAACATCTGCGTGAGGAACCAGTCCAGAGCTACCATTTCAAAACATCTATTTCCAGATCTTCCCTTGCAGACTTTCTTAGGTTTGTGTATTTTCCTCCAAAGACCAGAATGCTCTTCAATGCTTGCTAAAATGTTTGGGATTACAGAGGCTTGAACATTTGATAAATCAACAGAGAAAAAAGATTAGTTTATTTAATAAAATTATAGTGGTCAGATAATTATATGGTAACTGTTTGGTCTAAATAATACAGAGTTAATATAAAGTATGATTCTATTTTGCATGGAGTTTTTGTTAAGTTTTAAGAAATTATTGATATAGAAATATCGGTAAGTAAAAAATTCATTTCAAGTGAGTAAAAAATATTAAAAAAGTATAGATGAAATATAGATGAAATGCAGCTCCCTGCATTAAATAACTTATATAGCATAAGGACTTTATGACTACCTATCTAATTCTTTCTACATTGGGGTATTCGTAACAAATTTATTATGTTCTTACATATTTGCTACACTGCACTACTAACAATTTAGTATAGACAAAGACTAATGTCACCTTCTACTGCTTTGATAGCAGGAATGTGATCTGAATATAATTTGTACCATCTCCAAGACAAGATAAGTTTATTACAATATTAGAGTAAATGAGATCATCCTACTCAGCCTGAAAAAAAAAGAAAGTAAAAAAAAAAAAGGTGGTCTCTTAGGTCTGAAGAATTTATACTCTGCACACACACACGCAAAAAATAATATGGTGGTATTTTTTGCCAAGACCAGATCGATATTTTTTATCGATTTAGAATTCAGTTTTTGAATTAAAAAAGAAATATATATATATTTAATATCCAAAAAGTGTATCTTTGGATTTCAGTGTTGAGAAGGCTGAGATCCTTTGAGTGATCAATTAGCGCCACATTTATTAAAAAAGATCAAGAACAAATGTCTTTTACCAAGGTACAAGCTACATATTCCAAACCATTCCAAATAAAATGGCAACACTCATCACCTAAATTAAAAACCAGTAGTTAGGTTAGGTCTTAGTTAGAAGATACTTTTATTACTTTTCCCTCCTCATTTTCTATATTATTCTGCAACTGCTTTGACATCTGAGCTTTCAGTGTAGATAGATATTATTTAAATTAATAAAGCTCACATTATTCCTATATTTTCATTTTTTCATAAAATAAATTTTGGAGAACACATACAAATTAAAAACTGCCAACAAAGGTGCACTACTTTACTTTTATAAAAGTCCTTTAGAGTGCAATATAACTAATGAGGTATTGCTCTGAAATATAACGCATATTACCATGTAGCAGATTGATTTTGCTGCAATTTCCTACTAACTGCAAAGTGCCTACTAATTAAAGCAAGGCAGAGCTCAGTCTTGCCCTCCAGCATCTACAGCACAGTTCACCTGTTCTGAGAAACAATGCAACTCAATGTTTTTTTCTGTAACCCCAATTTAAGAGAAACTTTTTAACAGATCCTGACTTACTGCTACCTAAGTGAATGAATGAAGGCTGGAATTCAGTGCTGCTTTTTTTTGGATCAACAATTGCAAAACCTATAAGTTACACAACTGGTTTTCAACTTTGAAAAGGTAAAGATGTAATACTACAGCAGGTTCCCCCTCACACTCCCAGAAAATCCATAGAACAGCTGAGTAGAACAATGAACTCCCACTTAGTGCCCCTATAAGGAAAATGATGCAGTATCCTTTGATCTGTACTGGGTACCAGAGAATCTAAACAGCACAGATGTATTATGAATTCCTTAAAGTTCAGGAAGATGACTGGTAAGTTACACAATACAAGAAACGGGGGAGAAGTTCAAGAAAAAAAATAAGTAAACTTTTCTGTCACAAACGACTAGGGGTTTTTTGTTCGACTGTGGTATTCTGTTTGCTTTCTATTTCTCCATCTAGGTATCTTTCTGTACTTCCAAAAGGTTTATGAAATGGTTCTATGATTTAAGGAAACACAGCATTCCTCAAAGACAGAAGAAAGCCTTTGTGATAAGTTAGTGATGTAGCACAGAACCAAGTTTTTATGTAGAAATCTTTAAATAGAGATTTGCTTTAAATAAAAGCTCTCTTGAAATGCACGTTACGGCATATGGTGGAAAAATATCAAGAAGGGAGTGTTGTCCTTTATTCTTCCCTCTCCTTATATAAAGCAATTCTAACATGACAGCCAAAGGTTTCAAAAGAGGTAGAAGTTTCCTCACCTTGTAAATAGTAACAGAGTACAGTGTTTCCAAAAGCCTTGACCAAAACCAAGTCTAACTCCACACGTATTTATTTAGTCCATCTACCCAGCCTCTGTGGAAACTTCCCCCTGTGCAATGAGAGAATTGCTGAACCTTTAACATTTCCACAGATACATATCAGTGCCTTAGAGATGTATGTGAACATTTCCATTCCATTAGAGTAAATACACCATTCTTATTGATTTTAACTTATCTAAACAAAGATTGAAAACATTAACTTCATAATAACTACTTTAATGGTTGGCTAGGTGATCTTATGAACCACATTTATAGTCCCAGCAATGAACCTAATCCTCTAAAAGGCATGAAACTTTCAAGAAATAAAATGAAATGTAATAACACTTCCCACTCACAGATATCCCTCCCCAGAAAATTTCTTGAAACACAGGTTTCAGAAAACACAGAAAACTGAAACATGGAAGAAATTACTCAAGAAAATGCTGATTTCTCTTGACTAATCCCTTAAACTCTCATGTTTAAAAAAAAAAATCACAAAAAGAAATAAACCATAGAAATGAAATATTAAACCTTGCAAAGGCAAACCCAATACATTTCACTTCACAAAATAGGATATAGATTTCACTATTCTTATAAATGAACTATAAGTTGCATTTCTTTTTTTTTCTTCTTTTTCTATTTGTCAAGAATTTTTAAAGGCATGGAGTGATTTGACAGCAGGATAATCAATACTTCCCAAAGTTCACTACTCAAAAGAAAAACTCAGTAAGAGAAAAGGCTAACACAGTTAAAAACTTTTCCATGTATTGCTGTTCCCGGTGGAAGGCATGCAAAATACCAGCAACAAACAATTCATCCTAATAAACTTTCCGTGAGAAGAATGGTTGATGTTTTTAAGTAGCTTGGATTTCAATTAAGGTTTTCAGGCAAATTCCCTCTAAGGGTCTTCTGTGATACTTGAGGCACAAGGTCATGAGGAGTTGCTCTAATATTTCCTTCCAGAAGAACTGCATCCGGTCTGATCCTACTTAATTTTTGGCACCTAAAACAATGCCTAAAATAGAGCATAGTTCTCCTTCAGTCTCATTTAGTCAGGAGAAACAACCATCTCTGAAAAGCAATGATTTTTTTTTTTTTTATTCAGTCACTTTCTTGAATGTGTTTTCTGCTTCTTTTTTAAAGGATGGGTCAGTTACTTTTGCCAGATGAGTTCTTTGCATAAACAGACACCTTGATCTCACAGAGATGGAAATGACTGAAAGGCACTTGTAACACACTTAATACATTTTAGACAATCATTAGAATCTCTATTTCCTTTTAAATCATATTGTCAAAGGTGAACTTAAACATTTAGAAAGCTCAGAGTTACGGCAGATATGCCAGGAGCAGTAAGCTAATTTCTCTGGGAGAAAATTCAAAGACCTTTCTCTCTGTTTAAGCCATACAGTCCCATTTCATCGCATTACTTATTTACTTTAAGGTGGTAAGGGACAAGACTTAAATATTGCTTTAAAAATATTCAGCTATGCTCTCAGCTGCATAATTACCAGCTTTCACCACCCTGAGGAGAGTGATAATGGCCAACACATATGATTCATGAGCGAAGTGCCATCACACCCATAAGGGGGTTCATTTACAAGGCAGTTTTCAGTAGCAGTCAGAATTCGTCAGGCCTGCACATTATGATCAGCAAGGACATGATCTAGTTCCCACTGAAATCACTGTGGATATTTCCATTTGCTTTAGCAAGTTTGGAAACAGGGAATTCTCTTCTAAGCAATGCTAAGTCTAAACTAAACACTCAACTGACAGTGAGTGCTGTATTGCTGGAGCTCCTGACAAAGATAATTCTCAATAAAGTTTGGGTAATTTTGTGAATTTTGTGAACTGACTCCTTATCTAAGCTATAAGGAAAATCAGAAGAAATGTTTAAATATTTATAATCTCCAGCATCTTAATTACAAATACTTCATATGCAAGAACAGTATGCCAAATTAATGTTTTCTCTGTATAGGGAATCTCACTTTGAAAATAAGTGGTAATAAAGTTGCCACTGTTTTGTTTAGAATTTTACCTACAGAGGCCAAAAACCTCAGCAGGGTTGAGCTCCTTTCCCAGTGCAACAAGGATCTTTCATAAATTAAACTACTATTAATCCTACCAGCATTTTAGAGGAATCATATCATCTACAGTGGAGATGGAGTGACTCTAATGATCCTGTCCAATTATGGCTCCGCTCAGATGTAGATGAGATAGATGCACAAATTAGGCAGTCCTCTGTCTACTGGAGACTAGTATATAAAAATGTCACTTCAGGAATTGTCAGGTTCTCCTTGGCTTGCAATTTTGCATGTTTTCCTCTTCCATATTTCACAGAAGAGGAAATTCCTTCACATCCAGGAACACAGAAATGAGAGTAATTGTGTAATTACTTCAAAAACACAATTGAGCGGTTTGCTGTCCTTGTGTGTCTTCAACACCAAGTCAGAAAAGTTTAGCATACAAAAATAAAATCCTTTGTTTATAAGCCAAATTAGGATACAAAGCAGTAAAACAAGAGGATGGAACTGGAGAGGTAGCTGCAGGTCTTCTAAAAACTAACAGCATCCGTGTTACCCATATTATAACGCAAGGAAAGTCAGCCAAGAACCCAAAATAAAAAAAGTAAATGCCAAGAATTAAAAATAGAGAAACAGCTTACATATGGCAATCATCCCATCAGAAGTAGGAACTTATACTAGATGAATATAAGGCAGTAAAATGACAAGAAGCCCCAGTAAGATCTCCCATTAATTTTGTCATTTAAAGATTCATAGCTCTTGGTTTTGTATATGAGTTTTTTTTGCAGGACATCAGATTTAAATGTACATTGAAACCCAGAGGACATAAAATGGTATCTAGATCATCCCACTGCTGAACTAGTATTGTATTGCCAGTGCTATGTCAGTACCTAGGTAAATCAAAAGAAAGGAGGAAAAAGGATGTATTAAATGGAAAACTAACAACTACTTCTACCATGACACTGCTTTACCTCTTTTACATGGTGGTTTGTTTTAGGTCTCTCTAATAGGGGCTAATTTTAATTGGGTATTAAATCATTGTGGTTGGTTTTGCATATGCTTGCTATGTAAAAGTTAACAGTTTCACTATCTCATTTCATTCTTCACCAAATGAAGAAAACAATTCTAAGCAAAGGCGGACTGAAAGCAGCAGAAGGGTATTGCTATATCTAAGTACCCTAAAGAACTGAGTCCTAAAAAATAAGCAGTATTTGGTTTCCTTGAAGCAAATTATTGTTTTATTTTGCCAATAAATTCACTTAGGAATTCCATTCTATGGCAATATTCTTTCTTTATCTGCTAGTAGTTACCAAAAAAGCATTATTTGAATGCTCTGGAAATGTTAAAGTAATGTTATTTTCTTACCACCAAATATTGAATTAAATAATTTTTATAAGCATATGAGAGTCTGATAAGTTAGCATCTTATATTGCTGGGGAGTGAATACATCACTATTTTAGCCTAGGAAATCCAGAAGTCAATTAATGAATGAGTCAGAGAACAGTAATCTCTATCTGGATCTAATGGCTGAACACATAACTCATTTTCTCATGAGAGAAAAAAAAAAAAAAGAAATTTAAAGGATTTTTTAAATCTACAGTGTAAAAAACTTTGCTGATTTGATATTTGAAGGCAATCTCTTTTCCTTAATACCAGAAAGCAAGCCATATATGTTTCTTCATTTACAGAAGATTTTTGTGAATATGTGATAAAAATTAAGGCTGATGCTGTAGTAAGGTAACAAGTGTTTTAAGACTGATAAAGAGCAACATTTCATTTGAACAAAATAAACAGGGATAACTAATTCATTTTTTTTCATAATTTAGATATAGGCATGACAAGTTAGAAATAATTGCCCTTGAGTTATTATGATGATTTTCTCATCAAAATGTAACTCAATTCTTTTCAAATTTAGAATATGGCTATCCCTAATGTGAGAGGAGAACACTGCACTATAAAAAGAAAAATGTACCTGCTGTACTGGAAAAGTCTGAGAACCTCCTCCCTCTTAATTACTTCAAGTATAGCTTCTGCTTTTATGCTACCTTAAATTGAATGCTAATTCACCATCTGCTTTGCATCTCAATGAAGACGGGTTTTTTGATTGTAGATGGGCGTGTTGCAGGTTTTATTACAGAATTTCCAAATTTCTACAAGATCTTTACTGCAATTGTACTAGCTTTTTCCCTTCTGACATTCCTGCCAGATGTTCACTCTTTTATTCCAGTTTACATAAACACACAGAGCCTTGCTTCCTTTCACATAGTGATAAAGACATGCATAAGAGTGCTCACATAAATTTTCTGATCATAAGACATTTTTTAACCTGACTCTGAAGACCCCCATAATACCTACAGAGAAAAAGCAGAACGGCAGCAATAACACATATTTACCAAGTTCAGTGATGTGCCAAGCCTTAAAAACCAGATAAGCTGTTGCACAGATCAAACATCTGTGACTCTCTGTGCAGCTAATCACTACACTTAGATGCATTTTGTGGTCCTTTTTTTTTTCCAGTATTAAGCTGAAAGATCTCTTTGCAAATCCTTTAAAAGAACCATCACAACTTTTTCCAGATTCTGCAGTGTTTGTTTTTTTTTTATTCCCAGTCTTCCAGAAACCTTTTCTAAGTTAGTGAATATTTGTATTTGAAACAGTTTATTTGTTGAGCATTGCTGATGATGGACATCACCACTTTCACCTTTTTATTAGATTGACTATTCTATATAAACCCACCATATACCTTGCTTGTCAGTGTCAGCAATTGTTCAAGCTTACATTGCATCTTTAGAATAAAGGCTCTTTCATGGACTTGACTCTCCAGTTGCATTCATTTAATAGTCACTCTTGGGTATATCCTTTAAAACTCTTGTCTGCTGCAAGATGTATTTAGCATGGCAAGCAGATTGCACCCTGCTGTTCTGTGTAAAATATTATATCTCAGTGATGCTTTTCAGTGGAATCTCTGCAGTATGGCAACTAGCAGAGGACTGTAAGCAAAAGGGATAAAATCATTCCACATTTCAAAGCAGTTTGTTTGTTTGTTTTAAACAAGCTACTTTAATAATGCAGTACAGAAACATAATTCAAACTTGGAATGAAATTAAGAGACAATCAAATAGAAATGCTAATGAAAACCAGGTAAGCATTAGTGTGGCACATCAATAGATCTGGTTTAGAACTGAAAAGAGTATGTTCATACAAGCACTGGTCTCTTAGAATGCCTCATGAGATATGCACAGAGACTGCTCAGCACATCCAGAATTCACTATGCAACAAGGGGTTTAGACTGAGAAGCCTAGACAGAACGGTTACATTGTAATTAAAAACCGTGTTGCTGTTTGAAGGCTGCCTAAAATCTATCAGGAGGCAGATTCACAAGACTTCTGTTAACCATTTGAAGGGCCCTCTCAACAGGATTTCAAGGCTCAAAAAATTCCGCTAGCTGTTACTCAGTTTATAATAATGGCTAGAGACATTAATATGATCATAGCCCACTGCTGCACAATATAAAAGCAGGTCCTTTTGCCAAAAATCTCTTTAACTACAGAAGATAAACTGTTGGGAGAGAAACAGAGACAGACAAAGGAGAGAACTTTCTTGAGGTTACAAGGCAAAGTAATGCCAAAATCTCAAAACATTACTTGGGCCACCTGAATCCTTACCCACTGCTCTATCCACTCGACATGTATTAGTCCCACTCACACTATCACAGCTTTTTATCTTTTTTTTTTCTTTTCTTTCTTCTTTAAAGATTTCAGGCATCATATGAATATTATTTCATTTCTTTACCAGAAAAGGTGGTCAAACACTATAACAGACTTTCTAAAGGAGTGGTCAATGCCTCAAGGCTGTCAGCACTTCAGAGGGCTTTGGACAATGCCCTTAATACCATCTTTTAACCTGGTCAGCCTTGAGTTAGTCAAGCAGTTAAACCAGATGATTTTTATAGATCCCTTCCAACCAAAATAGTATAGTCTATTCTAGTCTATGTCACATAACACATTTTGCAAGAAAAGTGACATAACATTGAGGAAGGAAATCAAAGTCTTGCTTTAATTTACAAAATACATTCTACAATGTTCAAGTTCTCTACAACCTCCATTTTCTTTTTTTTTTTTTTTTTCCTCCTGTTCAGAACTTTTCTGTGCTCTACAGGAAGTTCTGTACCCTTGATCTAAATTAAATAAGTGTACTCAAGAGGAGAAAAATTATCTGCTATAAATGTGAACCAACCAATAAACAATGCAGCTATCTGTTTTACAAGAGCACAAAAAGCTAGTAATATGGGAGATCAACAAACATGCTGCTAAAAACAGGCAGAATGATAATCTATTTACTCATAGCCACTGACATTGTACTGATATAATCTCTTGCAGCTCTTTATTTCAAGAACAGAGATAAGATGAAACCTTCCCCAGCTCACCACCACTTTTGGATACATACACTCCTCTTGGTGGATGTTGTATGAAGCAATGATAGGGAGACTAAGAGCACAAGCAGAAAAACAAAACAGACAAAAAAAACCCCAACAAATCCTAAACCACAAGACTCTCACTTCCCACAAAAATAGGTCCTAACTGGTTGTAACAAAATCTTTTTACTGCCCAAGTGGCACTGATTTATGGTGCAAATCATATTTACAGAACTCGAAGGATAAAACCATTTGTAAAGAAATCATTACTGTTAGAAAGTTTCCTAAGTAGCTGACTGAATGGCTTTGAAATGCCATTATTATCCACCTCGGTTTCCAATTGTGAATCTCCATCTTCCAGGCTCCTGCAACATCAGCACCTCTACCTCCAAGTCACTGGTGCAGCTGAGGCACTTTCTTTTGGTTGGGCAAAAGTCAGTATTTTTTCCCTTTTGCTTACACACACCAGTGTACGTGCATGCAGGCACAAAGGCCCAATGCCAGATTTACACAGGCTACCTCAACCAGGCTACAGAGAGTTTCCCAGTTGATGATGCTTATTCCAAGTAAAGAGATATTCTTTCCCTTGCTAAACTGAAGATTTTTTTTCTAATTATTAAATGGCATGGAAGGAGAAAATAAAATTACCAGAAGAACTCTTAGCTTGCATGTCCTGATAATAGGGAACATGTAGACAGAAGCAAAATAGCTTGTTATTATGGCAACATGAATACCTTGGACTCAAAGAGAACCCTGACTTCCTCTTTATAAAAGAACTGAAGTTACTGCTGAAGCCAAACACCCTGTGTCATACAACCTTGTTAGGTGATTCAGTTCCTTTACACGTGGACATTTTAAGCATGGTACTGTGCTGACACTGCTGGAACATGAGCCTTTTACTTAGCAACATATTCTTGTGAACTCATCCTCCATCCGTCCTTGTACTTTTCTCTGGGGTCTTTTTGTTTCATCCCATCTTTCACCACAATCTTACCAAAAGTTTGAGTTTTCTGCTTTGACTCTGCAAGAAGGATGACAAATACAGTTCAGCATGACGGATACTGTGCTATATGGATCTTTAATTTGTCCTTGTGTGGCATGAAATGAAGGTACAGTTAAAATCATTGCACATGTCTTATGCATAAATAATTATTTTTTCCTTACAAGATAAAATCCTTCAGAATATGTCCTGCTACAGAAGCATGTAACTGTGTCATCTGTGTAATATTTTCTCTGTACCTGCTTCATGTTCTCCCTATGTGATTCTAGGAAACATGTCTTGCCAGCTCTGCCTAATCCCCTCTCTTCTTCTTCAGGCAAGTAATCAACTGTTCCAAGACCAAATGAGAGTAGGGCATGAATGGGTTCTATTAGTGTAAATTATCTTGAGCCTGACAAGACAAGAGCTACTGTCTTTTATAAACATATAAGATAGCAATTTTCATAATACCAAAGACTATTAAAAAGCTATATAGATAAATTACACAAATGTCCCAATTCCCAGTATTAAAAAAATATACATCCACTTTCACCTCCAAGTGCATCCAGTAAGATCTTGAAAACAAGAGAATTACTTTTTGTTTTACAAGTAAATAGCAAATAGAGGTCAGAAAACATCTTTCAAATTCATTAGAAGCAGAAACTGTTCAGTTAAAGGAAGCAATTTTTATTTAATCTCTAAAAAAAAAAAAAGGTATTTCAATTATATTAAAGTACTATCACTTTACATTTTGGAACAAACGCAGAGAAAACATAAAGTCATAAAAAATTTAAAAAAAAAATTAAAAAGGTTTTGAAAAGGTACCTATTGGGAAACAATTCACACAGCTAGGACAGGGAAATCTGCTTTGTTGTTACCAAACTGTATCAATTTCTGTGATTCATAAGAGTGACTGTACCTAAAGTAAAAACATTTTGAACATTCTGTTCAATGCTGATTACTCTAATCCACTCATTAGAAACCCCCTAAAAATATCCTGTCTTCCTAGGAGTAAAATAATCAGGCTAACTAACAGGCAAAGAGCTCCATCCAAGAGCTTTACATTTACTGGATAAGAAGATGAAGTATATTAACTAGGTAAATGAAACCCAAGTAAACAATATTCATTGTTTTTCCTAGCATCCATCATTTACCATTTCAAGCTAACAGAAATCTATAAGGTATCTTTCAATGCACTGATGGGGACACCCACATGTGTTTTGCACAGTTAAAAGTAACCCACCAAGTTACTTTTCAAAATAAGTACTACAGACTCTTTAATATTTCTTTATTTTTTAATACATATGTGGTACATTTAACATTTGCTTTGTGTACAGTCAGCATGAGAACCATTCTCAGCACATGCTCTCCAGGAAACAGTTCAGAAAACTCACTTCACTAATAACATCCAAACCTACAGAAGGAAAACTGTTTGGAATAGCTATAACAATCAGACACAGCAGCAGGGAGGAATGTATATAGACTTCTTCAAGAAACCCACAAAGGAGCAGAGCAATCTAGTGAGCATCAGTGTTTGTGAACTTGGAACACCAATCATGTAATCAACACATGGATAGCAGATGGCTTTTCCAAAGATCAATTTATCAAACATTAAAGAAAGTTGTGGGCACAAGGAGTCTAATGCATTCCTTTCCTACATATGCAATCTGACTACAAGCCAAACACTTTATTAATATGACAAGATTCCTTACCTGAGGCTAAGAGATCCTTTCTTACTCAAGGCAGAGAGACCCCTTACTCCTCAGCAAGTGACTGATAACATGCTGAATTAATACCAATGAAATCCATGTAGTTAATTCCATTACAAATAAACCATTGTCTAAATCTGAGACTAAGACTGGACCTAGCCACACCTAAGCTCCATCAGGAGTTTAGAAAGCAAGGGGGTCCACTCTGGACCTCACAACTCAACAGGAGGGTCCCCCTTAGACTTTTGCATCTCCAATCTTTATGTAAATCATTCTAGCTCGATTCTAACTCTCTTTTCATCCATGTGCTAAGTAATAGAGTAAGCTTTACCATTAAATTTCATTAAGACACTTTTACAAATTCATATTAAAACTACTTTTGCTAATAGCTTTGATAGTGATTCTTTAAGCAATCTGAATCATTCATCTGCAACAAAGCATCATAGTTGGAAGGATACTAAATCAAGATTAATGACACCACCCTTATACCTTAGAATCATAGAATCATAGAATAGTTAGTGTTGGAAAGGACCTTAAGATCATCCAGTTCCAACCCGCCTGCCATGGGCAGGGATACCTCACACTAAATTACGTCACTCAAGGCTTTGTCCAACATGGCCCTGAACACGGCCAGGGATGAAGCATTCACAACCTCCCTGGGCAACATACTCCAGTGCCTCACTGCCCTTACTGTAAAGAAATTCCTCCTTATATCCAATCTAAACTTCCCCTCTTTAACTCATTACCCCTTGTCCTATCACTACAGTCCCTAATGAAAAGTCCCTCCTCAGCATTCTTATAGGCCCCTTTCAGATACTGGAAGGCTGCTATGAGGTTTCCACGCAGCCTTCTCTTCTCCTGGCTGAACAGCCCCAACTTTCTCAGCCTGTCTTCATATGGAAGTTAATGTATACCTCCATGAACATCATCAGTTCCAAAATTATGCCTAGATCTCTGCCTTTGTCAGGGGTACAGTGAGTTCCTGACTCATGATTCCTCAAGGTAATGACTGCAGATAAAGGAGGTCATTACCCTATTATAAACTACCTGATTGGGTAAGACAGTAGCTGTTCCCAGTCAAACAGCCCACCAGCAGAGTCAGAAAGCCAGATCTCTGAAGACCAGAGCTTTATCTAGTTGCAATATAAGTTATGCTTAGATAATTTTTTTTTTCTATACCATAAAAATCTACACCTAAAGAACACTTAAATATTTCAGGCAATTAAACATGAACCTTATTTTTAATAGCAGTCAGTAGACAGGCAGATGTGATGCTCAAACATAATTTTATGTCTGGAATACAATAAACAAGTCAGACTCAATCTGCCATCATAAGTAACTTTATTGCTGCCTAAAGGCTTTTGGGATCTTAATACTGAGCAGATGTTGAGGACTTCCCTAGTAATTATGTGAAGAACTAATTCTTTACTCCTCCACAGAAATGCTTTATGTGGTCTGCTTTATTGCATTTGTGGTTACTTGACCTATATATCCACGCTTTTCACAGTTTTGCTACATTCACAACCTTTTAAAGTAAACATAACACAGACAATATCCAATCTGTATTTTACTTCTAGTGATAAACACCACTATTCATGTGCCTCAAGTTAAGCAGCAGTGGGAGAACAGAAGAATCAACTTTCTAGCAAATCAATAAAGGGCCTACAGAAACAATAAGTTTGCTCACACTGAACTTCACAAAACCAGCTTATAAGATATGCCTAAACCACTCCCCATTAGTTTTGTTCACATTGCAAATTTCTTTTACACAAGCATGTTTTCAGTGTTCATTTGGAAAGCACATCTTGTTTCTGGAAACTCCAATAATTTGCTCTTTGTTTATCAGTAACCTGGCTGAAGGTCTATTCCATAAGGATCTCCTAAATGGACAAACATAACCCTACTTCAGTATTTGATCTCAAGTCTTTCTTGACCCTGAAAGACCTTTGCTGCTAACCCTCCTACCAATGTTGTAATCATCCCTTTTTGTGAAACAGCGTGTCTGCACATTCGCTATTTTGCTGTCTCTGTAACCAACAACAAAATGTGCCATTTCGCCAAATTTAGTATTATTTGGTTTTAGTGTAACACAAATATTTGATAAAGATGTTTACCAACATCAAGACCTCTAACAATCAAACTGGCAAGCATGCAAGAGCTAGTTGAGAACTAAAGCCAGCATCACTTAGGCAGCAGTTGCTGCTTCCTGCTACAGGGCAACAAAGTACTGTGTTCCAATTGGAATACTACATTTGGCTGATGTGAAGCTCTACATTATCATACTTACCACATCAGTATCAGCTCACATCTATACTTCGGCTGCCAGTGGTGAGTGATATGGATCTGCTGTGTATTCTCTATTAACTGTTTCATCTCTACCTTATGGTCAAAAGCTTACCTGTATTCTGGAGTATACAGATATCTTTAAGTTTCCTCTGAAATACTTTGCTGCTTTAACTTGCCATAGAATGGTTGAACCTTATCAACCTTATCCACTTTCTTGTCCTGTCATTCAGCACCTAAATCCATCATGTCATTTCTAGATGATTCTCAGTTCCGCACTGAATAAAAGGCAATGCTACCACCCTTCCCTGATTTAAAAAAAAAACCAAAGTTTGATTGTTTTTTTAAACAACCAAAGTATCAGATGTGGCCAGACACATGATTCAGATATGAAGAACTGCTCTGTATATGAATTTTATGGGGTCAAAGCACACTGGATTTATGGTAAATGCTTTAGCTTGGCAAAATCTGCAAATGATGGTAATAGTACAAAATCAGTTACTCTGATCATGTCTGGGATCTAAAGCAGCCACTTTAGTAATCTTTTATACTGTCGTTATAAGGGAAATGACTTCTTACTCTCTGTGCTCCTTGAAAACATAAAAATCCATTAAGGCAATTTTATTAGTCATGTAGGGCAGAAAATCCAAAATCGTAATATAACCTTGACTCTGCTATGAAGCCAAACCCACTCCAGTCCCAACGTATTTCTTATGACAGGTGAGGAAACAAAACTAAGATCAGCAGTTGGGAAAAAGATCACACACTTTTTAATATTTTATGCTAATTTAATGATATTGATTAAAACAAGTCCCCCTTTTTTTAACTGCCACTGATATTACATATGCATAGAATATTTTAGGAAGGATTATATTATAAAGTCAGTTAATTACCTGCATGCTGCAAGTAATTTCAAGAATGAAGTATTCATTCAGTTAAATTAATTTGCAGATTAAAAAAAAGACAACAAAAAAAAAAAACCCAACCCAACCCAAAAAAACAACAGGAAGCAAAGAACCTCCAAAAATCTACAGACACAAAAGTAGGCGCTTTTTTCTATGTTAACCATTTTAAATAGTTAAATCTTTGTTTTTTTCCTCCTTTGACCATAAAGTAAATACTGGAAACTGTATTGTCATGTTGAATTTAAATCCCCATGAAAGGAGAACTCAGACTCAATTTATTACTTAGTGCTTTTACTTTATTGTGCAGGTGGACTCAATAAATTAGAATGCCCATTAAATTGAATGGAACTTGTGGCATCATCTAGATTCAGGCTTTCAGCCAAATTCTACCCTTCTGTAAAAGTTCCGGTGAAGCTTTAGCTTCAGGGGGTGTATGTATGGTTCAAACGAGGCACAGATATGTTCAACATACTTTTGATGCTTCTTCTTTTTCCCTCTGGTATCTAGGTGTAGTTTCATGGAGTTTCACAGAGTATTTAGCATACTGGCTCTTTTTAGCTTTGTTTTTTGACTGAAGAAATTACTTTTTTTCTGTTTATCATATTACATGAGCTTTCAACAGGGACTGGAAAAAGAGAACCTGGATAACTATTTCTTTATGAACACCAGCAAAACCCACTGTGGTGGTGTATAGCTCTTTCTGAGGCCTCATATGAATGATTTTCATTCTATGCCCGGAAGCTAAAACCTCTGAGGTACACAGAGCTCTGGCAGGACAAGGGGAGACATGAAGATGTATGAAAGAAAAGAACAGCTACATCCAGGTCTCAATTTCTTGCAGCTTTATGATTTCAAGGGGTTTTCTTCTGCAGACTTTGCAAGTGATAGCACTCTCCTTTCCTGGGGCTACCTAGGCTTAGGCTATCTACAGGCACATGGACTCATAGCACAAAGAATAGACAGGCTTTCACTACAGTCCACCTCATGATAGGTTCTTCTTGCGCTGCTTTTAAAAAGGATAACACACAGATAATTTAACAGTTTCAGACCACTATCCAAAAACTCTCACTGTATATACAAAGAATCGTGAACGTTGTTGTAGCTCAGTTTCTCAAATTCTGGATGTACAAGTTGCTTAGTTAAATCACTTAAAGAAAATAGATGTAGCAACAAACCATCTCTTTAAAAGATTCCAGATCATTACTCTCTGTTTCTGCCCTCAGTTACTGCTATTGCTTTCTGCAATATCATGTATGCTTATTCCTTGACATCTTCCTCCACTTTCATACCGTCCTTCTAGTAACTGTATGAGAGTATCTGTGGAACCAGTGATTTACGCTGCTAGTGTTGATATCACTTTCAAATTTACTCTCTTACAGC
Organism: Neopsephotus bourkii; assembly: GCF_033783945.1. Lineage (NCBI taxonomy): Eukaryota > Metazoa > Chordata > Aves > Psittaciformes > Psittacidae > Neopsephotus > Neopsephotus bourkii. The sequence goes on along the minus strand of NW_026901363.1, from coordinate 1,854,373 downwards.
ATAAAAAATTACTGATGTTTCAGAGATGCAGCTACTCAGCCCAACAGCTTTTCTCTTCATGCTGTGCTCTTCTGTGTACCTGTGTCTCTATGCAGGGCAAGGCATTGGTGAACATTTTAAAGCATTCGTCTGCTTGGTTCTAGCTATTCAGTCCCACTTTTCTCTAAAACCAAAAATAGAGAAAGCTCTCATGCAAGTTACCAAGATAGCTGTATAATCTTAGGAAGTCAGAGATGTACCTGAAGCCAAGTTAAATTTATCTCCCAGAAAGGGCATATTCCTGAGTCCTTCCACTACTTTGACAGGAAAGCCAAGTTTTTTAAAATCTTATTACTTCCCTGTATCTTCAGGTTCAATTATCTGATTGCTAAATTGATTTTGTAACAGAACCAAAGTACTACATGCTTCTTTTGCCTCTGAATATCTTTTTTCCTTTATTTTTTGGACAGTCAATCCATATAGAAGAGCTCTGTGATCACAAATGAATGTTTTTCTTCTACTGCTACAAGTACTAGGGTTAATGGTTTTCAATTATTAACCTTGTGACTGTATCAGCTTTAGAAGAACCAGCTGGAAAAACTTTGCTCCAAAAAGCAACAGATTAATCATGTATGAGATCTAACTCAAACACTGTTACTGTGGGTCTGCATGTTTGTTTCACTGCCTACTCACATAATCAAAGACAAGACTTCAGAAAAAAACCCACCAACAAACCAATGCAAAAGGAAACATTTTTTAATAAAAATCTTCAAAATCTCCATGTTTTCAGTTAGTGAGTAGTTTTTTCAAAATCCACACTCAATTTTACATTAATCTTTCCAAAGACATAGTTGCATTCTGGATCCATATCCTAAACCAACACACTAAGGTACTGTAATAAACACTAATATTTTGTTTTGCACATAGTAAAAACTAAAAACTAAAAAAAAACAAAACCAAACAAACAAACAAAAAAAACAACAAGACATGGAAAAATGCAGTTACTATAACTCTAATACATGGTACCATGCATTGAATCTTTTAATGTGATTTTCAAATTAATGGCTCAGTTACAGGCTATGACAGGCACTGTGGTTTTGTTTTGTCTGTTGGGTTTTGTTTGTTGTTTGGTTGTTGTTTTAATTAGGCTTCCACTGTGGTTTGATGTTTTGGAATTTCACAAGTTTTAAAAAGCAGTCTTTCATGATTAAGTGTGCACTAGTGCAAAATAATGCACTATTATTTTGACAGCAAAAAGTTGACCTTTATCATCAGTAATATAACTGTCTTAGAGTATAAAATAACATTGTTTTTTAAATGCTTTGCATTTTTTAAAATGTTATCACCAAGGCACAATTTTCAGTTCATATTTTCTTTTTATAAAATTATGCCTACAAATTTTTTTGTGTGACGTTAAATGCCATTTCCATTACAATAATATTCTGTTGATTTTGACTTTCATATGCATAAATGCATTGCAATAATAAAAGGCAGCTGTCAGTGCTTCCACATTTTCATTTCAATTTTTTAATGAATAGCTCAATAAACATGTAAATGACTGCCATATTATTTACATTTACAGTAAACATACCAATCCTAGTTGAAGTCTAGACCTATACTCAAAATTTATTCATCTGTATAGGAGAACTCTTCATATAGGCTGATTACAGTTATGGCTGTACCCATTTAAAGTAAAGAATCATACCCCCAAGCAGTTTTACATAAAGCCACTTGCATTGGTGGTTCAGGATGTTTTGCATTCTGCATGGATAATTTATAATGAACTTCAGTCTTTGTGAGAAATAGATTATTTTAGTATAGATGAAAATAGCTCAGTAGTAATGTCATTCCTTCTTTGATGAAATATTACAGTGAGATACCTCCTTTGCAAAAATACCTGCAACAGGTATTCATCTGTAAACAGAAATACCTGTAACTCACATGGAATTACATTCACCATATCAAAAAAGTCATGACAGAGGAAGATTTATGACGATGTAAACTCTTGGCTATAGATAAAGAATGTCTACCTGTGCTGGAAAAAAGCCGTTACTTGTCCATGAAAAGCAAAGTTTCCCAAGTCTAGGAGAATTTTGTAGTTATGCGGCCATTCATATCTCCTGGATTCTTTTTGTTCACGTATATGGCATACAAGTTACAACATTCATAGTTCTCTAAGAACACAACATTTTATTCTCAACCACACAAACAATAGCTATCCTTTCTTAGCTGGCTCTGCTACTGAAATAGTATTTCCCCAAAACATCACAATCCAATATATTAAATGCAGCTAAACTTACAGTGTGTCAACTGAAAACCCTGGCAAACAGAATGCTGTTTACCTTTCATGAACATCACCACACTACCAAGAAGAGAAGATTCATACTTGTGCACCACGTAACATCACATAAGAAATATCAACTCTATGGCAGTTGCCAAATTGGCTCTAAGTTTTTCTGTTGGTTTTGTTTGTGTTCCACTATTCATATTTATTAGCAGTAACATTTCTTTCACTGTAAGTCACATCAGCTTATATTAAGGTTTTCTCCAAGAACATAGGCTATACACTTTGTTATATTGACATTTATTGTCAGTTTTATTTGCAGTTTTATGCATGTCATTTCAAATGCTTGGTATATTTCTGTATTTTCTAACACAGCATGTTTATGTGATGGGGCGCTTGCCAAAACAATTCCTATTCTAAAAATGGGAATTTGTTCTATTTGATTTATGCCAGTCACATGTGACTGATGGAGGCTCTAACAACAGGTAATATTTCATATAATATGGTGCATGTCTTATAAGCACAGCACGTTGCCTACACATTACAAAAGTGCCAAATAAAATTTGCTAGACTTGTCAGTGAAGAATGAAATTTGTCAGTGATGGCAGGTCAAATATTCTATTTGGGTAGTAAGCACAACTTATCTGGGAGCTATTTAGCCACATTTACTTGTGATATCAAGCAGAAATCAAGAAACTTTGAAGTTTTGAAGTTTCCTGTTAGCTTCACAGCAAATACAGGAAAAAAAGAGCGAACTAGATGGCCTAATCAGCAAAGCCTTATGGGGTGTAAATAGCTAAACATCTTCCAGCAGTCAGGCTGCAGTGTTCCCATTTTCACCAATCAGTAACTGTTCTCCCTGCTCAGCAGAAATTAAGAATTGGCAACAACTAGTAGTGTTTTTATAAATGCTTCACACTTCTCCATTAGGCAGTTAATGGACTGAGTGAGAGCTGGAAGTCTTGAGAATATGAACTTAAACCTTGATACAACCGTCAGGAAAGGTTGTCCAACATTATACAGCTATGCTATACTTGAACAAGAGAGGAGGTTTGCCCACAGTAGACTGATTTTCTTCCAGCAATTTCATGAGTGCTGATGTTTGTTTCCTAAGATTTAAAAATTGTAACTATTCAAACAAATTTGTACTTAAAATAGAGAAAGCATTAAACTTGAAAAATGCAGAAAAAGAATAAAGGCGTGGTAGCATTCACTGATGATACTGAAGTATTCAGAGTACTAAAAATGAGGGCTGGCTGAAAAAAATAAGCAGAAGGACCATAAAGTACTCAGCAAGGTGACAACACTGCAGGTGAACAGAAATGATGATAAATATTAATGTACTCAAGGTCAAGAGAGTCCTAACTGCATATAGGCAGTGATAAATTTGATAGAGAAAATACCCAGTAGTGCACAAAACCCCAGTGACTCCAATACTCAGGAAAGGGAAAGAAAAACAAAACAGAATTCTTATGATGGTTTTGTATGGACCTGCAGTACTCCTACAATTAAAGCTATAGAAAGGGAGAATAGACTAGGACTTTCTAGCATGAAAAAGAAATAACTGCAGAAGCATATGATAGATATCTTCATAAGTAACAATGTGAAACAGCTAAATGGAAACCTCAGATGTCAGGTTCAAAATAAAGAAATGGTGGAACTGAATCACACCCTGTAGCAGTTCAATGCTGGAATTAATTATCTCAAGAGTGGTGCACATATCAACAGTTTACCTAGGTTCAAAAAGCGATTAGCCAAAATCGCAGAACTTCCCCTTGGGTTTATTAAACTCAAACATGACACATCTGGTTGAGAAAATTCATTTAACAAGGTTTCCATCAGACTCCCATTAGCCTGAGGGAAACCAGAGAAAATAATGGATGAAAGTAAAAAGTAAAAAGTGGAAAGAGGAAAGAAAATTTTTAAAAAAGCTACGCAAAATAATATAAGAACTGTGATCTTAATGGAAATACAGTTCTAAGAAGTCAAGGAAAAAGTAGGACACTAACACTAGAAGACATTTTGATGCAACTGATGTCTAAGAAACATAGGAAAATATATTAAGGACATTATAACAGAGGGGCCTATTAAAATTCTGTATCTGTTTTCAAGATGATCAACTCCATCATGAAAGTTGATTTTTTTTTCCTTAAGAAAGCTTTAGTAGTATTTAGTTAGTGAGATAAGATATTCACTAACTTAATTTGCTGTGCTTTGAAAATTGTAAGCGCAGCGACAATGTAATAGATTATACTCTTTAATTCACTAAAATGAGTAAACAATAGTTACAGGTGAATGTCAGGAATTTAAGAGAGTGGTTTAAAGAGCAGGTCATTATATCAGTTCCTACTTATTTAAGTCATTAGGCTTCTTAGGAATAGCTAGCATTTGTGTTCTTCAACCCATGAAGTTTATCAGAACACTCATATGAGCATTCTGCAACAGTCAATGAAAACCAAGTATCACCTATTTAAAGCCTTATCTTATTAAAGGCAATAGGCAATCTCACCAGAATCCAAGGCATGAAGAGTTACTACCTAAATAACCTTGGCTTGGTATTTTCTCATTTTTAAGCATACCGCGATTGTTCTCTTCAGTGGATAACACAAATGTCTGACTTTCATCAAATTCTGTAGTGTAAAGTGCTAAACTCCCATCTGCCAGCTACAATTCCCCTCATCTTTAAAATATGAAGGAGAAAAGAAAAAAGAATAATAATCTTTCTCCTTTATAGTAAGTCAGTGACTGACAACGCATGTGTGTTATGGTGAACATAACTGCCTTGTCAGTTTTTACCAACTGTATTATGTACTCTTCTAGAGCCACATATGACAGGAATATTACAGTAGACTACAAACCTGCAATTATTTGAACATTTAAGTTCCCCTGTGACAACCCGGCTTACTTGTAGTATAAAGACACACTAGAGAAAATAGGTTGTTCTCCCATCTTCATCTTTGATTTACTTCATTAAGAAAAGCTATTCTGTGTCTGAAAGCCTCTGTTAGGAGGAAAACAAATCTTTTTGTAGCTTGTTAAAAAAAAAACAACCCAAAAACCAACCCACTTCACTGCTGATACATAGCATTGAAATAAGGTAATACCTAGACATCTTTCTTTACAGAAAGTAGCATCCCTGACCTAAGCAGAAACAGATATGTTGCATATTATGTGCTCCCTTACGTTATTCATCATGGACTCAAAACAGCAGCAGCTTTGTATCTAAACTAAGAGGTTTTCACTTTATCTGGCAAAAAAACCCACACCAAAACCCTCTTGTATTTAAGTTAAAACAGAATTTTTTTCTTTTTTATTTTGTGTTGGTTTTTGTTTGTTTGTTTGTTTGTGGGTTTTTCTGGCTGGCTCATTCACTGTCCAAAAAATCAAATCTCTGGAGCAGGTGGCAGCACAGGGTGCTTCATTGCTTCCTTGATATGTATAGAAATAGCTACTTCATGGGCAGCCTGGATATTCCTGATGACTTACTGCATTATGTCTCTGTGATCCAGATGGTATGCTTTACCTATGTCTAATTTTTTACTTTAGGGTGGTCTGCTTTTCTGGTGATGGCTTCAGGTTAACTTCACCATGGTATGCAGACATATCCACTACTGGGCTTTCTTCAATTGCCAATTTGTGATCAGAAAACACTGAGATTACAAATCTTTCTTAACAATGACTTCTACCTTTAATAAGCTAACACATTGCTTATGATGGTTCAGTAGTTATTCACTTTTAATAGCTCATTTAGCTAAGTTTATAATTTCTCCTTTTCTCCTCTACAGATTGATTCTTTGTTACATATTCATAGGTCCCATAGAACAATTTACAGTTCCTAAATTTTGTGGGGAGTGGTTGACATTCCTTAATCTTTTACATCTTCTCAGAGACAGGACACTGAATTAGGCTGATCTTTGATATGATCCAACATAGATACTCTCATAGTCAGTTTTCAGTTTTGTATAACATTCCTACGCTGATAACTTTTAGTCTTTAACAAGCAAACAAATAATATGATCCCATCCCCACATTATTAATGAAATTACTTTGCAAGGATAATAATATCTCAACAACACCACTTAGGAGACAGAATTGGGGGAAGGAGAAATACAGGTTTTATTGTCCTTATAACCACACTGTAGTTGAAATATTCTAGAGTATCTCTCCAATTGCTTTTACTGTTAACATGTTCTCCCTTTGTTACTCCTTTGTCTTTAACCTCTCTTAAAATCCTCTTTTGGTTCTCCTAGTATTCTGTGAATAGTGTTTCGATACCAGCTATGGGCAGTGAAGCTACCAGGTAATCCATTTAAGGCACAATTTGGTTTCACATCTGTGGGGACAGTAAGGCTGTTAAAGTACAGTGACTGATGCTGTTTTGCTGTGTAAAATATAATAGTGGGTGAAGATTAACTAGTGGCATGACATGAGTGCTGATGAACACTCGTTAGTAAAATCAGCAAACACTTTAGAAATATTATATAGTCCAAACAAAGCACTGCAGACTATCTAAAGGATACCAAGAGGCTATCAGACTGTCACTCAATTGTCCTGCATGCAGTATTTCACACTTACTAGTAAAGGACTATACTCTAAATCACCAGCTCTTTATTGGAGTTCAATATTCCAGTCCTACCACTTTGTATATATACATGTGTGGGTATTGCAGGCAGAAAATCAGTGAAAACTCTGGTGGTTTCTCTAACAGATAGGCTAAGGCAGTGAAATTATCCAAATGGTACAGAAGATCTTTTAAAAAATAGTTACATATTCTGGAGCTCTGCAACAGGTTCAAATACATATACTTATTGAAATTAAACTAATTCACCACATTGGTCTAAATGACAGTGATAAATTAAAAAAAACCCCAACTTTGTATCTTCCTAGAAAAAAGTGACTAAGCAAAATAGAAACTATTCTTAAAGATAAAGCATTGATAAATATAATCTGTGGGAGACTGATGTACCTGACTTATACCTAGTCGAGATCTTCATAGGTATTAAAGATGAAATTTTTGTGGCTTGCATGTATATAAACTGTAATTATAGGCAAAAGGCTGTCATCATGATTTTTAGAGCAAATATTAACATTTAAGTACTTTTTAAGTACTTTTATTAACATTTAAGTACTTTAGAGCAAATATTAACATTTAAGTACTTATTAACTTTAAGTACTTTAAGTGAAAAAATGTTAATTTCCAACAAGCTACAATCATTACAACTCATTCCGTAGTTAAATGAAGTTCAATTTCAAATACGTTAGCCAGCGACCTGTTAAGAGCAGAAAAGGTACCACCCAGCTTGAGCAACATGAGGATCTTAATTGTTAAACCCACTAAATACATGCTGACAACTACTTTAAGAACCATTTTAACAATATATCCCTGGGGCAGGGTGCTAATCACCTATTCTAAAAGATCAGGCAGGTCATGGACTAGCCTATCCATCTGGTATCAGACAATAAATACTATTTATCCTTCATACTCAGATGATATTCTTGACACTTCAGAAACCTGCCTTAGAGCAATCTTCTCACCCTCCTCCTCAGACAGCAGACACAGCGACATGAAAAATTTTAATCTAAAGATGTACAAGTTCCATCAATGCCTAATGCACCTTTTTTTTTGTGGTGAATTTTATTCTTCTTAGTGGGTAACAAATGTTTTATTTTTTCTGCATAGAATCATAGAATAGTTACAGATGGAAAGGACCTGAAGATCATCAAGTTCCAACCCCCATGCCATGGGCAGGGACACCTCGCTCTAAACCATATTACCCAAGGCCTCGTCCAACCTGGCCTTGAACACTGCCAGGAATGCAGCATTCGCAACCTCCCTGGACAACCTATTCCAGTGCCTCACCACCCTAACAGGAAAGAATTTCCTCCTTATATCCAATCTAAACTTCCCCTGTTTAAGTTTTAACCCATTACCCCTTGTCCTACCACTACAGTCCCTAATGAAGAGTCCATCCCCAGCATCCCTATATGCCCCCTTCAGATACTAGAAGGCTGCTAGGAGGTCTCCACGCAGCCTTCTCTTCTCCAGGCTGAACAGCCCCAACTTTCTCAGCCGATCTTCATATGGGAGGTGCTCCAGTCCCCTGATCATCCTCGTGGCCTCCTCTGGACTTGTTCCAACAGACCCATGTCCTTTTTATGTTGAGGACACCAGAACTGTACACAGTACTCCAAGTGAGGTCTCATGAGAGCAGAATAGAGGGGCAGGATCACCTCCTTTGACCTGCTGGTCATACACGCATACAAAATACATGGAGAAGTACCTTGTTCAGCTTGGATATTTGCATCCATAGTAGTGTTAGTCCACAGAATATTCAACTGATTAGTATGACAGAAATGATGTATGTTAATGCAGTAAGGACACAGACAGCCATAATCACCAGCTGACAATAGACTTTCATCAAATTCTGTAGTGTAAATAATGTCTACTGAATTTGCCCATTTTTAATTAAAAGGAAGGCAATTATTCATTATAGATTTTTGGAATGACATATTTAATGAAACATTAATTTCTTCTGTCTAATTGAAACAATACTATCAACATATAAGAAAGCCATGCTACCAAATCTAAGAGAAAAACTGAGCTTTGCATTTAAGAAGAGTGAAGAACATAAATCCTTCTTTTTTTTTGTACTGTGAATCAAATGTCATTAGAATTATTAAACTGTTTACATTTGGAAACTGAATAGACAATTAATACATATCCATATAGCTTGTAGTATGGATGCATCACTGTATCAATGAGACAACAAATAGCAAAAAGGTTTTAAGAATCTTATTCACATGCATCTGTTATCCACTTTGGCATTTTTAACTCTTCATACATATGTACTGTTGGGAACTTTTTCATCAGCAAAAATAGAATGTGTACACCTGCGAAACATCTGTGCTTATGAATCGTAGAATCACTGAAGTTGGAAAAGATTCTTAAGAGTGAGTCCAACTGTAAACCTAACACTGCCAAATCCACCACTAAACCACGTCCCTAAGCACCACATCTACGTGTCTTTTAAGTATCTCTAGGGATGGTGGTGCAACCACTTCCCTCAGCAGCCTGTTCCAATGCTTGGCAAACCCGTTGGTGAAGCAGTTTTTTCTAATATCTAAACCTTTGCTCATGCAACTCGATGGTATTTCCTCTCGTTATATCACTTTTTACTTGGGAGAAGAGACTGACACCCACCTTGCTACAAACTTCTTTAAAGTATGAAAATCTTCTATTAGTCCTCTATCAAATGTCTTCTATGAGATCTTCACAGCGTAGCACACACAAAAAATCCTGGCTTCTTAACATCTTGACTTTCATAAATTAGAGGTTTAATTACATACCTAATTTCAATCAAGGTATATGATAACATTGCAAGTATTCAACAACTAAATAGCAATCTCTGAGTTTCTCTCCCAGATGAAGCCTCAGTGCTAAGCTGCTCCAGTCATATCTACTTCCCATCCAAAGCACATATAGTATTTCCCAATCACCTACTAGAATTTTGGTACAGATTACCTAGGATCTGTGAAAAGATGAGCCTTGTTACTACAGTCTCTGCATTAATTCTGTAAGGAAAGGGGAACTTGGCACCACATTTCTCACCAAGAAGTTTTACTTCCTTTGTGATTTTACATTTGACTGGAAAACTTGAGTCAACCACTCATGTGTCCAACTCTCCCATCCTTTTTTTTTTTTGTAGTTTTTGCAAATAGAAGATTAGCCAGAAGAAGAACATGTGTGATTTAAGAAAATGATGCAGGCAGCTCATGCAATATAAAAGATTTTGCAACATCTGTCTTTCAGCCTTAAGAGTAATGTACTGATTTTAGAATTTCCTATAACATTGGTGGGTTATTTAAAATTAAATATTAAGTGTATGTTGCATATAAGAAGCAAACCTAAGTTATTGTCCTTTTTTTCTGAAACTTTGTATTGCTAGTAATATTGACAGTAAAGCAAGAATTAAATGAGGTAGTTTAACAAGCCATCTTTTCTTTCTCAAACCAAAAATACCTTATTAACTATTTATTATATTGCAGACCAATATTCAACTGCTAATATAAAGAAGAAAATAATTAGAAATATCTTAGAACCTAGTAGTTTTAGAGTGATTTGGGGTTTCCTGTAATCTCTTTGGGCACTGTGCTTTGGCTTTTAAGGAGTTGAAATTTTATTCAATCGTGAGAAATAAATATTCCTGTGCATAGTTTTCCACTTTAAAATATTTATACTTATGGTTCTTCTTACAAACTTGGAATATCTCTGTCACTGACAGCAGCAAGACTACTGACATATGGTTAGAGAACAGATGCCCATTTTTCTTAACTCAAGGTATTAGCTAGTCAACAAGTTTTAGTTATAAATTATTTACTGGGCTATTACGTACAGCAGATTACTCTACCACACCTTCCTGAGAATATATCCTGTAGAGTGACATTCACACACCCTATAAGCTCCAAAAGAATGCTATGCCATTTCCCTCATGCTATGAATAATACAGAGGATTTATTGTCTCTGTGAATTCCCAGATGAACAGTAGGCCAGTGATATGAGATCATCACCTTGTGCCTTTCAGTTCCTTTGGAGCAGAAACTGTCAAAAAGAGTAATCCTGTTTCACAATACCGAGGGTACCAGATTTCCACTGACTTGCTGATCCATTAAAATACTATCATCTATCACAATCCTACTTCATGCAACACTTGCAGGGTTCAAAGAAACCCACAGAGAAGTTGCATTTTTTATGTACTCCTCAAATCCCTGTGTTGTGATTAGTGAAGAACAGAAAAGGCCTTATCCATATTGTGGCAGAGAAGGAGATAACAAGACACAACTTCATACTGTTCTTTCCAGAGATACTGTTGAAGCTATTAATAGCTATGTTTTACAATCCATATTTCAAAAACACCCCCTCAAAAGCAAACGTTCAAACATGACCTTTAATTCTCTTTATATCAGCAGCAATGAACCTTTCCAGAAATATTTAGCCCAATAGCACTCATTTTGTATTAGCCCTTGCTCATTCAAGCTTCTTGAACATGTCTGGAGGGTCCTTAAACAAGTTTTTTGACACTATTGATGGAACCCTTCCGACAGCTCATTAGGTGAATGGCAAAGAATTCATGAGCTTTTCCAAACATGCCTAGAGACTTGTGTTCATCAGAGTTCAGTCCTAGCTAACAGATTGCTGCAGTTCTGATTAAAATGTAAAGTAATTCTAAGCACACAACCTTCGGTGAAGCAAATGCACCATCTGATTAAAAAATAAAATGTTTCAATTGTAATAATAGTTTACCAAAAGAGAATATTATGTTTGCACTTAATGAAACGAGCAACAATTTTATATCACAGAGTATCTAAAAGCTGAGTGGAAAAAAGACCATTTTAAACAAGTGACAGCATGTGAAAGAGGCTCCTTGTTGTGATGAAGAGATTATTAAAACACACTTTTAACACAAACTGCACGATCTCTGGATGGAATTTCTAATGAAGCACACATTTTACCCTTCCGACAATATTATTGACATTAACAGTGTTTCAGTGATTCACAGGGAAATGTTTTTAAACCTCAAATTGAGGTCATATGCCAACAACATTCCAATTAATAGCAAAAAATCTTCTCTTCACATGATTTCAAAATAAGCTATAGCTGTACAATTCATACCCAACATAAGTGGAGGGTGTAACTTCACTATACATTAAATTAGATTGGGATGGTTGCTTTGTAAACATTTGTTGCCCCAAAGGGGTGAAAGAAGCCAAATGAACACTTAGAGTTTTCAGGAAAGGTTTATATATTGTAGAATAAGGGCATGTTGTAATTATTATTGACTGCAGTAACAAACTCATGCTCACACCTTGAATACCATGCTCACTTGCATTCTCCAAATCACATACTGTGAGACTAATATGGCAAGAGTGGGTAACAATGTAGAACTCTATGAAAGTACTTCTCTATAACATAAATATTATGAGCATTTACATCTAAAATATTAACCTATATAAAATATACAGAATATAAAGAGGCATAATAAAGAATAAAATTGTGAGCAATAAACAAAAATACTGGAAAATTCACTTCAGAGGCTCTGTAGAAATGCTACCTTTAAAATAGCATGAACCGAAAATCTATCTCATACACCAACTTAGCCACTGAGGAAACACAGGCACATGACTGATGCATTCTTGTAAAGTGCAAGTCCTATTAAGAAAGCAATACATCCCTCCAAACTCCCACTTCTGTTAGAAAAAGTGCAAAAATATGCCACAAATTTTATAACACCCAAAACTTTGTTTCTAGCATAAAAATAACTTATAGTTTATGATCTTCCTTCACTTCATCTCTGCTTATTTTCTGCTCCTCCAACAACACAGGAGACTAGCGGAGATGAGTGCTGTCAAGCAAGCAGCACAATTCAGTCACTGTGCACCAGTGGCTCCCCTCTTGAGGACGCCATGAATTAGGGCTTTATCCACTCACAAATATGAAGATACAGAGGGTGATCATTGATAAATCACCTAAAGGACTGCAGCAGCATTTACTAACAGCTGATGTGAAGAACTGTTTTGCAACATCACAGCAGGAATGAAATCGATAGGATCAGACTTCTGTGTGTCTCCTGTGCAAAGCTTCACAGACAAACTTCCCTGTCATATATATGTGAAAATTAACAGAATGTAAAGCAGATTTTCCTTTCCAAAACCTGATGATACAGTACCTTCCAAATAGACATCTGCTTTTATATAGCTAATGCATGGCACAAACTCCAGCTGCTCAGCAGTACATGTTTCAAGTAACTTGCAAAATCCATATTCTTAGTCTTACATCCAGTGAACAAGCTGACAAAGGAATTATGTCTGATTTAAGGGCCTCTCTCAGAATTGATGGCTTGAAATACATTGATCCTCAGACTTTTAAGCACATGCATAACTTTCAATGTGGCATTCAAATACATCACGTTCAAAGGGACATAAGAGAGGCTGTAGCCAGGAAAACTGCCTTGCTGCTGTACATCTCTGAGTGAACAGAGGGAATCAGTCTTGAAAGTGATAAGTGTAAAAATATTCACCAGTGTGAACACAACACAGACTGCATCCCTAACTGTACTCCCTAGCTGTAAACTGCCTTGTTAATGGGCTTGTAAAAATAAGATGAAGATGTCTGTTCTCAGGACAAAATTTGTAGAATTTCTCGTGGAGAAAAACAGGATTGAGAGACATTATGACTGGTTCTCAGCATCTGAGCGACTGCTGGTCTGTCCCAGCCCTAACTATTATCAGAGCCTTTCACAGACTGATAATACCTGCGGTTTGTGTTCTATCTAAAAAAGCAAATCCTTCTCTTAAAAGTTTAACAAAAAATAAACTCTTTAAATGTTCTGGTCGATAGTGCTAACATTCTCTCCTCTGTCTGCCTTTCCTCCTTTTTTAAGATCTCCAATGAAAATGCAAGCCCATGTATAACTGGATTCTGAAAATCCACTGGGTATTTAGCCATCCTACCTCTACAGCACTGAAACTGTGACTTGCCAGCATAATCTTTGAGTGTTGAAATCTGTGATGCTCAGGAAATATTTTATTTTTTACCAGTGCCAGAAATAAGAGGAACATGACAAGAAGGTTGAAAAGACTTTCAGTACAAGTGGCCTTTTTTCTCCCACCTCTTGCATTTTTTATAATGTTATATAACCAGGAGATAAAGTCTTCTATTAGGTTGCACTTTAGTTATTACACTGTTCTTATCTCAACCTGTGGGGTTTATATTCCTTCAGTTCTCCTCCCCATCGTGCCCAGGAAGGGGAAAAGGGCAGGGTGGGTGTGTATTTGTGTGAGTGAGCAGCTGCGTGGTATAGTTATTTGTCTAAACCACAACAATCCCCAATGAGGATCAAGGCTTATGAACAAGAAGCTGCTCCTGTCTGTCTATAGAGGGCCCATCTTCTTGGTCTTACTTGTTGGCAGACCTCATTATAATGTCACCTGTCCCTGCCCTCCCTTTAATCCTGATCCATAAACTCTCACAGTTGGCTTTTCATCTATCCCCAGGCACAGCTCCATGCACTCCAGCTCATCACTGACATAAAGGGTGACACCTTTCCTCGTGTCCCCTGCCTGTCCTTCCTAAAGAGTCTGTGTCCCTGTGTTACAACACTACTGTCATAGGAGCCATCTTACAACATCTCTATGATGCCAATAAGGTAACAGCCCCACAGGGGGCTGCATGTCTCCAACTCCTTTTACATATTCCCCATACTAAGTGCGTTTGCATAGAAGCATTTAAGTCAGTCTCCGAGGCCAACCTACTGGCTGGAATTCCTTTGTGCTGCTTTTCACGTGCTCTCCTGCTGAGTTGTGATCTCTCTCCAGGCTCTGGACATCTCTTGCTGGCACTGGATTCAAACTGGTAGGAGTGTTATGGTCTGAGGTTCCCCTCCCCCAGCAACTTTAGTTTAAAGCCCTCTTCACCAGCTTGGCAGGGCTATGACTGAAGATTCTGTTAATGTTCTCTGACAGATGGACCACATCAGCCCCTGGTCAGCCAGATTTCTCAAAGTGACTCCCATTGTCTAAGTAACTGAACTCCTGGCTGTGGCACCAGTTCTGTAACCATTTGTTGATTCACCCTTTCAAACTCCTTTGTTTTGACTGGGAGGACTGATGAAATAACTACCTGGTCTCCAAAGTCCCTGCTCTACAGAGCAGTCCCTAGGTGTACCTAATCTTAGTCTAGGGTGAGAGCTAGAGCAGGGAATCCAGTAAACTACATGCAATAGAGTAGCTGACCGCTAGAGCTGCAAAAACTCTGATGTTTTTTTCCTCCTTTTATTTTTAAGTTCATAGGAACATATTTTTTTTCAGCCTCTGAACATAATCACAGAGTTTCATAAAGAACAAGATTCCCACAAGGCTTCATAAAAGTTATTCTTGGTGTTACAGCTCTACTTCAAAGGGAAAAAAAAAGCCATTTTATAATAACCTTGCTGTAACAAAGTGCTTACAGCCAGGGTGTTCATTGGAAATGAAAAGGAACTCTTTGGGACTATCTGTCCCATTGCTGTATATAAAAAAAAGCAGAAAATATAGTTTTGGATGCTTAGCTGTACATTAAGCTACTGATACCCACAGTATCAAAAATGAAGGAATAAAAAGACAGGCTAATTAGATAGCAATATCTGAAGTGCTGATCTTTGTGGATTATATTTGCTTTACATCACATTTTTTAGTTGAAATTCTTGACTTTTTAGACCAAGCTATCATCAACTCCAGTGCACTTTGCACTAACAGAAATCCTTTAAGCCCCATGTGGGCTAAAATTTAACATATGCAAATGCTGGGACACACACCTTAAATACTGAAGTTATGAGGACTAAATTAAACCCTACAGTTCTAACCCTCTCTAACTTAATGGCTGTTGTGTGCCTGAAGAGAAATATCATGCCATTTTACTTATATTTTGTGCTTTTTAAAAGCAAGTGCATACCTAAAGACCTGGGTGGTTAAAATATAAACCTTCAAAAGCCAAATCCAAGAGGATACAAAGGGAAAAACCATAAAGCAATATTGTTTTTTTCACCTCAGCTTACAGCTTCATCTTAGGTTTACATCACTGTGATGCTGCCTTTGGTTCTTAAAACCAGACACTTTTATTAATTCACATAATGAGAAACCTCTATCCTGCTACAGGATGTCTGCCCTGCCTCCTGTGAACCTTTATGGCTTGCCCTTCTACACTTTTTTTGTAAGCACATCCATAGTGAAAGGCTACTGTTGCATCTGGCTAAAAACATTCTGTAATCATTATATTTCACAAGTTCCTCGGAATGCCAAATACATTTGGGTGCACAGTCAGAAACCTCTATGCTTTAGGAACTTCTCAGCAAGCAGTTGGTCCATAGAGGATCGACCTGATGCCAGTGTAACTAGCACCCAAACTAACTTCAGTCTTTTCTTCCTCACTCTCCCGAAATCTTGAAAGCAAGCCTACAATTCAAGAAAGAATATGTACCATGCCTATTTTAAGAAACACCTACTAATAAAAAAGGACAGTTGTACTACTGAAATAGGAAGAAACATAAGCATAAAAAGAGCCTTTGGAAAGATGTGAAATGCTCATATCTTCAACTCTTAACACACTTATATTTCTTATTTGGAGGTTGTTTCATCACTTCATTGTGAAAAGGCCGCCAGATCAGAGGGAGGTGCTTTATACAATACATTGTTTAAATGAAAGATTGAGATTATTTTCCATTTAGAAGGCTTGTATTGTGATTATGCAACTGCCACATTTCAAATTTAGAGCATCAGTGCATACATTCAGCTTACGTGCTTATTTTTCCCAAGCATTTTCTGCTAAGTCAAAACATTTTTCTTGTTCTAGTCTTCCTTTTACTTAAAATTAATAAACTAGATTAGAAATATTTATCTATCTACACTTTTATAAAGGGAAATAAATTTATTGATAAATTTCTTTAAACACTTCACGAAAGGAAAACTTTTGATCCAAGTCATACACCATGAATTAGTTTCACTAATAGCATTAACCAAAATAGAGATCTTCTACTTCAAGAACTCCTTTTCTAGCCTCTTTCATCTACACCCTCTTTCATCACCTCTACTTTTTCACTGGGGGTTTCTTATAGAATAAAGCTCCCTAGCACTTTATTAAATATGTAATTTCTAAGGGTTAATATCAATTTCTGAATATCCTCCTCCTTGTCCCTCTACACTGAAAATAGAATGCTTTCTACTTGTTTTGCTTTTATTGACAGCTGAAAACTTTTAAGTGAAATCACAGTTTTGGTGAAACCAACACGGCAAGGATTTTCTTTCTTCTGATTACTCAAATGTTGACTACAAATGTTGTATATTAACCAAAGTACTTGAAGTTTTAATACCTGTATCACTTAAACTAAAGCTCCCCTACAGATAATGTATGTAAACGTAGATGAATAAACTTATTTAATTTTTGTAGGCACATGTACATGTCAAGGAGTCCACTTCTAATTACAAAGCAAATAAATGTCAATGTAATTTCATTGATTTCAGAAAAGTTACTTGCCATTTATACCTATGTGCTTGCTCTGTCATCACTGAAACTATTATTCAAATAAAATTGCAAGAAGAAAACTTTTCAGGTAACATCTTCCATCATCTCTCAATTTATAAGATGTGAGAGTTCTCATGCACCAATGGCCATCATCAAATGCTGTAAGGTCATAAATTTACCAGACACCTTTGTTCCTTGACATTTTCTGGACTCTGTAATTGATTTTCCTTTTAGTTGTTTTAAAAGTTTCCACCAAACATGCTCATTTTAACACAGGTCAGCCTGAATTTGACACCTGATAGTTATTGCACCAAGTAAAAAAGAAAATCACCTGTATTTCCTACATTTATTTTTTCAGGCTCTTCATGAAGTAGGAGTGAGTTAATAGCTATTGTAAACAGGAGTAAGAATCTTAGCTTGTTTGCAGTGGTTTGAAAAATATTTTGAACCCTTCAACAAAAGCAAACACACAGGAGATTCACTAGTCCTTAAATCAAAGGGAGGATGATTGAATTTTTATTCACCTCCGCAGGGGGAACAGAATCTAGCTAAGGATGCACTAACAAGGAGGATGCAACAACTCAGAGCTGCTTGCTATTAGCACCTGGACCAGTGAATCAAAAGGAATACTTCAGAGCCATAGAGAGAAATCACACCAGTAGAAAAGAGTGTTTCCTAACCTAATCAAGAAAGAAAGAAAAGAATATATATTGGGACAAAAGAAATACACAATGTGTTTTAAAGAACTTTCTGAAATGTCCAAAGTGTGTTCATAAGAAAAGACATTTGCTCTCACAGAAGGAGTAATGCAATGAAATGGATGTAATTTGAGAGTATAATTTATAGGTCCTGCTTAAGTTAATGAATAAGGGATAAAGTTTAGTTTAGACTGAGATAAATGAGAATTTTCTCTCAGCTCTTCAAGAGAACTGGTCAATTCTTGAACAGCTCAGGTGAGAACCACTGATGTACTTTTAATCAGCAGTTTGAAATAACATTTGTAACACAGCCATCCATGCTTATTTGTATCCAGATTTTTTTTAGATATGTGTCTGAAATAACCATTCACTTTGTTGTTTTATTGTCCTTGGGCCTGACTATTTATTACTACTAATGAGTTGCTGCTAAAATTTAAAAGTGATGGTACTTCACAGATTTTCATTCTTTGTTTAAATTCTGAAGATTTTCCTATCTCATTCTTTCTTATTAGAAATAGCTGAACAAACCTCGTCTAAATGGGAAATAATCATGTGAGCTGATGATTTCCATAAACACAGAAATTCCTCAAGAACTGTGCAATTTAATCTTCAGAAATATAAACAAACTTTATTTCCATAGTGCAGGATGTCATAGTAGAATGCATATTCCCATGTGCACTATGTTATTTTGAAAGAAACTGATTACATTTATGACTATGCTTTCATTCTTTTAATAATCATATTATTAGCAGACAAGTGGCTTCAGAGTTTGAATGTAATAATTCAATCATGGCACCATCTCTGACGCTTGGCTTTTGGTCTTGAGCTTAAGCCATGTTAGCTATAAATGTTTATTTTGTAATTCATGCCTTGTTGATTAATGAAGAGATGATTAGAGCATAATAACTACAAGGGTTTTTTATTCAACAGGTTAATAAGTATTTTCAGAACCCCTTAGATTAATGTTTCAATTTAAAAATGAAGAAAGGTGACAATATGTACTTGAGAATTTTGGACAGCTACTGTCGCCTTCTTAGGGATCAGAGAACTGTTGAATAAAGAGAAATAGAATGAGGTGGGATTTAAGGGAGTGCTACACCAAAAGAAAAAATTGACACTATCTAGAATAGATATTTCTGAGCACATGAATATACATTAACTTGAAGATGATATTTAACAGTCTGTTGTGATTTGCCATAGAAACCTTTTTCTAGTGCTTGGGAAATGAAGACTTTCAGAAAACTGTTAACAATATGTCTGACCATATCAAGTAAGCAAACAAACAAATCAAACTTTCTATGAAAACATTTACGTTACACCAGTCTTATAAACTAACTTAGGTTGCTTAAGTAAACTATTCCAAATCATTATAAACAGCGATTTTGTGACTGTAAGACATGTTAACTGCCAATAGTCTGAGGTTGTTCATTCAGAAGTCTATGGCACATATTTGCTATCTAGAAAAAGTTTACACTAGAAACAATGTTCCAAGATAAATATGGTATGCTACATGATCTATTTTGAAGCTAGCTCAAATCACTGCTGGTGCAGCTTAAAAACTGTAACTGATTTGTCCCTAAATGACTGATCAATGTTCATACACTAATATATGCTTACTATCTCTCAGAGGTAAATTTTAGACAAAAATTCTAACAACATAGGGCACAAAATAGAATAGAGACTGAAAATTACAATAACAAGCTAGTAGTATTTTCCTGATGGAGGATAGTGATTTTTGTCATGGCCTGATAAAATCGATATTGAAGTAACTGTGGTCATTTGATCAATTCTTCATAAAAATTTTGAAGTGAAAAATTAGAATTTCAAGAGATGTTATTGTTGGTTGTATATTATATTTAAAGATTTAATTATGTCTGTTTGCAGATAAGTATTTTTTCCTCTTTAAGATTCTAGAGAAATTAGAAATCATAAGCACACTCTAAACTGTAATTCACTGTTTTTAATATGAAAGGACACTGTCAACAATCCAAAACAAACTTCTTCTATATCTTCCCACAGAGTTACAAGTGAGCAAATACAACTTATCTGCTGTATGATACCTGAGTACCCTACATAGAGCCCTTAAAGATGTTGTAAAAACAAGCACACCTCCTTTTTTTTATTGTCAAACAGATCCCAATGCTATTTACCATTTACTTATAGTAGACTTTGGACTGGAATGCTAGCAAAGTATCAATCTGATCTGCCTAGATTTTAAACACATAGGAAAGGGAGGCAAAATATGGCTGTCCCCTGCTATTGTCTCCATTTCTGCTACAGCACACAAAAAGTCAGTGTGGAAAACCTTCTCTTAAGTCATGGGAAAATAAAGAGAAGAAAAAAAACACATCATCAAATGGTGACAATATATAAGCAGAAGGATCTTACAATCTGTAGGTTAAAAATTCTTTCAAGCTAGGTTAAAGAACTTAGGTAGAACATATCTATAGAGAGGATATTTAATCCCATAATTATTGTAACTAGACTCATAGTAATGTTTTATATGTCAGATTATGATATGTCAAAGAAGTTCCTGTTTTTCCAGCATCATCTGTTATTCTGTAGAATGCTGTGATTTCATTAATCATGCTGAAGTGCATCAATTACTTCAGAAATATTTCCTGTGCAGTAAAATTGTTTTTACTGTATCTTGGTATTTTCTGCATCTTGGTATTTTTTGCTCTCACTCTTAAACTATTTTCTATATTCACACTCAAAGCCTTTGCCTTCCTTCTCACCGTCTTTGCCAGCCTTTGCTCACAATTGCAAAACAGCCTAATCATTTCCCCAGTTATAGCTCCGACACTGAATGATCATTCATGTCACAGAATATTGTTTGTTTACACGTAACTGTACCATACCAAGCTTTCCATCATACTACACCAGTGATCTCAACTGAATCACACACAGTTGATAATGATACTGTCTAGAGGGTTTCCCCTTATTTCACAGCACAAAATTCCTTTCTGCAGCATACTGCAACCATTCAAGGCAATATCAAGGTTTCTGCCTCACACATAAGTAGTGTCTTGATTCCTCTTCCCATCAAAGCATGAAAGAAAATTCTGTCTATGCAACCTATTACCATGAGGTCTAGCAACTGAATCACAAGAGATCATGCTGGAAATACAGTATTTTACTTTGCTTGAAAATGACAAATATCAGATGATCCCCAGGAAATGACTTGCAAGGATAACTCAGAGTCCTATATTCATAGCTAGACCCCTGACTTTATTAAGAGCCTCTTCTCTTTTTGCTCTATTTGTTCAATTCACACAACAATATGGTAAGAACTGACTTATAAAACTACTTATGGAAAACT
Organism: Neopsephotus bourkii; assembly: GCF_033783945.1. Classification (NCBI taxonomy): domain Eukaryota; kingdom Metazoa; phylum Chordata; class Aves; order Psittaciformes; family Psittacidae; genus Neopsephotus; species Neopsephotus bourkii. Next base: position 1,833,038 of record NW_026901363.1, on the reverse strand, counting down.
GGAAGCCCAAATTGAACAGCACCTTTATATCAGGAGAGATTAAGTGCTACTCTGACTGTAGAAAGTCATGCTGATAGCGTAGAAAAATACAAATGGCAAGGGTTTTGAATCTGAATAGGCAGTAGGAGAGTCTCAGCTCCTGAGTTTGCAGAACAAGGTCATTGTGGCACAGCACCTAGTAGGATAATAGAAAACATAACACTTTGAATTATACTCACTTGGACTACTGCTCTGGAGTGATCTACCTCACCATATACGCTCCCATTTCTTGGCTCTTTCTCAGTAACATATTCAAGAATTTTTCAAACAGGAGACATTGGATTGCATTTTTATGGGATCTGCATGAACTTATAAAAATGAGTGAAAAATAAAAATACGAGAAACAAAAAGTCGGTAACAAAAGTAAGGATTGGTCTAGAGAATGTGAAAGTGTAATGTTTGTTTGATGTTCTTCAGGTAGAAATGTATCGGAATAAAAGGAATGTGAGCTGAAGGGTGAAAGAAAAAGTCACTGCTTTTAATAAGGCTGGTCAAGTAATTGTATTTCTACTATTAAAAAGAATGTTTCTGTTGGAGAATATAGCAATACTTAGGAAGATTAAAAGGAAGTTCAGGAAGATAAGGAATGAGGGCATTTCTGTGTTGTCTTATATTGGTGGCAGCAATAGGAGAACTCTGCATGCCTAGCATTGTATCGCCACACAGCACCTGCTTCTGAATCCTATGCTGGAGCAATAAACACCAAATTTACCCACCCCAAATCCCACCCCTTCATCTATACATTTTGTCCTTTTCCGAAATACCACATACATCTGTAAGCCTCATTAATTAATATAGAATTCTTAATTATCTAACAATGTACCTACCAATCACCAAAAGGCCAAAAGTGACTTAAAAATGTAAACAGATTTTTAAAAACATGTTGGAAAAACATGTTGGAAATCCTTACTTTACTCTCTTTTGCACTACATCACAATTCCCTCTTCCATCTTTCCTCTGATATTTCTGTTGTCTTTTTTTTATAAATGTACACATTGCCAAACAAATCACAAATTCACCATTGCAGCTTGACTGAAGTTAGAGCTATTGAAGAGTTTTTGCAGCATTGTATTTGTGCCATTATTCCCAAGGCCATTGACCCAGGAATTCTCTGCTCCCATTTTTTCTGCTTATCTGCCTCCAAGACTGCAGAATAAGCCAAGCTCTCTGTCTTCTGTGACCAAAGTGCAATAAAAAGTAACAACTGAATTTGAAATATTTATTAGAAGTATAGAGAATGAGAAGAGAAAAGCAACCAAGGGAAAAGAAGCAGGAAAAGAGCATTGGACAAGGTTACTTTAACTGCCAATTAATGTTCAAAAATAACCTCAGCAACAAGCACAAATATGACAGTCATGAAAAAGAATAAGGCTGCAGTGTTAATAAATACTTGATAGCAACTGCAGCTGCCAGAAAGTAGGGTTTTTTTTCACAGGATTTCCTGTGAATTCTAACAATGCATTTTCCATCACTTCTGAACAGACATTAAAAGTCCCAGGCAGAGGTTCAAAACTCACAAGACCCACCAATTTTTAATTTCCAGCCAACTCACTCAGAGAAAGTCCTGTACTGGGCAGCCTGTTTAGGGACAAAATAAACAAAGCAGTATGTACTGGTTGCCAAGATAACTGATACGAAGATCTATCTACACCCTGAAGTTTACAACTTGCTTTGGAAGTTCTGCTGCATCCCCTTGGCTCCTTGTGCCCCTTCAACATCTTGCCTGTTTAGATAGGAAGTTCTTGAGTAAGTTACAAACACACACCAATAAAAAGTAGTCAGCCTAACAAGGCCTATTGGACCCGAGGCAGGAATATCTATAAAAACAATAGAAACATAGAATCAGAATTAGCTAGGTTGGAAAAGACTTCTAAGATCATCAAGTCCAACCTTTAGCCCAAGACTGCCAAGACCACCACTAAACAGTGTCACTAGGGGCCTCATCTACACATTTTCTGAACACTTCCAGGGATGATGTAACCACTTCCCTGGGCAGTCTGCTCCAATACCTGATAGCCCTCTCTGTGAATAAGTTTTTCCTAATATCCAACCTAAATCATTCTCTTGTGTGGACTGTTTCCTTACCATTAATGCATTGAACTGTTCTGAAACGACTAGTGCATCCTATGATTCTCACATACCACAATGGAAGGAGCAAGTGATTCCATTGCCAAACTTTTGCACAGTTAGCTTTAGATCTGACTTTTCTTTTAATTGTCTCCCTTCTCTTATATAACCTGATTAATTACATGCCTTTTCCCCCATCAGCATAATGTGTTCGAATACTGGGTTGAGTTGTGACTTTATCTAATGAGCCATAAATACTGTCTTTTAGAATATATCAGCTTCTGCCTTTGGGCTTGGGTTACCCAACACAAACTTGTCCTATTATTCTTCCTGTTAAGTTCTTCACAGTTTATAGTGCTCTTTAAACAATATTTCAATAACTGACCCCTATTTTCAATAGCTGACTTCCCTAACAGTTATATTCATGATTTAAATTCTATATCTAAAGTTTCAAATACAATTGTCTTTAACCCTTTGCTATATAAAAAGAAAAAATATACTTACACAGCAAAAATAAGCTTATTAGTAGATATTTGTGCTTTATTTATAAGAAATAATATAGTTCAAATACTATAAAGAAAACAGTACTTTAAAAAGTACCAAGTGATTTAGGATCTCTGTATTAACTTCTAAAAATAGACTTAAATTGATATTTCCTAAGTTGTTTTTTTTTACCTAAAGATGTAACAAGACTTCCAAAAACCTTAGAGATTTGTCTCTTTAAAACTGATACTGGAAAAATCTTACCCTATGGCTCCTAAGTCACTTCTAAAAATGTGTAAGTATTGAAAAGAATACAAATTACTCATTAGAGAGCTTGAGGTTTTTAGTGGATATAGAGTTGCAATTAAGCAAAAGAGGTTAATCGCAGTTAATCTGTGTCTATGAGTTTGTTTTTGGCAGACAGATAATTTTTTGCCTAAGGAGCTTGTTAAGAACACAAGTAAGTGGATGAAGGTGATGGCAACAACTGAGGAACGTGTTCCACTTGAAACACAATTTCATGCATATGAGGCTCTCCACTCAGAAATATTCTATTGAATCAATGATTACACTAGCACTTTTATCATGTAGTTGGGGCATTAATCCTTACTTCTTGTTCTTCACATATCCCAAGATGCTTATGCAGGAAACATGGGCTAGAAAAGCCATGGATTGTCAAAAACTGCTCCCCTTTGCTTTCCACCCAGATGAAAAGAATTTCCCATTTTCAGGAAGGAATAGAAATTTTCCAGAGTTGCATGTCCTTGAAACTTTGTTCTGAGTGTAACTGTCAGCTGTTGTTTTCTTACTGTAATATCCATTATGTAGCATATGTTAAAAATTATATTTAATAAAATATTAGCTGTTAAATGCTAGCTATAGGTATTTCTATACACAAGTTTTATAATTGTAAAATGTGTTAAAAAGTCACAATATCTAAACTTGGAATTATGTTCTGTGTAATGCCTAGCTTATTATACAATTTTTCACTCTCCATTAACCCTTACAAAAAGCACAGCAGCCCTGCCTCTTGACATCTTATCCAACAGTCCTCTTCATAATCAGTGTGGCAGAATGAGTCCAACACTCAACAGTCACTCATGTTACATATCCAAGAACAAACTTCTAATTAGTTGAGAAAAGTGAACATTCTGTTTGTCTTGGTGCAAAACAAAATCTTCCTAAATTAAGGTTTACCTCTTCTTTTCCATGGGAAAAAAAAAGACATTAGTTTTTTGGACAAAGTAATTTAGTTAATACTTGAGAAAAGCTAAACTAAACCAAAAGTATGTTCTCCATTTCTTTTGATGAATGCTAGTAGAAGGAAAAAAAAACAAACTAGCACAAAACCACAAAAGTAAGAAAAAGACACACAATATTTGATCTGATGTCACAAACCCACATATTGCTGTAAAGGCTAGCGTCCAGTTTTAGGAAAGAAAATATAATTTAAAAAAAAACTTAGGAAAGGGTAAATCCTGATGGATGTATTTACCAGTAGTACTGTTCTATCCCTTTCTGAATGCTCCCAAACCTGTATGTTTACAGAATTTAAAACTGTATGTTTTTACCTTTTTAAAGGAAAACATTCCTAAACACAATGGATGACTTTAGTGTATGTACAAACACATGGTACATGCCATTGATCTCACTCTACTTAATATTTATTTCAGTTCCAGTTTATTTGTAGCAGGTAAAGGTGAAAACAGAATCGGCATGGAGATCATGCTAACAAAAATTTAATCTAATTGAATTTTCTAAGTATGTAATGTTAGACAAATATCTCAATGTTGCACATGAACCAATAATAATAATAATGATAATGATTTGCTTTTTCAAAGTTAAATGATTAAAAAAAGTAATAAAAACAGAGAAGATACAAACAAAATATTTCAAAGTTAAATGATTAAAAAAAAAGTAATAAAAACAGAGAAGATACAAACAAAATATAGAAGTTTTAGGTAATCCTGTTTCTATCCTCACTTTTAAACTTCTATTTTTTACATCCAGATTAACAAATCCCCTTGCAGTTTCTGGCTCCTGAATATTTGTCTTACCACTCCACTCTTCTGCTATTCATTACCCATGAGTGACTGAAAAGGATTTGATGCACAGTTTATACTTTGCACATAGGGGTCATGGTAAACCGGCAATTTTTGACTACTAGTACAACTGGAAATGAACAGCTTGGCAATAGTGAGTAAAACTAGATTCTCTAGTGGATTACTGAAGGGTAACATTATATTCAAACAACTTTCTGCTCATTTTTCAGAAAGTGGGTGAATGTGAAGAGCTATACCTCCAGCAAGCATAAGCTCAATGAGCTGTAACTAAATAATGACATATTGAGAGCTCAGGGTACAATTTTCAGAAGCATACTGGACCAGAAACTTATTACAGAATCACATGTCATTTATACGTTCTGAGTTACAGAATTATGTGAAGACATTATATACACTGTGAGTTTTCTGGATTTCCATATTTAAGCTTGTACTAACCTTACTATCTCCCCAGTGAATGCAGTAAGTGGTCAGGACAGTATTTTTCTTATTGACTGTAATACAATATGGTGTAATTTTGGGGTGAATATACAGTAAGGTGGAAGACCCAATATATTTAGACCTGCTACACAGTAGGTTGGATCTGCACTCCCACTAAAGCAGAAGAGAACTGATCTTTAGAAGTACACAGACAGTAAAAGGTATGCCAAAGTTTCTTTCAATGGACAGCCTCTTTCCCATCTGAGAATGGAAAGGAAACCACTGCATATGAAATAAAAACATGCCCTTAGTGATACGTTACTTAACACAACTGCACCACTTACAAACCTGTAAGTACTGATTAACTTTTAAGTAGAACATTGAAATTTTTTTTTAAATACCCGTATTTAAGTGAAAAATCATTCAGCCTACCATGCTATTATTTCAACAGCATTTCAGATGTTCATACTGTCCTCTCTTTGCAAACACGTTCCTAAACAGTTGTGATTCACAGTATTTTAGAGGTCTCTAACTCATGAGTCATACAAAACTTACTGCAAGACTCCCAAAAAGTTGTAAACCAAAGTCTAACAAAGACTGCGGGATCTCGCCTGTTGTTCAGTGCTTCTATAGCTACAACCCCTCACAGAATGCAGGACTGCTGACAAATAAAGAGGAAATACTGTGAACCGTTTCTGCCACAGTGAAATTTCACTGGAGCTAAAACATTTCTACACCACTAGCACATACAGATTGCTGGGCAAGAATGGAAGAAAGACACTATAACCAATAAAACAGCCAAGGTTGGGTGAAAGCCAGATTCAGCTTTCAGGTTCCTTCTTTAGAATGATTTAGAATGATACAGATTAAATACCCTGCTGTATCTCAGCCAGAGCATCCTTTTCCGGATCTTTCTGAGTCAAGACTTAAATCTGCATCTCTCAAGTCTACAGCCAGTCACTGCCCCCGCTTGCTTCAGCCAGCCACCAATTTCCCAGCAATATGTTCAGAAGTCTTTTTTCCTAGTTCAGTGTTAGTGAAAATAACAATGCAAACCTCCAGAACATGCTGTAAAGCAGAATAACTCAGCTGTTTCAAGAAAACCCCATCCTGACATAACCAGCTAGAAATCTAAAGGTTGAATAGATAAACCAGATGAACAGCTTTGATTCATGGTGATTCAGGCTAACTAATGGCCTTTGCTGAATCAGCCTACAACATACAAAGGATATGATAAAAATTGCAAGATATGTATTCACACCACGTGTCTGTAGTCCAGAAAAAATACAGAATGGATATCAAAGATACTGAAGAATGACAGTTCATATAATTATTTGCATCTAAAGAGTTGCTAATCACAAAAGAGTCCTTCAAAAGGCCTGGGAAAATTTTCCTCTTACAATGTTAGCTCTGAACCTATTAGTGCTGTGGTTAACTTGTCCATAGCTTAGGCAACATTGTGCTATTGGGTTTTCTACCACTGAAAGACAAAATGCAGTGAGGTGAGAGATGATTGCATTGGTTTCTCTTCTCATGGGCCATTCTGAGTTGTAATAAACTCTTATTATTCAAACCATTACACCAAACAGGTACTCCAGATTCAATTTAGAGCAAAACCCTTTCTCCTATAAACATGCACACAAGCATTAATTTCAAATCAGTTCTCAAAGTAACAGGGTTTAAATTCATACATGAATTCTGCATGCCAGACTACCTGTCTCTCTTGAAAACTTTAGATAACACCACAAAATCAAAGATGTTCTTCCCCAATTATGTTGCCTTTGCAAGCCATTGTGCAAGCAAATGTGCTCAAAATAGGCAGTGATTACATATACTTACAAAAGATGCCTTGAACTCTGCTGAGTCACTAGTGGCTGCATGCAAATTGTCCTTGAGAATTTTGATTGTTCCATAAAGTATCTTTGGGACTGTTAGGAACACTTCACACTCTCCTTGCTACCATTAAATCAAATGATGCATTGCATACTGGATAAGAAATGCTGAAAAATTAGCTTAGTTTGAAGGGGGAGATTTTTGCACAAGTCTGGAAAATTGAGCAATTTTGAAAATCCATGGTAACAAATGGTTTGTTTAAATTGAGCAATACAGAATGCATCTGAACTAAAGACCCACACAGAGATAAAAATTCCTTCTGCATATACAAAACAAAGAAAAAAATCCCACAAAATAACACATTACAAAGTACTTACAGCTATTTGCTCTTCAAAAGTAAGAACTACCAAAATTTTAAAATCATTGTAAATATGGCTTGGATTAAAACCAAACCAAAACAAAAAAATACACACCATACACACCACAAATATATAGTTAAATCTTAAATTCAAATAGTTCAAAAAGAATCCGTCTTTACAACTGACGAGAAAAAAAAAATCAAGCATTTAAAGTGAATAGTTTGGGGTTTAATTAAAAAATTTAACCCCCCCCATGTTCAAAATTAAACCTTCTTTCTAGTTATTCATGAAAAAGAACAAGGATGAAGAATACCTCTCCATGTGCACTCCTGTTTAAAATGTACTGTCAGCTGCTATTCGATCACAGATGAATTTCAGCAAATGAAATTTCTCCAGTAATGCAATCTCTTTGTTCCTGACTATCACTGTAAGATTTGAAAACCATTTAAGTCCCTTCTAAAGCTAATGTAATGTACATTAATAACATGCATGAAATTGGATGTACATGTAAAATAGGATGCATGTAAACCACTAAAGTAGTATATCAGTCATTGGTTTAAAAAAATCTTTGCATTAGATCAGGATACATGATCATTAGACCACAGTGATGACAAAATGGAAAAAGGAAAAAAAAAGAAAGCAGTGAAAAAAAAATATTTGGTTAAATTAATAGCATCTAAGTTGACAGGAACTGATGCAGTTCACCCTAGGATACACAGGAAACTAGCCAATGCAATCTATGAGTCATGAATGCTTATTTTTGAGAATTTGTTGAAGATCTAAAGAGAAGTTTCTAAAGGACTGGTGAAGGGCAAACTTCATGGGTATTTCCAAACTGAGGAAAAAGGCCCAGAAAATTATATATCAGCCAGTCTAACTTCAATGCTCAGGAAGATACTAGAACAAATCACTTAAGACTCAATTTAAAAGTACCTACAGGATAATAAAGGTGATAAAAAGCAGCCAACATGGATCTGTCAAGAACAAATCACTTCAAAATGATCCAATTTCCTTCTGCGACAGGATAATGGGCCTAGCAGATAAAGGGGAGGCATTAGAGAAAATCTGCCTTGACTGTAGTAATGCACTTGGATACTGTCCCTTGGGACATTCTGATGAGTAAACTAGAAAATTTGGTTTTGATGAAAGCAACAGAAGATAAGCACGAAACTTCATGTGAGTGTAGAAAGCAACAGTTTGCTGCCAACCAGAAATGCATTTTAAGAGGAGTTCTAGATGAGTCTATCCTGGGCCCAGTTCAATGCATATTTTCAGTTGTGACTTGGATCACAGGATTGAGTAAGCACTTAAAATGTTCACTCATAAAACCCAAGAGATTACATATAACTGAATATCTAGATGGAATCTCAAATGAATTAAAATAAATCAGTTCTAGTAATTTCACAAACCACTGCGGTTTGGAAGATGCCCAAAACATTATTTTGCAGCAAAACAAGAACGTGGAATAATTTTCCATAACCTTTTGAGAATGCAATACTGGTCTGAGTATGAGGACCATCAAGTCCTGCTTTATGTCTCTATGCAAAGGTCTGCATAAAACAGTATGCTTTTTCTTACATGTTCATATTAAATTATTTTTTTTTCTATGTATATAATACATGTTTCTACTGTCCTGAAGTAGTAGCCACAGGAAATGGCCTTGGAGAACCACCTGTTTTATTTTACAACCCTTCATAAAATGTTTCCTTCACTTCACAACTTCTTTCAGCCGTATCTCAGGCTGAAATGTATTTGTATTTTCTGAAGTGTAGCTTATTGAAATTTTGAAGTGCCATACTAAAGCATAAGGCTGAAATTTTCTGACACAGGAAAAGCAGAAAAAAGAACCAATCAGTAATTTACGTAAGTTATTACTTATACAATCAACCTGTACTGGCATAGCCTAGATTTCCTTCATATCAAAGTAAATCTGGTCTATCCAGTAATTTTGGCATTAGGTTGCTCATTGATTTGGGTATGGAAAACATTCCTGCCTCACAGATATTCAGGTAAAATGTCACTGATATTGTAATGAGAAATACATTTATCAATACATGATATATTAAGTTACTAATATACATTGTGTCTTGAAAGACATTATAAGCTTATTTCTTAAGAAGCTGTAAATCCTCCACCTACTTTTACCCCAACTCATTGTAGAGCTTGGTTGAGTCACTTCAGCTTTCATTCTATTTAAAACCAAGCAATAATTCTTCCTCCATTTACCTCCCTGTGCTGAATAATTAGTTAATCTCTGTGCAATTATTTCAAGCTGTATAAATGTGCTAAATATTGTTATTAGCATAACCCAAGCTGCGTAAGATACAGGAAAAATACCATTGCATACATTCTATCATATCAGATTGTTATGCCTTGCAGTAAAAAACCTAGCTGGCTTAAAGTAAGAAGGAACAGTGAAAGAAGGTGTATTAAATTCTGAAAATAGAAACCAGAAAGTGACTAAATAGAGATATCAACACAGCACTGACAGCTTGTCAGGACAGAGAGGAAAAATAGGCATGACCCAGTCAGCAAGACAACCACACCTCAGCTAGAAGCAGATCAAAACCTTTAACAAATGTTCAGAGTGATCTCAATCATTCATTTAAACAGGGAATCCCTAAACCCACAATCTTAAGCTATTTGTAACAAGTAGGAAACTTGATAAAGTTTTGGAAATTGCAGAACTGCAGAGATTCCTCTAGAACAGCTGCAGAGGAGATTATGGAGGCACATAGTGTAAAAGATAAAAGCACAAACCCATGCACCACAATATAAGGGTAAACCAGTATTTCTGCAACTAACGTTGTTCTTTAAAATGTCTGGCAGGTCCATCTACCTTGGCAAACCTTTATTTTTCACTGTCAGAGATTCATAGAGAGGGAAAGAGATAAGGACAAATTAAATATCAAATATTTCTGAAAGTGAAAAAATGCCTCTGATTCAGATGCAACTTTAACATCTCATTCCACTAAATACAGTATGCCAAAATGCTGCTACTGGAGCACATCAGAGGGTGAACAGGCACACGTACATTACATACACAGTCCTCATGTTTGTTACCACACATTATTTTTTTTTTCTGTAATGGCACTTAATATCCTAGGCCCCCTATACTCAGGGAGATAGGTAACGCATTCTTTTGTTTACGAAGGTATGCTAATGCGTTCTGCTAAAAGTCTAATGTCTCCAGATACAGCAAGGAAGCATCCTTGTTAAAAAGATCAGTAACTGTTCAGCCAGCCATGGGATGAAGAATGGTCAATCATCATAGAAGGACAGGGATTTGGAGATTACATTGTACTATACTAAATTGGTTTTTTAACTGTCAGTGACAACTTCCTGTTAAGCACTGCCAAAGGTGTTCTTTTTCTTTTGCAATCAGTAAAATGCTAGAGCTTGTTGTCTTTTTTACCACCTAAAGTAAGCTAATTTTAAGGTGTTTGTTAATAATAAACAGTTAGTATTCCCATTGAGACTTTGTACATTTTTCACTGCTTGAATCTTCAATTTGACAACTTGTACAGGGAGGATCAGTATTGGTAAGGTTGAAAAATCCTGTTCTCCAAGGGCACACATGAGTGACAGGCACAGAGATTTATAAAAAATATCAGCTGACAAGGGCCTGTGGGTGACCCAAGAATAGATCAGCCATCAGTTAGCTTATTCATATACATGCACACTATATATTCACCCTAGGCTAGGGTTCAAAAGACTTTTATCAGGCCAAGATAATGAGCATTTAAACATAGATTTGGGGCTTGAACATCCATTGGAAGTCTGTCTGGAAGACTTGCATCTGGAGGTTCTGCATTCCTGTGTTTCCTTTGGTGACAAACTTTATCCTTTCCACCCACTAATTCCGCTAGCACCTATGGAGTACTATAGATTGAGAAATTTTAGCTGTTGAAGCATGTAAGGAGAAACAGGCTTATCGTTTGCTGATTGTTCTCCTTGGAGAAGAAAATCTGTATAAGAATTTATAAAGTTAGTACAGCCTAAGAGTGTAAATTATTTCCTTTTTGACTCCATAGCATGAGTTACACACTCAGATCCTAACCCATTCTACTTACGGCATCCTCCAAGATAGGAAAGAACCTGGCTTTCCTCTTCCTACCTGGTAAGTCACTGAAAGTGACTTCTGCTAACCTGAAATATTTTCTTTAGATCATGGTCACCATGACTGTCTTCAGAACCCATTTCATTTCAAACTAGTTCTTGGGCTAAACAACCAAGCAGACTTCAGAAAGTAAAACCATGACCAAAACTCTAATCCTTTCCTGTATGAAAATTAAAAATAAGTCAGCTTTCATTTCCCTAACTACAGGTCTGCCTGGGAAGGGACTTCCAGAGGTCATGGAGTTAATAGGATGGGTTAATATGTTCCTACTGACATACAGAGAGTAATTGGCTGAGTCACTGCAGCGAGAAAAGGAACGCTCATGCCAGTTAATCTTTGTTCAAATAAAAAAGTAGAAAACAAAAGGGAAAACTTCCTCTCTAAATTTGCTCAAAGATTTCAATTTAGAAATCATAAAGAAAAAAGAACCATTTTCAGCTCAAACACACTGATTTTCTCCTAAATTTTCTGCTAAATTCCAAAGCACTATTTATCTACATAGAACGGGTTTCTATAATAAAATGGTGCAGCTGATATGCAAAGCCAATAGCATGACAGGCTCACATCTAAAACGGCAAGTGATTTATTCCTAATCCATTTAGGAGTGTACACCAACTGGTTAAAGAACGGGTAATTAAGTCTGCAAGATCAAGGGATCTTTCCACTGCAGTCTAATCCCAAACTGATTTACACTGACGCACAGAAGTAACATCAGAATTTCATCTCCAGTGTAAAAACAGCCTCTTCAACAATATTACACAGAATGAGAATGTGAGCAAAATAAGAATATAAAATGCCTAATAAATGAAGAAATAAGAAAAATATTAAGAGCCAATGAAAGAGCTACAAAGAGAATCACAAAACCAATCTGCTCATCCCTGTTGTGATTTTTTTAATAAGGTAGCTAGACCAAATGCATTTGGGGGACCATTAGTTTCAACTACACATTGATAATAAAATTAGAAGAAGAGAGAGAAGGACCAAAAATCTGGGCATGGTAAACTAAACTTAAAACTTTTATCTGTTAAAAAGAATGCAGAGCCAAGGTAAATTTTATTTTTTATTAAATGCATCTCTTTGGGTACCCATAAACAGCAGAAAGCATACAAGAAGATGTGGAGCAAAATAATGCTTTTGTTGTTTGTTAGAAATTATATCAGGGAATTTTAACAGTATTGTGTATTTTTCAAAATTACAACATAAAAATCCTTAAACATTTCATTTCAAAAGTTCCAGTAGTACTAAAACAGTGTATTTTGAACACAGGACCGAACAAACCAGAACAGTTGAAAGACTTGTCTAATTCACTCTGGTACACTGCCTATGACAGCACCAAAGCAGGTTAAGAAACAGGAATGTAATATTAAGACAGGCATTTGTGATACTTTCTCCAACTATTCTCAGATGTCTGTTTGCAGCTCCAGGACTGCCTGACCTAAAGTTTGTATGGATTTAGTAACTATTAAGGAATTTCTCTTCCACAAACTTCTTTCTTTCACTGAGCCTCTGGAATCTTTTCTCATCCACAGTATTCTGCAGAAAGTAATTCTACAAAGGGTTCATGATGCAATAAGAAACTTTTTATTTTCTTGTTTTGAAATTGCCTCCTTCTAGCCTTAGTACAAACGGAGCAATACATACAGCACGTGTAACAAATCTAAGACATCCAATTACAAATACATGTAAATAAAGAAAAAAAATAGAGTTTTCTATTGGATGTTTCTGAAAAAAATAGGTACATGCTACATAACTTTATTTTGGAGTTATTTAAAGGAGAGGCAAGAGGAGAAACTAGTTCTACCAGCTCTAATGTGTTTCTAGTCAAGCACATATGCTGGATATCGTGTTCTGTCAGTGAAGTATAAAGTGTGAAGAACACAAGTTTTTATGCCTTTAGATAACAGCTCCTCTACTTAAACCAACAATATATCAAGTTCCAATTATCTCTGTGGGTTTTTTTTCCTGGAAAATTAAATATTTTGTGTCTTTTTTGTTCTTGCTATGCAGCAAATCGTACAACATACCTGTTACTTAAATATGCAGCCTAGCTCTGCTCCAGAACAGCTAATTTTCTGTCTGTTAAAACCTCTTCATATTCAACAAAATAACAGTTATTAATCAGCCTTTAAGTGTAATGGCTAACTTGGGTTTCGATAAGAAATTCATTGTTAAGATCATAAACATGTCAATGTTTCTACAAATAAATATCTTAGAACAGTACATTGTTCTCTATAAAGCCAAAGATTAAATGATGTATCATTAACTGTAAAATTACCCATTTGAAGTGTAGTTAAGTGAAAAAAATTGGCCTGGAGGGTCTCAGTTAATACCAATGGAGTTGAATATAGAGACCCTCTCATATTCTAGTATTTTCTTGGTAATGAATATGGAAGAACAGGGATATGGTTAATTTTTTTTACTCTAGAAAAATCATAATTTGTAAACATAAAATATAACACAAAAATTTCTGTTGAAGGCAGAAGTGGTTGTGAAAAAGAAACGTCCAGAAAACATCTATGAAGGAAATTTCTCCTTCTCTCACTCTCCAAAGATATTTATTGTTTCAAGCATATTTAGAGATCATTTTGAAGTGACATAATGAATCCGGTAAGGAAAAAAAAAAGTGAACTTTGGAGTAAACAACTTTTAAGAAATAGTGAATATATTTTAAACTGTTATGAGCCTCAGCTCTGTGACTCTTGCACAATTATCACACTACGTCCTTTTCCTGTCTTCCTTTATACGCAAATTTTGCCACTTCCTTCACCTCTATTCTACACCTTCAACTTTTCAGTCCTTCCCTTCAGCTTTCGCTCTTCCAGAACTTCTGGGATATGGTACAGATTGTTTTCTGCCTTTGAAAGAACAATTCTAAATTCTATAATTACCAGGAAAAAAAAAACAGTTTACACTATGATATTGGAGGATAACGTACAAAGTAATATTTCCATCTTAAGCAGAGTTCAGCATCCTATTTTCCATTGCTGTGAACTTAGCTGAAATTTATATTAATCTCTCCATAATGATTCTTAAATCTCCTGAGGAGAAATGCTCCAGTGGAAATAACATTCATTCAGAAAACATCCATGTAAAGGAGGAATTCAAATCTCTCTAGCTCTTTGACCCCGCCATGTTTATATTCTGCACTGATTTCTGCTGCTCAAGTACCCAGACCTCCTGAGCTGATGGATGATGCCTGAGATGGGGTTTGATCTCCATTCCCAGGCACAAGAACACCAGCAGAGAGAAGTGTAGAATTCAGACTGCAGTCTAGAAAACATTTGGAAAGATTGTCTTGGTGCAGTTTCCTCTCTTTTACACACAGCTTTCTCTTCTCTACTCTTCTCTGCCATCTGCTTCTCAGGTATCACCTTTTTAAGATTCTTCACCCCAGAAGCATAAAATTGGTTGCTCTTTCTGTTCTACAGGAAATCTGCCTTCTGCTCCCTCCATTAAGCAGAGAGAACAACAGTGTAGACGTGAAGAGGGTTTTGGTTTGTTTTGATGTTTTTCGTTTGTTTGGGTTTTTTCTTGTTTGTTTGGGAGAACTTTTTTTGGTTTTGGGGTGGGTTTTTTTAGGGATTTTTATTTGTGCTTTTTTTTTTTTTTAAAGATAATTGCACATAATTGTCTCACAGCCCTGATCTACAAGAAATCTGTTTCTTCACCCAGAGCAGTTCTCATCTCCTCGTAATGTTAACACTAAAATCCCTGTACAATCGAAAAAGAGCAACCAAGTCCCAGATGATATCTTCCAAGGCATTACTTAGAGGAGCTAAGAACAACAGAACTCGGATTATCTATCTCAAACTCTGTCACCTAGATCAAGAGTCTCTTCAAGCAAAACAAATCAAGACGCTTTAAAATAAAAGTGGAGTAGGAAACAAAGATCTTTACAGTCACTACTCCTTCATCTTAATTATTTTTATTAAGATTCTGTGGGTTGCAAATGCAAACATATTTATGCTTTGCCACTTTTGTCTAATCAAGTTTCTTTTACTATTAGCTGATTAATCTCTGCTTTTTTTGTTCAAAGTTAGAGTTCAGCTCAAAATGACACATGGTAAGAAAAAACTAGTGAAAAAGTTAATCCTTGTTGATAATTAGCAGCAATGGCTTCTAATAGGAAAAAGCAGCAGCAAGTGGGGGTGAAAAAAAGAACTGTTGGGGTTTTTTTTAGTCACAGTATTTGTGTCTAAAAAATATTCTGTATTAACCCCAAAAGTTACTGGTTTACTTATTAAATCACAGGAGGTCCTTATCACTTGCGACATCTAGAATCTGCCTACATTTAACTTTTTTAAATTTACCAATTGCTGCTCTGCCCACTAAGTTTATTCATGTCTTTCTGCACACACAGAAACACATATATACACATATATATATTTATATGCATACATGTACACTCACAGTGTTCTTCTCCATTCTCTTGAACTAAATCCAATCATGACTGTGGAGTAAGGGAGGAAAATGAGTGGGAGGGGGAAAGGCAAAAGAAAGCTAATGCGACATTTGTTCCACTGCCGTTGTCTCACATCTTTTTGTTAATTTGCCAACTATTAAATGAGAGTCTCTCCCTCAGGTGCAAGGTACCTTCTGGAATAAAAACAGTTGCTTCAGAAAAAGCAGTATCACAACCATGTTACCAGGATGGAGGGAAGAGTAACTCAGATTTCACTGTGAAAAGGGTGCAGAGGTTATCCTTACGAATTACTCCAGTTCTTTGGGAAATTTTGTTCTAACCCAAAGTAAAGGGCTATCATACACAAAGTACTTGCTCTTGGTTGTTTGTAGTTTAATCATACACAGCGTCAAGAAGATGCCCTCCTCAAAACAAAAAATTAAGAGCTTTTAGGAAAATGGAGTAACAGCAGATAGGGAGTAAGACAGATTCTTCATCTGATGTATAGACATACAGAGGAAAAAAAGAGGGAAGGAAGAAAAGTTCAGTACTCTGAGATCAGAAGAAAAAAAACTGCAAAGAATGGTAAGAGGCTTGTTTGAAGTTCTTAGATCTCCTATTGGTAAGTTTTTAAAACTGAAAGGAAAACTTTATTCATTTTTCTCCCTCCCTTCCAAATCAAAATGAAGGTCCTTTGGGCAAGAAGCAAAACAGAACCCAGAGACACAGAAGTGTAATAAATCAATAGAAAGGTTGGGGCCAGAGTGAAAGCATGAAAAGGATCAGAAGACAAAGGAAGACTCATGGAAAACTACCAGGGGAAAAATAAAAAAGAAGATTAAATAAGAGAGATAAAGTTTACTGTTAAAACTGGACCTTTTGTTTCTATTCCTATAACTGCTGCTTAAAATATGAAGGAACATACTTAGACTCATCTCTACAGTCATTAATATTCTCTACAATAGCATAAGAAAAACCCTCCAGCATTCCTGCACTCAAGGAGAAAATAATTTTTTTCAGTCGATTTTAACATGAATTTGGTGAGCTCTGGTGTTTTCATCTTTGTGTGCATACATATGCTGTGTTTTGGTACTATGACTGTCATCTGCATAACTGGCTTACATTTAAGTGAAAAACCTGATATATTTTAATGCCAAGTATATGGGTAAAGAGGCCTTGACTGAATGTCAATTCAAACAAGTGTCACAGCTCCTCTGAGGTCTTTCTTCTTCCAATATTTTTTATTCAATTATCAAAGTAAAAGTTGTAAGGCAGGTGTGAGGTAACTTTATTACATCTTTGCAGATGTTAGGGTGTGTGTGTGTGAATATTTCCACAGTATTTCATCACAGAAGGTAGTTGTGGCTAACCAAAATATAAGATGGGAAAGGGAAGTACTCAATACTTGTCTAATAGAATGACATCTATAAGAAAGGAAGAAAGCAAGCAAATGTACATATATCCAGAAAAACAAAAGGAGTATTTTAGAAAACAGACTTGTGATATATGCTGACCTCCACCATATGTAAAATCATCAGCTTTGATGTTCAGATATCACTGTGCATGGGGGTGGGTTAGAAGGAAGAATGAATAGGTCCTTCTATTGCTCACCTAAGTCAGTGGGGAGGGAAACTTTACATCCTAACATATTCCTTTCCTCTCAAATATCCCCATGAGTGCAGGCAACACACTCATTTCACTTTTTTTTTCCAAGAAGTCCAGCCTGAATTGCTAATTTCTGTTCATTCAAGTTTCTGCTAAAGATTCACAGCCTTTGTGATTGTCTCCTTTCACATAGAAACCTTATTTCTCCATAAAAATAATATATTAAGTTCCAATACTTCTGCAAGTAGAAAGGAAAAGTCCTTCTAAGCACACCAGGGATAGTTTGGCCAGTTCATTTCTACTGCTTCACCATGACAAACTAACAGTTATTAAATGCTTAAGATTTGGAATCTCGCACCAGAAAAATGAGTTAACTCAATGTACACTGTTGTCCTGGTTTCAGCTGTGATGGAGTTAACTTTCTTCCTAGTAGCTGGTACAGTGCTGTATTTTGGATTTAGCATGAAAATAATGTTGATAACACGCTAATGTGTTAGTTGTTTAGTTTAGTGCTTTAATTCGAGGACTTTCCAGTTTCACATGCTCTGCCAGTGAGGGGGTGCTCAAGAAGTGAGGAGGGAGCACAGCTGGAACAGCTGACCCGAACTAGCCAAAGGGATATTCTGTATCATGGAATGTCATGCTCAGTACATAAACTGGGGGAAGTTGGCTGTGAGGTGCCAAATGTTGTTGTTTTGTTGTTACTATATTTTGGTTTATGCCAATTATTAAACTATTCTTATCTCAGCCCATGGGTTTTACCATTTTTTTTCCAATTCTCTACCTGAGCAGATGGGTTGGTGAGCAAGTGGCTGCATGGTTACCAGCTGGGATTAAACCACAACTGCCTATGTTCACAGTTAAGAACATCCAATATACAACAGAATGTGGGGGCATTAATTTTATATTGCATATATAAATAGTCTTTCAAGAAGCTTTCCTAATGAAATCTCAACTTATACTTCAAATTTTATGATACCATAGGCGACCTGACAACACGAAATTAATATGTTTACGTCTTCCTCCATTTGCTCTTCAGTATCACCTATTCAAATATGGCACACTTTTTTTTTCCTGTCTGTAAAGAGCTGAGTGACAGGACAGAATGATACAATAACTGCTAACTAGATCTGACTTACACTGTTAGTGAATCGTGAATTATTTCAAAAGGTGATAAAATTATTTGCAAGTATGCAAACCACATCATATAAGACTGGAGAAACATTTACAGATTTCATTTCACTATTTATTAAATTATGTTTTCTACCCTGAGATGCGATATGTCATTCAAAAACAAAAATTGTGTAAGAAGACCACATATTCGTGGTTGATCAATATCCAGCAAAATGACTGAGCACAGCTCTGCAAAGAGGAAATGTCACAATGGTATGCCAGTCTTTTGGGCTTATCCCACACTTTATAAGATGGTTTAGCTGATTTTTCAAAGATTCTCAGCAAAAGGAATAAAATAAAATAAAAAATACATGACAAGATGTTACAGGCTATCCACTGACCTACTTATTTCTTCTTTCCTAGCAACAGTCACTAATACTAAGAGGAACATCTTTCACCTCTTACTGAACAAGAAAAGATACTCTTCCCTGAAAACCTTGCTTCACTGAATTTATAGTAGTTTTCAATGAAAGAATTATTACATTAATAACAGACGCTTAACAGACACATAACTTCTACTACACTAACAGACTTTCAGCAAGCCTGTGTGTGAAGCCATCCTAAACTCATGCTGAAAAACGTTCTGCCTGTAATACTTCTTAGGTTATCACATCATTCCCTAGCTCTGGAGCAGTTTATCTCATACAAAAATTCATAGTATATCTGGAAAACACCTGATGAATAGGTGGGGAAACTTTCTTGTCCGATCAAGACAATCAGGTTTGCACTGTAGCAAAATTATGAACAGGCAATTCTAATGGGTTGATGTACCTTCTAAACATACATGCAAATCTTTGTAATAGGAGGCTATATTCTCTTTATTAAAGTACTTTAAAAAATGTTCATAAGGAATCTTAAAGTATGTTCTAGAACAAGTGATACAGAACTTATGCATCAATCAGTGCCTAGGGATATCTCATAATAAATTAATTAAGTATTAATTTTTCCATCTGTGATCACATTACTATAAGCGCACTATGGAATAGGAGTTTGTATATCTTAAAATGACCAATAACCCCATAAAGAAAGACTTCAATTCTGCACTACCACTTCAGCACTTAACAGAATTTCAGTGCTTGTTTCTCTGATGTCAAGGAAATGAAAATATTGCCAGGCTCCTACAAATGGGCATTTTCAAGTTTGCATAGCTTTGTTCAAAATGAATTGCTTCAAACAAGGCAAAACACATATTACTCATACTTATGCCTCCTGCTGATCTTGATGCTTTAAAAGAGAGGCTTTTAGACTTATGTAACACCCTAAAGTGCCAATATTTTCTGACTAGCAGAAAATACACCTTTTTGTCACATTCTTGTGCTGTAAGTCATGGATCTCACTGAATGCTTGTCATGGAACTTTCCAAAGAAAAGGCGACTTTATGCCAAGCAGATGAAAATTCAGTAAATCAAAGGTCAGTAAAAATAGGGTGCTTGGAGGGAAATGTCTTAGAAACTGAGCATTGATATTGCTGAAGCAGGAGCCTCTGGATATTTTGTTTCTGTACCAAATTACCAATCTGAATGTATAAATCTGTACTTAGAACAAAAACAAGAAATGAAAATGTTCTTTTTCTGACCATACCACAGTCCATCAGAAAGAATATTGCTGGTATCAAAAAGGACTTTCCAAAATAATGCAAATTTATGAGAGGATGGTTGTTTCTTCATGTAAGACTTCTGTATCTAGCATCTACAAAATGCAGACCAAAATGGAAACATCAAATAAGCCCTAAGTGTGCTTTTGTTTTTCCTTGAATCTTCAAGAAAATAAATCAGTTTTAATTAACAAATGTTACAAATATTCTTACTTAAACCTATGTTAAGAAAGTATATATTTTGTACACAGAAGGGGAAATGCAGTGCCTTAGGCTGAGGAGTAGCATGAATACACCAACTAAATGAAATGGAGATTGATTTTCTCATCTTCCATTTTAAACTTTTATCTCAAGGCAAGTTCAGCATGAAATACTACCAAAAGTTAAATTACTAGATGAAGTTTACAGAAACTTTTAAGAAAATTACAAAGCCACAGTGAATTTGGACAGCTAAGGTTTTGGTTCCCTCTTGAGTTACATCATGGTCATGATGACATCATTCAGAAAGGTAAGGCAGTAAGCACATGCTAACCACATGCTAAGAATCTGACCACTTAATGGTGGCTTTAGATATCCAAAAAGCCATCAATTTGTGTAGCTCCTGCTTGGTATTCACTACAGAAATGGAGTAGTTAATACACAGAAGACAGAATAAGGATATGCTCTGTTCTCCTTCTTCCTGGCCAGCCAAAGCAAAAAGGTATTTTTGGTTGAAGCTAACAGTTTCTACTTTTAATTTATATTATCATACTACAGAAACATAAGGGAAAGGAACTGAAGAAGTCTCAGCAGAACCTAAATGCAGTACTGATGGGGCAGCTACGTGCAGCACATTCCACACCCCAGCAGATTTCTCCAAAATTACCTTGCACACAGAAAATCTACATCTGAATTTGGGCTTAGTGCTCTTTCCCAGATTTGTTTTAAGCCTCAGGTGTTTGAAGGAGTCTAGTTATACCACCTACAGTTATGCGAGGACTATAAAAACATATAAACACCTTTACAGAACAGCTTTAAAGAACTTAGAAAAAAAAAAAAAGAAAATTGCACACTTTTTCAAACTTTCAAACTTCTGATTAAATTTATATCAGAAAAGAAAAAAGAAAAAAAAACCAGGAAGAACACCAAACCCTAAAACTTTACCAAGAAATTGGGACAAATTGTAAAAAATTCATCATCATATTGTGCTCAGTTTCTAGAGAATATTCACTTTCTTTCATCAAGCCTGCATGATGAAATAATGCTATCATACTAAAACCAACAGAAGTTGCACATAAATTTAAAAATGTTCTTTAATTGTACATGACTAACATAAATGTCCTCTTCCCGATTTACAAGACCTAAAGTAGATAAATTATTTCAAGTAATACTTAGACAAAAATACCATGGCACTGTATTGTTAAGAGATTTTGATTTTGGATATGTGGTAGAAGCAGTTTGCATACTCAACTGTATACTATCCTGAACTGGGTATTTTACAACTGTCCAAAATGAGGTTTTTCCCCACAGTCCAGACATGCTTTTGGCTTAACACAAGCAACCTCTCAGCCCCTACTCCCCTCAGAGAAAACCCCAAGCTCAAAACAAAAACTTTCCTCTTTCCTAGTTGTAGTCAATTCTTTTACTTAGTTGACAGAATACAGTGTGCCATGATGGAAGAGTAACATCTTTATGGACTTGGCAGTACAGGAGTACAGAAGATAGGACTGTTTTGTCATCTAAATCATGCTGTTTAGACAGAATCTCTATTGCTACTTTGAAGCATCTGGCACAATTAAAGCAGGACAGTGTCCTAACTCTTCTGAAATGCAGAGGAAGGTTAATGTTACATGCCCCAGAGGCAAAAATCTGTTACATGCAGTATCCAAGATGCTCTCACCTATTACAGAAATTCTGGCTGGCTTAGGGAAGTTTGTCAAATCAGACAGGAATTAAAAACTAGAAAAATAAAGGGTGATTTCTAGTTCAACACTGATACAAGAGTTTGAACACATCAACTTCTGCCAGAGCAGAATATACTTAGGACTGCAGGCACATTTCCTTGATTATTTGTATGCGCGAATGTGTGCAAATGTAGTTTCTGCACATGCAAAATGGATGCCAGGTTAAAATCATTGCAAATTTCCAGTAGAAAATTGCCCAGCAGAAGTGGCTGGGCTTCTTAAACTTGCACAGAAAACCATTTGTCCCTGTAATGTACAATATGAAACTTCAGTTATAGGTTTAGTATAAAGTCTTTTAATGACCTCATTTAGCATGCTTTATAGGTTTCAAACAGTAGTTTTCCAATAACTCAGATCTTAGTCACAACAGTAAGAATGTGGTGAACTGTTTGAGAGAAATTAAAACAGTTTATTGTATTACTTAGCATATTCTCTTTTACTCTGAGATATTTCTGCAAGTAATCTGACAATGTAATTGAAGAGATAATCAATTTTAATTATTTTTTTCTTATGAGAAAGGCTGTTTCTATCGGATGGTGCTAGAAATTAATAGAGGGGGGAAGAAGCTCTAGGAAAATTATAAAGACAAAGAATATTCTTTCTCTGCACACACTGCACAGTTGTTTGAAATTCACAGCCTTTTATCTGGTTAGCTTGTATGATTTTGATACACCAAAAATACACATGAAGAAGGTGATGGACTTTGATCAGTAAACAAAATGAAGCCTAGATGCATAATAGAACATTAATTGGTCAATGTTCAGACAGAAAAACTGCCATTTCCTTGCAATGTTCACCAAATTACATTTCTGTCACTGACTAGTTTTTCAGTTTTTGAAAACCTGATACAGATTTTGACCTGTAGATTGAAATTATTTCTTACTTCATCTTCTTAATGTGAGCAAAAGATCAGCACTATAACAAGATTATGTAAAAGATTGTGTTTTATTTTTAATTAAAAGAACATAAATTAGAAGAACATAAAATACAAAATTTGTTAGACAGAAGTCATTAGAACTGGAAAAAAAAAACCAACCCTAAACTATTTATAATTTGAAAATAAGACTCATATTTGAAGGGGCAGGAAGTCTCTTTTATTTTTCATAACAACATATGGACCAAATTTAAGATGGCAAAAGCAGATCTGTTTACAAATTATTTTCCTTTCTGTCTGTTCTTTGCACAACCCTTTCATTTGTGTCAGGATCCAAGACAATCTGCATCTTTGTGCAGGTACAACATCCTGTAAGAAGTGGAGTAACATTCGCCTTCATAGGTATCAAAACATTTTAAAAAGACATTCCATTGGTGTTTGTCAAGCACAAAGAGCACCGGCACTTAAAAGGAGAGAAAAACACCCACCACTATTACCAGATGAATAGAACCAGTTCACAGGTAAACATTTTTTTGGTTTTGTTGGTTTTTTTTTTTTTTCTCTATTCGTTACAAAACCAGAGGAGAGAACTGAGAAATGTCCAAAGGATGCAATCCTCACATATGCAGTTTTACACAAAGAAGTATAAAATCTTTCAGGAAGGACAACTAAAAAACCTCCTCAATTGCTTTCTTTCAATTTAACCACAATCTGTATATATCTCTCCCTTTAATACCTACATACAGTCATGGCTACTTGTCATTTTATGCTTGCATCAACTGAAGCCATAAGAGCTTTGTTATTAAGCTTGTTCCAAGCACATATTGTCTATGAGCAGAGACCCACAGCTCCAATTAGATTTAGACAGCAGATATATACATTTAGTACCTTCTCGTGTCCAAAGTTAACTGCTTTACCTTTTTTATAGTATTGGGGTTTGTGTGGCAAAGTTTTGGTAGTATGGGGACTACAGGGGTGGCTTCTGTGAGAAGCTGCTAAAAGCTTACCTTATGTCTGATAGAACCAGTGCCAGACTGCTCCAAGCAAGACCTGCTGCTGGCCAAGGTCGGATAACATATTTAAGAAGAGGATAAAGTCCTTGTTTCCTACTTTCCCCTTGTAACAAACATTATAAATAATTTGAAAAAATCTGAAGGACTTAATTTCACTTCCATCTTATCCAGTGGGAGGTTTAGAGTATTTGTCTCTTGCTTTTAAAACATCAAGATGCAAAAAAACAGCACTCCACAATGTTTCACAACCATTTTTTGCAGGTATACTGCTGAATTATTGTCATAACAACATAGATTATACTTTTGTTAACTCAGGTTATTGTTCCCTTTAAAGGACATTTTCTAAGGACCCAACCTTAGGCTCATTTCATCTTACTTACACATGAAATTAAGAGCATGATAAATCTCACCAGACTACTTGATTGCTTTAAGTTATAAACCAGTTTAAGTGCTTTTCTGAACTGGTGAGTACATGAAGATATAGCAAATTATTCAGCCATTAAGAAGCTAGAAAGATTTAAAGAATGTCCCATAGCTACTTTATACAGTAAAACATTGTTGATCTGAGCCACAAATACATCATGGGCCAAAACTTAAGCTTTCCTGAAACAGTGTGAGTTTACAGTACCTACAACTTTTTAATCTGAATTAATGGTATATTGAGGGATCAGGACACTTGTAACATCTCACAGTAAAATTATCCCACCAATTATAAATTGTGTGTAAAGAAAGTCTTTATTAAACCTGAAATGAGAAATATACCCAAGATCCAAGTTCGAACTAACAGATGTGATCTTGGACAAATTCCTAAATTCAGCTAAATTCCTAGAGCAATTAAACTCAAAAGGCAGTTACACTTGTAGACCTTGGAAGCTTAAGTTAGATTTAAAATAATCCAAAAGAGAATATCCACTTGCATGTCAACTCACTTATCTTTAGTAAAATGTTTGCATTGACTGCACAATAAGCGCATATAAACAGGCAGTCAACCTATGATAGCTGATGGGCTCAATGTCTGTGTTGCCATAGTAGGATCCCTTTGGCAGCACCTCCAGTTTAAGAGGTGCTATCCTGCACAGACACTGATCGCTTGTCCTTCAGGTTCCTTGACTTAAGTTTGTATGCCCTCAGTTACGCACGGCTGTGTTTCCATATGGATCTGTTACTTATTCTCAAAACTGTACAGAATCATTTATTAGACTGGTTGGTGAAGTAGAAGCACAAACATTTTCCTGGCAATAACTAAGACTGTGGGATCTTCTGGCATGGGAGAAAACAGGGATTGCATACCAAATCTATCTTCTAGTGAACTTTAATTCTGACCCTCAACCAAAATATTATTTTTTTTTTATAATCTAGAAATCAGACTTTCATTTTGAAAAAAATAATTTAAATATATTTTTTTCTTTTAAAAAATCAGTTTAAACCAAAATGCTTTTGTTGGCATCCAAAACAGGCAGATTAGAAACAAGTTCCAGTGATGTCAGCAGATTTAAAGTTGTACTCTGGTCATAAAATGGCATAGCATGCCTCAAAAGTAGTATATGTTAAAAATTTCTTCATGAAAAATTGCAAATGTTTTGGCAATCACACTCTCATCCATTGACCACTTCTGTGATCTGTTTCTGCTGTAAATGAAGGGAAACAGAGTATATGGAACATAATGAACTGTGGGACTAATAAGCAGTGTCTATGGGAAATTGATCCCTGCTGAGACATATGCTGCACCATCAGGTTCATTACATCTCTCCAAGAAATGAACTCATATATTACTTGTACTATTAGCCATAGACCAGAAACCCACCTTGTGAGGTTTCATATCCAAAAATTCAAAAAATTTTCAGACCAAATCCAGACTGCACTGTCCTGTGTTCAATTCTGCTACTGCAAGAACTGCAGCTGCAGGAATTGCACACAACATTAATGAGATATGGGTCAGCATTTACATGTTACAGCAGTTATTTAGACCTACACTGTGAGTATTCTTTTAAGTTACAAAACAAACGAACAAACAAACAAAACCCAAAAAAAAAAAAAAGAAAAAAGTAATTTCTGCAGGTAAACTCCAGTTGTGTTTCCCAAAGAAAGCAAAAGCCAGCTCCACTACAAGACCCGATTTAACAGCAAACTATGATAGAATTCAGCAGAGCCAGGAACGTCTCAAACATCAAAACTGCAGCACAGTTTCACATTTTTCAGTTACACCAACAGCTTATGATTCAGCCTCCTCCTCAATGGAGTCCCCTATCCTTCTGTCACAAAACTATGATGACAGACTGCCACCTGCCCCTTCTCTGTCACACATTCCTGAAGATGGAATACTCTCAGTGAGGTTCTGTGGAGAGGTTTTGAAAAGAGCATTCACACGATGTTTGGCAATGTTGCACATTCGATTTCATGATGCGCCACAGGAATCATTTAGCATTTCTGACAGTAAACCTTGAAAGGAACTTTCTGAAAGTCACAGCAATAAAATGTGAGATTCAAAAGAATGCATCCCAGAGGTGACTGGGATTAAGTGGTGAAGCAATCTAAGTGGTGAAGCAATCTAAACTGATGTTAAACTCGAATAAGCTTTAATATTACCACTACAACAAACAAGAAACAAATTCCTGTCGCAAAAAACTTTAGTTTGGCTTTCTGAAGAGATATGTAAGCATACGATGACCTGGTTCCACAATATGTAGGATAAAGAAAGCTGGATCTCAAGCTTGATTCAGTTCTCAGTAGGACAACTGGCATTCTGTTAGAATCATAGAATGATTTGGTTTGGAAGGGAACTTAAAGATCATCTAATTCCAACCCCCTGAAGGGACACCTTCCAGCAGTGCTTCCAACGAGACAGTGCTCCAAGCACTGTCCAACCTGACCTTGAACACTGCCAGCTTCTCTGGGCAAACTGGATCAGTACCTCACCGCCCTCAGAGTAAAGAATTTCTTCCTAATGTCTAATCTAAACGTACCCTCTGTCATTTTAAAGTCATTCCCCTTAGCCATGTCTACATGCCCTCGTGAAAAGTCCCTCTCCAGATTTCTTGTAGGCCCCTTTTAGGCATTGGAAGCTGCTGTAAGGTGTCCCAGGAGCCTTCTCTTCTACAGGCTGAACAAGCTAAGCAATCTTCAGCCTGTTTCCATAGGAGAGGTGCTCCAGCCCTCTGATCATCTTAATGGCCCTTCTCTGAACTTCAGAGATTTAAACACTATCATTATACACTAGGCCTCAGAATATGCACATACTTATACAAGTATTTTTATTATAAGGCATCTCCCACTAAGAGGTTGAATTTGAATGCTAAAACTGAAGAAAAACCAGCAGTTATAACACAGAGGATTAGGATGGCTTTACAATTGAGGCTGCCTTTACAGCTCTCAAAGCAATGCCCATGTGAGGACAGCATGCTGAACTTCAACACAGATGATGGAAAAAATTGAGAAGTATTGTCTTGGTTGAGAGAGAGTTTAACAAGCAACAGAAAAATCTCTACTGAAGACGTTAAACACTGTTGGCTAAGACAGCACTTATCTGTTTGTTTACCATTAAGTATATTAACACATCCTATTTGAGTTCAGTAGCCCTCAGTAGTTTCAACCTAGTCCCTCTGTGGGCACATACTTAATTTTTGGTTATGTGCAAGCCATACTACATGAACAGAAGCTGCTTGTGTGTTCCTATAATTAAGTCCATGTTTGAGTGGTTTGCTGGAGTAGGTCCAGCACCCTTTTTGTAAGTGATCACTTAATATGATAAAAAGCCTTTGGCAGGCAGACATTTTTAAGGGTGTTTCAGAGTATTATACATATAAGGAGAAGTTTCACCGTAGGCAACAGGAACTCTGGATTAAAAATAATGGATGATATTCATATTGAGCCAAATTCTAAACCAGACCAAGGCACTCTTTTTTTTGTGGGATAAACACAGTATGCACTAAACTGTGCAACTGTGAGTCACTGTTTCATCTACTGCAGATTTTATTAAGTTCTTCTTGAGAAGAAACCATTAGGCAAAAGCTGTATTCAGCCTGCAGGCACAGAGAGTGAAGATGGCCAATGCATTGCATTCAAACAAAAAAACCTAAGCACCCTTCTGGCTACATACAAAGTTCTGGAATAAATATGTGAATTACAAGATGATGTGGACCAGTCAGCTTCGGCTAGAAACAAACTGCCAGTGACCAAGTTTTCAGAGCAGTCTTTTCCCAACCTGGAATCTTGTATGTTATTTTCTCTGTACTTGAAGTAATTCAATATCAGAGCATCTCAAGTGCTCTACAGTTTATTTAAAGGTGAATTTTTATTTCTAACTGAATCTTGAGTGAGTCATCAATCACTGAGCTATTCTGTGCTGGTTTTCCTCTATCACAACCTAACATTAAACTTTTTCTAACTACTTATGACAGTGTTTTTCAAACATTTTTAAAATGCAACCCCTTTTGCCTCATCTGTTTTCCTGCTACCCTTTCATTCCCTCTAGCCCTCCTCCTCCCCAGTCATCAGCACCTCCATTTCTCCTCAGCAGGGGAACAAGACCAGGCTGTAATTACTGTCTGCAAGTATTTACTTACTCCCACATCTTAATGGGACTGAACTGCTGATGTTTCCACAACCCTAAAATAGGTTTCAATCCTCAGTTTAAAAAAAAATGAAATATTGGTTTACCAAACAGTACATCCTGATACTGCCCACACCACTTACCTCTGTGCCAACAAGTTAAACAAAAAATTCAGATTATTATCTGGACTAATATTACAGCTTTTATACATGCAGGACTAAAATATATGGTAATGTAACCACTATACATAGGACATGTAGGTAGTGCAAGGAGGAAGCATTTGAGCTGGAAGAGCCTAAGCTCTGTTTGAAGGGTAGCCTCACCAGTAAGATTCAAATACTGCTTAAAATTCAAAGGCTGCTGCAAAACCCCCAGCATTTTTGACAAAATACAAACACAAAGCTTATGTCTACGTTGCCTCTAAATTGGCCTAGTGACCTCAGTTCCTGAAAGCTTGATATTCCTGTTAGAGCCATGCAGAAAATGTATCCACACTAGAAAAACATGATTACTTCCAGATAATATTTAGAATTTCCCCTTTAGATGTGTTCAGGCAATGCTAAGATCTGTTACACTCCAGACCTTAATATATATATTTGAGTATGGTCTGTGTGTATATATGGGTGAGTGGATAACAGAGCAAAATAGCAGGGAAAGGTTCCTTCTCTGTAGCAGTTAGAGTAAGTAAATTACTTTGTGCTGAAAGGACAAGTCACTGAAAAAGGTGGGAAGGCAGAGGTACCAAGCACAACATATAGGTGCAATATTTCTGAATTCATCCAACCTCTCTGCCTCAGAAAGCCAGCAAGCAATAGGAAAGAAAATTGTCCCAAACCTTCAGCAGAAAGTCAAATGAGCAGCCATTAAAACATGAACAACTTGGAATACACTTTAATGCCATTTTAAATCCACAGTTACCCAGAGGTGCTAGGCAGTCAGCCATCTAGTCGAACATTGCTCATGATATACCTGCTATGCACAGTGGAAAAGGAACTAAACTGAATGACATATATTGGAAATCAGTTATTTTGATTTTAGGAATACATTCAGAAAATTAATATGAAACAACTAGCAAGAAGGTAACAAGTAGTAATTAGTCACTCAATTACTGTGTAGTGTATTCTCCAATCAGACATAGTCTGTGCAATCAGCAAACTGTGGTAGGCTTGGTATCTTCTACTGGCCTGAGAATCTTGCCTCAGAAGCAAAACAAGTGTTGGGAAAGTTAAATTCTTTCTATTTACATCTGCTAAATTTCCCAGCACTAACCTATTAAAGAGACTTAACACATTTAAAACCATCTTTCGGTGCTCCCTTGGTCATACCACTTATATCACACCCCATTACACACTATTTGTGAATTAGACCCACCATCGGTACCCAAGTTCAAGACAACTTAAAGAAGTGAGCATTCACATGACTCTCATTTTGAAGAAAAAAAGAAAAATACTTCAAAATGTCAAAATTACCATCAGAAGTAGGAATAAATAAAAAAAAGAAAAAAGGTTGTGGATATCCTCTTCCAGATCTAGCTACTTCGTAGAATCCTTGAATAGTTTGGGTTGGAAGAGACCTTAAAAAGCATCTATTTCCAACCACCCTGCCACAGGCAGGGACACCTTCCACTAGACCAGATTGCTCAGTGGAAGAAGTTGTAATACTTATCTACTTGTCAGTGTTTTCTAATAGAACACTCAACTAGTCTGCTGGCAGACACTGCTTGTGCAAGTGCTCCCAGATCACCTAGTTCAGTCAAGAAACTCATGAGCTAAATCAGCCCACCAATTTCAACACCTTAAATCTACACATTAAAAAGGAGTTTTAGAGAGTATTCATGTGAGCAGCTCTTTTAGCAAGCACTTACAGAAGGGTAATGACAGATAGCTGATCATGGTAACCTCTTCCCATGAAATAGATAAGCACAGAAGCCCTGATTTATCTAAAGATTAAAACACCTTAATTTGTATCTACAGTATGAATTTACACTACATTAATTGATCTCATTTTTTACCAACTTAGAAATACACACAGCTTTTTCCGTTCCAAACAGACCTGACAGAAAGATCAGTTATACATAAGAACAAAGATATAAAAACTGCTTATCTTCCTGTAACTCTTCCTTAAACAAAAGCAAAAAATCCCCACACCACCCATTCGCTAGAGCAAGGCACACAACCACATAACCATACACATCACATTAAGACAGAACACCTTCTGTAGTGGCAGGTTATACAAAAATTGGTACTAATGCACTGCTTGCAGAGAGGGACAACACAGCACAGATCTTTAGAAAAGACCTAAACGAGATCTTTAGAGAAGGCTAATTTCCATAAAAGCGCCAACACAAATCCAGATTCCTATAAGTCTGTGGGTTCATCACAAACTAACCACTTCTGAAAAAGGTGTCAATTTGCATCATGCACTGCAGCATTTCAGCAAGCAGACCAATGGGTGGTTTGGTCTGCTGCCCCATCACAGAAGGAGATCTGAAACAGTTGCTCAGATGGGGGAGCCAGTGCAAAAGAGAAGACTCCCCCAGCACCTGTCATCTGATGTTTGAAACCCAGGACATGGTTCTGCTCCTACAAAATGAAGCTGTAGCCCCACCTCCTGAACTGTTGCCTGTCATGAACAACTGGGAGCAGCTTTTATAACACCACAGGCTGCAAGGCAGAACCCCCACACAGGCACCACCTCTCACAAAGGTGTGATCATCCTACCAGCATTACCCGTATGGACAGGAATCTGTTGAACAAAATGCTCAGGTGATCTCAGGAAGTGGACTGAAACTTATTCTATATAGGAAAGCAAAATAAAAGCCAACAAGTCATTACCAAACTTGATGGGGGAGAAACTTCTTCCACATATGGCAATGTATGATGATTTAGCTCTGTATAGGTAAGATTTACCAATAAAATGTATTTATACTCACTTCTAAAAATTCTCAGGAATGCTCTACAGAAAAGTATTTGCAGGATCTATTCCCAGGAAGACTTTGTTTTGTCAAAGTTGCAGACAGGCTTATTACAAAATAAGTAAGACTGCAATTGCCAGCCGCAGTGTTCTAAAATGTCATTTTTTTTCCCATTTAATATGTACAAGGCAAGCATTTATTTTATTTTCTCCTATACAGAATGGGTAGCTGATTTTTTTTCCTTAAGCATGTAGATCTATTAATCTCATTTTAATGTTTTTCCCTTCTCTGGTTCTGTTTCTTACATCACTACAAAATTGCTCTCATCACATATATCTAATCCATTATTTAAGTTCGAGTCATTAATCTTTGCTTTTCCTTCAAAAGATAATCCATGTTTAATAGCTGTATCATATAACCTGCATCAAGGTGCTGAAAGGGCTATTTTGCGGACTTTAGGAGAAAATTGTGGCTACACCAAATTTAATTACACATCCAAATATTATTTTTAAGAGGCCAAAAGTTCTCTCTGTAACAGCAGGAGCTAGGAATACATTGGAACTGACTTCTGCTTTAGTCTTAGGAGAAATAAAAGAACACAGCCAGTTCCCCCATGTCCTTCTCCCCCAGGCCAGTAAATCTTATATTTAAACAATAAAGATAAGCAAGTAGTTTTAAAAAGACGTTAGCATTAATAAATATTTACCAATGCAATAACAACCTCCCTAAAGAGGCAGAACACTTATAGTAGATTAGAGTGTCAAATGAATAAATAAGCCTTAAGCTGATCTTGCAAACCTTGAGACAGAATTTAACCTGTAATGAGCAGCATGTCTTCAGATGTTTCTCCAACAATCTGACACTAACTCCATGCCCCATAATTAATGACAGCACACCTTAAGCACTACCAAGCAGGTACCAGACACTAAGACATAACTTAAAAGAATAATGTTACTTTCATAAATTGGCATATTTAACAACTTTGTCTTACAGCTTAATAAATATTTTCTTCAGTACTCAAACAAAACTGGGTCTCTTCCACGCAGTGTTTTAGCTGACAGCACACCCGAACACTATCACACCATCCACACTCCAGATTTCTTCAAACACAACTTAAATACAGAGGACGTAAAACAGAGCTTTTTGTTTCTACTCTCAGCTTAAAAGTTGTGGTGTAACTGGTGCCAAATACTGGGTTATAAAGACTGAAGAAGAGACCAGTAATTAAGACTTTTTTTAGAGATACTGCTGTAAGATATTAGTTGTACTTCATTCCTGCTTGGCTCTTTCCTGTATGAAAAGTTGGTGGCATGCTTCAGAATGCTCATCCAACCTTCCAAAACTTTAGACTTAATGTAATACAGAACAAGAAGGGTAATGGAGCTATCCAAGAGGTCAACCAGTCCTGATCTGAGGAACACCTGATCACATTTAAAACCGTTCAGCAGACTTTGAAAGCAATTACTTCTTTATTTCAGCAGAATAAGAACTAGAAATATAGGTTTAGTGAAAGATTCTAGCAGTGCGGACTCGTTGAAATAGGAGGATGATGACAGCTCACTGTAGCACTTAATAACACAACCGGAATTTTGGATAAAGAGCAGTTTTCAAAAATGTCTTATTTCTTGAACTAAAATGGCTTATTTTTTTAAGAGACAAATGGTTCTAGTTAGCTGTGAATGACCACTAAGGCCTTTCAGAACAACACAATTTTACAAAAATATTAAACTTCAAAATCAGATACTCACTGATTTTCATAGAAGCTGGTCCTTGGCTTTAGAAAGTCTGTTTTCTTTAAGCAAGGAATTCTACAACTTCCATAAACACCCTGATTCAGCCTGGTGCACCTGCCTTTTAGCAGCTCTGAGCACATAGATCTGAGCCACAGCTTCACCCTCCTCAACAGTGAAATGGAGCACATGTCATATATCTTCTAAACACAGGTTTTTTTGGTGACTTCAGAAAGACTGATATAAAGTTAATACCAATGCACATAGTACAGTTATGATTAGAACAGCCATAAAATTGTATTTCGATAGATCTTTAGTTGATGTAAATGCATGCAGCTATAATATCAAAGAAAATGACTGAAAGTTGCAGGAGATACAAGCATGGGTGGGATTCTGCATTTTGATGTGATGTAACCTCCCCACTAACATGTTCATTGAACAGCATACAAGGCGTAGTGGTATTGTCTGCTGCAGTTCATTAAGAAATCAGCCCACAGTTCTGTTGGCTTTCTCATCTGGAAATGCACAAGGCCAGGTCAAGTTCAGCTTCTTGTCAACCAACACACCCCTAAATCGTTCTCCTCTGGAATGCGCTTAGTTCATTCTGCACCCAGCCTGTCTTTGTGTTTGGGATTACCTCAATACACATTCAGGACCCTGCATGTGGCCTTGTTGAACCTCATGAGGTTTGCATTGGCCCACCTCTCAAGCATGCCAAGGTTCATCTGGATGGCATCACTTTCCTCTAACATGCTGACTGCACCACACAACTTGGTATCAGCAGCAAACTTGCTGAGAATGCGCTCGATCCCACTGCCTATGTCACTGACAAAGATGTTACACAGTGCCTGTCCCAATACAGACCCCTGAGGGACACCATTCATTACTAGTCTCCACTTGGACATTGAGCTGTTAACCACAGTTCTGTGTGTGTGGCCACATTCAGTCAATTCTTTATCCACCAAGTAGTCCATCTGTCAAATCCATGCCTCTCCAGTTTAGAGACCAAGATGTTGTGAAGGACAGTGTCGATCACTTTGAACATAATCCAGGCAGATTAGATTATGATGGATTAGATGATCCAAGAAGGGAAAGAAAAACAATGTATCTCATTAACACCCTGCACACTAGTGATGAACGTATTCTACTGACAACACAGTGAACAGTACTTCATGTGATATATGAAAGAGCCTCAGGGCTTTGGAAGATTCATCCTATGAAACGAACAAAATCCTATTAAATGCATTTGCGCTAATAATCTCCCTATAATATACTAAAATCTGTGCAGAAAACAGAATGTAGATTATCAGCAACACAACCAAAGTTAACCATGGGACAAAACAGAGATATTAGAGGTGGAATTTTTGCGTTTCGAAAGTTTTACATTGAGGGCCTCCACTTTACCAGGAGCTATCAGAAAAAGCTTTGCAAATTCATATAGATTCTTAGGGAAGAATACATGCCACATTCATAAGCAAATCATATTAAAAAGAAGTTTAGACAAGGGGGAAACGGAAAGGCAGGCATATGGAAAAAAAAACATAACCAGGACTGTGACCAAAATCAAGTATTTCCTGCTACAATTTGACTTCTTTTAGACTTACACTGTACAGCTTTCCAGCTCTTTTCTTCAATTAATAAGTTTTGTCAGTCATTAAAAATACTTTTTCTAAGCTGTTTCGGTGTTAATATTCAGCCTGCAAAAACTAGAAAAGATTTTTTTATGCCTTGGGATAAAGCTTTCACTAGACAGGCATTATAACAACTCTTCAATAGCTCCATGTTGATCTTGATAATTTCAAGCCTATTTTCTGTTACTGAAGAATCATTTAGAAGTATAGCTATGATTCATTTGATCCCATTTATAGAGAAGTGCTATACAGGAGATCCAAGGACATTACTATAAAACAAAAGCATACAGGTTTCCCCTTTCCCCCCCTTTTTCCCCACAAGCTCATTCTTGAAAATATTATTATTTGATATCAAATAACTCTTGACTTCCATGAATGGAATGTTTGCAATCTGCAGAAAATTGTTTACAGTTAACACATCCCTCAGTTGAAAGGACATCTTAAACAATCCAGATGTCCTTTCTGCTGCATATTTATCTTGCATACATAGCTGGCAAACATACAGCTGGGAAGAAGTGATTTATTAAAGATATAAAATAGTTCCAATGTGGATTTACTAAAGGTACACACAAAGCTAAAGTATAATAAATTACAAAGACAAACAACACACTGGGGGTTTCTATTCATTTATATTTCAGCTAGTACAAGTCTACTGGTTTCAAGTGAGATAAATCCTGAGCGCCTCAATAACAGAACAAACAGCTCTCTGAAACAATTGTCAAAACAAACACTGACAAAGATCATAGTAGTTCCTTCTAGTACTAAAAACTATAAACCAAGTAATACAATCAACCTAAAGCCAAAGCTTAGCTGCTGAAACTTGATTACTGCAGGGAACTTTTATTACTAAATGCAGGTGATTTTATCAAGGTCACACTTTCATGTAGGAAAAGATTAACTTTGATATCCACTAGAATTATATGATAGGTGCACTGATACTGAACAGCAGAAGAATTCTGCGTGCACACCCACTTACTTTTAAAATTATGGGTACGTTTTTTGGCATGACGTAAAAATCACTGTTGCTTTTTAAAAGGTGATGTTCTCGTAGGCAGACCAAAAAAGCCAGAATGGAGTTGCGCAATGATTATTGCAGCTTCAAAATCTCCTCATGCTTTATTTCCAGTATGCATTTTAAAACCAGGACACTTCAATTTGAAGAGAAACTGTAAACTTCCTTTCCTGTCTCCCAGTTTGAGGTTTATGTTTCCTTGATTCATGTATTCAGGGCTTTCTCCAAACAGTGATCAGAAACAATTTCACCACACAGAAAAACTGAGATTCTCATTAACTCTTTTGACTGCAGAAAACAAAGTGTGAACAGAAGTTATCACAGAACCATGACAAAACCTGTCAGTTTTTCAGCTCTGTATTCTTCTTCTAATTTCTAATACACTTCAGTAGCAAGCAGCAAATATCTGTTTCCTGCAAACACTTTTGTTTTGTGTGTGTATTCACCTGAGTCCTCCTGATGGATTTTAACACTATACTTGAAGCTGGGTTTTCTTCTTTTACTCTAAGGAGATTGATTATTCCTTTCATTAAAACAAGGTCAGCTACCAATACTTTCGACAAGGATGGAATAGACACAAAGCCTGAAAACAGCAAGACTTCACTATGTAGGACATTACCTAGTAAAGCTAAAAATATTCCTTGACCACCCATTCCAGCAACAATTGTAATTACTGTGACTTTACTTTAGAAATGGAAAAACTAGAGTGTCTTGATTTTAGTAAGCAGTGCTGAAGTAAATACATTCATATGCAACTACAGGATACAGGAACACATAGTCTGGAATCACTCATGCTTTCAAAAAATCAAACCATGCTGATTTAGGGTTTAACCTGCATGACAGATGGAAGAGGCTGCCAGCGATTTCACTTAACTTCAGATCCATTATGTCCTTTTACTATAAATCGCACAAGACAGAGGCAAGTACTTACAGAATCAGCACCTACTTGTCTCCCAAACAATTGATTTCAAGAACAACCTAACAGCTTAAAAGTAACTCTCTTAATTTCATACCCTCTTTATTTTAAAGAATTTTAAAAGTAATGTAGTATAAAAGTACACACACCAGACACATACTGTATTATTTGTATTTTATGTAAAATGATTTTTTTTAGAGTAGAAAAAAAGAGTATATTGTATTTGCATACTTAGAAAATATCTCTTTCAAGTCTCAAGACTTGCAGCTAAACACTAGGATATGTTTACAGTATGTTCTCAAAGCACCTAAATACCTAGTTTTCATTCACCTAGTTTCATTCATATGTGCTAATATGCATCCTCTTGGTAAAGACAGTACCAATGTACTGGTCCAAAATCTTGTGCTCAGCATCTCACTGCCAATTACTACACAAGATTTTCTATTTACGTGAATTAGGGTGGGCGGCCATTAACAACAGAAGATGCATGTAATACACCAATGATTTTCAGCAATTATAGAAGAGTGAAATAAAATATACATTAGTTGGTCACTGTACTGCTACTTAAAATTTGTGTCTCTGTAAGTGTCTGTATTTATAATGTGATATTGAAAGTATCACTATATTGCAGTGCAGTCAATATGTATGCTGCATTGGAGATGGGATAAGAGAGAGAAAAAATATTAAATCCTTGTCCAATTGCCAGAATTTGGCTTCAAGAGTTGCTTGTTACCTTTTAAATCTAAGGAAGCGCTTGTATTAATATAGAATACAGATGATTTTTCAACTGAGCAATAATCTGTTATTTTTTCATAGGACAGATTAGAAAACACTACACTTATAAAGTCTGTATGATGCTAGAAGGCATTTATGTAAAAATATCCATCACAAAAACTTCATAAATGCATAACAGAACACATACGGCCATTCACAGAGAATGGAATTAAGAATTAGGTAGGAAAACATCTGTAGTTCACTCATTTCCAAAGACAGAAAAAGCATCCGTTACCACAGCTCACTGGATTTTCCTAGTTGCACGAGAGCATTTCATTTTGAAACACCAAGACACAAAAATAAAGAGGTCATGGTCAAATGTAAATCAAGAGAAGCACGAATACTTTTATCAGTATTTTAACAAACAACAAACCCAACACAAAAGACCACAACAAAGAGGATTGTCTTATGATGTATATGACCAAAATGCACAAAAAAAATATATTTCTCTGCCTCTATCTCCTAAAGATAATGTAGTATGCGAAATCACAGAATCATGGAATTGTCAGGGTTGGAAGGCACCAAGACAGGGCCACCTTCAGCAGTTACACAGGAATGAAGAACAGTGAAAGCAGTAAGTTTTCTGTTGCCCCATGTGATGCGGGCAGATCAGAACACAACAAGCCCCGTCTCTGGAAGCCAGACTCCCTCTTTCTCTGGTCTAGAAAATGTGGGGAAAATGTAGCTTTTAATTGGATAAATGAGTAACAGCACCTACTGCTTGCAAAGATATATCAATACTATTATGTACTTACAGAAATAAGAAAGCACATTCATTTTCATAAAATTAATCTAAAAATTTGACACCAGAAATCTCAGAGTATGTAGTGACATGGAGATAGCACCAAATATTCTTTGATGACTCTCAAACCTGGAGGTAACCAGCTTTGAAACCAAATGAGTTTGCCAATTAAAGCTCCCCACTTGAGCAATATTGCAAGCATCAGATCCCAAGCATGCAATTTCTTGAACTTATATTGTCTCTCATGTTACTCCTAAACTATTTTTGGTAGCACATCATGATATTTGTTGCTGCAATGCCTCTCACAGCTTTTTTTTCACTGCATTTTATGTTCTGCACTGCTGTTACAATTCCTTTCAGAAAGCCAAACTGCATAGAGCAGGAAAAAAAAAAAAAGTATTTTATTACTTAGCCAAAAAGCCAATTATCAGAAGATAACAGTCACACAGTCAGGACAGAAGCCTCATTTCCCTCTCTCCATGGGACTGAATATGTCTTAAAAATTTTACATTTCAATGATTTGTTTAACTGGAGCTTAAAAATGAATCATCAGGCATAGATCCTTTGTGCAACACCAAAAGATTTGTGCTGCAGTAAGTTTAGCAGAGCTGTTACAGGATACAGTCATGATTTCCAAGAGAATGGAAAGTTCTTGACTCAGAGCAAGACCTAGTGCTTTGCCTCTGGGGACTTCTTTTGCTGTGCTTGACTGGTGTTTGAGCAGGAGGGTTTGGCCTATCCATTTTAAGGGCTTGTGAGATGTCCAGATTATGCCTTAATATTTACTGAAAAAATGTTGGGATCTCATTATTTTTATCTCCTAATAACAGAGGACAGAGAGAAAAGAGCTAAAAATTAAATCCTATATTGGCCTTAAGAGGCACTGAAGGCATCAAATTAGAACTCTCATCTAAAAATAGCTCTGATGATGTAACCAGACTATTTAAAGAACAAGATCCTGTTCAGTTTCAGTTTTTTTAAATATCTTATACTTTACATAAACACAAATCCATTGTTTTTACACAGAAACGTTAACTCACATTTGTTATAAAAAGATCAAATTTAAAGGAAAGATACAAAGAATAATTCACAACTCCCCTTTAAGGATGTCAACAAAATATACAAATGCTTTTCTGTTTTTAAATCTTTCAACAGTGTGATTAATTAGAAACAGTTTTCAGCTTTTCTAAATGGCTTGGAAAACGTGTATGCTTGTACACACAGACACAGCAAGATAGACATTATTTTACTACTTTCATCTGTCTATCTATCTACCCATCTATCTATCTATCATCTTTTTTCTCTCCAGATCAAAATGTTTGAGGCACTGATCAAATTTATGATACATGTAAATAATTTTTAAATCTATGTATTAATGAATTGAATCTAACAAACTGTACTGTAGAACTTAAATATGTCTTTGTTTCTAATGTGGAAACAGCATTTAACACGAGTCCTGGAAAGGCCTGGTGAACTAACTGAACAATCACTCTGGCCTTATTTATTGCAGCAATCTTCTTTATTCTAGACTGAACACTGGAAGAATAAGCAAGAGGAAACTGTTAACCTTTCAACTGTATAAGCTATATTAACAAATGAAGCAAAAAGAACACCCTTTATTAAAATAAGTTTGCTATATGAATCTGTCAAGGTTTTTCAAAACTAGAGATTCAAAGACAGTCTTTGGTTTACTAAAACAAAAACTGTTCAACTTTGTTATTTTAAGTTCAATATTATATGTCATAAATAAGAATCCCATTAAACATTCAGAAGACATTTAACTTGAACACTTCCCTAGAATTTGCAGTTTTGATTAGAATTCGCAAATTACATTATGTGCATATGTAAATATACACTGCATTCTATATGAAGTACATGAAGTACAAATGAAAACTTTAGAGGACTATAGTCAAAGATATTTCTCCCCTACAAACATATGAAAGATGACTAAGTCCCTCAAAAATGCACATATATAAGCCTAAGGGAAAAATATAATTAATAAAAAAAAACCAAACCAAAGGGAAAAAAAAAAAGAAGAGAAAAACCACAAAAAAACCCCACAACCCCACCCCTCAAAAAAAAAAAAATCAAATAAAAAACCAACCCATTAAAAAAACAACAGACCAAACACAAACAAACCCACAAAGCCTCACATGTGCACAAAACCCCACAACAAATAAACAAAAACCACAACCCACCAAAAGCAAAGGCTGGGTTACAATCAGAAAGAAACCCTTGCTCATAAAATGTAATGGAAACATCTCATTAAAGAAGTGCAGCTACTGGCTAAGAAACATGCATACCAAGAAAGCTCCTAATTGCTCCTCCATGTTCTTCCCTTCTCTGACATTTAATGTCCCTTCATCTTTCAGCAATGGCAGCTACTTAAAAGGCTGATATGCTTGTTTAGGTGTTGTCAGAAATTATTATTACAATGCATATTTGAACTGTTGATCCTTAGTATGGCGTGATAAGCATTACAGTCTCTAGAACATGGTGTTTTAGAATTTATCTCTAGTTTCCATCACTGCTGCTTGCATGAGTCTTGCTTCAAATCAGCTGAAAGCTAAGACTTATTCTGGTCCTGATATCAGTCACACCTGTTTGGGTGTATCAGCTGTCTAAAAGTACTTCACAGCTGTCCTCACTTTCATCTCCATTACAGTCCTGAGTTGAACGTTACCTCTTATGTACTGATCTACGTCTTCCTGTACATAACTTTGCTACTATTGTGTTCCAATTTAAATATTTAACCTTTTTTTTTTTTTTAACTCTCATCTACGGTAGCCAGCAGTCCAGACTGAATTAGGCTGCTTGTCTGAGCAGGACTTACTCGTGGTTCTGTGTACTAGCTTTTATTGTTCTCTAGGCTGTTAAACCTCTAATACAGGAGGATAGAAGGGGTGATCCAACAAGGCAGTAGGGCTTGCTTTCCACTGTGCCATTTCCATCAGCTGTCTGATGGCTTTTGCTGATAATCTCTCTTCCCACTGCTTTGTGGGTACTCAGAGGAAGTCATTTTACCTCCTCATTGGTGCAGCATCATTTGAATTCTGCTTCAGTGAACTGCAGCTCATTGTCTAAGTAGTCAGTGTCAGCTACCTTTTATACTGCATTACACACGTTCAGTTTTCTAATCATAGTGCTTGTTTAATTCCAGAAATTGAAGAAGTAGCATATATTCCATCATTAGAAGAGAACAAAGAGGAAAAAGATTGGACTCAGATAGAGGCCAGATTTTTATGCGATTAGATAATCTCTTTCCACTATCAGTCTGAAATTTTATGTGACTCATACAATTTTATGCACACCTGTAGGGACTGACAGCTAGTCCTGTACTCCCTGACTCTTTCAGTCCTGATCAGCTGTGAAATACATTTCTCCACGATGTAAACTTAAATCTATTAGCATTATTGAGTTTACATCTTATTTTGCAGTCACAGATTATTAATCTCTTAATATAAAGAAGGAAAACATCCTTCATTTGAAGAATTTTCTTCCTTCAAGAAGAAAAAATCCTGTCATTTGCTGTGGCCAGGTTTCAAATTTGAATTATTTCACCGCTTATAAAACTCTATGCTATTTATTGCAGTGACTGATTAAAACAACACATTTAAATGTCATGTAACAAGCTGACATGTACCATCTTTGAGTTCTATGTTCTATATTCTGGAAGGCATATACAAATCAGTTTATTAATCATTAAAATCGATTATCTAAGGCAATACTTTATCCTCTGACCGTGAAGCTGCAGCACCACCACCAAGCTATTCAGCTGGTTACTAGAATTTTGTAGTGGATTTCCTGTCATGCTATTTAGTAACTTGTTAACAGGCGGCATATCTCCATTACACCAAAAAGTAAATGAATGGAATAATTCTAGTCTGAAAAGCATGAGTCTGCCTTTTACCAGTGCATATGACTTGTCACTCTGCATCTCTGCACCTTTGTAGGATAACACTCCATTTCTCTATTTGCTCTGCAGAGGCACAACATTGTAATACTAAAATCTTATTAATGTCTTTTTTTTTTTTTGTTTGGTTGCTTAGGTTTTTTCATCCAATGCCTGTTTTCAGGAATTTGCTCACTTTCTGTCATTCACCAAACATCAATAGATGCATGACAGGAACACAGAAATTTGAAAGCTCTGGAAAATTGCCTGGGCCTTTTTTAATGGTGCTTTGTTTCTTGGAGCATGGCCAGAGTCGCTATAGCATTAATAGAGGCCCCAGTTCTCCTCAGGTTTTGCTTGACTACCTTCAACAAAATATGTCACTACTGGGTAGACATGTCTTAACTTAGATGTAGTAGTCCTGATCTGTGTTCTCTCATAAAATGAGAATATAATTGGCTAGAAGAAACATCCCCCTAGAAAACAACAGCAGATTGAAGACAACCAAATAAGAACAACTAAGTAAGAGATGTTACCAGTTTGTACCAAGAGTCCAAGGCAAGGATATGTTCTACAACATTTTGTTTTACACCTTAGAGCAAAGGGGTCAGAAGTGACACAGAAGCTAGACTTATGTTTAATTAGAACTGATCTTCAGGCTTCTTAACTAAGTACATTGTAAATTCCTTAGTTTTTCTCCTAGCGGAGTTTTGAGTATAAGATCAATGCTTTTCTACACAAGTGTCTTCAGAACAAGAACTCTGATGGCTCTAATCCCACTCTGGTTCTTCAGCTGACAACTCTAAATACTAGCAAAAACATTTCTGAAAGTACAGAATGAAAATGACATCTGGGCAAACCAGACCTACTGATCCCATTATTCCTGCAGACAATGAGTTTTGCTCTCCTAGTTTTAGACATCTTTAGTGCAAATAGCTACATCTGAACTAAAAATCTACACTTTACAGTCAACACAGGGTAACTGGAAATACTACAGACTGACTCA
The DNA here is from genome assembly GCF_033783945.1 of Neopsephotus bourkii. Classification (NCBI taxonomy): domain Eukaryota; kingdom Metazoa; phylum Chordata; class Aves; order Psittaciformes; family Psittacidae; genus Neopsephotus; species Neopsephotus bourkii. The sequence continues at coordinate 1,789,887 of NW_026901363.1, read as the reverse complement.
GCTGGCTTTACTTAATGTGCACCCCCAATTAAGATCACCTGCATGAGAGAAATCCCTACTTCTCTGCTAGTTATGAACTGAGTCCCAACAGACAGCTTTTAGTGCACACTTTAGCCATGTTCAATTACATGAAATGAACCCCACCACAGGCAGCCTTGCATTTAGTTTCCCAAAGTTCATTGATAACTCTACACGGGAAATGTTATTTAACTAAAAAGTGCTGGCTTGACAAATTAATTTCAAAAATTGTTCTGGATTGCTTGGCTTAAAAGAAGTTCCCCTCAAGAGACTGGTGGATATGGACTCAGCAAATCTCACTGATTCCTTAGCACTACCAACCCAGTGCTTATAAATGGTAAAGGCTAGTATCAAAGTACATGAGTCATGCCTTTACAAAGCTACTATGCCTAAGGCTGCATTTAAGTGGGACTTGAAGAGAAGAGTGAGACAAGAGCAAGAGCAAGAACCTAGCAAGCTTGTGGCAAAAAAAAGTACCAGGAAATGTACAGTCATCCGTTAAAAAGCCAAAAAAAGATAGATTCTTGTAACTCATGATACAGCAGACAGCTTCTTAGAAAAAAATAAAAATTTACTCTTACTTTTCCAAACACATTTTCTTCATAAACATACCTGAGTTTCTAAATATCACATTATCAAGACACAAATTATCTAATAGAATGTCTGCTTTCTACCTTCTTCCTTTTTTCCTGGTTAATGAATTATGCTAAATTAATAGAAAACAAGCAACTCAGTCAAGCTTCTATCTTAATTTTAGCTCTCAAAGCAAACTATCGTTTCTTCATTAAGACAGAAAGTTGGTATACAGGAAAACAAATAAAAAACATATATACCAAGGGATAGAGGCATAGCAAAGTCATTTGCTTTGCAACAAATATTTCATGTACATCTTTGATTGTGATTGTAATTTGCATATAAAGGCAATCCTAACACGATACTGCACACTCCTGTACATTTCAACAGAACATGAATGATCAAAGAAGTTTGTTAACTGGAATGTATATATATTTAACAGGGGTGGAATAAGGGAGGATAGCAAGTAGTTTCCTTTTAAATTCCTAACATGACAGACAGTTTGTCATTTCTTATCAGCCTACTCTGTACAATGTATGGCTGATTATACATTTTAATGCAACAGAAGCTAAACCGAAACTGCTTTTATTAAACTTTTAATAAGCAACTGGAAGTAGCACAATACCCACTGCAATTACAGGTCCCTCTAAGCTCTTGTGCATCAGTACTTCCCATAACTCTGCAGTGCTTTGGTGTGGTGGTGGTGGTGTGTTAAAAAATATGCTCTGCTTTAAGTACGAATGTTCCAAGTCATTAAATGCCAGATCTTCCATATACAAATAAAAAGCTTTTGAATTCTCTTCCTTAAGATACCGGTATTGATATTCCTTCATGACTCTGTTCAGAATAATAGATGCTAAACAGTGAAATCACTCTTACTAAACATGCACGTTGTTCTACAGTGCTTGTTAGCGCAGAAGGGTGAGCCTGTACTGAAACACCTTGTTAACTCCTGCTTTTTCTGATGGATTTGGGATCAGACTTTAAAGACCCATATTCCACAGTGATTCTAAGCATGAATCAGGGCGGGTCAGACTGGATTTCTACTCAATCATTACACCAGCCAGGATATGGGCTTACCTATCTACACACAGAAATATGTAAGGGGGATTATCATCAAGTTTGTGTATACCCTTATGATAAAGTTCCATGGAATATGCAAACTTTAAGAGCCTTTATAGCTCCACAGGCTCTCACTCTTCCTATATACAACTGGTACACTTTTACTTTCACAGTCGCTTCCTATGAGGAAATAATTCCCTCATTTGAGGGTTTAGCTGTTTTCTCTTAATTTCTTATTTCTGCCTCTTTCAGTTTTTTTATTCCCTAACAAAGCAAGCCCCTTTCTCTTGTACCTCAACTAGCTTTTTCCTCATTGACTTTGTGAGACAAAATTATTAAAAGAAACAAAACCCCAACATTGTCTTGTTGTGAGTTGCAAATCGCGTGATCTCAAGTGCTGATCAATTCTAACTCAACCGATGAATCTTAAAAAATCTCTTCTCATTCTTATAGGAATAGAGAATCATAGAATAGTTAGGGTTGGAAAGGACCTTAAGATCATTCAGTTCTAAGCTCCTTGCCACGGGCAGGGACACCTCGCACTAAACCATATCACCCAAGGCTTCATCCAACCTGGCCACAAACACTGCCAGGGATGGAGCTTTTACAACCTCCTTGGGCAACCTATTCCAGTGCCTCACCACCCTAAACAGGAAAGAATTTCCTCCTTATATCCAATCTAAACTTCCCCTGTTTAAGTTTTAACTCATTACCCTTTGTCCTGTCACTACAGTCCCTAAGGAAGAGTCCCTCCTCAGCATCCCTATAGGCCCCCTTCAAATACTGGAAAGCTGCTATGAGGTCTCCACGCAGCCTTCTCTTCTCCAGGCTGAACAGCCCCAACCTTCTCAGCCTAACTCTCAGCCAACTTTCTCTGGGCAGCTGTAATTACTAATTCCTGTACATGGGATTTTGCTATCGTCTGAAGACCTACTGCTGTAAGTGCCAGAAGACAAGAAAGTGACACAAAATCAATTTCATCATTATGTGTGTTATTCTTTACAAATAAAACCACAAACTCAGTAGAGTCAGAGCTGCCACTGACTCTCCTGCCCTTGAAAAAGATTGTTTTCTTTCAACTTCCTCCCAGGATTTTTCCTCAGCCACTGCCTGACATGGAAGGCTATCTTCAGGGAAGTTCAGCTCCTCAGGCAAGACTTCTTCTGTGTAAAGGTTATATGCTCCAACTCACATCACGCTTCCTCCTCAGAAGTCTTCCTCTCTCCCTGCAGCCCTTCCAGGGAATTCATGCCATTCCTCAGTCAGCATGTTTATTCATCCATGAATTTCCCTTTGGACTGAGGCAGTTTTCTTGCTAAAATCTCAGAGATTTCAGAATGACCTTATTACATACTGGATGGAGTCCAAAACCTTTGATGTTTTTCCTGCTAATTAAAAGACAGACAGCCTGTCTCGGAATAACTATCATCTGATTAAAAAAAAAATCAATCAAAAGAGATTTCTGTCTGTAATGAACTGACTACTTCACAGATTTCTTAGATAAGAGATCTAAAATCATAGAAGAGACCAGCTCTATTACCATCATTATTACAAAGAAAGAAGAAAGAATACTTATTTTGGGACTGTTGCTTCAGGACAGCATCACCAAGCACCCAGTACCCTCCTACACATGCCTCCTTAAAGAAAAACTTCTAACCACAAGCCAAAAGCATATGCGGGCTGTATACCACCAAAGCTATGCTTTAACAGAACACAACCCAGCAGGTCAAAATAAGATACATCAGATGAAACGTGTGAACCCAGACAAATAAGTAGTTTCAGGAGAAGCACTCACAGCTCCCTGCCCACCACTCAGGCCAACCTCCAGGCCAGGCCTGGGGAGGCTTCTGGAGCTATACAGGCTCCTCTCGGCTTATGACAAAACCTTCTACTTCCATTACCCAGCACAAGCTTCCCCCCCATGCCTGACAACAGCCAACCTGCTTTGGGCTGCTGCCCTTCTATCTGCCTCTGGGCAGCTCCTGCCAAGAGCCAGGCTGGCCAAAGGTTCTGCACCACCTGGGATCTGGTGCTCCACTACCATGAATCACCAAGGGAGTCATGGCACCTTCTGCTGCTGTCTCGGCCTTGCAGCACTTAAGGAGGTGGCAGTAGGAAAAGCAAGGAAACATGAGGAGAAAGATTTAAATTTAGGATAAAGTTAAAATAAAAAAGCTTGCTCCTTTTTTTTTTTTTTGGGGGGGGGGGAACACAAATCACTCTGATTCATGTGTCTTGACCCTTTGAATCCCCAATTCCTTTGACTTCAACTAACTAAGCTAGACACAGGTCATAATACTTTCCAGTTAAAAGACTGGGAAAAAGTTCATGTTTTTGCATGCCACTGGCCTAGAGGCAGACTACCAGTATCAACCCACCTTCAGTAGAATCCCTCTTGTGTGAGCCTTTGCATTACCCTACGGACATTTTGGGAATCTTGTTTATGACACAGATTATGAAACACATAATTAAACCCAGGGAAGCCTACAGCAAAACTCCAGTTTAATAAAAATTCAGAGGGATGAACAGCTACATGAGTCAAGAAACGAGCTAGGTGGAGAGTTCTGCTATCCTATGTACTATCCATAGTACAAAATATATGCACTGCAGCAGATTTAAGAAAAGTACTTGAAGTCTTGCTGATATACCTATCTTATACCCAACTGCCAAAAAATAGCATAAATTATACTTGAGAACTGCCAGATTAATGGACTAATAAAGCAAAATGTAGCAATGTCTTATTGCACTATCAGCTGTAAAGTATGTTGTAAATAAAACATTATGAACATATCTGGGGCAGCTCCCAACAAAGCCAGAGTTAGAGATTTCAATGTTGCTGTATATCACTAAGGGGAGGAAAGCAGTTTAATGTTTGATTGGGTCATTAATGAAGAATGGTATATTGAAAAAGTATTTTCTATTTTTATGCTAAATTGTGCAGCTTACAAAATAACAATAGTGGATGTGTCAAGTCACTGGGAAACACAAGGAGAATGGTTTTGCAATGAGCTGAGCCAGGGAGAAAGGTTCGAGTCATTTCTCTGCAAATAGCGACTTGCACATAGCTACTCAGGACTAAGTTGGGAAGAAAAACCTCAGCATCTGATGCCTTCTGTCACAAAACCTTCTCTGAAAGGATCTGGTAGAAGCTGAGTGCAGTAGAAAGACTTAATGATCTCTGAGTCAGGCTCACTCTTCACTTTTCTATGTCACTGAAAGTTGATTACGGGCTTTGGCTTTTTGCCTGATGTCTGGTAAAAAGCGCTTCAAACATTTCAGCTACAGGAGGACTGCAGCGAAGATGTGGAATCTAGAAACCAGTTTAATCCCTCCTGAGAGCAGAAATTGGTAAAGTGTCAGCTTGTTTAAATGCATGAAGGGAAAAGAAGGAAGAGCACTAATGAAAATACTTTCAAGGACACTTCATTTTGTCAGACAGAGAACACTGGCAGCCTGCTTTCAAGCTTACTATTTTGTTAGGTTTTTTAATGAAATTGTTCCCCCTGTTTCATTTGAGGCCAAGAAAAGTATCAGAGCTAAAAATTACATTTATAGGAAATGGTCAAATTTATCTCTTCTGGTTTAGGATGACAACTTTTGGGGAGATATTCAAATTTCACCATAGATGGATCTCAAAATACTGTTTTCAGTTTGTCAAGGAATGGAGCTCTTTGGATTCCAGACTATATCTGCTGCCTGAATATGAATCTCCCTTAGGAACGCAAGTGAAGCCAGTAGGTCTATCTACTCTACCAGATCTGGCAGAGCGCCTGTCCAAGGGTCCCAGTCTTTCCCTGCATATTGTTTACACACAGAAAGCTGCAAAAGCCAACTGTACTAAACTGTAGGACGTTTCATATCATGAGAGAGGGGAAAATAAATAAGGAAAATAGATTTCTCTATGCGTTCTATTTAAAAATGTTTGGAGGGGAGGTCTCTCTGTTCTAATGAGACCTTTTATGTAGTCAAACCCATGCCACCACATTTAATTTTGGTTAAGTCATTTATCCTTGCTGTCTCTCAGTTTATTTTAATTTGGGTATTTATTTCCCTGTTGCTATAATACTTCTATCAGGACTGTATGAAGCACTATCTAGCACAAAACATTCATGCTACCCAAAGAACTCATAGCATAAATACATCACAGCCTCATATTAGGGTTGACCAGACTTAGTAATTAACTAAGTTCTAAGTAATTAACTAAGGTTCTAAGTATTTAGAACCTATTCTTCATTTGCAGTTAAATAACCTTTAATTAGTAATATCTCAAAATAATGAAGAAAAATTCTTCTCTGTGAAGGTGCTGAGGCACTGGCACAGGTTGCCCAGAGGAGATGTGGCTGCCCCATCCCTGGCAGTGCTCAAGGCCAGGTTGGATGGGGCTTGGAGCAACCTGATCTAGTGGAAGGTAGATAGATGCACAAAATAAATAGCAATGAGGGATTTACACAGACCTACTTACATTATAAAATTCACAGTCTCAAATACTACTTAAAAGAATACTGTTTACCTTTCAAGATATACCAAATACTACTTAAGAGAAAACTATTTACCCTCCAAGATATATTATTTGCATGGATTGGTAATAGATTTATAAAGCTGAGAAACAAGTCCTGTATTTCATAATACTTATTGCAAAGTTATTACGACAAGAACAGCAATGTAAGTGTCTGAGACCGACGATATCTTTCATTCAGGCTACTTAAAATGGGGGCAGCAGAACTTATTTTCTGCAGCTGTTCACAGAGCTACAAACCAAAGATAATCCAATATATCCTAGTGTACAGTCTTATTACAGCAAAGTCAGCATCTGTATAAATCATTAAATTTTTTTCCTTTCTCTCTTCTGCCCATCTTTTTCTAGCACATACATACATTTCTTTAAATCTCTTTTAATTGCAGGTTTTATAGATATCTATCAGAAGCTTTGTGAGACAGGACACATCATTTCTGTTCCTACTTTTATGTTAAGGATAAAGATGTAATTATAAATCCACTCAGCAGTGTCCATAAGTTATTCTATGCTTGCATAATGTAATTATTTTCTACCACAAGACCGTCAATCAGTAGATCAGAATCTGTCCACGACTTCTGCTGTGACCCCTATTTAAGTATCTCTCTGGGCTCATCACCAGTCAATGACAGATTTGTAAGAGTCTCATTAGCCATGTAATATTTAGTTATGCCAATCTTCTTTTCACTCCTGATGCCGACAGGATTAAGTTCACCTTAGCACAAATGTAAAAATATAATCAAGGGGTTTTTTTTATTCTTATATTTACCTATTAAAACATTTACTACACCATTTCACAAACTTCATTTATCTGTTTTTCTGCAGCCAAATCACAGGCCATGTGTTTTATCTGTTCAGGCTCTGACTTTCAATTTTGTCATTCTCAGGAGTCAGTCCAAATGTGATACTTTGCTTGGCACTCTTAATGCTATTGTTCCTATACTCAAGCTCACCATATCACAACCTTTAATTTAATCTCTCCCAAGGTAACAATCTCTCCCAAGTTCTCAACCTGTCCTGCTTCCAAACATATTTCAGCTATGAAAAACATTTGACATTAAAGATGAAAGAACCTTCATTCAAATGAGTACCTCCAGTAGCTCAAAAGGAATTCTTCCATGAATGAAAACTACTTATGTAAGGATGTTAAAGATCTATCCCTTAAGCTTTACACAAGAACCTGCCAGAAGATGGTAAAATGAATAGCCAAACCATTTTTATTTCTTCTTTTCTCATTCTTTACAGCAATTCCAGACTTTGTCATCAAGTGGTCTTTGTCTCACTTTCAAAAGAACTTTTATAAAAAGGACATACTGCCAATATTTATATTATAACTTAGTGATCTTTTTATTAATGCTTTCAACCAGCCAGTTTCACTGTGAAGAACTTCAATCAATATGTCTAAAAACTCAGGAGTTTTAAGGTGAAACCTGTAGAAAGTTATTTGAAATTTATTTTTATAAAAGGAGCAATACAAAAAAGATATCCATAAGAACCAATACATTACCCTTATATTTGGTAAGTATCGATTAATGAAATCTCTTAGGATATGGTGTATTCATCTCCAGAAATCACACTTAGTACTAATTTATTTTACAACATCCAATGGCAGCAAGTGGTAAAGTGAGACTTGGTATGATCTTCTTTAATTTGTTTTAGCTGTATTTATATAGTTTGCAGTATTTACATCATTACTCATTACTATATATTAACTGAACATATACTTTAGCTTTAATTCAAGAAGTGTAACCACAGAAAAATGGTGGAGTCATGAGCTCCAGTAATACATGTGGTTTATGAACTCAATTATCATTCATAGCACCTGAAAGACTCATTCAGATTTGAATACTCAGTAATGATGAATATTATAGCAGCTCTTTTCCAGCCTAGTTAGAAAGACACCTGTACTGTCATTATGTGTAAAGAAACAAATCAAACTATAATTCAGGGTACTGATGCAACAGAGCTAAATCCAGGCTCTTCATTACTTTAGTGACAAGAATAGGAACTTTACTATGTTTAGCTTTATATATAAGCAGTTATTTTAATGTCATATTCACTAAGCTGCTGATCAACAAAGTTTTTCATGTCTCAGCTTTTGGAGAAAAGGCAACCAAAATAAAGGGTACCTGATTAGTTACCTTTTGCAGTTTGCAACACACAGTTAAGCTCCCTTTCAAGTGCTCCAATTTCCATGCAACAGCTGGAGCATACTGGGACTTTACAGCATTTCTAGGATACCAGAATCTATTCTCCATTTTTTTCCAAGTACAAATTAGGAAATAATGTCATAAATAAAATAATTTTAGGAGGTCATATGCCAATTCACCATAGGCAATTTAAGCCAACTGGATGAAATGGCACTAAAATAAATTCCTATTAAAAAAAAAGTCAACAGCAATCTGGTTTAGAATAATATTCTAGATCATAAAATGAGACTGACCCTTAAACAATTAATGGCTCTAAACTTAATTAATCCAATTAATAGATTGCTTCTATGTGAAAAGAAATGTCAGCTTAAAGGTTGAATACTCAAATTGTTCTTTCCAAAAGATGAGCTATTTTAAAAAAGAACAATTGGAAAACTTATTTCTAGCAGCATGAAAGAGCATTTTGCACTTAACATTAGTTATTTCTTCCCTGTATTCTCTCTACTTTTGCTTTTAAGGTTAAGTCACAGTTGCCACTTTGGTATTCTTGATGAAAAATCTATTAAGAATGGCTTTTCACATGCAAAATAATAAGAATCCTTTTCGTTTGTCTCACAGGCTGTCAAAGTGCATTTCATTTGCTCAGCTGTAAGCTCACAGTCTGTTTTGAAAATGAGAATGGGAAGAAAAAGTAAAAATAAAATGTAATTCTAACTTTGAATGTGAGAATGAGTTTGAATCAGTAATTATGGGATATCTTAAACATTATATTATTTCCTAGTGTATTCTAATGTGTAATATATTCTAGATGCATAGAAATACTTTTTAGGTTAGAAGCAACACAAATCCTAATGAAGTCTTAGTGGCATAGGTAGTTCAAACAGGTACAATATAACTGTCTGATTTAGAAAGAAATTCTGTTCCCTAACCATGGTAAGGATGGAGAAGCTTCGCTTAAATGGGTTGCATTAAAACTTCTTTCCTTTATAAATTTTTACTGATTGGCTCAGCAGCAACTAATTATAAATGTATAAATATTTACAGGATGACCCTAGGAACTAGCTGTTACCTCGGTGCTTATCAACTGCTGAACTGTTGCTCAAGGTCTGAACGGAAGAGTCCTGCAATTTATCTGTATAACCTGCTTGCTCCGCTATCCAGGATTACACAGAGGAATTAAAGCAAAACATTGCAACATTCACACACGCACGTAAAACCAGTTATGTTTTATGTAAAGTTACCAAATGAGAAACTTGCACCTTCCACTGCATCAGAATTGTAGGTACTGAGTCCGTGCAACACAAATTTTTACATTTTCTCTTGGCTTGATCTGTCAATCTTACAATTTACATAGCAGAATCTGTTTCAGAGCTTTGGCTCATTACCTTAAAGGATAGGTATTTGCCTTTTCTCCCTTCTCCTCTCCCAAGGGAAAATGTGTTTGAAAAGAAAAGGCACAGGTTTCAAGTAATGGTAAACTATCTATAGAGTCATAGGTGACATGGCTCTTGTAAATTAGTAGGCCTAGTGAAGTAATAAGATACTGGAGAATGACCAAATGATAGCCATTTTGCTATGGAGGCTCTTTGAAGTGTTACAATAGGCAATACAGACAACTATCTTATGTGGTTCTTTAGGGGGATAACAGTATATTTCTTAATAAACTGATATCCTCAAGACAGAATTGCCATTGTTCATCTCCATCTACCTCTTTGAGATTGGCATAAAAGAAATTTTTTTTATTCTGAACACCTCAGCCAGTTTAGATCTTTCTACTTTCATATCCTAGAAGAGCTTAAGAATTCTTTTCTCCCTCCCAGCTTTTGAAACAGCTTCACTTTAACTTTTGTCTGCACCAATAAAAACATAGACATTCACAAGCAAGATCAAGGCACAACAGGGAACCACTTCAACTTAAATTCAAGTCACCCATTTGCAGCAAAGTCTTAAAGGCTTAACATTGAGAATTTTCATCCTTTTGTGAGCTTAAGTCACACCAGGAAAATTTAATGTAGCCTTTGTGTGAAAGGCTATACAGGTATTCATCTTGCATATATAACATACACAGAGTTTGAACCCATACCACTAAGTCAAAGGGAGCTTTGCCTGAATGAATGCAGAATCAGAACCATACATTATTATAACTATATAGTAGACAGACTGGCTTACGTGTATGAAGCCCAGTTAAAAAGACACACAGTCTAGGCTTTAAATTCTTAAACCACTTAACACTTATTAATATTAACAATATTATCCTCTTACTAGAAGAAAAACACCTTTCTGTTATGCCTTAATAATTTGGAAAGTAACCTACAAAACAGAAGTCTTGCTTCATTCCTGAAAATTTCCCAGGAAGTAGACTGTTTCAGACTATAGGGAACTGAAGTTTCAGCAATTTGGCTACAAGTGATCAGTAAAGAAAGAGATTTGTCATGTAAAAGAGTGACCAAAATTATATCTTGCTTCCACAGAAGTAACAATCTACTGTTGGAATAAGTCCATCTCATTACAGTGAATAAGGAATATGTTATGATTTAAGAACATCATTTCTATCCATTGTTAATTTCACGGCTATTGTACCTGAGTGGGGATTAACACATCCTCTCAGTCTTCTAACCATCCTTTCAAAGTCATAATGATAATTGTGGTTAGCATCACAGAGGGCTAGACATAGTCATGCTAGTTAGTCTGTGTCCTTTGCTCTCTAGAGACTGTTTTGGGAAGAGCCCACTATGAAAGCAGGCACTGAATTTTTGTTGGAAACATTCAGATCTTTTTCTTGCTCATCATTTCACTTGCTCCTGTGGCAGGAGGAGTTAAAAAAATGAAAATTATTATCAGCAGAATATCTCATGCCATCTATGAATTACAAGGGCAATTGCTTGGGCTCCAGATATCCAAGTAATGTCACTGTCGCCTGAAGTCTCAGTGTAAATCGCATACCTGTTTCCTACTGAGTAAGCCCATAAACTCTTCTTTTGTTTTATAAAACTGGAACAAAGATCTAAGTAGACTACATCTATAATGAAGTAATGAATTAAATAATGAAATAAATAATTTGATAATTCAATAATAAATACAATTCAATAATAAATATTGAATTAGATAATGAATTAAATATCATTTATTTATTTTATTAATATGCATTTATGAACCTATCATGAAAACTGATTCTTTACAGAACTTTCTGCTCAGGGTCACCCAGGTATCTAAAGAAAGGTTGGTTTGGTTTTTTTTTACAGGTATCAAAATTCATAGAGCTCATTCAAGATCTGTTCATTAGTTGAAGTTGGAGAATTTAACATATTCACAATATCTAAGTCCATTTCATTCTTAAAAGCAATGCATACTCAGAGACTTAGGCCTTGCAGTATATGTGTCAGTGTAATAAGGTCTATTGAATTAAGAAACTGAAGGGCATTTTAATCTATATACGTTGGTTGTGGTTTTCATTTCTAAAAGCTTATTCATAGTCATTACTCAACTTTTATTTCTTCATAATGCAAAAGAAAAACTAGAAACAATATTGGAATGAACATTCATTGCATGCAAGAGAATAATAATTTCACCATTATTACATGAAGAGAATGGTTTCCCATTTTACGTTTGATTGAACAGTGTTGGAAGACTAACATCTTCAGTAATCCACAGTAGCTTGCATTCAGTCTCAAACAAAGCATAGCTCCTATTGAAGTGTTTATGCTTTGACATATGATCTGTATTCATACAAAGTATTGTATGTAGTCAAGAAATTTCCATTTTTAAGTGCTTGTGGGAGGATTATATGTGAAAGTCTTCTAATTCCACTATGGGAGTAACTGATTCTCTACTTAAAATGCAATTATCCTTACTTTGTATTCAAAACTGAAAATTCTTTGTGTTCTAAGTATTTTCTCTTCCATACATGCAGCAGCAGAGTCTCCATCAAGGTCAGCTCCTTAGCCAGCTTTAACTGTTTTCAATCTAAATCTAATTTAGAAAAGGAAAGGGACTAAACAAACTCTAAGGATAAGGCTCAGCTGTAGGTAGTGGAAGCACTTTCTAGCTCCAAATGTCTTCTGGAGCTACTTTTGTTTCTCTGAAGAAAGTGAAAAAAATCAGGAGTACACTGTATGCATGCCTTTATTTTCACACAAAGGCAGCTAATTACATTGGTGCCACCAGAATTAATTATTCTTTAAAAAATAAAGCTTTCATAATCCTAATACAATACTTATTAGTGCAGGCTGCTCTACCAAAGTGCTGAAACTATTCTCAGTTCCCATGATGAGTGCCATACAGAGTGTTTGCTGCTTGCTGACTGAACCCATTCTGTCAGCAGAACAGTTGATATTTCACACTAGAATGCTAACTGTACTTCAAGGACAAGTCATCTGATCAAAGGGTAACACAAATCTTCACAGATGATGACAGATAGAAAATGGTAAAGTGTTATTTATGTGAATGACCATTATGAATTTAAGATGCTCTTCTAAGCCATTTCATCATTATTCATTCACCTTTTAAATAACCCCTCATTCTTGGCATTGCAATTATCATTCAGCTGTGTAATTTTATAGCTAAATAGTCTGTTTGTGTGACAACATTATAAGCTACTGTACACACAGAAATACAAACACACACATATACTTATGTTTGGAAAAATTTGTTTTTGCTTTATATTTAGATATTATACCTGGTGATTCAAGAGAGAAAAAAAAATGACCTGACAGTTAAAAAGACCCATGAGGCAGGCAAGTATCAAAATCGAATTCTGTTCCCTGTTTAAACAATTGTTATTTGACATAGAATCATAGAATGTTTTGGGTTGGAAGGACCTTCAAGATCAAATCATTCCAAACTCCTTGCCATAGGCAGAGACACCTTCCACTAGAGCAAGCTGCTCAAAGCCCCATCCAGCCTGGTTTTCAATACTTCCAGGGATGAGTCTGTTCATCCATCCATCCCCAGGCAGAGCTCTGTGCACTTCAGCTGGACATCAACATGGAGTGTAACACCTCCTCCTCATCTCTCCTGTCTAGCCTTCTTGAAGAGCCTGTATCCCTCTATATCCCCTCTCCACTTATAGGAGCTGTCCCACCATGTATCTGTGATCCCAGTGAATAAGATTGTAGCCCTGCAGGGCTATGCATGAAGGAATATACTCAGAAATGATCAATACACTTCTTTTAATGGTATACACTTCAGACGACCACTGGCTGCCTCAGATAGTGCAGGTTCATGATTTGCAAGGTTTAGAGAAGCAAATGTTGCTGAATGAAGGAAAGAGAGAAATTAGCTAGAACTGTCAAAGAAGAAAATATATCCCACCAGAATTGCAGTGAATTCAAAGAAATGTGCGTGACATGTCAGATGTAATACTGTACAAATACATTTAGAATCATAGAATCATAAAATAGTTAGGGTTGGAAAGGACCTTAAAATCATTCAGTTCCAACCCCCCTGCCACGGACAGGGACACCTCACGCTAAACCATCTCACCCAAGGCTTCATCCAACCTGGCCACAAGCACTGCCAGGGATGGAGCATTCACAATATCCCTGGGCAACCCATTCCAGTGCTTCACCACCCTAACAGGAAAGAATTTCCTCCTTATATCCAATCTAAACTTCCCCTGTTTAAGTTTTAACCCATTACTCTTTGTCCTATCTCTACAGTCCCTAATGAAGAGTCAATCCCCAGCATCCCTATAGCCCCCCTTCAGATACTGGAAGGCTGCTATGAGGTCTCCATGCAGCCTTCTCCTCTCCAAGCTGAACAGCCCCAATTTTCTCAGCCTGTCTTCATACAGGAGGTGCTCCAGTCGCCTGATCATCCTCGTGGCCCTCCTCTGGACTTGTTCCAACAGATCCATGTCCTTTTTATGTTGAGGACAGCAGAACTGTACACAATACTCCAAGTGAGGTCTCACAAGAGCAGAATAAAGGGGCAGGATCACCTCCTTCAACCTCCTGGTCACACTCCTTTTGATGCAGCCCAGGATACGGTTGCTTTCTGGGCTGCAAGCGCATGCTGAAGCCAGCTCATGTTCATTTTCTCATTGACCAGCACCCCCAAGTCCTTCTCTGCAGGGCTGCTCTGAATCTCTTCTCTGCCCAACCTGTAACAGTGCCTGGGATTGCTCCAACCCAGGTGTAGGACCTTGCACTTGGCATGGTTAAACTTCATAAGGTTGGCGTCAGCCCACCTCACAAGCATGTCGGGGTCCCTCTGGGTGGCATTCCTTCCCTCCAGCGTATCAACCGAACCACACAGCTTGGTGTCATCGGCAAACTTGCTGAGGGCGCACTCAATCCCACTGTCCGTGTCAGTGATGAACATGTTGAAGAAGACTGGTCCCAACACCGATCCCTGAGAAACACCACTCGTTACTGGTCTCCAGCTAGGCACTGAGCCATTGGCCACAACTCTGTGTTCGGCCATCCAGCCAGTTCTTTATCTACTGAGTGGTCCACCTATCAAATTGATGTCTCTCTAATTTAGAGACAAGGATGTCATGTGGGACAGTGTTGAACACTTCGCACAAGTCCAGGTAGATGACAACTGCTCTACTCATGTCCATCAGCCCCATCACAGAAGGCCACCAAACTGGCCAAGCAGGATTTCCCCTTAGTGAAGCCATGTTGGCTGTCACCAAGCACCTTGTTGATTTTCATGTGCTTTAGCATTCCTTGCAGGAGAATCTTCTCCAAGATTTTGCCAGGCACAGAGGTGAGACTGACTGGTCTGTAGCTCCCTGAGTCATCCATTTTCCCCTTCTTGAAAATGGAGGTTATATTTTCCGTTTTTCCAGGCATCAGGAACTTCACTTAACTGCCATGATTTCTCAAATATGATGAACAGTGGCTTAGCAACTTCATTTGCCAGCTCCTTCAGGACCCGTGGATGGATGTCATCAGGTCCCATGGACTTGTGCACGTTCAGGTTTTTAAGATAGTCTCGAACCAGATCCTCTCCTACAGTGGGCCTGGGGTCTTCATTCTCACAGTCCCTGTGTCTGCCTTACAAGACTTGGGCGGTGCGGTCAGAGCATTTGCCAGTGATGACTGAGCCAAAGAAGTCATTCAGAACCTCAGCCTTCCCCAAATCCAGGGTAGTCAGTTCTCCTGATAGCTTCTTGAAAGGGCCCACGTTGTCCCTAGTCTGATTTTTATTTGCAATGTACCTACGAGAATCCCTTCCTGTTATCTTTCACATCCCTAGCCAAGTTTAATTCTAACTGGGCCTTAGCTTTTCTAACCTGGTCCCTAGCTTCCTGGACAACATCTCTGTATCCTTCCCAGGCCGCCTGTCCTTTCTTCCACCTTTTATAAGCCTCTTTTTTCCCCTCTAAGTTTCCTCAGTAGCTCCTTATTCATCCAAGGAGATCTCCTGGCCATCCTGCTGCACTTCCTTCTAGTTTCAATTTCTCTATTATGTAATTTTTTTAGTCATTGCTTATTCACAATATTGAAATATGTGTTTAAATCACCCAGCATTATCTGAGGCAAACATCATGAACACCTGAAAAGTTAGATAGTCTTAATGACTTTTATACAAACTGAGTAAAAAGTAGTAATGGCTTAGAGATCATGACACAAGCTTTTCTGTGCATAACATCAGCACAGCAGAATTTCCATACTTTAAAAACAGATCAATAGTTATGAAAGTGTAGAAGGTTTAAAAGCTTCTGTCAAGAATGTCATTTACTAAAGCATTCAATATAGCAATAAGAAAAGCATTTTCTACTAATTTTCTACCTCTTTAAGTAGACCCCTTCAATTAACTAAAATGAAGGAATAGTTATTTTTAATTATAGTGGAGTACGCAATAAGCTTGACTTAAAATAACGCATGTACCAGTGTAAACTAGCAATTAAAGTTATTCAGTTGTCATACAAATAATGTGCTCAAATACAGAGAAATTACAGATTATTCTTTTGAGTTCTGACCCAAATCTTAATGTCACTAGAAGAATTACTAGTATTTTTAATGACAGTTGGATTAGACTGGCAGAGGCTAATAAAGAAAATACCCTGCCATATATGCCTTGGTTTAGAGAGAGAACACATCTTTTTCTTGGTAACATCCCAATCATACAGCAGCTGACCAGTGGCCCCTTAATTTATATATGTTGACATTCCTCACATCAGAGTTAGCCTATATATCAGAATATGCCTGAGATCAGGAAGAAGCCAAAGCAAAATGGACGCAACACCAGATGAAATTTCTAAGTGTTCCCACTGGATTAATATCTCTGCCACCATTCTGCAAATTAATATCCTTAAGAAATCAGCAGGAGATTTGTTTGCACTGACTCTTCAAAACTGAGGACTTAAACTAATCCAACCTGAAGAGATAAATGCCTTTCCTGAAGCAAATCTGAGGCTGTATCGATGTAAGTGAATGAAAAAACAATAATCAATCCTTCAGCCTTCACACCATTTAGATTCTCTCCAACATGGCAGAAATATCATAACTCTTTTCCATCTATAAAATCCTGGCAGTGATAAAGAACCTGTGTATTTTAAAATACCTGTAAGGATGTTTGAGATAATGGCATCACATTGGCTGTTGTATCAACATCAAGCAAGTTTCTAGTTCATAACAGGACCAAATAGAAGCTGAGTCAAGTTGAAGACAGACACTACTGAATGAAAAACCATTGCAATAAAACACATCTACTTGACTGAACTGAGCTTTGGTTGGACCATTTTGCTTTTGAATCTTTCATTTTTTAATCTTAGAAGAGGAAAATATCAGAAATGATTAATATGAGGCACATTTTGTGATAGAGAAAAGCACATCAAGTGCAAAAAACTATGAACAGATCCAAATATAAAGGAATAATATCTTCAGACTTCGAGCAGCATGAGTGAAGAATATGTTCATACATCAAAGTGAAGGGGGAAAAAAGAACAAGAGGAACAGCTCAGATACTGAGGCTATGGAGTAGTATTAATGGGAAAGGCATACCTATGGAAGAGCTGGAGGTTAGTCTCAAAGTCTGCTGGTTGCTAACTATCATATCAGACCCCTGTGCAGATTTGCACAAATATAAACAACTGCTGATTAATTTCCCTTTCTGCATACATTATAGGCTAGACACATTGAAAAGGGTACCTTTCAAGTTCTCCCTACACATAAGGAACCACAATTTTGTCCCATTCTCACATCTTCCTTTTCATCTTTGTTATTCCTCATGTTTCTGTAGTTATTTTCATCGTTCTCCCATTATAGCTGTTCAATGCTAATGAGATAACACTTGATCCAACCCTAGGTAAGTCAATGTACTTTACTTTGTGTGAGTATCAAATACCTAGACTCATAATTCTGTGGTAACACATGGATCAGGTAACTATGAAAAGACACCCAACTCTTTCATAGTAAAAGTGACTTATATTTTAACTACTGATCACCCCAGAAAAGCATTATGAGAAAGAAGAAAAATGCTTGCAGAATCCAGGAGAAAATTCTTTTCTTCTAGAATGACTGACCTAGGTGGGAAGGAAAGAATATAAGTACTGAATGGAACAGTATCACTATGAGGATGTAATTACTTGAATTCATAGGCAGACCAGTGCACAGATTTTTATGTGCCATAACTTTCTGCATTTAATTCAAAGTCAGTTGAGGTCAATGGAAAAAGTTTTACTGAATTTGCTAGCATTTGGAGAAAGCTGTAAATCTGGAGGCAACCACTATTTGTATTTTTTACTTGGTAAGTTCATGAGGAATATGTGTTTATTACATAGAACACCTGTCAATCTGACAGCTTAATGATCTAAATGAGCTAAATGGTGCATATGTGTCTGAGCCAGCTCAATCAGAAACTGATGGTCAAACTCACACTTCCTTTAGAGCTGAGTGACTCAGAATAAGATTTAATTTTGCCCCCTGAATTGGTTCAGTAACTTACATGAACAGGTATTATTCTGAACAAGAGTGGAACCCCTAATGCAGAGTGAAATCACAAGATTCACCTATGGTTAATTCTCAAAGAGGATTTCAGCCCATGAAAGAATCCTGATCTGTTCTTGATTTATGGTATTAGCTCTCTTGATTAGATAGCTTCTTAAAATTTTGTATTTCAATTAAAGCTGTAAAAAATTCTAATCTTCAGTCTGAGCCACGTTCAGAAGTAGGATTGTTTTCAACTTGACCCGACTTTCTGGATTATTAGTGGACTGCTTGATATACTTTTAATGTCTGCAGACTATTCACTTGCATTGGAGAGGAACGGTCTTGGTCAACTAGCTTATCTTGAAATGTTCTGAATCTGCCATGCATTTAGAGTTCAATTTAAGGTCATTTGAGAAGTTCACATGCTACTTTGGCCCCACTTAGTTAATGCTGCTTCTGGAGACAGGAAACTGAATTTAATTATCTGAGTCCCTAGGTATTTCATAACCTGGTATACCCAATGATGCTTAAAAGGAGAGTGTATCATTTTTCATTTGTAGTATCTATGTATTGCTATCTGTCAGGTCAAAGCACTAAATTCAGGCCAAATAGGTTTGTGCTGTAGAGCTGGGTATAGAGAATAGAAATAACTATTCTTTCAGCCTTCAGAATGCAAAGATATTAAGAAATTAACTGTATTAAGAAATTGGCTATTTTCTGAATTGTTTGGGAGTTTTTGTCTGCTAGTGTGGTCATGAAGAAGCCACTCTTTAATAGCCTGCAAAGAAGCAAGAAATGTTATCCACAACAGCCACAAGAAACAGAAATACAAATAAGGGTTTCACTAAAAGCTCTCTACCAGAAGTGTTTCACTTCAGTGGTATGGCATTAAGATTAGAAACCCTGATGAAACAATCACCACCAAATGCAGTACGTAGCTGTATTCCACCGGCCCAAGAATCTCGCCTTTTCCCCAGCTGCTTGGGGTCATCATTCTGGCTGATACCAACTAAGGAGTCCAAGTGCTTCTGGAAGAACACTGTAAAATTTGATTCATGAATCAAATAGAAGTGGAATAAACACACAAATTTCGTGTCAGACTAGGGCCACTAAATTATACTCAATTCAGTTTGGCTTCCCATTATTATTTGCTTAATTCTGAAATGCAGCCTGCAGGCTGAGCACAAATGGATCCTCTGTCATCTCTGCTTTAAAAGCCAAACAGAGAAGTCTTGCTCAGCTTTCTGTCAACAGAAGGTTCATGAGCAAGCTTCCAGATGCTTTCTAGTTAATAGATTTAAATTTGGTTGGGAAAAATATACCTAGTTCTAAGAGCCTTGTACAAGCATTTAGCTTGGAAAGCTTCTACTTTCAAATTATAAACTACCATACAAATGAGAAAAATTACTAACATTTTTCTCAGATCCTTGTGAAATACTATCTCCTTGAAAGGTCATACCAAGGATGAGAAAACACAGTGATCATACTTGTAACAGATGTGGAGAAAAAAGTATCAACTTGATCATAATTTCTCTGAGATAAATGAAAGCTACCTGCATAGTTGTATGTTCAAGGGATCCAGCTTGTCAAAACAAAAGACATTTTCAAGTGTACAAGCTGTCAGGCCCCCTCGTAAACTATAAGATTACATCAAGAGGAAGTCATACAGGACAAATCACAAGAACAAAAATCCATGAAGATTTTTGTCGTTGCTGCTTTCACCTTCTAGTTAGACTCTGCTCTGAGCTGTCTTTTGAGGTAATATCTCTCTTTCACCTCCTGCTTTGGGGAGATTTGCCTTGGCATTTAAGAAACTAAATTAGGTAGCATATATTCTTCACACCTTTTCCAGTTTTTCACAGTTACAGTGACTGCTCATTTGACTCACAGCTTTTTGTTGTGATTCTATTTATCTCTCAACATTGAAGAAACTCCCCCTGCATTTGGGGAGTAAAGAGGGAGGGGAAAAAAAATGTGTTTGATTTTACTGTGTATACACCTGTTTGTCAAGCACTAAATAATATACTTACCTTTTAGTTTTCAGTACTTGGGAATACAGAGTGTAAATACAACAAGTGGCAAAAGAAATGCAGAGAAGTGGCATTATTTGTGAAGGTATGACAACGTGAAATTGGATTCTTCAGACTATTTGTGACAAGCTACTGCACGTCTCTTACTACTAAGTGAAAGAAATACTCAAATTCCACATCTACTCAGATACTCACAACCAACATACGTGGTAGGTCATATCAATGGCTTTTTACATCAACTATTTAAAATGACATAGGAGAAAAAAAAAATCTACAAAGCATATACATGAGGTACAACTCTCAGTCATGAAAAACGTAAGTGATTATAATTGAACTGCTTTATCCTTTTTAAGGCAATTCAGGGGCACAGTTTGCAGTAGATAACTCATTAACTTTGTCTCAGTGTGTTACTTGCTACCTTAAATCATGAGTTTAATGATTGTGACAGAAATAACTACCCTTCTAAATCAGTCTTCTTGCAGGTCAAAAGAGGATAAAGCAAATATATGAGACGTTATTTCACCGGCTTTGCTCTGTGAAGATGGGAGCCTACAATAAGCTCATATGAACAGGTACAGATCAGAAAAGCTTGTTGTTTTCTGACAAATATTTAGAAGGAAGTCAGCATCTATTACCAAACTTGCTGGGACAGTTCAGGTTCTTACAATATGGACTCATTCTGCCACAAAACATGTTTTGGAAAGAAACTAAAGTGAGGGTCAGATCTCCTCATTGGGTTAGAGCTTACTTGTTTTTCCATGTCTGCTAGTCTAGGGAAAATGCTGCTCCAGGAATGTCCTCTTCTACCTGGCTCTCTGGCACAGGTTATTCTCTTTTGCAGAAATGAAGCAAGGTTTCAGTAGATCTAGTACAGTCTTCAAAGAGAGAAGATGAGTGTTCTTACGTGAGACACCAGAAAGAGATGAGATGTTTAAATATTAGGAGGTATTACACTCTGTTCTTACAGACATAGGATGACCCAAGATAAATTAAAAAGGATCTGGGCAGTGGTTGCAAGGTACAACAATGACTTTGAGATTCTCTTAGTAACCTGAATACACATGAAGTCATTTACACTGATTTTGTAGCTAACACAACGAATTCTTTTCTTGCATAGTTCTGTTAAGAACAGATACCACTTGTTGCCTTATGATATTAAGCTTCTTGAATAAAACACTTGTGGGGAAGGAGGCACAAGGGGGGGGGGGGGGGGTGTGTGTGGAAACAGCAACACACACCAGAATCTTGCTGTCTTATTCAACTTCAGTTTCTGAATGTTGGTTTAGAAGCCAGCCACAGAAATAAATACTTAATCTCCTCTAAATCTGGAAGTTAAATCTTAGCCCCTCAAATTCAAAGGTTTTACTCTTCTAATGTATCTTTCATTATAGCTAAAGATTTATCATAGATGAGGAAGAAATGAACTAAAAGTTTTGTAGGTAAGCCAAGCTGCATTCGCCTTTCATTTTCTCTCTGACAACAGCTAACCCATTCTTAAGGAAACAGCATAAAAAATAAGGATTAATTTAAGGTGATCATTCTTCAAGCATAGCCTCCATCCTGAGGAAACAGTTCCCTAAGGTCATCATGAAGTAAAGGCAGCATCCAAATCATTATATTTAATGATAACTGATGGACCTAGTATCCATAAATTTGTCTAATCTTCTTCAAAACACTTAAAACTGTAGCCTCTAATTTAATTTGCACTGTGTAAAACAGCTCCGCATTTAATTTGTTTTAAACCTGCTGATAACCATTTCATTATAATGAATTAATCAAAACTCAATGTATGAATGAAGCATTTATACAGTGGTGAAATAGTGTTGTCCTGTTTCTTCTCTATTCCTCTTATAAACATTTCCAGCATTCTGGGGCCTGTGAGCTCAGTCCTCAGTGCCCTACAAACACATTATAGGAACCTGGGCAAAAAAAACGGACAAGTTTCATTATGATGGATACACTAGTGTCATAAGAACTAACTGAAATGAGTCTTTTTACTCTGTATAGAAGATTTTATAAAGGTTCGCTAGTAAACCATGAATTAGATCAGATTTTAAAAATAACTATTTTTATTCTGA
Organism: Neopsephotus bourkii; assembly: GCF_033783945.1. Taxonomy (NCBI): domain Eukaryota; kingdom Metazoa; phylum Chordata; class Aves; order Psittaciformes; family Psittacidae; genus Neopsephotus; species Neopsephotus bourkii. The sequence continues at coordinate 1,767,582 of NW_026901363.1, read as the reverse complement.
TCAAGTATTTTATTTGTATTATAACCCACAAGGTTCTGAGATTCTACAGTGGGTCTACTTAGTCTACTCTTGCATGGCTGCCATAGCATAGCTTTTCTCATAATATCTGGTGTCCTGGTTCAACACAATAACATGCATAGTCACATACCTGGGTCATTCTATTCTTGGAAAGAATGAAAATTGATTTTCCAAAGTTTATCTTGTGTCTGAATTACTGGTTGTATATTTTTTAAAGTTTATCATCCTTTCAGAAGCTTTTTCCTCTTGTATTTTTTATGCAGAATTTCAGAACTAGCTTGGAAAGATTATGCAAGCAATGCCATTAAGCTCACAATATGAAAATAAAGTAATTTGCTTGTTTGATTGATGGTCACAGTACTCTCCCAAGATGTGACTAATGCAAGCTAAAGAGCAGTGGGGAGACGTCATTAAGGGTTGTATTGATTTCCTTTGAATTCTACATTATACATCAACAGTCTTTTCTACTTCCACTTGAAAATTTTAATTTAAAGTAACCAGAACCAAGCAGTCAATCATTTGCTTCCCTTAGAACTGAGACAATTTTGCATTGATATTTCAGATTGAATAGAAACTATACAGCTGCTCTGTGTTATTCATGCTATTAGTAACATTCAGACAGTCATAGTGAACATAAATGAGCAAGTGATACACTACATGGAAGGTATTTGAATGGTTCTGCTGCTGCCTGACAGATCAAGAAATTGGGTAGAGGTAAATGCAATTCATCTTTCCATGAAGCAGCAAGATGTGGGGAGTAATATGTATGCATGTGAAAGAGAGAATGGCAGACTATGTCTGTAGACTTTGCTAAAATACTACTGTGAAAACATAAGCAATGCTGCCTTTGTGTTAGAACTCTGATTTGGGCTACAAGAGTCAAAAAAAGAATAAATATATTGTGGGACAAAATTCACCCAAGTTTTATGAAAGCTGAATTTCACTTTGCTGATTACTGTACTTGCTCTTGAAAGCTACAACCTCCAGATGAAGAAAAAAAGATAATTCAGTGTTGTATCCATTTATGAGAGTATCTCCAGGACATGGGAGTTCTAAAACTAAGTCAAAGTGATGCTTCTTCTTCCGTGTCATATTCAAAGGTGATATATTTTCATTCTCTCATTTGGTCCAGCAGGGATATAAGATGGTAAAGGTAAACTAATTTATTTGTTACTTAGACTGACTCTCTGAGGATGTCCTTGACATTTGTTTCGGTGTGGTGGTATGCCATTTGCAAGATATTATGTGCAACTGCGCATAATGCTCACGATCAGGATGGGTGCTCTTATTAGCCTCAAACTACTTAGAAATTATAGTTGTTTCCTCTCTTAGGTCATTCAAACAAACTTGAACAAGTTGCTGCAGGATTTTCTACTGCAAAACAATCAGTATCTTTTGAGGCACTTAGGACTTCTTTCCTGTGACACTCTCCTCCCATGATTTACATTGAATGTATCTTAAAAACATTCCTGACTTTCTCATCTCCTTAGAAAGTCAACCACTAATTAATCAAATACTGATTTTGATTGGAAACTTTTCTTATTAATCTGAAAGACAATTAAAAGAGCTTTAACTCAAGCATCCCCTGTTCTTCAAATAAAACCACGTGGCAAAACTCCCATTTAAAAAAAAAAAAAAAAATCTATCATATGAAACTCACAGATATAGTAACATAGAAAGAAAGAAAAAACTTCAGGAGCAGTATCTTTGTGCTACTTCACCAAATCAACAGGAATGCGATAAACCTGCAAATTCAAGAACATTTGAAGATAAGAATTGCTTGCCAACTCTAATTCACTGTCTTTTGCTGGCTTTCTCACAAGGCTACTGCAAGCATGCAATCACTGATACCATTCACAAATAAAGTGCAAAGTAACCTCAGGGTTACTACATTATGCTACTATTAAAAAAAATAAATCCTGGATGAGGTGCATTAGTCTTACACTCATGGAATGTCTAGTCTTTGTTTCATTTTTAAGCAGAAGTTTAAGAAAATATGCTGTCCAGCTCCCTGATCTCTGATCTAAGAAAAGGTTTTTGCTAGCACAGTTAGGGCTGGCTGTCACTGCACACAAAGCATTTCAGGACTGACAGTGAAAGCAACAATAATTCCCCCTCTCTGCAAAGAAATTACATTAAAAACAATTACATTAAAAACAATCTACAGAGGAAAATTTCAGGTTTCCTTGTAACTAATAAGCAAAATCCAAAACCCCAGCAACAAATCCACTCAGCTTCAGAAAATATTTAATTAGATCATTGAGACAAAAATGTTAGGCACATATTTAGATCATTTCTTCATCAGATCAATTTATTTAGACACTGAGTAGTAGGGCGGGACGATGCCCTTTCCCTGGCAGTGTTCAAGGCCAGGTTGGATGGGGCTTGGGGCAACCTGGTCTAGTGGAAGGTGTCCCTGCCTCTGTGACAGGGGGGGTTGAAACTAAATGATCCTTAACGTCCCTTCCAACCCAAAACATTCTATGCTCTCAAGATTGCTTAACATCATCCCACATTTTAAAGTGATGATTTACAAAACAACTATGAATGTTGAGCAGAATAGACTCCCTCAGATCTCCCATGAGAGTGACACCCTTAAAATTTTAGGGCCTGCATGTGTTGGACTTCAAAACATAAAAATATTACCTGTGATCTAAATAGATGTTGAATAACCATTGTAAACAGTAACTTAAAAAAAAATACAGCTTGAAAATCTATTAAGATTGTTTTAGCGTAAACTTTCAATGCTCTCAAAGTTTTTTGAACCTAGGCAAATCATAAGTGCAACTGAAAGAGCTAATTGAAGTTCTGATATATAAGAACATGTTTCTGGTAGAACAGATGTTAAGAGCTTTATTCTGTAATATGTTTACTAAATGGCTCTGAGGTTTTTTTAAAGCTGACTTTTGTTTTTGTGCTCCAGAGCATATTCCAAGAGTAGAACTTATTTGTTGAATGTATCCCAGTAGTTAAAATCTATACCCTTCTATAACTGAAGGATAAAGGTATCTGGAATAATAGACATGGTTAGACTACAGTAAATGTAGGAAGATAGTGTTAGTCTGGTGGGGTTTTTTTCCCATTCAATGGTCACAACTCAATTTTTTTTCCAGCACTTGGAATATGAAGGCACAATAAAGCAATGACAATGTCATTTTGCAGTTTCCTAGTTGCAGTTTTCTATTTTAATCTGTGTGGACATTAAAAAAAAGAAAACCTTTATTAACGTCTCTGCATGGTTGGCAGTTTTCTAGTCATGCATGACGACTGCAGGATAAAGTCACGCTTTATTAAAATGTCAGATGCTATTCTTTCTTAAATTTCCCCGAACACCTAACAAGGTTTTGGAAGAAATACCTGACCATCAGTTGGATTTCTAGCCACTAAATAAACAAATTGACAGAGTAAACCAGAGAGATAAGAGGGTCCTGCACTGAATTGCAGTTTTATTTTCCTTTTCTAAAACTGCTGATTATTCAATGGTCATAAAATAGCATTCACAGACAAAAATACATAAAATGCATATGTATAGAAATACTAAAATTATCTGAACCAACGGCAGGATTATTGGTAAAATGAGACAAATTCTTTAGCTCCATAACTTTGTGCAGTATTTTGCCAAGCCTCAAATAGTAGAGATATGTATTCCACAATGTAAATGCAAGCAATGAAACAGGATTAAATTCAAAATAAAAGATAGATTAAAGTAAAAATTCTAAACTTAAAAAAAAAAAAAAAAAAGGAATGAGTGAAATCACGATTTCTTCAACATTCATATGAAAGCTCCCAGCATGGTAAGTGAGGTGAGGACATTCACCTTCATAAACTGCAAATAATTTTTAATTTTTTCATTGTTTAACTATAAAACACATTTACCTGATCTAATACAAGAGAGACAACAGCACCATGCAAGAAAGTTTCATTAGAGGGAACTGCATAGTGTATCTTCACTATAGTGTCTATGGTGTCTATAATGAATCCATTCCACGCAATGAGGAAAGATCTGTCACTCAAGTTAGATAGCCAAGCTATTCCTAAGACACAAGAGGGGCATGGAGAAGACAATGGAGAAAGGAAAAGTCATACAGGTTCATTTTAGTTGCCATGTGAATGCACAGAGGTACAGGAAAAAGGAAAATAATGTCTTTTCACCTAAATCCTGACAATTTTCTCTAGAAAATTTGTTTTCATTTCAGAAGGTATATCATTATATATCACAACAGTGCTTCAGGGATAAGGATCTGCTTCCACTCATTTCATCAGCCAGGGCTGTAAAGGTAGAGTGCCATGGAACACAAGTGAAGAATCTGCCCCATAAATCTGAGTGCAGAAGAATGAACCAGATTTCCCCACTGATCTTTTCTGCCAAAAGTTTATACCTGAAGACCAATAAAATGCATATTTAAGGGCACTCATTTTTTTAAGGAGTGCAGAAATCTTTTTAAAGGACCCAGCTCCTGTCAACAAAAAGCTAATACACCAGAAAACCGGCGAATAAGTTCAAATTTCATTTTTCTTTCCTACAAATGCAGTATCCTCAGCTCTCACCAATTAAAATAGAAGAAAATGATTAAAAACAAACAAGCAAAACAAACCCCACAGGTGTTTCAAGTTTCTTTTATTTGTAGAAGTCATGACAGATCAAATAGATTCATTAGCATTCATATTTTTTTAAAGTGATAATGGACCATCTAGCTTGCAATTTGGTGTACACCAACCTTTTTCCACGATTATCCTGAATTAATTTATGCTGAGAATGAAGCTCAATGCTTCTTATAATGTGTGCCATGCAATTCAAAGATAATATTTGCATTTTTATGTCTGAGTGGGGTAAATCTGGAATAAACCTTCTGAAATTAATTGGGGTTACTGTAGTCTTTCTTTGATACAGACCTGTGTGTGGTTTACAATAAATACAGAGTTCTTGCACAATAATAAATGGATCCTACTGCAGAAAGATATTCAGATATTTGTGAACAGCGTGGCAGTTCATCACCTGAGAGAGATTAAGCAATCACCACCTAAGAGGTGAGGCCATTATCTGGCCATGTGCATGTTCAATTGTCCCTGCAGAGGTGATTATTGCCTGAGTGTAAGCCTCCACAGTTTTCACTGTGTTCCAGTGGAATAAGGATGACTTTGAAACAGCATCTCAGCCCTCTTAGAAAAGTCACAACTGGAAATTCTAGACCTTGAACTTATGAAAACGAAAAACTCAGTTACCACAGTCTTATACAGAGAGTCCACAATGGACTGCATTCTTCACTTCCACAGCACCAACAATGAAAGCTTTCTAATGCATAGAATAAAAAATAGGTTTGAAAGTCTTGCCCATACTAAAAAAAACAGGATTTGGGGTACAGCTTGAGAAGTTAGTTGAACTACTCTCTGAAAAGAGAAAATAAAAAAGTATGAATTAAAATAAATCAGAATGGATGTTTAGAAATATGGAAAGAAATCTAATAATACAGTATATATTCCATTTAATGCTAGAGTAACTGCTTCTCTCTTCTTGTTCTCTTTAGCTGACTATTCACAGAATTCAATGAATAGCCTTAGCAGGAGAAGACACTTGATATTCAGGGGATTTCACATACATGACTTCATGGAGACTTTGCTCAGCAATATGCATGATATACCAGAGGAGAACATAAATAACAAAGTTGGGGCCAGTAGAGGTTCCATTGATGCTAATGGAATTTTGATTGTTCCTTTTCATGAGGTAGGCAATTTTAATAAAAACAATTAAATCCCAAAGTGACTCTAACTATCATTCAATATAACTGACACTGCAGGAAGTGCAATATGCAGTTAGAGAGAAAATTAACTGGTTTACGTAGCATATCCATCAAGCAGAAGCAGTATAACAACTTTCAATAATCACAACTGTTTTTTTTTCATTTAGCTAAAAATAAATATTGAAAACACAAGGTAATCATCCATACTGTGAAAAAATGTTATTTCTATCTTAAATCATACTGACATCCATCTAATTATCAATATTCTTGGGAGCAAGTCCCCTCTACAGGATGAGAGATAGAAGACTGCTACTTTCCCAGAAGACAAAGTCATTATAGGAGGGATACTTTTTTGATGATTTCTTTATATCTATGCAAGCCTTCCAGTTTGGATATAAACAAATAATTTCTGTCAGGTACAATCTTAACTGACAATCACTCTGCTACTTATAGTAGAATGCTAGCGTATACTACTATGGGGTTAGTGTTCTTTTGAGACCCATCTGTGCACACTAACACTTCTGCTTCCCAGCTATATTCCTGTTTATGCGTTCATGAGACACATTCACTCTTATCAATCCCATATGGCCCTTTGCACTCCGTGTTGACCAATGCAAAGACATGTATACTCCTGGTATGCATCATCCATCCCTTCACTGAAGTGACACAAGGAATTACCTGCATGACTCAACACAATAACACCAGGAACAAAGATTGCAGGAAACATAATTTCGATTTCTAAATTTACCAATTATATTGCCTTAGTTTCCAGCCTAAATGTAATAACTTCTGGCATTCATTTTCACACACTGTGACAATGGGAAAAGGTACTTTTTCGTCCTGTTATTACCAAACTAATATATTGGAAAACATTGCTTGCATGTAATGAAAAAATAACTAGAAACAACACATGCACACCTCAAAAGCCGCAACAATTACAATATAAAGATAACACCATTGTAAGTTGCACAATACTGACAGTTCCTTGGACAGAGATCACCATAACATGATAAAAACAGCATAAGACTTCATAGTGAACTAAGGTCAGAATTACAGGTTACCCTGGTTACAGCTACTGATGAATTTCAAAAGAAGCTAGAATTAGCTTGAACCATTCATTGCATGCATTAGCTAGCATATGAAAGACAAAAGCTTGACAATGAATTATCACTTGGGATGGCAGTTTTGATCTGAACTGCTGTTTCACTAAATGTAAACAATTTTTTAATTAGTTTTTTCAATGATTTCAGGTTATCCTATTATTGATAGTACCCAAACTCTTATTTGCAAATAAGCAGAGGCTTTGCGAAAGGAGTTACAGAAGTCTCTGTAATTAATTTTGGTGTGATCTACCCTTCTCAATAAATCCTCTGGGAAATTAACTCAGACAGATACTAACTCAATTATTTGTATTATACTTCTAATCTTTTGTAGATAAGTTTACCTTGATATAATTCATGAACTTGCAAGATCTCAAAGCTGGATTTCAACTAACCATTTCAAAAGTCAATGAAATACTATGAAATCTGTTGAAAGAACTTATTAATTATTAATACTGAAGCAATGCCTACCGGTGCTGACTTTCTATACACATTAGTGTTTTTCAGAAAAAGATTTTTTTTCTACGCAGTTGAAGGACGTATTTTGGAGGATAGTTACATGTAATACTTCTTACTATGTTTTCAGATCATCACATACCTGTGGAAATTATTGTCTTTAAACACCCATATTGTTGTGTCAGGCTTTTTTTAACATGCCTATTTAAATTACCTCCTGTCAAGGCCAACATACCATTCTGTAACTGCAGTGGAATAATACTATTATGCCAGTTGACCCTATCTTGCAATACTCGTTTTGCCTCTTGCAATTCCTAATAACACTGTACTATCAGGAGATGAAAAAAGTATTGACAAAACAAATTTACAAGTCTAGAATATGGTGGATTTTGAACATTTACGGGAGATAACTTCATGACCCTGAAAGATATATAATTAAACTGACATAAAACAAAACACTAGCAAACTTAAATACTGAGACAGTTTTCAATTACCTTTCTCATGAATATCAAGAGTATTGTTTGGATATAGATTCCTGCCTAATAAAGGCAGCATTTCAGACTGTTGATAATAAACATTTACATCTTACAAAAGTAATCTAGATGAAGCTGTAAAGCTTGTCTTTCAATACCACAAACACTTCGTAAAAAAGGGTATATAAATAAATCTCTAATTTATGCTTCCAGTGGCAATGAATACCAATTAAAGTCACAAAACTGTTTAGGCAGACCAAATGTTATTCAATGTAACACAATAGAAATACACTTATCTCTAGCAGACGTTGCAAAAAACACTGTGAAAATAGTTACTTTCATTCTTTGCAATACATACTAAGGAAATGAACACCTGAACAGGGATAAATGAAAAAGATCCATCTATTGCCATGCTAATTCACTAATTTCAACCAGTTCAGAATTTAGCACATGAAGGGTTATCATTATTTGAAATATGCATGATAAATATGTACCCAGCTAATTAATGTCCTTTTTTTTTTTTTTTTTTTTTGAGTTAACTCATATTTAGTTGTACACCTCCCTGTGGTATGGGAGAGCTCCTGACAGAGATTTAATGCCAGAGAAAATGACTGAGACATTTAAAAAGGCTAAAAGAATTGCACAGGAAAGTTTCCATAATGTCTGCCTTCAGTGTGCCCTAGGCTCAAACCACTCTGAGGATCAAGCTCTTTTAGCTTCACAAACTAGTCTGGCCATCATTCATGAGCTGTCATTATAAATAACCCTCCATGGCAAAAAAAAAAGGAAAAAAAATGGAACCAAACGCAGTGTTCCTTGTAGGTGGAAGTCCCATAATGAAAGCAACCTGAAGATCAATCACCAACAATTCTAGCTCCTACTAAAAGTCAGCAATTTTATGAATAGCAACATTTTCTCAGCCAAGACCTAACAAGGGAAACGTCTCCTATCATGCAGTCTTGCGAGCATCTGTTATCAATAATCACTTCCTCAACTGTTCCTATCCTCCCCCAAGAAGGAAAGAAACAACCATGGGTTTACTTGTAACTGATGCCAGATTTCGATACATTTGATTTTTCCTCTAGTTGTCAATAGCTCATTATATGTAACCGATTCATAACTGGGACATGAAAGTCAAGTATGTAAGGCATTTTAATATTTAAGCAAGCATTAAAAGTCTTTGAGTTACCCAAAAGCTTTCTAGATTAACATCAAAGGTCAACAATTGCAATTGCAAGCCTTGTTTCTGAAAATGACATGGCAGGCTTAACATGTACCAGAACTCATACAATGCTAAAGTTTCTTGAGAGTTTCATGAAAAGCCTGGGCTCATAACCTGTAAGCACAAGTCACTAGCTTACCAACCATGTGGTTTCTTTTAAAGACCATTTTGTGATGTTGCTGTTAATGTTTAAGCCTGTCCATAATCAGAAGACATACATAAGACGCTTTCTTACATTTCTTCAAGTCCATATTTCCTATTCTCCTAGATATCCTACAGTCAATATACTAAGTTGGATTAAATTGTTCTCCACCCTTTCTTCTGAAGCAGGGCTAATATGAGTTCAGTGTAAGATTCTGAATTAGTAGAAATAAGGAAAAATTGCATAAATTTGTAAGACAGATAGTAGGAGAGTTCTGTAAGAAAGAATCTGGGTCTAACTTCAGGAAATATCACATATTTCAATAACTAATTGTCCAATGACTCTTTATGATAACATACACTTGGTTTCCATGTAAATGCTCTCACTTCAACAGCCTTTTTCTACTGCTGCCCAGCTTTCTCTCTGTAGCTAGTTCTAGAACCACATGTGTATGGTCTAAGCATCCTTCTCCCTCATTTAGTCCCTCCTGACTTACACATAAAACCCCTCTACCCTGGCAATTAGCATTTGGAACTACCCTCTTGTGGATCCCCTAAAAGTTCCATTCTTCCCACTCAGATGAGGTAGATGAAAATGATCTATGTAGGTTTATAACAACCAGGAACAGTCAACAACAGGTTTATAACAGTCAACAGAGAAGCCTGTACTTTCTAACTATTAAATAACTTACACTTTGATAGCAAAGCATGCTCTGAATTGTCTAGTAAAACTCATTCCTTAAGTGGGAAATCAGTAAATAGACTCAGCCAGTACATGCTTAGAAGTGAGACAGAACCATTTGCTACTAGTATACATTTTGCAGTACAGAGAAGATAACACTGTTCTCAGCAAGTGATATGAGAGGTTATCTTCTTCCCACTGTAAATGCGATTGAGAAACAACTGATGGACATGTGACTGAACAGCAGGACCAGGGCTTCTCCACAAGGGTAGACAGACCAAGAGCTAAGGTTGCCCACAGCATGGCAGGAGCAGCAATCTTTCCTACCAGGGTGCAGTGCCACAGTATCCAAGCATATTAGGCTGCGAACAGCAACATGCTCTGGTGGCCATACAGTGATTATCAGACGAGTCCAGGTAACAAAACAAGTCCAAGGTAAATTCTGGAATCTCGCTTGGCAAGTCAGGACAGCAAGAGAACGGGTTAAATACTACACAGCTCAGGAAAGAAGTAGGAGCCATAACTTAACTGTAACTCCTTAAGAGGTAGAATATCAGAGGGTATGTGGTGCAGGTCCCAGGTGACGCTGCTCCAAGCATGCAAGGTTTGTTGGTGTGATCAGGGCTCTGGAAAAATGCTATCATGCAGAAAACAGTCTCTTACTAGCAAATGGTGTGTCACGTCCACCCTGGCAAGCACCAAGAGATTGAGAAAAGAACAGCTTTTACCTTGGAAAATGTGCCTGTTTCAACATACATCTTGGTCCCACTGCAATCACATCAGGGACTGCTCAGCTTTCCTTGTACCCCATGAGAAACAAGTACTACTGCTAAAACCAGCCAGAGCTAGGAGCTGCCTTCTTAAAGATGCTTAGTTTCAGGCAGGAGTTTAAAAAGAGAGACTGCTGATCTTGACAGTATATTCCCTAATTACTTATTTCACTATTTACACCTTTGCATTTTAAGCAAACTTTATTGATTCTTTAAGAGAATTACCTTCTTTTAAACTAATAGGTTAAGAACGACAGTCTTCCTACACAAATAACTTATATGTACAAAACCATATGTTGACAATAATTTGTCTTTCTTGTCTGCAAAACATTCTTTCCTGGTACCACGTTGAAATAATCTAACCTATCACTTCTATGGAGCTAAAAAAGAATTACATCAGCTGAAATCTGCCTGTAGTCTACATTTTAGCTCGTAAAACAATTCAAAGGCAGTGCTATACTCAAGGTTTTTCACCTAGAGACAGAACTTTAAAAGAAAATACACACTGCCAAAAAAATGAAGTTTAGAACTAATACAATCTGGCTTGATAAATCTAGTGACAGAAAGAAATTTGCTACTATTCTGCACTGTAGCTAAGTGAAGTAGGTGATGAGAGCAAAAGAGTACTTTCCACTATGTATGTTTAATCTGCATTTCATTTTGTTCCTGGATGAAAAAGAAAGACCAAGAGAAAATAGCAGAAATGGGGAAACTAGAACACAATTTTGGCGGAAGAGTATAATAATTTTCATCAGAACTATATCTATAGTAAAATGTAAGTTTTTAAAAGTTATTAGTTCTGCCTGCAATACTATCTTAATACTGTATGATTCATGTTTTCTATTTTCTGAGCAAGCATGTTTAAAATTATGAGATGAAAGAGAAAGTAAATCATAGAACACTGTATTTTTCAAAGTAAAGAGCATCAAAAACTGTAATTTAGTCTCAGGCCTTTGCAATTTCCTAACAAAAGTATCATTAATATGATTTTTTAAATCTGCTTGCAGTTACAAATCCATGGTTCACTTGATTTAAGACAGTGAATCTACATGAGGTGAAAAATTTTCAAAAATAAATTTCTACAAAAAAGCATTTAACCTCCAGTTTTAAAGCTGTAGGATTTATAGGTACAAAATTACAGGCACAGAGTTTCATGAACAAACTCATGCTTCTAAATATTTGAACAGAAGTACTTAACAGGTTTCTGAGACCATTCCTTGACCTAAAAGAAAATCCATGATCAGGCTGATGTTCAGCTGTGCTTGATTCACAAGAGGGTTTCACTGTCATCTGTCCTTAGTGCATCCTATCAGTTAACTAAGGTGCATCCCCAGAAAGGCCGATTGTTAGAGCCACTTGCCTAAGTTAAATAAATCTTCCCATCTGCTGAATAAATCATGTAGACTCTGTTCTCTCTCTGCACCCAGGGATACCTACAACTGACTACTATAGTGCCCAGTGTAGAGGCAGCCACATCTGCTTTGGGACTGCTGGCTCTGCAGTCACAACACTGGTACAGTGCATGTTCCACTGGAGCTCCTGACTGGAGCCATAGGCACATATAGCCATAGGCACATAAATGCCGGGTGTTTCCAGTGCCTCCAAGTAGCAAATGCTAGAATAGCAAGCATCAAAGTTTTGCCAGCATTGCTTGCATTCAGACCCAGTTTTTGTTATCTAAGTTTACTTACGGAATTAGTTATTACCCCATATTACAACATGAAATATTTATCATTTCATTTCTATATTTTAATATTATGTATTTTTTTTTTCAGTTGGAATTCTATTAGCTACACTTACTACTACTGCAAAAAAAAAAATCACAAATTCTCATCAAAGTTCTGGCCTTTAAAGGCAATTTGATATGTCATCAGTGCAGTATTATTTTCTGAAAAGAGAGAAGACTCTGCTCTCTAAAAAAAACAAAGAACAGGAAATTGTTTGAAATATTAAAATATGTCTGCAGTGAACAATTTAAAAGACAATAGCAAGAGAGACCTTTACCGAAAGGGTAATGAGAAAAGCACTTTATCAGTCAGTACAAAAGGAGTGCTATGTGAAGATCTTCCCTTGCAGCTTTCTGGTTACAAAAAAAACAAGGAACAGTCAGAGGATACCGACAGAAGAAAGAAACTAAGTCAAGAAACTAAGTTGTAATTTAAGGTATTACCAGTGTAAGTGCCCATTCCTCCAGGATGCCCAAATGTAGACCAAAACCTATTAATAAACGTATCTTTTTCCTCATATTGGGTAAGATAAATATAGGTATTTATACCGGGAACATGCATACACTGTACTGATAATCAACAATTATTAATTGTTGTGATCTGTTCATTCCACTTATCCTTAAACTATCAGCATTATACTGTAAATATCAGTTGGTTTGCAAATGTTTCTAGTCACATTTTGCCTAGGTTTCCCTCATTTTGCTCTTACACCCTCGTTTCACTGAGTCCTCCTGCAGCAGGTGGCTGAGAGACTGTCAGTAGGCTAAAAGATGTCAGCGGAGCTGAGAGAGAGCTGGACTTCTTGCTCCAGGCCCAGACCATGCAGGGGCCGCAAGTGTCCATCACAGGGCATACAGAAAGGAGTTAATCCGGGAAGCTGGGAGCTAGTAACCATGAAAAAAGACAAAAAAAGGATATCCTGGTATCTGTTGGAGGAACAGCAGGGCCTGGCACAAGCAGTCCAGGAGGTTCCTCACTGTGTGGAAGGCAACTTCCTATTGCAAGTAATACAGGAGCCAACAAGCACCTCGTGCTCACTAACAGGGAGGGACTGACTGGGAATGTGATGCTCCAGTGAAGCTTTGGCTGTAGCAATCATGAGATGGTTGAGTTTGAAATCCTCAGGACACTGAGAAGAGGGTGCAGCAAGCTCACTAACCTGGACTGCAAGAGAGCAGACTTTGGCCTCTTCAGGAACCTGCTTAGTAAGGTTCCATGGGATATAGCCCTAGAGGGCAGGGTTTATATTCAAGCTTGAAGTTCAGGAGTGTTGTGTCATTACTAGAAGGAAATGTGGCAGAAGGGCCAGGAAACCTCCTTGGATGGATAAGGAGCTGCTAAGGAAACTTAGAAGGGAAAAAAAGAGCTTGTAAAAAATGGAAGCAAGTATAGGCAGCCTGGGACGAATACAGGAACATTGTCCAGGAAGCTAGGGACCAGGTCAGGAAAGCTAAGGCCCAGTTAGAATTAAATCTAAAAAGGGATGTGAAAGATAACAGGAAGAACACTAGGAACTTTAGTGATAGGACAAGGAGTAATGTGTTCAAACTTAAACAGGGGAAGTTTAGGCTAGATATAAGGAAAAAGTTCTTTCCTGTGAGGGTGGTGAGGCACTGGAATGGGTTGCCCAAGGAAACTGTGAATGCTCCATCCCTAGCAGTGTTCAAGGCCAGGTTGGACAGAGCCTTGGGTGACATGGTTTAGTGTGAGATGTCCCTGACCATGGCAGAAGGTTCGAACTAGATGAGCTTAAGGCCCTTTCCAACCCCAACTACTCTATGATTTTGTGAAAAGATTTTTGGGGGGTTCTTGCAGGTAATTTTGTGTAAACTGTATTGTAAATAATAAAAACTAAGAAACAATGAATGTGATGTATTAAATTGAATAGATTTGGGGGAAAAAATAATATTGGAAGAAACATGCTGCTCTTCAGCCTCGAATTGCTGTAGCATTTCACTGATATAGTTACTCTTTCAGTCTTTGTAAAATAAGGAAATGCCATTTCTTCCATTTTATAGAGGAAGAATTGAAGCACTACATGGAAAAATCACTTGGAAGCATCAATATCACTCTGGAGTACTGACTTAAACCCATGACTCCCAAGATAAAGTAAATGATGGAAATATAATTCACAGCTAATTTCATTTCAGCTTCCATTCTTTTTGTTCAGCTATTTGGAAGATTGCTGTCTGTTCCCCATAGATAAGAGTCCCCTATGCTCTTAGTAGTATTCCTTTGTCTTTTTCCCAGGGTAGAAAAGATGTGGCAGCTGCACCAAAAATTTAGTTATGCAGTTCGTCCACCAAGCCAGAAGTAACAAAACTCCCTGCTATATCACTACAGTGGAATAACAGAGCATTTGAGTTCATAGAGGCATCATCTGAACACTTCCCATGACCATTAAATTCACTTCTCAGATCGAAAAGAAATTCAGTGGGGTAAAATAGCCTCTATTGACTAACATTTTCATTACATAGCACCATATAGCTGAGAAAAGAATGGTCTGTTACTTCTTCTTTCTAATGGATATTTATTACCCTCAGGCATGCTGCAGTGTCAGAGTACTACAGGTGATTAATGATTTTACCTGCTGCAAAGAGCAATTGGAGAAATGTCCATTTCATTTATTATCTGAGAAACACTACTAAAGTGTAAGTATCCAAGTACTTGTAGAGGAGGACATTTTGTAATCAATAATGAATAGACTGAGTCACCTTAAAAGCCATATAGTCTGGAGTTTAGAAGTAACACCTTTTAGGAGCTGACAGACTTTACCCTCTTGGTGATTGAGTTACTGAATAGCTTAATCTATCAGATGAAGATGTTTTGAAAACATCTTGTTACAGAAGGAACTATATTATCTATGCTGAAAATAGACCACCCTGTCTGGGGATGAGTATGCCACATTAAAAATCATGGTCCTCCTAGCTGTGCAGTAACTCCAACTTTAGTCACACTAGTTTTAAATTGGTTCTGCTGAGATGACATAGTTCACACCTGTGTAATTCAGTATATTTATCAGACAGGCCAAACTCTTCTCAGGTCTCACTGAGATCTGACTTCCTCTTTTATACCTGACAATGTTTTTGTACCTGCAAAGTGAACTGCAGTTTCCATGCTGCTACCAACTTAAATGCATGTCAAAGGTATAATTCTCATTTCTAATGAAGGAGAGAAAGAATTACTACAAACCCCAGATCTCAGACAATATGGCACATATCTACCACATTAAAAGTATGGGTTCAAGCTATGAATTTAGAGTAGTAATTTAAATCTGAGCCTTCTATATGAGGGTTTCTGAGTATTTTAAGTGCCTGGTGCCTGGCTATTCTCAGGTAGGTGGTTTTCTGTCTCGTTTTCATTGTGGATATTAGCCATTTTTTGTATACCTGTCTTTGTCTTTCATTGTGATCAGACCTTCCCATTCTGAATCTGTACAAAGTTCGGGATTGGGAAAGATTAATTTTAGGGAAACCAGCATTTCTCAAACAGGGACCCTCTAAATCTTCTACAGAATGTTCCCAGCTCATTCTAATTGTGAACATTTATTACCCTGAGGGCTTCCACCCTACTGAATTTCAGAGGTCCTTTGCAAGTAGTTGAGGTGATAAAAACATTCAGATAAAGGTTACAAGAACCCTCTATAATAAGAAGTGGCAGGCAGCCTAAGTTTAAGAATTGCTACTAGTTCCTCCAGCAAAAATTAGCTAGGATAGCACTGTAATAATGATGGCATTATAGAATATGAATGTCTCTAATTCCCAGATCGGCTCTTGTCCTGTAACCTACAGATCTGCCTGAGATAATTTCCTTATTCACTGGCATTCATATTCAAGTGCCTTAACAGCTATCCATGCAGCCTAAAGAATGTCAAAGATGACATTCTGAAGAACAGCAGCTTTGGTGATTACATAGCCTCCCTGCTCCAGCTGCAGTCTTACCACGTATCATACACTAGTATCAGTAAAACTTGAGTAACTCCCAAAGCATAACTTGATTAATTATCTGTACTGTGTATAATGGTTTCATGACAGCTTTTTAGGCCATTATGACAATAATAGGGAAAAAGATACTGCACAGCCACATGTCAATAACCCTACAGCATCCACAGTACCATTTCTAAGCGCAAATCATCATTTCTCTTTAAATTAACTTCTAGAGATTTAGACTTGAGTCAGAACATTTCTTTTCAACCAGAAGACAAAAGTCCTAAATCCCATCCCAGTTTTAAACAGTGCAATTCCTCTGACTCCTGTTGAGCAGTTTCTGTCATGAATGTTATCAGAATTAAGACAAAAATTCTCAGAACAGTCATACCTGTTTCTCTCATGCATCATCACACCTAGCGCTGTCACAGGGTCTTCAGGTTTTGCTGGTACAAGGTCTGAGCTTCTCCTTACAGCAATTTGGCTACAGAAGATACTGCAAATGCCTGTGTTTTGGTATCATGTTTCTTTTCCCCCTACTTTGTCCTTCTTTAATGGGATCATTCTTGTTTCCTTTTCCTGAAATTACTTTTTCAGTACTAAAGAAAGAACATAAAAATCCTTGCAGAATGTATCTTTCAGCCTTTCCTCCTCATTTCACCAGTCACAGATTTCCCAGAGCCACATTATCTTAAGCATCAAGTGCTTATGCAAACTAAAACATCACTGAATGTTTGCCTCCCTCTTTCCTTCTTTCCCTTTTATTATATCCTCCATAATACTCCCCAATTTCTTTCCTCTATTTTTCCATCTTATAAACAATAGATGAAAAAAAGTTACAACTGAATAGAGACACATCTTCCCATCCTCTAATAGTCTTGTCATTGTTTTCTCCAACAATGGCTCTTAAAATGACTAATGGATTTCTCTTTGTAAATTCCTGTGTACTCTTCCCTCCTCCATACTTCTTCCCTCCCAGGCTTGACATTCCTGCTAACATTTGGTCTATGAAATCATGCAGAAGCAAATAGAAGTTGACCTGGATTTTCATGTCTCTGGGTCCTCAGGTGTTTCAATAAATGCAAAGCAAGTTACCTTTGGCAAAAAATAACAAACCAACAACATCCTGAGACCACTAAAATATTATAATATAATGTTTTTACTTTGCATTTTTTGCCTGTTAGAGAAACTATTTGTACAGCTTTTCCTTTCATCTTAACCAAAGAAAATAATGCGTCTAAGTACCTGTCATATGTACATGGCCATACTGGCAGGAAACTTGCATAAAAACACATTTGTTTGTTTTATCTAAATAATCCCATTACCTGCCAGCAAATAGTGTAAACAATGTGGTGAACAGAAACAGATACCAAGCTGGATTTGAGTCAGTAAGCTAATGAGGAAAAAAAAAACCTAGCTTATATTTCAGACTACAGGAAAAACTCTCAGCAAGTATGTTTGTCTCTTACTTTGCTCACATCAAAACAAGGTTGCAGGGGAAGCTCATTTCTTTTCTCTGCAAACCAACCTAAGGATGGGATATTCACAGAAAAACAGGTGACTGAAGGCAGCCAGCAGAGTCAAAATTCTGTAACTTTAAGGGAACATTAAGGGAACACTACAAAGCAAACTTTGTAGTTTGTTTTTTATCAAGCACTCTAAAAATGTGACATCTTATGGGGCAGGTTAGAAGTGTAATGTGTTTCTAAACCAGCAATACATACTTAGTTGATCAAACATGTAAGGAAAGCACTCAATAGTCTTCCAGTCTTGTCCAAATCTCGCATACATTTGGCTTTTCAACCCATATCCTCACAAGATAAAGACAAATGTGCTTTGTTTTCTCCCACAGTCATAAGAATAAATGACTGCTCATCTCAAAGCATAGTGAAGCAAAGAGGTATCAGAAATGTGTAGACACTTCAGGCTGACAGACAACGTCAAAAAAAAAAGAAATACATAGTGAAACAAGAGGATGGGAAAAGCATAAAGAACAAAGGAAAGAGAATGGGGAAGGGAGAGCAAATGGAGGCTTTTAATAACTGTATAAAAACTGGGGAGGGCCATGAAGTCTTGGAAGGCTAGTGAAAACTGACCAGGAGATCATGTGTCATTCCTGAACTACTTATTACCTTGTTTTTTTCTTACAACAGCATGTGTGTGGAGCTGGGTTTTGGTCCAGACCAGCACTTAGCAGATTTAAGAGACAAGGCTACCTGATACAGTGTACACACAAATACACATAAGACAAATTGCAATGACAGGGTTATATTTCTATTGAAGGATGTAATATGTGGCAACGGAAGAATCCCCCTGGCCAAACAGCTTTCAGTGAAGCTTTGATAGAAGATCTTTACTTCTGAAGGGATCAACTTAAAAAGAAAGAAAGAAGTGATATGTAAGCTGCAGGCAACCTCCAACACACCACACTGCAAACCCAGAACTCAGTAAACAAAGATAGTTAGGAAGCTCACAGTGTGCACAACGTGTGTTATATTTAAATTCTGACAATTATTATTAAGCCAAATAACAGTATAATAACTGTATCACAGAGCAGAGAAAATAAATTACAGTCCCCAAAACCACAACAACCTAAATGTGGGGCTGAGACAACAAGAGAAACATGTATTTAGCACATTACCCTGCTATGGATTTCAAAGTTTAAACACTTTCATCTATCCCATCAGACTACTATGAGTGAAAAAAAACATTAAAATGTATTCGCTTTCCTTCTATAGTCTTAATTCAGTGTAAGCATGGGTTGAATATGAAAATGTGAAGATCAGTTTCCACCTTGTGCTGTAAAAGTGAAGTGTGTTGCTCCCTGAAGATTTTGCTATGAGATGCCCCATATCACTGCACAAAAACTGTGAACTAGAGGTGAAAGCATAGGTAAATAGATCATAGAAATTCTTCTGAGAGAACCATGGATGAACAAAAGAGGTTAATGTTTTATTCTGTAAGTAGCATCTTAGGGTTTTGCATAGCAATTTGAATGTAAGCAGGAAGTCTCAAAAATCTAAAACTATACTTCTGTGTAGCCCTAGCTATCATTCCCCTGTTCTTTCTTGCCTTTGAAGCTACATCACTGCAGCTACAATAAAATATACACAGGACAGAATTGGTTTACATGCCTTTCCAAGGAACCACACCTGAAATCACTTGAGAGGTGTACACCACTGAATGAAGTGGGAATGCTGCTGTTAACCTTAACAGAATGAGTGTAAACCTTTAGTGCATAATAAAACAGCCCACTGACTTAATGGTGCTTCTCACTGAAATCATATCTGTGGTCTGTGATCTGTGCATATTCCCAAGTGACTTGGCGTGCTGTAGGTTTTATCATCCAATGGTTTAAAACTTTCTTACACTTGGCTAGGACTATGAAACTACAAGATACAGCTATAACTCCTTCTCTCCTTCAGTCTCACTTAACTGTAATGAGTTTCATTACACAGGAATGAAAAAAAACAAAAGGCCATTCTGCCAGCTCTTAAGCAGAGGGAATTTTAAGACTCCAGGACCTGCCAGATTTGGGGAACAAGTCCCATTGTAGTGAAGGGAGGATGGACAGCAAGGGATGAACAGGGTGGTTGACATTCTTTAAGGCAACTTATGATGGGTGTGTGACATTAAGGAGCAAGGGAAATGGACCCCTACTTTTCCCCATATCCTAATCCAAGAGTTTTCAAAGAATTTCTGTGATCCCAAAGAGCCACTTTGCATTTAAAAAAGCACAGGGCATAAATGTTAGAACAGGTGCAAGCAAGAGGTTTTTCCTCCCCTCCTTTTTCTTTCCTAGTTCATTAAAACACATAACGTCTGCTTCACTATATCTCTATACAACACAGTATTACATAGAGATGCTCAGGCTAAAGTTAAATAAGACTGGATACTGGAAATAATGCCTCCCTGTTAGCATAGTGCTGTGTCTCAGTTCATTAGCTCTGGTGAGACAGCTAGTAGATCAGCAAAGGTGGAGGCATGCCAAAATGGCTCAAGCTGGTATATCTTTTGCAGATCAAGCTAGAGTATCCCCACTGCACTGGCTTGTTTAAACACATCTGTTTTAATGCTGAAGAGAAGCAAATACTAGTAATTGCTTCCTCCTTATTTTTATTGCTGTGGTCATAATACTTAATTCTAAAGAGGAAAGAATAGCTTCCAGATAATTCACCACTACCACCCCACACCCTCAAAAAATCTGCTCTTAAAATGCACACATAGAGAAAGAGACAGGCAGAAAAAAAAATATCAGGAAAATAGAAATATTCTGTCTTTATAACTTTTGGAAGAAAAGGGATGGGGTGGCTCCAATTATAATCCTATTGTACTGAACACTGACAAGTATACAGCCAATAATTTTTTTTATTGTAAAAGTATGCATTTTTTTTTTTTTCTCTTGAGGAATGTCTTCTGGGGGGGTCATAAGGACTGTGCATGTGTTTTTATTTCATCAGGATGGAAATTACTGAATATTTCTGACAAACAAGATACATGCGAGACAAGATGCTTCTCAAGCATTTGTAATGATGGTACATCTAGTCTTGAACAAGAACTGAAGGAAGGTCAGTAGCATCTGGTCATACAGGTTGCAAAATCAACATCCAGAATGACATAGTGTTTTTATGGGGGAGATCCTGCAGCTGATGGATGCTATGATATACTTCAGTTGCTGTTCCATTCAAGTATATGTGTCTCCTCCTCCCAGTCCCCTCTAAGGGGCAGGGAACAGTAAAACCAGCCATATCACCTGTGTACATTTCACAGTATACAGAAACACTAGGATAAAGGCTAAGTAAAACCTAGGCACCTGTGACAACATATTATAAGTCTTCCTCCATATTCGTATACTTTTATATATTTAGTTCTTTATCATGAAGCATTAGGTGGACCCCATTAAAACTCAGTGGTGGGCTACAGAGTGCTGAAATGTGAATTTGCATACTAATTGACAACAGAAAGTTCTGCAATCAGAAATATCAAAGACACTTTGGAATGATCTCTGAAGGGGAAATGTTCTGATTCTGCATGATATTTGCTAAAAAATATCAGCTACCAACTACCAATTATAAAGGATTCCTGACTGGCAGATATAATCAGTTTGGTTACAAGTAATTTAACCATGTCTAAGTTCAAATCATGTCTTCAGGAGCAACTTGCATGACATTAAATTTCACTGCATTAACTAAATGAAGAAAAACTTTAAAAATTGTCTAACCTTATTCTGTGTTGGAAAGAAAGGAGAAATTAAGGCATACCTTCCACAAATCCATGTCCTCCACCTGCTAGAAAATGATGTGTGCATGTATTCTGGATATGCTGAAAGGCAAAGATAATCTCTTGTATTTTGAGTGACAAGATACGAGACACTCGTCCCAAGAGGCAGCTGGCCTGTCTTCTGTTTTGATAGCTCATATGGCTCATGGATACTGTATTTTTCATCTGTTCTCGTGTGAGTTCTATTCAGAATGAATGTTTCTTTTGTCCTTTTATCCTTTCCCTTTCCACTACTCATCAATATTTTAAAGTACTAAAATATTACATTCACCACTTCAATTAGAGAGCTTGTCTCCTCTAATATTTTTTGCTTGCAGGTTCTGTATCATTTAAAGCTTGCAGACACTTTGAATCAGGTGGCATCATCCACTGGACAATAGTAACAGCACAAGCAGTCCAAATAAAGTACTTGTTAGGCAGACATCGAACTGTTTCCTTTATGCTTCCATGACAGACTCACAGGATTTGCAGTGTGCAAAGACAACAGGAACTGACTTTTGTGCTTAAATTCCCAATTACAGCCATGTGGAGAGGCCTTTAAACAACAGCCCATGCAATTCTTCTCAATTGCATGGAGAGTTCTCCATGTTGCAGATCTATGTTTATGCAAATCCTGTTGTCCCTGGTGCGCAGTACAAAGGGCTCTGAGCCAGCAACATCAGCATAGCACTTGGAAAACACTGTGGGAGGCTCACTTGCACCTTTCTGCTCTCCTCCACTGCTCTGCATTCTTTTGCTTTAAATCTAAGCTCTCCTAAAAAGACCAGGTCTGAGTTCCTGTGCTACCTAGTGCAGCAGGTTGAAAACCTCTTAACAGTCAGCTCCCCAGAGGCCAAAACAGGCACTTGAAAACGAGGAGATGAAAACTAAAGAATATTCTTTTGAAACTATAGGCCTCAGTGGGTGGTGACCCTTTGTAAGAGAGGAAGCCTCATGGGCCCAATTCCTGTGTTACAGAGGTTGAAAAGGCATGGAAATTCTAAGGGCACAGGAACAAATTCATTGCTTTGCTTTGCAGTCAGTTATGGCACATCATTTCTCAGTAAGTTCTGAAGTCTGTCTAATGTTATGTGTCTGCTCAAAATACTCTGCTAGCTGAAAGCTTAACAGACATATGTTGTACCACAAAAGTCACCATTATATCAAAGAAAGAAAGAACCCAACCTGACATCATCTCTTTAATAAAAAATAAAAAAAAATCAGCATCATTTATTTATACATGTGGAAATACTGTACTAAATTTATACATGACTTAGTTTACCTTATTTCCATATTAGTTCTTATTCTAGTGGTCTAAATTCGTCAGTAATAACCCACACATTTAGCATTTTGTTTTATTTCCTTGTCTGAACATTACACCTTCAAATAGTCCAATTCTGCTTGAGAGCATATGCCCTTTTGTTTCACTGTATGTTTTTCATTTACCATTTGAACTTTCTAAATGAATGTTGTCAGCTTTACTTAACCTCAAAAGCTACACTTCTGATCTGTATTACCAGAGCTTTTGATTTTTAATGTATAGTTTTGTTAGAGATTAGCTATACAGTCTTCATTCTATACTGACAGAAAGTATACAATAAAGTTGTATATACAACAAAGTATACAACTAAGTTGCATACATTGCATATAGTGCAACAGCAGCTGCTATTAGAGAAACCATAACAATAATCTTGGAATATCAAGTTAGCTTTTTAGATTCAAGCTCAGTGATTATTTTTTAATGTTTTGTTTTGCTTGCTTTTTTATGTTTGAAGCACCAAGGAATCTTTTAATAAACTAAAAACTTCAGTGCAATTTGCAATATCATACCATCTTTCAAATCTTTAATAAAAAGAGAATTTTAACTAATAAAAACAATTTATTAGTTTTATACTCTGGATTTCTTAGTTTGAGATGTTTATAGCTACTTGATAGTAGCTATTCAGGGAAAAGCAATTTGGAATTTAATTCACCTTTACTCAACTGTCACGACTGACCATTTTCTCTGGATGCTGCTTTCTCATTTGCACCAACTCTTCTGAGTTTCCAGTCAAAAAACTTGAATTTTGGATAGAGAAGATGTTTCAGAATTAGTTTTCTTGGTTGGATGGACACTTGTCAAACATTTGTGAGTCTGGTATAAACTGTACGCTACTCTACAGTGGCCTGCTAGGTTGACTTGCCATATTGAATTTTACATGGTTTACCAACTAAGTTGCTTAACCGGTATGGCTGGTATTTGTGCAGACAAGCACAAAATATCTACTTAAATGTCTGCTTCAGACATTTTACTTAGAATTCCATGGACCGCAATTATTAGCTTATGTTCCACCCACAAACTCAGGTAGGGATGTTCAGGAATGAGATTTGAAGCACCTAATGAGATGCCCTAAGTAGGTATGATGTTCGTCTCTATAGATTTTTGTCTGGTTTTTATCTATCCTAAATAGCACATAGCTGAGTAAGCTTTTATGTTAATTTCTTACATATCCTCAACCAACTGCATGAGAAGAGTATCTCTAGTTTCAGCTCAGCTAAACTCCTGCTCACTAAGCAAATTCTGTTTTTCTTTACAACTCATCGAAGGTCTTATTAGTTTTGATTTTCAGTCTTCAATCTTTGTGTTTCTCCTGAATTTTTTCCTGCTTTTAAATTTTATCACAAATATTTTTGTCTCAGTATCTTTGTGGCAAATCTGTCCCTGCTATATTCTGGCACCAAGATTATACTATAAAAGAGTACACCATTTCTGGGCATGTATATTTCAGAAGCCCACCCTCCACACACACTGACACTTGTGTGAATAGACACAAGCAGGAGTACTAAGTGCATCTATTCTCGGTAGCAGAACACTAACAATCATGACCATTCAGCTCCACTAGAGCTGAAGTATTAAGAGGTTCATCTCTATTTTGCCTGTCAGTATATTCCTCCTATCATAACAGCAACTGCTTTGTTCCTTTTACGAAGCGCATGCCTTCTATTTCACTCTTTTCATTACCCTTTGAATGCTCTACTCTGCCCTTTATCTGTCTCATTACTGCAGTGCCTATCACAAGAGGCTGATGACATCTGAAACTGCACAGCAAAACCTGACACATGAAGGTGGAGTTGGAGTTAATCCACCGCAGCAGGTGACTATCATAATACACTTGATTGAAAACTGGCATGATGTCCAGGGCATGGCAGAGGTGGACTGTTCAGTGTGAGTGGTACTGCATGTGTAAAGTACTGCTAAAAGAAGAAAGGAAAGACAGCTACAGGACTCGTGCTACTGTGTTCATTCTCACTTCCAACACTCACTCTGAAAAGGTGCATTATAGAACTGTCATCTCCGAGGTTTTAAATACAGTGCTCTCTGTGCTTACCATTCACAATGTCCCCATGACAGCTGATTGACACACAGACAAGTAGCCCAGTACTTCTCAGCATGTAAGGACAGGGACACACACACCAGTCCAGTGACAGCATCCCCAACACAAAATCAGCAGGACATGGAGCTTTCTGTACTGGGACAGGCTCTGTTCAGGTGTTTTCTCCAGCTATCAGTGAATGGCTTATAGATGCAGCAAAGTTCACATATGTTTACAGCCTTTCAGGGCTTGGGAGTAAGACAGGTGAAATGATGCCCCAGACCAGTTCATATCCCCCTCCCACAAAAAAGGATGATGCTGACATACTATGTGTCAAACTGAAAGGTATAGCATGAAGCAGTAACAGACTGGTAAGAGATTGCTGGAGTTAAATCCAGAGGAAAACAAAACAATATACTGTGGGAAAAGGGTATTCATGAGGGCAAATGGTATATTCTAAATGAAACATAGATTGAATCTTGCCTCCAAACAGAGATGGGAAGGTGAGGGAAGCAGGAATATCAGGGAAAGGAGAAAAGCTATAAAAGTAAGAAACCCCCTTCTGGTATCTCTGTTTTAAACTTTATCACATGGAAAAAGAATAAGTTGATAGACATGTGAAAGAGACAGGAAAACAGTTCTTTATTTCAATTTTTGCATTATGTTTGAGCTTTGCAACATATAATAAAAAACCTCCAACCAACCAACCAGATACTACTGCTATTTTCCTATTATTTTAAATCATGTCTGGCAAGCAAGCAGTTCATGTTTATATTAATTCACACTTCAGTTCTTTTCAAAGGTATATATAAATCAAGTAGAAATGCTCATTAACCTTGAGTAGGATACTATGCTTGTGCTATTGCTCTTGAAGACTTTTAATACCGTGCTACTTTGGAAAAGACCACATTTCTTCCAGGCATGTGATATAATCAGAAATCTTTTCTTGGGTATCTGCTGTGGGATGCAAATCCTATGGGCTGAGCTAAGTGAAAGTTTAGCTGTGAAAAGTATGTATGATGCTTGCTGCACCTTGAACACAAGCTATAATCAAGTAGCCCTGTTATGTCTTGTTTTTCAGACAGGCAAGATAATTTCTGGCATATGACACTGGCCATGCACCAACAGCTGTTTTGTGCTTGATTTTTCCTAAAGGATGTCATCTTTTTTTCTCAAGAAGTGCAGTGCTGTTGTTTGGGTAGGTTAAAATATATTTCTAGATTTTCTGACACCACTTCATGGACCTTTGCTAATCCCCCTTTCCCAGAATCCTTTGCTATATCCTTAGTTCTAGTCATCATTTTCCTTTGTGGGGTAACATCATGATACAAAACTATAGCACAAAGTAGTTCCACACTCCACAGTTATACAAACCAGGGGCGGGATCTAAGTCAGGTTAAGAGGGTAATGCAGAACACTAAGTAGTTCGTAGATACTTAGATACTTTCCAGCCATCTGTGACCATCCATATATTCTATATTATAGCATCCAGGTATCTTTGTAGACCCAGCTATAAAGAAAGATTTTGAGTCCAAGCCTCCATTCTTCGCCTTATGCATCAATCAGAGACCACTCAAAGATGCAACTGAGCACACTCAACATAGATATACCAATTTTTTTGAAACCCCTTCAGAGAAAACTGCATCTGCTCTCACCTATGCTACAACTCTAAGCTATTAAATGAATAGTGGTAAGTTCTTATTTTCAGCTGGGCACTACACTTTCTGAAGTATAATAATTATAGGTGATGATGAAATGTTGCATTAAACACAAATTCTGTTTGATGTGAAAAATGCATTGTCCCCTTGAGAGAAAATGTAATACCGTGGACATAAATCTGCAGCTAGATCTGAGTGAAAATAAGCAACTTCAGGTCAGGAAACCATACAGAGGTGGAGGTGGTATAGATCATCTCATAATTTAGAGGCAATGGTCGCAAAATGCTTAGATCTGATGGGGAGAATTATTTACAGCAAGTGCAGAGAATAATCTAGTGATATGTGAGGCTCTGCAGTTACATAAAAGAGAGAGATTACCCTTTGATCCAAATACCTGTGCACTCTTATAGCCCTCATTACAGACGTTGATCAACCAAGCCTTCTGCATTGCTACCAGATGAAGAGATGACAGTGATATTCTCTCTCCTGGTATCTTATCTATGCAGCTTACCTCTGGGATTTGGGGAATTATTTGAATGATGAGACATAGAGGTGTACAAAAAAATGGAGGTTGTAGAGATCACTGTTCTTTGGCAACTTCACCTTTGAGAATGAGTGCAGTGAGTTCTGCCACACACAACCACAGTGACTGTAGAGCAGTTTCTCATCCTGAAATATGCAACTTCCCACATAAGTACCAACATACAGATGTACTTTTCTTTCTGCCTACTGCATTGTGCTTATTCTGTTCAAAAATTATTAGTAGACATATACTTTTCCTAAACAGAACACTTTCCTATTACAAATATAGTTCAAAAGTCATGTGCAGCAATCTATGTAACACCTCCATCAACACACTCTTCTCACTCTTGAGAAACTCATATTTACGTAACTGAGATCTAAACATTTAGCTTGAGGATACTGCATGAGAAGGAACACGAAAAAAAATCACTTAAAATCTGTGGATGTGAGGCTACAGAGCAAACATTCTGTCAGAGGAGCACATTGTGTTTACTGATTATTCTGAAGAGCCTTTAGTGCTAAAAGTTGCTCCACTTGCAGAGTTTAGCTAATGCCATTCACAGAATCATACAATCATAGAATCATTGAACAGTTAGGGTTGGAAAGGACTTTAAGATCATCAAGTTCCAACTCCCTCCCATGGGCAAGGACACCACACACTAGACCATGTTGCTCAAGGCTCTGCACAATCTGTGTTTGAGCGCGGCAAGGGATGGGGCATATACCACTTCTTTGGGCAACCTTTGCCCTCACCACCATCACAGTAAAGAACTCCTTCCTTAAACCTAACTTAAACTTCCCCTGTTTTTGTTTAAACCCATTCCCCCTTGTCCTATCACTGCAGACCCTGATGAACAATCCCTCTCTGACATCCCTGTAGGCCCCCTTCAGATACTGGGAGGCTGCTATGAGGTCTCCACGGAGCCTTCTCTTCTCCAGGCTGAACATCCCCAACTTTCTCAGCCTATCTTGATCTAGGAGGTGCTCCAGCCCCCTGACCATCCTCATGTCCCTGTTCTGGACTTGCTTCAATAGCTCCATGTCCTTCTTACGTTGAGGGCAGCAGAACTGTACACAGTGCTCCAAGTGACGTCTCACGAGAGCAGAGGAGAGAGGTAGGACCACCTCCTTTGACCTGCTGGTCACACTCCTTTTAATGTAGACCAGCTTTCCAGTTAGCTTTCTGGACTACGAATGCACACTGAAGCTCATAGTACACTGAAGCTGGCTCAGGTTGTTTCTCATCAACCAACGCCCCCAAGTCCTCCACAGAGTTGACCTGAATCACAAAATTAGTTCAAATGTTTTGGGATTGCATCCTCTCTTGCACTGCATTAACTTTGTACCTCCTAAACAGACAGAAGGAGACATCAGGTGAGGTGGGGTATTTTAATTAATTTTCCTCCATAGTCAACAGCACCAACTTTCTTGAGAGGTCTCACTTCTTTTATATTGTTATCTTGAATAAACCAACATCCTCAATCCATCTATATTATGATTGACACATTGAGATTTCTGTTGGTTTTGACAATACAAGAAAGTTTTACTGAAACATGCTATTAATGTAGTAATACAATTTTTATGATGGAAGGTCAACAATTCACTAGAACTAAACAAGAAATAGTTGGGTAGGGACAGCTTTCCTTTGGAACAGACTGGATTTCCCAATTTGCATTGATTCAAATATTGCTCATATACAAAAAAGAGGAACGAACCTACTGAGTTCTCAGTATGAAGACAGATTGCTGAATTCTTTTTTTAAAGGAACTGCAGCTGCAGAGAAAATTGTCATCAATAAAATGATAGATGACCATTTATGCAGCAGAAATAACTAATACAGCTGAGACTGCACAAAAGTGCAATGTTCATCTTTACACAAAGCATTTTTCAATGAGACTATATGCAAATCAGGTTTTGTGCTGTTGAAGATTCTGATTAAACTTGTAATTTACGTTTTTAATTGAACTTTTTAATTGGATTTTTCACAATAATTCTGCCTCATTTATATGAGTAATTAACTGCAGTAAAATTAGTTGACAAAATAAATTCATAAATTCTGTGGTGATTTTTTTCTTTTTCTTTTTAATTTTGGCAAATTTATCCAGCATAAAACTCTAAGCATCCTATGCCTGGCTTTTACCATGTTCCATACAGATGTGATCCTAGCAAATCCGTACACAAAGATAAAATTTAAACAATGTATATCTGTAAATGGTGCAAGCTAATTATGATTTTTTAAAGCACGAGAGACACATAATAAAATAAACCACAATGATACAATCCATCATAAAGATGACTGTTGTCCTTCAGAATAGCTTGCTTTAATACCAATGTATATATGTTTTATATAATGGGTTCTTTTAACCTGAATTATTTTAGCAATAAGAGCAGATGAAACAAGGACACATTAGCATCAGGACTCCTGAATTTAGCACCGGTATCTCATCAGCTTACAAATGAACATCTGTCAGCTGAGTTCAATGAGACAATATCTTTATAGTGCTAAACATCAGGGTGATGCATTACTGGAAACTCCGACAAGGTAAGAGAAAAGAAAGTGAAGCACATTGAACATGAACATACTAGTGAATGAAAACTAGAAAAGAAGGTCAATGATCTTACTCATCAGTTAAATTAAACTACTTGATTTTAAGCATATCAAGTTAAAACCCAATATTCTCCATACAGATAAAAATAAGACTCAAATCCATCACAACTCAGACTGAACGGGGAAAAAAATCCTGCTTTCTTTGGATGTAATAAAATAGAATAGGGTAATATCTCATATTCAAATAACATGCTATAAAGAGGTTTAATAAAAGATTAATAGCTGACAACAGGTCACCCAAAATTTGACTGCTACAGATTTTTGACACTTACAGATACACAACCAGAGGATACTAAAGATGGTACATGTTTGTCACCAGCCCATTAATCCTTATGTTATAGACTGTCAGCAGACTATAACAATCTATCAGCCATTTAATATCCACAGGGAAATGATCTAGTGGAATATGTTAAGAAAGAGGGAATGTAGAGACTGATGGAAGCACTGTGTTAATTCCTGTGTAACGACAGTAAGTCATTACTGTACTATCTCTAAGTATACAGAGATATCACAGGTTTTTGGGAACATCTAGGAATGATCCTTTGACATAAATGAAGTTCATTCAACATTTCAACTACTATCAACTGTTGCAAGGGACATATTGAAAGTCCTGTAATGACTGAAGAAGCATCCATCTGACTATGGGCATGCCATGCTTATTACATACAGTAACATTTCTTTACATCTAGCAGAATTCTGCTTTACTCCCCATTGTACACAGCATTTTCCATTTTCACACGTCTGGGTGATAAGAAATCTATAAATCATGTTGACTGGAATTACTAATACTGCATACTTTTCCTGTAGTAAGACAGATATTCAACTGCTCATTCATAACATACATTAGCAAAATTAAAATAGACGATAAACTGCTAAAGAAAACTTTTAGTAAAGCTGCAACAGAAAGCACTATGGATCAGTGAGTGAAAGGCATACCATGCATACCAAAATGCAGGTGTGAGTCAGTGGGCTTAATGCCATACCTCCTGTAATATGCAAAAAGGCCCTTGGTTTCCAACAAATCTATTTTTTTTTCTATGAGGTCACATACACTACACAACCTGGCTTTTTTGCTTACTAACTCTGTATAAATAAGCCACTACTTCAAGGCAGTCCCTGGTTCCATGAAGGAAAGTTTGCCTGTCCCAGCCATGGAGGCAGGCTTGGAGACAGTTGTCCAAATTAGTCACCTAACCTTCCCTTTACAGAGAGAAAGCTACTTGCTGCTGCCGCTGCCGTGACCCCTTGCTACCAAGGAGCAGCCTGGCAAGGTTTCCAGCAAATACAACTGCCATAAGCACTTTTGAAGTTCTACCAATGTTCCTAACAAAGGCATGCACAGAGCGGAGCAAACTGCAGAGCTAAAAGGAGAGGAAAAAAAGTATCCTAAACCAAAAGGAAGTTTTTTCTTTTCCATTAACTGTTCTAAGCCTCCTGGGTGACTTTGTGGAATCACTGCAGCAAGTTGTGAATGATGTATGAAATGAGAAATCCCTGCCCAGCCAGCTGAAAAAGAATTTACAGACAGTGGTTTGCAATCATTTATATGCTTTATTTTTTGATGTAGTATTTAGCCAAGTCAGAAGCACAAAAGCCTGGCAATCACTGAGATAGCAGCTTTTTCTTCTTTTTTTATAATGGGGAAGGAGTCTTTTTCAGCACTCAAAAAGTGGACACAAGGTCTATTCTGCAGTCTATGGGGGGAGTAAAGAAGTTCAAAATTGAATTTGCATTTGTACAAAACTAATATAAGCAAAACATGTTTAATCTAAGACTAAATATTTTTATCATTTGAGTTACACTACTTAAAGTTAATAAATGTAGAAGTTTATCTTTTATTTCATTTTTATAATCTGTTTATATTACATTCATTTGTGTGCAAAAAAATGCATTCTTTGAGGTATAACAAATGGGGACACAGTAATTTAGGAAAATTAAAGAATTCAGTATTTACAAAGAAAAGAATGTTTTTACTTTGATTGCTTAGTCTTTCATCCATAAAAATGCTGTTCAGTAAGCACACAACTGACCTCCTTTTAACTTAGAGACTTTAAAGCATATTTCAAGCCTGCTTCAAGGTTTTCTTACTGAACTGTTTCAGAGGTTCACAAACCCCTCACACAAACCTTCACAACTTCAAATCAACACATTCTTTTAATTCTTAACTTTGAATTAAAAAGTAAGAAACGTGGTTTATTGAAAAACATTATAATTCAACAAAGCAATAAGAAAAGATTTATGAAAGAGATATTATTACTATGCAAATTATTATTAATCACAGCACAAGTTTCTTTATTTTTGTCTGAATACTGCTTGCAAGTATTCATTTTTTACTTCGGAGCCTTTTGTTCCTCAAACCAAAGGCCCAATCCTCAGTCCTCTCTGCAAAACACACAGAGCAGACTGAAAGCCCATTCCTTTTAATTCTTTAATTAAAGAACTGTTTACCATTGGTTCAAAGATGGCAAGATTTTTAAATGTAAATAACTAGTAAAAAAAATTGGTCCTAAACTATTTAGATTAAACTACTATTTAAAGATGCTAGAAAGGCTCTAAACGACTTTGCAGTAAGGCAGAGATTTGTGCATGAATGAAGTCTATACACATATTAATAGCAAGCCCCTGTATAGTTGTTATGTGCAACAAGGACTAATAATTTGATCCCTGTAATTAGTTTGCATGCTTTCATATTTAAAAGTTAGTGGAAAAGAAGGGATGTTCAATTGTGTCAGTTCTTATCTACTGAATGGTGATGAAACAAAAAAAACATTTCTGAAACTATAAAAAGCCACAATACTCCATGTACAGAAAGAGAATAATTACTTAGGCCCATCAGACAGCAAACAAACTTCCACAGACGCATTCTAACAATGAGCAAGATCACCTCACCATAAAACCTAGAGACTTCCTCAGTCCTAGCAGTAACTCCCTTGACTACTTTGGCTACTTGCAGGGTGAAGTCTTGTTTTCACTGGTAGCTTTGCTACCAGCTTCACTGTGGTCACAATTTCTATTGGTGTGTAACAAAGTCAAAACCATGAATTAATAACTGAAGGCTTATGGTCTAGTTTCTAAGATATACAGTAAATATTGGAATTAAATTTGCATGAATTGACTGGCCCTCAATGTATGCCCCCTATGGCAGACAAAATAATTTCAGTCTGAAAATTCTGTATCTTAAGAATAGCTCTAAATCAATAATAAACATATCTTTTCTTTATTTTTTTCCTAAATACAGCAAAAAGATTTTTTTTCTATTTGTTTCTCAGAAACTGGAAAATCTGAAATGAGATTTGAGCTCTATCCAGGTACGCCCCTCTTTTAAAATAACATTAAAATAAAATAAAAAACCCCACCAAAAATGCAAACAAAATCCACAGCCAAAAAACAAAACAAAACAAAAAACAAACCCACCCAAAGCCACAAACCTCCAATTTCAACTGGAAGACATTAAATAATATCCAGACTATTCAGATCATCTATTCACTTCGTTTTGATTTAGCAAGTCATAACTGAAATTAACTGAAAGAGCAGCTAGTGTTAAACTGGTACTTATATAAACTTCCTAAAAGAGTCCATTGTTTTCAACTGATACTATTGTTATGGAATTATTTCCTCTTCTCTCTTGACCTTCTATACACTCAAGTGTAATAGTCTATCAAATAACTGTAGTTACATATTAAAAAGGCAGAATTATTCAGCATTAGAAGAACTCAGTGGAGTTACATAAATAGAGTTTCAGAGGCTTTTCTTTCACAACCTCACAGTCATCAAAACTGCTTCAAAGTAATAAAAAAACATTTAAGGAACATTTTGGTTGTCTGGGATTTGGCAAAACAGAGCTATATTCGGAATGACAGTGGATTACAGAAAGGTGAGCAAAATACTTGGAAAAAGGTACCATAGGAAAGCTATTGCAGTCTATGTGGTTCAAATATGATGTCACTTATTCAAAATGTCATCTGTACAATCAGATTGCTTCAAGCTCTGGATTAGCATCTGATTCATTTATTGTAATTTCTATAAATGCCAGAAGCAGTTCATGATCTTTGTTGTCCAAATATATTATTCAGAGAAAATCTCAGAAAACAGTTAATATTTTATCTTCTCTTTGATGGAGTTTCACTTCCATGTTAACGTACCTTTTTTAAACCTGTATTAATTGTTCTAATATTGAATTCTTTGGTTAGTAAAAGGGGCCACATTTTAGGAGTATATTTAGAAAAGTATTCATTCTTTTCAAACTGCTTCCAAACTGAAGCACATTGCAGTTAAAAGAATTCCTCAATCTCTGTAAAAAACCTATTTTGTTCAGTTCTGAGAAAAATTATGAGGGATAAACATCATGTAATGAAACTACTATTGCTGACATATACTGGCACATAAATGCATTCTGCATTTATATGTGTTATTATGAGTTTGGAATTAGTAAATAATACTTTAAAACTGCACTGTGCTGATTCTGTGGATATTAGATCTAGACTGAATTTTTCTGCTACAAGGAGTGTTTCCAGCCATTCAGCAAGAGAACATGCTCTGTGCAGCCGTGAACTGATATGGCCCAGAGCTACTGTGCTGGAGGAAAGTGACTGCACCCTGTCAGCAAGAATCAGAATTACTTTTGGATGGAAAAATAAAAGATATCTCATTTTCAGAGATCCCAGCTGGGTGAGACTGAATGGGGCAATATTCACTATTTTAGTTTTCTACAATGTTTAAAATTGTTAGAAAATGGGAAAAAACATCACACACAACATATTTACCTGCTCAGCCTATTCTAAGTGAAGAATCTCAGGTCCAGCTATGACAGATGAAAATAAATCTGCTGGCACTTGTTTCTGAGCCAGATGTCAGAAAATACAGACTCAGATTAGCACTAGGTGTTCAGAGTTTGAGCATTTCTGCTGTTTTGCTTCTCAGTAACATCAACACAGCTTATGAGCTACTTGGAATTCAAGCAAACAAAAACAAGGACAGACTCCAAACTATCATCTAGTTTTGAAAATTTCAAGTGCCTAAAACAAGTTTTTGTCTCTGACTGTTAAAAAATTAGACTAATATGCCTCAAAACTTAAAAATATGTCCTGAGAAATGTACTGTGAAAGGTGATAACCAGTAAGGAATTGCCTACAACAGAAATGAGAGACCTCCTCCCCCCAAAAAAATCAGCTGAAAACAATTGACAATAGCAATTGAATTGTAGTACTATCAGATGGCTGTACAGAACCTGACTTCTTGTCAGACACTGATTACAATGTATTTGCAGCTCTTCTCCCTCACTAGCAGAGGCAGAACCTTCAAACACAACACAGCATCCACACTGACAACAGCTTGTCATTCTGGCCATCAGTTTACACCAACTGCTTGCTGCTCTGACAAAGAATCAGGCCAGATGCAAACAGCAGTGCATGTCACAGCCATACAAGCACTATTTAGCCTAGAATGACACTGATAATATGCTTTGATCTGAGTACTGTCAGGTGCAAATATGACTCAAAACAAAGTATTTTTGTTCTTTATGTAAAACTGGTCTGTTCTCTGATTATCACCTGAACTGATGTGTGTCCAAGAACACAAACAGCACATAGGTTTACTTGAGAGCTATCAAACCACACATATCCTGAAAATATGAAGGATAGCTTAAATTGAAAGAAACTGGGAAATATCACTTAGTCAAAAGACTTTTTTCTGGCAATTTAACAAAATTTGCCATTGCTCAGAGGGTGTAGCACCAAAGCACAAACTATCTTTGCTGAAAGGAGCTGATAAAAACAGAGATGCTCAACTGTCTGTAACTCATGAAATGGAAGTCCAGACATCAGAAAAAGTGAGAAAAGTGTGCAAAAAGACAGGTGGGCTTCTCAAGAGCAACAAGCAACCAATGTTTTATTCTGAATTTCTAATGCTTCAGCCCTTTCCAATAAATTGTGACCCAAACTCTCTTGCTTATCTTATTTAAGAACAAACTCTATCTCTTACTGCACAAATAATCTTAGAGAAACTTTGGGAAAGCATTCTACTTCACTTCAGCACTGTCACCCATTTTACAGTCTAGTTCTAACACAGAAACTTTCAAAGCAGCCTGCAGGGTATACAGAAGACGTCCCTGAAATACTTTTGGGAAGAATCTGCATCTGGTATCCAGTTATCAAAGAATGATTATTCTTACTGAGCTCTAGGCCCAGTATGTTCTTTTCCTGGAATGCATTATGAAAATAAATAGAAATATTACATCAATATGTAAATCTAAATTTCTATGCCTAAACAATATACAGAATCTTACGATTCAATGCAACACCAAGTATTGCAAGTGTTCTCAAAAGAAACATAATTTTGTTTGAAAGTTGCCAGAATCTAGAAGAAAGGAACTTGTTCAGCCAGCTGTCCCCTCAAATCTTCTAATGAAATAATTTTTTTTATATTA
The DNA here is from genome assembly GCF_033783945.1 of Neopsephotus bourkii. Classification (NCBI taxonomy): domain Eukaryota; kingdom Metazoa; phylum Chordata; class Aves; order Psittaciformes; family Psittacidae; genus Neopsephotus; species Neopsephotus bourkii. The sequence continues at coordinate 1,731,505 of NW_026901363.1, read as the reverse complement.
ATGACACATTGAGGGCTTGTAACAGTACAATCCCTGTTTCCCCCTATGCTTCATTTACAGCAAGCCTGCATTAGCTCTGTTGAATTCAATACTGCAACACCAACACCCGCTCCATTCCCAGTCTGCTAATTACCAGGTGGGGACACACACTGGAAAGGTACAAAAGCTATTCAACTGATGATAGGTGAGCTAACTATGCTTCCAAACAACTCTTTCTAACATGGACAGTTTTGCAGTTTTCTCCAATTCAAAAGACTGGCTGCTTGCCTTATAATGACTGAGTTTTATAAAGCTCTTCACAAGAGATGCAAAACCACAGTTTGGTTTAATGCATTCTTTCCACCACTACTGTTGTACTGCCTTTTGTGATGTGGCAAGCAGCAAAATATGTAACCCAGTTGTGAGCGAGGATCGAAAGTGCTTAAGAGAAGATGGTGAGATTTCGGAGACAAATACTCAGGTAACGACACTTCTGAAAAGTTTATGCTAACATATGATTTGTATCATATAATTTTTACTGGTTTGATTTTTTCTTGCTTGATACTTGCTTTATTGTTTGAGCAGACAGTAGGGATGAGAGCAGCAAGGATAACAGCCATACGGGTAAAATGTGTGCTTTGCTGCCATTAAGAAAATACAGACATATCCATCTTTGGAAATTTTCACTGACATCTGCTCTCCTTTATACAATGATGATATCTAATAAAATCCTAGTGTGTACCTCAGTCAAACAGGCATAATTTAACATGATGCAGTAACTCAAGGTCTCATCCCAATCCTCTTCCATGCAACCTTCAGCCCTATAGCCCAACTCCCTCCTCAAGAAAATGCAGAGAGAGGAACCATCCTGGCATTCATACAGTTGTATTTTGTTCTTACTGCAGCACTATTATGATTTTTCAGGGCCTGCACAGCTCTTGCAGCATCAGAGGCAAAGAACTCTTGGTATGGTTCTGGAAGTTTTGCTTGGCATACTGTACTTTTTTTAATCAGAGTTACTCTTTCAGTCCTTAAAAAATTAATTAAATTAAAAATGCCATGCTTGAACATGTCATGTATCAATTTTGAAGACTTAATTATAACAGGGAATTAAGCTTTGATTAAGCTTTCCTGCTGAGAGCAGCAGCTACCATTCTCCTTTGTCTTAAAACAAGAAAATCTTTCTGGCTCAGTCTACAAAAACATCACTATTATTTATACCTGATAACAGTCCAGAAGTCAGCCTTGTCTGAAGACAAAAGCTGAAGGTATCATGATCATTTTCTGCATTGTGCATCCACAGAGAGCCATGACATTACGTATTTTTCCCCTCAAAAAATTTAGAAGAAAAGACCAGTGGCAAGGCAGCAATAACAAAGCATTTAGCGTGTTTTAGAAGAGTTTGGATCATTTTGTCAGGGGAAGGTAACCTTTGGGAAGGAAACAGATTGTTGTGTCAACCTAAGTGATGTAAATTCCTATTGGTTTTTTGAGATCTTAGTCATGATGAGAGTGTAGGCAAGTGGCAGAGACTCTTGTACTTAAATTGATACAGAAAGTTCTAAGAAAACTGAGTTAATTAAAAATAAATCAGAAAAAATAAGAATCAGAACTCTGAAAAACAAAGCAGTGCTACCAGAACTAACCCGAGCTAGAATAGAGGGGGTAGGGGCGGACTGTGAGGACCAATTCCAGCTGTATAACTCTTAATTTGTAGATCAAGATGACACTTTGCAAATAAAAAAATAGCTTGAAATCCAACAAACTTATGAACTCTACAGGTAGCCGCCTTCAAAAACTTTATGTATGCCCATGAGAGCAAAGTGTATGGAGTGGCAGGTTATATGTTCTCAGGCACTTGGATCTTTTGACAGGACTCAGCACTCAGCACCCGGTAACAAGAATTAATGTGCAGTAGGAATAGAGGCTTGATTTGAACAGAGACTGAAGGCTATTTAAGAGGAAAAGAAGCAATATTCATAGAATAGAACTACTTCCATATAATGCACATGCCAGTCATTCTCTTGGACAGATTACTATCACTCAAAGCTCTGCCAGGGGTATACATTGACTTTGATATGGAAACAAGTTGCTACGTTAAATTCCAAAATCATAATTAATAGTCCCCCCTGCATTAAAGCAAACTAGATAGCCCTATAGCTTGGCAGAGGAAACATAATCTAATTAATGCAAAAGAGAAACAGTGAGAGCTTCTGTTATTATTTATATTGTTACAGCAATTTAAGGGCCTTAATACTGTACTTAAGAGTATGGAAATCAAGGCTGTGTTTGTACAGACCTGTACAGTTGCAGACGATACTTGCCTGAAAGAATAACAAGGAGGAAAAGGAGGAAAGAACAAGCAAGCCATCTTTATTTTATAGACAGTCAGAATTCAGTGGTTTCGTACCACCTAAATAAGTCAAACTAATTGTAATGCCTTAGTTAAGAATACAGAAGCTTGAAGCTTTCTGTGTATTCAAGGGGAATAGATTGGTACAGCTATGTAGAAATACCACACTTTGTCCATTAACTATTCAGGAAGCCTTAGGTAACAGTATGGCTTCTTCATGGCTCATTAAATATAAGAAGTTTGGTGGGGTAAATCAAACCCAGAGAGGTAAGAAGACTTGTCCAGGGTCATAAGTGGGGAATTCAGCAGAAAAAAAAAAAAAACTGAATCCAAAGCTGGGAGTGCCAGACCATTTCTTGGGTCCCAAGTCACCCCTAACACCATTAGTGAAACTGAAGGTACATGAAACTGAATTTAGAAATGACCCTGCCTAAATGAACCCACAGACAATTTGGTAGATCCTAGACATTCTGAGAATCCCAAGCATGCAGCCCCTTTCTGAAAAACTCCCACAGGAAGCAATTGCAATAAAACATTGCATCTGCTATCTAACTGCCCCAAGTAAAGCGTAGAATACCGCAGAGCACAGAATTTCCATTCATTTTTGTTTATTGTCTTGTATAAACCCTTACAGCTCAGCTATACCACAGAGGGGTTATTCTCCAAGGAGTCAGGTTAAGCCCTCAGGAAGGGTGTGACTGTCCATTTATACTCTGTTATTTCTGTCTCATATTTTTTAACCAAAGGAAGCTCCATGGAAAATGAGGAAAATAATGAGGTGCTACTACTCACGCAAAGCATACCATCTTTGATGTACTTGGAATACATGACTGATATCTGAAAGAATGAGTTGACACTGCAACTGATGCCTGTCTTAACCATTTTAATTTATGTTGCATTACTTCGTCCTGGGGTAAGAACGGGTAAAGTTCACTCTGCAATACTACAGAGATTATGAAAACATAGGAGGAAGTAATAAACAAAAATAAACCACTAATAAGTATCAAGGACAGCTATTTAACATATCATATGCATGCAACCTTAAGCATCAAACCGATCTGGATTGTAATCTTCTCAGGACATGGATGAACCCTCATGCCAAATCTGTACAGGAACTACCAATGGACATTCACTGTCACATTGGAGCCCATAGGTCCACGAATTCACACCAGAGTCATAATTCAATCACTAAAATGAAAGGATGCTTTATCTAAAGTCAGTAACACAACCTATTAAAAAAAAAAAAAATCACTCTATAAAACAATTCTTTAGCCCTTCAGAGGAAGGTGACAGACAGTTCTCATTAATCTTTTTACACTACACAGGTGTTCGCTTGTGGCTGAAGAAAAGTATTACTAGATGAAGGTCAGCATTGTATCTAACTGGTCCAGGGACTGCAAATGACCTGTACCACTATTTTGACTATTCTAGTCAAGTAGGGAAAATGATTATAGTATAGAAAGCTTATGACAGAAATGGCTTTACAATATTTATATTTAACAACTCCAAATAAAAGCTTACATACAAAGTACAATACATCATTTCCAATTCTATGCATATACTCCCCAGAGCAGCCTACAATAACACAGGGATGCAGGATATGTCATATCAGAGAAGATGATTGCTCTATCAAGTCCAGCATCCTACCTGCATTTCAATGATGGGGAAAAGTATGCCTTAATGTAGCTTGTATTAAAATTTTTCAAAGCTATTGAGTACTTCTGGATCCTTCTTAATGTGAAATGCTATGTACATACTGATAAATATTTTTACTGTGTATATATGAGTTCTAATTTAGTACTAAAAGGAAATAGGCCATGGAGTGCAGTTAAAACTCTTGGAGCTCAGAAGCAAATAATTTTTAATTATTTTTAGCAAATAAACCAGTGGGAGAGCTATGAAACCATTAAATTATAAAAATTTGTTTATTTAGAAACATTCCTGAATGCAGGCTTTGATGCAAACTGCACTGAATACAGTGAGCTGTGTTGGGTTTTTAAATAAATAAATAAATTATCAGGAAACTTAAAATAACCTCAGCAATGTCAGTGCTTGCTTAATCTTCTTAGTAATTTCCATCTTGCTTTGAATTGTGCACATTTTCAAGCAACATTTGCGTTTCTCAACACACTGCAACACATACAGCCCATACACAGCTCAAATTGTCCACACCAAGATCAGCTCTGAGCCAAAGAGCATAGACTACATGGAAGAAAGAGATATGAATTATGCACCAGGTTAGTCTCACTTCTACCTTTGGCCTTAAAACTGTAAATCTGTACTAAATACGTTAAATGAAATGTTTCAAAATGCCAGGTGGAATGAGATGGAGCAAAACTTTGGAAATATTTAATGGAACATGAGAATACATATAGTGGTCCACCTTCTTAATCCAGTTACTCTAGAATACTGTCAACAGAAGCCATCACTACGTCCACCAGAAGAAGGTAAAATAAACCGTTATGTGTCAAAATATAATTAGCATCCCTGATAAGTAGGAGTGTGTAAAAAAGCCTCACCTCAACTTTTGTACGTCTTTACTATGAATAATTCCGCTCACAGATGGCCAGTAACTGGAAAACGTTCACAGACAATGTTCAAGGCAAGTAATGGTAACTTTGCCCTCTACTCTTTCACTTACATTTTCAGGAGTCACGGGCAAGTTTCCTACTCTGTGAATCTGTTTCCCCATCCATTCAAACGGGTCACTGAGGGTTTTATTTAAGAATTCATTGAAAAGGCTTTTTAATTATCCCAGAGCCAGTTTTACGTAAGTATTGCAATATTCTAACAAATATAGATTAAAAAATAGAATAAGAAAAAATAAAATAGATTAGATATTAGGAAGACATTGCTTGGAGCCACCTGGTCTAGTAGAAAATGTTCCTGCCCATGGCAGGGGGTTGGGACTGAGCTTTAAGGTCTGTTCCAACTCAAACCATTCTATGATTCAGTGATGACACTGTACTTCTTCCTTCCCTCCAGTCACATGGGACTCATGCTTCTCAGGTTCTTACATACATGTTTCAATCTTAGTCAAACAGGCTTTACACGTATAATGCCCTAAATACACCTGAATTCCTCCTACAAGTATCGTTTTATTACAAAGTTTAAATGAAACTATTGTAGCACTGAGGATAACGTTGTTCTTATTTTAACCACAAACATTTCATTCTCCAATTCACAGATTTTTATCCTAGTGAATTGTAATCTCTCCCATCACTACCCTCCCCTCACAGTCTACTTTGGTCAAACTTCTTCCAACCTTTGTTTGGGTGTGATGAGTCACCATTTTGAAGGTAGGCATGTATCCCACTGGCTCCAATATTAATTTTCCTTGCTGTCAATAAGAGCTCTACAAACATATTAAAAACATCTGCAGAAAATAACCCATAACAGCAAATACAGACATGACTTTCAAATACCACAAAGAAAATAAATGAAACCATATAGCAGTTTTGATAACTTAATAACACAACGTATCTACCCTGTTCAAGAGATGGAACTTGAAATTAATTGATCCAGCTACACTTAACTGACTTCATCTTTTTTCCATGCAAAGTAAGGTACATCACACTTATACCCTCTGCAGAAGAGTTTATTGCAGTTTATTGCTAATTACCACATAATGTATTAGTAGTCATAAACACAACAGTAACAGGTTCAGAGTTCACTGACACTAACTAGAATAAACAAAATACTTTCTAATTAAATCATCTATATGACCCAACATGATTTAAATCTAACAAGCCATGTAAACAGGAAGCGAGATCTTGTGCAGCATGGCAAAAAAAACCATAAATATTCAATAAAGCCTTTAAAATATTCAAGCAAAAATGAAAATATATCTTTGGCTGTAAAGACAGAAAGGCTGAAAAGTGAGGGCTGAATAGCCTTTGTGAGAACCTTTGGTCATTAATCTGGCACTGCGACTCAAAGGAATATGTGTTATTCTAGAGATCTTGGCCAGTTCTAGTTTTTCTCTATGGTCTCCTCCACTGAAGCTCATTGCACACTGTGAGATGGCCATCTCTACTACCATTAGGGTGTACTCCTGGTGATGGAACAGGTGAGCCTTCATGGAGTTGACATTTTGTTTATTAAGAAATAAAAAGAAAAAAAAAACATTTCAAAATGCCAATTCATGATGATGCTAACCTCCTGTGATCTGAACTCTTGGCTTTTTTTAAGGGGTTTGCTTTTAATATACTCAGCTTTTTCTTGTGAAAGAAAACATTCTGGTAGACAGGAAAGGTATATGCAGTGTTTTATCAGCCTTTATCTTAACCTTTCTGAGCTGTTTTCCTGACTGGTTTTCATTCTGCCTATGCAGCACTTCACCTCCCACCATCCTTGTGTATTTCCTCTTTACATTGTATCCTAAGAATCTCTTTCCATTTAACATAAATCCCTTCACATTTGAGTTTAAATAAAACATTTAAGCACTTGAAATGAGATATAGCTACCTTACTCAGTCTTTATGTAAAAATGGTAGATTTATCACGTGAAAAACATGACACTGGGTGCCAGAAAACCTCAGCTACATTCAGAGAACCACATCTTCTTGCTATTTGGCAATAAAGGAAGAGTAATGGCACTGTAACATAGAAGTTGAACAGTCAGTACTTTGCAACAACATATTAATCATCAAGTATGTACTACAGGATGAGAGACAGATTTGATTTTTCAACACCTAAATATGGAATGACTTCTGAAAACTCTCCTTTCAGTTAAACTAAAAATAAAAAGAATCCTATTTAGAGCTCAGGAAGGATACTGGTCTTGAGGTAAATGCTTTTCATTTTGTTGTATCTTTGGTAAACTCTACCAAACCAAAAGAAAGTTGTTTTAAATTTTCTTTCATAACCATACACAAGTAGTTTATTTCAGTCTTGATCCCTGGTTCTAGAAAAGGAGTTTTCTAATTTTACTAGGGGAAAGAACAAATAATCCAGATCCCTTAATTAATAGGTTAAAAACTTTCTTACTTACCACATTTATATATTTTTAACCTAGGAAATAAGATAGCAGTCCCAGCTGCCTCTCATTTTCATTCACTGAACATATGAAGTAAAAATTAGTTGCCTTTTCTTTTCAAATTTACCTTTTCCTCCTATAGGATAGGGTGATAGTACTCAAGAAACCAGCCAGAGGTTTTCAAAGCAGTCTAAGAATTTAGAAGAAACTCATACAGAAGATTTGTATTACTTATCCAGGGCTGCTATGGATACAACTACCTACTATCAAGTTTAGTTTGCAGATGTGCCACCTTAAGTTTGGAATCTTTACCGAAACATTTTTTTTCCATTTAGGTTTCCTTGTGGGATAGCATTATAATTAGTTTTATCTCCAGTAGTCCAAACTAAATTCATTTTTCATTTTGATTACAAATAGTACTCACTAAAGACCAATTTGCAGAGTTTTCATTAAGATGGGAACGCTAGGACAGTAGCATTTCAGCAAAGGGTAATTTCTGTGCAACATAATGTTACTGCAGACAGTTCTCCCAGTAGAAATACAGTAACACTAACAGTCCCACTAGAAATCTAGTTTCAGACTTGGGAAAGCACACAAACATGGTATGAAACAGGCTTTGCTACAAAAAAACTTATGACATAGAAAAGGGTTAAGAAAGCTAATTGCATAAAAACAGGGAACTTAGTTGCAATGCTAGGAGAGAAGGGAATGCAATTCCGATCTGTTGCCTCACAGCCTGGTACATTTTGTAGAACCAACTCATACTCTAAGCATTTAGCTTGGCATGTGACCCACACTAACAGTTACTCTTGCCACATGTTTCTGTGTTCAGCTGCTTTTCTTTGTCCTATCCTTCTCCCATGTGGAATCTATGAATTCAGTAAAGTCTTTAAACACTACGCCTCCATATGGCCAAACACAATCGAAACATTTTGGGTGCTGTCATAAATAATTTAAGTCTTACTGATTAAGAGATTAAAGCTGCTGTTGTACAAGGGTCTGGACACAGACTGCATTTTTTCATGGAATAGATCTGTTTGAGTCTTTGGCCTTTAGGAACTGTTTTGTTTATCATCACCATTTAGCATTTTCTCAGCTTTTAATACTCTGTTGTTCAGCCGTGCACAACAAGCTTCAAACGTAAGTTAGCATAACAGCACAGCATGTTTTGCCTGCTTATTTGGATTGTAAATATTTGTACTGCTTGCCACCAACAGCTTTGTAATTCTGTAGTAGGCTGCACATCTATCCACTCACCTACTATACTATCTATACTACCACAATCTAAAAAGTCACTGTACACAGAACTAGACACAACATTTATAAATAAATATATTTAAATAAACATTAGGCAAAACCAATCTATGTATAAGAAAGGGTGAAATTTACAGGAATGGGCAAGTCTTGAAATTGACAGATTCAGGACATTTGTGGTGAAGATATCCACATTAAAACATTAACTTTCATCCACAGTGGCAAAAGCTGGCAGATGTGATTTTGCTTGTGCTGACTCAATAAACACAGGTCAAACCCAGTTAATAAATCAACCATCACCAAGTGTCAAGCAGTTCTGCTGCTCAGGGAGAAGATAGGTGAGAAAACAGGTTTATGCTTCTCTGTCACTCAGATGCACGTATGCCTGCATGCTGTCCTCAGAACATGGGGAAAAAAAGATTTTGATCTCACCCTGGAAAAGACACTCAATCTCATTCCCTGTTGCTCACATTACAGCAGGACTGACCCACCTCTTTTCTCATGGGACTCTGCTTGGTCAAAGAACTGGTGGTCACAGAGTGCTCTGACAGCAAAATCCATGGGCAGCATGGGGATAATCATACCCAGCAGCAACTAAATTACTGTAGACAAGTAACCATAATTTTATCCAAAATGGCTTCTTAAAACATGTACTGCGCTAATTATATCAATGACTAATGAATTTATTGCCCACCTCCCTGATGCTTAGTACCCATCTACATAGGTGGATAAGTAACAGCACTGACACAGAGAAGACCAATTCATTCACCTTTTTCAAAGGCATGATTTCTCTACATGATTATGTGGACTTCTTAGAATAGCAATTCATATAGAATGTATAATGAATCTTGCTGGCTTCTCAGTTATACCTGTTCATTGCTCACATTTGATTTTCCTCCACTGAAGTGAGGTATGAGGGATTTTCCATAGTTATATACGGAAACTGTGTGATCCTCACCTCACATGTAAGATTCAAATCAAAGCCCTTTCCTCCTGATTTGGTGGGAACAGAATCAGACCCAAACACTGGGTAACAGCTGATCACTACCCTGCTAACAACTAAGTCATGGTATGGTGGAAATATATTTTGACTACTGTGTTTCCTGAGGACACAAGCTGTTCAGTGCAGGCTGCTTTTGAGTTTGTTAATGGTGGGAGACTAGCCAAAAATACGTTACCAATCTATACATACATCTGCTGGAAGTAAAATACACCACAGGTCTCATACTGTACTTCTTCAAAGGTAATATTAATCACATCTGACAACGGACTATCAAGTGTATAATCTGAACAGGCTGGCAAGGTCAAGGGTCAGAAGTACTGTGGCTGGAATAAGCCAAGATTTGGAAAATTTGCATTCACTGTAGGATTCATCTGGTAGACAAATACATCTTAGGTTAAAAAAAAAAAGGGCAAATGTGGGCATGTTGAGAAAGCGGAAAAACATCTCATAATCAGTAGAAACTGATGGGAATTGTGTGAGGAATATGGCTTAGAGGGGAACATTCAAAAAGTTCAGGCAATAGAACAGGTTTCAATGCCCTGTACACATAAACTCCAGACTCTGTGATACACTGCAATATTGGGTTGGAAATTCTGTATGTTGTTCTTACAAATAAATAAACACTAGCAAGAAATCTCAGAATACCTGCATTAGTTTTATTTTTCAGTATCTCCACTGACTGCACCTGGCTCTGCCATGTGTTTGAATTTTGCTGTCTCATAGTATTTGTGGCAAATAATCATATATTTGGGGTAAATAAACACACCTACAGTTACTGGGACTGCCAAGGCTGAGGCATAGAAAATAAAGGCATCCTCCGGATGACAAAAGTAGGGGTGATTAAAGAAAAGGCCACAAAGATTAAATCAGTGCTGCTTTAGAGATCCCCAAATAGACATTTCCACTGAGGTAAATGAGGAGTTCATACCTCCCAAGCCATTGGGGTTTTTTGGATGGTCTTCAGCTGAATAAAATGTCATTGGTGATTTACTTCATGTAGGCATCATGATTATTTTTTAATAAAAAACTAACCTTGTATTGCTGTTACCTGAAGAGGAATTTGAAAAGTACCAAAATTTTTAGCTGGACAAAACAATGGCATATTCATAGCAAAATAAGTGGAAATAAAATGTGAAAAAAATAGGCGCATCATGATGCCCCCGAATTTGTATTTAGTCTCTTAGATAGCAAGAATGATTTTTAACAGACTGAAACAGCTCTTAGCAGAATTGCACAAGACATTAGCAACACTTCCAGCACCAGAACCAATGCTGCTGCCTGCTGGAACATAGCAGCATACTGCAGCAGCAGTAGAATTAGATACCTAATGCTTGGCTTGCTCCAGAATTGTCTTTTTTAAGCTACAAGTCATTCCTTTTCTGTAGCCTGAAGTGACGCAGATGAAGTATTAAAAAGACACTGTAATGTTTAACTGTGAGATGCGCTATATTACAAAAAAATAAAAATCATAATAGTCTACATGCTACCTATAGCCACAGACCTAGAAACCTCACCATTAAGTGACGAGAACACCACCAAGGGAGGTCAGTGGGCAGCAGCATAGAAAATTATCTTGGTGGCCATAGATAGAGACCTATACCACAATATACCTGCCTGAACACATTCTACAGTAAATCATATCCCTCTACTTTGTTTCTTCTCAGTGCCAAATCTGGATAAAATGGAGGGGTGCAAATTCAGCAGAGATTCTCTGCTGGATAGACTCAGAAAGGAGCAGTAGTGGGTTGAGAAGATAGGCATTAAAAATCTGATGGTTCAATATCCTAGTTCAGCTACATCACCTTATGTATTTAAAAAAAAGGGAAAATAAACCACACACAACCAAACGTATCTGACTAATCTTTGAAAGTATGCTGGTATCTAAGACAATGTGGAAAACACACATTTATTTATACATACATATTTATGCAGAAAAAAATGCTTTGGTTTACTACGGGTGGTACCAATTGCTCCCCATGTAGACTTACAGGTTTTGATTAAGATTAAAGAAGCACCCAGGACATGATTATATCAGAATCACACAGTTAATGGTACCCAACCAAGCTGCCCCTGTTCACTGTAGCAGAGAGCAGCCCTTGCAAGACAGCAGCCATTCTCCTGAAGGCTGGGTTAGCCCAGGAGCTGCACTGTAATTTCACTGCTCTGGGAGTAGCTCATTTAGAGCTAAGCAAATCATGACCGCACAGTGTTACACTGCACAGTACCGTATGCCCTTCAGATACCTTGGGAGCTGGCTGGGTGACAGACTATCCATGGTACTGTTGACAATTAAGTCTAAGGTAATCAAAAGGAAAATATTTTCAAAAAGCTACATAGAAGATTTAGGGGCAAGTTTGTTTGCTTATTTTTCTGAAACAGGTTTTTAACATGACAGTACTGCCCTTCACCTGTTACCCTCCCTTCCTACACCATCCTCTGGAAAATTTACTACTCCCTTAGGATAGACTGGCAGGTCCTCAAATCCCACAGATATTGCTTGCAGCTGCCAAATGGGACTTGCTCTGTCATGGACCAAGTCTCTGAGATTCTTTTTGAAGTTTAGAATGCTTTGAGTTTGTTTTGAAATGTAGTCATCCCAGAGGAAAATCTTCAAATTGCTGTCAGGACAATGACAGTCCTTTGTGATGCTATAAAGCCCTGTACTTTGCCTAGCAAGGATGAGATGCTTCATACATGTACGTTCTGCTTTTGCTGTCTCTATCTCCTTCTACATCAATGTAGACAGAATGCACAGTAAACAGTAACAAAAGTTATCTTTCTTTTTTCCTTCCTTCTTTTGCATTTTTTCAAGTAAATGTTAAGTGCAGTGCTTTTTTTTTTTCAAGTCAAAGTGGCTTCAGAAGCTAACAGAGATAACAAATGAATTACTGAAGGAAATGCGTAACATACCCAAGGAAGCAATGAAGCTGGCACTGCTATGCATTCCTTATCCAGACGTAATGAAGATTTTACAAAATTCTATCAGGTAGCAATAAAACTCATTCACCTTTCCTATAGCCTGATCCAGATTACTGCAGCCATAATGTAGGAATATGTTAAGTATGGAGAGAGAAGGTATCAGATACTGCATATGGTTATTTTAATTTGGACCTTAAAAACCAGAGTAGTGAAATTTTAAGACTATGTACTGACATTTTAGGCATATGCATAATGAATATTTAAACAATCATGTTAAATACCTGCCTAGAATTAGAACTACTGCTTTTATGATGACCGGTGGTATTCTCATTAGCATGGGTTTAGGCAGTATAATTTTTAACAGTTTTATGCAATAAAAGTCTGCTGCATTATGTGTGAGTTTCAATTTACAGATGTAGAATGATAGATAACTGAGAAATTATTTCATAACATTTATCACGTCACGTGAGGTAGCAACCACACATTTCTTCTGTGCTCCTAAATGCACCAGAGACTAGATGTTTTGCAAATTGTACATTAAAGATAGACAGATGCAAAGAGAAAGCATACATGCTTAAAGGTGATTATTACACACATAACATTTAAATGACATGCTCCCAATATCCAGAGTAAATCTCTGTAATGGATCATGCACAGCCTACATCCCTCTTTTTGTGTAAGGCCATAGAGAAATAGGTCCTCAACTAGCAAAGTGAATGGTATCCTATTACTACACTGACTGGTATTTAACAAGTTATAACTTGAAAATAGTCTGATTTCCATCTATCACCCTGGGAAACTCCTGTCTTTGGTTTCCAAGACTTCCTGGGCCGGATGAACATACTGCAAAATGCTTTTTAATGTTGACTGTAACATTCATTACTTGTTTGATACCCAGCCCCAATTACTTGCAGTGTTTCTGCTGAGTGCAAAAGCTCAAATTCACAGAAAAGTTGGTCTTTTACAGTCTCTACAGTCCACCAAAAACATAGAATTCAAAATAAGCCCCAAGACAAGATACAGCAGCTGTTACACAGTTTTACATCATAGGAGAAACAAAACGTTCTTATAGCTAAATACATCAGTTAAAACAATATCATTTTTATTCCCTGTATTCTCCAGGAATACTGCTTTCCTTTTCTCTCTGCTCTTTAACAGATCTAGTGGAGCTGACACTTACTGCTTCAGAGCCAGAGAATACAAAGATACAACATAGCAGATTTTTTTTCTTTTATATGCCTTCTAGTCAAGTTTAATATGTAATACTGGGTCATCATAGCAGCTCTTGAACACTACACTTAAGATTTTTGGAGTATCTTTACTAAAAAAATTGCTATTTCCTCTTATAAATATAGATTTTTGCTAGTATAGTTCCCTACTAGTAAAACAGTAAACTTACTCTAAGCACAGGTAGACAAGGCTGTGGTGAAGTCGCTACAATTATATGCATTTACATCAGTTTCTTATACCTCAGTCTTAAGGATTTTAAAAGATGTTTAATATATTTTTTTATATTCTCATTCTCCAGTCTTAAACAAAATGGCTGAGGAAGGGCAATTCTCAGAATAAAATGAACCAGAAACAACTACTTTATGAAAAGCAATATGATACCAGCCATATTTCATTGCTGGAAATTAAACGTAATGTCTGGTGCCAGCAATAGGAGCAAAGAGATTGAAAGGCAGACAAGAGAACTGGCTTCATGTCCTAGACAGATATAGTACATTTTGAAAGATTTAAAACTACAAAGTATTTGCCTAGATAGTCACCTGAGTCCAGAAGCACAAATCCAGACAAGCTTCAAAGAACTGCCCTTAACCTGTCCTTTGCTTTGAAGATTGCTGCTTCTATCTAACACATGAAATAAAGAGTAGGTAGCTGGGGAAAAAAAGAAGTTAATTTTTCCCAGCCACATAATTTACTGTAACAAAATCCTGTTGCCTGCTCTCTATGAGTCTTGCCTATCTATAGGCTTGTCCACTAAATGCACACAGTACTGGTACAGGAAGGCCCAGTCCTTACCCACCCTGGGGAGTTGCCCAAAAACAATAGGTCTGACTGCTCTGAAATTTGAGGGTAGCCAAATAAACAACAGGGAGTCACACAAGACAAATGCCCAGTTGCAGAGGGATATTAAACCCAAATACAACAGTACTATCAGCTAACCAACTTTTACCTCCAGCAAAAATAAAATTAAAGAAAAAAAAAAAAATTGCAGGCATAGCACTTCTCTTATCACTTGCAATCAATTGACACATGTAATGTTCTTAGTGAAGAACACAGAGGTTTTAAATGAAATCTTCAACAGATACTCTTTACTATATTCACCCTCTAAGTGATAACAAGCAGCATTTGTTGCACTTTAAGTGTGCGCATAACAGTAAAACACTGAAGCATGAAATGGAAGTCATAGACCATGGGCTATCTTGCTAAGTAGTGCTTCACATGCCCACTGGAAACAGATGATTTGAAAAAATGGCAGGAGCTCTAGCAACTATTGAAGCAGAGAAGCTCTAAGGCTGCAACCTCTGTCCTAGCTGAAAAATCTGTTCATTCCAATGGCACTGTAATGCCAGAGTATAGGTTATCATATAAAATCTATTACTTATCCTAATGCTTTATCAATACTCCACTAAAATCAACTTGTTTATGCTTGCTGGTGCATTGCTAAACATAAATCCAATAAAGTAAAGCAGAAAATAGAAAGGAAAAAATGACAGTAGGAAAAGAATATTTGTATTCCTATTTATTACAGTTCAGTGTTACTAGTCATTGAGAAGTTTGGCAATGGAGTCTAACAAATACTGATATTCCTGACTGTGCTGTGTCATCACCACCACCAAGATTAATAATATTAGGGAAGGTCAATTGATAATATATTCCATTGTATATAATTATATGACAATAAGACTAGCTAGTTTTAACAGAAGCCTGATCTTCATCTTACTTTTAGCTTATTCCCTCTGGTAAATCTAGAGATGGTCGAAGAATGGGAAACAACACTCCAAATGAACATGAGCTCTTCTTCACTTTGAGAAATTATTATAATTTATGTTCATATGCACACACATATGTTGGCATAAGCTTAAATATGTTTACCTATGTTGGGAATGTAACTGAAAAATCAACATTCTAAGCTTAGAAAACCGTATTTGCCTTCTTTTTAACTGTGACAACATGAAACATAAAAATGCACAAATTCAGAGTATTATCTGAAAATTTCTTATGAAAGCCCCCATTTTTAGATCTTAAATCCTTAGCAAGCAATTAAAATATTAATGAAAAAGTACAGATTATTATTGTACATAAGAAAACAAAGCATAGTCAGAAAGATTTGTTAAAGGATAATACATCTACTGTGACAAGGACAGAATAGATAAATTTCAAATTAGTCTAAAAGTTTTGTTTGTGGTATGAATATGATTCTAACATACAGCATTTCTTGTTCTTTAGGCAGTAGATAGCTTGCTACCTGAATTATCTGCAGTTCTTTGTCTCTTACAGTTTTTAATGACAACTGCTGGACTTAAAGTATTTATTAACTCCCACCAATGCCAACATACCTGTTATACGGTGTCCTTTGTAGGCACACTAAGACTATGAAACAAAACAAGCAAAAAAGAAGTAGCAGTTTCTACAAAAGAACAAGGGAATGACTGCATTGCTTTAAAGCATTCTGGTAGAGTTCTTTAATTTATTAGTATCTTTCAGTTGTTCATATTCTGCTCCAAAGCCAAAATACATTAAGCATAGATAACAAGTCTGCAAAATAAAAGAACCTACTGCTCCTATGTATTTTCTTGAAATATGTCATAAAGTAATGACTTTATGCCTATCATTTGCATAAACATGCAAAAGGTAGCCTTCCTCCTTGAAAATCATTGCTAAAATCAAGGTGGGTCAGATTAGCTGTTACATAAATGAAGAAGGTCCATATTGCTGAGAATGCATCTCATCATTCAGGATGTCAAACAGGGACCAATTAAAATGTCATACTCAAACAACATAGCCTTCCATAGCCCCAGTAATACAGAATCACTAATCTTCTCTGATAATCTCCCCATCTTCTAAAAATTAGGTGATTTAGGATGCTGATGTGAAAAAAAAAAAGGTTTGCATGTTGTTGTGGTTTAAAGCCCAGCCAGCAACCCAAAAACACACAGTCGCTCACTCACTCCCCCCTATTCCTCCTCCCGCTCCCAGAGGGATGGGGAGGAGAATTGAAAGAATGTAACTCTCACAAGTTAAGATAAGAACAGTCCAGTAACTAAGGTATAACACAAACCACTGCTGCTACCACCAATAATAATGATAAGGGAAATAACAAGGGAAGAGAATAGAGCCGCTCACCACCCACTGACTGATACCCAGCCCGACCAAGTAGTAATCTAGCCTTCCAGGTAACTCCCCCCAGTTTATATACCAAGCTTGACGTGCTGAGGTATGGAATACCTCTTTGGTCAGTTTGGGTCAGGTGTACTGTCTCTGCTTCCTCCTGGCTTCCCTTCCTCCCTGGCAGAGCATGAGGCTCACAAAGTCCTTGGTCAAAGTAAACATTACTGAGCAGCAACTAAAAACATCAGGGTTATCAGCATTATTCTCAGGCTGAGAGTCAAAAACACAGCACTGCACCAGCTACTAAAGAGAAAAATGACTGCTACTGCTGAATCCAGGACACATATTTATTTTGGACAAGTTTCACAGTGGCTGAAAGTATGATAAATGTAGAAGTAGAACTTTTAACAAAACACTGTTTTGAAAAATATAAGAAAAATACTATTATTTAACTTGAAAATGTGAATAGAAGCTTTGTTTTCCAAGTACAACTAAGATTTAGAGGGGCATGCATGTGTGAGGAGTGGTTGTAAATGAAGGCTATGAGCTGTTAATAGAAAACTTTGGGGCTTACAAGGTTCTTTTTTTTTAAACTTACATTTACCAGACATCTTTACAATACATGTTCTTCCTACGTCACAAGCAGGTCTGAATACTAAAAGGAACGACATTTGTGTTACTATAAAAGAACTTTAATCCAAATAGCACTCCTATTGCTAGCCACGCATTGTAATAGTTTTTCATCTCAAAGATGATGAGTATTATAAAGGACAGATAAAACTACTTCAGAAAGAAATAAGGACAGATTTTGACCTTAGCCTGAAAATGGAACTGCATTGTCAAGGGCATACAATGACATTTGACTCCACGGGAAATATTAAATACGTTTGATGTATCCAGGGCTTCTTTCAAAGAAACTTGTTTCTGGATTACCTAGGATTTGGTTAGATTCCAAACAACTGTTAAATCCAGACATGCTCTAAGTCTTTATATTTATTGTGCTCTTACCATTGAGGTGACTAAATTTTCTTTTATGCACACATGTGACTGGTTTATTTTTTTTCTTTCTGAATGTTTGTTGGGCTGAAGTTTTTTATTACATTCTTTCATATTTTTTATTATATTGCTTTATACTTGATGCTTGGTATTCTTTATTTACTGGATGCTTTGAAAAATCATTTGTTTTGAAAACAGTCATTTAAAGTGAAGAACTAGTAAGTCTATCTTCTGAGATTGTTAAGGTTATCTTGTGACTTAGATGATAATCATAACAATCGTTAACAGAATAATCACCAAAAAAAAGTAGGTGAAATAAAAAGATGTTTAACTACACCAAGTAGTGGGAATTCTTTAAAATATACAGTGTATGGAAAATTAATACAGCACCAGAAATTAATATCAACTAAGAATAGACAAAAGGGCTACATTCATCAACTAATCCAGCCTCCAAGATTAATCTAGCTACCTCTCATCTCTTCTGACTTTAATTAAATTCCTCTGCCCTGTTTCATGAGCTGGTAAATCTTTTTAGAATTCCACACTTCTGTTTGCAAGACTGTCTTTTATTCCTAAACCTGGCTAGTATAGCTGTGAGTCTACCTAGTATATCTTCTCATTGCTTCCATATTTAGAGGCAGTTAAAAGCGTTCTTCATGGCTAAGAATGTATTTTAAATGCAGTAAGAGGTGTGCAGTCACACTTACTTTGAAAACACTATGTCCTCTAAGCTGTTTCATTATCCTATAAGGATTCAGATGATTTAAAATGCTCCCACCCCAAAACAAACCTGTAAATCATTCCACAATGCTTTATCACATTTAAATACTCTCCCATTTCTCTTCAAACACATAAAACACTTCCATCCATTATTCTGTTTTATGGGACTCTGCAATTTGTTTTAAAGAAGCTGGTTAAATTTCAAATTGGAGAAAACATAAATCTATCTTGTTCCTATATAAGTGAGGAAAGCATATGAAAGTCCCAGTACAGCAGTGGCCTCTGGCCATTAAATGCCAAGTCTGCCTCTACACCTTGCTTTATTCCTCCTCTCCTATGTTTTCTTTTGTACAAAACAAGAGGGAAACGCCTGTAAATGGGGCTGCCTGTGGCACTTTCCTTCTAACAAGCAGTAGAGCCACTGGCTGCATGTGAAAATTATTAAGTTCAGATAGGTATGGCCAAATCTCTCTCCATAGGTCTAACCATGACACTTGCATAAATGATGGAAAAAAATCAGCAGTTTTGTAGGCAGTAGCAGTACAGTATGGCAGGCCATAATGCATCCTCATGGCCAGATGCAAGCAATCTTTGCCATGTCAGCCTGTGGACTATCCATGAACATTTGAAGGTAAACAATCCACAAGACTGTAATCCACTTTCTAGAAGGTCCTTGTAAGCATTAAACAGAAGGCAGAAGTGTGTAATATGTTGTTAAGAAATTGCCCTGCTTGCAGAACAGAATCACCTCTCGCTGTGACTGCCTCGTTACAGCTCTCCGCTATCCTCAGCTTCCCTTGATCTGTCAGGAGGAAGCACATACTGTGAAGCTTTCCAAGTCTATTGATTCTGACATGCCTGCCATTTCCTTAGCAAACTAACGTGCCTGTTTTCTACATAGAACCCAGGCAAAAGAACATTTACCATCTGTCTCTTAAACGAGGGTCAAGAAGCAATGCCAAGACATACTGTTCTGCTCAAAGATGTCAGTGATCCCTTTATCTTCAGATGGGATTTGGTAAGTTGCCTTGACTAGCAACACAGCATCTCTGCTCTTTCACTCCCTGCCTTTAAAACAGAGGAACTGAAAGCCCTGACAAAGTCCTATATTGCAGCCTCTTAAAGTGAATAAATATCCTGCCACCTCCACCTTCCACAACAAAATAAAATAGGCCAATACAGACCCTTTCCAGCCTGGCATATTTCCAGCCAGGTAAAATACCAATTACCCCAGTAGTAAGAGAAGAATGGATACAGGCTTCATAGGGTGAAGCTAGTTTTGATTTGGTTCTGTAAGAAAAAAAACATTGCCCTATGATTCTGAATATGGTGGTGCTCTTGAAGGTATTTAAGTGGGTTCTTGCATCATTTTCTGGTAAGAAGTTAATGACCAAGAGCAATGGTTCCTTGAGTGCAGGGTCTAACAGGAAGCAGCTATGGAGTTTATCAGGAGCAGCAGAACAGTCCCACAACCTGCTCTAAGCATGCTGCCACTCACATCAATTTCTTGGGGAAATGCAGCACACTGAAGACTTTACAAATGATCTCTACTCCACCACTTGGGACACCGTCTTACGGAAACATAAGACCTCCACAATCAGTAAGTGGTGCTTATCACGAGTACTCGCTCGTTTTACAAAGTACCTGGCATAGACATGCTGTTAGGTGTCTGCACACTGTGTTAATCCCTCAAAAATGGCATATTTCTGATGAAATCAGAAACTGCTCAACAAAACGGAGGGACTGATTTTCCAAATCCCCTTTGCATGGTGACAAAAATCAGACAACAATCTGAACACATCTGCTGCATCTGCTGATGAGCGCAGCTGAGCTCCTGTCTCTGCAGGCAGCTATTTTGTGTCAGTGTCACAATGTTATCAGAAAAGATCAGATTAGTAAAAGAGGTCTTGGAATAATTTGTAATGGTTGAGCCCCAGCTTCACATGATTGCAATTATAGGACCAGAAATGGTAATAGTATTGCTTGCAAAGGTGTATATGAATTTGTATGGTTATGACAATTAAAATTATGATAATTATTGAAATTCAATATCTATTAGATTTTATTAATTTACTTATAAGACTGATACCTCAGGCAAAGAAAAATTACTATCTTCTGACAGACAGTCCCCCCTGACTAGCATTACCAGATGTGAAATGAGGATACTCTTCAGCATTATTTCTTCAAAATCATAGGAGCTATCTCCCTGCTATGAAGAACAAGAATATGATACACTTCACTGTGAAAAATTAACCACATGCTGAACTAAAGTCTGCAAAATCATGTACTCACAACAAGTTATATGATAAAGAGCTCTATAGGAAAAACATCTTAAAGGACCACTAGGAATGTCACTTGACCACTAAAATAAAGGAAACAACACTGTCTTCCAGGATTGTATGAATGGTAGAACAGAGTTAAAATTATTTAAGCAGCAAGTTATTTATTTTAAAATTCTGAAACAAGATTTGCTCTATTTTGACTACACAGTTGGCTAGAGGACAGTAGAGGTACTTACACATATCAGGAAATAACACATTTACACATGTAGCTTGCTAAAACTGAAGACAGCGGTTCAGCAAATCCAAGTCAAAAATCAGAGCCAGAAATACCCAAAGCTAGAAGACACAAACATTTGGTACTGCAGACCTGTGTGCTATTTAGCTTTGTCAGGAAGGGTAAGTATAAATACACTTTTGTTTTCCAAATTGTCATTGACATATCAAAAGGGGGAAGATGAAAGGCTTGAGACTTAACTGGTACCATCAAAAAGAAAAAGAAACTTTAAATCGTGGCTCAGATCCAGAATGGTGTGCTAGTTCTGAAGCTGAAAAATGTCCTCTGGAAACTATTTGAAAGAGCACATACTTTTGAATTGAAATTCCCTCTGTTTTGTTAGGGAGCTTAAGGTACCAAATGGAACTAAACTGATTACATTTTCTAGAGCTACAAAATGGTTAGAAGAGAGAAATCAGGTTTATTTCAGGTAAATGACTGGGACATGCTGCTTTTACTGGGAGCCCACCCCCAAAAAAATTATTCAAGGTCAATTCCAAGACAGCATGCTTGAGCCAGAATTTGACTCCCATTTGTCTCCTATATGCATCCTTTGTGACAACCCAGCTATCGCAAGGTGTACTATATGCACTTGTTCCAAAAGGTGAACTAACTAAACATTGATCTGGCAACTGCAACGCAACAGGAGTTACTTAAAGAGGAGGAAATATTCAAACCTTATGCTGAATATATATCAGCCACATCTATTTCCTGAGAAAAGGAACCAAACCCTGGTGGCAGAGAACTCAGTTAAGGCAAGAATTTAAAAAAAAAAAAAAAAAAGATATAAAAAGTAGCAGCACAGACATTCCATCTGGTTTCCCAGCTGCTTCTGTAAAGACAAATCTCTCCCTGGTGAAAATTACAAAATTGTTGTTGTAGTGCAGCTTTTTCAGAAGAAGGCACAAGAATTCCTGACTGACAAGCCCTTTCAACAATGGCACAAGTCAAGTTTTGTCTTGCACTTGTTACACTATTTGCATGGGAAAGATTTTCAGAAATTACACACATAAGAGATGAAATAAGACTGAAAGAATTGCAGAAATATGCTATAAACAAAATAATAACTTTAAAAATAAAGGAAGCACAGACCAAAGAGCTGTTTCTAGAAAAAAAAAAAAAATTTGTTGAATTCAAATTCTATGAAGGAATTTTAGCTGCCTGCTGGCCTGAAGTATGGAAAGATGAGGGAACATAATAGTTTTGACTGGTTAAAATTTTACTTTTTTGAGTAAAATTTTTTGACAAAAAATCAGAAACTATTTTCTGTTGGAACATCCCACAGCAATGTTGGATTACTGGCAAAATAAGAAAAAATGAAATGCACATATATAAGAACAGGCATTACTGCTGAAAGCCAAATACTGCAAATACCTTTGTAGGTCCCCAACTATGTGGTGATAGGTGCTTCCTTCCCGTCTGCAGCCCAAGCTCCTTAGTCAGCATGTTCCAGATGGAAAACTGACTCTATATTAGAGTATAAGAAAACCTCAAATCCCTCTGACACATACAGCATTTAGGCTTCGCATTGTTGTTTTTCTTAATAAAGATATTTCATAATTCTGGTTATACTCAGCAGTTTACTCAGCTGCGTCTTTCCTCTGTTATTACTCTGCACACCCAGAGAAGGCAAATAAGGATATGCCCTGTGTGAGGGTGCTTCCGACAAGTTGCTCCCGTGTGCAGAACTCTGAGGCACAAAGCTCCTGCCAAATCTTAACGGCACCACTTCTGGCCCCTTCTGATCTCTGCCTCTGAAAGCCCTCCTTGTGAGCAGCATCTTCCTCAATGCAAAATGCTCCACTGCTCCTCTGCTTCATCTGGCATGTGGCCACAAGAGCCAACTGTCTGTTCAGCCATCAGTCCAACCTCATCAATGCACTTGACCTTCATGTCTTGATCATTATTCAAGACTCAGAGAAGCATGTGGATACATCCTTTTTGCTTACTAGTGTTAGAAGGCCATACTGTCTTAATTCCATCACATCACAAGAAGAGCTTATCTTTTATGAGAAACCAAGCACAACCCACACTTTTCCCCAATCCAGCCAGATCTCTTCTTCCACCCCACCCTTTCATTTTCAAACTTCATTTCTGCTAAACTGCCTTTTGAAATGCAGGGTAACAGTCTCACTCTTCCATGCTTGAGGCAGAATTCTTTGTACTCACTGGCAAATCCTGGGATTAGTTAATCTGCAAATTCCACAATACATTCCTTATTTCTAAAGGCTTATTCTTATCTAAAGTGAAAGCTGCTTTGACTATTTCTGTTTCCTCCCTTATTGTATCTCAGGGCTGTGGGAGCTGACTGCCAGCACCACAGTTCTGGGGAGGTAGTCAAAGAAGGTAAAGTTCAGTTAATTTGAAGCTGGGCAAAAAAGTGTCAATGGAGCTCCACACATCCACAAAACCAGACAGAGCAATATGCATGCGAACTCTCCACAAAGTATTCTGAGAATTCGTAACTTCTCAAATTCTTTGCAGCACCAGTAGTCTCAAGGATGGTGACTTCTCACAAAGGACTGAAATTAATGAAGTACTACTTAACACTCCCTCTTAACTTCATACGAAATGTAAAGTAGTTTCTCCTAATTCTATTCAGCCAACTCCTTGAATTTAAAATGCAATTTGGGATTGTTTTGCTTAAAGAAGTAAGGCCTGTCAGAGGAAATCAGAAGTGAGTGAGTTCTGAAGATGAAACCTTGCTAAAGCAGACAATGTTCTCACTTTTGTTATTTCAGTAGTTTCAACATGCAATTTTATTTCCCTAAGTATTTTTTCCAGAAATAATAAAATATTGCTGTAATAATACAGTTTGTCAGTAAAATATTTTCTTATTAACAATAAGAGAAGTGGAGAAATAAGGGCAAGAAATCAAAAAACAGAGACAGAGATACAGAAAGAAAAGACAAAAGAAAATAGAGATGACAACATACAAATAAAATGTATATATTTGCTTTTATGCTTCGTGGAATGGATGACACTATAGGTGACTAGTAAAATTCTATTGAGCTCCATTGGCATAAAGGTTCTACACTGAAGTTATGTTAACTAACCCCACATAAAGGCAGTTTAAACACATTTTAACAGCTCTTGATGTGATAGAACACACAGGTAAAATGAAATTTCATTTTTCTCCTAAGAAACTTGGTTGCAAATGCTGCTTGTTTTCCTGTAGAATACAAAACGCCTTTAAATTTGGACCGACAGTTTCACAAAGCACATGAAAATCAGATTTCTGTATTAATAATCCCTCATTCTACATATTGCAAAATTAAGGAAAAAAAAAAAAACTGTGCCAAATTTAACAACAATGAAACTTTTAAGATTCTCTAGGAAAGTTTCAGGTGAGACTCTTCAAATGGAGACAGTTGTGCTTTGTATAGGTCTTTTGAACCATTATGTTACACTCAGAGAGCAGGGTGGTAATTTTAAATTTTATGGGATGCTAAAAAGTGGGGGAAATTAATTTCTTATTAAGTTACATGATTATTTGTTAAGGAATATTGTATTATAAATAATTCTAACGTACCATTTGTATAGTGCATTTCTCCTTCAAAGCACTTTATAAACATTAAGTGATATTTAATCCTTTTTTATATACTTGAAACATCAGTGCTTTCCGGAGAAACAATGCATTTAGAATATTATCTGGCTTTTCTGAATTTCATCATTTCAGTCTACTGGGACCAAAAATACAGCAATTAATCTGAACTTTGCCCAAAAATGCAGAACTTTCAGACATGGACCATTAAAGGGATGAACCAAACTAAATATACGTTTCTGAGTCTGGACATAGTTTCCAAGCAACTGTCAGCAGTAAGAGGTGAAGATACACAAAAGTTATATGGCTCACTCAAAACCACTGCTATCAGCACTGGAAGCTCTGAGTTGTTAGAGTGAAACAACAGAAATGTGAAAAAGTGATGACTACAATTGTCTATGCCCCATAGATTTCCCATTTAAATCAAAGGTAAGATTGACTTCAAAGGAAGCTGGAGCAGCCACAAAATGCATAGTTTGCTTATGAAGACAGCTAATATTTTATAAGGGTGTCTGCTGTGCCTGAAGCTTGCTTCTCTCTGCAGAATGTATTCCCCAATACTTATATTTATTTATTTATATTCACAAGGGTCACAAAGAGTGGAGCTGTCTCAACCAGTTAGTAACATCTCCCATGCAAAGGCTGTAATCCTAAACATTACTGGAGCTGAGTTGCAGACCATGACCCTCAAAATCTGCAGACAGTGGTTTCCCGAAACGAGCTTCAACATGGTCAACCTAGTCTAAAACAGCTCCAACTAGAAATAGCTTCTACGTAAATGATGCAAAATTTGATGGTCCAAATCAGTGTCTGCCTTACTGCCACCAACTTCCATGCAGCTACCTCCAAGATAAACTGCTCCATTTTGTCTAAATTAATTTACTCATATGTCTTGAGGTTACATATTTTTATGTATGCTTTTATGAAACTCCACTGGTAACCTTCACTTATAAAAAAGAACCTTAAAAGTACAACATACTAAGTGAAGTCCAAGTTCAAAATTCTTTCTAGTTTTAAAATAATCTCAAGTCATAACCAAAACACCTAATAAACAGGTTTAGATATCTTAGACATTTAATTCTAGATAGACCAATACCTATTTTGCAAATAGTTTATTGCTCAGTTATACTAACTGCATTCATGCAAATGCATGAAAAATTGTCAAGCTACATAACAGACATGATTTAAAACCAACTGTGACATGAACATAAGGGTAATAAGGTGACATTAATCTAAATGAAATGTGATTAGAAATTACGAGATAAAAATACCAGACTCATTTTAGCATTATTGGATAACATCATGGGTTTATATTTATGTGCATATGTATTTGTAAATTCTGCATGCAATGCACTGCTGTAGCTTGGTTGTTCTAAGCCCAGGGAGACTTTCCTTTTGAAATCAGTAGGAGTTTTGTTACAGAATGCTTTGGGAAACAGCTATCCTTCCTATATTATTCATACCAATTGACATGCTAACAGCCAGAAAAGGTGAAAGGGATCTGACATGATGTGAAAGTATTATTTTTGTATCCCAGAAGGTGATAGAAGTCTTTGAAAGGAAAAAAAAAACATATCGTTGTTGCTTCAAAAGCGATTTGAAGTCTTGCTAGTGTTGAACTATAAATCTGGCCAAAATTTCACTACGCCAGTTGCAGAACCAGTTGGCATCACTAAATTTGCTAAACTCTCATAGTGGCCAACTGGACCAATACTTTCAGTGTAGCTTTGTAAGGAAAGAAAACATCTGTTATAATATTGTGTGTATTTGTCAGATGGTGAATGTGTAAGAGCCCATTACATAGATGTTAGAAATTCTAATCACTATAAGCATGGGAAAGCAGGCTCCAGTGTTTCTTCCGCATTTGAAAACACCTACTTCAGTCAGGCAAGACTTTGTCATCGCTGAATGACAGGAGAGTTGTCAGGAACAGAGCTTTTAAGGCTCACAACCTACCAGTAACAGAAGAAAACTGGGTGAATTAGTTACAGTATACAACCTGATAAATACCAAGTTCTTACTGGTAACCACAGTGCAAAAGAAAAGCCACAGAAGAAATAATTTCTGTTTCCAGAATGTTTTCTAAGTGTAATTTTCTCTGATAAGGGACCTTCATCAACAAAAATACTCTGTAGAAACGCCAGGGTGGTGTCACTCACAAAGACCTCTTTCACCTTTCTGGAAGAGGCTTGTTGAAAGCAGTCCCTGCAGTGCACTATTTCAGAACAGCCCTAGGCTACTTTATATTGAGAAACTGAGCTTTTGTAAAAGCCCTTTTCACAGAAGAGATTTCACAGAACAGGAGAAAGATTGGCAGTATTTACCTTCCGTCAAAAGGGTAATTAAAGACCAGAATGTCTGTTCTGCACTGACATTAATAGGTTTCTCTATAATTACTACTATGTGCGTATAATGAAGTGCAGTCTGTATCTTCTGCACATTAATCTCCCATGATTGCTCACCAAAACTGACCAACAATACAAGCTGGAAATATGCAGTGCAGATATACGTGAAAATTTTCCCCTAATGTCTGATCCTTGCCTTCTTTTTTTGGGTAAATTTCCCTCTGCAGACAATGGGAGCTGGGTTCCAGTAAAGGCATCAGACACTATGTGTTTTCTTCTCTCCATGGCTAGTGAATGCAGACTGCACAAAACACTGTTAAAGACTCCAGATGTTCTGGAGCAGTGTCTAATGACAAGACTAAGAAAGCATTTCATTCAGAGACCTTCTTCTAGCAGGAGATGAAGGCCAAATTAGGAGTCCACATTCACAGAGGACATTAATATCAGTGACCTTTATTGCATTATGAACTAATTTGTTTTCACACTGAGGCTATTTGAGAAAGTCTAGCTTTCTATTTTCATTAGCTGCTGTTTATTAAGAGTTTGAAGCAGAAAAAGATGGCAAATCACTTTCTAATTTTTAATTTAAGTCTAAGATTGTTCAGATAACCATACTGGCTTAGAAATAAACAACAATAAATGCAGATTGGCATCTACAAAAAGAATAGACAGTTCTCTAAACACTGTAATTAATATTGCTAGGCTGGGTACTTTAGGGTCCCTGCGTTTCTCAGAGTTGTTGTGTGCTAGCTAAAATCTGTTCAGTCAGGCTGATTTTGGCTTTCATCCACATATATTAAGTTTGCCCAGAAGCATTCCAGAAGCTTAATTAAGCTGGCAGGTTGCATTCTCTTATGGTCCATCTTGAACACAGTCACATTTTAAAAACTTGAATTAGAGCAGAAATTAATTTGGGCTGCCTACAGAAAACTCTTAGAGAAGTTAATTAAATAAATACAGAAATAAATAAACCTTATTCCTTTAAAACATGATTATTTAATTTTCCATGAAAAAGTAGAGTTTTTATACTGAAGTGTTTTTAAAGCATTCATTTTTCTGGAAGTAAAGGTGTAAGACTTTGCAATAAATAGCTGCTTAACGCCTCGCAGAGTGCACGCACTCTGCTGCCGATTCTCTCCTTCAGAAGCACAGTTCATTACCTGATATTTTGTGATGTACTCAGACCTTGACTTGTTTAGCTACCAGCTTAGCCCTCCTAACTGTTTAAATCGGGCATGAAAACCTTTTTATTTACTGCTAAGCACAGTGAGAGATGGACCTGAACCAAGACTTCAGGTTAAGAAGCTTTTCATGCTGAAGACTCAGAGCTGAATCTTACTCCCATGCAGGGAAAGAAGGACATTTTTAAACATTGGAACATATTTCCAATTCAGACTCCAAAACTGTGCTTGGACGTTAATTTGGTGATAATTCAGTGGCTAGGGACTTTCAAGTATGTATTTCTCTAAAGCTTTTATCTGGGTTTCTTGAATAGAATAAATACTCTTATACCCTAAAAAGATGAGAAATACAGAGCTGGTAAATTTTTATACCCATTTATGACAGTCGCAGAACCAGTGCAGAGGTCCAGTGATACGTGTGATCAGCTGAGTGGTCTGGGGTCCTCTAAGGAACCATAATGAAGTTACTGCAAGAGAAAACTGATGTGCTTCTGACACAGAAAAAAAACATAAGAAAAATCTCTGACTTAATCCAAGATAGAAATAATTTGCTTACTTTCCAAGATGACTGAACAAAAAGATTATAAATTTTTGAAGTTGTTAAGTCTTAGCTTGGATTCTTCCAAAAAGAAAATGAAAAAAGGGCCAGGAATGTCCAAAGCATTATTAATGTAGCACCTGCAACATTAGTAACATGCTCACTGAATTCCGTATCAGTTTGCCTCAGTAAGAGTTAATTGCTCAGACTCTGCAAGTATTTGGTTTATATCTGAATCTTCGTATGTCATGCATTTTCTGTAGGAGGATTTGCATGCGTGACTGTGGTAAATGGAAACTCCTGTTGAGAAACTGAGCATGAGTATTATTTCACCTACAAGTCTATTGCTAATAGCTGTATAATGTATTTATTGAAAGAAAAGATTTTAAATAAGCTAATTCACTGAGTAGTTGATAGCAATTATGTGACTTCCCCATGCTGAGCATAAGCCGTCAAACAGAGAATAGATCAAAACAAGGAAGCTCTTTGTTTTTCTTACCCATGAAATCCCAAGCCACCTATGTTCAAATGACATATTCTCTATTCTGCCTACAGAGGACTTCACTGAAAGAAAGTTATTCCCTACCCAAAGATCAAATTAAGTCTATTCAGGAAACAAAGTTAGAAAGTGAATTTCAAATAATTTAATTACACTATATAATTACTTTACAGAATCCTTAAAGTATTCATTAAACAATACTAATTCCTACCTGATTCCCACCATGACACACGTTACACCTTTGAAACATAAAAGACCTTAAATTCTTTCTTTTACTGAGCTAATGAAAATGTTAAATTATACTAGCAAGAGCCAACTGAGCAATTGAAACAGCCATTTCAAACAGATGATTTGGGATGATACAGTATGTTTCAAGGTGGGAAAACATTATTAAATAAATTGCTAGGGCATGAATGCAACACTGTGTGGTTAAACTCAGTGGGCCATAAATGATTCTAAATATGATTTCAGCATTATTAATGTGCTCATTTTTCT
This sequence comes from Neopsephotus bourkii, assembly GCF_033783945.1. Lineage (NCBI taxonomy): Eukaryota > Metazoa > Chordata > Aves > Psittaciformes > Psittacidae > Neopsephotus > Neopsephotus bourkii. The sequence goes on along the minus strand of NW_026901363.1, from coordinate 1,701,811 downwards.
CTCCAAAACAACCAGTGAAAATGTGGATGAATTTTTGAAGACAACTGTTCTGCAACAGGAAGAAGTCTCATGTTGTCATTTAGTTACCACATGCATTTACAGAATTACAGTTCCTATCAGTCATTTAGACACCTACTGATTAAAAAACAAAATTAAAAAAGAGTATTAGCCTGCATAATTTTCAGCTGCTATTTTGTTGTTCTAGTTCTTTGGGGATTTAATTAAGCTTTGGAAACCCAGGGTGCATTCTGTTGTTCCAGTAGTTTCGGTGGAAACACTACTTGGACATACAGTGCAGTGACTGTCTTTTTAGTCCACCAAAATTAACACCAGTCACAATCCATCCACAGTGTTACAATCAAGCCTGCATACTCTTCTCAGAAGGAATTCCAGGGTGTTTTTTCTTCTTGAAAGTAATGACATGACAGCATTGAAAAATTCACACAGGCAGTAGCTGTCACTGAGCAGATCTGGAATCGAAGCTCCACAGTGCTAAGGTTTGACTCGCATTGCCCACACTTAAGGGTTGAGCACTGCAAGAATCAACCAGGCTGCTTGCAGGACCTGAGCGTGCACCTCTCCCAGGACTGCACTGATGGCTGCATGCCTATCAGCAACAGGGGAGTTCCCCTCTCTCCTGCTGTGCATGCAAGAGAGGTCCCCATTTTCATCTAGCTTAATTTAATTGTAAATGTAGCTACACCATGTCTAAGCAGAACCTGGCAGAGGGAGTCCCCACTCAGATTATGACCCTCTAGGCATTGCTGCAGCACAAATTACAAGAGCTATTAGCATCAGTATGATAGATCGGGCTTTTCCGTAAAAATCACCGATTGCCACCAAAATTGCATGCAATCCCAGGGGGACCCCGAGTCAAACAGATATCACGTATAAGAGCACACCAGTGCATCTCCTGTTATCAGTGAACTGAGAAGAACAGATTTAAAGCAAATGCATTTACAAGGGCAAAACTCCTCACATGGCTTGAGAAACTTCATGCCAAAACTGTTATCACCCAGACTGTGACCATTTTTCAGAGACTCCACAGCATTTTTCCTGAGCATTTTAGGCATCTCTCAGACAGGCACTGTGACTGGTAGAGGGAAAAGAGCTCTTCTGAGAGCCAGATGAGAGATGAGATTTCTTTTGAATCTGGCAGATAACATTTCAGTGGTGTGCCAGAAGCTTTCAACAGCACTTAATGGAGTGGTGGATGCTCACAGGTTTCTAGGCACCCTTCTTGCAGGTTCAACCTGGAATCACATACAGTTTATCCAGGATCAGAGCACATTATTTTCTCTCACAAGCAAAGAATCCAGCATCACTTACTAGCATAACAACTGGTTTAGTTTGTCTCTGCAAATAGCTGAATTGCAAAGAATACAGTGGGCAGTCCCATAACACTCTGTACATGCAGCAGTGTCCCCAGAACATTGTCTTAAAACACACCAAGATGCTGGAATACACCCCAAAATGCTGAGGGAAAAAAAAAGAAAAAAAAGGAAAATACCAAAGCCCACTAAACCACTGGCAATGCAGCAAAAATGTCCCAGAACTAAAAAAAGCTAAATATGACAGAAAACATAAAAAATAACAACAAACTCCACCTAGTGTTGTCCAAAAGCACCAAAATTGTTAAACAATGAAAAATGTTAAAACCAAGATGCCAAAACCAAACAGAATTGAAAAAAAAAATAATAAAAAAAAAGAAAAATAAAAGCTTTTTAAAAAGGAAATTAAAAAGCAATAAAGGGAAACAGTCCCAAAATGCAAAAAAAACCCCAACAAAACAAACCATAAATAACACCCCCCCCCAATAAATCTATAATTCCTGCAAACAGCAAATTGCCCCAAAATAGAAATAAATAGCAGGAAGTATCTAGTGTGTAAAAGCAGAGGAATAAAAAGATATAAATTTTAAAAAACAAAATTACAAAATAATTTTACCACTAAAAAGGGCAAATCATAAAAACAAGCTAAATATGCATCAAAAATGCAAAGAAAACACCAAAAACACCCAAACCCACAAAATGATGAAAAGAATGTGTCATAACACACACAAAAAAAAGCCATATTGCAAAAGAAATGCACTAACAACATAAAAAAACCCACCAAAAAAGACAAAAATAACACCTAAATTCACCAAAAAAACCCCAAACCCATATGCAAACCACAAGAACTATGGAATAAAATATTCAAAAAGTCCACCAAGAACACAAAGAAAGCAAGCCAAAACCAAACAAGGACCACTCCTGTATTTTTTATGTAAAGTTTCTCCAGGTTTTCCCCTGAGTCTGTTCAGCCCCGAGACTACCCACAGGAAAAAGGCTCCCATGCCACAGAGAGGTTTTTTTCTAATGTAGAAAAACAACCTTTATTCCTGTTTGCTGGACAGCAGGAACGACTGTCTCAAGGACACATGTATAAATCTGTAGCATTCAAGCCCAGAATAAACCCTATTAAAACTAAACTGAACATTTCTCACTATGGAGTAGGCTGATTATCAAAGAAGTTGAGCCAGCCCAACAACAGATTCCTGGAGAGGACCTGTCACAACATGGGCTGTCTACACCTTTTTTTGCAAGTTGAAAACAACAGGGTTCGTTTCCAAGGAAAGGAAGCTGGTAATAAACAAAATAAGTGGTTACTTGCCATGAAACATTTTGATTTTCATAAAACTGGAGATTCTCCTACGTTTTAGTCAGAGGTTGGACTTGAAAAACTCCCTGCATCCCTGTCACTGGGCAGGCAATAGATGTTACTGCAATATAAATGATAAACAGTAGAAATTGGAAGGAAGACAGTGCTGCACTGTATTCTTAAATATTCCTGTTTGCTGCAAGACAGGAATACACAAACATTTAGCAAACCCAGGAAGAAAAATTTCTAATACACAAGAAAACAGTATGTTTATCACATAATATGCCACAGTAAACTAGCCAAACTATGAGCAAGGTTGTTATTTAAATCAAGACTGTTGTTTTTGCGCTTTTGTTTCTTCACATAATTCATTCTGGTTGCTTCACATCTGTGTGCAAATGCCTTCCTAATTATGCAGACTCACAATTTGACTAAAAAGCACAAAACACAGAAAGCACCTATTGCTAATGATGTGAAAGATGCTTTTTTTTCTATATTTGTTGTTTAATTCCCCTCTGTGTTAGCTCTTCAGCAAGTCTGGAAAGATGCACCTGTCCAAGTGGTGGAGCCATTACTTGGTCTGCAGACAAATTTGTATTTCAGCGTGAAAGTGATCTACAGGAATGTTGTGTTCTGTATTGAGAGATCAATTTTAAAAATGTATTTACAGTTTATGAACTGCTTAATTCTAAGGTATTTTGAACGAAATAATTCACTATGAGTTCAATTATCAGCAAAGCACCACTTTCTCTTTACATAAAGCTTTCATAGTGACTTGAGGAAACGGTAAAACACAACCATTTCCAAATAAATGATCCCAGCCTGGATTTCTAATGTGTGAGACTAGGAGGTCACCAGCAGTGTTTTATGGGTCTGAAGCTGAAAGATATTTTAATTCCTGGTTTGCTCTGGGACTAGCAGTGGGCTTCTTACAAAGTAAATGGGTACTTACTATTGATCACAGAATCAATTTACTGAGGTCAACATCACCTGACATGGAGGACTGTGCAGTCAACCTTCCAAGAGTACATCACATGCCAGGTAAGGAGAAGCAGCATAACTTCTTTAAAGACAATGCTAACACATGGTTGATGTAATTCCTGCAGACTGATATCAAGCTCACAGTTAACTAAGACTGCTGACCGACTGATAGCAGCTTTTTAAACCAAGGTACCTTGGTCATGTATCTAAGTCTAAGAGAACCTTTACCATGTGCTGCCCCATGTCAGTTACAGCAAAAGACATGTTTTAGAACTGCTAGAAAGACAAGTAAATTTTCTAAGGACTGGCTCTGAAATTTAGCAGTTATTACATGAACTGGCTCATCTCTACCAATACAGTAATAAATAGGATAGCTTATCTGTACAAATTGCTAAAATGTGATTTCATATGGTGTATGAGAAACCTCAGTTTTGCACAACTATTTGCTTATTTGCCTAAAATTTCTGCAGTCTCCTTCACTGCACTCGTCACTCTCCCAAATGCCTTCCCAGTAAGTCAGGACACCAAAAATGAAAAGGATTTCTCTAGGCCTCCATTTCTTTTTTGAGTGAGGTAAAGATACTGCCTGCATCACTTCACAAGTTATTACGAACCAGCAGGCAAATGTTGATGTGGCTAACATTTTACTCCCTGTTTTGACGGATATTCAAGCAAGTCATTTGAGGACACTGTTTCAGCTCCTATAGAGAGGGCACATCACCATCAGCTGATTCCTACAGATATGATTCAGATATCAGCAGGCATGCAATCATGGGCTGATTACACATTCTAGTATTTATTTTAGCTGTTATGTCTCAGGATCAAAAATCCACAGTCTGAGTAAAGAAATTTTAGCTGTAGCTTTTAGGCTCTAACTCCCACCACCAGCTGCGGTTCAGAAGCTTTCAGTCTCTCAGTCCCAGCCGCATACAAGCTGTCTCTATTGATTGAGAGTTCTTAGCTTAGAGACTTCCTCCTGCAAAACACCAACCAATAATCTGTTTGCCAGCGTTTTAGTCATGCTTCGCTTCTTTCAGACCATGTTCCCAGACTGCAAGATTCTGCTGTGACAAAAAATCCTTAATTTGAACACTGGATGACTAAACACTAACAGATACAAAACAGTAATGAATACAGAGTTTGTAACTTCAGTTTGGATAATAAACTCTTCAGGCTAGATATTTATTTAAACTCTCCAAGCCTCTTCTATCACTGTATTGTTCTGGAGAGGAATCCGCTGTGCCCAAGACCTCTTAAAATGTCAAGGCTCCTTCCTATCCAGTTGGAAATCTTTATAAACATGCACATCAACAGCATGGGACACTTGTAACTCATAAGTTGTGAGAGCACTGGTTTTCAAATTAAAGAGAGTGAAGAACTTGAGCAATACAAAATAATTACAGATGCTTTTGCTCCCTGTCATTCAGCAGAGGAACCTGGTCAAGGTGCCTTCACTTACGCACTTGTACAAGATGTTCTGAAAGCTAAGCAAAATTGCTCAGTTTGTTTGATTTAATAGCTAACTACTGCTAGAGCCCCAAAACCTTCAAAAATAGAAAATGTGTTTCTGATAGCCAATTTCTGGAAAACAGCCTTTTTTATAATCATCTATCTAGGCCCTTTTCTTGCAAAACTGTAACTGCAAAATACACAGCAACATACAGCACTCTCTTTAGAGAAGTGCTACTTTAAACATTATATGTTTTGAAATAAAACTGAACATAAGGAGTCCTGGTTCAAACAACTTTTGTCTTATACATACCTAAAGTAAAGAAAACCTACAAAATCTAGCTACTAAAGATTTGCCGCGCTTTCAACCATTAAAGGCAACATCACTTAACAGTCATTTGAATATACATACTACCCAGACAGATCTGATTTTGTCTGTATTGATCTATCTAATTTTAAGTCACTTGTGGTCATAATATCTCTCTAAGGGTAGGAGCAGACCTGTTTCTAGCAGAATAGCCTCCTATTCTAATTTACTGGATAATAACATCCACAAAAAAACAGACCCTAGATGATTCCAAGTATCACATGTGGAATGCATAAACTTTGCCAGTGTTTGCAAAAAACAGACTCAGATACATTTAAGGGTCTGATCCAAAGTAATTTTCAAAAGAACTCAGAGCTGACCAAAGGAACTCAGTTTTCCAAATCCCAGCACAGTGCCCTAACCACAAGACTACATCTTTTGCATTCACCTTGCACAGTAAGGGATTTGATTTTCAGAAGGGAGCATTCACTAGCTGTGCTTTTCCAGTGCTTAGCAGAAATTTGGTTCCATCAGCTTAGATCAGCTACTCAGAGATATGAGAATAAAAGAGAGACAGTATCTCAATAAAAACTTAAAGGGATCCGCAGGACTTGAATCAAGAGTATAAATCTTTTGCCCCTTCTATTACACAAACAGTCTGACAAGGACTCCTTGAGATAGCAATACAGGCAAATAGCAGTGAAGGCTGATTTGCCCTAAACCCTTAGTGATTTTCTTCAGTAGAAATCATTGATCTAGGCCCCTGAGATTAGCAAGAGGACTATTTACAGAAAAAATGCTGTCCATGTATATTAGAGTAGATGATCCTCAACACAATTTAAATACGAGTTACTGTAAGACTGCAGAGAAATTATGTATTGTCATATTTTGTTAATTCTTAGTTATTTAGAAGTAGACTTCAATCCTCCATACAAAATACAAATTTACAGAAAACGCTGTAGAAGTAGCACCCATTTAAATAATTTTAAGCATAGTGATCGAGGCACGTTTGTTTAAGCAGACCTTAAAATTATGCAGTTTATGTTGCCATACTGGCCCTGTAACTGCATATGAAAGATCAAGACTTATCACATGGGGCAAAATTCAAAGTGAAATGGGTCTGAAGTGCCCCGCAATAGAAAGGATGTTCAAGAAGCCTAACTTTGGATGTATACATATACATATGAATGTATTTTATATATTTATGATGTGTACTTAAAACTATTTTAAATTTTAACTTATATTTTACCTGCCTAAAAAGAGAATAATAGCACCAAAAGAAAACACACAAACAAAATCTGACCTGAATAACCAATAAGAAGCATTGCACATTGAGTTAGATTCTGCCAGCACCTGATTCAGTAGCAGAGTGGTCATTTAACAGTGAAATCTGCAAGTATAATAGCTCTCAAATAAAATTTTTTCTTATGTTAATTATATTGTGAAGCAAATGATAGAAAAACATTAAATAGGGTTACCCATTGTCACCACTGCTATTTGCAGTGGATTTAGATCCAGCAGCTGTGAGGATATACTGAGTATAAGAGTGACTGCCAGCCTATACAAATTACTTCACTGTGATGATGACACCCTGTAATTAACAAGTGAGCAGTGTGAAACTATTGCTCAGACTGCAGAGAAAGAGGTGGAGAATTCTCAGGGTCTCAAAATCACATGTCACGCATCAGATAAATCACTGCATAACAATTTCCAAAGTTGATAATTATACACTTTGAGAAACTTGATGTATGAACCCAATATATGCAATATGCATATATCCATATATGCATAAATATCCAATTTAACATACACAAACATATGCAAGTATGTAACATATATTTGTACATGTGTATGCATGCATATATATAAAATCTACTGCACAGAAATTGAGTTCAAATTTAAATTACGGACACTGGTTAAAGCAAGAGTTCAGGAAAGGTAAATTTTTTATAATCAATTTAAAATGGACATTCTAGAATTCATTGTTATTATATGCCACCTACCAAAAATTTATTCCTTTCACAACTGATATAGGAACCTACTGAAGATGATGTTTGATAAATTCTGCTTTGAATTGACCTACATACCAGGAAATACTTCCCTTTGCGTGGTGTTTGTCCATGCATGGTCAAACATGGGACTTATTATGTGGGACTATGGGTTTTCAAAAACAAGGTTCTGGGATGATTGCTTCCAAATTCAGAAGATTCAATTAGGTTATTAGGCAAATTAAGCATCATCTGATAACTAATCCTGCTGCATCTTATTATAAAACATAATCAAAAGCAGACACAGTGTGATATCAAATACAAATCACTGTTAGATTAATGTGAATGCTAAGAAATAACTTCCATATAAATGAAGATTTAAAGGTGTACAATACTAGAGGAGCCATATAATGCCTCACACAATACATAATTACAGATATTTTGCAGAATGTGCATTATATTATCATCACATTATAACATGGCAATTGTGGTTCAACATTTACAGCTCTATTATAGAAAAAGAGTTCCTTCTAGCTTGTAGTGAAAAGAATAACTGGGTAAGAGCACTGTGGCAAAGTTTAATTGAAAGCTTATTAATATACTTCATTGCATCATGGTTTGATTCATTCAACTTATAGCAGATAAAATTTAAGACATTATAATTTTAAAATTAATAAAACAATCTCTAATCTCCACAGCAAGCTGACTCGTTATCTGTTACTTTTCATTATATAAAGCTGCAGCCTCCATGGGTATGGAGATGCTGTGGAGAAGTTAGCAATCAGGACTCATCTCTCTCCAAAGTTACTTATCTGGTCTGGCTCATGAAGTTTTTCATTATTTAACTATGCATAAACTTGGTTTACAACAAAACTGTTAAAATCACAGCACCTTTTTGAAAAGTTCTCTAGCTTGTTTATTGACAAGGAAATAGTGAGAGAGTTGTCTTTTATTCTTTGACCTAATTATAAACAATTATCCTCCAGGGTAGAAGGTTAGCAGCAGGCATATATAGGAATTGCCACTTTCTTGCTGTATCTACTAACAGAAAAACATACAGCTTTGTTATCTCTGATGGCCAGCTTCCTGCAGTATTTCATATCATGGTCATATCTGGATTAAAAACGATTTTGCCTCTGAGAATCATATAGTTTTTAATTTTTATTTTTTTTTTAATTTTTAATATATAAAGCAAATAATAAGACTGTCTGGAAATGGACTTTTACTATTGCAGGCTTTCAGGGGGCATATGAGCGCCACAGATCTAGATCACTCACATTCCTTGGCCATGGTGGGAACATGCTCACCTGTGAGCTGGGCCAGCATGTGTAAGTGCAGCATAAGAGCTCATCAGAATGCCTTGTTACAGTCTCTGGTTGACATCAAGACTCAGTACAGGTCTGACTGTACAGGTTATGATTGACATCAAAATGCAGAGTAGCAGAAACAGAAATCAAAAGAGTTCTCTGTCCCAGCAGCTCCTTTTGGACATTGCAAGAACTGCTCATGTGGTTTTGTCAGTATGATCGTGACAATCCCATCAAAATGAAACCCAGTCAAGAGCAAACAACTGAAGGTTGCAAAAAGCAAACCCAGGTGAACTTCCGCTTTTATATGTGCTAGCAGCTTTACACATATTTTGAACACATAGTAAGAGTCACAGTGTAGCAGTGAGTGCCTCGTCCAACTTATTATCTTTTCTAACCTACCAGTCTGTGACCTGCAATTCAGAAGCTGAAATGTGAAAACCTGGCCTTGAAAGATTTGTTATCTTCAGGGACCTCTTGACTTTCAAATAAAATTCTTTGGATCAATTTTATATTGCAGTAGACAGTATCCACCCTATCTGGAGGGCAAAAAGAACTGGTAAGCTTTCTAGCGGTAACATACCTAAGTCTTGTTCTTCCCAAAAGGAGAGAAGCAGCAACAAGGAATAACAGATAGCCAAAGCCATGGGATATGTATACCAGTAAAAGCCTTTGGCAACATGATCATAACCCATGAACCTGGAAAAAGTTCCAAATCATCTAGATTCTCTTCAAAAGATGGAGCATGCAGACACTCCAGAGTGCCTAACTTAGCTTCCCTGCATTGTCTATTCAGGAGTAGCAGGCTATCCAAAGTTCTCCCCAGTTCCTTGAATCTAGATACTTTTATGGGTGCCTAAGTCCATCCCAGTAAGTGGTCTGAGAATGACTCAGGGAGACTACAACTGCACAAGGATTAATCTTTCCAGTGAGAAACATTCATGTGTCTTCACGAAGCAATGCTGTGCTCGCTAAGTTGTCTGAGAAATACCTGGCATCCACAGAAAAATGTGCTTTGCATCAAGCACAATTTGCTGCATTATTTGCATATACATTTCTCCCTTCAGACTGGCTAACACTGCAGCCAACGGAGTGAGGGAGAGAAAGGAAGGAAAGATAAAACTGAATCAAGTGTTTGGAGCTCTGGTTGAGAGTAAGAATAAATCTAAAGATTATGTTTTCAAAAGACAGCACACATTTGACTTTTTATTTCTAGGGCACATAGAAAAGTACTCTGCAGAAGCTAAGTGCTATCAGTGCCAGGGTTCAGACAAAAGGATGAGACACACATTACTCTCTAATCTTTTACAATACCATGTCAGCCACTCAAACCATCCCACCTGGCAGTTTTGAGACAACTATACACTGAAATGCGAATAGAACTCATTCAATCCATTCCCTGGCTGTAAACCAGTCCTGCAGAGAGACAGTAACTACTTGTTGACAGAAAGGTGGAGCACGTAAAATCTGCTCTAGCAATGAGCAATAGGAATGTCTGTCCCCCAAATATCTACTGAAAACCAGATTCAGCCTCACAAGCAGGGAAAATAAAAAATAAAAAAAAGAAAGAAAAATGCATTTTTTGAAAATTACGCATGAAGATTGAACAGCATTGAAATGACCTCAAATGTACCTACTTAAACTATCAAATACACATTAAACTGAAGAACCCTGACAAAATAAGGCTTCATTTTATTTCTTTGGTACTGTAAATCTCACATGTCAGGACCTGAAAAAGGTCTTATTAGAGTATCATTCACTTGGTAACTCATCACAAGAGCTTCAATCCACTGAGATCTAGTGTGTCAATGCTTATGGAGAAAACATTTTTATTTCACGGCCCATTGAGTCAATGGATGGAGCTGTTTCAGTCTGCTGGGTTAATGTGGGTGCTGCTGACACACAGTGAATGCATTTACAGTATTAAACAGCCTCACTAAATTTTTCATGAAAAAGCACATTCTATATTTAGAATATAATTTCAAAATAAAACAAGTAAATTATTAAGATTTATTTTTTGAAAAAAAAGAAAGCAATTAATTCATACTGTAAACTACTTGCTAACTTTGACACCTAGATTAGAAGGGAAAAATAGGCCTCCTTTCCCTAAATTATGATGGCCCAGAGAGCATGTTTTAAAGGTCAGTCTTACATATTTCTACTCATATGAAGGATAATCATACAAACAAACAGCTCTGCTTTTATGATTGAGACTAGTTGCGCTAGTAAAGTTTTGCAAGGTCAAGCTTTTGCAAGTTGAGACTGAACAATTTTAAATTTCAAAAGAGGCAAGCAGATTTTGCAATAGAAATAAAAAAGGAAGTCAGAAACATCCTCTGCTCAAAAGCAGTTACACCATTAAAATGAGGTTTGGGGAATGAAACTGATGCACAGACTTCTAGCACTGCTGAGGCAATTGGTGCTCCTCTAAAGTTAGCCCTTCTTCAGAGTCCTGGTAACTCGGGGCTCATCCCATTTTTTTCATGGAGCATGTGAAAGACTTGAAGGGCTGGCAACCTCACAAGAGACATTTCATTGGCATTTGTTACCCGATGTTTTGCTGACTCTTACTTTAGGAAACTTTAGAATAACACAATAAAGACACTGACAGAAGTTCCACTGACTTTCCTTGTCAAAGGAGGCAGATGGAAAGCCAAATAGTAGTTCTTTAGGATGGCACTAATAAAAAAAAAAAAAAACATTTCTTCATGAAGGCTTACCATTTGCATGAGAACAAATTATGAGAAATTTGTATGTGCTTGTGAAAGTCTTTTTGCTTATTTATACTTTAAGCATAACATTTAACCATCCTGCTGATGGAGTTCTATCTTTATGACATTACTCAAAGAAACACTCAATCACCTGGGAATAAAGTATAAAAGCTTCACTTCACATGTCTTAGTGTAACTCTCTTTCATGTTCACTACAGATCCTCCTTACAATCTTCCATTTTGGGAAAGTTTTATTATAAAATAAGACTTTCTAAGAAGTATATTAAAAATCCTGTAATATTAGTAACTTTAGCACATGACTACTTATGATATGAATACGCATCTAATGGTGAATTAAGTAGAAAGATATCTCTTGCTACACAATCAAGGTTAATACTCCAAAAGACTCAAAACTTGCTTTGCAAGACAGCAAAAAGAAACACAGATAAGAAAGATGAATAGAGGTCAGGAAGCAAGTCCCCTTTCATTTTACAATCCCATTAAAAGTTGAAAAAGGGAGTTGACCTGTTTCCTGATGAGAAAGTGCTCTTCCCCAAGCTTAAGAGATTTTTCTTAGCTGATTATTTTCTTTAGTGTGCTTCCATTGTCTCCTGGTCTTAAGTTGCTTAGAAAATAGCATGGCCATACTTTATTTTTCACTTTCAAGTTGCATCAGGGCAGATACCCTACTCTTTATAAATTTACCTTCTCTTATGATTAGTAATAGCTAGAATTCAAGATAATGGAAAAAACCTTAACCATGTCTCAAACACAGTTTCCATCATGCCTTTCATCCTCCCAACCTTGGATGCACAAGTCTCAAAAATCATCAGCACAGCCAACTACTGAACCAAATATAAAAAAAACATGATTTCCAGCCTCTCTAAGAGGCTGGAAGTGGTGGCTGTACTGCACCATGCACTGCGACACTCAATACACATATTGTGCTTCTAATGACAAGTACAGCAGATAGACTGTGTATGTTAATTGCCTTATTACACCCCTTAACATTACTTCAGAATTGTTTTACTTGCTGTATTGTCTTTTTATATTAGTGGATGAGAAGGATGTCAACACTCAAGCGGAAGCATAGTTTTTCAAGTAATTCAAGGTCTAAAATAACAGCTGCATAAACATTAGCTATCCCATTCTGAAAAACAAGTGTCTTAATGTGAAACTGAAAGGAAATCTTCAGGATAAAAGTATTCAGAACAAAATGTAACTGTGTTCAAAATGTGCAAATTACTTTTTTATTCACTTAAAGTGGTTTACATCTATAGTAACACAGTGACTAATTGTGCCCAAAGTAGGCAGAAGCATGCCTGACTAAAAAGATTGGAAATGGCAGTTAAATAATTAGTGTAAAACAATATTGATGATCCTAAGCAAGAAAACGTAAGATATTTGAAATTATATAGTTGACATCAAGTAACCTACTTATTGTGTAAGAGGCATTAGAAATATCCGTTAACTGTGTATGCCATAAATCTATGAAGGAGAGCAATAACATTTTTCCACCTCTGCTTAAGAGGAATATACAACAAAGAAGTTACTTTTAAACAATTAAATAAAGCACCCCAGGCTATATACATCTAAACACATTTTTAAGATACCAATACAAGTCTCAGTTCATGAGAGAGAAATTAATATATGTAGTACTAAAATAATTGGGGGGTAGGTCATTGAAGAACCAGATTATAATACTTATTTGTTATTAAATGAAAACTGATATTAATGTCTTAACATGTATTGCAAAGACATTTAAATTAAAAGTTGTATTCAAACAGAAAGCCAAAATCAGAAGAGTAATTCCAACTCAAATCTGTAAGGCAGCTGTAACTATCTTCTGAAGCTCTTTGAGAGCATGGCAGACAAGCACCTGTCTGATGTAGAAACAAACGACTGCCCTGAAGCACAGCAAAAAAATTAAGAGTATTTTGAAGTTTTCCTGAGGCTGACTTGCATACGACTGTATGGTTGTGGTTCCTCATTGGCAGACCAGTAACATTACTCAGTATAGTAAGTGGATCAGAGCAAGATGGAAACACCTGAGCTCAAAAACACAACAGAGCAACTTTATCAGAATCAGCTAGTGTGAAGTCTGTGAAACAGCCTATGCAGCTGGGAGAGCCCTGCCTTAGAGAACTAATGAGGCATTTCAGTAAGTAACAGTTTCAGCATCACTAAAAAAAGAAATCATTCAGCTTCCTCTGCCTGCATATTTACCCCCTCCAGTTTCTTCTTCAGCAGATAGAGTAGAGCTGGGAATTTTATTGTTGCTGTTGTTGAGTTTTATTATTGATTCCAGTTATATATTTGTAATTTTAGACATATTTTAAAAGCCAACCTCCTTCTGCAGTACAATTTATGCCTGCTAAATATCTACCCATGTTTTACTGTGAACTGTTGGGGCTGAGCTTACAGCAGCCTGTCAGGAGAGTGAGTGCTATAAATGACGCTATTCATCTTCTGGCCATGCATTTTGCAGATGAAAAGAAGGATAAATGATTTTAGCCTAATCTAGTACCTGCCTAGCTAGGCTTCAACATTACTCTCATCACCATGGTAACCCTGAAGGAGAAACACATAACTAACCTTTAAGTGTTAGGAGTACGGAAAACAGGTTTTATTCATTGTTGTTGGGTGGTTTTGTTTTTTTTTTTTTTTTTTGAAAAGATAAATAATGCAAAAAGTTCAAAACCAAAGACTTAATTCACTCCCCATACTTTGAAAGGTAGATCTGGTGTACTCCTCTTTTGCTTTTGTAAACTTGCACTGTGCTTCAGGGAAGAAATTATCTTGACAAAATTACAAATCAGGAATAATTGAAAATGTAGACTGATATAAAATTCACATAAGCGGCTGTATAATCAATTTTCTGTTACCTTGGCATCATCTTGATGAATAATACAGTTTCTTCATTCAGTTTCGGACTCAGATTAAAAACTATGTTGGGAACCTTCATTAGAAAATTATGTACATACAGCCACATATAAAACCAAACGGAACCCTGGCAACCACAAAGCAAGCCCTGTAAAATGAAAATAAAAAGGTACTGACCTTTAAAAATTAGCTGTCTACATGCAAGCATCAACTGCTTTGCCCCAAAAACAGTTTACATGAAAACTCGCAAGCATCTGCGGGCCAGGAGGCTTCAGAGAAAGGCTTTCCCCTTACAGGTGTCAGAAGCAGTCATGTCAAGCAGCTCTGTTTTCCACAGAACTTGCAAGAAGCCCATATTTACAGTAGGACAACTGCAAATGAATTCTAGCGCTTAATACTGACTGATATATCACTGTGGGAAACAGACTGGAACATCACTGATGTGATAAAGAGTCATTCCTAGCCTTTGTGGTGGTATCCCAGTTTTGCAGCATCCCTGTGCAATGCAAATGTGATCATGTTTTACTTCACAAGGGCTCTGAGGAGTCTGTTTTCCAGACCAAACATTACTCTGGCCTTGCAGAAGAGTGCCCTGGGCAAACTGCACAGCTGTCCAGATGTTTCTTGCCCTTTGACTGAAGTAAGCTGTAGAGTAAACAGGACTCAACCACTATTCACTGCTTGCTCCAGGCAGACATCTGTGTCTTCCTGTTAAATCTGTTCATCATCTGACAAGGTCTTATTCCAGGCATAGTCAGCATTTGCAAAAAGTGACTTGCGATATCATCAGAGAATCTGTTACCATATTTCCCTTTTCTGTTGCACCAAGTCAAAAAACAGACATAGCATCTAGAGTCAGACAATGTGTTATATTCCAAAAAGATTTAGTCTGCAAATATTGGAAGATATTTTCAATAGCTCATATATCATTTCTCCATTTCTCTTACGAAACAATC
Organism: Neopsephotus bourkii; assembly: GCF_033783945.1. Lineage (NCBI taxonomy): Eukaryota > Metazoa > Chordata > Aves > Psittaciformes > Psittacidae > Neopsephotus > Neopsephotus bourkii. The sequence continues at coordinate 1,686,589 of NW_026901363.1, read as the reverse complement.
ATTAGATGATTATAGAAGTAACTATGTACTTTAAATAAATTATCTGTTTAGAAAATAAGAAATGTAACTTAAGAAAGAAAGCAATAGATGCCACAGAATTGTGCATCTGTTCTACTCTGGTTTATATCTGAATAATCAGGATTATTTCTTCATTTACCTGTAAATACAGGCATTTTTTCTAACACACAATGATTTAGGAGGAGAAATTTTATTAGCACGTTCATATGCTTAAAGGTGAGGGCAATACATGGTAACAGTATTTAAAATTTTTTTTTTGCCTTTTAAATTTCTTTTTTGGTTAAATTTTCAATTTTCGAATTCCGTGTTTCTCTCCTAGTCCTACAGGAATACACCTGAAGAATGTGTTTAAAAGAAGTGCTAATAAAACCTGCTTATTAAGTTAGACTCCCTACAGTCTGAAAAGGAAAAGTCTCATTAAATGGTCATTCTAATAATACATAACACAAAAAAGAGAGCACTAGAGAAAGTAAGGGCCATTAAGTCTGATCTTACTAATGTGGCACCACAAATAAATGAAGCTGTTGCCACAACAGGTCACTCAACTTCACAATAAATGAAGATTTACACTAGGCAACACATGTCCCATTTTGAAAATCAGAACAGGTATTGGTCAAATTTTAGCCAAATACAGTTGTTGCATGTAAGATGATCACTGATGTTTTATAGATGTTTAACTAGCACTCACTAAAGAGTATGACACACAAGTTTCAAATGTACTTTAAAATTTGTGCTCTACTAGGTAAATGGTTTAATAAAAGCACAAGTGTAACATCTTACCTTCCAGCCTGCTGTCTGTCTGGTGGTTGCATTGGGAAACACAATCCAGCTAATGACCCAGTTAATCTTTTCCAAACTGCTTCCATAAATCTTGAATAAATCTTATGAAAGTTCAAGCATTATTGTAAATTACTCCTATTTATACTCATGTCCAACTATAATATATAGGAGTTTAGGCAACAACAGTAACACAGGTATACCTATGTGGTATAAGATTCTAAAATACTCTTCACATCCGTGTCCTTCCTCCCCTGTGATTTTAAAGGTGGTGCGTTTTGTATTTATTTCCCTTTTCCCTTCTTTATTTCCCTTTTCTTGTACAAAACTGACCTCCAAAAGACAAAAATGGGCAACAAACCTTCAGACGTTTTGTAGTTAAAGTCTATCTATTTGTCCTTTATAGTGAGCAATGCAAATTTTGCATTGTAGAAATAACCTTATTAGGTATGCAGGCTTTTCTTTAGAAATGCTATCATAAAAAAAAACAGCTAAGTCATTAATCTTTTCAAAAAGCTTGTTGAGATCCCCAAAGGCATTTAAATGGATCATAACAGCCTCACATACGAAATTTAGAGCTGCAGCCAAGAGTCTGACAGAAGTGCAAATTTGGACAAATAAGACCATCAAAGCTTCAGCTGAAAAGATTTCTGTCCTCTCCACAGGACAAGGAGTTGATAAGACACATCATGGAGAAAGAAACTATTAGTAAAGAGATAAAAATGCCAAATTCATGCCAGCAACCCATGGGCTGTTAAAAGCCTACCTGCTTGGAGACATCAGCTATTAAATGATTATATCATTGCAGAGAGACTGGCACTCCATGATAAATGATGGAGTATTTGTCCAGAGGAGAGTATCCCTGTTTGTCTTACCAGATGATTATGTTGCACTCACAGGAGTGAGCTGAACAATTTGTGTATTAAACCAACTGAATTATGATACCCTCTTGCACAAATAGAGGAAAAGCCAAGAAGAAAGTAACATTTTGTGGGATAAATCTCAGAAATCAGTGGTTATTTTATCCATGGACAATGAAAATTCAACCAAACAAATTTACAAATAAACCAGCCTACAGAAAGAACACACCCAAATTTCACTATTCACCTCTTGATTAGGTCCAGGCTGCTTTCCAGATTAAATATGTTCCAGATTATCTTTCAGTACCAAGATAAAGGTATTTTACCCAGATATCCAGACCCAAATCTCCTATACTCTAAAGCTAAGGTGATCAGATTCATTTAGCAAAATGTTTCAGGCAGGACAATGGGCTGGATCGGAGTTAAGATACTGAGAATGTCAGCATTAGAAGATGTATAATGAGACTGACACTACTTGTTTTCATAGACCATTTCGAATTTGTGTCTTCTTACTATCAGTCAGGTAAGTATGGAAGACTTTTAAAATTTAGAGTTAATTTAATGTACAAAGTACCACGATTCTTCCTGCTTGACCAGCACTAATGGAAATGCTTTATGCTGTGTAGAAAAATAAGCAGCACATTAAGTGGCATTTTAAAAATTATACAGTATTGAGACACAGAAGAATGTGAATGCTTGCATTCAGGGAGGAGAAATATGCAGCCTTTGTGACAAGTTACCCTTTCTTATACAGGCATCTTTTCTGAAATTCATGCAACCTCAGTAATCAATAACCTCTTTTTTCTTTCTGAATGGGGTGTAAAGAAACTTGGAATTGTTAAGCCAGCCACATGGAAAATGATTTCCAGTTATAGTTAGTTTAACATGCAAACGAAGCATTGCTCTAGCATCTAATCATACCCCATCTTGCATAAAAGGTCTGAGGAATTCATCCGCTTTATGTGCATGCAGTATTTTGGAGAAACACTTCATGATATGCATAAATGTATAAGTAAGCTTATAAGTACACTGGATTAATAAACAGAAAAACAGCTGTAGTCTTTCCGTTCTGCTAGAGATCAGCTAAGCAAGTGACCTGGGCTCTTCATTCCCACAGCATGTTCAATTTCTGCCTTGCTGTGTCATCCTTGAGAGTTTTGTACCACATAGGCTTGATTTCTCTACCCTGAAGTGCTGCCTCTATCCCCATTACTATGTCTGGCCAGAGAAGAGGATGAGTCTAGACCAGCCCCTTCTAACCTCAAACACTTCACCAACGTTTCAAATTGGAGCTTAGTATTCCAACACACTCTCTGCAAGTGCTTCAAATTGAGGTGAACTGGGCTGTTCCTACTGCGGAATTAATCAGCATGCGAGGAGATCTTGTGCTTCTGAAAGAGTCTGGAAAAATATGTGACTTAGGAGAGTATTTTGAGATGTTCAACTTTTTTGCTATTTCTGAGTGGAAAGAAAAAAATAAAAGGTTAAAAATATTTCATAGGCTGAAAACGAAAAATGAAAAATCTATGCTGGCTCTTCTGAATTGTTTGGTTTCAATATTCTGTATTCCATTTAATGTTATTCCTTCAATATTCTGTATTCCATTTAATGCTATTCCTTCATACTTCCCAACTAGAAATTACCTTGTCTTTCTGAAAGATAATCTGCTTCAAACAAAAACCTAGAACTCTTCAATTTTGAAAATGTCAAAACATAAGAGTAACAGCTCTAAAACTGTTTGCAAAATGCAAAATTAATTAAAATTACTGTTTGCATGTGAAAATGATGAGCTGATGGTTTACAAGGAGTAGACATAAGAATATCACCAATGATATCTCTACCACTGCTCAGCCATGATGCTCTGAGAGCTGCAAGCACTCACCGAACCCTACTGCTCAGAGAGGTCAGCTGTCAGGAACAGAGCCTGTGCTGGGATAGTCTCTGATTTCCCTCCCAAGACAAAACTCAGTCTTCCTGCTCCCTGTAACCTCTAATGCATTACAATAGCTCACATTTTTCTCTAGGACATGGCAAAAAATAATAAAGCAAAAATCCAAGCAAAAGACTTCCATAAGACAGATTAGTCTTATTAAGGAAATTACCATTTCTATTACAGAAATGCTTTCTAAAGTCCTTTTTCTAAAAGCTTGTTTTCTCATTTACTTTTTCTTCAAGCTGTCTGCTACCAAAAGCTGTCAATAGATTTTGCTTAAAGACCATTTGAGGGTTACGGAAAAATCACAAATAATTCCTGCAAACTCCATGTTAGGATGTTGCTCCTCAGCTGTTTCAGTTTTCAACAGGTTGTCATATATTCTGCTGTTCCTCCAAGTGTCTTGTCTTTGATTTTGTAAATTTACATCAGGAATGCAGAATCATAAAACCCAAGTTACAAATGCTTTACAACTGATAAAAAAAAAGAAATGCAAATACTATCTTCCTCTTCTTATATTTGTCTGTGGTCTTTTTTAGAGATTGCATATAGATTTTAATTTACATTTAGGTAATCAGCCTGCTTTTCAATACAACAGAAAGCTTCCTACTTAGAACAAATTTACTTAACAAGAAAATGCTGATTTATTCAAATCAAACTGGCTGTGACTGTCTGCCTCTAATTAATATGTAATTATTTATTCAAATTAGAGCAGCTTCTATGGGAGCATGCCAGCCCAGAATAGCCAAGGAACTGAGGAACAGAACTGTCATTTGAGGGAGCCCGAAGTTCAAATCCCTATCTTGATTTAATTTTTGGCTCTGGGAGAGGCAGGACAGTGACTGTCTCCCCTGTGAGAAGAATCGCATACGTTCTGATTTGAATTGCTGCTGAGCATCTCAGTGTCAAGATCTAAGTAGGATCCGTTGTCTTAAATGAAAAGCGGGTACAATACTAAACTACTTCACAGATATATGCTGAATACATATCAGTTGCAGATTGTTTTGAGATTGAACGTTTCTTACTTAGAGGAAGTCATAAAAGGATATTGTGAAGAAAATTTTGCAACAACTATTCATGTGACCAACTCATGGCAAATATTAAGTCATAATTTGACCAGGAAGCAGCAGAAAAAGGCTTTTAGGTACATAAACATACAATTAATGGAAAAGAAACGTCACTTTCATGTTATTGATCAACGTGATAGGTGATTCCTAAGGCTGATTTTAACAAATGCACAAAAAACTAAAGAGAAATAATCTATTTGCAACTCTCTGGACCCACCTATGGGTTATATTGGTTTCATATTCAAGATTTGCTACACTTCACATGTAATTAAATCATAAAGTTCAGTGAAGCTTTCTTTTGAACACAAGTAGGAATTATTAACACAAAATTTTAGTTATGCTTTTTTCCTATACTTTATGTAATGTCTATTTTTATGTTTTATATAATGCCCATAAAAATTCATTAATACGAACTTGCAATCTACAGACAGCCCCACAATAAAATCTTCTTTGTGTATTACTAGAAGTATCTCTACATTTACCCAAATAATACTCTAAATTATACTTTGTCACCTGCCATATGAGTACTAAGGCAGGCTGTAAAAAGCACAGAGTGCCACATCTGTAACACAACTATGAGATGATACGACTTTTTGCCCCCCCCTTTTTTTTTTTCAAGGAGTCATTTCCTAATCAAAGCCCAGAAGCTGTTGAGCTAATCAAAATGTCACCTGCAATTTGATGGAGGCAGTTTTGATTACCTAGGTGTCATTGTGCATACAGCAATGTTTTCTCAGTTACTGCAGAATATCTTATTTCCCTCCCTTAAGTCTTTGACAACCAGAGGAATTGTGCAAAGAAACATGAGCTGTAACATGGTGGGTAACAGCCCCTTCCAAGCACACACAGTACCAGTCCTTAAACGCATCAGCACACCTATTAGAAAAAAATGAAAGCTGCTTTATGGTTATTCAGGGCCAAATGATTTAATTGCTAATCATACACCTACAGGCACAAAACCATTGCCAGAAACAGGCTTGTTGCACACAATGAATTTTTGAATAACTGATCCAAAACCTGATGCAGTGCGATCAGTACTAATATTACATAACGGCTGAGCAGAGGTTTAGGTTTCAGCTAAGGAAAATGCATATCTGACAGCATTAACATCTGTCACACATTCCAGTTGACATCACCAAACACTGAGGTTAGAAACAAAAGGAGTCACAAAAACACTTTTCAATGTTTCAAAAATAAAATATTTGTTATATGAAACAAAGTATGATTTTTCTCTCTGAATTTTCTTTTAATGTCCTTGTAAAAGAAATAAGATTTAAAACAGTTAGAATAGAAAGTATGCTTATTGTGCTTTAAAGTTTAATTCTAGTTTTAAATACTCTTTTCAATACTCCAATTACTAGAACTACTTTTCAAGAATGACAGTTAAAAAAAAAAGAAAAATCTATTGTTTGATGAGTTCTTTAAGTTATACTGATATGGTTCACTCTCACACAGCTTTTCAGGATTTGAAGGTACCACTTGTGATTTGATGACTACTCTCAAGTACATTACAGACCCTCATGCTTCAATTTATTCAAGCATCAACTAGTAGCAAATAGTTAGCTTGCTTGTTTAATTCCAAGTCACCAGGAGTTGCGCATCTAAGTCTATTGCATTTCCCTCCCTTATTACCCTCCAAACCCACCATTAAATAGCTTATAAACAGAGATGATCAAAGTAGATTGGTAATTTTTTTAATGGTGTTTCCTGAAAAGGGTATTTTAACATAATAAAGGGGGTGGGGGTGTGTATTCAGCATTTTAAGTCTCTGAATCAAAGTGAGGATGACTTAACCTCCAGCTCTTAAATCCTGTACGGCTGACCTAACAATGTATGTAAAATTTTGAACTACTACATGCTCCCAAAAAATACTAACAAAGATTTACTACAAACAAAGGAGTTTGCAGATGAATCTGTGGCATTTACCCATACAAGTTATTTAGAAGACACAAGTAGTAAGTTCATACAAATAATCCCTGTCTGTTTTGTCAGTGATAAAAACATGTAAGTTTTGTTCTTGTGGAAAAAAAAAAAAAAAGTGAAGAAAAAAAGTCACCCAGATGAAAATTACAACTGTGCTGAAGATCACAAAAGAATTACCTCAACATTAACACTGACGAATCAGCAAGTAACCTCTCACAAGACCTTCAGGACTGGATGCAGAAATGATTATTTATTAGGACCAGTACCCAACAAGATTGTTGTTTTGATGAATTGGCACACATGGAACTTGGGAGATGATGAATTGCACTGACATTAATTCTATTATGAACATTATTTGATGTATGAATTTTTCAACATAAGAGAGCACCCTCATCTCATACAAGGCAAAATACATTACTAAAACATACCAATAGTATAGGCACTAGATACTGAATAAAATCTTGCACTCTATAGCTCTTTACATTCTGAGAAGGTTTAATTGTGAAATATGACAATCAATACATGTATTTGTACACTTGTGAAGTCAAAACTGATTTGTTTATCATCAGACAGAGAAAGATGAATATACCTAGCTGTTCTGTATAGTCAGCAATATCTGGCTTAAATTACTATTTGCTAAGCAGACAAAATAAATGTCTCTTAGGGTACTTCTATCTCAATACAGTGGGATACATCATTTTTTATGTTCTTTTAGTCATGCAGTTCTATGATTCTCTGATTTGTAATGCTGCTAACAAAGCTAAACACAATGGAATAGAATAATTCATAAAAACTAGAATGTTGCATGTTTATACATATTTAATTTATACCCCTCTCCAGAGTCTTGTACTAACATTACAGACAAGCTTACATGAATGTCTCTTCCTATGAACCTAAGCCTAAATCTTTTATGATGCCATTACTACTGAGAAATGAAGAGAGAAGAAAAAGGATGCTTTATTTTACAAAGAGAAAATATGTTTTTTTCTCCTCCTTCAAGGGTAACCCTGGTCATGAATATGTGGATAACACAAGTTACCTCAGAAGAAGCTGAAAATCACCTGTGGAAATCAATAACTTCCAAGATGAGCCAAGTAACACAGATGTCATCATATTTGATCTTGAGGACTCATCAGAAACTAGAGCAAAAACCTTTAAAATGTACACAGCTAAAATACACAACCAGAAACACTGTTATTCCTGCCAAATACAGTAGCAAACTAACTCTCATACAGAGAACACATGCACATGCATGCAGCCTTTTTCTTGCTTTGTAAAAGTTATCTTTAAGATAGATCAAATACCTATCTTCTCATATGAAATGGACCTAAGTCCATGCAGACTTTCAGCAGATTTGGGGCACCTATAAAAATTGTCCTTTATACTTGAGCTACATTTTGAAACATTATTTTGACTCCTTTAATTTCCTGTACAACAGTAAAAGAACAGGGTAGGGGCTATATTTGGAAATTCTCTGTGACAAGGGAAATTTCCAGTAACCATATGGTAGTAAGAACTGATGAAGTTACACTGCCAGATCTCCAAAGCCACATTCCTCTAGCACTACCATAACAACAGGTCAGTAGACTTTGCTTGTCAGCCAGAAGAACTGATGATACATGTAAAACTTCAAACATAGCCATACCAAGCATGTGAGCCCACCAGAAGGATTGAATAATAGCCCAGTCTGAAGTCCATAGAAGAGTAACGTAAAAAGTTCCTACAGGACTAGTTACATCTTATTCCAAAGGTCAAGAAATATTTGATTTAATGGGAAAAATTAAGAGGTTTTTTTTTGTGCTGACTGGACTGCTTTGTTCATCCATAGGTGTTAACAGTGAACAGTTCTCCCAACTGAATAATTTAGTGGCTTCCAGTTTCTATCCAAAACTCTTAAAATTATGCAGAAAATTCACTGTTCTTTGCCTCCTTGGCAATCCATCAACCTTAATTATAATTGTGCTGGAAAAAACATAGCACTCTTTATAGAACTTTTTTAAGCCTTGCTTGTTCTGCTGCAATTATAAGAAAACTAAATAGCTGAGCAATTTAATTTAATTTCTCCAATATTGCCTCATGTTTTCTAAACAACAACCATAGCTCTTCTAAGTTTGAAACATCTGAAATATTGATTACAGTGCACTTTCTTTAGAAAGTATAATAGATTAAACAGGTTATTTTTGTCATTCAACGAAAGTCATAATGAAGCATAGATGACTAAAACATGTTGTCTATTCGTTTTGTCTGTTTTATTAAAACTGAAGCAAAACAGTGTATTTTGGGATGAGTAATCATGAGGTTATATATTTCCACTAGCAAAAGGAAGCTTGTTTGCCCACAGAGAAGCTGTGCTCCTAGCTGTGAACTCCTCTAATATTTTGACTGGTAGGAAGGGTTTGATGAAGAGAAGGTGACTCTGTGAGCTGCGGCAGCCTCTGGAGTTTCCTGTTTCAAGGTGGGTTTATTAGATGCCGAGGACTTTTTTTTCTTTTGGCTGATCCAAGCCTTTTTTTCATAAAATCAACATTTTTTTTTTCATATAGATTAAAAGGGAGTTTTCAGCCCTTTCCACACTGGAATATTTAATAATCTTTTTCCTTTTTCTTGGCATGAAAAAAGGAGACAAAACAAGAGAGAAGTAGCCAGACAGCATGAGTAAAAGTTACTGTCTTGGTTTCATTCTCTTACAGGAATGCACTAAAAAACCAACATAATGCCCCTATTTGTGGCCATCTGTAGCTCTAGTGCACCTCTTGGGAACTGGGGAGGAGCTATATTTCAACTCACACAGTGTCAGAGGGGTTGACCTAAAGCAAATCAGGCAAGAATGAGACATCTTTAAGGTATCACCTTCATCTTTCACCTCTGCCAGGTGAACCAGGTCAGGTTCTATCCAGTTTTACTGGTATGCCATGAAATACATCAGTCAGGTAAGAAAACACATTGAGCACAAAAGACCAGTTCATGCAGTGAATTATAACTAATGAGTTTGGAAGGCTGCATTCCCAGGAATCAATCAAAGCTAGGCAGCTACAAAAGTCAAGGCATCTCAAACTAGCCAAACAAAACCGGGAAAAAAGTGAGATATTGATTTGAGAAGCTTCTGACAGAGGATAAGTAAAAAAATCAGAAAATGAAGCAGTCAGCCACAAGTAGTCCTGAGAAGACCCTTCATCTTGTATAAATCAGTAAATGGAGGGAATAAGGGAATAATTACTACACTGAGGGTTTTCTTCCTAAAAATTGCAAATAGGCAATTTTATAATTCATCAGACCATGAAAAGAAGCTAATATGGCCTTATTCTTCCCTTATGGTTCCCAAGAGTACCTTAACAAACCTTAAGAACAACATGATGTCAAAAAACCAATTGGTTCTGTTTAACCTGGCCATTCATGCCACCAGTCTGGCCTGTGTCACTATCCTTTCTTGCCTGATGAGATTTATTTGCATTTGCCAATGAAAAATGGCTATTTTTCACGGTAACAGCTAGTTTTGCGTCTCAAGAATTCTCACTACAGCTTTCATCACTGTGAAAGACTATTTTCCCTAACAGAAGTAGTACATTTTTATCCACAGTAAAAACTGCAATGGACTTTAGATTGCAACAAAAGCTTTCACTAAATTTTGAATTAACAAATGCTAACAAACTCTGTGCTCTTTCAGTTATCAGTCTGTGAAGACTAAATGAGTATGTATTTTCTGCCAATACTCAACTTCCAATGTTGTATTCCAGTGGAGAAACCTACCTAGAAGAATAGAAATCTATGTATGATATTTGCTTTCTAGATGCACAAATGATGACAGATAAAATCCTCTGCAATGTACCAGGATGTCAAAAGAATTACAGAAACAGCCACAACAAGAGAGATCAAAGCAACAGTTTCTCATATGATTTGAATGGAAAGCAAGCATGCAAGTTTGAAATATCAATGATTTACATAAGAAACTAAAGCATAATCAGAGAGAGCCCATCATGCAACATTAGTGCCAAAGGATTATTTAGTAGTCTTTTTGAAATGGAACCCAATAAAAAGATCTAGAGATAAGGAGGTCCCTGCTAACCATGTTGGTCCTCATGATCTCAATTTTCTCAATGATTCATTTTCAGGTCTGAATTAATTCTGGATGTAGGTGTGCATCCAGATTTTGTCAACTATTTTGCCAACTATTTTAATGGTCTTTCCCATCTTGTTCCAGAGATAAGTGCATTTAGAAACTTGCATTGATACAATTTATCCCATCAAATTTGACACACAGGAAAAGGCTCACAGCTTAGCAAAGGCTGACAAGGCATATTCTCTTTTTCTTAAAAAAAATATATTTGTTATTTATATTCCTATATGCACAGGGAAGGAGAGAGACTTCTCATAATAATTGCAGCAAATTATAAATGATGCATGAAATGAAAAATCCCTGTCAAGTGCACCAAGAAATGTATAGACAATGCCACAACGGAACCAGCATTTGCCATGTTATTCACTTACTAAAAGGCACTGACTCAAATGTCAACACAAAAAGCTTCTGTAGTTATACATTTCAATCTCCACAGTATTTGTTTTTCCATTTATTTTCCAAATCAGTTCAAAACAAGCATATTTTGATCACATCACACTCTCTAAACTTTCAATTTTCATAATCTAAAGTAGCACTGAAAACCACATATAGCAATGTTTCAAAAGGAATCTTAAGTTCTAAAATAATTAAATAAACTAATCATTAAAAAGCAGACTGGTAAACTGCACTCATACTTCTGTGTTAGAAATAAGCAGAAATAGTCAGTGACTGCAGATTTTTATAAAGGAATCTCAAGGATCAGTGAATTGCTAAATTGGGTTTTACCTCTGCAATTAAAAAAATGAAGACTTACTTTAGTCTATTATTTGCAATCAAATTAGCTATATTAATTTGTTTGATTTTTGCCATCACAGCTTTTCTAAGAAATCTTATTCTTAAGGAATTTATAATTGTATAAAGATTTACCTTTGATGACCATCAAAGCTATGCAGGTATTTAAACATTTTCATTCTAGTGCCTATGGAAGAGCTGTTTCTCAGTTTACTGCTAACATCACAGCTAGAATATCTTCTGTGTAAGAGACTTGGAGAATAATGTGTTTATAATGTAAGTTGATAATGATATCTCAAGATTTGGAAAAAGGTAAAACACTGGTAGAATAGCTAAAAGACAGCCCCAAGATACCAGTGAAAAAGGAGAGGTTTTGTATAAGGCCAGAAAGGAACACTGATGGTTTGATCTGATCTTCTATAAATCATCTGGATTTTATGCTTGTGCAAGCTGAATATGTGCAAAGGGGTACACAAAACACATACCATCAGCTGGAGACAAGGCATTGCTATATGTCCTGCTGTACAAGCAAAAAAAAGTGAAAATATTGTGCAAATTTTCCAAGGGACGAGTATCAGGATTTAATCCAGTTTGAAGTACACAAAGCTCATAAATGTAAAATATTTTGCTTTGAGAACTGGGAAAAGCAATTCAAACATCCTCCATATATCATCACTGTATATGCCTCTGAGCTAAAATGCCATAATTTCACTGGTCTGTCTCTTCTTCTGCAGGCAGACATGTACCTGCAACTTTAATTCTGGCACAGGTGCAGTTCCAGATACTTATGCTTCTAATTAAACAGTACTGAGTTGCAGGTGTAAATCAGTCAGAAGCTGATTCACATTTTAGTTGAGTTTCATTACTGGGTGCAATTTTAGCCTTGGTAAAATGTCAGTCTTAAATTTCTTCTCTCTACGCAAAACTAAATCCAAAGCATACCTCATCCCATCATGTGCTAGGGCAGAAAAAGCCTAACTGACAAAGTATAAAAACAAGGGATAAATTACTTTTGAAAGATGTAACATGCTGACGTTAAACATAATCAAAAATAGACAAACTGAAGATCTGACCACAGTTAGCTCCTTTCAGTGTTTCATTCAGATTTGATTTTAAATGAGTGATTAAAGAACTATGATGCAAAGCGGTATTTAAGAATTTGCATGATAGAGCAGAAGGTAAGATCTGTATCACAATAACTTTTCAGAATGCGTCTCAGGACAGGACTTGCCTTCACCTTGGTAACTACTTTTTTTTTTTCTCAGATCCATTTTTTTTTCTTGCTAACCAATAGATACATCTAAATCCTCCCTTAAGATGAGCCAAGTCTTGAACCAGTGGTTTTTCAGTCACAATACACTATTTGCAAAACCTGTAACATGTACATAATCATCCTATCCAGATGAAGAACAATTTCCAAGAGGAAACTAGCCCAGAAGGCCAATTTTTAAGTTCTCCTCAGCTCTCACATATTATTTAAGGGATTCTTTTATATCAAGTCAGTTTCTTATTTTGCCTTCCTCCTACCATGACCATGAACATTCTCCATCAGCTGGCATTCAACTTTAAAACACTTCAAATCATGCAGATATGTTTTATCCACATACTTAAAGATGGTGTTTCACACACTGCTTATGAATTTCTCTTTCCTTTTGAAATTGCACAGAAAGATTCTTTTAATCACATAGGAAAGTTAAGCAAATCTTTTTACTAAGTGAAAACTTGAAATGATGGTGTCAGTCACAGAGAAGAAAACTCTGTGGTTTCTAGCTAAATAGCCACAGCAAAAGTACAGTCCTTTGAAATCAACGTACAACTCAACTCTTAATGCAGCAGATTGACCCTCTCAACCAACAAATCTGATCTCCCTCCCAGTTGCCTATCAGCAACTCTCTAGAAACTATGTGGATATATGTATGAAACTGAGCAAGGGACTACCCAATAAAGGAAACTTTATTTGCCATACCTCTGTCCTCACATGTCCAGGTAATAAAACAGCAATTTAATCTATATGATTTTTTTTCTTTTACTATCTGTGTTTTGTCAGAGACAGACTAATTAGTGACAGCTGATAAATTTAGCCTTTCATCAAGTGGTAGAAATTGTGCTTTCAGGCCATAAATTCAAGGCTTAAGGAATAGCTTAAGTGTGTGCAATTAAGCATAGACTCAAGTGTCCTGCTAAGCTACAGCCTCTGTGTTCAAGGCAGGTGGTCCAACTTCTCAAGCAGGCAGAATAAACATCCATTAACATAAGGAATTTTGTCCTGATCTTGCTCAGCAAAATGATATGAAATCAGAGCTGGGAGATAATGATTTTAGAGAAAATTGTCTCACAGGAAAATGTTAACTTGTTTTTAATAGCTAGAAGATTCACACACTTTGTATTAAGGACTTACTTTCAAATAAGGTATGACAGCCTGCCTTCATTGCTCAGTTTGCATTGATTAAACTAAAGCATAGCAATACTAACTCTCAGGCAGCAAAAGTGAGATCTCTGTTAAAGGCAGCACTGTTATAAATCATACTGGTAATGTAAACAAGAGCCATTATCTTAAATAATTTATACGCACAACTTATCGACATCCAAAGCCTCCTCTTAAACAGCACCACAGCAAAGCATTAACTGCTTGATTAATCTAGAAAATTATTAACTGTACACAAGAACACAGTTAACAAGAATAGAGGGCAATGGATGATACAAAATGACGGCTAGAATTATAGGAAGTGCACTAGTACTTCAATTTAGTCAAGTAAACTTGAAGTTTTGCAACAGGAGAATAGACACCCTAGTTATTAGGAATGCAAAAGGCATTTACAAAGAAAGGACTCTGATGCTGAAGACTGAGGTTCAGGAGCTGGAAGTCTGAATAGAACAAAAGCCCTGCACCACAAGGCTGATGGTGTGAACTTTATGAACACAGTTCCTGATAAGCTTAACCTGGTCAGGCACAATTTACAATTCTTACACACTGCATGGGCAGGATTTTAACCCATATATTTATGCTTTCTCAGCTAACTAAAAGAGACGTCTGAGATCCATGTTTCTCGTTGCATCTCTGAAATTCTACTAATCTCCCTGTTAAGCTTCCTTAAAGAGTTTCACAATGGATATAATTAACTGGGCCATTAATCTTTATGTTATATGTATTAACCATTTCTCCAGACAGATGTGTACCAGTCATATGACTTCCATGGAGCTCTTATTAATCCTAAAAAATTCAGAGAGCAGAAAATAAAAAAACTGCCATTCACTGAAACACAAAGCGTAAAAAAGAAAATACATAAGAGCCATGACATCAGCAACAGTCAGAGCAACCTGATCTGGTTGAAGATATCCCTGCTTATTACAGAATGGGTTGGACTAGATGACCTTTAAATGTTCCTTCCAACCCAAATTATTCTATGATTCTACAAGACAGCTCAGAAAGGTTCCATACGTAAGAAATGGCAGCTAGGTTTAAATTCTGGTAGGGCCCTTTCTACAGGCTGCAAAAGGCAGGAGCCAGAAGGCACAAAGATGTGCTGCTGCTGTTGGACAGCTACTGCTGTGGAGATACATTTATCTACTGATCCTTGTACAAGTGCAGCACAGAACTTCACAGCTGGACTCTATCAATGCATTTCAAAGTACATATCAGTTCACTGATGACTGTGTAAGAAAATCAGATCTGGTTCATGATAAATAAGAATGAATAAGTGGAACAAAACAATTAGAATCATCCAAATCTTCTAATCTGGTTTTAAAATACTGACTCTTCAAATTTCCTCACATTAGTTCTGCTTTGATTAACATCTTAATACAAAAGATCACATGCTGTGAGGTAAAAAACACCCACTTAATCAATCTATTTTTTCTCACAAAGTTTGAAAGATTTTATCAGGTATGTCAATGACATGGAAGCAATAATAATGACATCCCTCTCTCTCATTCTATTTTTAAGACATCAGATCTATATAGAGGGAATGCTGCACCAATACACATATTAGCTGAAAACAATTCCAATAGGTTGATACAAAATGATTTTCAGAAGGCAAATTACCAATTTTATAGCATCTTTCCTAACACAGCACTAATAGTACGCATCTTTCTCTTCATGCCTCTGCTTAAAAGAAATAGAGCTGACGGAAACTTCTGGTTTACTGTTTTCCTTCTTTTGCTCATTACAATAGTCTTTAATCTCCAAACGCTAACATTAGCTAAATCATAAACTTTTACTTAAATAGGCACTTAAAAATAAGTAAACCTACCCCACTAAAGATATTCTGAAATTTATTTTCCATTTTCCTACCTTAAATCCTTTTCATTTTCTTGTTTGAAGAATTCCACTGCATATGAATTTCATTGTAAACTGAGTGAAAATAAAAATCTTAGTTCAGTACAAGTGCCTTGACCAGCCCCTGATCACAGGAAACAAAAAATAAAGGGGAAGCAGTGTTTCATCTCCTCCTCAAAAGCAGTTAATCAAAGGTAGGAAGAGTCTATAGTAATCTAATATAAGAAATAACTGCTGGCAGAGCACAAGTATGTTTCACCACTTCACTCTGATCATCCCATCTCACTTGAGGATCTAGTGATGAAACTCAGCGAGCCGAGACCTGTGCTATGACAGAGATGCAGGAATTCCTACAAATTGTGGCACAACACATATTTCACACAAGAGAACTATTTGCACCTTCTTGTGTCTAATGTCCAGTTTTAGAAGAAGGAATCGAGAATAGAAAAAAAATGTCATGCTCACATGTGGTCTTGAGAGGAATTACATACACAAAGTCATTCTAAAGCCCAAGCAAAAGCTAATATATGTGGCTACAAGAAGACGACTGCAAAACTAATGTGTCCAGAGGAAATTCAAGAGTGGAATGCTCTTCCAAGAATTTGTGCCGGCATCCAAAATCCACTTCCCCAAAAGACAAAAAAACCTTTCTTGAGAAAAAACTGAGTTATGACAATAGAATAGTTTCAGAGGACTTTTCATTGCCACTGCAGATTTTCTTTGTGATATAGCTGAATACCATGCTGGTAAGACAGCCTAAATCTTAAATGCAGATGTGCACAGATTTGATTCAAATCCACTGCTATCAGCAATGGTATTTCTGGGAAGCTCAATGGGACTTGGATCAAGTCCTTTACTTAACCCTTCTGATGACATGTTTTTTAAATAGTGGATAAAAATGAATGTTCATGTGAATTCTTACAGACATAGTGCACTGATGTTGCTCTCTTTTTGCTAAAGGCTTCTTCTTCAAAATACTGTTAAAAAGAAGAAAGGAAAAAGATCTTTAATTGTTAATTATCTGAATATTTCAGAAATGTTCGCTTATAACTGAATGCAAAAGGATTTATTTATGAAGCAAAGCAACATGTAATATGTAGCAGTTCATTAAAGTTAGCTTATGGTTCACTTTCATTAAAGATGAATAATTTCTTACTAAGTAGAGTCACTGTATATCTAATTTTCTTGTAACTGTGGTGAATACTCCATAAACATTAGTAGATTTTAGAATCAAATAACTACTAAGATCAAAGCTATTCCTAGTAGTTTTAATACTGTTAGAAAGAAGCAACTCTATGAGTAAATAAATAAACTCACATTTTATTACAAGAGCAGAATAGCTGTCTTTTCCAAGTCAGCATTAAATTAGCAGAAATTCTAAGATCTGAATATTTCTAGTAGAGTACTGGCAGCAGGTTAGCTAGACCTTACATATCACCACTAATGAAGGGCAAGCCAAGAAAATGGTTGCTCTTCAGAGGCTGAGGGTTTCCAAAGTTCTTATGATAGTAGGGTATGCCATCTTCTATTTCCAAACAAATGTTCTGAGGAACAAGTCTGCCAGGGTTATTAAGCAGTGGCGAGTATTAATTAAACAGATGTACTTTGTATTTTACATACACTGAAAAGAGGAGCAGGACTTTATGTGATGAATTTCATAAATATGTGAGTAAGCTCTTGTAAAAGAGCTTACATCAAAGTCACCTAAGCCACCTTTTCCAAATATTCATACTTATCATAGAATCATAGAATAGTTAGGGCTGGAAAGGACCTTAAGATCATCTAGTTCCAACCACCCTGCCATGGGCAGGGACACCTTGCTCTAAACCATATCACCCAAGGTCTTGTCCAACCTCTCCTTGAACACTGCCAGGGACAGAGCATTCACAGCTTCCTTGGGCAACCTATTCCAGTGCCTCAGCACCCTTACATTAAAGAACTTCCGTATAGCCAATCTAAACTGCCCCTGTTTAAGTTATAACCTATTACCCCTTGTCCTATCACTACAGTCCCTAATGAAGAGTCCCTCCCCAGCATCCCTATAGCCCCCTCCCTTCAGATACTGGAAGTATCATAGTCCAATACAGGCCCTATAGCCATATTTTCACATACTTGAATACAACTGCATGGATTTTCAAAGGACTCAAGTTTCAGAGTTTCAAATGTTCTAATATTAATTTCCTTCACAACATCAGGCACTGGGTTTTTTACATACTGAACTGACAGGATTTGTGCCACCTCAGCATATTGCCATGTGCAGCAAATGTAGAGTGCTTTTGTTTATCTAGAGTGAGTGGTCATGACTTTGTTTATTCCCAAGGAGAGGGAAGGACCCACAAGGGAAATAAGGTTTGCAATATTTAAACATTACTATAATCCCTCTGGATCTGTTAAATTTATGTATGTTTGTGGCTAAATGAAAACAAAGCTTTAGAAGCCATAGCGTCAGTAAAAACAAGAAGGAGCAGTTTCTCATTTACAGCATAAAATAAGCCTGGCAATGTAAAGGTAAAAAAAAAAAAAGTATATTATGGCCTTGCTGTTTGATTAGAGATGTGCAAAACGTGCAATTCTGGCAACCATGAAGCAAGAGGTTCACTGTTAAGTCTGCTCTGCAAAAAACGTTTGACAAGAAAAATGAAAGAAGTTTCAGCTGCAACATCAAAAATCACAGTTTACAAAGTATTTAAGCAAGACCCTGCTCAAGTTCAGCACCAGTGATAGCAGTGAGGAAACAAAGACTGCATTGTCTTCTAATGAAAAAAAGTAGTAATACATTATTAAAACACCCAAAACCACATACAGAATATTTACCAAACTTTGTCTTAACATAAAATGAACTCAACTCACCAAAGTCATGAGCTCAAATGATCTCTATGCAGCTAAGTTTCTTGAAAATAATACAAGCTTGAATCTGAAACATGCTTTGAATGAATGCTACTGCCCATCTAAGCCAACACAATACTTTTATTAGTTGTGAGTTATTTGATTGAAATGCACGTAAAAGGTATAAATAAATATGCTAAATTTAATATTAATTTTTCTGACTTTATACAAGCCAAAGTGCACTTAAAATAAGGCAAAGCACTTCACAGAAACAGAATGGAAACAAAAGTAAGCCTTCCATCATGGAATTAAGTAAAGAGGAGAGCAATCCATGTAGTAATGACACCTTCCCACAGCAAATGCCCTGTGAAATTCCCTTCAAGGTTAATTTAAAAGTAAATGTTTGGTTGTTAGCAATAACTGTTCATAATAATAAAAGTGAATGCTAAGCAAAGACTCATAGATCCTCAGGTCAGGATTCTTACAGCCTTTGCAATCATTTCAGAGCCACAAAGTTAATAGCTGTCAAAATTTCTGCTGGTGTTTTGAATATCCAATCCAATTCTTTAGCAGACAAAATGGAATTAACCTACTAAATCAGGAATGAGGAAGGGCAGTTTTGCCACTTTTGCACTTTGCCCACATATTAGAGGGCCTTTTGAATTTCCTTTCACTAAATCTTTCCATGTGACTATCTTTTTCAGTGTTTCAAGCATTTGCTCATAATTCCTCTCTGCTATAGTGCACAACATAATCCACTCCTGAAGGAATGATGCTGAGCAAGTACCATTATGGACATCATAGATGTCTTTACTGCTTAGCTATCTTCTTGTAAAAAAAAGCTCCCAAACAAAAAATCTTCAGATACATTGGAATTCTTTTGCTAGAGCCTAAAAAAAATAATGAGATACACAGTAATATGTTTCAGAAGTCTGAAAAACTCTTTATAATCTTTTATTGCAAGCCAGTGTTAAGAATATCAGGTGTCTCTGAAACCATAAGGAAGCAGGTTTTGATAATGAAAATCTCTACTGATGTAACACACGTGCAAGAAAACTGCATATTGAGTGTCTGCTCAATGGGCTTGCTCTTACTAAATCTGATTTCCCAGTAGAAATCATTTCCATTTCAATATGGAAGGGAGAAACAGAATTTAATGATAGAACAGCAAGAGCAGCATGCTACCTTTTAGATGTTTTGAGCAATTTTGGGAAAACATATTTCACTCTTCCACACCTATACCCTTCCTTCCTTTAAGGAATCCTGAAAGCAATATTAGAGCTGGGCCATAGTAGCAACATCTATACTGTCCATGGTATGGACTCTCAGCCCATGCTGGAGGCCAGATTCAGAGATCACCTGACTGCTTACCTGGTGTAACATGTCCAAGAGCAGTTTTAAGCCAGCTTACAGATACCAAATTAAATTTTGCAGTGTTGTTATCCTATACATGCTGTTCTTATCTGTGGTGTGGATAAAGCAGCACACAGCACTCTGAATGTGGCTTAGCCACCTAGAGTTATCCCTTTTGTCTTTTTCATGATGCAATGTCATCAACATTCAAGCAAACAGCAGGTCTCAAAAGCACTATTGCCTCTGCTATAGCCTCTAGAAAGAGCAAAGTAGTTCAAACGCTGCATCTATATTGAGAGAGTTGTGGGGACTGGATATGAGAAGCAGTCAGGTACACTCACAGGCCCAGAGCTTTGTTAGTATTCATAAACACACACCTTCTCTCTAAGGCAGAAAGAGATGGGTCCTTTAATCTTTTCTTCTCTAAAGACTGACCCAGAACCTCTTAAACACATTTCTCTTGAATATTTTTTTTGCTGCGTTTAATTTTTTTTTTATAAAGGGAGTTATTGTTAACTTGCTAAACTGAATCAGAGCTTGGAGCATGATGCTTTATTACAATAATCCAACTCCTCCATAGCCTCAGTCCTCCAGCTAAACATATGCAAATAGTTCTGAAGTGCTGGGTATGCCTGCAGACCTGAAATTCTTTTGTTGAAGCAATGAAAACAATGCAGTCTTTTTTGTTTTGCCTTTAAAATATCTGAAACAGCATGTCTGCCATGAAGGACAAGCAGCCAGCAACATTTCAGTTTTCAAAATTGCTCACCTTTACATCATAAACTGTTTCTGAGTTTGAGCTAGAAGGGAGCACAACAAACCATGCTTTGGCACAAGCACAAATGCTACCTGAGATTAAATATTTTCAAATAGGTATCCATTAAAAAAAAAAAAAAGCTGACAACATCATGGTTCTCACAGAAATACTAAGGGATGCACCCTGGGGTTTGATGGAGTTTTTAAAGAAACTTGATCTCATGTTCTTTCAAATGTGGAAGTATAGTCCTCTTTGGAAAAACACAAAACAAAACACCAAACCTTTTAACCTTTTAGAAACCATTATTTTAAGAAGTCTGACTTATTTTAAGTTACTAAAGCATCTGAACATATGCCAAGAGGGGAAGTTATTGTTAAAGTACATTCTACATGGAAATAGAATTCACAGAAATGTGTAGCACACTTGGGTTCTTTCAATCTCCCTGAAATAGATTCTGGGTTATAATGCAAATAAACATTGTGTTGAAAATACATTTGGACTGCACAGCCCTGAAAAATTGGGTGATTTACTGATTAAAGATAATAATCTGTTCCATAACTGCTCTTTAAAGCATGGTTGCATGTACGTCTAGACACACACTTATGCATATGTACGCATACACAATTACCTTCAATGGTACAGAGCAACATGTTTACCTTGAAATATCTATGATAATTTGGAACAAAATTGAATGTACTGTAAAACATTCATGAGTATCAAAACCAGCAAAAATTTTCATTTTGATATTCTATAAATTATTTACAAAACATCCATTCCATCTCTACTTGATGCATTTTTTCTTACTCTGCACTACCTTTGTAAAAACAATAACTGTCTTGTTAAATTACAAATAACATTATTTAATTTCAAGTAGCCACATTTGTTTTTATGTTTTCAGCAAAATTATGACAATGGATTATTTAATTGCTTCTTCAAGCAAAGACTACAGGTAGTTTGTTTTCTTCATGACTGATAACTCACATTTTCCTCTTCATTCAGTCACTGAGATTTTCAGACTGTTAGCAGAGGGAGAAGGTGAAGTGGACTTTACTGTGGCAAGAAAAAATATCTTATCATTACATGTGTATACTATGGTGATGATAATGAGAGAAAAAGATCATTAAAGCTTATGTAATTTCAAGAGCATCCTTCACAGAGAAGAAAAAAAAAACAAACAGAATTTAATATATGCATTTTTTCTCTTGTTTTACAACAAGCTAACTTAAAAATTTTATCACAAAGCTACACTGACTTTAATTAATTTACCCATACAGACATTACTGTTTAAGGAACTATGCTCCATTATTTTATCTTATTTTTATTCACAAATATAATTGTTATTCTAAACTGACCACTACTATTGTCACACCTGTGACCTGTAAATTTCTGATGAACGACGCAGACTAAAGGGTCTGCCAACATTTTGTTGCTCCTGCTTTGCTTCATATTTAACCTAGTTTAAGTTTCAGAACTATTTGCCTCAATCATATCCCAGGTACAAGCTACACTATTTCCACTCAAGACTTGTTTGGGTATTTTTCATAAAACAAACAACTTCAAATACTTTAGAGCCATATTAGCTACAAATATACACATCTGTATGCAAGCATTTCTCTGAATTAAAACCACCCTGTAACTGAAAGATTGCTTGCAAAGTCTGTTCCAATATTTTAACAGAGGCTGGTGAATTCTGGTAGGGTATAGTCAAAGCTGTCACAGAGTCCCAAATGAGGAGGTGAAGAGATGGTTAGAACAAACAGGCAAGAGATAAGTATGATGAAAGAGGACACAAGAAAGGTCTGTACAGCTAGTTTCTAAATTACCTCCTAACATACTGACAGACTGGGGAATTTTTTTGCTGTTCTAGGCAAATTGGGGAATTTCTATGCTGTTCCTAACCATATGTTAAAGAACAGCCAACTGTGCTGCTGTGGATAGAAAACCAATCTGCAGGGGATCATTTCCCATAGCAAAACCAAGTATCACCAGAGGATTTTCAAATGCTCCATTTCTGCTCATTTAATACCTACACATTAAATTAATTTGTGTTTGACAAAGACTCTAGCAAAGGAAGGTCAGCCACCAGGACACAAAGTAAAATTGTCATGTTGTTGCATTTTTCATAAGGTGTCCAAATCTGATGTGATCAGAATTTTTAACAACTGCAGCACTAGCTAATTTTAAATTATTATAACATTTCCAGCTTTTGTAAGTGATTTCATTTGAACAAGAGCCCAACAACACATCATAGCAGAGATTCAAAACATAAGGATTATAAGAGATCTCAGATGTACACAGGAAAAAGCTAAGGCATTTGATAGACCTGATGGTAAACTATAAATACACAGAAGTTATTAATCACACCCTTAGAAAACATCACACTCAGTGTACCAAGACTAGCTACATTAGCTATCTTATGATGAATTACTGTCTCAGAAACTTTTATTAAAACCAGCCAGGTTACTGCACAAAATTAGTAAGAATGAGTAATATGTTTTTCCTTCAAATCTGGAGGCTTCTTTCCCCACTTAGCTCACATTCACCTTAAGGGAAATTTCTCTTAATCAACTATAAGGAGAGATTCTCCTTCAGGAAGAAGAAATCTTGCACAATTTGCCTACCTCTTAGGGTGATGAGAAAATCTTTCATGAACAAGGCCCTGGTTTGAATTAGACCTTCTCTAGAGGCTTCTGAGCTCAACTGCACACATAAACAGCTCTCTTAAAACATGAGAAGAAATAAGTATGCCAAGAGTGTGGCCAAACTGCATTTCCCTGCTGTTTTAACTGTCCCTCAAAGATGCTGTTCAAGAGGAAGCAGCTTTTAACACTGGAATCCATTCCAGGGAAGCCTGGCTGAGGAAGAGAGAAATGCAGAGGTTCTTGAAGCTGCTTTCAGAGACACCAGGTTATGCCAAATGCCCTCAGCTAGAGCTGGGAATGAGACATTTAATATCTGACACAGTAGATTCTTTTTAATGCAGCCTCCCTCCAACAGAGGATTTCCTGCATTGAGGGATGGTATCTATGAGTTCCCCCTTTACTAAAAAGGGTCAAAGGGTTCCTGAGCTCTCTGTTTTCCTAAGAAGCAGAAATTTAAATCTCTAGCTTTCTGCACAGGTGTTTGTTGAACTCTGATCCCAGTACAGCTGATTGAAAGAGATGCTGCAGTGCAGGCAGCACAGCCAATACACTGGAGTGGCATTTTAAATCCTCTGCCGCAGCAGGGCTCCTCATATATGCATCCTGCACTGCATATCTCTCTCTTTCACCTTTGTTTCCTTACACTAATAAGAATAAATGAATCCACTGTGAGAGTGACTGAAGGCATTTGCATTACCATCCCTTTCTTGGACTCTGCAGTAAAAATTATTCATATACCAAACTGTTTCATTTCTTATGTCTTTATTTCAAGCCTAGGGCTTGCAGCATTCTGGACTAGATTGGTCTCCCTAATACTTCTAATATAATATATTCAGCAAACTATTCCAAACCAAAGGCTATTATTTGCCCAAGGACCCTCACACTCCTCTTTTCTGCCTTCTGTCTGCTTCTAGCAAGACAGTCTCAGAGAGAAGCCAGACAACATGCTAATCATACTTTTTATCAAGGTTATAAACTCACCAGTACTTGCTGTCTCAGTTTATTCAGTATGGATACGATTTGGAATAAAAATAATCAAGCTTTGATTTAATTTTAACAAATTTTGTCTAGTTTCATAAAAGGCTGAAATGAACTTTTAAATGGAATCTTCATCCCCTGGGATTTCTGAACTTCCTTTCATAACTACTGAAAGTCTCAAAAGCACATCTTTCCAGCCTACCTGCTATGATCCACAAAGAACTACTTGCTTCTGAGAAATAACTATTTATTTAGTTACGTATGTGCTGGAATCTGATAAAAAGTTAATAAAGTGCTGCAGTATCTGAGACCAGGACCATAACCTCTGTAGGTGGGAATTTCTACCATACAGCATGTCTGATCTGAAGTAATCACTATGTCCCTTAATAGCATTAATGCCTACATACAATGAGCCTTTGGGGAGCTACAAATCTGGAGTGAATTTCATCCTTTGTACATGTTCCAGGGAGCCTAATTTACATCTAGAATGGTCTGGGTGTAATTTGTATTTCATTAAAAGTACTTCTTTTAAATAGAAGTCAAAGCATTAGCTACTTTGATTTTCTGATGCATGTAATTATACAAAGTATAATATTTAAAGCCTGACTATCATAATAGTACACACTCTTTGTTACAAAGGATTCTCTCACATCAGCAACACTGACTACTGACCTTTAATTCACGGCTTTTTATGTTTGCTAGATAAGTAACAGAAACCAAAAGCAAACAGTATGATTTTTAACTTCAGACTCTGCTTATGATTTATTGCGTGAGATGTGTATACTTTGCACAGTTTACATAAAATGGATACTCTGCCTTTTCCCACTTACTTGGTGTTAAACCTGGAGTATAAGAATACTCCAATCTAGTATTCCCACAGAGTACTAAAGGTTTAGAGATAATTAAGATCTCTACCTGAAGAGATATTCTCCTCTTTTTCTATTTCCCCATGACAATCAGTTGGGTTTACCAGCCTTCAGTAACTGTAAAATATGAAATTGCTACTTTGAATTATAGTAAATCGCTTATCTAATACATCTGTGACTGTCAGGTCAACTCGTGAGATTTACTGTCAGTCCTCAAATAGAAGTAACAATCTGCTGTAAATCTACCATGTCAATCCACAGGTATGTATGACTTTTTTACTTCTGGATAGCCCCAGGAACATCTAATGACAATAAATATGTCACTAGCATAACAGGTGAGCACATATTTACAGCTTTTGAGCTTAATTATTATAACATCACATATCAAGTGGTAAAGCCTAGCAGAAGCTTCAACTGGAAGAAAGCTCAGTAGCTCATTTGTTTTGCAACACAGGCTATTGGCAGTGCTTTAGTGCTGTGTTTTAGATTTTGCACCAGCTACCTGTTTTTCTCAGGAACCCACCCTGGAGCCCTACAAAGCTCTCTTCCATCCACAAACATGTACCCAACCACAACTGACTTCTACCAATCAGTGCAAGTGCCAGCTCCACTTGAGCAGAGCATCATGCTAAACAAAGTCAGTACAGGCACCTGAGCTCTGACCTTAATCTCTGTAAACCTAAACAAGCTGAAAACCCATATGAGACTTCAGCAAAAGACAGGATGGTGCTTCAGCAATGAAGAAAGGTGGTACTGATGTTGCCCTAAAGCGAAGCAGCAAACCACTGCGACAAGCAGAAGAAAAGTACAAACCAAGTTATACTATAACACTAGTGGAGATCACACTGTGCTTTTTGGAAAATCAGAGCAATTTATTTATGTACCCTCTCATGTAGAACTTGGCTTCGCAAATGCCTATGAAAAACCAGAGTCATACATATAGCTCCATTCCTTTGAGCACACAGACAGTCCTTACAATCAGAGGCTAAAATTGTGAATTTTTATACTCTTGTGCAAGAGGCTGGATGAGTTATGTGCCACAGCTGAGCACAGATGAATGAAATACTTGTTTTGTAGCTGATGTATCCCAGATTGATATATGCACCTTCTGCTGTTAGGATTTACCACAAGGATAATCTATTACAGATAAAAAATAATGAAGTTCATATATTCACTCTGAATCTGTTGACCACACATTTTGTCTCTGGACAAGAAATGACTCACTCTTAAAGGAAGTATGCTGCTGGCTTGCTGGCATAACCATGCAGCAGCATGTTCCTTTTATAATGCAGTACAGAAAACAAACACATGCACAGTAAAACTCCAGCTGGGAAGAATAATGAAGCATTTAGCAAATCAGATAAAGACCCCACGGCTTCACCTCCCTCAGCACAGCAGAACCTATTAGTGTATACAATAATTAATAAGTTAATGGCACACCCTTAACCATCCAACAATTTTTTCTGAAATAGACTAATTTTTTTCTTTTCAGGGTTAAATCAAACATCTAAAAACTTTAAACACTTTCCACAGATGCCAAATCCACTGCAGCTCTCAAACAGTAAAAGATGTACACAGTCCTAAGTACTATAGCAAAGCCACGTGCTTATAGAGCTACTTGGAAAATTATGAGCACGGCCTAACTTCAGGTACCTTGATGAAGCTGACCATAATGAAACACTGGAATTCTGATATAGTCAGCAGAGAGAGAGCCAAGCTAACTGGCAAAAGAAGATTCCCAGCAAAAAATCATTTCTTTTATAGCAGCACGCTGGTTAAACAGTTCTATCCACCATGGTGCCCGAGGCATAAAAAAGATGGGAGAAAAAAACACTAAATAACCACAGGCAGATCTTGCCAAGATTTTTTGCAGAACTTCACTCTGGAATCCTTTCTCCTTCCCAATTCTTCTCCTTTACATGGACACACAGGTATCTGTGGGACAGAGGATGAGTTTCAGCAAAAGAAAATAGTTTCTGGCACATACTGACAGAACTTCCAGTCCTTTGTGAAGGGGCCCAAGTTACAAATGCAAACCCAGGCCATCTTTATAGACTAGTAGTGGATCTTGTCAATGCTGAGAAGTGACTTTCTCTAAGAAAAATTAAGTTCAGTCACTACTCTTCTGATTAGTTTTTCTCCCAGATCTGTTCTCTGATCACTGTAAAATGATGACAAGAAAGCAAGCTGCATCTGTTTCAGGGCTTGGCACTGAAGGAATGAAAAAGTCCTTCACTGTGACTGCAAGTAAAAATACATGCTCTGTAAAAAGTCACCTGTTCCATGACGAGTAGCTTGCTGGTTTTGGTTGGCAAGCCCCATGCTGAGAAAAGCTGCAATCACTCACTGAAATATGAGAGACAGAAAAGGATCAAGGAAGAAAAGGTCTATTTAAGCTTGAGGGCAATTTTTGCAACAGAACAAAAAGCAAATGAACTCACTATGACTAACTGCATACTAAAAAAACAGACGGCATTTTCTAACAGAAATGAGATATGAAAGTGTCTTCCAATATGACAGTGGAGGAAAAAATTAACTGTTCTTAGATTTCTAAACAGGCTTATATAAAACAAAGGTTTGTGATACAGGAGCTCTGCATTTGGCTTCCATTCCCATGGGCAGAAAAAGTACAAACAGTTATTTTGAAATAAAATGTTGGAAATAGGCAGCAGAACATAAGGTTCAAGAAAAGACGGGCTTCTTGTTCTCACTCGTCCATTGAGCCACCTCCAAAACACTCCGGACTTTGTTTTCCACCTTTGAAGAAAACTACATTGTGGAGGGTCCAATTCAGAGTGGGATCTGCAAATTATAAATGTGCTTTGAGAGCTTTAGTCACAGACAGCAGAATACTCTGAGAGTTCAATGTATGCAGTTTTATCAGTCTCCTTCTAAATTTTAGTAGACAATGCTGATGAATATATAAAAAAATATTTTACTTTTAGCTGTGAGAAAATACCTAGCAGATATACCTGTGAATTCCCCAAAGTATGATTCTAAATCACTGCACAAACATAGGATTGAATAAAAATAATGCCAAATATCTCAAACCTTCAAAAGCTAAGTTCTGTTACAGATTTTGAAACAAAAGATTATTACTTTTTTGTGTGTATTGATGTTTTTAGCTCACATTTCAACTGGAATCAGTTAAATTGATTGTGCAAGAATTTGACTCCATTTCCTCCCACCTGAAAAATTTTGATTGGAAGCCAAACTTTTCACATTGTTTCACTCAAAAAGCATCCAAGCAAAAATTTACCACTGACAAAATCATCGAGAACTTTTAAAATTTTAAAACAAATTTGTACTGGCATTTCTTCTTAATATGTAGTAAAATTATTATCATTTTTTAAAAAGTTAAAACTGAAACATCAGTCTTTTGCCTGGTTTTCAGCCAAGGTTTATGGTACAAAGATTGTTCACAGAAATTCTCAAGTGTTGATTTCTATGTCCATGAGTGAGACACAGAAAGTATTTTTCAAATTTTCTAAAGAGAAGCAGTCATGACTGCAATTTATAGCCATTCTTGACATTTAAAGACCTCAAAATTTCCAGTATGTTAACACACTGTTTGCAAAGTATAAGTACATAACCAGGTAGGTACATAATTTTCTTCACAGTAATTCAAAAAACAAAGAATAAAGTGATCATTTTTATCAGATTAGTTTTTTTTTTTCCCTCAGTTTATTTCACTCACCTTGAGAGGAGCCTCCTCCGTTCTTCGAAAGAGCCCTCAGCAGAAAATATCAATAGATATTTATTATCAAAAAATTTCAATAACTATATACACACTTGGCTTTCTGGCACTTAAACAATGATGGCTATCTATGCTGATCTTTTCCAACCAATGCATTTTTCTGGTGATCTGGTACTCTCCCCACTGTAACTATTCAGTCACTCCACTCTTTTTCCAACTCTGTCTCTCTCTGGCCCAATTAATCCAATAAGAACAGTCTTTAACACAACCTTTTTAAGTGCTGTAGTCACTTTTCTTGCCCACACCATTAACACATAGCAAATATTCTTTCATAAGTATAATACAGTATCCCACACAGTGCAGTCCTTCAGACTGCTGCAGCATGGGTCCCTTCCATGGAGTCACAAGTCCTGCCAGCAAACCTGCTCCAGCATGAGCAGCTCTCTCCAGGGTTCCACAGGTCCTGCCAGGATCCTGCTCCAGTGTGGGTTTCCAACAGGGTTACATCGTCCTTTGAGCATCCCCCTGCTCCAGTGTGGGGTACTCCCTAGGCTGCAGGTCTATATATGCTCCACTGTGCTGCATAGGCTGCAGGGGCACAGCCTGCCTCACTGTGGGTTTCATGGAAAACTTTGCTCTGGCATCTGTAGCACCTCCTACTCTCCTGCTCTGACCTTGGTGCCTGCAAAGCTGTTTCTATTACATACGCTCACTCCTCTCTTCCACTGCAGGTTTCTTCGCTGCTTCTTAAGTATGTTATCCTAGAGACATTACCACCATCACTGATGGGCTCACCAATGGCCAGCAAGCAGGTCCAACTTCAAACCAGCTGGCATTGGCTCTATCGGACATAGGGGAAGCTTCTAGCAGCTTCTCACAGAACCACACCTGTATCCCCCACTACCAAAACCTTGCCACACAAACTTGATTCACATTAAGCTTCAGTGCTATCATGTATTAGATTATTACAATTACTACTGCATTGCTGTAGTAATTACAATAATTACTACAGCAGTTGTCCAGATCTGCAGGAATTGAGTCTGACTTCTGATACATGAAGTAGATGGTACTGCAACATCAGCCTGCATCAACATATATTGTTTTTCATCAGAGAGCGCTCAGAAAAGAGTCTATAAACAACTTTTATAAAATACAGATGCTCTTAGCTGCAGATGCACTTAGCTGCAGATGCACTGAAGGAAGCCTAATAGCAGTTTGGATGGGTTAAGTGGTTGCGAACTTCCAAGATGATTTATCACCAGTAAAAAACAACCTATTTTGTAAATCTTACACCCTATTAGGGAAGTATTAAATGAAAAGCAGAACTGGAGAAATTGTCTTCTCTACAGTTCTGGGTGTTTTTTTCTTTCTATTTCATTATCAGCAATGCAAACTTGGGCAATGAAATAGCTTTTCTGATGATGAATTTCATATTTATTTTGAAAAGTAGCATGGATGGGTAAATAAATTCTTGAAAAAACCAGGATTTGAATTAATGGCTATACATAGTTTAAAAAAAATAATTAAAACAGAAGATTATTCTTTTAAGTCAGGATGAATTCACACATTTGTATTCCCTTCTGCACAGTTGACTGAACGTCACTTTCAAAATGTCAAGGATAAATATCCTTCAAATGGTTCCATTAAAATGATGATAACCATAGTAATGGTGCATAGTTTGCTTACACGTTTTTCTGCTTCTTTCCTTTTAGGCATGTATTCTTTGCAACAACATAGCTGCCAAGAGAGTGAAAGAAAAGTGATCCCGACCAAATTCGTGATTTGAATGTAGGTGTTCATAGCCTTCATATGTTCTGAAATTCGCTTTTGTTTAGTAATTTAAACATCCATTTATGGATATGAAATCTGAACAGGTCACTATGAAAACATACTACCACCTGCTGCACTCATCAGTGTAGAAGGGATACTGTCTGCTGTTTACTACTTTTTGCCCAATTAGTTATTTGCATCTTTATAGCAGAATCAGACAAGGGGAGCTTGACAAAGGAGGGGTGAGGCAAGGTAGCCAAGAGAGTGCAGAGGCCACAACTGTGGTATATGCACCACTGGTTACAGAACCACACTGCCATCATGCCATTTGCACAATATTTGGCCCGGACACAAGCTGATTTGGGCCTTGACTTTGAGATTAGCACAGTCTGATTAAGGATGCAAATTAAACCCAAGGAACCAGAATTGTTCTCCCTTATCCTCACATTTCTGACAATCATTAAAGCTTTCTTCTCACTTCCCTAAGAAGCTACACAGGACAATCTATTCTAATCCATTTAAATTAAAATTTTTATGCACAGGAATAGTTATATAAAAGTTGCAGCACATCAAATGTATGTAATTCCTTGGAATATTAAACAAGTTTCTGGCTAGCATAGTTTTACTTGATATCTCTGAACTCTGACGGTCTTTAATTTTTATCTTCAGTCAAAATCACATAAGTGAAAATTTTTACAGAATTTATTTAAGAAAAACTAGCTTGGCACTTGTTCTATTGGTATACAATTTTTTTAAGAGCACAGGTAAGCTTTTCAGGCTTTTCTTCTGCTCACTTAGAGCATTGTTTGCCTTCTTCTGTCCCTCTTCAGTTACAATTCTGTCCCTCATTTCTATTGTAATATTTCACCTAGCCATTTTTAAATTAATCATAAATTATTAATTGAGATAATCTGGTCCAAAACACCTTTCTCCACCTATCGTTTCATAGGAAACAGAATGCCATGCTCAGCGAACCTGTTAGAAGCAGAATAAAGTTCTGTGGTGCAGGCTTTGTTTGGTGGTTCTGACTGAAACTTAAATAACTACTGATGAATCCGAGATTGAGCTCTAAAGCTGTCCTTCCATATTGCTATTATTTCAGCACAACAGACTTCAAACTTTCCAATCGGAGTGTGGATATAAATGAGGCAGTAGTCCAGTGACCTTGCCTTTTGGATTTGGCATGGCTTTCAGTTCAAGACATCTCTAGCCTTCAATGCCTGAAGTTCTAGAAAGAGAATTATCCATGTGTAAAACCATAAGAAAATTTTCTTTCATGATGAATATAATTAAAAAAAAATGCCTGGCATAAACAATAGGGGCTTTTTACCTATATTTGGGACCTTACGGCCTGTATCTACTGTGAACCTATTTATTGTGAATGCAAGATGGGCACTATGGGGTTTCTGGCAATATGCATTCCTGTGTTATTCATTTGCAACATATTAATCACAAGAAAAACAAATAAACAAAAAATGAAGAAATTCACCCTGCATCAAAATTCTTTCTCCTGAGTCTGTGTGATGATTGTGAGCTTGCCTATTTGTTTACATATTCTATCCTAAGGCACCATGCTGGGATGCTACAGACAGTTTATGATTTCAGGGGAGGATTAAGAAGATGGTCAGGGAAATTCACAAGCTGCTTTGGTACAGTCAAAAGGTAAAATGGCAATATTACATGCTAAAAGGCTTTCTAGATTTATGTGACAGATTATCTTTAAAGGTCCAACAATGCTTTGCTGAGTTCCTTCTTGAGTTTGCAATGCAAAAATCTCCCTATTTGCAAGCTTTGTGAAACACAGTACAGTTGCATTAACTAAATGCCTTTTTTATACTGCACAGCCGATTCCTCTCATTTTGCTGCAAAGTACTTGCAAATGGCACACCATCCTTCTCACAGTTATCCAGCATTTACTAACACATTTTCCATCTGATCAGAAACACAGACCTTCTGGATCTTTTACTCTTTTTAGACATCGATCTTTTGGTTAATAATTCACTTCTCTCTTTCACTCGTCCTCATAAATAATGAAGAAAGAATGACTCAAGATCTCAAATTTTTAACAGCATTACATGAATACATTTTCATTTATTTCTGAGATAGCAGAATATTTTGCAGAAAACTCTCATGAAATCTTATCGTGATAAAAGACAGATATGTTTTTTACTCATCTGTCACCAGAAAGAGAAAAAAAGAAAAAGCTAGGGTATTTTTCAACACGTAAGTGGAAGACTTTTCCCATAGAAATACTTTTGTGTGTGAAATATTTACACACTGGTATCATCATGTATGATGGTCAATGAGAAAATGAACATGAGCTGGCTTCAGCATGCGCTTGCAGCCCAGAAAGCAACCGTATCCTGGGCTGCATCAAAAGGAGTGTGACCAGCAGGTCGAAGGAGGTGATCCTGCCCCTCTACTCTGCCCTCGTGAGACCTCACTTGGAGTACTGTGTACAGTTCTGGTGTCCTCAACATAAAAAGGACATGGATCTGTCAGAGCAAGTCCAGAGGAGGGCCACGAGAATGATCAGGGGACTGGAGCACCTCCCATATGAAGACAGGCTGAGAAAGTTGGGGCTGTTCAGCCTGGAGAAGAGAAGGCTACGTGGAGACCTCAGAGCAGCCTTCCAGTATCTGAAGGGGGGCTATAGGGATGCTGGGGAGGGACTCTTCATTAGGGACTGTAGTGATAGGACAAGGGGTAATGGGTTAAAACTTAAACAGGGGAAGTTTAGATTGGATACAAGGAGGAAATTCTTTCCTGTTAGGGTGGTGAGGCACTGGAATAGGTTGCCCAAGGAGGTTGTGAATGCTCTGTCCCTGGCAGTGTTCAAGGCCAGGTTGGACAAGGCCTTGGGTGATATGTTTAGTGTGAGGTGCCCCTGCCCATGGCAGGGGGTTGGAACTGAATGATCTTGAGGTCCTTTCCAACCCTAACTATTCTATGATTCTATGTATAAATGTTTTTGCAGCACATAAGCTAGAAGTTTTACCCATCTGAACTTATAGTGAGTATATTATGAACCTCTTAAAGACTCTGAAGGATGGAGATTTTATCATATTGTTGGATTACTTATTTCAGTGACTACCAATAATTGTTATCACTTAAATAGGTATGTTGGTTGTGGGCGGTCTTCTAATTTTAATTTCTTTAAGTGTCACTTGATGCCAGCTGTCCTTTTTAATACATCTGATTTCTATAGGCAGGTTTCATTGACTATCAAGTTTGGGGGTTTTTTCAGTTTCATTATCTTTGCTCTTCATATTCAGATCAGAAGATGTCCCTGTATTAAATGTCTCCAGCAAGTGGACTCTTCTTTCAGTGAAATTGTTTAGTGAGTTATTTTTAATGGTTTCTTCTCCTCT
Organism: Neopsephotus bourkii; assembly: GCF_033783945.1. NCBI lineage: Eukaryota > Metazoa > Chordata > Aves > Psittaciformes > Psittacidae > Neopsephotus > Neopsephotus bourkii. The sequence goes on along the minus strand of NW_026901363.1, from coordinate 1,652,629 downwards.
TTCTGAATTATTTTACAAAATTTAAGGCTAAACAGAGCTTTGTGAACTTCTCAAAAAAGTCTTCTGCCACTCAGGCGCTAACTGCATATTTGCAGTCATAAAGATTATCAAATTTCCCCTTAATTAATTCAAGTAAACAAGTGTCATTTTCTCCTATGACCAAGCTATTTCTTCCTAAAGTTTCCAGAACAGACTGGCACTTAAACATATGCCTTTTTTAGATAGGATACTGAAAATTGCCTCCTAAGCTTAAATGCAGGAAAAGCGGAAGGGGATGCATGTCAGATCCAACAGTCATTTAATACCTTGCTTGTAACTCTTCAAGGAGGTGAACCCCATACCCGAAAAGAGAGACTGGCTTTGTTTTCTAAATCATGACTGCACTTGAGATGTGCCTTGCAGCAGATACCTGCAGAGCCTGAAGAGTAAGAGGTGCAGGCATCTGCTTTTATGGTGGATAGCACACACTGGTGAGAATTTTTTACCTAGTTGAATACTTTACCCAGTTTTAAGCTCCTTAATGATCACTAGCATCTCTCTTCACACAAGCAGTTCTTCTGTCAGCAGATCAGCTTTATTCCACCCTCTACTTCTGACTCAGGCTGACAATTCTGATCCTAATTCACAGAGAAAACTAGCAGAGGGATTATAAATTGACAAATACATGTTCCTGCCACTTCCAGGGACACCATCCTGAAAGAAGAATCTTGGCTCTTCAAAATGGTATGCACCTTTAGCTGAAAAAAAGCTCCTGTTTCCTAACAATCCTATAAATATATCAGACCATCTTGATATAATTACAGAAATTCTTGGTACACTTACAGATTATATATATATATATATATATATATACACACACACACATAATACAGAGATAGCAGTTGCCTGGCTCTCTGGCAATAGGAGAAATTCTCCATTTTTATAGGGTCCTATGAATGCTACTATGACTCAGCTTTCTAACCAATTGTGTTTGTCAACATTTAGTTACTCAGTAAATTAATATGTTTTAAGAAAAGCTGCTACTATTTAATTTAGGTTAGACATTAACAATGGGAGAGTAACCAATATATATTCTACTTTCAAATGTTTTCACTGATCCATAGAGATATCCAAGCTTGTTTTGAAAAGATCAACACAAATTATAGTGAACTGAACATGTCATAGATATTTATAAAATCTTTGAGAGATCTGAGGTATTTTTAATGTACAAATTAGTTCTTTATTCAATACCAATTTAAACAAAAACAATAATTTATAAGTGTTTATTCTATTCAATGTTCTTCTCATTTTTAATTTTTCACAAAGAGTGACAGCACTGTAAAAAGTTAAATTTGTTCTACCTTGCCATAGTGAAGGATTTCTTTGGCATTTTTACTAAAACCCACAATTTAAGCCTGCTCAGCCAGTAGCATAGGGATTTTTGGCATTTTTTTAATCCATAACAATTTTCCAAAATCTGTCTGAGCGTTTCTCTCCTGCTGGCCAGTATTACTGTTCTACCTGGTAAGGACCAGAACTTACACACAAATATGCACGCAGTAAAAATTATTAAGGAAAGTCAAAAAAATCATGAATCACTTGGTCTTACAGCTGCCTGCAGCTGACAACTTACATTGCGCATGCAATAGTAAAAGCAAGCTGAGTTTCTGACTGCCACTCTCAGATCTCATCTCCAGCAAAACAATGAATCCCATTGTTAGTTTCCTAAGATGCTGTGTGGTTTGTTTTCTTTTTTCATAAAAATGCACTTGCTTTACACACATCAGATCTAGAATCTGTTTTAAAGAATGTATTTCTTCAACGTTAGAAATAAAGATACATGCTGGAATCATCTGAACTCCCAGATCCAACTCAACCATTAAACTGTCTCAAAATAAAGTTTTACTCTTCTTCAGTTCAGTTCTTACTATTTACAAGTTCTATTTTCTTTATATTTCTCAACCCATATTTCTTTTATCAGGCCTCATTTCATTTTACTTTGAAAGACAAAGTTGCTTACCTTATACTTAAAACTTTCAACCTCACCAGACTTACACCTATCACTATGTTTCCATTCTTTTCATGATTATTGGATTACATGGATGGACTGTCCTCCTGACTCCTTATTTGCCTAGTTCCAAGTCGATACCATCACAGAAACTTTTTTTTTTCTAAACTACAATAATGATAACTACAATAACTCCAGCCACACAGTTCCATTGTCTCTTTCACTACCTATTGTATCCCACTGTTTTGACAGAGTACATCATCCCTGACCCTGTCACCCTGCTACCCTAGCAATAAGTATTAATAGGATGTCTCGCCTGTAAATGTACAGCTTTTAAAGCCAAACAGACAGTTGAGAGTCTTGTCTAGGACACTATAATCCACATTTTCTTCAGTTTATTTTGTTCCATTATTCATTGTTCCTATGAGGACTTTTCGATGGATTTTCTCTCTCCTACTATTATCATTTCAGCAATGCTGGCTTCAGTAGGTTTTTTAAATACTGCAAATCATTTTTATAGTAATGAATGTGTATTGCTGTTTTCTTTGCACCATTTTTTTCTCCTAAATATGCATTCAAGGTTAATATCCTTGTAATTTAAGTTTATCACTCCTTTAAAAACTTGAAGTTATGTATGCACGTTGCTGTTCTGGGGACCCTTCAGAAGAGTATAGTCTGAAGTACTTCTATTTTGATATGAGATACACAGGTATAAAAATACATCATCAGGCAGAAGTACTGGAGTTATGTTATTTACTTTCTTCCACTGTGTTTTTGCTTAGAAATAAAAATTGGTAAAGAATAGTGTCATACTATGATAACAGAAGAAAATGCTCATCTTATAGTGCCTGGATACAACCCTCAGATTAAGCTCTGTTTCTTTGGGAGGTGAAATTCTGAACTGCTCGATTCCTACTTTTCAGAGTACCCCCTTGTTCTGCAATTATTTAAAAGCAATTATAGTACTTACTAATGTAAATGGTCTTGCAAATAAATGATATAATATGATGATCTCAAAGGGCAAGGATTATGGAAGTCCTGAAAAACTGGCTGCAAAATTTCAGTAGGCTGCAAAATGTCCTATGCATTCAAATACGTATTTGGTGAAAAGCAAAGTAATTATCCACAGGAATATGAAAGGTTGATAGCAATGAAAGTTGAATGCTATGGGTCTGGATTCTCAGGTCAGTAAAGCAGACTATACGTTAGCGATTAGTGCACAGGAATACCTTTGTGCACAAAGTACTTTTTTGTGACCATTTCATAAAGTCATAGAATAGTTAGGGTTGGAAAGTACCTTATCATCTAATTTCAAACCCCCTGCCATGGGCAGGGACACCTCACACTAAACCATCTCACCCAAGGCTCTGTTCAACCTGGCCCTGAACACCGCCAGGGATGGAGCATTCACACCTTCCCTGGGCAACCCATTCCAGTGCCTCACCACCCCCACAGTAAAGAACTTCTTCCTTATATCCAATCTAAACTTTTCCTGTTCAAGTTTGAACCCATTACTCCTTGTCCTATCACCGCAGTCCCTAACAAAGTGTCCCTCCCCAGCATCCTTATAAGCCCCCTTCAGATACTGGAAGGCTGCTATGAGGTCTCATTTTGAGACTAGACAAATCCCGCCCCCCTTTTTTTTTCTTATTTGCATTCTATTTTTTGTTAATCCAAGTCTTGTGAACAAATAAAAAGACAAATACAGCACAGGAATGACAAATCTATGTAAGCTAATTTTCAATGCAACATATTTCATGGAATGAATTATGTTAGAAAGATGTGCTAATGATACATGAAGTATTTCCTGTTTAATACAAAACAGAGACAATGACAATATAAAAAAGCAGAGTTCACTTATTAAATGTAAGAACCTGTAATCACAACCGTGTCAATTAGCAGGGAATAAGAGAGGTCCTTCGATGTAAGCATGTTAGTTTAAATGACTTCAGTATGTTTCAAAATCAGCTTTCAGAGATCTCAGGAAAATGTAGAGACAGGTGAATAATACAAACTGTAGCTGAGTGTCAGAATTTTGATCTATTTTCACCTGGGTAGCTGTTTGCAGCCTATTTTATTCTGCAGGCTTTCTAAGTCCATCTTAGGAGACATGGGTTCTAATGAGTCAAGCCATTAGCAACAATTCTCAGGCAGCAAGAGCAAGACAGCAGCAGCATTTCTAACTCATTGCTCAAACTCTTCCAAGTGTTCTATTCCAAAGGAGCAAAGGCTGACAAGGTCAAGCCTGAACATAAAGCCTTTTGGGAAATGTTATTTGTACACAGTACATTCCTCATTAATCTATTTCAAATGCTTACCATAGCCACCTATTAATGCAACATCTTATGTGCATTCAACCATTTTCTCCTTTTTACATGCTACAAGGCTTAGAAAGTAGCAGCAGTGAGAAAAAGGTCAGATTCATACACAAATTTTTAGGCACCACAGAAAATCAAAACGTGTTTTATTGACAAACTGACTAAAAATATTTATTAATACATCAGAAACCTTTACCAATATTTCATTAACTATTCAGTCCCTCCAAATAGTGACTTATAAGAAAAGCACCAGGTCTTCCTTTCTCCTCATTTTTCATTTGCTCTTACAGAGAACATTTCTGCAACATAAGTCTTTAAGATTTTGTTGCCTTGTTTACATTTTTACAAGCCTATCTTGAATTCTCCAAAGTTTAAAGAATCACTTTGATAGAGAAGTATTAATTTATTCCATTTCCCTGCATATCCTAAAACCTGCCACAGGAAGGGATGAGAAGATTACAGCAGCAACTTCTAAACCACATGATTCCACCCACGGATATTCTGAAATGAAAAGCTTCTCCTGGGTAGCACGACCTGTCAAACACAAAGACGTGAACTGCCAGCAACTTTTCCCCTATTACCAGAAGCATAATATTCAATTGCTTGTTTCTCCATTTAAATTCTTCACATGTTTCTGCCAGTAATTCTCTACTATTCCATAGTCCTTTCAAACCCATGTCTGTAGAGCTAATCAAAACTCCAACAAAACACACCCTCCAAAAAAAGAAAAATCAAACCAAAAAACAGAACACCAAAACTGCTCTCCAAATCTAGACTTTCCCTATCTTTTCTGTTACTAATTGGATTTCCCAGCTCAGTATGTAGCAGGGTATTTGGGCCAGTATATTTCAGGACACCCATTTTTTGAAAACATCGGGTTTTAGGATTTTTTTTTATTATTAGAAAGGGAAATTTATATAGTTATGTATCATTTTATATACTAAGAAAGTGAAGTTGCCAGACTTCCAGTTACCAGGAAAATGGTATGATCCAGTAGGAGATCTTGATACCAGAGTTTCTTCAAACCAATGAGATTAGAACTCTCCCCTGACATGATTATCTCCATGTGCTCACTTGCTTCTCTCCTGTGCTACAGTCAGCAGGATTTCATGTCCTTTCCCCACAAGGACACTACAGCTGGTCCAGGAACTAGGGGTAATGGGTTGAAACTAAATGAGAGGAGATTAGGGCTAGATATGAGGAAAGTTTTTACAATGAAGGTGGTGAAACATTGGCACAGGTTGCCCGGAGCAGTGGTGGATGTGCCACCCCGGCAATATTCAAAGCCAGGCTGGATGTGGTTCTGGACAACCTGATTCAGTAGAAAATACCCCTGCTCACTGCAGGAGGGCTAGACTAGATGAACTTTGAAGGCCCCTTCCAACCCTGACTATTCTATGATTCTAGGAAGGTTAGGCAGAAAGTCATGTTGCCACTGCTGGCAGCCACCAGTCTCTGACATTACCAGCCTAGATCCCTGGAAATCCTCCGACATTCATCTCCACAAGTCTGCCTGATCAGCATGACCTTCCCCTATTTCCGGGATCTTTCTTCCACCCAATCTTCACCTTCTTTCCAAACCTTGAAGCCCCCAAATGACCTAAATAGTCTATATGAAGAAGCACAGCAAGCAATCAGCTTCCTGAATGGCAGTTTTGTGTCACCTCTCTTTACAACCTGTTTTCAGGACATGGCATTTCTACTTACAATGGGGCTTGTCCAAACTTTCATCTGTCTTTCACCAACTGCAGCTAGCAAGTAGGAGGCATCTGCCTGAGATTTTAAAAGTTCAGCTTCAGACATTCACCCACAAAACAATTATCTGCTGCCTGTTATCATTCATAATTTAAACTATTTATACCTTCAACAGTGACGCAAAAAGAATACTAGGGAAAAAATCAAGGTATCACAAGAGACCGATTAGTCACTCAATAAGCAAGGAGAGGAGAAAAAGACAAAGCGGCCAAAGGCAGAGCTGCTGGGGGATTAAACAGAGGCAGCAGAAGCGCAGGACGTGGTAGAGATAAGTATCTAACAGGGAGGGAGAAAGGAAATAGAATGTTTTCATTTTGGTTGTTATTGTTCAGCACTGAAAGACACGGGGTTTCAGACAGAATACTTAAAAATATTGAAACTTTGATTAATACTGTTGCTTTAAGTGAAACTGTAGGTTGTTTCACAGAATATCTGCAAACCAGTGGAAACATGAACAGAATCCTTAAAGCAGATCTTCCAATATTAGTCACTCTGGCAGCCATCTGTTGGGAACTGCAACTGCCAGTTCATTTAGTTTTCTATAAGCTGACCCTAAAATATCTTCTTGTAAAATTATATTGGTTTTCTCACTTTCAGTAAGGAAAAGGCACACTAACTTCCTTGAGCGAAGGCATGAAATGGCTTGCAGAATATCTAAATGCACTAATAAAGATGTACTATCTCGTACAAATGATATGCCGTAAAGTTGGACACACCTCTAATATTCCACTAATTTCACTGTAAAAAGCAGTTCTCTGAACAGAAATAAATTCCCAGCTAATCTTCATGCTCATTGTTTCTTTTATTGAAGTCGACAGAGGCTTGACAAAGAACTACACCTCTTACATCTCTACTAAGGTAACTTCACCAGGCATCCAATATGGTATCATGCTAGATGCAAATGTATATAATACCTGAGCTTCTAGAGTGTTATATTACAGTAATTAGTAAATGTCATGATAAATAAACATGTAAAATCAGGAGATTTCTGCTGCACAAAAATAAAGAGATAAAAGTTAAAGAGATTATAGAAATTACAAGGTACAAGGCAGAAAGGGATGCTGAGAAAATAAAATCTAAAATTCCCTGGATATGATTTGAATATACAGAAAATCCCCACATACTATCTTTTTTTGCCTGCTAGAGAATATATGCTTCTCATAGCAAAGCTGTATTCACTTGTGATTACTGAAGTAATACGTATGAAAAACAGCGTGAGGAGGAGAGAGAAGATGGAAAACCTGATTGCACTGAATGCAACATGAGAAATGCTATTCAACACAGTCTGCCCAGATTCTCTGCTTTTTAAATCACAATAATGCCAGTGTTCAACTCCATTTGTTAGTAAGTTTTTCTGATTAGAAAAATCAAACATCAACTGGGAGTTTAAAGTTTTATTTTATGATATTCGTAAGGATTATTTGAAAAAATAAATTATGTGCTCCAACAGCAGCAAATTTACATATTAGGGAAATGAGTGGCATCAGCAAACTGCCCTGGTGCTACACAGGGATCCACAGATGTGGCACCTTCTCTTGCATGAATTCTGGTAACAGACTATGCTTGTTTCTCATGTGATTTTCACCTGAAAGTGTGAATTACTTTCAGAAAGAAAGGGTTTATACTCTCATTTCACCAGGGAAGAAACTGTCCCACTGATTTGCTCAAGGTTACATAGATATTAAAAGGTTCATTTTGTCACAGGAGTAGGAAGAGCTTAAGAGGAATTGCACACATTTAAGAGAAAGTTGAACTTCATCAAAAGACATTGAAAAAGACTTCCATAAGCAAGGGGAATTAATATATACATATACAAAAAGTAGAGTAACTTGCCAATAATAATACTTACATCTGAATACTGGAAATCACTAGGAAATCAAAGAGAAATTCACTTCAATTAAGATGATGTCCCTGGCTGCTAACCACAAATACTTCAGTCTATGTCAACATCCAAGGCAAGTCAGATGTACTGTCAGAATCATCAGTTGTCCTAAAGAAACTGAAATACTCTGATAGACAGAAAAGCCTGATGTCTGCATAAATCCTTGCTGTCTGAACAGATACATAGATAGATATAGCTATACATCTTACTGCTTAGCTACATTTACTTCAATGGAGCTACAATTTACAATTTAAGACATACACAAAGTATGTTTCCATAGTTAAGTTTGCACAGTGAAACAATGCCTACCTTCAGGCAGAAAGTTTTTTAAATATGAGTACCATAAAAGATGGATGACTGACTATGCCAAAAAATAATTATTAATTTTAGGTCAAAAAATAACGATTAATTTTAAAAATAAGTCAGCCTTCCCTTGACCTGCAGCCAAGACTAAAATTCAGAAAAAATACCAGGTTGTCCATTTTTTTATTTTGTTTTTTTCAATGTTTAATGCAGTTATATTTGTACAAAGCCAGTGAATTCAAACAAACAGGCTGTGGCACAGTAATTACAAACAGCGATAAGTTCATTTTCATTAACAGAGCTTTCCTTTCCATAAGGCAATTTCAGTTTTAGAATCATAGAATTCTGCTTGGAAGGCATCTCAGGAAATCAACAAGGTCAATTTCCGACCCAAAATAGTCAACACGTGTGTTGGGTTGACCTTGGCTGGATTCCACACACTCACATTAACCCAATCTATCACTTTCCTTCTCAGCTGGACAGGGGGAAAAAAAAATGACAAAAGGCTCATGGGTTGAGGTACAGAGAGGGAAAGATCACTCATTGTCACTTACAAAACAGACTCCACCCAGGAGATCATTTATTGCCAACCAAATCAGATTGGGGTAATGAGAAATAAAAAACAAATCTTAAAAACTCCTCCTCTTGGCCTCCCTCCCTTCTTTTTTGCCTTAACTTCACTCCTGATTTTCTCTAGCTCCTCCCCACCAGCAGCACAGGGAGACAAGGAACGGGGTTGCAATCTGTTCATCACACTGAGTCTCACCTGATCCTTCCTCCTTAGGAGAGGCCTCCTCACTCTCTTTCCCTGCTCCAGCTTGGGGTCCTTCCACAGGAGACAGTTTTCCATTAACTCCTCCAACCTCAGTGCTTCCCACAGGCTACAGATCTTCACAGACTGCTTCAGCATAGGCTGCCCATAATGAGATCACAATCTCCTGCAGGCATTCCACTGCTCTGATCTGGGGTTCTCCCTGAGCTGCAGGTTGATACCTGATCCACTGTGGACACCCTGCAGGGGCACAGCCTGCCTCACCATGGTCTGTGCAACAGGCTGCAGGGCAATCTCTGCTCTGACACCTGGAGCAGCTCCTCACCTCCTTCCTCACTGACCTTGGTGTTTGCAGAGCTGTTTCTATCATATTCTCATTCCCCTCTTCCACCTGCTGTTGCCCAGCAGGTTTTTCCCCACTTCTTAAATATGTTATCACATAGTGTGTCTTGGAGCCGGATGGCATTGACACTACTGGGGTACAGGGCAACCTTCCAGCAGCTTCTCACAGAAACTCTACTGCCACAAAGCCTTGACAGGCAAACCCAACACAACTGCATGCAGACCAGCCTGCTTAAGACTTGGTCTAGCCAAGTCTTGAAAACTGTAAAATAAAAAACCTGAATTCACACCAGGTATACAAGGCAGGAATTATACCTACCTGCAGCTTCAGGAATATATTCTACTTTTAAATCTCTTAATTTTCATGTCTAGAAAATTTAGTGGATGAGAATATGTTAAGTAAATGGCCTCACAGTAAAATATATTTCAGTCATCAGGTCATTTTCTCTTCTCCTGCTTTATTAAATTTATACCTAAATTTTCTTCATGGCCTCCAGTCTCCTTCTACCCCCAGTCCTTTCCTCTGCCATTTAGCACTTTCCTTCCACACATCTTGGAACACTTAGAAGTAACGTACACTAACAGATATTCTGGATACTGCAAAAACATTACCCACATTTCTGTGAGTGTGTGGCACTTGTGGTGCCTCAACAGTAGTTAACACTGGGACACTCCATCTGGAGGCTCTTAAAGCAATCCTCACAGAAGCAGGAATGTAACCCCTTCTGCAGCCTGGTTTTCACCTCCTGTTTGGCAAAGAGATACAATTTTCTTTTCACATTCAAAAGGAAGAAGGCAACTTTGAGCACTGCCTCTCACTCCAGCTGTGACATGAGGATAGAGCACTTCCCAGCCATCAGAAAGTCAAACATAAAGGCAGCAGATGTGAAGGAAACTGCACTGTTTAAAAACAGAAATCGCATTCCTGGTTCAAACAGAAAGCAAGCCCCTTATCCTCCAATTATGTAAGATGATCACCCCTGTGTAAAAGGATTCTGGACAAAGATTCAAAAAACAAATGTATAAATATTTGCCATTTACTTCTACATTATGGTGACAAAGAAATGACTCACAACAACACAGAATATCCAGCTTCCACATTTATTATTGTGCCTACTTAATTTCTAGGTTAGATTCTCCACCACTACATTGTTGTTGTGACACCCTTCAGTACAAGATTTGAAATTATCCCTAGATGAGAGTTTGTGATAATGCTTTTATTTTTCTTGAGAAATTTACATCTTCATAAACACATCTATCCTTGTCACTACCTACATGAAATATGGCAGTATTATTCTCACATTGATTTAAGTCAAGAATGATTTTCTGCTGCCCTTAGGCTGATTTCCCTCCACCAAACCTTAATATTCTTTCTCTCTTCCTATAGAGTTGCTTTAATGTTCAGAATCTGCACTTTGCTATTATTTCCCTCCTCTTTTATTATTTCTGACTGTCACATGACTGCGCTTCTCAACTCAATTTCTCCCACTTGAGTTTTGTTTTCAAGAATTTTCTTTGTTCTTGTTTTATTTGTTCTTTTGGAGTAATTTTGCATTTGTTTACCTGCACTGGTTTTCAATAAAAAACACTGTTGTGAAAATCCCTGTCCCGCTCCCTATTTTTATTTTGATCTCAGCCTGTTTTGTATTATTCATTTTTGTCCCCAAGATAGCATTTGGATTATGTTTCAGTGAACTGGTGGAAACGCTTTTCACAGGAAGTGTCTCCCTTTGAAAACAAATCCGCATGTACAAATTCATATGGTTTTACTCCTTAGGAACAGATGTTATGGGAAAGTAGGTTAAGCTTTAGATCCAGACTAGTCTCTGCAGGACTATAATTTGCTGTGATAAACAGAAAGATGGAAATGCAAACCAACAGGGGCATTCCAGATTTAACATCCCTTCTGTTCTGGCTGGGATACATTTGACTCTGTCACTTGCAGATACACTTTGCTACCACAGTAATCAAAACCAACACAGAAATCTCACTTAATCACTAAAAGATTGCTGTCTGAAGTTGTAAACACACAGTTCAACAGAGACTGAATTTTGTAAATATTACAGATATATGCTTATAGTCCGACACTATCATTTTTCTTCTAGGAAACATGTTTATAAGAACACATGCTTATAAGAATATTTGAAGAACCCATAAATGTCACACAAAGCCAGAAACGGGCAAAAGCTTACAGAAATATTCCATGAAGACTGGAACAATCTTTAATTTGTTACCAAGAGAGGGCTGACAATTTTTTCATTGCTTTTGGATAAAATAAATTTGTTCTTACCTCCAGTCACTGCTCAGTTCTGCTTGGTACCTCCAGCAGACTTTTGGAGCATGCTGGATTGGGGCTGCCAAAAAGCCTTGAAAAATTCTCATTCACTTGCATTTGTTTTTTAGGCAAATAAGCTATGATTAGTTTTTCATTTTCATAATTAATGTAGTATGGATTAATTAGTTGATTTAGACACCTGAGCAGTAATTTTTTACTTGACTGTAGCAGGATATGCACAGTGCATCTCGCCTTCAGAGACTTCTTGTATTTAATACTTGTCTTGGTTCCTGTAACTTTTCTGACATGTCTTCCAAGCAGATAGGGGGAAAAAAGTCACTAGGCAGAAGCACTAGAGGAGAAAGAGCATAAGTCTTCTACAATGCAAATGTAACTTGAAAAGAATATAGAGAAAAAGAGGGCTCCAACCACTGTATCCTACACAGTCTTACGGCAAGATTTTGCAATGTCTAGATACTGCAAAGCATAGAATTGTATCATCCCTAAGCCAATGCTTTGGTCCGGGTAGAGAAAACTGTCTAGTAAAACGTATCATAGAATCACACATTGGTTGATGTCAGAAACCACCTCGGGAGACCCTCTAGTCCAATCCCCGCTGCTCAGTCACACACCGCAGGCTGCTGCCCAGGGCTGATTCCTGTCAGGTTTTGAATGTCTCTGAGGATGGAAACTGCAGCCTCTCTTGGCAAGCTGCTCCAGTGCTCAACTCCCCTCAAAGTAAAAAAAATGTTTTCTTACATTCACAAAGAATTTCCTGTGGTTTAGTTCAGTTTCTGAGACAAGCCGGGGTCCTTCTTCCTTACACCCCATCAATTAGCTATAAATACTGGTAAGATCTGCACTGACGTCTCTGGGCAAAACAATCCCAGGTGTCTGAGCCATATGTTGAGACTCTCTGACCAATACTATTAGCAATTAATAAAATTGAATTATCATCTTAATATTGAGCCTATATTTAAATACTTGTTCCATCAGGACCAAGGACTCGCTACATACAAACTGTTCTTGTAGAACAGGGTGTTCCTAAAGAGGAAGCAAACAATTTTTTTAAAAAGCCACTGCCCCAAAGAAAATACCAATCACAGTGGTAAATATCCAAATCTATTTCAGGGAAATTCTATTCCTATGATTATTTTGTGATTGCTCCCTTGAGATTTAAAAGGGATGTGTTTTCATTTGAAATGTCCTCCAGATAGGAATAAGAAGTTGAAAGCACCAGTGTGCAACTCTCATTCCAGACCTCAAATCAAGAGAGCAGCACAGGAGCTTCCACAGCACCAGCTGTGAAGCACAGTACAGAACTCTGCTGTTACCTCCACCCCCAGGAAGAATTTTAAGCCTACATGATGCTTATTTTTTACACCATCTGAGACTTGGGGCCAAAGGCTATGCTTACATAAGGAATACAGTGGCAGGCAAAATAAGTGGATCTGCAGGGCCAGAGAGCTGGTGATGAGGGCCTGACATCTTCAGGTAACACATTTTGAGGTTCTTTTGCAGCCTAGATCTGTGATGGACCTTGCTGTTGAAGAGCATTATATGCATTCCTGCAGCTCTTCTTTCTGTTTAACTTCATTTGAAAGGAAGCCACTGTGTCTGATACATGACTGCACCAAAACATGGGATGTGAAAAAAAAGCCCTTGGATGCAGACAATCAGATTTGCTTCACAAACTAGAAAGTTAAAGCAGATGAAGCCAGTGTTGATGCATATTTTTAACAACATACATTTTAGCAGGGTGTGGTACAGAACTTCTAACTCTCTGCTTGTAGTATTATCCCTGTTCAAAAGAAAAGATGTCAAAGCAAAGGAGCCGGTGTATGCTTTATGTGTCTCCAGAATTAAGTACAAAAAGGGTCTTCTGTACTGCTGACAAAAGAGTGGTTTTATAAATAAAGGAACATGGGTTTATATCACATATAAATGAATACAGATGTTTTCACTTACCATGAATTTTCTCAGAAATAGTACAAAAATAATGCCTTTTTGGAGAAAAAAAAAAAAAACTTAATAGAAATTTGTGTAGTCCTTTATTCAGTCCCATGCATATGATACCTAGTAATCCCTTTGTAAATTTACTGCAATTATTCCTTAGCAACTTCTTTAACATTTAGAGCTTTTCCTTGACACATGCAAAATAAATGCCATTTACTTTCTGCAAAGCATAAACAACCATGGAATTACTTTGTGAAAAGACTGCAATTATCATTTAATCATGCTTAATTATATGTGTAATGTACCTCGAGCAAGTGTTACAGAAACTGAGAAACAGATACTTCATTACAGTTACAAAACCAGTTTTAAATCTAACAGAATATTGTCTGTCATGAAGTGTTGAACTACTACCATACCCAGAGGCATCTAACTGATTTTTCTATTCAGAGAGTAACTTGCACTGTGCATGAGTTACTCTTGGGGATTTTAGCTGCTTTCAAGCCCTACACCCTGACACTCAGCCTGAACAAGGTTTGCAAGTTTTCAAGAAAACAGAAAAATGGGGTCTGTAGCCTTAAAATACAGTTTGAAGTCTAATATTTCCAACTTCAGGAGTTCCAGTTGCTTATCTACGTTTAGGTTTGTTGTTTTGTTTTTTTTTTTTTAGTTATATAAAAAATTAATTACAAGCTTTATAAAATTCATAGAATAGAATCATAGAATGGTTTGGCTTAGAAAGGATGTTAAGATCATCTAGTTCCAGCACCCCTGCCACGGGCAGGGTCACCTGACACTAATACCAGGTTACTCCAAGCCCCATCCAACCTTGCCTTGAACACTGACAAGGAAGGAGCATTCACAACTTCCTTGGACAGCCACTTCCAATAGCTCAGCATTCTCACAGTAAAAAAAAACTCTTCCTATGGCTCACTGAGGACCTAACAACACGGTTTTTATAATGTCATCACCACCAAGAACATTGTATAATACATAAAGAAAGCTCATGATGGAAGAACTGTTCTTCCCTAAGGGTTTTACAAACCAGGAGGCTCTATGCTGCTGTTGTGGAGTATCTTCATAACACTCAGCTTTTCCTCTGACAAGTAAGGGATTTGCTAATCTGAGAATCAAGACTTATATTTCATAAGAATTCAGAAATGAACAGAATTGACTTATGTGAGGCAAGTGCTCAGGGCAGGCCTGGGTAAGTTAAACAGGACTGAGGATTCATTTTCAGAAGCTTGCTGAAAGCATGGTCTGCAGTGATTTATAAGGGTCTTACCAATTGCTAAATCACTTATTTGACTTTATAAAACAAACATTAACACATTTTTCCTTTACTTGCTTTTTCCTCTCATCTATAACATACTAGCAAAACCCTAGAGCTAAACCATTACCAGTATTTGTGAAAAAGATTTCTATATAAAAACCAATTCCTACATTTGGTATCTAAGACATCAGCTAAACTCTCTGATAATGTACATGAGCAGCATCCCATAAACAATATATGGTTAATCCTCTTCTGAATTAATGTCGGCAAACAACAATGGAATACGTATAGATCTTTAGCCTATTTAATACTACTCACTGCAGAACAAGTAATCTTGAAAAGCAAATATGAAGGGAAGAAATTATACTACATACATCTGTTTTTTAAATAACACCATATATTCCTGAAAAGAGAAACTGTTATTCAGCTGTTATTTGCCCAGATGTACACTAACGTAAACTACTTTACTTTTGCTCATGATGAGAAGTCCAAGGCAAAGATACTCAATGGCTAAGATTTCCTCTACCTTTCTTTGCACAGCCCTATGAGATGATTTTACTTGTCCATCCAAAGGCAGTCCTGACTGCAAAAGGGGTCAAGGATTCCCCTAGCAGGGCATTACACACAGCTCTAAGACCTGTGTTTGCCAGCTACAACATTAAATGAGAGACAAAATGAGATAAAACAGTAGGTGTCAAGCTAAAAATTGCTTTTCAGATCCAAGAACAGGCAAGCTGATGGGTACGCTGAAGTAAATCAAAGCTTTTTCACTGACCTCAGCACAAGTTCTGATATTTAAAGCTTATTCAGTACATGACACCCGCCCTTCTGGCCTCAATATCACCAAAATAATGGCAAGCTATTACAAAAGTAGTCATATGAGAAGATCAAACACATTTTTAATCAAATGCTGTTTAATGTCCTATAGTTCAAGAAAACAGTTTTCCTGCTAATGATTTATTTAAATTCTGTTTAATACTATGCTTCATCTGCTTTTGTTTTCTTTTTCTGATCTTAGGCCATTATTTACTTTACAAACATTGCCTGCCTGCCTAGTATTCTCCAGAGCTGTGAATCATGCTGCTTTATCTTCATCAGAGGCATTCTTTCTTTTTTTATTGATGTTCTACCTCCTCAAGGTACCTGATCTTTGTCCCTTTATTGATGCCTCATTGCATGCCTTTTTCTCCATAGTCAAACAGATTTCTTGAAGACAGTGAAACACAGAGTCAAAGCAAGACATCTAAGAAATACTGAGAAAGACACAGGGCAGAGGTGATGGAGTGCAGCTAAAAGCATGTTGGCCCTGGGGAGACCAAGAATGGCCTGGCAGACTGATTAGCATGTGGAGAAAAACAAGTAAAAGCAAAGAAAGATCATGTGTAAGATTAAGTAAAAATGTAGAGCAGTAAGAAAGAAAACCCCTGGCAAAGTGAAAACTGAAGCAGAACCAAACAAACAAATAATTAAAAGAAATGTGACTAAGTGCTCAATCTCATATGCCAAAAAGTATTGCTAAACAGTGAAAATTGACCTAATTCTGTTCACCTTATGCTGTTATTTCATTAACAGGAATATGCTAAAATTCATCTGCTCAAGCAAAGAGATGCTAGTCCTCTAATAGGAGAAGCCCTTGTTATTGATAGTACTGTTGTTCATGCAGTGGGGCATCACTATGACCTAGTCTACTGCTACCTTTCTTCTGCATGATCCTCTGACTTTGTTCAGCCCTAACCTTTAATTTCTGGGTAGACATCTGTGGAAGTGGGGTAACCAGGCAACCAACTGGGCATAATTCAGCCTGTTAGATCCCTTTTCATTACAAAGCCTTATGAGACCATAAAGGATAAGGTGCTTCTCTGAACTAAGACGGTTAATTTGAATACAGTTTTGCAATTATCAGTTGGATACTTAACTCCCCAAAGAGCCAGATCTTAAGAAATTTATCAGCAGGGGTCTATGGACCCGATTCAAACAGCAAGTCAGAGATTTTTCTGTTGGCTTCAACCGACACTGGAAATAACAATACCTGAAGGATCTGCCAGTAAGGTTGCATTAGCAGTCAGACCTAAGGAGTTCCCTCTCTTCCAGTACATAAGACTTCTTGTACAGGAACATGTCACCAAACAAAGCTGAGTGACATAGAAGAGAGTACAGTACCAGATAGCAACTGGAGAAAGGCCAGTCTAAAACATGGATGTGACATGGCAGGGATGCTGCAAGTAAGACTTTGCTGCAAGGAATATGACAGTGAAATTAGCAGCATGTATGTCTCCCTCAGCTTTCAGTGAGATATCCCTTGACTAGACTTCACATTTCATGCTGCAGAGCTGCAAAGCAGGCATTTCTACATTGTCCTTTATATAGGCAAATTCTGTCCAGTGAGATAGCAGAATCAGGTCAAATTTGTTCTTGATGGGAAGCGATACTTACAGAAACTGTTGTCTCTGGGTTGTTTTTTCTTTTCTTATTATTATTTTATTATTTTTTGGTTGGCTGTTTTTTAAGGCACAAATATCTAAATATTGTGGACACTGAGAATAATATTATCTGCTGTCTGCTTGTCTTGTGTAAATAGCTATCAGCACATAAATAAATGAGCAGAAACATACTTCGTCATTTAAGAAAAGAACATGAATGGATTTATCTTGCTTCTCAGGTTAACTAATGTTGATCATTTTTATTAAAATATTCTTTTTGTGTAATGTTAGGTTGTGTAGGAGATGTAGTATGTATATGAAATGTCAATTACAGTCTTTTATTTATATGCTTTAACAAAGAGCGTAGAATCAAAACCTTTGAGTTTTCAGGACTTAAGTTCAAAATTGATAACATGTTTTGATTATGTAAGCACTAATGTAAAGGACCTTGAAATGTCAGGTTACTTTGTAAGACTCATTAGCATCTCACCTAGCTTTACCGTCTGTTTTGTAACAGCTGCTTCATGTTGCAGCAGATAGTTCTTCTACAAAAGTAACCTTTACAGAATCATATTTTTACTTAATCTAGTGTAATTAGGTATCAAAATCAGACCCATCATAGTTACTTGAGGTGATCACTGTTGGATCAGCTTAGCATAAATTAGTTCAGCTTTATTTCATATTACTATTGCGAAGTATATTTAGAGGCTTGAGTTGGCTAATTGCTGAAAAGAGATTTTTCCTAAATTTACTTATAAATAAAAAAAAATGTTCTACACGCACAGTACTGCAAAAAAAAATATCCCATGATTGGAATAAAGGTGTTGAATAAAGTCATAGGGATTAGAAATAAGAGTAAAGGTTACATTATCAGTGCTATACTGATAGTGAGAAATAAGTTGAAATACTTAATCACACTTCAATATTGACTGTCTTGCTTTTCCAAACCTGACTGAAAATCAGGTGAAAAAACCTGACGAATTTTAAAGAAGAAGCCGGGGTAACGTATGAGTCAGCCTGATTGTCTTCATTTGGAATGATACTCAATGAAAACAGAACGGAAGCTGTATGACTGACATCCAGACCTTAAGTTTCAAGAAGTCAGTCCATACTAGTCACATCAGATCTCTCTTACTGAGGTACTGCAGACAATAATCCTGCTCTTTAAAACGGAAGGAAAGAAAAATACTCGATACCATCTCTGACCCAGTCACATCTTTGCTCGGCGACAGCCCAGCCAACACAGCCTTCTTAATTTTCCAGTTTTAATGTCTTCTGAATTTTGCAGCATTGCTCAGTGCTTTATCTCCTTTCCAGCCTCTCTGCCCTCCGTGCTGGATGCATTCTTACTTCTGCACACACAAGTCCCAATCACCAGTTCTGGAAATTATTTCTGAAAGTGAGAGATTTATGAAAGGGCACACTGATTTATTAGAAGAAATGAGGTTAGGGTAGCTGGAAGGCCTTCAGACAAAGAATAAGATTCATCTTACCCCACTACTGCACTAAAAGCTGTGGTTTCTGGCTGGCTGTCAGACCCACTTGACTGATGAAGATTTGGAAATGTTAAAGCTTTGGAAGCAATGCCGGAACTGAAAGCCCCAGAATACAGTTGTTGACTTTAAATTTCTGTCTGGATGGAAAAAATCCTGAGCCAAGGCTCCCAGAGCTTTCCAGATCTTCAGCAGGAGACCATCCAAATCATTAAAACCTGTGAATTACAGTCAGGTTCCTACAGTTTTCAGTGTAACCTCTTGTAAAGTCAGGTTTTGTTATACAGCCCCTGTCTTCTTCAGCTGTGGGACAATGACCCTATCAGGACTAAGTCCACCATCTCCAGAAGTCTGTATTCTCAGCTGGCCTGATGGAAACCAAGCTTGCAAGCTTTTGAATCTTCACTTAGCTTTGGCTTTTGAAGTCTACTGAAATAAAGACACTTACCAGAGGGGGACAGAAAAAAAAAAAAACAACAAACAGTTTAAGAATTTTCCAGAGGAAATTTACCTAACCCTTAACATCAATACAGTCTGCTTAATACCCACAGAAATACAGTGATAATCAAGTACAGTTCTGCACTTCTCTGAAACAATTTACACAGGTGTCACCTTCAGATTAACTATATTCTGACATGCAAGGTCACCGCCTCCAGACATAATGAACAAGAAAAATATGAACCCCAGCCAGCAACATTATATGCAAATAATGTAGCTATCATCTTGCCTAAGTCTTTTCGCTTTCTTTTCCTACCCTTTTTCTGCCATGGTTTAGGGAAACTTTTTCAAGGAAGATGCCAATAAAAGACATGATGAAATCTCTTTCCAAATGGACATCCCAGATTTTCTAACCAATATTGAACTTTTCCATAGTACTAGTAATAACTAACATTACCTTGATCAAAAAAAAGAATTATGGTCTTTGACCTTTGATGGGACAGAAGTCAAAATGTGTTACAGCACAATATATACATTTTTCAGTGAAACTGAACAGCTTTAAAAATGCAAGCATCAATAAAATTGAGGGAAAAACATCATGGGATAAGCCTCATAACAGTACCATGGTAACACATCTTGCTGTATTGCAGCTGAGTGCTAGGATTATTTTGCAAGGGAAATAGCTTTCACATCCACACCATTCAATCATATATTAAGTTATACAGCCACTATAGGCAACTGGGGAATATAAATAATAGGAAATGTTTATTATGCCTCTTCTCATATCCTCAGTTATTAAGCTATTGTTTCAGCAGTAACAATACGCAATATGTATATTTTGTTTCTCAAATAACTTGTTAGAAATTAGGTTTCACAGTAGTGTTTATGTATTAGTCTGAGCAAATGCTGCATTACCTTCTGTGTTTCTTCATGGTATTTATGTATTAAGCTTCTTTTTATTAAGTTTCTTGCTGAAATATGAAGTATTAAGTAAAGGCCCCCCATAGTAAATTATGTAGGTTTCTTGGTAATATCACTACATTACCCTGCTCTGAATGATCTTATGTGCCTCATTAGCATAACATGAATTGCACTTGGAAGTTTAATCTCCAGTCTTATGCTTCTTTATGCACATCTTTTTCTCCCCATAACTTTTCATTACTGCAGGCTAGGAGTTTAGCCTGATCACCAAACAGGAAGGGGAAAAAAAAAAATCTGTTCAAAGATGAATGAATGTAGCAGCCTACAGGAATAGTATCTGAATGTTCTCTCAATGATAATAGCAAATAGGGAATAGAATGAAATTTCAAGGCATACATATATAATTAGACCTTCCCTGCTTACCTAATGACAGGAGGAATCTGGCCACAGTGCCATAAAAGAGTGAGAAGACCCAGATTCTTCCTATGGATTTTGCAAACCTCACTAAGCCACTCAAGTCGGGAACACAGTTCTTCCATGTCTCAGTGTGGGAGAAACAGGCAATTATAGAAAGCAATATAGATCCTATGCAGAAACCATTACAACAGAGCCTTCTGTCAGCATATTACCTTCTACCGCCACTGTGTAAGCATATTTTTTCATATTCATCTTGATATGGTTACATGGATGTGTTAATTGAGACACTTGACACTAACACAAACTTATTTAAAAGACAGAATCCTTATGTTCTTTTCCTAGAGGCAGAAAAAATTACACTGAAAGAGATTTTGTATAAAAATATTCCATTATATACTGCTCTGCTTCAAGGAAAGTAATTTTTTTAATGTTTTAAATCAACTTTTTAATTAATTACTCAACCCAAGTGTGTTCAGAGCAGTGAGCAGATGGGTCAAATAAGTAATGACTTAATTATGGGTAGCTTTCATCACTAACCTGAAGATCCGATAGGCTCTTACACCTGCGCTTCATAATTTGAGAGAGGAATTCACTTGACTTTCAAATTCCAAAGATTGATTCTGCTTGAAAACAGCTCAAGTTGATACTGATATGAGTCATCTTCCCCAGTACTAACATGCCTCACTGCAAAGTAGTTTGGATCACATCAGACATGTGATATCAATTTAAAGTGTTTTAAAAAAGGTCCCTAAATGCAAATTTATCTTGTAGATCTCAAGGTCCTCCAAAGCACAAAGATCATTTTCCAGGTACATAGCTAACATTTCTTAAAAGCTTTAAAGGGTTTTCATACAAGAAGCCTCCACATCTCAGCTGTTACATTGCAGTGAGGAGTAATGTCATTTTCAAGAACACCTGTTTAAATATTTACGTAAACAGAAAAACTAATGTTTTAGATACATTTAAGGTGTTTGTTTTTTATAGTCATAAGTTTACCTTTTCCTTTTTTAACCTGAAAAAAATAGAAAGCAAACATTCACCAAAAATGCAGCTCCGAAACTACATTGATAGGACACAGGTCTATCTGGGCAAGAAGAGATGGCTCCCCAGATGCAAGCAACAAAAACAAAAAAATATATAAAATACATTTGAAATGCATTCTGTCATTTATCCTAATCACAGAAGCATTTGTTTAGTGTTCCTTACTTTATATAGGTTTGTTTTGAAATGAATTATACTAAACATATGTTATTCTGTCAGCGACTTGAGTGGTCTGAATATCTGAAGATTTCTCCCTGGTTAATCCAAAGCACAGAACACAGAACACTCGACCTACCAGCTGTGCTACAACACTGCATTTACTAAACACACAGTGTTTTGGAAACGTTTGGTATTACCACAGTGAACAGCATGCTAAATAAAAAAGGAATATCTTGTTTCTGAATTTGTGAAGGGCTAGCCCAAATAACTAAAAACACTGACTGTTTTATTTAAGGTGTGATTTCCTATGAATTCATCCCCTAATCTTTAAAATAGAATCTCTACATAAAGAGACTGTAATCTGTGTTTTACTGCAAAAACGCAACTTTTGGTACTTTTTTGCCATATCGCATTGTGATCTCTCTACTACAGCTTACAACTGTGGGTCTCTTCAGGGTGATATTATTTCTGCTAATAGGTCTCTATAAATGTTTATATTTGTCTGTACACTAGCACTGAAAATAGAGCTGAGCCAGCAGAGAACCTTCTCTTAGAGCCCCTTTGGCCACCTAATGGTGTAAGGCCTACCACCTTCTGGTTCTCAGGCAAGCTCTAAGAACTCTGTGGATTTATATATTTAAATGCTACACTTTCTGTAATGGTAAATTCCAGACATTCAGACTCAACAGAATATAAAAAGGGACTCTCTCGCCCTTTCTAACAGTGCCATGTTATTATTTGAGTTATACCACAAAAGTGAAATTTGCAACCTGCTTCTACTGTAGGATTTATTCATGTTTACTTATAGATGTTTGCAGTTATCTATGATTACATTTCAGCAAGACCCCCATGTTCCACTTTGGAATTTACAACTCTGTCCTTTTAAACAAGGATTTAAAACATTGCTTTTGAAATACCCTCAATGTCCCAGTCAAATTGAAGTTTGCACTTCTTTACAGTCTACAAAGGTTCTGTTATTGTTTTCATAATACCTTGTGTCTCATCCATCTTCCAGCCACATGACAAAAAAAATCAGCACTGTGGATATAGCCAAGTCACAGTTAGTGGGAGCTGCACCAGACCTGCTTATGTCTTGTATCTGCACTATTAATACCACAGTCATTTCTGTTTGGACTGGGTATCAGGTCAAATTCAAGCTTTCAGTCAAGTACAAAACCAGAGCAAAATGCAACTGCTATTTAAATTTACGGTTACAACCATTTTCACAGGACTGAATTTAATCCAACATCTCAAAATCCAGAGGTTAATTCTAATTAAAATATATGTAATCAAACATTAAATTTGATGATGTCCATGTAGTTAATAAAAAGTATGTATTCTACATCCTGATAACATTTACTTATTACCTGTATGCTATAGAAAGGCAGAAGGGAGAAAAATGCTGGGAAAATATGATCTGGAAGTTTTCAGGGAAGTGGCAGAAAAACCTTTATCAAGCCACTGATACGCAAACACTTGTCGGATGACTTGCCAACAGCAATTGGGCACTGAGCTACTTACACGTTGCCTGGTATTCATCCACTGTGAAGACTTGCAAAGCATGACTGACAAAGATCACTTGGAGTGTCTAAATGTATTTGGAAAAATCTGGAGTATATCAATTCAGTCCAAACCAGAAATCCAAAAGCATAAACCCATGGAAATATCCTAGCAGATGCAAGGGAGAGAAAGCAGAAATATGGGGGTTATTTTACTGGCTGCTTCCTTTACAAATGAAGTGCAAATAATAGAGCATATGTGAGCAAAGCCAGCTAAGCTGTTTTGCAGGACAGTAGACAGTTACAATCTGCCACTTAGCATCACAGAATCATACAATCATAGTATGGTTAGGGTTAAGATCATGTAGTTCTAACCCTGCTGCCATGGGCAGGGATGCCTCTCTCTAGATCATGTTGACTGAGGCACTGTCCAAACTGGCCTTGAACCTTCCAGCGATGGAACATTTACAACTTCTTTGGGCAGCCTGCTCCAGTGCCTCACCACCCTCATAGTAAAAAACTTCTTCCTTACATCATTCAGCAATGCTAAGCACCAGCACAATCCAGTTCTTAATTTCCAAATATTAATACTTTTACCCCCTTGCTTTGGTTCCTCCGGATTATTACTCATAACTCAAAACATCTAACATTGCCTTAAAAAAAACAAAAAGGATGACATCTCCATATACAGAAACACTCTGCTGCAGGACCCATCTAAGTTCTGTATAAAGTCTTTGCTACTTCTGTTAACTTTCAATATGACTTGTTACAATTAAAAAAAAATTGTGTCTTTTCACCACTTGTATTCAGCATCAGACTGTATGTCATGCACTATTAGAAAATACGCTCTTCCCTGAGGATTTAATTCATAAATATATCATTAATCTTTAATTGCCTTATTCCCAGCAAACTTTCCATTCAGTTTAACTGCCATTAGTAAGTGGCAGGGGATTACAGAGATGTCTAGAGTCAGAAAATATCATAAAGAAAAGCATTCGTATTACAAACAACCCATGACAAACACTTACGTACTGATACAAGAAAATATATGAGTGTCACTCAGGGAAGCAATGGATCTTGTGTACAGCTACAGTGGTAGTCTATGGACAAGTCACAGAAAAGAAACTGGAACAACTGAAGCTTCATGTCAGTCAGCCATAACTTAACTCAGGCTTAAACAAGCAACTGTAGTTAAGGGATGGCAGTTTTTATACAGTATCCAAGAGAGTTGTGTGTGGCTAGCAATGGTTCAGCTACTCTATACTCTTCAAATATACAGGTAAGTCCACTGGATCAGCTACAGCTCGCTTTTGCCATGAATCTGAAATGAGACAAACTCCTGCTTCGGTATCAGCAATGCCTTACTCCTGCTCTGATAAGCCATTACCAAAAGAGTCAACCTGATTTATAGTTGCTTTTTGTGACAGCAGGCTCAAAACAATACAAATGTGTCACTCTTCCAGTTTCTGGTCTTAAAGAGTTTCCATTGTCTGAGCAACTGCTAAGTAGAATGATAAACTCACCATTAAAGGAAAAAAAAGCAACTTATAGGCTAATAAATTATATTCTTTTTCATTCAAATGGAAAAATTGGCAGATTGAAAAATGCTTTTGCCAATTCAGATCAACAGAATTTCCACTATACAAATTGCCCTTTTGATAGCAAACAAACAATAAGTGAGAGCCTATAAATTGAAAAGATAAAACATCATTAAGCTGTGCACTCAACAAGATAGCATCAGAAAAAGCAGCCATCATACCAACATGTAAATCATTCAAATTATACAATGATGCAGTAGTATTTTCCCCCCTTTGACTCCTGCTGATTGCATGTATGTTTGCCCCCAAGCATAAACTGATCTACATGATTAGATATCTAATTTATGCATGAAATAATCCCCAAGTTTGGTAAAATCAAAACCATTAAAGTAAAATAATATTGAAGATTAAAACTGTGTTTGGGGAGGGATGTGCTGCACATTATCATACACTACCAGGGTGATTATCTTCAGCCTTCACTAAATGTGTTGAATAGCCTTCAGAGCTTAGTTGGCACATTGTGATAAATGCTTACCTTCTTTGTTACCGCAGCAATTATTTGAAATGTCAACTCCTCCTGCTACACTACTGCAAACAGGCCTGGGTAATAAAGGAACTGGTCTTAAAAATGTAGATTTTCTTTAAAATTGTTATGGGAAGTGCATTTGTTCATCACCAGAGTGCTGACTTCATTTTATTATTACATTTTGCTGCTATTATACCTGAAGCATCACATGCTATTGGTGACAATATTTGATAGCTTTACTGCTTAATCTTATTAAGATAGATAATCTAAGTTGCTGTATACTAAAAAATTCCTTTATAAACTTCTCAATTTGGTCAAGCTCAGTCAGTACCTCACACTGTATTTAAAAAAAAAAAGATGTAAAATTAAAAGATGGATTATTTTTGTCAAAACTACATCAAAGCTGTATAGACTACTGGTAAGACTGAAGGTCAAAAGTACAGTGGCCTTTCTACTTGGCTATTTTCACTCACAAAACACCCCTGAACAAGTTACTTAATCTCTCCATCCATCTCTTTATTCAGCTTGCATATTAGGTATGTTAATAACCTCACAGCCAGTCATTTCCAATACTCATAAAGGGCATAGATTAAAATCATCATTCAAATGCAAATATTTTCTCACAAAATCTAGAGAACAAAGTGTGTAATCATTTGAGAATTTGCTAGAGAACCGAAATTGCCAGTCAAAACACTTCTGACAGCTGAGTTACTTCACCAAATCAGTAGTTGCATCCAAATCCTATTTCCTGGGAGTGCCATCATCATTTCAACCCCAGTGTGAGAAAATAGTTTATTCCAACAAAATGGCTAGTCTGTATTTTTTCATAATAGGCAGAACACCTAGAGACTCTCAAGAGGGCAAATCTGACCACTTGAGATCTGGACTTGGGGAGATCTTGGTAGATTTGGATGAACCATGCAATATATAAAATATATGGTAAGTATATTGCACAGCAGAACTGCACAGATACCACAGCCTGTCCAACACCCTATTTCACCTCTGTTCTAATTCTGTTCTGACACAAATATTAATCAAGACATCTCAAGTAACCCTTGATAGAAAATTGTAATAGCCTCGTGTATCTTACCAACTGTGAAGTCTGTGCTCTGAACATTGATTAAAACTTAAAGCCTGTTATTTAGTCTTGTCCCATGTATGAAGCCGTTATAAATACAATGAACAAAACCAAAACCAGAAGTTTAATTTCTCTTGAATTTAAGACCAGGAATCTCAGTATTGTTACCCTAAACATAGCACCTTGGTGCTCAGATATGGCCCACAATAAAAAGAAGTAGCTATGTACCTGTCTTTGGATTAGTAATTCAGGTCAGGCTCATCTCTGCCAACAGCAGAGCAGAAAAGACAGTGGCTGTATTTTTAATATAATGGGCCCAATTTGATAGCACATAATTTTGGGCATATATCAGTGGAACTCAATGTAGTGCCACAAATTCAAGATATTTATACACATTTTCTTACCTGAAAGCATAGAATAATCTCAGAGTACACACTGAGGAATATGTAAAATTAACACACTGGGAAAATTAATACAGTCTCTCATTGCACTAATGCAAAACAGGACAAAAAGCACACATTTCAAACTTGCATGAAACTAGCAGTAACTAAAAAACACAGCTTATTTAAGCCAAAGAATTTTAGAAAACTCAGTAAAATCCTCCCTATTGGAACATGTCATTGACATACCATAGGTTAGTACGTTGAGTGACACAGGATCATAATAGAAGTAAACTGCAAATACTCTTGTCAGTTAATAATTCCTGCTAGAAATACTGTACAGGAGCCAATTATAAATTAACGTCAATAATTCAGTGAAGCAGGTGCTCCATTCTCCAGAAGCCAATGCGCAAATCTTATCTTACAATGATATTTACAGACACCAGCTCACTTCAGAAAGTGCAATTTCTGTCAGCTGTAACAGCAGCAAGGCCTATAGTTTACAGCTCCATGTAATGTAAGAAAGGATTCGAGAGTCATACAGTTTGAAGACTAATGGAACGCGTGGGCTAAGTCAACCCAAAATAATGAGAATTGTCCTTTGTGAGCATAAAAAATTTAGAAATACTGCCTTCTAAGCCTCCATTTTATTAACCTTTATCAGCTGCTGTGAAACCAGCACATGACGAGATTTTTGAACTTTACTGTCAGTAGCTAAAGGGTAATGCTTGTAGTGATTGCTGTTTTGTGAAATTATAATTCTTATATACAAAAGGTCTTCTTTTGGATTTATTCTTAAATGATTATCAAGAGGCACTAGGAGAAAGCAAGCATGATCTGTGGTTGCATCACAGCACAAAGCAAGGAAATTAGCTACAATTATCAATTTTCAAACTCTGCCTCCAGAAACTAAATCAGGGTCAGCAAATTACTTCAGGTGAGAAGGCTGTTTCCATTCTTAGTTGACCAGTGCCCCAGCATATAGATGTGGGACTGGCTGCTCTCAGCAGCCTACAGCTAAGCCCCTACTGACATCAACAGGACAGATGAGCGAAGTTAAAACCAAGCCTTCCTGAAGTAATTAAATTTGCAGTCACACAGCACAAGCTAATCAGTTCTAGGTTGATTGAGATGGAGAAATCTGCATCTTAACCCTTCCATGTTCTTGCAAAACTATATAAAAGCTATCCTTTGGGGGATAATGTACACCCCAGTAGTCCCAGAGGAACAATCTTTCATTATACTGTGCTTTTGGAGTGATGTCTTACAAATCCTCAAAACATTTCAGTAATACTGTTACAGACTGCAAGATGCTAATGGGGACAGAGAAAGCATCTACCATATGGACAGAATCAAGGCAAAATGCACTAACATTAACTCTTAACTTTCAGGTAGCATTTTGCCTGTATTGAAGCATACCTCTTAAGACTTGAGGTAGGAGAAGCTCCAGGAAAAGCATCCAAAAAGGAAAGTTACCTCAACCAACTCTTTCCAGGATTCCTCATAACAGATCCAAGACTTACTGAGGGAGTTGGGCTGATATTTGGCAGATAAATAGAGCCAAGAAGCAGAAAGGTCAGAAGAAGTGAGGCTCACTGGTTGTTAATAAAAGATTTAAAGGAAGAAACTGCCTGAGTAGATTTTTATAAATGAGATCAGGCAGTTAGAATCTCTAGGGGAGCAGGGAGGCCCCAGACACAGGGTCAGAGATCCTTAAATAAACCTTGAACTACAGCAAGAAAGATGACCTAACAGACAGCAACTGAAAGGGAATTTTCAATGGCAAGTTTTGTCACCTGCTACTTTTAGCTGTTTGAGACAAATCCAACACCACTCATTTCACATACTAGACTGCAATTTTTCTAGCAGGTAAAAAGTGCAGGACACGTTTCTTTCCAGATAAAGTTTTCAATATACTCTTCCCCTTCAAAGAAATTATCTATGTGGTTTTCTAATGGGTGCTCAGGAAAGATATACCCACCATTTTGCGTTATCTGCTGTAGGAGTACTGGTAACTGAAAGAAATTGAAATCTACTTCCATTCAGAAAGCAGTAAGTGTTAGTAAAATACCCCAAAGTACAAAGCAAGTAGCTGACTGAGTAAGAAGTGCTAAAAGTGGGGAAACAGACTATGGCAGAGCACAGCCATAAAGTAGTTCTGAATTATTTCAGTTTCCTCTCTACTGAGCCCCAATCACTAGAAAGCAGGAAAGATACCATGTGCCCAGACAAGGTAGTGACGTTAAGAAGGAATGGCAATAATAGAAAACTACCAGCCAAACAGGCATACAATGACAGTCTTTCCCATCCTCCAGCACAGCCCAACCCAGCTGACAACTAAGTACCATGCAGTCACTCAATCCCCACTAGTCAATGGGACAGGGAGGAGAATCATTAAAAAAAAAAAAAAAAGGAAAAAAGAAGAGATAAGAACCCATGGGTTGAGATCAGAACAATTTAAGAACAGAAGTAAAATATAATAATAATACAAATTAGGAGAGAAAGGAAGGAATAAACCCTACCCCCCAGTAAAGAACACATGATGCACAACACAATTACTCAGCACCCACCAAATAACACCCAGCTCATTCCTGAGAAGTGATCAGTGGCTCACAGTCAACTCCTCACAGTTTATATACTTAGCATGATGTTCTGTTGTATAGAACACCCATATGGCAAGCTCAGGTCAGGTGTCCTGTCTGCTCCCTCCCAGCTGCTTGTGCCCCTCCTGACTGGCAGAGCATGGAAAACTGAGAAGTCCTTGATTAGGGTAAGCGCTACTTAGCAATTAGAACATCAGCATATTATCAACATTATTCTCTCACTAAAGCCAAAACACAGCACTGTACCAGCTACTAGGAAGAAAATTAACTGTCCCGGCTGAAACCAGGACACATAGACAGATCCTATTCCTTAGTATCAACTCTAAAAACCAGTGAATCAGTCTTACATCTACAGCAGATCAGCATTATGGCATTCTTTTTCCTAGATATTTTTTCAAAATGAAGACTGTTTTCTTGCACTGTATATGCTAAATATGTAAAACTAGGCACTCCTTCTAAGAGATGCCGAGAGTGGATGAGCTGCAGCTCAGCTCATTAACCTGTTTACAAATTCCAAGTCTGTAGAGCCTCTCCTTCCCAAAAAATCAGCTTATATAGTCAGACCCACATATAAACCCCTTTACTGACTATAGTGTCCTTGATGAAAGGGAGAATGCTGGAATTGAATTATGACTATATAATTACACCTGCCACAAAACAAATCCACATATGGGTCCAGCATATGCACTCCACACTGGAACACAGTTGGAGAGGAAAGTTGAATCTACGAAACCTTGCCACTGTGTTCACTGCTTCATCATTTAAACAAACATTTCAGCTCTGTTCTTTTTTATTTATATTTTTAATGCAACTCTTAGCTTCCTTCCAAATGACAACATCGAATTATCTAATACCAGAAGTCCTTACTCAGGGAAAATACAACAGCAAAACCTTAAGAGCAGTTTAAAAGCCAGTGAGTGCACAAATAGTGTGCGAGACAATTGTATCAGAGTTATTAAACAAAATAAAGAAAAGAAAGAAAAAGAAAAAAGGGAAAACTGGAGCTTGCATCAAGACTCTGGAGATCAGTATTATTTTTCCAGTCAGTAGAAATGGATACAGCTGACTTCAGCAAAGCTATGAAAATTTATATCATCCAAGCTCTTGAATCTTACTTTCTTTTTTTGGAATAGCAGATTCATGTTCACTTTTAGGCCATCCCTACTATTTCTCCAATACCTCATTTTCCTTATTGGCAAAACAGATATAGTAATTTTAAAATACCTTTGGGAAATGTTTTCAAATCTATGCAAATA
Source organism: Neopsephotus bourkii (assembly GCF_033783945.1). NCBI lineage: Eukaryota > Metazoa > Chordata > Aves > Psittaciformes > Psittacidae > Neopsephotus > Neopsephotus bourkii. The sequence goes on along the minus strand of NW_026901363.1, from coordinate 1,622,000 downwards.
CAAAGTATCAGTATTATTATTGTAATTCTTGTTCCCTTTAAAGACCTAAGTACCCATGTGCTTATGGCAGACATTTCTACCACAGCTCATAAAAGTAAGACAGAAATGTAATTCCTATAGAAGTACCTCAACAACATTTGTGCACCTGGCTCAGAATTCTGCAGCACACAAACTGAATTTAAAAAGGCACACTGCAGCAGCTCCTGGTCATTAAAATAACACATTATAGAGCTGTAGTCAAGATCTAAGCAAAATGTGTTAGAACGTGTTTGTCTAGTTGCATGTATTTAAGAGAAATACACTGTAGTCAAAGCTCATCATTTTACTATGCATTCTGATCTTACAGCATAGTTATTTTAAAGTTACATGCTTATTTTACAGTAAATGTCCTAACATAAGGGTGCAATACATTTGATTGTGTCATCCTGCAAATAAGTCGCTCCTGAGAGAAAACTTGGCATATATTCAAAAAGTGCAAACTGCTTTCCTAACAACTGGACAACTAATTTGGAGGTTTACATCCAACCTTAACTCAGATTTTTATTTTCCCTTGAAAAACATCTCTCTCACTTCTTTAAATTTTTAAAGATAGTGACAACTCCATTTAGAAAGAATAATAGTATATACGTCCTACCTTCATACATTTTTCATTCAGTCAATGGGTTTCCGAATCAAAAGATTTGTGTAGGAACCTGACACAGGATTCTGATACATAATTTTCCCTACTGGAAAAAAACTGGATCAGAGCACGTCTGGGAAGCTGTTCTGGTAAGAAAAGGTATTGAAAAGGGGATGACAGAGTGGAGGCTCAATTACAGTTGAAACCTTTCCGTGTTTTCTGAAATCAGTCTCAAGTTTTGAAATGGCAACTGTCGCTCTTCACAGTACTGAAATGTTCAATGAACATTCACGTTCAGAATTTCTGGTTATTGTCAACTGCCTTACAGAATGTAGAAAAAAAATATAGCTCCACTCCAACAACGCCCTTGAGGAAGCACTTAAGTATAAAAGTCAACATGATAACTTGTTAAAGTGAAGAAAAAGCCCTGTATCATACTGGGCTGTGTGCCAGGAGCTCACATTGCAGGGCTGGGGTAGAGGGCATCAAGAAATCCAAAACTTAACATTCCTCCAGTCCAAGGAGCAAATAAAAAGATGGCACTTTTAATTTGTAACTTATGTCATAAAACTCTGTGTGTGCCGATTTAATATCTTCTGAGTGTGTGTTAACCTATTACTCTTTTCCAAGTTAAAGCATAATTTTTTGCTATGTTTTTTTTCTGCTAATGTGCACTTAAAACTTACTTTCCTTCTGAAATACTGCAGATGTAAGTAAACTAGGAGGAATAGAACACAAGGCACCTGGTTAGCTGATTTAAATAAGTTTAACAAATTAACCTCTTTGATTTTCTCTCATATGACTTTTAAAGCTCTTCTCCTTACTCAAGGTTCTATCATCCTTTCACAAATCTACATGCAGCAGGCAAATCCAGCATTCTAATATAAAGTTCGAATCTGCTGTATACAGAGGTGACCTGCCGCCCAGCTATTCTCATTACAGTTCACAATTAATGTATAAAATAAGGCTCAACATGACAGTGAGAGCACCATTCACATTCCTCTGCCTTAAATCATAATAGACAGACATTTGAATCACTTGCAACCCTTACAATCATTCTCATGATATTTAAAAATTATGTAACTTGAAAGGATTAAGGTCTATTATAGATAGTTCCCAAAATTCATCTATGAATTCCAAAGCTGTGTTCCTGTACAAAAACTATTCACAGTGATCTACATTTTCAGAGTTTAATACCCTATCCTTTTCAGGTCTGCAATCACACCTTCTTCAGTAAGACACTCATAGGCATACCTGAAATCATTAGAAAGTGTAACAAGAAATAAGAAAAAGAAAAAAAAAACAGTGAAATATTTTAAATCTTGTACAATAGCGAGTATGTGCAAGTTCTTTCCTCGGTAAGAACTTCTGAGACTTAAGAGAAGCCAAGGCAAGACGCTGAATTCATTAAAATGGACTTTGGGTCTGATCCAGAATGCCTTCCTTGGTATACCGCTTTATTATACATGTCATGACTTTGGGGTTTTGCTTTTGTTAAGGCTTTGTCATATAACGAATTCTTGGCAGAAATCCTTAAATAGTGAGAGTATTCTTTTAAACTATTTGTATCAAAGCCATCAGAAGTAAAAGTAGTATTTCCTTTATGTATGTGAAATACCAGTTTGATCACTTCAGAGACGAAAACCAGTTTAATTAGCACTCATTTGGTAAACCCTTTCACTCATCTGCCAAGATCTAACCAATATGATATTTATTATGTAGGTTTAGCTCTGAAAAGCCACAAGTTGTTCTCCTCACCATACAACATCAACTTGGGATTTAGATCAGCAGGATTCTATTCTGTCTGTCTGAACTTGCTCCAACACTAGCTTTTCCATAATGTGACTACATTTGCTGCAGTAGAGAGAAAAGTAAAGCGGAGAACAGAACCTGGCTCATGATGTTCTGTCAAACTTGCTTGTGTCTGACTGCAACAGTAAGTTACTGAGATCTAAAAACAAAAAGAGAAACACCTACAATGTGTTTAGTTGCTATCAATCGTAATTTGAACATCTGTACATGGTTGCAAACAGCATAAGTAATAAAAAATTCCTTAAATGCATACTTTGCATTAGCTTACCTTACCATTACAAAAAAAAAATAGATTATATCTCCCTCCATGAAAAATCAGCTGGGGACCTGAGACCAGTTGTGGTGCAGAAGCATAGTACCAGTTGCTCACGTATTCAATCAAACTCCAAATTGATTGGTGATAACTCAAGATGTCTTCGTCTAATAAAAGCCTCTCTAGTCAATGCACACTTCATTGACTAAAATGCTTTCTCATGGAAGGAGAATATTGTGGATGAAATTTAAAATTTACAAGGACTGATGTACAATTGTTCATTATAGCCATCATGCCACTGTATTCTGGTGCAGTAGTGGTTTGCTGGACCAGCTGAAGTTTGCCTCAAATTAGAACTGCATCATTGATGTAAAGTAACCCTGTGTCTCAGAACTTCAATTACTAAAGGTGAAAAAGTGTTCAATGAAAATACATGGCTATACAACAAAAGACAAGTGAGGCCAAATATCTGAGTTCCAAATCTCTACCGGTACAGTCAAGTAACAAAAACACTGATAAACAACAGTACCATTTTCTAACTAGAAAACATAATGCATTCTCCTTCAAAATGTGTCATGAGAACTTGTCGATTTTTATGACAGCTTCAGTGGGAAAAGTCTACTTGAATTCTTGGCTCTTGCTTCATTTCGGAAATGTCAAAATGCATTGTTTCAAAAAGGTTACAGTAATGTTTCAGTTCAGTTTTATCAGAGTGATTCATTTCATTGAGACTTTTGTACTGTGTTCCAGTACACTAGAAACATTACATGAACACTAGGATTTGATTTAGTCTATAAGCTCTTATTTGTTGTTTTAAACTACCTATTTACTACACTCCTGTGTTTTGATGTAGTATGTAATTTTTGAACATAAAGTGTATTTGACACTTGAAAATATTTAAATTTGGATCTATTTACAGAATAATCTCATTTAACATATGGGGAAGGAAATTTCTGAAACATTTTAGACAGAATTTTATACTTCTCATTTCAAAATACTGTTTTAATCATATAAAAGAGAGCAGAACACCAAGATGCAGCATGCTTTGCATAGAAAACTAAGAGCTTCAGACTGAACTTAAATTTAATGTCTTTCTTATTTTCACAAAGGAATAAAAAGCAGAAACAAGAGAAAATATAGTTGCAGAGTTTCCATCTGAATCTATTTTTTAATGTATTTTTTATTGCTTGCTTGATCCACACACTTATCCCCCAGCTCTAATCAGTTAAGCAATCTCTGGTCTGTTTTTTTCCCTGGATTGTTTTAATTCCTAATATAGAACATCCATAAGGAACTTTCACAGAGGATACATGCAATGTATGAAGAATAACACATAGAATTCACATTTCTTGTTTCCTGACTTCTGGTAAGTACGCCTACACATATTGCTCAGTTTTAATCACCTAATTGCATGGAGGTAGTGCAGGGGAAGCCAGTTCCGAAGGATTTCAGCACTGCTGAAATCTGAGGGGTCATGCTTTATGCACAGAAGAAAATAGGAGTAGTGCGCTGTAAGGAAAAAGAGAAATGAATAATTGTGTGTGGGAGGAGGGAATAGGAGGTATCAATCAAAGCAGAAGGGAAAGGCACAAGAATCAATAACTGCTTAACAAATCTGTCCTTATTTATACTTGGCATTTGTGGCTAGTCCTGTCATATGTTTGCTTTTTCCCCAGTCATGTTCTCTTTTTCTGTCCAGCAATCTCTCTAGAAAGATTCTGAAAATTTGTTATATTCTCTAAGTCTGTGTTTGTTGGGTTTGGTTTTGTGGGCTTTTCTTAACGGACATTCTCCAAACCACTACCCGTTAATATATAGTGACTGAATACCCACTGTGAATCATCAGATACTTTTACAGCATCTGCTATCAGCATGGAAATTCCCAGCATGCAGCAGAGAGGCCAAGCAGTCGTTCAAACACATGCATGACTAAATATACATTGATCAGAATTCACACAGTATACATGCCTTACAGTAGCCCTCCACAAACAAGAGAAACACCATCTTTAATAATTCCAGACAGCCACAGTCTCCACTGTCAGTGCATCAATCACAGAAACTTTCCCCCATGTCTTGTACAGAGGGAAGACTAATATAGGCATATTATGTGGCCGTAACATGCCATAACATAGTCTGATAAAATTTCAAAAGCTAATTTTTATGGGAATTGTGCTATATAATTTGAGGCAGATGAGGACTCAAGCCACTGACATCACTCAGACTGTTCAGGTGAAGAAGAAATTATCACAGGAGAAAGGGTTTATAGGATTGAGGCTAATACTCTGAGCTTTCTTTTCCGTTTGAGCTCAAACACCTAAGGAGCAATTTAATTGAACTTCAAATCAAAAGTTCCTTAAAAGTAAAGGATTTATACCATCCTATTTTGGCATGGTGTAATTACATCCTTCTTATAAGTACTTTCATTTCAATATTCTTTCAGGTAGAAAATTGTGATTTTTAAGCTCTGCATTTATCTTACGGCACAGTGAAATAGTGACTGAAAATAAATAAATAAAGCCAAACAAACAGAAAAAAATAAAAGAAAAAGGAAAAATTAAAATAAAACCACAACCCACCTTAGTTACAAAGACCTAAATCATGAGGTGTTGCATCAAAATGCTTCCTGAAAACTCAGCTATGGTCAGAACTTCAGTAATGGAATTTAGACAAACACAGTTAAAGATTTTGTTACGTTTGCAAAAGAGAAAAACTCAAATTATCATAGTACATTAATGAAATGGAAATTGAACTTCTGTCTGGTAGGTTGTGATAAATTTCATGGTACCTATGAGAGTGGAAAGTTTGCAGGAAACATCTGCATCTCTTTCCAATTCAGACACTTCACAGATTTGCCAAGGTAGGGTAGTCTACAACTCTAGAACATATGCAGTCCTTATGATGACTTTTTGTTCACAGCAAGTATTTGTATATATGAACTGTGAAATGCTTACAAGCTTGCTACTTAAATACAGAGTACTCTAAGGGAAGCCCTTATTAAATACCATACTATGATCTTGGTTTATTAAACTCACAAGTCACTAATATTTGAAACAGGGTTTTAACATTATATTCTTAACAGAAATTTAGCATTTATGAAAAACTTCTGAAACTTCTGCCATCTCCCACTGGATTAGTGCAGAACAAGTCCATAATGTGCAAAGGCAAAATGACTAGGAAGGGGGTCTGAAAACAAGAGTTGGAGTAGCTCACTTTTATGCTTAATTTTTTGGCCTATATTCTTAAAACACACTTGGACTCCTCAGCATCATGTTCAGCCTTTTTGAAATTGTCAGTTTTGTGATCCTCCTGAAAAAGTCCTGTTGCCTTTCCTAAAAAGGCTAAGGGGACCTATTACAGAAGCTTAGGGATTTTTTTCCTCTTGAGAACCAAGTGAACACTAAAAAGCAACTGGATGTGGAAATATTTTTGGCTGCTTTTATCTTATGTGCAGTGGGAACACATTAAAAAGTTAAGAAAAAAAACTTCAAAGTCCTTTTTTCTTGCAATTTTACACTTTCTATGTATTACATTACAATGATCAGCAATACAAGAGATAAACAGTTAGATACACAAAATTTGACAGATTGCAAGAAGGTGCCAAAAAGACTCATGAGAAAAAGTGAAGGCAACAGTATTTCAGGGAAAAGGAAAAACTAGGGGGGGAGGAGGAGGGGCAAGAAAACCCCTCAAGATTCCAGGAGTAAACTGTGCGTTATTTAATACAGATACAATCAGTCCTAATTCTTTTCTTCTGTTCTTTTATGTGACCCAAGCAACGTGTAAGTATATGGATAAACAAAAAAGTGTTTCTAAACTTGAAAACCACTGAAGGTGAAGTCAATTTAGGGCTAAAACACACAGAATACTAATGTCTGATAATGAACCCTGGGTTTATAATTAAATATAATACAAGAATTATATTTTGACATGAAATCATGGTGGAACAGCAGAGTTTAATTTCTAAGCTGCAGTATGTAGTCTGGATTGCACCAGTGTGTGCCTGTGGATAACTATGATAGAGGGTAATCAGGCCATTCACTGGTCCAGCTTTGTATTCTGGCATCTGCATACCTGTTTATATCACTGTAGATAAGCACTGGCATTTGAACTGGTCTGGAAGTTCACAAATACTTGCATTGTTATTCGATAGCACTGTAATATGGGAATTAGTGTTTTACTGTTTGTTCTGCAGGTTATTTGCTTTTGAAATTAGTATTTGTATTTCTGTAAAGTGCATTAGCATAAGATGTGTAGGCACTAACTCTATTTTGTTAGCATTACATAATGCTTAGCATAACGACAGGCGGGGTCTGGTTAACAAAGCTGCCAATAAACCTGGCTTTTATGCATCTATGTTAAAACACTAATTAAAATAACTGTTAAAAAATGTTTCAAAGAGATTTAGAGTGCTTCTATTTTTACCAAAATAATTACATCCTTCTCAGGGAGGCAGAAGGCTTGCAGGTAGAAAAATTTCAGCTACAAAGTTATGATTAATAGCATCTCTTCTGAAACAGTTGCAGGGGTTCAACTGTACATTAAGACTAAGCATCATGTTTGGGGGTGCTGCATTGGTACAATACCCTGAAGCCAGTTCCTCCCATGACTAACTACTCTCTCACTGTTCAGGTCCTCTCAAATGACTCACCATGCTTTCTGCCATGCAGCCCTTCACCTTTTCTAGTCTGCAAGAGAGGAAGACTGCCACTGTCACTCAGAGCCACAGCTGCATTTCAGTTCTGTGTATTGTAACTTCCCCAGTGGTGACCCCGTCTTGTCTGCCTGTACAGTGCATGTACATTCAGTTCTTGAAACACTGCTAATTGCTGTTACCGTTGCATCTCATTCATTAGCTATTCAGAGGCTGCTTGCAGTGTCCAAGGATGAAGGACACTAGCCATCCTACAGACAGGGAATATAATCAGAAAAATTATTCATAGCATTGTCTCCTACAATGCAGAGAGTTCAGGCAAACTATCTCAGTCAACTATACTGTTCGCAGGAGCTTCAAAAGCTGGATTGCTGTAGGCTTTATTCCTTTCTCTGAAAAGATGTCATACTGCTTGAAAAATGAAAGGTCATGTAAAGGGAAGAAAAAAATGAGCTACCTTCAAAAATGTTGGTCCTAGTAATTCTGCAGTGATTTTGTCTAAGATCATAAAAGTGTCCTACAGTTTCACACTGCTATTATCCTCAAATACAAGCATAATTCAAACTATTTGAGGTCATATTGAGTATCTGAAGTATTATATTGCATATATTATGCATATTATTGCATAATTTCATTGTTTGACATGGTGTCCAGATTCACATTCCACATATAAATTGTGCTGGCTTATGAGCATTTAAACTTTTTTGCAATTTGGTGGAACCACAGACTTAAGTCCAAATTTCTTTATAAGTGTATTGATTCCTTTTTTCTGCTTACAGTTCTGCCAGGCTGCCAAAGAACTGTGTCAGCTCCCAGAGAACTAAACTTCTGATAATTTTTACTTTTCTAAATGCTTCCATCTTTTTTGGCATTAAGATAATTCTATAGTTTCCTTCATTTCTTATCTCCTCCCATGTGTTCTGGTACCATAAGCTCAAAACAAAGATGAAGGCAACAGCAGTATTACCTGACAATGCACTACATGTTGCTGTTTGGAGGTATACTAAGACACACAGACTGAGGTTTAGCTCTCAATGACCTAAAAGTTGAAATAAATTAGTTCCAACTCCCTGGAAAAATCTGCGCTTTGAAGACAATTAAAAGCTACCAGGTGCCATGGCATCCAAACTGGCATCTTTTAGTTTTGTTTTCCATCACTGAAAATCTTTACATTTTTAAGCACAAATAATTTTCTCACTGCTGCTAAGGACAGGTGATCTGATAAGCATGATCTCCTACACAGCCCTTTCTGACATTAATAGGAGCATTCTTATCTTTCAAAAGATGACTCTTAGTACTACAGTAGAAGTAAATATACATGATTTATTAATTTGTGATGATGTTAGTCACCTGCGGATAAAATAGCCTGCAATAAACAGGATGTAGTGCTTTATGGTCAACCAGTAAGTACTTACACAGGAAAAAGTTTAATGGGAAACAACCTGAAGACCAATCTTCTGTTGGTTAGCTATTCACTATGCACCAAGCCACCTGTTTCCACAAGGTCCAAATCCAATATGCAAATACTTTTCTTTCAAATTTTGCTTTGTTACAGTTCATTAGCCTGTTTGCTTGATTTTGCAGTTGCTACTCCATGATTCCTCTGAATTTGAATAAATTTCAATGAGTACTTCTTACGAATGTGTATCATCTGTTCAGCCAGCATTTTAGTCATGTCTTTTTTCAAACCTGCACACAGTTACTGAACTGAAACAGCTTCAGAAGACACCAACAGATACATTTTTTATTATTATTTGAAGCATTTTAAAATAATCCAAAAAAAAACTCGTGCATGCAGGAGTCTTCCTTGTACTCTGAGAGCTCAGAAGCATGTCTAAATGACACTAGTTCATACCCATTTCCACCGACACATTCAAGACTATGGAGAGTCAAAATTCACAGTTCTGCTATCTGTAACAAATCCATAAGGAAGCCACAGCTCTACAGTCTCTTTAACTGATCCAGTGTTTTTTGGAGAAGGTAGCACTACAGGACTGGGGAGAACTAACATTATCCCTGACATGCAAAAAAAGCAAAATCAAAGCCTTTATCTAGACATGCACATAAAACTCCCTCAGTTCATCCTTGACCTTAGAACTGCAGAACTCTCTTAACCTGGTATCACTTGGTAATACCTTTTCCTCCCTTGCTACACAAAATGTCAAATAAAACTCCTTACAAAACTTTATTTATAAATAGTTCCTTCAATTAGTCTTCTTCTAAAGTATGAATACCATACACTTTTAATTAGAATGTATACATGTCAGAGAACAGAAAGATGTAGTGTTCTTAAATGTCTATTACTGATTTCCTTTAGTGTAAGCTGTATCTTTAATATTCTTGAGGTTATATTTTAAAGAATAGATAAATGCATAAATCTAGTATATTTCACATGTTAATCAAAAGCATAGGAAAATAATTTGTGCAGCTATTCTTTCTGAGCTTGAATCTGCCCCACAAAAGAAAGAATGAAAGCAGCAAAACTTGTAAATTAATCAAGAATCAGGCTCTCCTGTAGAAACCCAAAAGTGAAATTAAAATTGTTTGTAAAGTTCTTAAGCCAGTCCCTGAGTCAGTCTATGTAGATTTTAGTTCCTAGTTCTGTAATTAGATGACAATTCCATGTAGAATTCTAGCAAGATCAAAAGGGAATGGAGCTCCTTACAAAACTTGGCTTACTTCTTATTTTGATTATTAGTAAAAAGGAGGATGGGAATCTTTTGTCCTTATGCCATTTTCATGCACAAACCCACCCTTGGCTATTGGAAGATTCGCCTTCACTAGACAGATCAGACACAGTTTTCAGCAATGCCAGGGGTCTTACAAGGCTTTTCTGATATACTTTAAATCAGAGAAATGTCATAAAAAATCTGATAATCAGGATACACAGCTCTGGCTCTCACAGATCCAACGGATTTAAGCTCTTTCTGCCTCCTCTTTTCTCCCTTTCCACAGCTGAAAGTCATTATGAAATTACAGAACTGTCCAACACAAGTGAGACATTCTGATCCTGTATTTGATGCTACAAGCCCAGCTTGATGACTCAGTCTGTATACCTCTCTAAAGAATAGGGATGAATTGCTATTGGTATCCTTTTCCCACTATAGCTAGTCTTTCACACACAACAGCTCAACAACCCTCAGTTGCATAAGCCTCCTTCACGGCCTGCCATGCAGGAAGCTTTCCAGTTGTATTATGTTTCTGGCAATTTGGAGAACCAGGCTGTCGCAGCACCGTTCCTACCCTTCTTAAAAACAAGGCTGCATCTAAAGGTTCCTTACCCTTTCTCTTTCTTGGCAGGTTCCTAACTTAACAGTGATTTATCAAAAGCTCTCTCAGTTGGCATGCCATTTTCTTCTCGATTAGATTCACTTGGGGGATTCTTACCTGAAATGAGACAGTTTTCTAGTTGCTTCTACTGGTGCTATTGCTATAAGATAGCACAGACTCACTGCTATGCAGAATATTTTAAAGAAACTGACAGGATTCCTGCCCTAAGGAATTTATAGTTTGTATGTTCATTTACAAGAGTAAAGCATTCCAGCTTGTCAGTTATTAGACAAGGTAAAAGGTTGGGAGGATATTCAGGATGAAGAATCCTCCAAGTATGGTACTTCTCTTCCTTTTAGGAGTCCCCATGCCAAACTCACTTGATCTCCCCAAGACAAAAAAAAAAAAAAAAAAAAAGAAAGAAATTAAATGTGCCATAAGAATTATTATATTCATTTGTACTTGCACACACTTTAAAATACACATTTTGGCCTAGATTTCACAGGGATTTCTCAATGTTTTCTAATAACCTTCTGACTTTTGAACATTCAGAATGTGTATTTTCAAACTACTTCTTGTAACCAAGGTAATATTTTCCCAGAGGCTGGACTCTACAAAACCACGTACATCATGGAGGAATGCGTTTAATGCCCTTTAATTCCAGAGTATGTCTTGAATCTACACAATTAGTACCAGTATTCAGGAAAATCGCATCCATGCAGAGGAACAAAAGTTCAGCTAATTTTTTGGGACAGAAAAAACTTACCTCAAAAATCTCACAATAAAATAATATTTTCCAAAAAAACCCCTATATTCAAAGCCCCATGTACAAATATACTACTTTACCTATCAAAAACCATTAAAAAGAATTTCTTTAGTCAGCAAACATTTGGTGCCAAAACCAGACCTATGTTTGAGTAAATCAGAGTGGGTGAGCATTTTGCTCATAATATGTACAGTAATAGCAACAAAATGTGCTATCATTTTCTACAGAGGACTAATAAGTGATAGATTATATTGTGAAAGAACTTATTTAAGAAGTAAACATCCCTATTAGGTGCTAGCTTGCACTGAAACAGTTAACCTAAATTTAAAGTACACAGAATTCATTTCACTTTTCCCAATATTGTAAAGATACTACTCTTGTCACCTACAAAATACAAACAGAATACTAAGGTGAAAAGATTTTAAAGGGCATATTTGACTAATATTAAACTAAAATGAATAGCCCGTTTGATTTGTTATTATGTCTACAGCAACTTTAAATTAACATTGGAAGAGTTCAAACAGGTGAATATCAACTGAATAGATTTTGTGCTGTTTAAACTAACACAAACTTGACCATGCCTATTTCTCTACATATATCATCCAGACCTCCTAGCAGCAGAGAGGATGATGTAAAATACTAAGTAACAATCCAAATTTTGACTAACACGAGTTTTGTTTTGCTTAATCACTATCTCAGTATCCTGTGTGCTATGTCAACCATTTCAACACCTGTGTACTTATTATAGCATGTAGCACATATTATGGGAAGGTCACTTACCCAGCCTATAGGTTTCTATTCTAAATTCTCCTTTTTCCTTTGCTTTTCACATCTTTAACCCAATTTTATTGGAACTTCATTTACCCAATCCAAGTGTTATTTCCTTTAATAATTGTTTCTCTAACAGCTTAACCTGGCTATTTATTAGAGTCCCAGAGTCAATAGACATGATCTCAGTGACATGCTGTACTGAGTAATGTATTACTTACACCCCCAAAATCTGCACTTTAAAGTCAAGTCAAAGCAGCAGACAAACACAAAGGAAAGCATGTTTAAAGAAAAAGAATAGTAGCCGTTGTAGAAAGCATTAAAGTGTCAAAAAGCCACAGTATATTCTCAACTTGAATTCTCTTCAGCAAGGTTTCAGATGAAACCATGAGATAGCTTAGTTATATGAAAGATAATGAAAATGCTGCAATCAAGAATACAAGATGAAGCTCTTAAGTGCAGATATATAGGATGAAATCCCAGCCTCAAAGAAACCGAAGCAGTTTTATTATAGCTTTTGTGAAGAAAATATTCTTTTTAACCTTCAGCCACATACCGCTCATGAGAATGAAACAGATTTTCATCTAAAGTCTCAGTTCAAATTTGATTATGCACACACATTTTATTACACCAACCCTTCTCTAAAATGAGTGAGATACATTCCAAAGTACAATAAATTTTGGTTATGATATATATATATTTATATTTTATAATTATAAAATTCTTTATGTAACTATTTTCTTTCTTAAAATGTCAAAATAATTAACTGAAATATCCCTCTGTTAACCAGCTCTCTGTGGGTGTAAGGAAACAAGATTTTATTCTGTAGTCATTCCAAGTGGTTGTCAACTCAGAGAAATTGGATCCAGTTCTTCTCTGACATCATATTGGTTTAAGTCAGGAGGAATCAAAGCTCATAAGAATAGATCCACTATAAAATTTATGCAGGATAAAGAAAATCAGTGTTGACCTGTTCAACAGTAAATATTAGAAAAACATACTTTTATCTGTTATTTATATAGCTACCTTCTTTTGACATGTACTTGATAGAGGGGATTTCATTTAAGGTCTAGCATTTTGAGTGAAAACAAGCTGGTATCCAGTTAGTTTAAATGGTCACTTCATAAGCTTTCATAGTGGAAATGATTTTTAAAGAGAATGAAATTCCTTTACTTGGTTTACTTTAGAGATGTGTCATTGAACTGAAGATAATACATTATCATTAAATCTCCTGTGGGTAACAAAATAAATACTACCTATCTCCTTTTCTCTGCAGTAGTTACCTTTATATAAATTAGGCAATAAACATTGTAATCAGATACTGTAACCCACAAAAGACACTACTGTTAGCAGAAAATCTACTATTCTATTGTTTCCTTAAATAAAATGAAATTAAAACACTGTGTTCTATTTTTCCATCAGTAGTATTGTCACAAATCCCAATGTAGGATCTTGCCAACTGCAGCAATTTGTCACAGATGAGTGATTTAGATCTCTTAAAGAACCATAACCAAAGGTATTAATATAAGCAGTTTTTATATAAATTTATCAAAGTTAGACTTAAAGTTTGATGACAAGGTTCACTATTACTATATGGATGAAACATACAAAAGGAAATGTAGAATGGAACAAAAAAGATATACATGACTGAAGATGTAAAAGGGTAAGGGAGACCTTGAGTCACAAGGCTCAGAGTGGTACACCCTTTCTCTCTAAACTCCTGATGGAGTGGCAGGATGCTATTTTAGGCTTGGACAACAGTGTGTATAAAGGAATGAACTACATGAATTTCATTAATATAGAACACTTATCCAGAGTTTACTGAGGATCTGTTGTAAACAAGAGGTCTCTGTGCCTTGGGAAAGGAAGGAGCTCTTAGCCTTGAGAGCTATCCCAGCTCAAAGTGTGAGTCACTGGCATGCAGTCTCTAGTTGCAAGTCAGAAAGAACTCAAACTGGACTCATACAAAGATCTATCATTAGCAGAAAGGTCTCTCTTCCTTGAGGAGCAAGCTTGAGAGGTTTTCAAGCTCAAGGGGACATCATCACCATACAGCCACCTTACCCAGCAGGGACAGCTCAAAAACTTTACTCAGGCTGTCATATTTATGGGATAAAGTGGTTGGCTTGTAGCGAAATAGCATAGGATAAAAACGGTATGCATGACAGTCCCTGAACACACAACTTATTTTCTTCCTTGATAAATGAGTCTTTGTAAAACCACCCACTAGCTAAGCAGGTAATTAATCACATGATCAGTGTCCCAGGCTCGTATTGCACTGATTCTCAGTAGGTCACTCTGCTCTTTTGTGGGTTTCCAAGTTCTTAGCCCAGCTATAGCTCAGGCCTTTACCTCCTATGTAAATTAAAAAAGGTCAAAGATTCATCCTTTAAATTCATAAGATGCAACAGATTTGAGATTTATGAATTCATAATGAAAGAAGTGAAAAGTAGGAAGTTAACACTGGATGTCAAAGTGCCTCTGGAAGTAGATCTTAAAGCTGGTTCTGTTCCATTTCCTATATTGACTTAGAAATCTCATTTGCATTTCACTGCAGAGATTTCTGAGACATTTCCTAGTAAATGCAGTGACTATAGGCAAGTTCCTTTATGCTCTTCTCCCTGATGTAATTCTAGAAGTAGTTGAAATTATATCAAGCACTTCTGATTTGCACATGCATTGCATTTGAGATTCTACCAGATCATGTTATCACTGTATGAAATACAGGTTTCACTTCCCTATTCTGGTAAAACTGCTTGCAAGAACAAAAACAAAAATCAGAAACAAAGAAACAGGACTGACTTCTATACTTCCTAGGATATCTCATGAGTAGATTTGAAAGAAAAAGTAACGAACTATTTCAAAGGTGATTTTGGGGATAGTGCTTGTTTTTAGGAGTTTAATGATTCATGCATAATCAGATGAAAAGAAACAATTGAATAGTCATGTTGTTAATGAGTTTATTATGATTCTGTGTTTTAATTGCCTTTTTATTACCTTTTAACAATACCCAAAATAGCATTCAATGAATTAAGATTACTAGACTAAATATGCTGTCTTTAAAATGTGACTTTTCACACTAGACACCTGATCCAGGTACTAAAAGCAAAAAATTAATTCTTATGCCTCTGATCAAATACATAGATTTTATCTTACCATGTGATATTATATGCAATCTATCTCTTCACATCTGCTTAGCTATGTGTTTCTTACACTACCTTCTTAGTGTCTGTTTAGGATGCTTAGTGCCCTACACAAACTAAAGTTTAGGCTGCAGCAGAGGTGCAGAGAGCAGAACAGCAGTGGGGTGTGTGAATCTGGCACAAGAGAAGAAAACTTTCCAGAAGGTCCCTATCATGATTGTACAGCATCAGCTCCAGAGACAATAAAAAGCATTCTATAACTTTACTTTTTACTATATTCAAACCCAAAAGAACTCTTCAGGAGATTCTCTGCACATCTCCATCAGGAAAGAACTGAGTTAAATTTGTGGTCTTGCCAACATACTAATACATCTGATATTAAACAACACTAGCCCTGTTTAACCAAACACCTTAAATTACAACCATTTTCTACCATACTGTAATAAATGTTTTGCCTGTAATTAATTTCACACCGGTATAAATGCAAGTGACATAACAATGAGTATGGCGCAGAAGCTTCAAAGTACGCTTATTTCTAAGCCAGTATTGTTTGATATACTGGCATTGCAGCATTTTGACACAGCACAGTTTTAGTCAGTGGTCTAAACCAGCCAATACCAGATAATTATTTTATTGCAGTAGCATTAGTTTGAAATACTTCTTACTTTAGCCACTTCTAATGCCTTCAAAGCTCACCCTGAGGCTTGCCTGCATATTAGATCTCTTTAAAGAAAAAGATATATCTAAGAGGTGGGTTTTATCAGCTCCCACATGGCCACTCTTTAATAACTGTGCTGAACCTGTCCAGTGATATAACACAGTATGGGCAAGTGATCCATGGAAAAATACAGGCAGTGCATATACACAAGAGATATCAAAAAGCAGATTCAGTTGCCCCACATGCTTATTTAACTATCAAAACTTAATTTGTAGCAGAGATTACAAAAGGTTTGCAGAGAAAAGCGCAACCGTTACTCACTGATGAGGTCTTTCCAGACCTGCCAGGTTCATATTCAGTGCCCAAGGCTGACAGACTGTGCTGAAAGTTTTCAGCTTTCTCTTTTCTTCTTTTGCAGTCTCATCTCTGCAGCCCTTTGCCTAAGGCTATCATCATTTTCTTTGCTGATTCTTCATCTTAGATGTGGGGGAAAGGGAGGTGGAGGGAGACAGGACACACACAGAAGAAAGCTACATTTTCTGTTCATTTATTTATATATAATTTTATATAGATATACTGCTCATGAGTAATTTTACATAAGACAGCGTGAAGCCTACTTGGGTTCAGATTTTCCTCAGTCTTATCAAGGGTCAAGAGACCCTAATGCTTCCCCTCTTATTTTGCAACTCCCACACAGGCATGCTCAAGCTCCCAACAGGACACACTCAGCATAATGAGGGGGAAATTCAAAGGCAATGAGAAGGCACAGTGATAAGAGGGGGTTAGCTGTGGCAGGAACAGCAAGGGTTCAAGAGACAAGTGAGCATCAGGGCCTATAATGTCTGAAGTCAGCCAGAAGCCCACCTCCCCTTTTCTCTCTACCAGCACAGCAGACACAGATGCTCAGCAGGGTACATTTCTGTTTTCCTTAGCTCCTGCAGGTTTGCTGGTTCCTGCAACAGACCAGTTCTCAATTTGGACACTTTAAAATAAAATACATCTTTGTAGCAGAACTTCTTATATTATTTGGCTAGCTGTTTTAAAAACAAGCAGCAAAATATGCATGCAGTTCCTCCTCCATCCAAACAAACATACAGGCAAAGCTAACCAGTTTTTATGGCAGAATTTCTAGTGAGACTGGATGACAAAGAGGAAGACATATATAGCACAGGCCAGATTTTTGATTGCTTCTCTTTTAGTTATGATCCCAAAGCTGTGCATTCATTTATTTAGCCAGTGTCAGGGTAATAAGAGAATTTGCCCCTTCTGCTAGGGAAAACGGGTATCTCTAGGGACACCAGCCAGCCTGTTCGTATTCATCACACCAGGCTGAGGAGCCTTTGTGACCCCTGAGGATTATTTTGCAGAGACTACTTCCCCAGTGGGGTTCTGCACTGAAAGAGCACCCAGAGGAGATCCAGAAGGCATGTTTCTGATCTGCAACTTGCTTCACAAAGTTGGCAAAAAAAAATCATTTTGGTATTGTAGACATCCTCTCACTCTGTAATAAACAATCCAGGATGCCAGTCAGCCCCAGTAATACACTCTATTCCCACAAGCAGAAAACTGTAGCAACTCAAGAAAACAGACTGTAAGCACACTTTGCAAATGTGTTGCATCTGTGCCTAATAATATCCAAGGACAACTCACTAAATGTACAGACCAATCAGGATATGCTCAAATATGGCTGAAAAAGAAAGCAAGACAGAAAAACTGCTTGTAATTTAGTATTAAATGATTCTGTTATTCAGTATCGGGTCTCTCTGCTGTATAAACAAGGCGATCCTCCTTTTTAAGCAAGTCAGTCAAGGAAAAGGGTTAGCAGAATTATTTCTTTTATCTACAATTCAGACTTTGAATTTATAGTTGGCCTAAGTTCTCCTTCATCTCTGCATCTTCTTTGTGAGAGGTTAAACAATTCGCTGAGGGAACAAGCATTTCAGGAAAAACTCTTTTTGTTTGTTTTTCATTTTGCCAAATCCTGTGAATCATAATCAAATCCTGAATTAAACTACTGTGGAGATTTAACTAGCTCAGCTTCTTAGCTCTTTCACTCCAAAAAAAAAGTTGGTCCACAGAGAAAGCACGGAGAAGAAAGAAGGAAGGCAAGCCTAGGGAAATAAAATTTGGCTAATTGAGTTATGCTGTGTTGAGAGGCAAGCTAATGTTACCAATTAATATGAACGTAATCCTGACCTAAGGAACCTGGTGATCAAATAGATTAGATAAATATACAGTCACATTTTCAAAGGGTGCTCAGGTTCCCAGCTATTTCACAGTTATACAAGGAACTCTCAGTGCTCAGTTGCTTTGAAGCCTGGCTCACAGCACTGACTATGAAGTTAGCTGGGGAAAAAAAATACTTATCAAAAATCCCTTAACAATGCTCCTAAAGTTAATTGGCATAATCCACTTGAGGAAAAAACCCTGGGACTCAGGAAGAGAAAAATGTGAAGAGCAGATTGGAAAAGCAGGTCAGTAAGTGGGGTCCTTGATGAGTATTTGTACTGCAGAAGTACAAGACTTTCCCTCATAATAAACACATACCGGCTGTAGACTACATGGCTATTGATGAACTTGGACAGCATTAGCCTTAGTTAAAATACCGATACTCTCTTGAAATCTATAGATGCATCTGTGAGCTTGAAAGGAATGAGGTCAGAACCTCTTATTCTTGATGTGCAACACTGCTCTCTGCCCTCCTAAACCTTTTAAACTTCTCCTTCCAAGCTATACACAGGTACTGCAGCTCAGTATTGGGAATGCAGTGCTGGGACTTACACTTTCACAGTTCAGACTGTTATGGAATGAATCAGAGATCTCAAAGGACCATCACAATTCAGAATAACTTTTTAGACACCTTGAAATATTAAAAACATAAATCAGCAGAACTGAGCTAATAAAACATTTGTTCTATCAAGCAGAGAGAAGAAAAAGCCAAGCATGTAACATGAAATGTATAAACACATCAGCAAGGCTGAAATATGTATTCCAGTCTCTTCCCAACTTTAATTTCAGTGAAAAAGAACAAGATGATATATGGAAATTAAGAAGTTTCAGGAAGAAAACAAATTGCCAAGTGGCTTACTGAAATGCTAATATGTTATTCTGTCATTTAATTACCTAAGAAAACTTATTTGAAGATGCCTAGGCTGAGCGTACCTGGGTTACTTTTGTAAAAGCAAAGCCACTAGAGCATACAGCTATCACATTTTAGCCACATCCTTGCTGTACACATTTGGGAGTACACATCAACAATACCAGCTGCTACCTGATGGGACAAGTTAGTAGAAGCTTTTGAACTTTATAGAGGGAAGAAGTGAAATGCACAGACTACTACAAAAACAAGGGAAAAAAACCTACATTTACATTAAAAAGAAAAAAAAAAAAAGCATGAGAGGAGAGATCATCACCTTCTCCTTTGTAAAATGGGTACAATAGCACTGAAAGAAATCAGCATCATCTACACATGACACTGACTCGAACTAAAACTACTGCACAAAAGGAAATGCATTAGCAGTAGATGTGTGGGTTGTCAATTTCTCAATAAAATGAACTCTGGAGGGAAAAAAAAACAACCCTCAAATGTTAAAAGCATGCTTTTAGAAAAATCAAAGCAACAGAAAGGCAGGTTTTTCCCCACAATCATAAATATTACAGTCTCTTTCCTACCACATCTCCTATTTACATAACTCTGTGCTGTAGCATGAATCATACTTTGATACCATACAATATTATACTATTAGTAAGGATGTTTCCCCTAGCATTACAGGTCAAACACAAATTGGTATTTGCCCTAGGATACAGTTTACATTCAAGTCGTCCTGTTCTGTCTTTTGTGTGCAGACTTCAAACCAGAAAGTCAAAGCAGAGAAAGCAAGAGTGTACTTCAAAAAACATAAAAATAGGGGGGGAATACTAATGTATTAAATCCGTCTTTACTTTTGCAAATACAGAAAGTCACGATCAAAATCTGTTCATTCTTCTTTCCAGCTCTAACCTAATAATTTATTTGTCTGTCTACAGAGCTAGAAGTACTAAAAGTGACTGAGACTGAACATTAGCATCCCACTGACAGAGATTACCTACACTGATGGGGGACTTCATAACAAATTGTCAGCTCAACCTGTCTGGATAGATTTTAAGGTGTAATCTAAGTAGATGCACTGTCAGAAAAATTATTTTCTGTAAGATCAAACCTGAGCTGGGTTGTGCTGTTACCTGCCATCTCATTAGGAAGTAGCAAGTCACCAAAATAAAGCCTTGTGGCTAACTTGGGGACTTGTTTATTATGTTAATGACATATACTTCTCATGAAGGCATTCTCTCTCCTCTTGATTTCTCTGAATTGCTTCAGTTTCTGTAACAAGTTGCCACTAAACCAGCACATGTAAGTTAGGCAAATCAGAAATAGCTTAACAGAGAAATAATTTGAACATCAGATTGGAAAATAAAGTTTCTTTAAAAAGTTAATTCCATCATTATATTACTACCATCAGAAATATTTCTATCATTAATAATATTCAGAGGCTCTAGTAAGAAACATACAAAGGAACAGTTCAGAGTAGCTAGATTCAATTCAGCTATGAGAAATAGGAATGGAGGACTCGCCACAGGCAGTTTTTCTAATCTAAGGTAAGCCTCTGAAAATGTGTTTAAAACTATGACTGCCCAGATACTCCCGAGAAATAGGACTCCATTGTGCTATGGATAAAGATAAGATATGCAGGTACAACTGTTTTTATCATAATCCACAGACCAGAAAGTGCAAGCAGGGGGATAAAACTAGTAAGAAATGCTTTTCAAATTCTAATATTCTGTAGTCCTGAACCTTTGAGTGAACAATCTGCCACATTTTCCATTTTCAAATAAATGAACAGCAATTGGTTTAAAAAAATTTTACTGGTAGGAACTTTTTCCTTCCAAGAATTATTAAGCAACTAAAAACACATCCATATGGACCAAGATATGTATGCTAATAAGTTAATATGTGAACATGTATACACAATGCTAGTGTTTTTAGTGTTTATATTCAGGTAAAATTAATTGCTCTGTAACAGCCATCCTGAAAGCAACTGAAAAAAATAGAAATATAAAAATCTGAAATTTATAAACCCAGATTGTATTTGTTTCCTGAGACTATATCCAGCATTTTTACTCCTCCCAAGATCACCATTTTCATATATATATACACACATATATATATATATATCCAATATAATCAAGAATAATCACAAATTCTTCCTAAACAAAAGATCCAGGAATAGTTCACTAAAGATTCATGTAGAATCTTTTAAAAAAGGCAAACCCCAGAAGCAGATAATTAAAGCTGCTACTAACTTCTCCAGTTTTCTTAGTATCTCAGGCTTTTATGTTTCTACCTACTCTCTCGAGCACTGGATTGCTTTCTTTCTGTATATTTTTATGTGGAACAATTCAAACCAGCAATTCTAAGCTCAGGAATGAGTTTCTAAGACTTGAAGATAACTTTCTTAGAAACATATAAAGTTTTATTCTGTTCTCCAAAGACACATTTATATGAAATTTGTTGAGCCAGGTGCGTATAGGAATATATGTTTGTGTGTGTGACATCATGAATAACTACCTTATTACAGAACATCAGTATTGAAACTCATCTGCTACCAAGAAAAGTGAAATCCTGTCTACAATAGACCATACTACAGAAGTCAGGTCTCAGAAAATTTTAACAGGAGAAAGAAGTTCTCATTTTCTTGCTTCCTCTAAGCTCTAATTCACAAGCAAGGAAGCTTACAATGAATAGGGGGGAAAAAAATCACTAATAATAGTTAGTTTTAAAGGGACCAGATCAATAAAAATCACAAGAATGTTTTCAGTTACCTTGTTTTTAAAATATTTTCAGTATCAATAAGGAAGTTTCTACCACTGTTTTGTCTACCCCACACCCCTGCCTGAAGAATTGGGTCAATAAAGACAAACTATTGTTAAATTCATAAGTCAACTATTACACTTCTTATCACTCCAAGTTGATTTGAATATTATCTTCTAAGCTTAAGGTAAACATCCATTGAAATAAGGCAAAGGGAAATGACAGAGTAAGCCTAACTTTTGAAAAGATTATGTGTGAACATTAACTTACCACAGGCATAATTCCCTTGTGTTTATAATCCAACTTTCCAGCATGAAAATCAAATTATATTAAACAAACCACTATATTTTCAGTGGAGCAGATCATATATTTCTTTCTCCTATAACTTATGAGTGTATTGCCAAGCAACTATGACTTGTGAATTTCAGTTTAAGTCTACGCAAAGCCACTATAGCCAGTTCCAAAGCTCCCTGATCGTAAAAACAATCCCATTTGGTTAAAACTTCAGTTAGTATATGTGCCTGCACTCCGAACAGTACAAGTACTAAAAAGGTTGTGCAGCATCATGCATGTACGTTCTGACATATAGATTGTTCTGAGATATAGATTGATTATTTAATTTCAGTTGCCATCTTTCCCCCCATGCCCCAGCTAGCTTAAAATCAGTTAACACTCTACGTCATATCAGGATTGGCCTGTGTAGAACACAAGCAGACTTTAAAGGCTCAAGGATTTATTTATGCAGTTATGTAGTCCAAGTAATCATATGTTAAACAACTGTGACTACAGTTCACCCATCTCATGTTAAGTTTCAAAAAGCATCAGAGAGCCTTACAAGAAATATAAAAAGAAAAAAATAATTAGAGCAGTAGCAAGTTGGAATGGAGAACAAATGGAGTATGGATGCTTTATTTATTCTTTCATTGTAAAATCCTGCAAAGACAGATAAATTCTTCCCTTCAAAAGTGTTGCATTTCTTCCTCCCCAGCTACATTTATTTATTGTCAGGTATTCTTTTAAAATTTCAGGTATTCTTTAAAGACTCCCAAGACTCTGGTTATCACCCAAAGCAAAATTATGCATTTTTTTGAGTTTGTCCCCAGCCCTTTGTCTTATTTAAGTCAAAGCATCCTTAGAACAACATTCACTCATGTTTGTAGCCTACAGAAGGCTCCTCCTATAGGAGGACATAAATCCTGCTACAGTCCTAATAATGCTAATTAAAATACATATGAAGGGCATTTCTTTTATAGAAAGTTGAGTTCAGCAGAACATTTATACAGATATCTCTAAATATTACAAATGCAAAGATTCAGTCATTCTCCTGAGTACAGGCTTTATAAAAACAGAAGGTGCTGCCAATGACTGGTTTTAAATCTTAATAACTACACTTATTAAGCACAAGATATAAAAGAACAATTGCTTGTTACAATAATTTTCCTTTTATATAAGTCTATTTCTACCTTATTCTCTAGACAATGAGCAGAAACATTCAAATTCTAATTAGGAACAGAAATTTTGTTTGCACTTTGTCTAAGAAGCTAGACTATCCCCTTTTTCCTCACGGCAATTAAATTTTATTTGATAGTGTGGATAAAGCCTCCAGAAGCAGAGATTAGGAAAGGAAGGAAAGAAAGTAGGGTAGATTAACCTAAAACAGCATTACGAAAAATGTCAATAATGACAGAATAGTCACTCCTTCTGTAATGCACATAAAAAGAGATTTGTGCATCCTCAGAGACTTCTGTATCTTGTAGCAGGAAAGGAATTCAGAATCATACTTTGCACTAATTATGCACAAACTGAGGTTTCTGACAAAAGACTAACTTGAGCTTGTAACAAATAATAGACCTATCAATTATAGGTCTGGATAAAATAGGAAAGGTATGAAAAATAATGAGAGGATTTATGGAACAGGAAATAGACATAGCTGATTATTACAAATAACAAAGAAAGATAGGAGTATTATTTAACAATAGAACAGATTGCAACTACCAGCTTGCACCACTCCTACCTCTGGCCTTCAAAGCAACAGTAATGACTAGACTGTGCCCCCCTCCCCCCCCCTGGTTCATAACTCACCTGATAGATTTTCCAAAGCTAAAAAGTAAGTGCATACCTCTTAGTTCAGACTAATCCAAGAAGTAAAAACTTAAGATTTAAATTCCCATTTTAAAAATGCATTTGATTTTTTTCTTGGTTGTACGAAATAACAATTGTTAATCTACAATTGCTGAGGTTCTGCCCAGTCCAGATGAGACATTGAACCATTACTCAATGTTCCCTTCTAGATATTCAGTGTACCTAAAATACTCAGGAAGAGTATGCCTCATTCAAATGGGAAAAGGAGAAAACTTCTGAGAAATATTCAGAATTCTCAATAAAAGCATCATAATGTGAAACATTAGTAGTTTCAAAACAAAAAAGCAATAGACATAAGCTGCAGCATGGGAATTTTCAGTTTGATACGAGGAAAAATTCTTCACAAATCAAGTTTTATCTCAGTTAAGAGCCTTGAATATTCTCATGTAAATCTGAAGTAAACCAAGGTTTGAGTAAAGGGTGGACTCCAGAATAACATCTATAATAAATTATTCCACAAAACTGTGGCCAGAAAGCAATGACAGCAAGCCATTAGAATCAGATCAAATGCAAGCATCTACTATTTGATGTAGGAAAAAATTTGATCAAAACCTGAGAGTGATTTAAAAATTCAATATATTTCAGGTACTTCCTGTCCTTTCTGAGCACGCTTTTATTCCATAATATTTATTTTCTTCTTGATTTAATCCTTGAGCAGCCACAGATGGATTAAATTTACTGAGGTAGTAAAAACAAATATCCATAAAATTATATACGAGTAAAACCCCACTTCATCGTTGCCTGCTATGATACTGGGAAGGATGCAACTGTTTGCGCTGTTTATCATTGTTACATTGTCCTGACTAGCCTATGGTGTTCTTCAAGGTCAAATACCTATTTTAATGCTCTTTCTCACTAATGCCAGGGAAAGAATCATATTTGTGGGACTTTTGCTAAATGGGACTTACAGTGTACACTCATCAACAATTACAAAGTAATTACTAAAATAAAGATTAAAACAATTACATTATCTAGAATCTCTTACCTTTTATTTTGTGAAGTGTTAACCAGCAATTGCAGAAGTAAGGCATGATGCATGACTCATTTCTACGCTGCCTATCTTCCCTTTGGAATGGTTTTCTAATTCAGCATAACCCCTCTTGATGTGATAAATTACACCAGATCAAAGAAATGATGAGCATCTTACTGTTAATTTAACAAGAACCTCATTCATGGCAGCTGTCATTTAGTAATTTTTTTGGAGACAGTTGAATTTAAGGGAAAAAAAAAACATTTATTTCTTAACCTGTTCATTTAACAGTAAGTGAGAATAATTCATGGCAATTGAACAAGCTGCTTGATTTGAAAGTCTCCGCTGTTATTATGAATTCACAACATTGTCTATTTAAGGATAAGAGGCAAACCTGACTAATCTGCTAGGCATGCATACTTGAATTTAATAAAATACGCCTTCCTAGCCTGCTTTTGAAATTACAAAGGCAGCAAGTGAAATGGCACTCATTTAAATGGCACATGGTAAGTCATGCTACACAGGCAAGTTTAAAAGACCGAAGTTTTTGAGAAAACAAATGAAAACAGCTAACCTTGCTGTGGAAAACTCCTAGAACCAAGAGTATTGCAAACCCCCTGATGAATCCTGAAGTGCTTCAGAAAACTTGGGGCTGGAGAAATGAGAGCATTATATTGAATATTTTCACTGTTCTATAAACACTGATACTATGTATTCTCTAGATTAATAGTTAATTAGCTACCCAAACTAAGTAAGAAGAATTTATGTGAATTTTCAAATGAGGAAGATCTGCTCCAGTTTGTACTGATGGGATTGCATTCTTAACATATACTGTAGAGAATGAGTTTCCTGGCAAAAGCAATCCACTTTTGTCATGGAATATAAAGCCAGTTTTTCCAAACACATCTTTATTCCAAGGCTTCAGTGGATTCCTTTCAAATTGTATGTTCAAGCAGGATTCCTCATCATCTGCCAGGCCACAAACAAGTATAAAATCAAATTTATACATCTGAGACTAGTTAGATCTGAGCCTCTTCAGTTTTAGGTGCCTCACAAAGATACCATGAAAAGCAGGCAACACGCTCTCATCTTCATAACAACTTTTAATTGATTGACTTGTCCTTGCACTTCAAAAGCTGCTCTTCTAAATTCTTTCTGCTTTAGAGTACTTCTATAGAACATCTGAAAGTTAAAAGATGAGAATCGCAGAAAGCCTGAAAAATGAGCCTTCCCTGGAGCTTTCTTTCAGGTTCATGAATAGCTGATTTGGTTGGGAAGGAAAACCACCATGTCACATTGGTAATATCCCAGTCCGCTAACCCAGCATGGGTAACCTCAAGTTCACCCACACAGCACTTTGTTTCGTTCTGGCTGTATAGGATTTGGCACGTGAAAAGGCCAGGGCTTCTCAGGGGGCTGACCAGTTGCAGTTCAGTGTAGTCTTCCCTGACTCCTTCCCTTTTAATTTAAAATGCTTCATATTTTAAAATTTAGCAGATTGCTTCAGGGAATAAACAGTTTCCTGAGTGCTGGAACTGATGTAGCCCCAATTCCAATAAGATTTGAGTTTCTTGATTGATTGCTTTTTTAAAACTGAATTACCCCAATTTTTTTCTGACACTCTCATAAATCTATAGAATTTTCATGGAAACGTATGACCTGCCAACCTGAGCTATAGAAATAAGGTGACAGCATCACAAGTTATGAGGGGAAAAAAAAACTTGAAAACACTTATACCATGCTTCTCTGTCAAGTACTGTTGAAATAGATCATGGAGTCAAGCAGTCCGGATACCTGCTTCTGTTTGCACCACACTCCTGAATTTTTAAAACATGCCTTTCGTGACAGGAGCATAAGGAATACCACTTTCTTTTTCTTTTTTTTTTTTTTCAAGATACAGTGCTCAGCTCCATAATCAATCACCTCAGAATAGCTTCAAGCCCTTAAAAAGGCAAAGGAAAACAACACATACCCTCAGGGGACTGCTCTTTTTTCCCCTTACAAAGGCTCTTCCTTGCAGGCCTGAGACCCTGGGGACATTATCAGTCAGCCTGCAATTCCAAAGGGAATCCTGAAAGTTTTGCAGACTTATCTAAGCTCCCCTGCTGTAATAATGAAGTCAGCTGAGTTCCACTGTGAGCCTTGATCAGTCACCCCATGCTGCCTTAGACTTCCCTTCAAGCTGTCTCACTTGTGCAGGTTTCACAAGTGCTTCTGATACTCTGTTCCATCCACAGACTCAGCAGTACACAGGCTGGTTTTCAGATTAGGTGTCTCCAAGATACCAGAAAACATCCTAAAGAACTAGACCACTCTTGATTTTGTGTGTTTTATAAGTTTTCTATATACTCTTCACCCTCTTGCGTCTTGTACATAGCTTCATTTTTCTTGTACTTCCTCAGATTCAGTTAGTCAAATTACTCTGCCTTAGGATACATGTAAATCAAGTCACAGAACTAAAGCTTTTTCTTCCACCATGCTTCACTAGGCATATTATATGCCATATTGTCAGCTTTCCACAATGCCATGTCTTCTCCCAGTGTTGACTGTTTCTCTTATCAATCATTTTTCAGTTTTACTACATGCTCTTAATTCCTTTAACTTGCCTTAGACTTATTTAGCCTGCTTTCCAGTATCAGGTCACTCATCCTTCTCACTGCTGCTTCTGTTTTCCATCAACAGTTTTTACCACTCTATTTCTCTCTACTTCAGAGCACTTACCACAAGGAATTTGTCAAAAGTCAAATGATAGGTGTCATCTCAAAACATCTCATATTGCTGTTTGAAAACATCTAGGGACCAGAAGTACTAAAATCTTGGGAGACAGCTTCCTTTCCACATGGATTTATAAATGTTCAGTGCAAAGCCTCTGACCTTATCTACAGCTGAAAAATTCCTCAATCCTGTAATGATTGTAAAATACTCTTTAAATTGACACAGGTAATTCAGTACCTGCTTCTGGTTCCTCCTGGCAAGCACAGGAAACTTGTGAGGTCTTTTAGGCGCAGATTCTTTTGTATCACTTCAACTGCCTAATACCCAAATAGCATTCAGTCCTACAGAAAACTACTTTAATAATATCCATATGGGTATTATTGTGGCTTCTATTATATGGGTTCTGTCTCAACCTGTGCATTGCTGGTTGTTTGAGAATGTAACATATTGCTTTGTTTTACCTTTGTTTTCTATGTACACATTATTCCAGACTTATCTATCTGGACATTTCTAAGCTATCTTCCATGCAGTACAGAAGGCTTGAGAAGGCATTTTTAAGAATTCTTAACCTTGTTAAAGAATGTTCCTTCCAGTCACAATGTTTATTCAGGGATTTTAGTTGAAAAACCATATGGAATTTTATTTTCTCAGCTTCTGCACTGAGAGAAATCTATGCCAAGAGAGATTCATTTCAAGGCTGATATATGAGCAAAGGGCTGATATGGTCTCCCACATAAGCTTACGTACAAAAAAAAAGTCTCAATCCATCTTCCTCTTACCTCCAGCAGCTGCATAATAACCGGCTCTGTATCCTGTGACTTCAAGATGCTCAGTTTCACAAATAAGCAAAACATACCTAGCTTAAGATACTTTTTTGGCACACTCTGGTTACTCTAATCAATTATCAGTGTCTCTTGCTTCTTCCATATTGCTTCAAGCTACTCAGCTGCTTGAATTAACCCAACAGATTTGGTGTACCGGTCCCCATCCCCAAGGCTTCTATTTCCCAGTAAATAATACTGTCTCTTCTCTTTCACTGCTTTCTGAAGACCCTGGTTTCTCTAACTTCTTTTCCCTTTTTGAGCCCAAATACAGCATCTGACATGCTCATAACCTTCACTGCTTTATATTTATGATCCACCAGAGTGATTGTTTGCTTCATATCTGCTATGCAGTTAATGTTTTTTTTACAGGGAAAAGTACTATATTATTAATTACTGATGTCTGATTGCACTTAGACTCAAATTCTTAGTGATAAGTTTATCTTAAGTAGACATACCCCTTAGGAAAGGATAAGAAGTACACATTCCCCATAAGAAAAAACAAAATTGAGTCACGCATGTCTTAGTCGGTAAGCCAAAAGTTACCATGCTTCTCCAAGGAGGAAATAAGAAAGATCAACACCAGTTTTCCTGTATCATAAGCAAATAAACTACTGAAACAAGCTCAATACATTTAATACTAATTGTTCATGGAGCAGATTAAATTGGGCTTATTCAGTGGCAGAAATTGGCGTGGGAGGAAGAACAGCTCTTCTGCAGGCATTCTGGCAAGAAACTCATTACAAAAAAGAAAACTACCTGAACAGATAAGATTACATGTTATTTTGGAAATCATTGTAAGCGTTTAGGGGAGAACAACTTCAGAGCACAATAAATAACCACCTGCCAGGTGGTTAGGTCCTGAAGCTAACAGAGAAAATAGATAAAATTTAAGTTTGCTTTAACATTAACTTTTAATTAATCAACTTTGCTGCCCGCTTCAGGAGAACATCACAACCATAACCGCCTATTTCATATGCACTGCAAAGAGGCAAAATATACATGTTATTTTGCTGAATATGTGCCCCATTATATAGAAGGCAGATCAAAGATAAGAAGGATACCCTTTCTTAGCTTGAACCTTAAAGAGCTCACTAAAAAAGCATGATGGTTTACCTTAACCATTCCCACTAAAGCATTCTAGAAAATATATACAACATAAAAAATGTTCTGCTGCTTTGACAGACTACTGACGATCAACAGAAGCATGAGAGTAGGTCTCTTTGAGCTAGTGCTCTGAATGAAACAGCATAACCTGCGATCCACCTTCAGAAAAGAGAAATAAGGCATTAATCTTGTGCCCCAATCCCTGCACTAAAGCAGAGCCATGCTCCAACAATATACAGAAAGAATGTAAAAATATCTTAATATGTGGCCCTGATTTTATAATTTACAATATGATAGAAGTACAAGACTTACTTGCAGAACAATATAATTACAACTGCTTCGTTTTTCACTTCACTCATCTGGAATGATTTTTTTTGGTTTAAAAATACATAGGGCAGTTGGAGGTATGGATTTTAACCCTATCTCCAATTTTGTGGTTAGGAAAAACCACACACCAGAGACCTTAAATGTTTTCTCTACTTATCAGTAGATACCTCATCAAACGTTTCCAGAAATTGAAATGAATACAACAGCAGTTTCCCAGTAGGTGTGCTTTAGATCCCCAAGAAGACCACCTGTTCACAGCTCATGACTGCAAGACGTTCAAGTGTATAGTTTTACTCATCATCTTGGAACAATTCCTTTTAAAATTTCTCATCACCTTACAAGAAATTAAGCTTCAGATTGTCTTTATAACAAAGTACTGTTATCCTACCTTATGGACAAGGTGAATCCCCAAATTTAAGTACCTTTTCCCCAAGGTCTAGCAATAAATAAGGTATTCTTCTTTTCAGTTATACATCTCATCTACTGGAAACACAATGCTTTGTTTTGGGCTGCACACTTTGGTACTAAAGTAGCACACAAAAAAAAACCCACTCTCTCAGTAGTTCAAAAACTACTTCAAGTATCACACACGCCAACTTCAACATAAATCACTGCCCTGCCTCCTCTGAGTACGTTCTAAGCCAGTGTCCCAATGCAGTGCAAGAGATCAGTGCTCTAACTGACCTACCATTATTCAGGTGTGACATCTGCCAGAATCCTGACTACTCCTGGTCATTCAAGACCCTGTAATATTTTTTTAATTAACTCCAATGCCATAGCCAAATCCCATTTTAGCTAATTACATTCAGTATGCCTAACATGCCCCCTGCAGTTTCAGTTTGGATAGGTTATTCTTCACTTTTCTGCCCAAAGATTTATGTAGTTATCTTGTGAAAAACAGTATTTAAGGTTTTTAAAAGTGGAAGTCATTGTAGGTCAGACAGAGCTACTGCATTAGTCTCTCCTCTCTCTAGATTTAGAAATTAAGACAGTGGCTACATCATCACATTTTCAGTTTGTGTCCGAAGCTTTTTAAGTTGCTCATCTTTAAAAAAAGCCAACATGGGAAGTGATGCAATTTTCTGTTAAAGTAATAAAGATTAAGTACCTATACAAGAACTGGAAGAGACAGAATTACCTGCAGGAGCCTTCAGCTGCAAAACCTCAGCAAAACCTCTAATCAAGAACAGCAGCAAAGAAAGTTTAACCAATTTTGTCTGTGTGCTTTTAATAGATTAGCATTGACTAGGATATGTTCCTCTACTTAAAAAAGGTGTTCAAATGATGAACTGTGGGATGCTTTGCTAGAGCAGGCCTAAGACAGAGCTATTTCTAATTGAAACTCAAACTCATTACATTAAGCTGTTTTCAAGGTTCCAAGTCCACTAGTCAGTTGTTAAGCTGGCTCCATCCCCTGCTGTCATACAGGCATAACAACTACGATATGGCATACTCGTGACCAGTTTCACATGTACAACTTGGTCACTTATTGTCTTAGAATAAAATTGTTCAGTCATCATCACAAACTCTAAAATTTCAGGAAGCTCCACACCTGGCTATGCTCTCCCATAAACTCAATCTCTGTTTCTACTGATCTCAAACAAAAAATAAAATGTACTGAACATCTTTCAGATTACAGCTCTGCATTGAAAAGGTGAGACATAATCCTCCCACCTCCTTTGAATGACTTTACACACACTCCCTAAGGCTTGAACAACTTCAGCACTGCTCTCTTCTTCTGGTCCCAGCATCCTCTCATCCACCAATTTTACCTGCACTGCAATCATAAACACAGCCTTCTTTGAATTAGCAGGTTGATTACAGATGAGGGAGGTGATCAGGTCTTTCACTACCATCATACTTGCTTAGTCAAACACATGAGCTTAACTTCACACCACAACAAAATCCCATCAAAATCAGAGTTAAGCACCTACAAAAGCACATGAGTTAATAAATAAAAAGGTGATAAAGGTCACATTACATTTTAAACTGGTTTTGAGCTGAATACATTGATAAAAAGAAGCAAGTATCTAACTGTCTACCAGGTAATTCTTCCCACCTTTGGAAGACTTCCATGTCTGCCATCATACTGTATTTATTTCCTTTTATACATTAACCACTGTTTAACATGGCAGTTTACCTCTCTTGGTTACCAAATACGCAATCTCTCCTGCTAAAGTACTGTACCATTGTAGAGTAAATGTACACAGTGCGATTTACTTCTACATTCTGTTTCAGAAGAATCCAGGAATTTGTAAACTGTTACACTGACAGCAGGGAAACTGCCATATCCTACTAGGATCAACAGATTTCACTGCTGCAAAAGTATGGCAGCTCAGATTTGCCTTCACTGCAGACTTCAATCTCAGGTTTCATCTGCTACTTTTCAGCCTAACATCCTCAGGGTTTACACGCATTTTCCACAACCCTTGGTACAAAGTAATGCATAGCAAAGTACAGAGTGTTCCCTGAGTACGTTTATTACTTAATGGTAGCCTAAGATTTATACAAATAAATTCACATATGCAGAGAATGAATCATAAAATAGTTCAGGTTAAAAGGGATCTTAAAGATCACCTAGTTCCAATCCCTCTGCCGTAGGCAGGGACATACCTTCTTATGGCCCTGTAATCTACTTGCGAACTACACTGACATGTACTTTGACCTTGACCAAAAATTACCATAGCTTTGCTCCTCTCCAGGTGAAACACAGTTAAGTACAAGAAACTCCTGCTGAAGTTCAATGTTATGCTCACAAGACTGTGTAGCTCAGCACAACAAAACCAAAGTCACAAGCCCCACAATGGCCAATGCAGAAAACAAGCAAAAAGCATCAAGGCCCTGTTTTGTAACATGAAGGAAGGAAATTTAAGTCCATGGTAACCTGACAGTCTATGATGAATTAAATTATATAAGCAGTGGTGAGAGTGCAGACTCCCACACTAATATAGTCCTGCCATATGGAACTGCATTCATATCTTGGATTTCTAGTACAATAATGTTTCCTTCTGTCATCCCCAGAGAGAGCAGACAGGTTCTTTTGTAGACTACTGGGAACAAAAACTGTAGGATGAAACACAAAGCTATGAATCATAGGGATATGCTCCCAATGAGCTGCTCTGTTTCTCACAGAGGCAGTGCTGGCTGGCACAGAAATAAATATGGCACAACAGTAATATACTCTTAAAACTGTGTGAATGCATTTTTTTCCTTTAGGATTAACTAACCCATGACTGTTTAACCTATGGCTTTGCTGCACTGAAGCCATACCTCTGTCACATTAAGTATTCTCTCATTTAAGAGCCAACAACTTCATTTCTGCAATAAACACAAGTCACAAGGTTAACAACCCAACACATTGCTAAAAGCACACAGTTTGCTCATTTTGTTTGACCACTTTTGAATTCCACTGCTGGCTGGTCAACAAGAGCATCATTTGTTCCCTGACAAGTTATACAGTTCCTTCAAAGCTATATTTCATAAAAAACATTCCCAGCACAAACTGTTCTTAAGTCAATTACTCAACATTTATTGCTCTCTACGAGTATCCAAAGAAATTGATTGGTTTTGGACAAAAGATGCTGCACGTCAAGATCGATTTACGTTCTATAACGCTTACCTACCTATTTCTCCTGTTACCTTCTTTTAGTTCTGACACTGAATTTCTCTTGACTGCCTTAACCAATCCCTTAGGGTACTCATTTACACAGGGGACTAAAGTTTCCAGTCTTTTATTTTAAACTCTTTGAACTACTACATAAGAAAGATGCAGCCCACTTCAGTTGTAAGTCATTAAAAGTACTCACTTAGGCATAATGTTTCTTTTTATTTCCCCCATGAAAACATGAAGTAGTTCTGCAGTTGCCCAGTAATCTGTATGGTACTTTCACAAGTACATTTTACAATTTGGCTTGTATTCAGTGGACTGATGCTTTTAATAACAAAAGGTCATCACTGATACCAAGCAATACACAAAAACCTGGCTGCTCTGATCAGTTTTATTCTAATCCACTACAACTCTTAATATAAACTCACAGAAGTGACTTCTGCCCATGTCAGCAACCTTCTCACTTGTGGTTATGATAGTTTCCACAAGCACAGGGCTTATTTCTTTGCTATTCAGAGCATTTGTCCAAAGAAGTGTTTGTTTACATTCTTCATCCCAAGAAAGAATTTGTCTATAAACCAGCTTTGCAGTCTAAGCATCTGAAGTAGCAAAGGGAGAGATTTCCCCCTCCTTTAAAGGATTTATGTGGAACTCCTACTAACAGCTGTCTCCTCCACCCCTCTGTTACATGAGCAGAGAAAAACACCTGGGTAAGAAACAGGACACAACAAATTAAACCTCTTAACTACATCAGACAAGGTATCTCCAGGAACGAACAGTTGTGAGAAGGCATCCCAAAGAGCAGAGAAATGGAGAGAGAATGTCAAGACAGCACCTGCACACTACCACCTGAACTAGAGAACATGAGAACTTCCCTAGAGATCAGAACACACATGCAGAATTGTAGCCTCATGACAAAGGGGGGGAATGGTTTCCAGGTGTTTCAAGGCTTTTTTTTTTTCAATATAGAATATTTTGAAACAATAAAAAGGGCACACACAGCAAGCAGTTGTAAATTCTGTATGTGATATCAAATAGCTCTCTGAAAAAATCCAACTGCACACTTGCACAAATTTTCTTAAATATAAAATGTAGACGTTTTTCTTAGAGATGGCTTTTTTCCCCTCGCTGTGTGAACTTTCACCTTCGTTCAAACCTCAAACTGTATGAGAACTGCTTGCCTATGAACACTGGCAAAGTAGTAGTTACATATAACTGCAAACGACAATACTTCACCTTCATGTACGTGTGGAATCTAAGATACCTACAAGACAGAAAAGTTAGAAGATAAGTATATGTTGAAGGGGCAACTTCTTGGGTCTAACCTACACAGCACAGAACTAAAATATGAACATACCAGGAATGAAAAATAAGATAGGACAACTTTTCCTTCCAGATTTGGCAAACCATCAGTGAGCTGGGAGGTCCAGCTGCTCTCCAAGGGATAGGTAAGAGGTATAATTGAGTCAGCAGAGCAGGACCTCCCTGGACATGATCTGTCCCACAGTGTCTAAACAAGGCAAGCCAGAGGCAGCAGCCAGGTTCAACCACAAATCCAGATTATCAAGCAGTTTCACAGTGCTGAAGCAGGTGTGAGTTCAAGCCCTAAAAGTCAACCCAGAGGCAAGGATTATACATAGCCCAGTTAGCACCAGGCAGGTCCAGAGAGATGAGACAGGTGTGAGATTAAGCTGGGGCATCAGCCCAAGGTGAGGCAGGGGCATCACAGCTTCTGAGCTGGAAATCGGCAGTCGTACAGTCTGGTCAGACAGGGAGTAAAGGCTCAATCCTGAGCTTAAATAAGGATCCTGACCCCATAACTGAGGGTGAGGTAAGGAAAATGGGAAGCTCAGCAGGCCCATCAGAGCCACAACAGCCTATTAGCACATTCAGGTCTCTGAAAATTACATAAAACATCTGCAAAGTATTAAGGTTAGCTCATTAATGAAACTATAAGCTTATCTGAAACATACAGGAAATCTGCTTTGCTCTTGCATGAGAGAAAAAATAGCCAATTTTAAAGATGTTATATACAGAGGTAATAATTTCATTTTGTGCTAACTCTAGCCATATTGTGCTGTTGTATGTATAATAAGAATTGTATTCAAAGAAAATGACATTGTTCTGTGTTTCAATTTACTGATACAGCATTTCAATGGTGTTTCAAAGCATTTACAGAATTCAAGCAGAGTTTCTCCAAGGTTGCCTGAGGGAACTTCAAATGGTGCCACTCACTGACAGGCAACATGAGACAAACTCCTGGTTTTCTGAAGTTTTGGTAACCTCCAAGGAAACCTGGTATCTACTATTCATACACAACACTTGTAGTCTAGGGAAAAACAATAGCTAGAGAACATACAGTGGTTACCGCTGAATGTGTCAGCCAAAAATTGCTATTCCATCAGTCAGACTCCCCTTCCATGGAACTATCTCTGGTCTCCTGCAGTGAGTTTTCAAGTTGTTTTTGGAAGACTTCTTTTTCTCAACACTGAGTATTCCCAGACTAGTTTTAAGGTACCAGAAGAGAAGTTTCATCTGCTCAGAAGCTTCATAGTTGCACTGTTCCTCAAGAAAAAAAAGGCAATTATGTAAGTTATTTAATGTGATTACTACTTAGATCCTTTCCTTGATTCTCCAATGTTGACATGATTCCCAAATAGTACTAGGGACAGTTTTAACTGAAAACTCTATTATGTTTTATTTGAAATTCTTTCCAAAATGCAGCAAAAATTTAAATATCAACTTTTCTGTATATTGCAGTAGCGCATCAAGTGAGAAAAAATATTACAGAAAACTGAACTGTATTTTGAAATACAAATTTCAAGTTTTGAAATAATTGTGGATATTTCTCAGCTAATTCTAGAGCTAACAACATCTGGCATTCATCTGCTCTCACTTTCTGTTTCAGAGCTGTCTGTTCTGGTTGAGCAACAAGACAGTCAAACTAAGTAAAACTGGAATCTTCAGTACAACTCAAGACCTTGCAAAATTTAATTGGCTGCTAAAGGACTGTTACCTCACATTTCATACTGGAAAAAATCCAATATTATCTATCACAGTACATGAAAACAGGTGTGCATATTACCACACAGAGCAGTGCATCCGAATCTTTATAATTGACATTTTCCTGCTACCAATGGACTATGCAGTAACTTGCAGAGTTATTCGAAACTTTGTATACACACAGGTTTTGTTAAAGATTTTCATGCTATAGAATCTAGACAGACTTTTTTCAAGGCCTTTTGCTCTTCATAGTTATTAGCATTTTAGACAACTTCAGCAGGAAATTTAATTCTGCACCTATATACCTTTGGTTTAACACACTGAATACTTAATAAGATCATTGCCATCAAGCTTTTATTACTCATGATATATTCTAGATGTCTGAACATACAAAATTCACATAAAATTAATAGAGAAAATTCAGACCTTGATGAAATTATATCCTTTGTAGTTATAATATTTTTAATAGCTAAAAACAACTGGTGATACAGCTGAATGCATCATAAACCAAATAGCTCCCTTTTATAGTTAACCAACAGCTTCTTCCTCCCCCTCCAGTAACTGAAGAACAAATTATCAATAATAGGCAGATGGCCATTAGCATAATCCATAAAGCCAGAAGACATTACAGTATTTTGTATCTATCAACACTGATTAGCAGCATAACGTTTAATTAGCCTCTATGAAGAGAACAGTGAGTAACAGGGTAGGGATATGACAAAGGAAACAGTTATAATAATACACTGGTTGTTTTTCAAAGAGAAATAGTTTCCAGCTCACAGACTCTTCAGCAAAGGGTGCTTTACCAAGGATTGGTTCAAAATGCACACACTGATCAAAACAAGGAAAATTACAAGTTTTTAGAGGCATAAATTTAGCTACAGTATTAGAATCTGAGCAGAAATAATCCTGTATAAGCTGAACCAATTCTAGCTTGCTAATAAAAAAAAACAATGGATTAAGGGATGGAGGCATTTTGTTACTGCAGGAAGAAAAGGCTGCATATTAAATCTTGGCTAGAGTTGAAAAATTTTACTTGGATTATGTCCAGCAGGCCTTTGACAAATCCTCTTTTGCTGACCTTCATTAAAATAAATACATACCTATACCTAACTGTATAAAAACATGAACTCTAAGTCCAAATACAAATCATAACAGCTTAAGTCCCAAATATTTAGTAGTACAGAAAAAACAGTGATTTAGCCTTACCAATTTCCCATTTCACAGGGGTGTTTTGTTTTTGTTTTTGTTTTTTTTTTTTTTTGGTGGGAACAAATAATGAAACAGGTAACCTGCTTTTCAAGTGAAAAACCTGAATAATTACGTAGACATTAAAGGATGCATGTTAGACTGGACAATATTTTCAAAATACCTTGTATGTTTGGTGAACAGATCTTTATCACAAAGCTTAATATAGTTCCATTTAAACAAAGAATATAAACCACACAGAGAAGGCAATGACTATGATTAATATGTATTCATTAGGATGATATAATGAAAAGAGCTTAATGTCATCTTCAAGCCTCACTGTTTATTGTCTTCTCCAGTTCATCAGTTAATACCAACTGTTACTGGTTCCAGACTGGTCCTGCACTGATCCCCAGTCCACACTTTTACATAATAAAAAGTGGTCCCTTGTTTCTTATCTTTCAATCATTCTTCAGTGTTCCGAATTCTTTTACCAGTCCTGTGGCCTGCTCTTCTTACTTTCCCATTTGACCGGCAATGTTTCATGACTTTCCAGCTGTCCTTTTGGGGCAAGTTTTCCACTCCTGAATATTGATTTTTCCATTATAATCTTCTCAATTTTACTGTACAGAACACGGAGTTTTGGCATCCATTTTGTTTTCTGCTGAATTATGGTACATATTTTATCCAAAATCCTAATATTTTAAACAGCCTGTAGGCTGCTGGCAGGTCCTATTAGAAGGCTATTCGTTTACTAGTAATTCTTTAAAGTAATCGCTATCTACTACTTAAAAGCAAAGTCAGAACAGTATTCTTTTCTTCTAGGCTCTAAGACTAGTTGCTCTAGGAATGAGCCATTTACTGCATTGCATCTCTATCTTGAGCCACTGATTCAGCCTATGTATTCAATCTACAGTTGAGTCTACATATTCAGTCTACAGTTGAAATATTCTGTTATTACTCCTTACCCTATACTTACAGCCTCGTGAGTGCATTTAACATTTATGCATCACTGTAATTCTTCTAACTGATGGATTTGTAGTGCAATACTCATAATACATTTATTTTGCAAGAATTCTTCCACAAAGACTCTATGGCAATCCTCTTTCTCTGTAATGTTTTTTTCTCATTACCCTTTCACATATTCTTCTCACACAGCATCACTGCCCCCCAGTACCATTCCTGTATAATAGGTAAGATGCCCATTGATTATCCCACTTTTAAACACATCTCCAAGATGCTTATGTTACCAGGGTTGTCATCTGAGGCCATGCTTTCTAATCCCCTCATTTTAATATTTAAGTTGTTACCACTGGTGCAGAAGCACCTGCCCTGACTTTGTCGCAAGTGCCAGTCAGTGGCTATTCCAACCAGTCTGCCTTTCCTGTTCATTGTGATTGTGCTACAAATACCCAAGCCTGTTCAAAAGGGCAGGGAACACTAGCCATGTCCCTCTCATTGGTTCTGTTCATCCAAACCAGAGTTACTCTTCCAGAACTATTAGCTTTCTCTGTACTACTTAAATATGCCTCCTGAACTTCTAATTTCCAGTGCCAGCAGCATAGTTCCATTTTGATTAAGGAACTAATAAAATGTCTAAAATATGTAAGTAAAGCCACACTGGCTCGTAGCTTTCTTGTGTAATTGCTATCCATGCTTCTGCAAAAGATGGGATTTTAAAAAATGGAAAGAAAAGTCTTTCAGCATTGTACAAAGCTGCTCCTTTATAATGGACACAATCCTTTGATACTTGACATTTGTATGTGAAGAAAAAACATTTTTAGAGAAAATACAAATGCCCTTCAGGCATTGTCTCAATATGAACTGTTATGACATATATAGATACTTGCCGTCTAATATAGAAAAGAACTAAAATGAAGTAACATCAAAAGATGAGACAATTACATGGATAAAGGCAAATTCAAAGTGACCTACACTTGTCTCCTTTATAATTTTTCTAAAGTTATGTTTTAATTTTTTTCTCACTGTGACATTAGAAACACATCTGCCATGCTGGCTACAGAAAAACAACTTCTTCAAACATTTATTAAAAGTATTTATGAAAAGAGTGACCTGCTTTTCAAAGAACTACACAAATATTACATTGCCTACTTAGTCTACAGCTTTTTGTGATCTGATTACAGAGAAATCTGGCTTCACAACAACCTGAAGTTAAAGGGCGCCTTGCATTAGCTCCAGAAAACATGCCTAGCTCCAGGTTCAGACCCAACTCAGGTCTAATTATACCCAGGCCTGCAACTACAAAGGTGAAACTGAAGCTTCCATTTCATCAACTCAGGACCTGATTCAAATCTATTCAACAGTAATGGAAAGCATTCCTTAACAGTAATAGGCTTTAAATCTGCCCTGGATTCTTGGCTTATCTGAAATCAGTCTACTGAGTAAAAAAAATAGTGGTATAACTAGAATGTCTCCATGTTTTCACTGAGTGACCAAAATGCAAAATTTTTCAGTTAGTTTTAATCAGGAAGATGACTTGTCAGAAAAAAAAAAAAAAAAAAATCACACAAAAATCAACAGACCTATTGAAATGTACCACAGTGGTAATGTTCAGGCCTGGCATAGTATCAATCTCTTTAAGTTACCAAAGAACAAGGAACAGGAATGACTTTCAGCCCTGTATAAGGTCACCAAGGCCTACACACAATCTAAGAGTGACAGGAACTGTGCTGAACTACTAGGTTTTTTAACTACCTATTTTCAGGCCTGTGAATTCGACTGTAGAATTATGTCTTAGTCAAATAAAACTATGTTGTCATATGAATCAAATCACATTTCTTCCTTGAATATGAGTGAAATCATTTCAAACATTTCTTTTGCTTTAAACGTGCAATTAGCAGAGACATTTTTCAGTTGCTCAAGTGACAATTTCCATCTTCACATTTGACATAATAGTTGACATATTTTTAGACAACAGATCTACTAGAACATTTAAAGTATATTACTGTGTTAACTGCAGATCTGCTGGTGTTAGATCAAATACAGGAATAGCAAATGTTGTACCTAAATAATTTGAGGCAAACAATATCTCGTGTCTTCTGCCTACGTCAACTTCAAATTAGCACCTGTCAGTTAAACACATGCCTTGTTAAATCCTATGCTTGCTACCATAGCTATGCTCAGCTTTACGTTTTCCATATAAATTTACGCACGTGATAAGGAGAGAGTGTCCATGCCCTAGGAAATTCTTTGCTGTTGACATCTCAAGAAGTTGTTTTTCTCCAGTGGATTACTTTAGATTTACTTTAGCAATGACAAAATACATAAAACAACACTGAAGAGATGAAAAGCAGCCTAAATATATTAGCACTCTGTCACACAGAGTCTATTCTGGTTTTTAAACAATGTGTAACTTACAGTAGATGAGCCACCTGAAGGTGGCAAGATTTTAAAGTAACAGCAAGATCTAGCTTCTTCGCCCTAATTACTTTTTGATGTTGCAGCTGCACTTTCAAGGGAGGCAGGATACATTGACAGTGACCATAATACAAATGTCAAAACCCTTCCACTACATACTCAAAAGTGTTATTGAACTGCAAAAGAGACAGGAAAGGGGAAGATCATTTGCAAGAAGCAGCATCCTTGTGAACTTATTAATGTTTTCTCAATTTACTGCTATTTGCTGTCTCACGAACATCTCAAGAATTACAGTGCTGTAACAGGTAAAATCTTGTTTTAGGGGACATGTTGTTGCCTCTATGTTAACAATATCTAAACCAAGATATAACTTTTATATGAGCTATTTTTAACTAATAAGGCTGTCAATATTCTTGCTCTGCAAGTGCTTAGATTATAGTTATACTCAATTCCAGGAACTGTTGAGAGTTTTTAGCTTTGCTAGAATACATGAACAAATGCACTTCCAGCTCTTTTAACCCAGCAACACATTTCTTTTTTAGGGTGTGAAAAATTAAAGGAGAAAATTAAACCCTTGTCTTTGAGTAAAGATAAAAGATTATATTGTTAACAAGAAGAGATTAATAAGAGCTGGTTCACTCTTGACCCAGAGATAACTCAAATACTGAAACAATTAACTGGGCAAAGGGTTCAGTTAAGCTGAAAGGCCTCTCAATGTAGCTTCATATACTTTACTTATCAAGTAACAACTTTCCAATACACATATTCAACTCTTTAACAACATTTTCTCATTTTTCACATATGAATCTTAACTTGGCAACAAATGGGGAAAAAAAACACAAACAAACAAAAACAACCCAGGAACTTTTGGAAGAAAAAGCAATAAAATTATTTACTGAAAAATTATGTTGGACTGTAATTAAATAGGAAAAAAAATCAGATTAAAATCTGGAGACAATGAAACGGGCTGTTTAATATAGATCAGAAACCTACATTTAAAACTGAATGTTAGGAAGTCAAAATGTAGTGTTATAACAAAAAAGGGTGGTGAGACACTGGAACAGGTTGCCTACAGAAGCTTTGACTGCCCCATCCCTGGCAGTGTTCAAGGCCAGGTTGGATGGGGATTGGAGCAACCTGGTCTCTAGT
The DNA here is from genome assembly GCF_033783945.1 of Neopsephotus bourkii. Lineage (NCBI taxonomy): Eukaryota > Metazoa > Chordata > Aves > Psittaciformes > Psittacidae > Neopsephotus > Neopsephotus bourkii. The sequence continues at coordinate 1,579,805 of NW_026901363.1, read as the reverse complement.
GGAAGATGTCCCTCCACACGGAAGGGGTTTGGAACTAAAAGATCTTTGAGCTCTTTTCTGGCTCAAATCCTCCTATGATTCTATGACTTCTCTGCAGATATAAATCTGAACAGTAGTAGATAGACATACCAAATATATGCTTTCTGTTTCAAGAATCCAGACAGCTGATGTCTCTTCCTCAAAGCTTAGCAAATGACAAGAAAAATTTCAAATTTCATTTCAGCAGCTTTGCTGTTTTGTAGCTTGAATGCTACTTTCACTGGCCCTCAGCCAAAGCTTACTGGAATCAGTAGGAATCTTTCCATTTGCTTCACTAGCCTCTGGATTAGGTCCATAGTTGCTTTCAGGTTTCTTCACATATTTCAGATATATCTGGTATTTATTTTAGAGGGAACAGTGTTTAGAACACTAGCCTGTTTGCTCAATGCAATTTGACATAATGTACTTTACCATGATAATAATTACAAAATATTTTTTTCTTGATATACTGCTTTCATTTCTGCTAATCAAACAATAAACTGATTGTATTGCACAGGTAATAAATGATTTGCCTAAGGAAGTAATAGGTGAATTCTTCATGCGTTCTTTTACTGGAACACTTAAATTAGAGTATTTCCTTTTATTTTCAAACACAAGGGTGTGAGCTGAAAAGCCAGTGCATTTCTATAACTGTACCATCAGTTTACACCTTCTGGGTATATAGTTAATGGCTGTAAAGGCCACTTATTTAATTTCCTTGTAATACTTAAAGAATGATCTGTCTTCACAATGCAGACTGCAAACTGAATTATTTTTTCTAGAACTGCCCTAATGTTCTGAAAATATGCTCTTATCATTGCATAATTTTACCTATAAAATTCACCCATGATCTCATTTAGTATGTAAGCAATTCTTCAAACATCTAACTAATACCCAGCTCTAGTCTCTGCATAGGCAAGTCAGTTGGGCAGCAAGGTGGGAAGGCTGATGCCTAGTGCCTTATGTACACTGTGACAAGAAATACTTGAGTTGCAGCTTCTCACTAGAGAAGGTGCAGATGGCCATGTTAACTCACTTGGACTATGCCACAGCCCTCCAGCTGAGCAGGCTCATTCTGCTTCATTTGGTAAAAGATGTAATTCTAGAAATAAGTTGTCAGGAGCTGGAAACCTTTAGAGGGGGAAGGGTGCTGAGGCACAGAGGACAAGGAGCACAGCTACTGTGAATCAAGAAAGCAAAGCAAGAAGACCCACACAAATAAACCAAACCCAAAACGGCCAAGTCTGTACTGAAAAAAAAATTCCACTTTAAACACGCCTTCCAGCCCTCACACCTATCATGGGTATAACAAGGTGGGGATATTTTTAGCCAAATCAGTTCATTAGCCCTTTTTTGGATAGAAAATGCCATATCATATTATGTAGCCAAAATACATTACAAAATTTAAGAGCATAGTAAGATACAAGTGTTATGCCAAGGCTGGAGGAATAATGTAGAAGTAATTACTTGTCCAGGGTAAATTAGTGGCAGAGTTGACATAGGAAGTCCTGATTTTTTAATCCAACTCTAATGCTCCTTTCACTAGACTTTGCGTTAAAGATTGTTTTAATCATCAGCTCTTAAGGTTTAGAAGAGCATCATCTGTGATGATATTGAAGTATTTAGCTGAGTATTTTCCTGAAGTTCACACTTTTGATGAATTTATATACAATATTACTAAGGTAAAACAAAGACTAGTAAAACCTTATGATTTTTTTCAGTTAATAATCATTTCCAACTTTTACTTAACAAAAAAAATAAAAAAGGTCTCATATCATCAAGCCATGTTACACACCCATCAAATTCCCATTTCTGTTAAGCTGTATGACATTCTATAATAACAAAGTTAAGTACTGTGACTGATATTCATCAAGTAGGGCCTGAAACTGGCAGCAGTTCAACATTCAGACCACAGTTCAATTTACAGTTTTGCCAACTGTTTCCAAGACATTCTCCAAATTCTTGCTACTGTCTTTGCGACAAAGTGCCTCTTAGTAAAGAGTCAGTGAACCCGGACACTGGATGCTTCACTCCCTGAGCAAAAACAGATCACAAACCACTTTCACTGCACCAGTAATGGTCACTGAAAAACAGCTTCTTCAAGATAATGTTTCCCAAACTCCATTGACTGCACTAAACATGTCACTCCCTTGCATAATCCCTTTTGATGAACAGCATAGTGAACCGTTGCTGTCAGTTAGGAGCCACTTTAATGCTCAATATGGAATATAGCAACCCTTTGGAAACTTGCAGTCAGTTACTTGCTGACACCTTCAGAAATATGTAGGCTACTGTCCTTGACATTAAATCATCTAAGGGTTTTTTTTGCTATGCTGTACAATTTTCTTGCTGTCAGGGATGTTTTCAAACAAGTTGTTAAAGGTATTCAGCAATAACCTTGTTGAGAAACTCACCAACCAAAAGAGTTACTGAGTTTTATAGCTCAGTGTAGAAACTGGAATTGTCTTCTATTTCTTGGTTTCAGACTCTGGACAAACCAGCACAAACTACACAAGTGCCTTTAGGGTTTTTTCTTTTGATTATCAAGCATAAAGGGAAGAATTTAAATGACAATTTATGGTTACATATGCTTCTCTGGAGTATAAAAATGAAAGCCCAGCCCATTCTTCAACCACCTATGTACATCTCCCATTTTTCTCCATGATAGGCTTAACACTTCCCCAATCTGCTGGCATAGCCAATAATGACTTGTAAAACAGCTCTCCCAAGTATATCTGAATTAAAAAACAGAGCAACCAATCAAGTGTGTTTAAAATAACCTAGAACATTTTCATAGAATCTGATTGCCTCCAATTATACTTTTTCCTTCTGAGCTGATAGATGACACAGTAACATGTGCTTCACTCATCAGCACTATTGACCTGATGTATCTGAGACAACATGTCTGACAACACTCTCAAGCAAAAGGAAAGTAACTTCAGTAGCAAGTGCAAATGTTTGCTGGATTGGAGCCTCAGATAGACACAGTATTTTAAGTAATATTCCGAGTGAGCAGTATGAGGCAAACATCAGACCTTTACGTACAGCATTAAGTGAAATTTTGTAGGAAATATTTACAAGTAAATGGATTGGTTTTCTTTCTCTGAAATTTAAATAGATGAAACAAACAACTGTAACACAGTGAAACACATTGCAAGCACTACCCTTTTCATTGTTTTTGAGACATTTCTTTTTTAATCTTTGTATAATAGTATGTATCTTCACCAAACACACTTCTCCTTTGCTGAATCAAAAGAGTGGCATCCAATCCTGCTAAGATAATGCAGATTCTGCTTAAAGGAGTCTAATAAGCCAGTCTCTACTCAAAGGGATAAAGTCACTGGACTAGCAGTTCAGACCTGCTACTTCTGATTCAAAGCCAGATAATTAGTTCTCTTGTAGTCTGCCAATGCAATTGCAGAATCATGGCCTCTTGACAGTCCCTGGTTTTTACTTAGATGTAATTCATTTGAGATCATACCAGAGACATCTGGTATTTGGACCTCTTGTCCCTGTGCAAACCAGAGTAGAATCCGATCTGCAAGACTGTAAAGGGCCATAGGATTATTAGTACATAATCACATAGGTCGAAGCCCTAATGAGCCCTGGACACTTGATTTTTGTCCTTTTGAGAATTTGTGATGAGGAACATAATGGCAAATTGCCTGTTTGCAGTGAAGTTGAGCATTTGGTGAGGTTTTTCTTGGTGAAAGTGATTTTAAAATAATGAATAGTCCATTTATACCTTTAGTTTTCATGTATCTTACACTTTGCTGTGAGCTACCTTATACAGACTCCATTAACACATAAGCATAGCCCACCTCCACTACTTTACAAGACCACAGAGGTGTTGGCCTGACATTAACTTAGAGACTGACTCCTCATTCTGCATGCCTAACCATGGAGGAGACTATGAAAAAACAACTCAGAAGCCTTGAGCTTCCTTTGTAATTCTGGACTTTGTTATCTCACTGCATAGTGGTGTCAAAGAGTTGAACAGATTATCATCTTGTGCTTTCAGATTACTTTTATCCAGGAAGTCAGCTCTAGCAGTCATTCAAGCTTGTAGTTACTGGTCTTAATATGTACTTACACCTACGGCACTGGAGACTGCTCCTATTTGGATCCTTAATAATAATTTGAAATACCATTCTCATGAATAAAACCTTCTATACAATTCGCATTCAAAATTACGTGAACTAAAAAACACTTTGTCAACATTTTAACTACCTTCTTTTAAATCTTGGTTATTTTAAAACACTTGCTCTAGACATGTCTCTTGAGAAACCAGAAGAGGATGGAGGAAAGTATGCAGGCCAGAGAGGCACACAAGACAAAAACATCTGAGGGCAAAAGTAAAGCATAGTAAAGGATATCTTAAAGACATAAAACTCTGATCATTCAGGGGGCTCATTACAATAAGAAAAGGAATTGTAACCAGCAGATTTGAAATGAAAGTATGATTAGCATAGCAAATTGAAAATGCAAACAAAACAGTAATTTAATAACTGCAAGATACAGAAGTATAACATTTATAAGAGTAAGACATGGCATTTGTAGTGATTTGCAAACTTATAAAAGAATAGATGTAGCTACCCTCTTTTAAATGATTGTCAGAAAAATAAAAGACATGCATTTTAATGGTGATTATAGATTAAGTTATATAGTACTGTTATGTATTTTCTTTATTTATACTATTAGACAAATAGGAAAATCTTACTATTTTTCCAGGTCTCCTGTGCATTCTGATGGTTTATCACATTCCTTAAGTTTCATTTCAAATGATGGTGTCTATTCAGCTTAATGCATTTCTTGAAGATTCTAGGTTTGACATGCGCATTCCCATGTTCAAATAAGTTACAAAGTGAATATAAGGAATAAGACTGTAACATAAGAATAGAAGATAAACTTAGGTTCCTGCACCCAGCAAGTGTGTCTCACACTGTGATGTCTGGAATGTGGTTTCTGCAGGATTCACTGCCAGCATCGAGAATCTCTTTTTATTTCTCATTTGCAGGTGTCAAAAGACTATGAAGAGATATTTGAAAACTGAATATTAGGTTAGAATGTGTATATATAAACTACTAAGAAAAAATTGAGGGGAAAAAAATATCTGACACATAAGCACCATGGTACATGAAGTTTTTTCAAAGTAATAAAAGCCCTGTGAATAAATTAAGTCTTCTCCATACAAGAAACGCATTCTAGCAAGTCATCTGTAAAATTACAATAAAAGAAGATATGAGCTTGGGAAACCTGCCAGTGGCTATGCAGAGTGATCTCATGATTATGATACCAGACAAATGTCCATGAAAGACAGAGCCATGTTTACCATGGAGATCTAGAAAGGTACTCATACTAAGAATGTTATTTCAAGGTAACACACTGAAGAATTTACCTCAAAAATACTAATGTGAAGAGCTTACAGAACAAATGAACAATAACAAATTGCCACAACCAGATGGTTACCAACCCAGCAATCCAAACTGGCTGAACAGAAAATAAACTATAACTACAATGTATAACCTCCCACTTCAGTCTGCTGCTGTACCAGAGGACTAGGGGGTAGCTGGTGTGACACAGTATTTAAGAAGAGCCATAGAGGGCAAAGGAACTATAACAAGAAAACAAATACACACAAAAAATAGTCTTCCAATCAAAACCCATTCAAGCCTTGAAACGTTCTAATGCAGAATGCTGCAGAGCAGCTAAATGTTCACTGGACTTCAAGAACTGATTAAGTTTACTGTTGTGGTTTAACCCCAGCCAGACAGCTTTTCACTCACTCCCAGTGAGTGATGCTGGGCTGGAAGCAATAGAGGCCCACATCCCCCCTCCCGCCCCCCTCCCCCCCCCTTCCCTGCTCCCAGAGGAATGGGGAGGAAAATTGAAAGAATGCAACTCCCACAGGCTGAGATAAGAACAGTCCAGCAACCAATGTACAACACAAATCACCACAGCTACCCCCACTAACAACAATAATAAGAGATAATAGCACAGGAAAAGAGTACAATACCACCCGCTGAACAATGAGTCCAACCCAGCAGACCCCCTGTCCTTCCGGGTAACTCCCAGTTCCCTCCTGGTCATGACATGCTGTGGTATGGAATACCCCTTGGGTCAGGTGTCCTGTCTCTGCTTCCTCCCGGCTTCCCCTCCTTCCTGGCAGAGCATGAGGCTCACAAAGTCCTTGGCCAAACCAAACATAATTTTTATCAGCTTTGTTCCCAGCCTGAAAGTCAAAACACAGCACAGCACCAGCTACCAAGAAAGAAAAAATGACTGCTACTGCTAAACCCAGGATAATAACTCATAACAAAAACATCTGTAGTTTCTAATCACACCAGTTTTAGGTCATGAAATCTGCAGAACACATAGGGGCTGAAAAAGCAGTGTGGGAGAGTCAGGGCATGCTTACACTTCTGTTTTTGCCCAAGTATCACAGTTCTGACACTGTTGAAGATAATCCTAGGCTATATGAGCATGCTGTTAAGATCTATATTCGTATTTATTTATAAGGATTTTGCTTAAATAGAGACCAGTTTGGCATTCGAAAATCTACAGTAGTTAAGGTTTTTTAAACAAAGCAGTTTCTACTGAAACTCCCTAATGAGGCTTACTAAGGCTCTTCACACATGCACAGGAAAGATCTAGATACATTCAGGACTCTAAATTAATGTAAATTCATGCCATGTCACCGCCTGTTACATAAACTGAAGTGAATCTGTGACAGATTAAGATCATTTTGTCTTCACCTGCCTTCCAACCGTCTTCCTGGACCTGGAAAAAGGGTGCTTATCCATCAGATACTCCTACGCAGTGTCAGCTCATGGTTGTCTTCACTGGTGATCTAAGCTATAAACTGTGCCCAAGGGCTAACATAGCCAAGCATCCCATTGTCAGCTCTGCAGGGGAGCCAGCAGCACAAGATTGGAGCAGAGACACAGTAATGGAAGTATTTTTAACATCACTGTAGGGATTCACCAGAAGCTGTCTGGCAAAAGATGAGCAATCAATATTGTGTGATTTCTCTGTTATTGTTTGGCTACCTTGATGTATTTCACTATACTTCAATCTTCCTTTGATAAAAGATTCCAACAGTAAACATATTTTCTTGTTGAATTACTTCTGCTCTTTTAAGGAAACATATCAATAACATGTATTTACATGATAGAGCACCTTTCATTTTTATTTTATTCCTTTTTTGGTAGTGGGAATTATAAAAGAATTCCAGTGTTATACAGAGCTCTGGATTTTGGTTTCTTTGGTAGGCTTGCAACTATCAGAGCCAATTATTGCCTTCAACTACTCAGTTCCATTAGATTTTTTCAGATTTTCCATACGTATATGTGACAAGAAAAAACTGTTCTACCCTGTTTTCCTTTCTGTTAGGGAGAACAGGACTAGGTTTTAAATAAACATTTCTGCAGTCTGAAATAAAACCAGACAGATGTACTGAGCCATAGTAGCAAGAAAAAAAAAAGTGCTCTAGTAATAATAACCAAATTGTTCTCCGTTGACTTGTTTGGAACACTAAAAAATGAGATATATCTGAGAAAAACTGAAGGACTTAAAACTTCAAATGCAAAGTTTCTGTTAATTTCAATAAAACTGTGTTAAGTCTTTTGGCAGCATAGCAAACTTCAGTGTCTCTGTAATGCTAATGTAATGGAGATGATAAAAACTATATTACACTGCATACGTAATGCATAGGTGTTTTCTGTATGTACATACACCCATATGCTATTATTTATCATCACAGTTGGCAATTTTGCTTAAGTAGAAATTGCTAAAGACTTCTATGATAAGAACAAAAATGTGGAGTCGCAAAATTAGACAGTATGATTTAATATGCTATGCAGAACAGTTAGCAAACAGTATCTGTAATTTCTTGACTGCTGCCACAGATCCTGCATTCCCATTTTTAAATGCTCCCATAACCTGAAGTACGACTTCGAGGAACAGCAAGGAACTTCTGAGCAATTCCAATGCCTAACACAAACCCACTTTTTTTACTACATCCCTGCTAACAGAAGAGAGCAAGGATAGAGAGTTTGTGTTAGTGTAATACTATCTTTATATTTCATAATTTTTATTAATTTGTGTTTTATTGATTTGCAGAAATAGCCGCCAAAATAAAAATTTCAGTTATACGAAGCTCACAAATAAATATGACACAAGGTTGCCATTGTATTGTTAAAATGACTTATATTTTTTTCCTTTAAATGAAATTACCTTCATATTCTTCTGACTAATCCATAGACATCTCCTAGGGTATTCCCTATATAGCACAGGCATAGGTGAAACTGATCTATTGCTAAAGGTAAAGTCAAATTAATCAGAAGTAGATTCCTGAAGAGTAGTTGAGCCTTTGTTCTAACTCCTAACCTCTGAGAGAAAACAGTCATAGCCCAGAGGATGACAAAAAAGAGTAAAGTGAACAACTTAAGGGACATAAACAGCTGAAAAACTCCAGCAAGAACTCCTTCAATTAAATCAATAAATCTCACAAGAGCATAGGAAAGAACAAAAGTGCTTTAGTTGTTGGGAGTTAGTCTAGAAAATCGACCATCTAATCAACGTGAAGCTGCAGACTGAGAAGCAAATGCTGGTTTAACTTGCTTGAAAAAAAGAAGTCTGTATATACTTTGCTATTTCCCAAGCCTTCAAAAAGATTACATTTTCAGGGGAAGGCATTAGGGAATTGGCAAGAATTAGAATCCTTTTTTCCATACCAAAGCTTCTAGGAGATCAGGGCATCATATAGACAGAACTGATACTACAGAGGGAAAATCAGACTTACGTTTCAATAGGGAAAGCTGAGTGACATTTTAGAACTTCAGAGAACTATAGTTGAAGCTATCTGTAAAGAGAGAAGTGGTAAGCAGATAAAAGATTTCAGTACAAGAGAGCATACATTTTTCATGTGCAAGTAGCAATATGAGTGTGCTTACATACATAGATGCAAATGGATGCCAAACCAGGCTGGCAATGATCAGTTGCATTGCTGTGTTAACATTAGTAGTGTGGACAAGCTGAGAAGCCTTGCTGGAAGCTTCAAAGGGTAAGAACCAAAATAAGTGGGAAATATTTCCAGAAAAAACGAAGCAAGAGAAAATAAGGATTTGGAAATACAAAGCACTGTAATAAAGGCCAACAGCTATTCTTCTGTTACACCCTTGGGAGTTTAAGGTAGTCTCTGTGTTTGGCTTTATCTCCACTAAGTAAGTATTATAGCTTATCTTCTGGATGTGATTCTGGCAGAAATGAGACAAATGGACAGGTACAGATCAAAGAGTGTTATCAGCCATGTGATATCTTCTTTCTCCTTTGACAGGAATTCTTGACTTGGAAATATTTCCAGCTAGATTAATAGATGTATCACATACTACAAGCTACCTGTTGTTGAGATTATTTTTCTTTCTACCACCAACTTTACATTCCCACAGGCTCTTTTCTACAATATAAATTCCCTGGCTGATGCTTTCAGATGTAGTGAGACACGTCAAATCAAACTTACCTCTTGTGGATTTTCACTTACAGCTGCAAAACACACACTGAGCAGACAGTGCTACCCCTCCAGAGACTACAAATATACCTGTGTTGCTCAGACCTTCTGTGACAACCATGAGAAGCAGGTACTACACCTGAGGTTGCTTCTCCACTACACATTATTTCCAACATGCAGGAAGATAAACCAAAAGCATCAAGTCACAAATCACAATGGGGATGCTACTCAAGCTATGACAGTATTCTTACCTATTTCAGTGGGGGAGAACCAAGTGTAATCTTTTCACCACGTGAAAATTAAATTAGTGAAGTTTCTTAAAAACATTCTGAACTAGACAGAAAACTTCTGCTACTGAGACATTTAATGGACTTTCTTGGAGCAAATACAACAGACTGTTTTAATGTACTCTTACCTCAGATCCAGGCAACAAACAGAATATGTATTTTGGGCAAGGAGAAAGGCAAACTGGATTTTCACCCCCCACACCCCTCTTTTGTTACTAATATATTGTAGCTATGTTAAAATTATAACAGTCAAAATAACTATGTTTTTATCTTAGACATCATCTGGCACTGTTACGGTTATTATTCATCTTAAAGGATTAGATTTATCAACTGTGGTATGGAAAACATAGTGCTTATACTTCAGAAGTGAACTTTGAATTGGAGGCAATGATGGGCAATCCTTATACCAAACATAACGTAAGAAATATATTTTGTAACATATTTGCATTTCAGAAAAGATGAAATATACCTTTCTGTGCTATTTAATTTTTACAGGATACTCTTTTTTAATTTAGAGAAACTCTGGATTAAACAAAAGTCATTTATAGTCATGCATTGCTATCAAGCAAAAAACAACTCTTAATAAGGTTTGTATCCTATTTAATCAGTGTGTCATAAGAACAAGGAATCTATATTAATGTTAAAAATATTACCTTACTTTAATTATAACAGTACATGTGGCATTACTTTAAGCCAATTATGCCACAACACTAATAATAAAGAATTCAGACAGTTTTACTTCAAAGGCACGCATGAGGGGCTTGCTTGTGAGTATTTTGATCTTATCTATTTTGTACTTTGCAAAATTTATCTGTGGAACAATTTTCTTTCCAGACTGAAGTAAATAAGTGTGAACAGCTGCATCCCTACTAGTCTGCAAGTAATCTAATGCTATCATTTAGTTTAAGCACTGCAGACTTGGTATCTGGGTAACAGGCATCTTGCAGAAACATTGTGATCGCAAAAGGCATGAACAAGCAGGCAGAAAACATGAAGCCATGATCAGCACAGGCTATCTTCAGAGAAACTGAACTCTTGAGCATTTTTTTTTCCTCATGATTCTGTCTAATGAAAAAAAGCTTGACCAAATCTCAATAAATTTTTGCTCAGTACCAGTTCAAGCATACGATTCCACCTGTAAGCCACATTCCATTAATTAACACTGTCCCAAAGAAATAAATAAAACCTAGAAATCAATCAAAATAATGAAAAGAAGCCAATAGAAAAGTTAAATTGAGGTAAGAATCCTTCCTAAAATGATTAAATCATTGCAATATTAAAAGACTACAACAGCATTCGCTCTAGGATAATAATCCTGCACTAATATAGGTCTCCATTATGATTTAATTTCATTATCGTTTGTTTATATGAGCTATGAAATAAACTGTCATTATGTTTTCTGGAATGATTATGACAGCTAATATCCTGTCTCAGGGCAAGAACATCTGGATACATGTTTACTTGATCATTATTGAAAGGTCTTGCTCAAGAGTTTTTGAAGCTTTCTTTTAGGGGGGAAACTTACTCCTTTTTTGTCAGAAAAAAAAGCCCTATTTATCAGATAGGACAAGGGGTAAATGAGTTTAAACTTAAACAGGGGAAGGTCAGGTTAGATATAAGGAAGAAGTTCTTTACTGTGAGAGTGGTGATGCGCTGGCATGGGTTACCCAAAGAAGTGGCAGGTGCTCCATCCCCGGAAGAATTCAAGGCCAGGCTGAACAGAGCCTTGGACAGCATGGTCTGGTGTGAGGTGTCCCTGCCCTCAGCAGGGGGGTGGAGCTAGATGATCTTAAGGTCCTTTCCAACCTTAACTAGTCTATGATTCTATTCTGTGAAAAATAGCCATTTTATTACACAATTTTAAACTACACTTGTTTTCAACAAATCCTATAAAGAAAACTAGCTATACATCTGAAAAAAGGAAAATCTATAATATTCATAATTATTGACAATGTGATTTATTAATGAAGTCGATGAATGCAAATAAAATCAATTTATTTCATTACTTTTTTGGAAGTGCTCTGTGACAATGAACTTGAAAAAGTAATTCCTACTGCCATAATTATTCCACACCTTACCACTTTATACAAGGGGAAACAATATTCTACCATATTTCCAGCCTGTTAGGAATACAGATGAGGAATGAAGAAATACAAATTATGCTAGTCTACATACAAAATAAGGTCATTAATCAGAGCATCTCTGAAATAGTTGGAGAAAAATCACTCTAACAGCACTACGTTGGCAGAAAAATGCTTATATATAAGCCTTCTCTATAGTCCTATTTCAAGGGTATTTTAGCGTTGGGTCTGAAATAAAATTTTATCAAATAAAAGCAGAAATGTTTACTAAGTTATGTCTGTGTGCATGTGTGCATACACATAAATGCATAATGTACATAAAATGTCTCCAAGTATTCTATGAATCAGAACAGCTTTAAAAGAATTTAGCCAAACAGCCATTAGAACAATCAGAACACTCATGCGCAAATCCAGACAAACTCTCAAGATAAGAATTAATCAAATGTGAAAACTACAACAAGAAGGAATGCTCAAAATCTTTGAGATTAATGAAAGGCTACTCACAGGTTTATAATTAAAAACAGTCGGGGGGGGTGAAGAAAATTTTCATAACAGTAGAGAGATTACTGATGACTTTGAGGAAAGTGGTTTGTTACCCAAAGTCAGAGTACCTGAAATTTTTTTATGAGATGAGACGCAAGAACCAAGGGAGACATTTACATTAAAATGCAAACACGGAGCATTCAAGAATGAGGACAATGTTTTATTTGCAGATCAGTAATGTATCAAGCAAACCAACATCTGAAACTGTATACGTGCAGCTGAAGTGACCAAAATTGTCAACCATATGCTATGTGCGACTATTAGCAGCTGCACAGTATTCACTGGGTGGCATTTGACAGGAATCTTGGCCCTGATATAACCTGTTATTCATGGACATTAACAAAGCACAGCTCTGCCTTAAGTGGTACAGCTGAGGGACTACTAGACAAGAACTGGGAGAGGCACATCTACTGAGAAGTGATGCAGCCTACAATCCCCAAGGGCAGCCAAGGAGGAGGACACATCAGCAGTGTCACCACAGGTTTCCCAGCCTAGGATGCACTCTATAGGCAATATATATAAATACATAGATACATATAGCTAGGAGACACCATCATTTTGCAAAAGACTAATAAGGAAATGGTAATTCTCCGCCTCTTCCTAATCCTTCCTCCCTAACTAGAGATAAACACAGTTCAGGGATCCTCACAGGCATCTGGCTTTTCCTTAGTGCCATGGTGGGATTTTGCACCCCTGTATGCTATGTGTGATGACAGTCCTTGTGAGGGTCCTTAATATGGGACTTCTGCAGGTGGTGCATTTTATTTTTACTACAACAGCTATTATAAAAAAAAGCTTCATATCTTGTCCTCTCAGATTATTCAAGCTTTGATCTTGCTAAGGTATTGTAATCTGATACATACTAATTTTGTTTAGAGTATGGATGCCCAAGTGAACAAAAGCTATTCAGAAAAAATGGAAATTGCAAACTCTGAATCTTTCCATATAAAAATAAAAATAGTTATCAGTTGATCTAATGAGTTATAAGATTATGATGATGATGTAGCTGAAATTTGATTTCTGAATATTGCATATAGAAGCCAAATAACTATGATTCAGTTAGTTAGCAAAAGAAAAAAAAAGGAGAAATGTGAAAGTTGACCTCAGGCAACTGAATACTGGTTTATAATAAAATCAAACTATGAAATTGCTCCCTTCTTTTAGAAATATACCATAAACAGGCTTGTTTGACCATAATAAGCAATGACAGCTACAGTTGCTTGATGGACTTTCACTAGCATGACTGAATTAACCACTGAATCTTCCTCTGTGGGGCAATATATGATGGATTCTACTCACACGGATAGGTAATTTTGGTACTCTGCCCTTATCTTAATGTGACACTTCACAGGGAAGAGCACATGGTTGAATTAACTTTGTTCTTGACAAACTGTTAGTTAAGCAGTGTAAAGAAATTCAGGGTGAATGAATACAATCTAATTTGTTATATGGTATAAAGAAACTAAAGTTCAGAGAGAAAGAGACTATAGGAATTATTTTAGCTTTTGCTTTATGATTTTTTTATAGTTTGAAAAAATAGTGTATTTTTCTTATTGTTTTAATAAGCTTTTCAGATCCCAAACTAAAACCTTCACTTGCTTTTTCTTTATTGCAAGAGTATTAAAATTATTTTAAATGAAAAGCAACAATTTGTAGCAGACACAGAGCCAGGGTAAATTACTGTAATTACTATACTGCTTATAAAGAGAACATATTTTTTATAGACCCAGTTTATATCTCTGCTGGTTTCTGCAAGCATAAAGGAAATACTAAATATAAGGAGACAGACTCATTGACACAAACACACAATGCATATTGAGCTGACTTCACTTCTATGAGACTGTATTGGGAAAAATATATCTGAATTTGAAAATCAAATAAGGAAAATCGTATTGTGTGGTAGCTCAATTAATAAAGCAAAAAAATGGAAAAACAGAAAGATAAATAATATTATGATTGGTTTTCTTTTGTTCTTATTTCAGGGAAACATACCATTTACCAAAGACAAAAGCACACTGACAATAAAAGTAATGTATTCATTGACAGAAAACACATCTCAGAGAATATAACCCAAGAGAGTTGTCCAAGAATGTGAAACATTAGCAACAAACTAATATTGAACAGAATGGATCAAAACCAGGCAGGAATTCTCTTTACGTAGCCATTCAGTCTCTTCACTAAGCCCACCAATTTCATAACCCAGTTCTTTCACACTCTCAAACATTCTTTCTATCTCATTTAAAACTGGAATAATTTGACAATTACATTGTTGGCTGCTTTCAAGTCAGTTTATAATAAGAGATTTAAATAAGCTTTACCATAAGACAAAGAATTCCCTAGGTGGAAATTCGATGATAATGAAGAAACAGTGACAGCCCTCTTTCTTCTGACCTGGAATTCAGTGACTTAAAGGTTATTACCTTTATAATGGCATACCTTCATAGGTTATTGTAAATTTACAGTAAAAATTATCAAGGTACAATTCATAATAAACTCACCACCATGATGGTTACAAAATTATAAATATTATGGCAAAAGACAATGAAAAGTCTGCAGTTATTTGCATCACACTGACAAAAGACACAACTGTACAGTAAGAATAACAATTGCTCATGTTAAATTGTGGGAGCCACAAGTTTGAAACTAATGCCCAAGTAAAGTATGCTAACTTTGTGACTGCTGTGTATTTTGTCAGAACCCTATCAAGTTCTGGTCCCTTAATTAAAAAAAAAAAAAAAAGTAACATCCCCCCCAACACAAAAATGGCTATTGAAATATTACCTAGTTAATGCTGCCACTAAGCTCAGAGAACTGCAGTGGAAAATATGGAACAGAAAGGGCTTCACCATCTCCAGCTCCACACACATGAATTACCAGACCTTTTTTAGAGTGTCTCTATTCAACAGGCTACCCCAGAATGGTTTCTCTTAACCACCTCATAAATGGGGTTATTTTCTCACATTCTTACTCCTGCTCCCACTTATTTTTTTTATTTTTTGATTGATCTAAACCTCTGTTTGGGATTTTAAAGCTGTCTCAACATGAACCTCAACATCTGCATACTAAGTGAACCCCCCCTTAAAAATGCATCAAGACAAAGTATCCCTTGAAAAGAAATGCCAAGTAAGAAACTTGCCACAAAACAGTTGCTTCCAGGACTGCTGGGAGAAAGCTAAGGTCATGTTTCTTTCATAGATAGTAGAGTCCAGGCATCTAGAGATGCAGTATGTGGATTAATAACACCTTTTGCTACAGTAATAATGTGTCTGTATTACTTGTTTTGCAGAAGAGCAATTTTCTTCACAATAATAAATCTAAGTGTAGAAATATGGCTTATGTCACAAAAATGTATTGCAGCAGTGTAGTCTTTATCACTGAGGTGAAGAAGGCCTTTTATGTTTATTACTATACCATTTTAAAAATGTATTTTAAAAACAACCAGTGCCATTACAGATATTCAGTCAAGCCAAGCGCATTATTCATCATATATGAGATAAGTCACTTGTCCTATAATGTTTCATCCATGTTATAACTCTTAAGTATTGACTTTCAAACTGAGCAGAGGTATTAACACTTATTGCAAAAACATGGCTCTGATTTGCAGCAAGTGGGATGCTAAACAGGCCTACTGCAGCATCTCTCCTGAAAAGCTGCCCACTTCTGACAGTAACTCGTCTTTCCTGTAAGGTTTAATGTCTCTTCTGCATATGGAAAGGGGTTCGAGTAGCAGAAAAGATGTTATACTGCACAGATATGCTGGTTCCTCAAACTTTTAAGCAGTTAGTACCAAATCTGCTACTGTGTAGTTCATATACCTGAGAATGATGCTTGTTACTTGTAGTGACATAAGTTAGTAATTTCCATTAGTTCTTTTAGGACTTGTAGGAAAAGCAAAGGAGCAAAGATGCTTTGGCTTTTAGGATAATTTGTTGCCTGGGAAATTTCCATCCAAGTTTCCCCACTCACAGGTTAGTCTTCTCTGGTATGTTACACACCTGTTTCCAGTCCAACAATGGATATATATGTATGAAAAACCTCCAAGACCAAGATCTCATAAAAATTAAGTGATTACATCGGTGCTATGATGCATATCAGACCCTCCAATATGACTACACATATTCACTGTGGGAATGATTTCTGCAAGCACTGACAAGCAGCACTTGACTCCTACTGACTTTAAAAATGATATATTAATTTCAGATGGGTTTGATTCATGTCCATATATAGAAATTGAAAAAAATATTATTAATCCCATTCAAATACCCTTCAATTTAAGAGAAATACAAAGCTACTTTTTTGGTTGTTTTGCAATGGGCAAGAGTTACTGTAAGAACTCTGGGCTTGATTCCGGTCAAATTGCTATTTAATGTTTCAGAAAAATTCCACTAGCTCAGTGGCAACATGTTGGCATAAACACATAAATACATCAGCCCCATTTTGTATGCGTGTTGCCCTTCTCGAGACTGGCAATGCACTGAATACCTGTACGGCAATTCATATGCTACCAGGAACTACAAGAACTGTCACAGGCAGTTCTATTTTACAGTTCAGAAATCATCATTGAGATGTCTCCTAATGTCTCAGTTTACTTCTTCTTCTTACCAAATGTTGTCCCAAATTTTTAGTATTTTTTTCTTTGATGATAATATATTTTTGTTAATATTTCCAGTGAAAAGGCAGGGCAACAGTGTTAGTTATTCTAATAGAATTTTAATATTCATAAAATAGGGATAAATGAACTTCATGGAACTAATTATTCTGAAGAGAGAATTGCTTAACTTAGCAGTCTGTACATACAGATTCAACTAACAGGCACACCATAGCAATATGCAGAACTAGTTAGGAGGAAAGTATGGAGCTCTTCAACAATTTACAGAAAACCAAATCTGACTGCTGCTGCAGATTTTGACTACTGTTTAAGATAACAACACATAGCCTAACAAAACAGCTTTTTAATAATCCTTTTAAATCTCTAGTGGCATTAAACAACAAAGCTAACAGCTATAAAGAGAAATGGACAAATGCCACCACACCAAAGCTAATGGAAAACGCTACAGTAGCAAAGTAAAATTCAAACCAATTGAAAATCCCAGTCTTTGAAACTACATTAATGCCAACATCACCTGACACACTGTTTAAACATAAGCACCCAAGTTATGGTGTTAGACATACAAACAGTGCCTAGAAAGACTTCTGGCAAGACAGGATGCTTTACCGGGCTATCACTCCATGTCATCCAAAGCGCTGGCAAGATAGCCAGTTATCTATTTGAAATGTTCCTGTAATTTTTTTTTTTTTTTTATTGTTACTATAGATGACGGGAACAGAAACTATAATGAAGGGTTGTGGATTTTGGGTTTCGGTTTGTTTTGTTTTCTGGTTTTAGGTTGGTTTGGTTTGTTGTTTTTTTTTATACACCTCATTCATAAAGAGCTATCAGTGCAGCTTATTTTCTCAACAACACTTTTAAAACGTTTTAAACAAGGTTGTAGTAATACAAAATATGTTGCCAACACACATTTTAAGATTTATCAACTTTGAGCTCAGATAATCTAGAGAGCGCTTTTGTCCTTAGTTACTTCGCCACCACACAGAATTCAGCCACAGGGTAAACTTCACAGAAAAGTGCAGATGCTCTCAGAAAAATAGAAGAAACAAGATAAAAGGGAGGAAAAATTTAAAAGGAAAGTAAAAATGCTGAAAAGCCTAAAAATTAAAGGAGAGAGATGGAAAACTATCCATATTTAAATTTTAGCCAATCTATCACAATTTGCTCAGATTCCGAATATACTACTGTATCAGCATCATAGTTTCAACATCCTTTGTTCTTCCATAGGAATCTGCTTTTATGTTTAAGAATCCTACTTCACTTGCAAGGACAACACCACTACTAGAACTGGGAAGAGAAATATCAGCCTAGAGGAAAAAAAAAGTGAAAAAGCATAGAAATGCACATGGGGTTTGGGAGCTCCAAATGCCATTCAGTTTCAGACAGAATAAGCTCTATATAGACATGGGGTAATCAGAGAAGAGCTCTCAAGAAGGTAACTTTACAGAAACCTCTTCCTACTATTGTTGAAACAAAACTTTTCTTCTTTTTCCCCTGGCCTAACTATTACATGTGCTGGCACAGGAAGCATAAGTAAAAAACTTTTTGTGCAGCAAGGTAGGAAATGAGCAGTACAACTTCATCATTCACTGCTCACATAATGCCTGGATGGATGAGCAGTACAGTAGAAATTCTGCTGTTCATTTTTCTGCCTAGCAACACAAGAACTGTGCTGCTATCACTGAGCTGTCATACGTGAAAGTGCTGGTTCCCAGACACGCACTCCAGCAGGACTACAAACTAATCACCCAGACGAAAGTATTTCTTAGCCCAGAAGTGATGCTACAGATAAACTGTCCCTAAACTCAAAGGTAAACAGGTATATTCTGAGAGTAATATGTATTTATTGGCTGGCTCATATACATGCAAGACTTGGACCATATTGGGTTTGCTTCATCTGCTTATCATCAAATGAAAAGTAATTATGTATAAGAATATTTGCCTGCGAACAACCCCATATATTACGAAGAAAGATTCTTCAAACAATTGAGGTTGGAACACATAATTGAATTGAAAATGTTTCTACCAATCTGTGATTCTTTACAAGACAAGTGATATCTTTTCAACACGTTTACTGGATTCATCACTAAGCCTCTATAGTGCATTACCACATTTGGAAAAGCAGCTGGTGATGAACATGAAGCACTTCTTCAGTTTACTAATAAGCATATACAACCTAATGATTTTGGCAAGCTTTTTACATTTTATTTCTGGCAATGTGTTTTGCAATACTCATGTAACATAGCAGTAAAAAAGAAAACAAAACTGTTGCTTGAAATGTTTACAGTGAAGATGCAAAAGTTCTTTACTAGACTTACCATTTCCCTCCCACAAGACAATACACAATGGGCACTAGAGGAGCCAAATGGATAAGATGCATAAAAGCTGTATGTATGTCATGATGTTCACAGGACATCTTTTTGATCAGCTAAGTATTCTTTTTTCTTATCTACCTTTGCTCCACTTTTCTTCCATCTCTGATCAGGGAAAAGCACAGATACTGCAAAATCTGCCTTTCAATTCAGACGATATTTTTCTCTAAAATATCCTAATAATGACTATATTCAAGAAGAAGATAAGTCTACTAATGGCAGAAGGAATAGCAGTGGCTTAAAATAATTCTAAGACATGAAATTAAAGAACCATTCAAAGATTCAATACTGTATTCACTGCAAAAGAACAGGGAAACAAACTAGTGATTCAGTTTGAACAGAAGTTCTCACATCTAAATGCATGACATTCTGTTCAAGAAAAAAAAAAAGAATCAAATATTTTGATATCTTTTCTTCCAGAGCAAAATCTTGAATTGTTCACAACTTCTTCATTTCATGTTTTCTACACTTTTATTGTATCTTTTCAAAATGGAAACATAATGAAGATAAAACTTGCTTAGTTCACAATAATGCAGAAAGCATAATGAAGCTTTGTTATGATTACACATAACTTGCAGAACTATGAAAAAGTTAGAGGCCAGTAGAGAGTTTCTCTGAATTAAATCAGAAGCTATACCAAAATGAATTGTTTTCTGTTATAATACCACAATATTGTGGCTTGTAATAGAGGCTTTTTACCCTTGCTTAAGCATGTCTGCTGTTATTAGTGGGAAGACACACTGAAAAGAACAATGCGAAGAAAAGCACCTTCCTGTCTAAAAGCTACCTAGGTGGCATTAGAATGATAGATCATTCAGGTTTTGACACCCCTGCCTTACACATGATCTTATAGTAATTTACCAAGGATAGTGCTGTGGCATTGTAGGTTTAGGGTTTTTTTTTTCAAAATAGACATCCACTTCCCTAAGCAGGCACCTTTTTAGATAAACATGGGTCCAAGTAGATTCCTGCAGGAACTTCTAAAGGGAAACAATTTCAAGTTTTCCATAAGTGCATACGCAGGATTTCTCCTGTGAGCATTACTCTTCCAAAAACCCAGTCACTGCAAGAGAACTCCAAGACATCTGAAATAGTTTCACTTCACATTCACATACATATTTAAGGGAAGCATTTTGCACTATTCTCCCTGCTCTTGTTATTATACTTAATCAATTGATGTTAATAAATAAAACTATACTTGCAGCCTGTGGAAGGACAAAATATTGTTTTGTTATTATTGTTGCCAATTAATTTTCTATGAGTCAGCTGATTTGATTCTTATTTTACATATCAGTTGTGACAACACATGGTGCAAGGTTTCCCATTCTTAGATCAAGTTAAGAAAACAAGATTTAAAACCAAACTTGTGGAAAAGCATCCTATATATTTATGCATCTTTTTATGATAGGCTGATTTCCTCAATAAATATTTAGGGATAAGAAGAAAAAAGCAGGGAAAAAAAAGTACCATTTATTGCCTGAAGTTTTCCACTACATTTACATAGATAAGGCATGAAGATTTTTCTCAGAATTTTACTTCTGTAACATCAGTGTATTTCACACAGATACTGTTTGAAAGAAAACTCTGAAAACTCAGAGGGAATGCTAAGCGGTTTTGCCTTTAGTTAAACCATTCCTGCTCAACCTTCAGCTAGGACATTTTAAAAATGAAATATTCTGATTTTTCATTATAAATGTGCACTAAGAATATTATTATCTTAAACATTTTAGTAGTAGCTTGAATAGAGAACTATTTTAGCTTCAGTTCCAGTTTGCCTGCCTATCCTAATACCACAGCCCATCTTCAAGTGTTCCTCTCCTTAAAAAACCCCACATGGCTGCCTACTGACTACCTCTGCATGTTTTCAGGCTACCTTCAAAGAGGATTTCCTCAAATATGCAAGAATCTTTCTCCAGTCCCTTTGGTCAAATTTTCTCCAGGACACCTCAGAGAGAAAGTAAACAGGTAATGAAAGCTAAGGGCTCAAACTGTTCTTTCACTTACAAAATGTTTAATAAAATACTACTGCAGACACCAAATAAAAATTATAAAGGTTCATAATCAAGTCTAGCCAGCCTGTCTGTCAATAATGGACAACAAAGGATTCTTCCCTGTGTTTTCCAGTCAATCCCCAGCAACTTGGTTCATCAGCCATTCAAAAATAAAAGCTTTCATTAAAGCCCATGGAAAAGCAGTTTGCTTTGTTCCATTTTCATCATGCCCCAAGATTACTCGGCCTTACTTATTATTTCTCTTTCAAGTAGAAGGAGAGAAAGTCTGAAAAGGCAAATAATGTTTGAAAGAGTAGTCAGAATGAAAGGGGTCTGTAAACCTTAACTGCAGAATCCTGCCACCGGCTCTTGTCACTGTGAACAAATTTATAATAAAGAACTAAGAGATCTTTTAGGGCAAATAATTGCCCTGAGGTCAGGGAATCTTTTCTTAGTTGAAGAAGTGATGTGCTTTGGTATTTTGCTGAAAGAAGATCCGAGTTACCACATACAAAGTATATATTACATTTCCTAAATATGAACTGTACAATATTGCACATTTGTGAAAAACAATTGACATTTTACACTAGTAGCTTCAAATTAACTTTCAGAATTCTTCCAAGCATTAAATTAGGTTTTATCTAATTATTGTGTTTTATTATTTATATAAATGAATTTTCATTTCGTTGAATACAATCACCAAGATGTTCAAGGTTACTGACTTGTTTCATGTTCCCTAATAGAATATTAAAAAATTACTTCACAGCCTACAGCATCTTGCTCTTCAGCAAAAAGTTAATGCTCAGAAACACACATTCTTATTCCTAACACCTGGAAGGTCCCTGGCTTCCTCTCCTCTTTTTGGATCCAAATTATACACTGTGAAAGCAGAAATGTATTTAGTAGTCTGATTGCACTGGCTACTTGGTCACAGACCCTGGGGAACCCCTGGTCCCTGAGAATGATGAAAACAATCCCCTGTAATATTTAAGTGTAAGTATTTTTTTCAACATACCTTTTGTAAACAAAGAGGTATAGAAAAGTTCAAGAGCTGGCTGAGAAACAGGAAGGTACAGTAGACCCTAAAGAAACACCACACTAAAATTCAACAGACAAACTCTGTTCTTTGATCATCTTTGGGTGTAATGGGTGCTCAAGGGTCATTTGATTATTTCCATTTCAACATCAAAATGTGAATAACACTGATATCTGAGAGAACTGAAATATAATACATGGTAAAATAAAAGCATTGTGTAGCACTGTTGTGCTTTTAAAACCTATGTATAGTTAATGCAAGGTTTGTATGTGTAGACTTTGCAGGACTAGGCTTTAAATCTATAAGGAAAAACTGCAGAATCAGTTCTGTTTCAGATGGCATGGCTCTGCAAACACAAGATTCCATATTTAGCTCCACTCCTCTGCAGCAACCAGCAGGCATCAAGTGCAACGTCCCTGGTCAGCAGACCTCTAAGTTTTTAAAAGACACAGGGCCTTAGCCTGCAAAGTAATTGTTTTAAGAACAAAGTAACAAAAATTTCATTTTCCACTCGTTTGTCACTTTTGGTACTGGGAGTTAACTTCTGTGCTACATCTCTGATAGTCATAATCTTTACTTGCTGGAACCCTATTATATTTTACTTGTTTAAATCCACTGAATTTCATACTAAGTGATTATGGCATAAAGCTGCTTCAACAGAGTAACATTTTACAGAATAAGTAAATATTAATTCACAGCCTAGTCTTTTCATTTTAATTCACTTAACAGTTCAAATTGAGTCTTCAAAATAGCCAAAACACCTACAATCTCTGCATTTCAACAACTAATATAATGTAGGAGTTATTTGAAAACACACATTTTTTTCCCAGTGTAGTTTTCAAATGAAATTAGCATTTTTTTTACTAATACTTAAGCAGCATAGTAGTAGTATATACATATATTTAGAAATTACAAAATCTAATTTCATTACTGTATTACTTCAGGCTTCATTCATCAGCCTTTTCGGACTATCATAGAAATTCTTACTGTGGCATTTTTTCTGGCCAAGGACAAGAGTTCTAAGTTACTTCAGTAGAACGTGTCTGAAAAAGAGAAAGGCCCAGAGTTGTAAGGAATCCATGGGTTGCAAGTCTGACCACATCAGCTTTTAGAGTACAGTAGATTTCTATCTGCATCTCTGGGTGAAATACTTTATCACTGGAACACACTGCCCAGAGAAGCTGTGGCTGCCTCATCCCTGGCAGTGTTGAAGGCCAGGTTGGACTGGGTTTGGAGCAACCTAATCTACTGGAAGGTGTCCCTGCCCATAGCAGAGGGCTTGGAACTGTAACACTGTAACAACAGCTATTGTTGATCTTGATTTGTGATTACTGAAGGATTATGGGGTTACCTATTCATACCTGAAGTGTGCTGTTAACTCCCACTTTAGTCTCCTAACCTCTGACTTCAGCAGTTTTGAGCCAGTACTTCTGGACACCAATGACACTTAGAGGCCCTAAGCTTTCTTTTTTAATGTACACATTAAAAGGCTCAATATTATAAACAAACTGCTCATTAAAAACTCAAGCACACCCATCTTGTAAAGGTCATTACAAAGCAGCAATCAAATAACATTGACCTGATATCTGAGCACACCAATATACTATTTATAAAGTAATCCATGAACTGATGAACTGAAATATTAATGACCTTAGAATATTTTTATTTGTATGGGACAAATGGAGGGTATTAGGATTTTGCATACTCATGAGCCTTCCTACTCTGTAAATATGAAATGTTTGACTTTGATGAGTTTGCCTACATAGACATGCCTGCAAGATCACACCCTAAAATAACTTCTGGCAACTGAAAGGCTTTTCTTGCACCAAGACCCACTGCTGGAACAAAAACTCAATAGATCCATAGCTGCCAAACATCAATGGCTGTATTATGCAAAGGTACTGCTTACACTATATAAACATGTCATTGTCAACCTCTTTGTAAACACAGATACCTTCTCATCCCTGTAAGCATTAAGGTCCTACAATTCATTTGTAATAAAACTTTCTCTCAATATGTAATGCATGCCCCACCAGTACTGAGAAAGAATAGGACAACTTTTATAAATAAGCAGATGTTGTTCAGTTTTTATCTTTCTCCTGCCAAAAACTGATTTACTGTAAATTCTCTCCATCTGGCAGGAAGCTAATCTGAATATGAATCAATCTATTCAAAAATAACTACAAAAATTTTAGGCATTCATAACAGGTTTTTTTCTGTACAATACCATTTTTCAGTCATTCTACTCAGACAAGCAAGCTTTTCAAAGCAAATCAAGCAGAAATATTTTGAGAGGATTCTGCAACTGACATTTTTCATGAATTCTATCACAATAGCTGCCACCAACTTCTTCTGATTTTTCTGAAGTCCATAACAAATACTTTCAGGGCAGTAAGGCAGAGCATTCAAAAACCTGGGGGATAGAGGGGAGTGGATTTTCTATATGCAGTGTACATTGAATAATGTGTAATAAAACTACGTTAAAATCACATTTTAAATGGTACTTTTATAATTTTTGTTCCTTTTCTTTCACATGCTCTCTTCCATCACTGAAAGATGAAGTACACGTACACATACAGACACATTCACTTTAATAACAGCAGTTCAGGAATAGCATCCAACAACAAAATAATACTGTAACTAAAGCTTAGCTCAGAGTTCTGTGAGGATAGGTTACATTTGTATGTAATCAGAAGGAAAATCTCGTCTACAGAATCTGAGAATGATGAATAGATGAGAAAATAGAGAAGCGAATTAGTACAACACCCTCTCGTAATTATCTGGGAAAGCACTGTGCCTTTTCCTGGTCAATAACTGCAGTTACTTAGAAAAACAAAAATATGGCTCTTGTTGAAAAGAACACAAATCAGGGCAAAACACCTCTACTCAAGAAAGCACTTCAACACATTATGTATACATGCTCGATATTCACCAAAGATTTAATGAAATTTATAAACCTTCATACTCTGCTTCTTACGAAAATGCTAAAGGTACCATCCATTCCGAATTGTTAAAATGCATGTGTTTAAATTTCAATGGCTTAACAAGTTATGCTTCAAGTTGGGCACCTGCTTAAGCACACTAAAACAGCACCAAGTTAAGAGCCTGGGGGCAATACTTGAAAGGTAGAAATATATTCCTGAGGACCAAGTACATACCATTTTAGGCAGAAATGGCAAAATAAGCAAGATGAAAAAATGGTCTTAAAAAGCAGAAAGAGTTGGAGAACCCAAACAGGCAGCAAAAAAGAAATGTAGATGAAATGAACAGCACTCCTAGAGAGATGCAATATTGTGTGGGAAGAATATGATCATGGCAAGAATAAGGAGACACAGTAAACGACACACATAAATGAAAGTTACAGAAGGATGACAGCATAGGAGTTGATTATCCTTTCACTATCTTGATTCAGTGATATGAGATATCATATAGCTGCATCTTCCAACATAATTACAGAAGCGTAGTAACAGAGATCACAGAGCTGAAAAACATCACAAAATGTCTCTACTATATTGATTAGAAATAAAATATTTAAGAGGATCCAGAAAGCACAGGGGGTTAAAGTATTATATATAAAATAGCCTCCCTAGTATGCGTACTGAATGCTGCAGCAGTGGAGACAAGGATGCTTAGATTCCGGTTTCTGCCACCCAGCAGAAGGAGCCATAAAAGAAATTCTCCAGGTAATTTGAATGTTCCTGCTCTGAAATTATTCTGTAGAGCAAATTATTTTGGTCCTTTGGTTTCTGGTTCCAACCCAATTTTACAGGATTGGGTGAACACTGTGAAAAGAAAAGGTAGAAGAAAAAAAAGACCAGAGTGCTCACTCTTAACAAGGCTTAAACAGCCAAGATTATAAATTCCATCCTGTATTCATCCTTGATGGACTACATAAAGCAGATATTTCCTTTTTTTATTGGTGCAATATATTGTTTATTGTAAGTCCTTTACAAATCACTGTACTTCACATAGAGATTTTACGTGTGCAAAATGGATTATTAGCTTTTTATGAAATTTAAGACATTTTATAACTTGAATGAAAATTCAGGGTTACCCCTGAATTTAAATTGCAAACCATATAATAACCCAAATTAAAATCAAATATAAAAATGCTGACTGTTTAAATGAAAGCACTGCATAAAGTCATGACCTCAGCAGCCATATTGGCTATTTTTGTTATTCTAATGGCCTTAGGTGATATTCTGAAAACATGAAGAATCTACTCGGATTGAACATTCAGTAGTTGAGATTGGATAGTGCATTCACTAAAAGGCAGAAAGTGTGACTAGAACAGCTATTGTAACATTGCCTAGTTATACCTCCAGAATAAAAAGCCAAATCAGATTTTAATGTAAACTTCATAGCAAAAGGATATTGAGATTTTAAAGCCATATTAATATCTAAGTAATCACAGTACATGTATGAATGAAGCCTTATCCCAAAAATTTTAAGCTGTAAAACAATCTTTCTTGTAACGTAGAACTGCTACATTTAATCTGCTTACATACTTACTCAATTTAAAGATTGTCCTATCTATTTAAAAGTATCATATTTTTAAACATACAGATGCAGCTATGGTCACACTGAACTGCAAACACCATGAAGCAGCTGTGGGATATTTACTCTAGAATGCAATTCAGCACAGACTTATATTTACATAGTATAACACTATCTCTATGGTTTTTTTAATGAGCATTTTCTCTGTATTTTCAAGACAACTACCAGCTGAGCTATCCTTGCTCTTCTTTTAGTCCTTGAACACCTTCTATTTCCCCAGCTGCACTTTAAGACCTCTGAACTGCTGCCAATTTACGAAACAGCAGAATTATAAACTCTTGCTGGTTTTGATTAAATTCCTCACTAGCAAGAGAAGCGCAAACATGGCAATCACATAAAAATATGCCGTGTTTGAAAACACCAGCCACTGCAAGGCAATTTCTCTCCCTAAACAACTAAAGTAAGAGTTCAGTTATAATAGTTAACACCTTGAATAAGAAACAGCAGCAATGCACCAGCACACTGGAGCTTTGTTCACAAACTCTTATTCCCGTAGTTGCTGTGTCTGCTGAAATAGTGACCCTTCCCAACCAGTGCCAAGACCCATCATTACCTTTAGTTGGCAGAGCTGCTTATGCAAGCACCACCTAACATACATTGGTCATCATCAGCTCTGTTAACATGAGCAATGCAAGTCAACATCAGGATTCACACTGATAAGGTTCACTAAACAAAGAGTATTCTAACTGCAACTGAAATTCAGCATATTGACTCTGGCATATTGACTTTCTGTTAAAAAAGAGGAACATTGCACTGAAACACACTTGGAAATAATAAAATGTTGTTTGCAATTTGCACATCTACTGCCTGGTGTTTCTATTCTCTTTGGCAGGCCAGACTCCCTGGTAAACTACATCTTGCATATAAGCATGAAAGCAAGATCCTCATCTCTCAAAGATGACAGGCTGTAACACATCCTCTGTGGAACAACGCACCTACAAAAAAACTGATCAGAGGGACTCTCAAGTTGCAATTCTTCCACAAGATGCAAGCAATGATGTCAAAATAAGAATTTTTATTTTTCAGTGAAAGTAGACACACATATGGGTGTATATATATATGTATATAAAAGCTATTGAAAAGGTTTTTAAAAACAGGGACTTTTAATTACTGCTTTGAAGTTTTCCTTCCAGGAAACAAATTACATTGGCTCTTGCAGCAGCTAATATATCAGTTGTCCTGTTGGTTTGATATACAGGAAAAGGTGCACAACTTAAACCTTCAAACACTTTGTTAAACTATATTGCATTTCTTTGGATTCACTCACTGGTCATTCCTACCTATTTTATTCTAAGTATCACCTGATCAAATTCTGCCTCATAATTTCACGGAATACAAACACAGCCTCTTTCATTTGTTAGAATCATTTGGTAGCAGAGACTACATGTGTGGCTATGCAAGAAGCTGAAGCTTCCCCCATGTCCTATAGAGCCCATGCCAGCCAGCTCCAAGTCAGGCCCCCCACTGGCCAAGGCCAATCCCAGCAATGTTTCTTCAATAACATATTTAAGGTGGAGCAGGTTTGCTGACAGGCTTGGCAACCCTGAGTGGCAGGGGCACAGTGGAGAAAGTCTGTTCCTGAAGGACTGCACCTTGCAGGAGGGACCCAAACTAAAGAAGCTCATGAAGAACTGTCTCCCATGAGAAGGACCACACACAGAGAAGCATGGGCAAAGAGCATGAGGAGTCCTCCCCTGAGGAAGAAGAAGCAAAAAAAAACATGTGAGAAACTGACTTCAACCACCATTCCCTATCCCTCTGCACCACTAATAGATAGGAGGTGGAAAATTCAGGAGTAAAATTCAGCCATAGAAGAAGGGAGAGGAGGGGTAATGTGTTTTTAAGATTTGGTTTTACTTCTCATTTTCCTACTCCAATTTGGTTGGTAATAAATGAAACTAATACTCCCAAGGCAGAGTCTGTTTTGCCCGTGACAGTAATCAGTGATTCTCTGTCCTTATCTTGTGCCTTTCATTACATTTTCTCTCCCTGGTCTAGTTGAGGAAGGGACTGATAAGAGCAGTGGGGCCCTAGTATCCAGCCAGGATCAACCCACCACAACATCTGGCTTCTACTGAGTTACACTAGAAACTCCAAATATAAACTCTGATACACTACAAACCCTTAGGAGTGTGGCAGCTAATTTAAGGTGACATCTTGTGGCTATAGCAATGAACAAGGAGTGAGAGGCAAAGCATGTCAAGATAACAGTCAATGGAACAGATTGTTAAAGGGACTAGCTATGCACACAATTGAATGCTAGTGTCTGTAAAGACAAATTTAAACTAGGAACTCATTGAAGTAATTGAATGAAGGCCTTAAGATTTGGTCCTGTGTGATCATTTGCAAAATGTTTAATCACATTCACTATTAATTGCAGAGCTTTTTATGCTTTTGAAGAATCACTATTATTCAGTGTGGGTCTTCAGACAATGTAATTGATTGTCCTTATCCAGGAAATCATTTCTGTATTCCTGAAAATGCGCTGTAAGCGCAACACATTATTTTCTGCCTCTCAGTTTCTGTAACTGAAAGCTCAGTCTTCACCCAACTCACTAATACAGGGAAGAAACTGGAGTCTCATCAATACTTAGATGAAGTCGAGCAATACTATTCTGAATAACTGAGTGAAGAACATCAGTTTGCAATCAGGATGAGATTCACAAGCCCAAAAGCCTTAACTGAAATTCTCACTTACAGAAGGGATTTATAAGGGAATAAGCATCTAACATGGTGGAAAAGAAGTATTTCAACAGCCTTTCCACACCAGGGCGGGACTTAATTGGCACATGAAGGAAACCATATAGTATGGTTGTCTCTGACAGAAATAAAATAACCCAGAGCCCTCACAAATATTTTTTACTGCAATAGCTCCAATAGTTGGAATTATAACTCATTTATGCATGTAACATTATGATTTGCAATAACTACTGTGATAAATCCATCAAATTGCCCATAGCTTTGTAAACAGACCCCGTCTTCAAAGCGCGACAGATTTTCTTCAGCTTCGGTACAGTTTGCTCTTTACTGAGACTGGAATCCTAGTAAGGCGGGCATGAGATGTATTTAAAGTAAGTAAGTTAGGTTATTTAATTATTTATTTTCCCCATTTTAATTAAATCTCTTTTGCTAACCAGATCTCTCTTTATGAATGTGTTAAAAATAGCTGTAACACCAGGAAATATAACACATCTGGGGGCTTGTTTGGGCAAATCTCTCTTTATAGAGAGATTTTAAAACTTGTTTTATCCCCTTTCAAAGCTGTAATTGAAATGCCGAAAAGAGCATTTTAACATTAAAAAAAAAAGTGAAAAAAGTGGATGCACATGGAAAAGTGAAAGAACCAAAAGAAAAAGCAATCAAAGTAATGTTAAATTTCCAGTTTCAGTCTTCTTGCATGTTACATTCAGTAATGTTAGATAAACAATCAGACACAAGTTCCTAGCATTCCAATGTACAGAGTCTTTAAGTAATAAAATTTCAGGCAAAATGTACTTTCATAGCACCCAGAGACAACTACTGATGTGATCAGTCTCTAGCTCTTTGGTAACTGTTGTATCCAGTATTATTGAGAAAAACATAATTGTATATAATGACACATTTATCATCATCAGAGCACCTCATAGTTACACTTCACCATGGCTGTACTGACAGTATTCTGATGAAAAATAAGAAATATCTTGCAATTATACTGTTTTCTCTGCAATTATGCCAAACATGCTTAGCAATGCCTTTAAATAGACTGCATTGCAGTTGCTCCTGAAAACACAAATGTATCCAGATAGAAACTATCACTTGCAAATGGGAAAAAGCATCATAAAGACAAGGTTCAGAAACTAAAAAAAAAAAAACAATTTTCACTTACA
Organism: Neopsephotus bourkii; assembly: GCF_033783945.1. NCBI lineage: Eukaryota > Metazoa > Chordata > Aves > Psittaciformes > Psittacidae > Neopsephotus > Neopsephotus bourkii. The sequence goes on along the minus strand of NW_026901363.1, from coordinate 1,548,937 downwards.
AGTATATGAGGAGACAGGAACTACAATTATTTTAGATACAAGCTAGACAATTTTACCTTGTACTGACATTAAATTACGTACATAGAACTATAAAGTATAAGGGGGGAAAATATTCATTAGATTTAGCCTTTATAAAGGGTGTCTGAATTTAACTGAAATCATCAAGAGCTCACCAAGAGCATCTGCTATCTAAATTCATCTTCCCTTTTCTCATATGCACCCATAATACGTATTAGCTCCTTATAAGATTAAAATACCCCTCAGGCACAAAGAGCCTAATGGCAACTCCAACTCATTTCCCTCACCTGAGTCAGTTTCAGAATATTTTCCTTACACATAATTCTGGATGTGTATTTAAAACGCTGGCTTTTTCTCAGAAGTCCATGGAGGTCCATTAACATTTTCAGATGATGTGAGCCATTCACATTCAGAAAACTCAAAATGTGCTTTCCATGTATCTACCTATAATTACTTTATGCACTTGATGCGTGCATACATTCCTGTTACATTAAGCCACCAGCATACAGTCCAAGTTAAGTCTTGAGCAGTATTCAAAGAAACACATTAGCAATATTGTCCAAATACTACTAAATATGACAGCTTTGCAGCTTCAGGCTTCCAAGAGCAAGTTTGCTTTCAAAAGAAAAAAGGAAAAAATAATCAACAAAACCTGAAGTCTAATTATTCACTATATTGATGTGTTTAAATTTGAAATATAATTATCATACGAATTAACAAGTGGTTTTCTTCTTGTTCATAGTTCTTCCAGCCCTACGAGGTTGGGGCATGCGAAGATGGCTCACTCAAGACTTTTAAATCTTCCAAAGGCAGCGTCCAACAGTTTGTTGTCTGTAAGATTTAGAATTTAAACATGCAGTTTTCAGAACTGCACTGAAACAATACCTAATGCAGAGTTTAGAGAGAAATCGCAGGCAGAAATCTCAGAGGTGAATGAAGGAAATGACTGGACTGTGGAAGAACAAAACTAATAATAATGAACAGCTTTACACATGCCTACAGTTAGCTGAAGAATTATGTTAAATTGTATGGTTATTTCTCCTGTGAAAAGAATTATGAATGCTTTATTGTTTTGCTACATAAAACATAACTGACTTTAATATTTAATGCTTAAATGTAGCATCAGTTAAATTGTCCACAGAGATAAAGAAACATATATCTGCTCCTTTCCCACTACAGAGAGGGCGATCAGGACACACAGTCAAAAGGGGGCATTGATTCAGTAAGAGGAACAGAGAAGGCTGTGGCTCTTTACCTAAATCAATCTTTTTAGGAGAATGGGTCACATAACATCACACAGACCACGGCATAAGCCAGGAAGAGGAGTTCATGAATCTCAATATTCTATACCCAGCAGCCCTGGGACCACTGTACATAGGCATAAAATCAAACAGCCTAAGAGATGCTTTAAGTTGTTAAAACACATGAAATTACACCTGTGAAAATTATGGGTAAGAAGCAGCCTCTTAACTTTTACCTATGCAGATCCCAGAATAAGGGAACATGGCCTAGGAGTCTCCAAATCAGCAGGTAAACCTATTCCACACAGGAAATAAAATCTGCACTGATCTTCCTGTGCCAGACACACTGGTTTTACTGCCAGAGTCTGCTGGCAGGAGAGGAGCAGATGCTGCATTCTGGTAGCCTGGCAGCAACACAGGGCTCTGCCTGTAGCCTTGGGAATTGAGTAGCTATATAGAAAAGATACTGTTACATAGCAAATACCAGAAATATGTTCCATGTGGGCAGCTGGCATCATTAATTTATACTTTTTGTGAATTCTAGAAAAACAGGGTACTAGGGTGACTTAAACAGTGAAATAGATGCCATACATTTAATTTTCATGCCCACATTTCCACATAAACTACTGTGCTTTGGCAACTCATTTTTTCATATTGATGTCATCTCTTTACGGTCCTAAATTCTACACTGACTTACAAGCCTGCTCCCTTGGCTGATCTGTATACTCAGAATGCAGGGATCCAACTGCACAGACAGTCAGCCAGGATTGCATGTTAAGGCTATTTCAACACTGTGCAGGAATGTACCATGCTGTGATAACTCAACTAATTCTAACATAACCCTTATTCCATAACTGAAGACATAACAGTATCAGGATGGCACTGCCCTGGGGTAGCACACTGGGTATACCCAATACAATATACTGCTTCTAGGAGCAAAGCCAGTATCTGCATGAAACTGGACTTTCCTATGTAGACTGGGCAGGTGTCCCAGGTTTAGCTTAGGAATGTGTATAATGGTGCACCCAATGTAGACATCCCCAAATTGATGGTGTGTCTATCAGCATCACCAAGCTACATTAAATCTTGGTTCTCTATCCTACTACCAGCACAACAGCAGGTGAGTCACTGCTGGATCAACTCCACCCAGTCAGATAAACTCCCTGAAAGTGGTAAATTCTGGCAGAATTGGGTACTGTGGGTAGAATAGCTGAATGTGTAACTTCACAAACCCTGGAAGTTACTTACATCACTCTAATTTCAGGCATATTTTACTGAAATAACTTCTATTTGGTGCAACACTTCTAACACACATCATAGAATAATGGAGCACAGTGTTTTACCCTAAAGCCAGTATATAAAACACATGCAGATAAGAAACAGGATTTTGCATAGATATTTGCCATCTTCAGTTATTATTTTGAGTAAAATAGTGCTTTACATCTTACAACTTCTACATTTCCCCCCTCCACACACACATTCTTCATGTTTTATTCAATAATATGTTATTTTAAATAGTTGCTCCAAGGCTAAGAAACACAAGATTTGTTATAGCCATATCGGCCACAAAAAACAGATAAACAAATCAAGAATTCCCTTCTTTGGTGTTTATCACTAGCATGAAACTTTGATGGATTTTCAAGGGGGTAGATAATGTCTGACTAGCAATATCAAGAGCAAACTGACTTAACTTTCTGAACTGGAAATACTTCCTAACTATCATGTTTAGTAAGGCACCTAAATGATTCCCTCTCAGCACCTTGGTTACATTATTGAATTTTAACTCCAAGGTACAGCTTTTTTAAGCTCACATAAAAGTCCTTGTGGACAGAGGAACAGAACCTATCTTGCTGCAGATGACCCTTTCCTCTGGTCTCATCTAATGAGTTTGTAGGGTCAACATGCGACTTCCCCAGTCAAAGCCAAGTTACAAGTGTTACAAAAGCTTTGACAATTGAGCATCGATTAACAATATATTGTCACAAAGGAAACAAGTATTTTCTAAAACATCATGACCTTACTAAAAGAAATGAAACAGTTCACAGATGACTGAAGCAAAACAGGTTGCCATGTATATTAATTTATTGCAAAATGGAATAGAAATGTTCTCCTTAGCACTTGGGTTAATGGAATAAAATAATGCATTTAAATTGAAGCAAGATTTGCACTGAACATTAAGATAAGCTTTCCAAAGGCAAGGTTAGTAAATCACTTTACTAAGAGTGGCTGGCCACTGCAGAATTTCTTCTCCTTTTAAAAACAACTTCACTAAACATCTCTCAGGAATTATTTACATATCCACTGTAAGAAACTCAGAACTAGGGATATTATTTATTAAGACTTATGTTAAGCTCGATGTAAAAGTTAGGCAATAAAAGATATGAAATTGCTTCTGCAAACAACCACCAGACATAGCCTGCCCAAGATGAGATAACCGCAATCGCTTACACCGACTGGGAGCGACCGAGCACCACCGCCCACAGAGTCGAGGGGAAGCCCTCGGTCTGTAAGATGAGATAACCGCAATCGCTTGCACCGACTGGGAGCGACCGAGCACCACCGCCCACAGAGTCGAGGGGAAGCTCTCGGTCTGTCGATCCTGTCCGTGTCTGGGCCGGACCAGATATCGCTTCTGCAAACATAAAAAAATGCTGTGTAATGCTTCTGCAAGCATAAAAGATGTATAAAAGGGGGCTGTTTGAACTGCTCAGGGCGGCAGTTGGCGGAGCGCAGACTCCCCTGTCGTCCAGCGCTGTTTTGCTCATATTCTACTTGCTATAATTAATAAAATTTTAATTGGATTATGATCCGTTGTGGTCTCAATTTATAACATCCACTGACTCTGGGTTGCAGATGAATGGACCAAAAAGCATTTTAAGGCACGTCTTAGTAGAGAGGGCTGAAGGGCTGGCTTCCGTAAGAAGCTGCTAGAAGCTTCCCCTACATCCACTACAGCCAATGCCAGGTAGTTCCAAGAATGACTGGCCACTGAACAAGTACAAGCCTATCAGCAACAGTGGTAGCACCTCTGGCATAACGCATTCAAGAAGGCGGATGGGCAGGGGCATGTGTGTGGAATGCAGCTCTAGAGGAGTGAGGTTATGTGGTAGAAACTGGTGGGCAGACACAGAGGTCAGTGAAAGAGGGGGGGCTGGTGCTCCAGGTGCTGGACCAGAGACTCCCCCGCAGCCCATAGTGCAGTAGACAGATTACAAATATTCATTTATTATCTAGGGAGATATAAGGACTAATTAAGTCAATAGAACAGACTGATTTTATCTAGAAAGGAAGCCATCTAGTTTATAATTTCTGGGCAACAGGCAGTAATCTTCCTCCCAAAATAAACAAATAGAAATCACACATGCAGAACAGTCTATCACTGACTTTATTTCATGAATCTTACCTTAAAGGGGGCTGGAATGCTAACTAGACTTCTACTCAAACCCAGCTACTTACTGAAAACCAAATACTGAAAGAAAATTGTTATTTAGGGAGGGCTTGGGAGGTAATCAGGCAGAACTCACCGCTGTTCTTAGAACCTCTCTAAATATATTGCATATATTATTTTACTTTCCAAGTCTGTCCTTTCATCAAATGTCTTCTGAGAAGATTTGTGCAAGCTCAAGGGTTTTCAGAGTTTTTGCATCCACCTATGCTACAAAAGCAGCAGCTGATTTTCTTTGAGAGTAGAAAATAGGCCCATTGCCTGCTATTCTTAGGTAGAAAGTCCTTGACTCACAGGGTTTATGTTGCAAACAAAACAAGGCCTGACAGTTTTCTGAGCATCACTGTGGTTCTTGTTCTTAGTTTCTTATTTTACCAAAGGATTTAGAGGAATGCTTTCAGACTGCAGCAATATTATTTCAGCCTGTTACAAATGTATTCACAATAGCGCTGTCTGCTTTCCAATACTCCAGCTAACAAGAAGTCAAAACATTCAGCCCTTGTACAGAAAAAATCCCAATAAATGAAGCTTGATTTTGATGCTAGAGTGGCCCATGAGAGCTAGCTCTATAACTACAGGGAATGTTCTTACAGCAAATTTAATCAAAAGGTAACCCAAGTAAAAATTACTAAAGCCAGTGTTTTATAAAAGGCAGTACACATTCTTGGGTAATGAGAAACTGTTCTCTGATTTTTCACACTGTCAGCAGTGACTGTCTAGCTTAACAGAGTATTTCTGCAGGCACCTTCTGGTGGCTCACACATGTCTAAGGAAATCATCAAGTCCAGTGAGACGTGAGTGAATAGGGACTAAAACACTATCCACCACACCTTCAGCAATTACCTCCTTGACATCTCACACAGATTGCAGGTGCAGTAAAAGAACTGAGGAGGAAGCGCAACCCTTGACCACCAATTGCTCACATGCCTGCAGCATCCAGCCCAGCACCCTACAACAATGTAGGATGCATATCCTTCCATCTTGCTCTTTGTATTGAATCTTACAGAAGTAGGTTTAGACTGCTGCTTTACTTCATTGTCCTCCTCTAACTGCATTTGTCTCCACTGACCCTTATTCTGAAAAAAGAGCCTGAAGAAGGCTCCTTTTTCACATAATAGCACTACAGCTCAAAGGTAGGTGGGGGAGTCCATCTTTACAGCTCAAGTAACAAAAAGAGAACACTGTAGGATGCTGTAAACACAGTGCTGCAGGTCAGAGAGTTGGGAAAGCTCAGTAGAACAAAAAAACATTATTGCTTTCTATAAGACGCAAGATTACAGCCCATTTTAAGAGTGAACAGCTTGTATTAAAAGATCATAGCACAGCCTGAATGAATTAAGACTTTTCACATCTTCACCATTTCACTGCAAAACTTACAAAATGTAGCTTGCTGCAGCCCATGTTTTGGTTCTTTGAGTACTTGCTTTATGACTTTAGGCAGCACAGTTGTTATATATGAACACTACTTTAATATTTTTCTCAGCTCACACTGTTCTTAGTAGTATTGCTGTAGGCTGCTTTTTGACTGGGTTTAGGGACAAATATCATGCAAAGGGAAAGAAGAGATAGTGATAGGTGAAGAGATTTTTCACATTGCCTTTTTACCATGGAAAGGATTATCTTTAGCAATTAATTTTTTTCTTCCAATAATGCATAGATATCCCAATGAGACAGATAATGTAGGTCAACTCATTATCCCAGCTGCACTGACTCAGCAGCACTCTAGCCATTTTCCCATAACTAAAATAGGCACAGCAAAGAGAAACACATACAAATTAGGGTAGAAATATCAACATTGCATAGGTCAGCAAAACCATATGGTATTTAGATAAAACACATGCATATTCAGAAATGGCTGGCATCTTCATTCTGCATATAAAAACCTCAAAGCAGAGATAACTTTTCAGTCTTTGCTTATTTTTTCTATATTCTAAAGTGAGCTCAGAGCTCATAAAAGATTCTGAACTGACAGCTCTGGATACCAGAGTGTTCCAGCTGCAGGCACTGGCAAGTGAGCTTCACACTTCCCTATGTTGTTCTGATAGTTCTACCCAATTTGAAAAGGCCACCTGACTGGATCAGAAGGTACTTCGGTCACTCTCATTAACTCACTGGCTTCTCAGTTGCAGCTGACAATAGGATACTAAGAAGATAGCCTTTGAAATGACATCCACTGGCAAACAGAATGAAAGCATCCAAATGGCCTTCAGCCAGATTTCATACTAGAGGTGAAAAACAGCTCAATGGAAAGACACTAAAAACCAATACAAATAGAAATTCCTAGAAGTCCTTGTTTTCTTAATGACTGTAAATTATTTTCTCAGGGCTGCAATATTAAGTCTTGAATTCCTCAATACAAATTGCATTTTGTTATGTAGTTATCACTATTCCCAGTCTCAAAAGAAAGCTGGTATAAAGTCCATCAGAGCTCGCAACTTCTTGTCCCTCTCCAAGTCTGAAATCCTGTTTCTTGTTTTGTAGCACTCCAGTTGGTAGAAACACAAGAATATTCCCTGTATTCCCTTGAGTTCTTTCATTGCTCCTCTTTCATCATACAGAAAATATGACTTAACTTATGCCAGAGCTTTTCAACCACAACATAGTAAAACTGAGCTCCCTCCAGAGCCATGGTTAGCTGTGAGTTAGCTAAGTGTTCAAAGCAACTTAGAGCTGCAGTACCTGAATCCCTTACATTCCTCAGAAAACCACAACTGAGCTCCCAAAGGGATGTAGTATAAAATATATTGTTACATAGATCTTATAAACGACCATACTACAGAAAAAACATCTACTGAGATGGAGGGGAGGTGTAATATGGTGTCTCTGAAATGTGGAGGTACTCCATGCTTTGCTCTGAAATTCCAGATGCAATTTCACTGTCTCATATAAAAAAAGAATGAGAAGCTTTAACTTTCATTGCTACATAACCACATCATCCCTCAAAGCTATTAAAAAAAGACAGTGTACTTCTGCTTTTAATTTCCACTTGTTATTAAGTCTCCACCTCAATATCTTTTAAGTACATTGACTCACATTGAGTTTTTAGTGTTGGTGAGCACAGTACTGTAAGTTTCAAAGACTGATAAGCATCCTTTCTGATGGAAATATCATTAGCCACTGAAAACATGAGATAATAGCTATTGAAAGAGTCAAAATGTCACAAAGCTAGCCCAGTGAAGTCAGCTATGTGGCTTCACTCAGCAAGACCAGAATATAAAACCCAGACCACAACCGTACTGTTCATCTGAATAGTGTGTGACAAGTTTTCACTCGCATAGAAAAAGTTTTTATTTTCTTTATCACCTCTCTTTGAAAAGATTACAGTGGATAAACTGACAAACTCGCTGATACCAGATTCTAATATAGCTTATATTTTCCTTTGATGTACCCTGCTTAACATACAGCTACCAATAAACATACATACACTAATGTGTATAACACCTGCTGACTGCACAGGATCATACAGGACATGGATTGCTCTCCTGCAAAGCACCAGGGCTCAGTTCCCCTATTTCCACTTTGGGGGGGGTTATCAAAGCAAAGCAACAGAAGCAAGGAAACAGCTTACAGTGTTTTCAGTAGGTATTAGCTGACTTGCCTTGAGTATCATAAAACCACATAATCATCTCTGCATCTTTGAACTGGGCTTTGACAGGAAAGAAAGTTATCCTGTAGCTGTTGGCATAAGCAGAATCAAGAAGAAACTGGACAAAGCAACCCAGGATTTGCAGCATTCGAAGTGCCTCCAGAGTAACTGCAATTCATAAAGGTTTGAACTACACATATTCATTGCAAATGAGAGAGAGTTGAGTCCCAGCAGCTGGGACCAGCATCAGTACACTGAGCAAGTATTTTCCTGTAGATTGAAGAAGTCTGTCAGACCCCCGGATGTGGCTCATAGGAGCAAACCTGGAGGAGTTCTTGATAAGCTGGTGACCTTGAGAAGCTGCAGTTTAGAGCTGACAGGAATCTCATGCTAGAACAAAGACAAATGCAGAGTCCTGTGCTGAGGGTAGAAAAACCCATCAGTATAGGCAATATTCACAACCACATTAAGCAATTCTGCAGAAAAGACGTAAGAATCCTGCAGAAAAACAAGGTGAACATGACTAACGACACATCAGGTTGTGCTACCAGAATATAACCAACAGGCCAGAAAAATGATTTGGCACTTATAAGACCACATCTGGAACACCATACCCACTTTTGATTTTCCACATGCCAGACAGACATTTATAAAATTAATGACATCTGGCAAGACAGCTAAGGACTGAGCATTTCCCCATAAATTAAAGCATCCTAAGTACAACTGAAGTTCTGAAAGGTCAAATCCTGGTACACTCACTGGCTTTAACTACGGAAGACATGTTTGCTTGAAGCCTACTGCTTGGATAGCTACTTCTTTAAAATAGCTTTCCATGTACTTTCTATGTTATAAGGTACAAAATAGTAGCTTTCCTTGGAAAGAATTAGGAAAAAAATATCAAGCAGAGTTAGTGCATGTAAATTAAAGAACCATTTGCCTTAGAGATGTTTAGAAAACTATTAAGGGGGAGCAGGGGGAACTTTGAAAGCTGTTCTCTAGAACATGATCATTGTCAAAAATACTTGTTACCTATTGTCCTTTAAACAACGTAGGGAAAATATTTACAAAATCTAAATCCCGTGTTGTTTAAACATTGACATTTCATGTTTCAGAAAAGGTATCTGGTAAGGAAATATTTTGCATGGGAAATAGCAGTGCAGAAATACCTATTTTTCCAAATTCATCAGCAAACTTCCGCACACAGGAAAACACATCACTCTTTCTCAAAATCACAAGGACACATTGTCCGTGCAAATATTAAGAGTCAGCTAGAATGGTTAAGAAATATCAGAGCAGGGATAACTAATGGAGTTGCACTAACTCATTCACAGACAAGTTCAGATTTATTTTGACTTTGGACATATTTTTGCATGCCAAAAAAAATGACTCTGAGGTACAGAACAAAATGAAACAGAGTAAACACTAACTCTTTCTGACAGCACCAATGTATGTGGGATGGCAGTTCTAGACAATTCAACTTTTATCTTAAGCCACACTGCAATTTACTCATTCTACAAACAGTTGCTTCCACATTCAGATTTGTGCATGCATGGATAATAAGAGTGAAAAAGTCACATTACAGTCACCTAAATACTGCATTGTTTCAGTGTTTCACTAGAAAGCCCATTGTTTCATCTGCAAACCACTTTTCTTCCCATAACTCTCAGAGCAGCTCATCAAACTTTAACTTATTACAGCCTGCAAAGAGCCCACTAAACTACATTTATATTAAGAAATATATACATTCCTTGTTCTCACTCCTATGTCATGAGAGGGTCTTTTCAGGAAGAAAGCCTATGATATTGGTATTCCAACTCCAAGACCCAGCTGAACCATAGTGATACAGGCTGCTTACACTTAAAGAACGTGCTCATTTTCAGAACACAGTCTGTAGTGAATAGTTTTCAGCTCCTGTTTTGATGTATTGTGCCATTCTTCCTTAAATGCTCTTGGTATTAAATGCCTGCTCTGCACCACAGCTTTATTTTCACACAGAATAAAAGCAAAAAAAATCTATAATACTTAAGGAAAACCATCCTTAATTTTATATAATACAGGATTTATTCCATTAACCAAAGTATAGGTAAAATACAACTTTTACCCCCCAAAACCATGCTGGGTATTGTGGTTTTTAACTTGTGTTTTCATTTGTTTTGCTTGAGCTCTGTTTAGAGCTAGAGGGAAGCTATAGCCACAGAGAACAAATCCTGATTTTTTTTTTTTTTGCTCAAGCACAAGCCTGATAGCATTTTGCTGTACAGACAGGGGGCTCCTTCAAGGAACAGAGCAGGCACAGCAGAGCTCAACTTTACATGCTCCTCAATGTGACCACCTTCCTTTTATGCTAGGGAAAACTGGCAACCATCACGAAGTGCAGTAACTTTACCTGCTGCTATTAGTGGAAATTTCCAATACAAAAAGATAATTCCTTGCTAAATCTCAAGCACATTTCAGGCACAATTTACCTAACACACAGCCCACACGAGCTCACCTTTTTTACATATTTTTTTAAAAAGCTCATGACAATGTCAGGCATAATCTTTATTACATTCTTCATCATCTTCCCTCTAAAAATGTCAGGATTAAGAAGTGCTCCAAGTGGGTTTTGTACACACCACTGTACAAGACATCTGCAATTTTGTTATTGTAGAAAAACCCTCCTTAAAACTAGCTAACCTAGTACATATCTGCATTGTTTTTCAATACCACATTTTAGTAGTTTATGATGCAGCTGTTCAGTTGCCATCAGTACCTGTTGTCTGGAAAAAAGTGCTATTCTTATTCTACTTTTACAGGAAGTCTAGTATATAAAATTCCCAAATATTAGCTTGATTTTTTTGTAATTATGTATTAAGACTGACAACATTTCTAATTAATTTATGGTTTAACCCTATCCAATATTTTTATAAGGGGATGCAAGAATCACAATATTCAGTCAACACTTGTTTGGCAGAATACTATTACTCCCAACAGTCTGCTGCTTCAACAAAAAGAGCAAGAAGTGCGAGATAGAGGTCAAACATCCTTATAAAAGGCATTTCAAGCAGAAGCAGTAAGAATAACAGGTAGCACCAGCCGAAAGCAGCAGATTTCTAGTATGGTGCACAGAGGTTCACATATTTTATATTCTTTGTAAAAAAAAAAAAACCACAGATATGCTCTTAATGTAATTAGTAAAGGTATCCTTGTTACTGACCTTGATATAAGAAGAATTTGGCTTATTTCCTGCTTAAGAAACCTTTCTCCTTAAGTTTGGGCACAGGAAGATTAAATTGACAATTTCATTTCAACTCGGGGTATGAAAACTGTTAATGGCTGCTGGCTGCAATTGACTGCAGTCATGCAGCCCTCGAGCAGAAACAGTTTTTGAATGCTTCTTCAGCAGCTCACCACTGTCACAAGCACTTCTTTGAAGGGATTTCTGATCACAGTGCATGCTGCCATAATGAAAGTGTCTGTTTCCATTATATACACCTAATCTCAAAACAAGAGACTCCAGAGTTCAGAAGTCTCCTTCAGGCTAAAGCTTTGGCTATCCTCAGTTGGAAAATACAACATACTCGGTACAAATAAAGGCATCTGCCTTGCACTACCAAATACAGTGCTAATCAGTTCCTAATGGAAGGGTATTCTGCCTGCTCAATTTGACAGCTAACCCTACCATGAAGATGAGTAACTACTTGCACATCTGATTGGTTGTTTCCCATTATTTGTGCTAACTTACTCCTTAGCAAATAATTACACTGAATAGTAGAAAAAGCACCCTTCATGTTTTTAAACATGACCTGCATTTGCCTCACCACGATCCATATGCTTTCATGCTGGATTTACTGACACCATATTTAATCTTCTCAGCGACTGGATAGCATTACTATTTCTACTTAAGCTTCCTGGATTCACAGATTCTTGAGGTCTAGAGACCATCACCCTGACATCGTATGTAATACAAGGTATCACAGAAGTGTCATCACTGCCTTTACTTGATTTCTAATGCCTCTTTTAGAAGGAAATGACCTCTCCACTGACAATGAAAGTCCCAACTATAGCAAGTTGCATATTGCAGACTGAAGAGAGAAAACAAGGAGGTTTTTTGGTAACTTGGAAAAGAATAAAATATGCCTTATTTATTAGCAATGAAAGTGTAAAGTTATCTTTGGCAATTTATAATAATATGGATTTCAGTGTAATTTCTGTTCTGTAGTACATTGGCTAAAATGTCTGGTGGCAGTGGTATATTTTAAAGAGCACAAACCAGAGGAGAATTTACAAATTGACAGGAAATTCGACTTAGGCTCATGCATGTATTTTCAATACCCACTTAGAAAAAGTCTTGTGTTAGTCATACGAAGGAGCTCAGATTTCAGCTGAAATCCCATGCATCTATCTCTTTGAACACCTAGAAGTGTACAATCTAACACTGGCAGGAAAATCAGTTTGACACCAGCAGAAGTAGATTCTTTGTCCAAATAATTTAGCTGCTGGTTCAAGCCACCATTATCCAATGGAAAGTTTAGCACTCAGGGAAAAAAATAAGATGGGAGACTGATTTGACGACATTATGCTATTAACAACTTATCAGGTTGTTTGACTCCTAGGTGGTATGCCAGTTACAGCTCTAGTTCTCTCAGGATTAAGAGAGCTTAATTCTTTTTCTAAGATGTTTTGAGATCCTCCTTTAAAACAGCTGGGTAAATGCAAGCCATGATGCGCAGACTCAGAATAGCTCAACAGAAAAGAATCGTATTTTTATGTCCTACATCTAACTAAAGTCTGCAGCTTTCTTCTCTTGACTTGAATGACTCATACATAAATAAGGTTACTAGGCAAAAATAATCTCTTAAAAAAAGAGAAGTGATCAGTAGGAGATAAGACACTGCTAAAAAAAATCAGATACTTATAATCTAGGACAGAGATACAGAACAGAAACCTCACCTGTTTCACATACACCTGAATTTATACTGCAATCCAAGGGAGAAGTTTATTTCACTAAAAAACATAAAAAGAGTTTCCAGTACTACTTGCCAGGATGTAAACACTATAAAACCCTAGCCTACATACAGGGAACAACTGAAAAAACTGTTCTTTTATACATGTCTTCATAACATACTCGTAATCCCGAATCCTGTTTATTCATGTTAATCAGACTAGGACAAATTGGCAAAACACCATGACTTAAAAACACAGAAGAAAAGGAATAGAATGGTTGCAATTCAAGACTGAGGTGAGCATGCAAAGGATGTAAAAGTTAACCAGCTTCTGTCCCATTTATCACTCTTCCAGCTTGCATACATGTGTGTTTACACTCAGACTGAATATACTGACCTGCATCATAAAAAAAAGCATTAAAGAAATCATTTTCCTGTAATCTTTATGTGCATTAAGTGCATTTATTACATCTAAAGGTGTAGCTGTGATAACAGGGTTAATAATTTACATTAAAAACTTTTTTCAGCATGAGATTATGTAAAGACCATATACAGCAATAAAATTAAGGTATGAAAATAACATCCTCATAGTTCAGAGGAGGACTGAGTTTTTTTGCTTTGTTTTTCTATTTGTGTTCTAGTTACATCCTTCTTTCATTTTCACATCAGTTAGCTCTATTTATTTTTTTAGGCCTAATTATTTGTAGAGGCTTAAAAATGTGCATCAAAACAGCTTCTTCTTGGATAGCCACCATAAGGTGGATTTCAGTATTCTGGAAATAAAAGTTGACATTTTGATATTGAAAAACTCATAATACTTTTTAAAATAAGGCTACTGCTCTAACAAATTCAGAAAAGCCACAAAGGTGCCAGAGCTATGGGTAAACCTAAAAAAAACTTAAATATTATCCACAGAATTATTGTCCCAAGAGCAGAACCTATCAGCTGAAGCAGCTATTTCAAATGTTAGTGTTGTAAAAAGATTTACAACAAATATAAATCCCTAAAACAGAAGTTCATGGTGAAGGAGATGAAGGAACTCTAATGATTTTGTGACTGATGAGAAAAAATGAGAGTAACTGGTGGTATAAATAAACAGCTAGAGCCCTTAAAGCAGTTACAGTGCTTTGACTAAATAGAGAACACAGAACTAAGAGCACAAAACAATTCGGGGCTTGTCACACATGCAGTCCCATCAGCAGAGGAAGTGGCAGGCACAGAAGAGTTATTGGTTCTGTTTGGCCCCAAGATGCTGAACATCTGAAATAAGCTGCCCATTCATGATGGAATGAGCATCCAATCAGACAAAAAACCCAACTTTGTTCAGTGTGTATCTAGTAATACTGTTCCTTTTGTTTGTTAAGAAAGAAAGCATTCACACCTTTGGTAACTTTTTTTTTTGTGAATGGCATAAGAAATTATGCCTCTATGAAGTTACAGAACACTGTAAAATTGCAAGAAGTGTAACACAACTAGTTCCTTCCGCTGATATAGCAGTCCCACAGTGCATATAGGATCTTTTATGTATGTTATTAACCAAGCCGTAGGTGTTATCTGTAAGGAATAAGTGAACATAAAATTCCTTTTTAACCTGAAAACATTTAAAGCATGCAAATAAAATATGTAAGTATATATTCAGTTTAGAATTTATATTTTATGCTTATATGCGTAATTTGGTGAAAAAACTTAGTTTATTACAAAGCTTTATGATTAATCTCTAGGATCAGGCTTGCTGAGGATATCCAGACCAGGCATTTGACCAATCGGAGCATGAGTAAATATTTAAGATTGTTTAATCTAATCTGAAGGTCTAAACGTTACATTCTGGAATCTTTTCATATTCAGGCATGCATCTTACTTGGCATTCAAATGCAACCATGTACATCTTTTCAGGTTTCCATATTGTTAGTAAGAATTTCAGAAAACTGATACTTTCTGCCATTTTCCACAACAAAAATACCTGCAAACCATTTTTATAGCAGGCCAAATGTCAAGCATTCCATTTAATATGGCTGGTCCTGGGTTCTATTTGGGTAGGCTCACATTTATGGTGAAATCTATACAAATGCAGACTATTAGCCATCTGCAGTCTTACCATTTTGGTGGCATTATTCAATTAATATATCTTAATGCATAGGAACCATGACTCAAAGCATAGATGCTGAGAGAGTCACACTTAATCACACATACCATTTGCCTATTTGCAGATGATATTGTCTGCTGCTATTTATAAGCGTATCATATCAGGGATAGCTACATTGTTGTAGCAGGCAATAGATCATTAATACATTTGTAAAGCTATCTCCAGCAGAACTAGTAATGTTTAGCCACCTGGTAAGCCTATAATGTCATCTAAATTTGAACTGATGCTTCTTCAATTCATTTTATACAAAAATATGTTTGCAAATAAATTCTGTAAGGTTATGAATCCATGTTTTGACTTTAGATAACCCACACACTTTTCATATTTTAAAACACATGGTCCAGTACTGCTAGAAGTAGGTAAAAAACAAAGGAAAAGATACAATGCCTAAAAACTGTCAAATTATTTTTTCAGGATTCATCTAGTTTTATATTTCAATAATCAATATCCAAATACAAACAATATTGCAGCTTTATTCCAGTGACTCAAAATAAAGGCGAGTACGGTTTTGTCAAGGTTCTTAAGCAGAGAACAAATTCTGACCCAACCCGAGTATGTAAATGGAACCAAGCAGCAAAATACTCTGTTACTTGGAAGTGCATACTAACTCTTTGCAATTTGAAACTATTATGCTGACAAATACAACACAGTAGGGATCAGGCACCACATGCAGATTAACATTTTTGAAGCCTATATATATCATAAATAACCACACTACCAAATACAGTCAGACAGATGGATCCTGATCAGTGACTAGCAGAGGTTGAATGCAGCAAGTACAGAAGATTGATGCCTACTTACAAAGCAGCAATCTGGGCACAGTGAACAGCAGGTTGCTACAGACATTTGGCATATTTATGGAAGCATTAAGGGAGTTCCACAATTCCATTAACATATATACAGAACTACGTAAACCCCATAGTATATTAGGCTTCCCACACACACAGAAATCCTGAATTATAATGACTACCCTACACATAATAAAACTTAAGTGAAACCTGTTTATTGTGGGATAATCCACTGTCAGCATTGCAATTTAAGAGTACTTCCATTTTCAGAACGCCAATGATATTTACAGCTCAAAATGCCTGGCCCAGGTTTGTTCCCAATAGCAAAATCAATTACAAAACTCCCATCAATTTGGAGAAAAGTATAGTCAGACCTTATTGTTATCTGGTAAAGGTAAAAACTTTAGCATAAATTTAATTGTCTTTCTGCAGCATAAACAATAGCTAAGAGGCAAAACATTTCTGCTGCTTCTTCATAAGCTGTAATGTTTTACATGAAAATACACCTCTGAAGAAAGTCTTGGGGTAAAGTTAAGAAATTAAGTAATAGTTACTAGAAAACCAGAAAAAACTAACTTCTCAGCTTCACACTATTTATCTGTATTTATAGGTACCTTCTTGCATTTCAGTGCACTGGAAACAAAAAAAACAGGTTATATCCCTTCAGCACATATGTAAACAAACATTTGTCATCCTACCTTCACTGGAGCTTGAAAGACTTTTTGTCACCAAATTAAGCAGCTGCTGTGTTTCTCTTTCCCTAAGCAAGCTTCTTAATATCATGTCTATTTCTCTGCTATTCCTGTATCATTCTACCTCATCAACCTGTAGCTCTGAATTAATATTTTTGATCACAACCTGATCTTAGCTTGCCCTTTCTGTACTCCAGAGATAATCTAGTGTTCTAACACATAAACAGAACAGAAGCTTGTTCAGTCTTATTTCCTTTACTTTGGTTTAATTTTGTTTGCTGTTGTACATGCTGTACTAAAATATCCATCATGAGTCATGTTATTCTCTTTATTTGGGAGGAGTACATTACACAAATCTAAAGTTTGAGGAGAAAAAGAAAATGGAATAACAGTGTAGCTTTTCAAAATCCTTAGGATTTAATGACTCTTTCCTATGCTGTAATACTGCACCAAGATCCTATACCAATCTTTTCATCAATGAAACATATAAATGGATATATTCAATCAAAGTTTTAGCAACATAAATATTTGTCATCACTGAAGCAGCATGCAAAATTTACAGCGAATAAACCAGCTCCCTCTTGAGCAAAGTGGTGTGTGTTGGTGTCCTTCTGTACCACCTTTGAGGTTGGTTTTCTTCTTAAAAATGCAGATCACATTCCCTTGAGATACTCATCTTTTCCCATGATGCACTTGGCTGACAGAATAACA
Organism: Neopsephotus bourkii; assembly: GCF_033783945.1. Classification (NCBI taxonomy): domain Eukaryota; kingdom Metazoa; phylum Chordata; class Aves; order Psittaciformes; family Psittacidae; genus Neopsephotus; species Neopsephotus bourkii. The sequence goes on along the minus strand of NW_026901363.1, from coordinate 1,531,388 downwards.
AGCTTAGTGCACAGAAATGCCACTGGGGTTGACAAGCGAATTCCATCAGTATGCAGTGTTTACACAGTACAGTTTAGTAATAGCAGTTCACACAGTCCATTGCCTTGGAATAGAATTATAATTAAGCCTTAAATCTTCAGCATTCAGATTAATTCTTATCACACAAGTCTTATACATTTTCATATGTAAGTCTGAAAACATGCTTGTTACTAGAGAAAACAGGATACAAGAGCTAACCAGCACTGAAAATGATGCCAGCAAAATGCCAGGTACAGTATTTCTAGGCTATGAATATCTACTACTTTCCTCTTTAATTATGAGGTTTTAAAAAATCTCAGCAGGATAAATGTTTTTCTGCCCTCATGTTTCCTTCCTCCAACACATAAAAAGAATACTATCATAAGCGTGGTAAATTCTAACTGAAAGGACTTGGGAGCTCAGTTCAGTTTAGAAACGTCCTGTGCTTTATCAAAAAGAATTTTCTAACCACATGTAAGTTTGCAGCAAATACAATCTAAATCTGAGAGCTGCATTTACTTACAAGCTTCTGAAGAACGCTTCAGAAAAGAAAACATGGAGGTAAAACACCAGAGAGATACCTTTGAGTCTGCCACATTCAACCAAGACTGTGCCTTTCACACACATCTAAAAGACCACTGTAGTATACCATCTAGCATAGAACAATCCCATTATATTTGCCTTTCCCCCCGGTCCATGTAGCCCAGCCAGAGGACCATTGGGCAGAATTTTTTCCAAGTAGTCACAGGAAATCTATATGGCCTTAAGATGGAGAAGGATACAAAAAGCTTCTCTTTCTCCTCAGACTTTACTCCTTACTAGAGGGGAAACAATCTTGTCTCTCATGGTAATACAGTAATACTTAAACTACAAAGCAGGTGGGGAACAAAATCACCTATAAATCTGAACCCTTTACTGGACTCATTCTTCATCAAATTGCACTTCATTAGCTCAGCAAAAAAGTCTCACATTGCCTTACTGCTTGAAATGCATTATATCAGTAACAATGATCTTCAGCACTTGGTTTTAATTCTTTTCAGCAATATATAAAGACCTTCATAAGTAAGCATACATATTTTCTATAAAGTATACGTTACTGCATAGCAAGTAAATGTAGAAGACCTGATATTTCAGAAGAGAAAAGCAAAATTAAACGTTTTTAGTAATGCTCTTAACTGGCTTAACACAGATTAAGTCTTCATGGATGCATGTTATATTAAGCAAACAATATCACAGAATCATAGAAAGTTTTGGGTTAAAGGGACTTTTAAAGACCATTTAGTCCAACCCCTCACCATACGCAAGAACATCTTTTACTTGACCAGGTTGCTCAAAGCCCCATCTAACCTGACCCTGAACACCTCTAATAATGGAGCAGCCACAAGATCTCTGGACAACATGTTCCCATGTCTCACCATCCTCATCAAAAATTCATTCTTTATATTCAAATCAATTACCCTTTTTCAGTTTAAAACCACTCCCCATTGTCCTGTCAGCACAGGCATTGTAAAATGTCAGTCTTTCTTATAAGCCCCCTTCATATACTGAAAGACCACAAAATAAGGTCTCCCCAGAGCCCTCTCTTCCCCCAGGCTGAACAAAAGAAACTGCATGCCAAAGTGGTGGATGTTTACTCTGAAGTCCAGTTTATAGCAAATGATTTGTATTCATTGAAAATCACTAACTACGCAATAAAACAGGGCAAGGTCAAATACAATCAATGGTAAGGGTATACAGCAGTACCTACAACCTGAAAAATTCCAGTAGGCAGGGTCTTTTCTGCAATACCTGATAAGGAATATCAACTACAAATGTAGCTGTTGGCCAAGCAACACAGCAGGACACTAACTAGTAAGCTGATACCTGAATACCCTACGTGTCTGCTTTTATGATACACTTGACAGTAAAAAAGAAAGTCCTCTTAATATCATCAAATGCAAAGAACAGGTTAAGGATGTAAAAGTGGAAGGTAACTTTGATGAAACTGATCATGAAATAATAGATTACATCAGTAAAAAATGACAGAAAAAAATAAATCCACAATAAAAATAGTTGGCATTTGAGGAAGGAAGTTCTCAGTAAATGAGAACTGGACGCAAGTTGTCCCAGGATGCTGGCAGCTCTCTATTGAAACATTTTTTAAAGGCCAAGTACAAACAATTCCATCAAAGAGCAAGAGGTAGTCTTGGCTATGTTGTGAGCTCTTCTCTGATCTTAATACAAAGAAGCATGCTAGAGATGAAAAGAAGAGCAAATTATTAAAGAAGAACAAATGTATTTCATGTTTCCCCATATGAACACATAGGGAGAAATCGAATCAATAAAATCAAATACAATTACAAGAGAGTAATTCAAACACATTTTGCCCTATGTATCTGAAAGTATGTTAACTGATGCAGTTCTGCACTCAGAAAGTGATAAAGGGGATACAAGTCTGAAGACCCTGCTCATCAGCCTCAGAACTATTTTTTTTTTAATGTCAGCATTTTTTAAAAGCAGCATTTAAAATAAAGACAAAATAAGAACAGTGACTCATATGGCTTTCTTTAGAATCTTCAAAAATCAGTAAAGAAAACATTACTACAGAATCATAGAACGGTTTGGGTTGGAAGAGACATTAAAGATCATCCTGTTCCAACCCTCTGCCACAGGCAGGGACACCTTCCACTAGACCAGGTTGCTCCAAGCCCCATCCAACCCAGCCTTGAACACTGCCAGGGATGGGGCAGCCATAGCTTCTCTGGGCAACCTGTGCCAACACCTCATCACCCTTGCAGTAAAGAACTTCTTCCCAACCCCTAATATTATCTACCCTCTTTCAGTTTAAAGCTATTACCCATTGTGCTATCCCTTCCCAAAAGCCCCTCTCCAGCTTTCTTTTAGGCCCCCTTCAGGCACACTGGAAGCTGCTGTAAGGTCTCCCCAGAGCCTTCTCTTCTCCAGGCTGAACAACCCGACTCTCTCAACCCATCTTCATAGGAGAGGTGCTCAGAAGCATATCTGAAACCTACTGAGACCCAAGTCCAGACCTCCCCTTTTAGAGATACTCCACTAACATCCCCATATGCACTTTTCTACAGTCATGCATCCAGAAAAGAATATGCTGGGATGTCTTATACTCTAGTTTCATTCATTATGTGACAACACATACACACCTTAGTCTATTTGCCAGTCACACAATGCAGGTATTTCCAAGGGAGGTCAAAGGGGAGTTATTTAGTGCAGACTTTTTGCATCTGTTCAGATTTCCAGAAAGAGATGCCTGAAGTCTCAAATCAATCGTCACATACCATCAGTGCCACCTTGTGGTCCACAGCTTACGAGGCTATCACTAACATCAAAATACCCGAGTTAAAAACAGGTTGTCAACAAACAAAATTATATGAAAACCAAATTTATTTTTTTTAAATCAACTGGGTATACCTTTAGCATTTCTAACTTAGTGTTACTCCAGCAGAGTTAGAATGAAATGTCAGTGCATAAATGTTGAAAGCAGTGTTAACGGCTGGAAACAAAAGAACATTTGTTCTTCGACTACCAGGATCCACAGCTGCCACCATGGGGTTTTTAAGCCATTTTGAGAAATGGTACAAGAACTTCCATTCCACAGTCCTTTCTCTGGATAGCCACTCAGGGATAAATCTCTCTTGGATTTTTTTTTCTTCCTTAAACAAGCAAACAAACAAGTCAAAACAAAAATACCATGTGACCACGACTCCAGCCTACCTCCGGGCACAACAAAGCATGTTTCTTGACTGACATTAGCTAATCTCCTCTGTTACAACTAACTTCTGACAATTCTAGCCCCAGGTAGTCTGATGAACAAATTTTAACTTGCTCCAGAACCTTGCTTTCCCATGACAGTGAATGGGCTTGCTGACAATATCTGTGCTCTCAGCTAATCTCTCTAGGCAGCCCCTGTAAACTGTTTAACTCATTCTCACAGACTGACAATGCACATTTTATATATACCAGACTTGTAAAAATGTGTGGGACATTAAGCTGTGACAAAGTGGATTGTTTTATCAAACAAAAAGCATCTAAATAGGGCATGTTTGAAACTGACCCTCCGCAAAGCTACTTTATTTATCCTCTGCAAAGCCATTTTATGCTTAGCTCCAAGTTTCTAGGCTTGATTTATATTTCAGTCATGCTCTGTCATTGTATGAACTGGCCAGTGACAATCTGTTTTGGCCCAGACTGAAAGACTAGCCAGCAAAACTACATCTACATTCTCATTATGCAAATGAGGTATGCAGATAATTTCATGTTTCATCTTATTGTTTCCATGTCTTAGAGCAGATGGCAGAAAATGAACCACACTGGAAGTAACCAAGTGAAATTTTTTGCAAACCATTACTTTCAATGACTTGCTACCAATCTTCACATTACAGTCCTGACATCCAGTCTGTCCTTACCCTGTCAGACTACATGTGCTGCCAACCACCTCTTATCAGTGAGCAGAAGCTACACTTTGGCCTCAAACTGGCAGTTCTATTTGTAGCCACATTTTAAGAAGCAACTCAAAGTTCTATAATTCATGGAAACAGATGAGCCTCTCCTCTTAAATCAAGATGCACAAAACTGCTGTTCCGAAAGAAAGCATTAAACTCATCTTTTTGGTTTGTCATTGCCGGAGAATGTACTGTAATACGTACTATCTATAAAACTTAAACAAAAATAATATTCAAGTATTTGTGCAATAACATCTGTTGGCTCTTTCCAGAGATTTTGTTTAACTTGGTCTACTATTATTATTTTTCAATCAAATAATGTGTATTTGAATACTACACAGACGTCTTAATAAGAACAGAAAGTTTTCCATTTACAGACTCAGCCTCATATTCTTAGCTACATTGTACTCACAAAGAAAGTTTATTGATTTGCGGGGGAGTAAAGATAAAAGCACTGCTTTTAAATAATATGAAACAAATTCCATTAGTTCATATAGAGGGCTATTTTATTGGACAAAAACTTCTACTTGGAGAATAACTTTCTCAAGTTATCCTCCTCTGAAACTTGGTAGGCCAATTCCCATCTAACAGTCCCAGCTATAAGCCTGGCATATGAATATCAAGTTGGCCTTCAGATTATGTTATCATTCATACAGAATATCAAAACTTAACATCACCTTACTACCGTATATAGATTTTATGAAGTTGAAACACTACTAGCATTTAATTTGAACCTTCATTTATCTGCTTGATACATAATGTGAATGTGTGACACAATGGAATATGAAATATGTACTACGCTACATCTAGTTCCAGTACTCTGTAATCTCACCACCAGCAAAAAACATGAAACATTTACGTGTATATCACCAAAACAGATTTCATTACTTTTTATTCACTTGAGTATATTTGTCAACTTCTAAATTCAATAAAATTTTATGATCACTATTTAAGTAAATCTGTCAGTAAAAGATTGCATTACTTGTACTCTTTATTTAATTTGAATATCCCCACTGAAATCAAAATAGATTCACCTAAATACCTTTATGCAGTTTATACATGCAGGTAATACTAGACATGTTCAAATGAAAATTAAATTGGAACTTTATTCATCATAATATGTTGAGTCTGTAAGAACTGACACTACCTGTAAAGGTAAAATAGTACATATCAATTATCTTACATGAAACAATGACTTGTTAAGACTCATCAGAAAAGGACAGTCATTCTCAAATGCAATTCTCCACCTGCATACTCCTGAAAATATTCCTTATCTTTAATGGACATTTCTTCAATTTAATTTAGAATTAAAATGATACAAACAATTTTGATTTTACAAAGGTACAATTTTTACTTAATGCCAATGATTCAGCATTCACAAAAAAATAAATCTAAGCATGAGAAAGAGACAATGGTTGGCTACGAAACAGCTAAAAGCTAGAAGAGAGCACAGGAGTTTGAATTCAGTTCTGAATTCATAAAATTTTGATTAAGTTCTGTCAAGTTTTGATTCAAGCTATAGCCTTGAACCTGCACCTCCTACATCCCACACCTGGTTTTAATCACTCTTTCTTCTGCCTTCTTGGTTTCTCTGAATCCAACTTACCCCAATTTTATTCTCACACAACACAAGAAAACCCTAAAGCCAGTTTCTTCTTAGTTCTTAAATCTGTACCTAGAGAATATGAAATAATATGTCAAATGCTGGAGTCCAGGTAAATAAACCTTAAGCTTAAAAGCTTTCTTGTTTTGTGGAGTAATTCATACAACTGAAACTTATGGCATAAAAATTTATTACTATGCACAGTTAGTTTAACAAAACAGCTGGCATTTGGCATGGAGAAACATGTCTCTGCTGCAGAGCAAGATATGCAATCCTTGCTGAGGAGAAAAGCATACTACTTATTTAGAAGTTGCAACTGAAATTGCAGTCTAAAATAATTCCACAATACTAGGAAACTGCTATGGATTAGATCTGAGCACAGAAGCAGCATCTTACTGAACATATAATTTCTGTAATTTATGTATGATCTTTGTAAAAGTACTTAGAAAAAGCCTCAGTAAGGACTTAAACGTATCAGAGTTCAATCAACAGTTGCAGGGGAGGGGTTGAAGAACTTTCTAGCCAAATAATTCATTAGTCTGCAAAATGCTGGGACACTCACATTAAAATTCTTCAGAGGGCGTATAATGCTTGCGGGAGGCACGCAACTCCAAGTGGAGAATGCTCAATATATAAAAAGAAACATAACAGTGTATGTCTTCTGCAACAGCAGTCATTCTAATGAAACAGTTTGATATCTAACAGCTCATTTTAAATACAGGATACAAAAGAAAACATAATGGGACATATTTATTTCAGTTTCCAGAAACTAGAATAAGATCCAAATAAAATAAAAAAATTAAAAAAAAAAAAAAAAAAGAAAAGGGGGGGCATTTATTACTATTCTAGGAAGTATCTGGAATGTTACATAGCATACAGCAATACCTTTTCTCCCCAAAGTATGCAAGATTAAAACAGGTTTGAAAAATATTGTACCTTTCACAAAGCATTAGCTTAACCACATCTTGAATTCTACTGTTCTAATCTTGCAGCATAACCAAACAAGGAATTGTTATTCTAGCATAGAAACATTTAATAACTTTAATAATAAAATGAATGTTGCTATGCTAAATTAGACAAACTGGTGCATATTTTTGAACTATATGCCAATGAAGGAAAATGTAAGCCCAATAAGTTCTGCTTTTTTGCATTTACAGATTACCCTTCCGTAAAAAAATACATTATTCTACTACCACTTCTATTATCTCTTTTGTAGATTTAAGAACTCTGCTTCAAAACATGTGAGTGAAACATGAAACTTCTTGTCTTCAAAAAGCTTTTTGTAATCTTAACTACTGGCACTTTTGAAAGTATGGGCATCTTAAATTCAGTGTTATCTTTGAGGGCTGAAAGATAGCCAAAGTTTTGCTATCAGCTTACCTGGCTATACATAAAAGCTCACATCCCTAACTGATGTTCATAAAGCTTTTCTTCCTCCAGAATACCAGTTGTTTTGCTATACATAGACAAATGGTGTAATAGATAGCAAAAGTATCAATATGAAATAAGACTTGAAGACAAACTGAAACACACAACCCCATGAATATATATGAAACAACTATGAACTCCTATGACTGATAGTTTAATTAACTTTAGATTATTCTGCTCCATACCCCAACAAAAACTCTAGTCTGATGGATTTCCAAGCCATTAAAAGACCCTGAAAGATGAAGACAATCTGATTTAGCAAGCCTGCTACAAAAATTTAGATAAATAAAACCAGTTTTATTAAAGGACAATACACTGGCAATTTGTATTGCTATCCCTAAGGGCTTTTATTCTCATCCTTCCCAAATGTACATGTATTTTTAAAGATCACTGCCTTAAAAAACATATTTGTAAACTGTGGCTCGCAGAGTTAAGGTGTAGAACACAGTCTGTGTTTACCCCACTACGGTCTAAGTCCAGGATAAGAAGGTTTAAGAGATGCAGCACACTCTCTGCCCTGAGTTAAGCAGGGGGCACACAGAAGACTGGTTTCACCAAGTTACAGCTCTCAGTCTCCAGCTGCAGACCTAAGTTTAAAGCCAACTCTTCCTTCAAACAGAGGCAGTGAGCCTACTCTAAAGTTAATTGAAAGCAAGAAAAGTATAAAATGAGTTGCACAAGGGTAGAATTCACACTGCATTGTAAATTAGAACCTTGAGGGGAAAAAAAAACAACACCACAGAATCACAAACTTCAAGTATTCCAAAACCAGCCACAGCTGCATCAAGTAGAACAGTCACAGGGAGAGACATGTTTGTCATCCTGACACTGTGAAGATTATGCTGATACTTAGGCAATTCTCTGTGAGACGCTTCAGCAGATCACTGCAGAAAGAGAAGACAAATGTATACAGAAATACTTCTGGAATCATACAGCACTTCTTTACTGAGCACATAATGTGTTTTTAATAAAATGCCAAGCTTAATGCTAATTAAGTCAGAGCCTTCTTCAATGTAATTTAAATATATCTCATTTCCTAATTTAAAGTTTGGTACTACAGAGTCTTTTAGATACAGAAGCCATGCTCATCTTAGTATGAAATATTCATTATGTGTTAAAAGTATTTAACAGAAAATTATGATTTCAGGGCTTCCTTGAAATGCTACTATGCTTGGGAAACACGTAGACTGATACAAAGAGGCATTTTCCCCTTGTGGCTCGGGGAAGTACAAGATGGGTAAGAAGTTACGCATAGTAGTCCTAGCAAAAACAAGTCAAGAGATAGCACAACTAAGATTCCCCCAAAGGCTGGTTTAGCATTTCATAAACGTGTATTGAACAACAAGGAAGTGACAAGGATGCTTCAGGGAACAAAGCTTTCTTCAGACAGATGTGGAGACCCACGCATTCCAGTCAACTGAGTAAGAGCTCAGTTCTTTAATATTTTCCTGAATATTAGCAAATCTCATCAAAACACAAAATCCAGCTGCTGTGACAGTGCCCCCACTCTAGAATTTTTACGAGAGACTGCCTGCAAACTACATGAACCTCTCTATACTTTACAGGAGCTGAAAACAAAAAGCAAAAATGCTGCTGAAAAAACAGAATTTCTTTCTTTTTTGTTTTGTTTTTTTCCCACAACACACAAGCAAGCCAAAGCTCCACTTCATAACCTGACACAGTAGGAGTAATTGAGGAAGATTATGGGATTCAAAAGGTTATGCTAAAGTCAGGAATCAGTCCAGTCTATTTCCTCTAGCAGTGCAAGAGGTTTACCTGAAATAATAGGCAGAAGGTATTAGTAAAAAACAAATACCCAAAACCCCTAAAATAAGCTGAACAATCATGGCTCAAAATGCAAACTGGTGCCTGAACTGCTACCTTTTAAATTATTCTATATTCTCACAGCTTGTGAAACAGCTTTGTTGAGGTTTGTTTTTTTTTTTAATCACTTCTGATGCCACTGCATACAGGTTTTTAGTTTTCCAGCTAAATATCAACATATAGAACCTTTAGCTTGAAAAATGAAAAGCCAACAGTAGTGTATGAAGAGCATCACAACTACCTTCTGTGATCTATTTAGCAGATGTAGATGAGTATTTGAGTACACATGCAGGTTAGTTACTTCTACTACAGATCTGCACCCAAACCACCAGTGTGTTTATTCAAACTGTTGTTCAAACATACATGATCAGGACATGCTTTTTTCTTAATCTCAAATTTGGTGTATTTAATATTTGAATAATTTTTCATTAAGTCCTAACATTTTACTCTTCAAAGCCTAGTCCTGTGGTCTAAATGCCACCAGCACTATCAAGAAGAGGATCTTACCTTTACTTGCATATTCACATGCAAACAACACCAGAGCTACCTGAAAACACATTTGCCTGAAAAGATCCTTGTGACAGTTTCCTGCAGTCCACATACTTCACACACCGTAAGTCCTTTGTGAGCACCCGCACATCTTCCTGCAGGTGACTATATAGGAATTATTCACCTAGGCAAACCTTGCAGCAATTAGAGAGGAACAGGCATTTCTACAGCAATGTTTCTATGGTCCATGTGACAGATTATCTTCAAGTCACAGCAATTCACCGTTTACACATCTTAACTGGGACTATCTCTTGCACACACTCATAATGGAAGTGACACAAACTCAGAATCAAACCCAAAATGCAGTATATTCTTTTGTTATTTCAGTTTTGCATGAAGGCCAATACCCAAACTGAAAGAATTAGGATATACCAGTAAATGCCACTGTAATGCTCACTACAGCTTGCATCTTGAATTATAAATACAACTTCTCAAAGACTAAGTTACACAAGTTCTTCTCTGACTAGTGTTAATCATTTTAATCAGCAGGATACTGGGCTCTCCTTACAACAGCATTGCTGCTATCAGTGGTACTGTGCTAATTTTGAGTTACAGGTCTGAAACTTACTAATTACATAAAAGAAACTGAATCTGCAATGTGCAGAAGATTTAAGGCATAAAATGCTCCTTTTGCTTGACCAGAGCAGAAGTTAAATACCCTTAGAACCTTAAAGAATATAAACTCATGCACTAAAGCTGGACATTAACATTTTTAGCACATCTATGTTCATGCTGTAAGACCAGAGTCACAACAGATAGCCTGAAAAAGTGTTCTTTGATAGATTATCCCAGATGATATATTCCCAAAATACCACACAAAGGTCAGAGACTAAGCAACTCCTGTTCTACACCCTTTGTTAAGTCACCTTCAATTTCATCAGGAGTTTAGTTTGACCAAGAAAACAAAGATGACATTGGAAAAGGAAAAAAAAAAAACAATCTCCATGTGGCATATAAAGACTGTATCTTCTTGTAGCCTGCTTATCCTGTTTTGCCTAGCATACTGGGGACTGAAATAAATCAATAGCATTGTGCTGCATATTCATGCAAAACTTGCCATGAATGCAGGAATATATTCTATTAATTTTGCATGTAAAGAAAATCTGAACTACCCTTGTTGCCTGCTGTTTTGATATAAAAGATTACTGAAAAATATCAGCACATTCAGAAATTTAACAATGATATTTTAATCATAAAGCCTATCACGTAATAACACATTCATTACAAATGTAAAGGAATGTGCTAGAATGACAACTAACAGATTGCCTTGTGTTCATATTGACAGGAAGACTAAAGTACAGTATTTTGGTTCATAATAGTACAATTGTCTCTTATACCAACAAAAGGATGTAAACATTTAAAATTTCAGCATACATGCCTACTGCTTGAGGTAAAAAACTGCATAAACAGTGTTGACATTGGCCTACTAAAAGGAGACATAAGAAGCTTTGGTGATATATTATAATTGTACAATAGCTACCAGAACACCCAAAGGCAAGACATACGCCAGTAACTGATATTTCTGCTCAATGAGAAAAATAAGATTTGACTCACCAAGAACAGCAGGAATATTAAAAATTCCACAGTAAATCTTAACACATCTCATTGACAGTTAATATTTTCTTAATTAAAGTGAGCATAAATAGAGCTATAAGCAATAATTATTAAATGAGAAATATCAGATATTTCTGAACATAATTCTACTAAGCTAATTTACCACATTATTTTGCCTTTGATAAGATGCTAAGAAAAGAACTTTACCATCACGTATCAACGTAAGACTAAAAAAGGCCTTGAGAAATTTAAATTCTTCCCAAATTACATTAATAATAGGAGCTTCTCAACTGCCATGAACAGCAAATAGAACTATTAATCTCAGTGGCTGACAGTATATATTTCACCCAAGATTTAATAGCCAAAGAGACAGGGCCACCTGGACTTGCTGTTGTAAGTGACCTTGCTGTTATTCTGCCCTTAAATGTGTGGAAAGATATTTTCCTTGAAAGGGATGGCTTCTTTTTTTTTTTTTTTTTAAGAAGTAATCTCATAATAACCAATTAAATAAAGCAGAGCAGTTTTAGTTGCATTACATTGTTGTTATTTTCAGAACAACGTGAAATTAATCATAAGCTAGCTGAATTAGAAGTGTGGTCAACCTGACACCATCAAAGTCAAAAGGGAACCAGGCAGCTTTCATAAATGGAGTATCTCAGCACAATCAAAAGGGTTTAGTATAGTTAAATTAACAACATATACCTGAGCTATTCTACTCATACTCAATCATGCTGCCCTTTTACCAAGATAGGAAAAGCACCGTTTCTGCTGTAGTTAATCGCACCACAGAGCAACCATGACATTATGGTCAATGAATAGGATAGATTTCAGCTCATCGGGTGTTAATTATAATTACTTTGTTGTAGCTTTTCAAACATTTTCCTATTCCTTAAGAACAGGCACTATATTAACAGGAATACAAGGAGGTCAAGCAATGTTAAGTGATACAAAATGTATCAGCAATTCAGAGGAAAGTAGCCAGAATGTATCCTAGTCTGCTTCAAGTATTCTACTCACTGATATCATGCTAACACTCACTACAAAACACTATTAAGACTTCAAATAGTAATACTGCATTACAGTTAGCTAACATTTTGCTGTATCATAGCCAGACATGGACAGCAACACTTTTAAGCAAGCCCTGTCTTAACAAACAAGTTTCTTCCTCCTAAAACTGCTGTCCTGCAGTGAGCCTTGTCATCCTGATGTGCACAAGTCTGATTTCTAACTAGTTCACATTCATTAGCTTCTCTGACAGTTCCTCTACATTCTCTCCCATTGCCTGATGCCCTTACAGAATGGCTCTATCTTTTGCTAAAACAAAAGACAAGGTCTTTTTTTTTTTTTCTCCTGAATATCCTATCAACACCCTCTGCATGTTCCATCCTTTATTCATCGCTCCTCAGCATGAGTGACTGAAACTTACAAAGTACCCCAGATTAGATCAGTAATTTTCTGGTACCATTCAACTGTAACTCACCTTGTGATTAAACAGTAGCAATAAATTAATACAGGAAATTTCAGAGTTTGTTCCAGCTATAGGCTGAGTAGGAATAAAGACTCATAAATCACATCCTGTATTGTAACTTATTTTTATGTAAATTACTAATATCTTAACAGCAGAACATTACACTGTTTCTGTTTGATAAAAAGACATTTCAAAATTATTCCTATGTATCAATGACATTACAGTTATGAGACTTCCAAATGATGGGAAAATTCTTCTCTCTAACATCTGTGTGAATTATCAAAGAAAAGAGCAGAATTTATCTGCATGAACCTTTCCAGTATTTTAACTGCATGGTGCTGAAAAATATTAACTATGCCAACTTAAGGCAATTCATTAAATTAAAAGCACAATGAAATAAAACAATTATTTATTTCATAAATATTTAGAACTAGATCTGTTTGGGACACATCAGTAAAGGAAAGGTAGTCAGCATATGCTGTTCAACTGATGCTAAAATATTTCAGTGCTGTTTTCTATTTTTATTGGAAATATTCTTTGAGAAATTTTGCAGTGCCTGTACCAGCAGCCTGTGAGATGGCAATACCAAACTAGAACTCCCATTCCGGTTGAATGAGCTACTGCAACGGAATAGTGCTCTCATTTCAGCTGAGAAAGAATGGCTTTGCCACATTGCAAAGCTAATCAGTAAGACACAAATATTGTAAGAATCCCCCATTTTCTTCCAATTTGGAGTAGAAAAAACCTCGAGTCCTTCATTTTGAACATTTTTCGTCACAGAATTATAAATCTACCATTGCCAAACTATCCTGTAAGCAGCTTGAAACCTTGTGCACAACTGAAAGTCTGCCTTCCTTCCCTTTCCCAGTTGTCTTGCATACTTAAGTATTATTGAAATCTAATGAATCATACAAAGGAAGAGATTTTTCTAATAGATTCTCATTCTAACTGAACTCTAACCAGTCAACTGCATTGCATAAATCACTCTGTAGTATCAGCAGGAATAACAACTGCAAAGTGAAGACACTGATACTGTTCCTAATCTTAGAGTGATATAAACCATTGTGTGGAAAACAATGATTAAAAGTACTTCAAGCTTGGCATAAAATTAACATGGATTGATTAGGAAATTAAGTTTTCCACATACAAGTCTTCTGATTATACTTGAGTTCAATATGTATGAAAAACATTTAAGCAACTAATGCTAACCACATTTGCCATTTTCTGGTAAACAACACAACCCAGAACTTCAACTCGATTGTCACTGAAGAAAAATAAGGCAGCCCTCCTTCAGGTAAATTGCATTAATCAGATTAAAAGACAATTCTACAAAACAAAAGAAGATGGCAAGTAAAAGGAAGTTTAAGGCAAAACATTAAAAACCAGCTCCTTTCTCATTTATCGGTAGATATATATAAGTGTTGAGACATCAAAACAGTATGAAACTTCCAAGCATAATAGGGAAATTGTACTATCGTAAAGCATGCATTTTTTACCTAGACATTTATTTGGTGATAGATGGCTCTTTCTAAACTAACAAAATAATCTTACAAAGATAAGTGGTACTTAACACAACAAAGGATCTCTGTAATGAACAGTATTACCTGCCTATAAATGGATATTACTATATATATTATGCAGAAATCATCATTTATGAAGGTCTGAGAGCTATCTTGGCACTCACCAAGGAACTAGTTTCTGAAAATCCATTCAATCTTCACAGATACATCACTCATTCAGATAATCAAAAATACAAGAATCAAAATTACAAGAATCCCAAAACAAATTCTGGAACCCCCAACTCTATCCTGAGCTTTAAGTGGACTACAATATTAAAATCTTGGGGGAAACAAATGAGTCAAAAAATTACACTAGGAGTTATTCATACAATTTGGATACAACTCCAGCATTACTCCACTATGCAGCTCAGGCATAATACAAATCATGGACCTGAGACATCAACATGCATAAAGTGCTTAACAAACACATGCAATTCTGAACAAAGTTCTTTTAAATATCATATTGTATAAAAACATGACCGCTAACTGCAGAAATCCCTTTAAAAATACAGGGATCATACTAACAATGGTGAAGTAAATAAAATAAAAAAGTTATTATTAGCTGACTATAAAAGATCAATATAGAAATTTCCTGCACATTTGCTCTGGTTTATAAAATAAAACCAACAGCTGCCTTAAGCTGTTTAGAATGAAAGACCTCTTGCTTATGTGATGCATTATGAAACACATACAGCACTCGTCTCTGAATTAAAACATGGATGGAGGGTCAAAGTGAAGAGAAGATAAAATACAGACAATGAATCAGTGCAATAACACAGCTTAACCATATTCCAGGAACTACTTTCTAAATTTCATTTTTTATTAGCTTCAAAAAGAGAAATTCACAACTAATAAAAAGACTGTGGTTCTCAAACTAATGTGGAAATTGTGCCACTCTGGTTTTATCCTAAATAAACATAAATCTGCTCGTGGATATACGCTACAGTTTCTCTCTAAATGGAAGTATCAGACAAAAGTTCAGAGATGAAGCAGGAGTAGTGGTATTTCCAAGCTCTAATGGGCTTGTAGAGGGCATAGGAATAATTTCTCTAGATTGCAACAAAAATACCTCAAGGTTAAGTGAATCACATGACATGAATAATTTATCTGAAACACAGATTTTCTCATCATAAATACAGAAACAATTTATTTCTGTGCATAATATTTGCATTTACTGTGTAAATATAATTTTGAAGCTCCATAGGTTGCCTATGACCTTTTGAAAATGCGGGTTTCTTGCCACATTACAGTCAGTCAAACAAGGCACAGCGTTGTTCGAAAGCCAGTTATATAAGCAGAGTAAATGTTTACATTTGTAAATTCAAGCTTTGCTTTGGCAAGCTGTTGCCTACTGTAAGCCGAACATTCACTTTCCAATGCACTTATAAAACTCAGTTCTTCAAGTAGTCACCAAAAGCAAACAAAGAAATTAAGCACAACCAAATGATACTTGTTAAATATCCAATTACTTTGTACAATGCTTTCTAAATTCTAGGAATTAAGAAATGGCCTAAGGTACGCCATTTAGTGCAATATTAAACCTACCTGTTTCAAAAGCATTTACTGCTCCTAGAAAGTTGAGACACACATATCCCAACATCCCAAAGTACAACATTTCAAAGCCAACAGAAGACTAGCTAATGCATCTGATTTTGGCCCCACTTTAAAGTTTCACACTGGATGAAAAATAAGCTAAAGCAACATATTCTGTAAGGCGAATAGCAATAGTACTATAGAGCCAGGTCTGAAACAGATGCTTGTGATCTTCTCATTTGGCTTTGTAGAAAACAACCTGGCTAGAACGAAGTTAAACTTCCTAATACTCCTCTCCCCGCAGCAAAGCCACAGGTACCATAACACCGCTTTGTTATTATGATACACAACATAGGCTTTGATTTTATTAGAATGTACCAGAATTTGTTCTCTCAGACAAAACTGCTAAGTCAGACCTAGAAAAGCAATCACTTGACTGGGGTTTGGTGGCATTCCCTGCCACGTGCTCTAACGAAACAGAAATTACCAGTCCTCTCAAAAAAAAACAAAC
This sequence comes from Neopsephotus bourkii, assembly GCF_033783945.1. Lineage (NCBI taxonomy): Eukaryota > Metazoa > Chordata > Aves > Psittaciformes > Psittacidae > Neopsephotus > Neopsephotus bourkii. The sequence goes on along the minus strand of NW_026901363.1, from coordinate 1,514,887 downwards.
TCAAACGAGAACGGATCCAGGCGAGCACACCTACCTTCCCTCGCTTCTCACCTCCTCGGCCGCCGAGCAGCTCCCAAGGTTTCACACACCTCTCCCAAGCAGCGTCCAGGCACGTTTTCCCTTAGAATGAAAAAAAACAACCTCCACCGTTCCCCACCCGGTGTTAAATGAGCCCATCAGCCACTTGGGGCAGGGTTCATCCCAGCCCTCTGGGCGGGGTCGGATGGCAATTAGAGTTTGAATGAGGACAGCTGGTAACAGGGTGCTCACTCCTTAGCTTAAGCACGAAAACAAAGCCACCTGTATCTTTTTCAAATTACAAGCTCGTAGTGTTCACAGGTTGGCAGCATTGTCTCATTAGAGCCAGCCCGGGTAAGTCAGCACTAATTTACGTCTGGTGTAGCTGCTCAAAGAATTGGTGGGTGGTAGGGGGTTTTCCACCCTGTTTGGTCCTGCAGTAGAGTTTGTGTGATGGGCCGAGAAGCCACACTGTTGAAAGTAGAGGGGTGATACCAGTCCCTGCCATAAATAGCGCAGGGAAGAGATTCCTAAATGGTAGATGTGGTAGCCTTTCAGGCCTGTTGTGCTCCTGGGATGGAATCACAGGTGAGGAACTCGGGGAGTTGAGGTAGGGTAGGGTAGGGTAGGGGAAGGACCATAGCTTCCTTACATGATGTGGGGAAGTGCACTGGGAGAGGGTGGATCACAAAAAATGAGGTGCAAGGTGGTTGGGAGCTCCTGTGGTGAAGAGAGTGATTTTGAGGCTTCTGAGCAGTTTTCTGACTGTATCTCTGCTCTTGGTAAAATCACTGTTTAGTTCATAAGCTATTGATGAAGAAGCCTGGGTTGTTAGAATGCTTTGATATAGTTTGTGACTGGTTTTGTAGAGATGTAGGTACTGGGGTTAGTTGTTGCTTTGTTTTCAGAATTGTCTCATAGGAGTATGTAAGTGCTGTAAACTAATTAATTATATTTACCAGCAAAATAATGTGGATAAATCTAACAATAGCATTAAACATGTCTGTATTTATTTTCACATCATTTAAATATTGTTAGTCTAAGAATTGTTGCTGCTAATTAATTTGTAGTCATAGCTATGAAAAAAAAAAAACCACTCTAAGAACTGTTATCCATAATGTTTTGACAAAATAGGTTATAAAGGCTTTATATATAGTTTACGTACATCCAAACTGATTATGCTGTTGCAATGTGGTACATTTAAATCTCAGATTAGGGGTGGGAAGTGATATGGTGAGGCTTGGTAAATGCTTGTGTTTTTCTTTCATCCTGTTTCTTTTACTTCATGATTAACAAAGCCAGAATTTGGCCTAGTATCTATTGAACTGCCTTTTAAGTTCTGGTAAAGAACTGGTATTTTTACTATACTTGTTCTCAGGGTTTTGTTTGCTTGCACTTTTAGTTGTGTTTTTTGAAAGTTCAGTGCCTGACATTTAGAACATGCTGTTGTGAGATGTGGAAGTTCTTTGTGGGCTCCTGGGCCATGAAATCTATAGCCCTTACTTCTAACTGGACAGCCTGTAGAGTGGCATTTATTATCTTATTAAAGTGGCTTTGATTTGATAATTTTCTTACAGTATGTTACTGCAAACTCATTTCCAATAGTTTATATTTTTCAGTGGATCAAAAAATAAAAGTTATTTGTGATATTAATGGAAAGGTTTTATTATTTTACTTTTCATTGTTAATGATAAATGCTGTTGTGTAACTTGTTTGCTCTGTGAAAGGAAAAAGCTTTGGGGGAATATAGTCTGAAAAGTGCTTTAATCAGTAATTTAAATGCAAACAAAATGTTTTTAGTGCTTTGAAAAGGAGAGTTTTTCCAATTCAAGGAAAAAAAGGTAATGCTAAAAATCACTAAAGGACATGAAGATTTAATTTACCTTTGTATTAATGTGAATAGCAACTATAGCATAATAACAGTTGCTGCTATATCAGAAACATAATGTAAATGTTTACAGATAAAGGCACAAAACAGACCTCTGGCTCATGCTAAACTGCCTCACATGCCTTTGTGTGCAAATGACTGATTGTTAAATAAATAAGTTTGCCTTATAGTTTATAGACAGCAATTAATGTTGGAACAACACCAGATGCACTCTGTAATCTTGTGAGATAAAGATGCAAATCAGTTAAAGATATTTGTCTTGATGTATCTTATCCTAGAATATTAATATTAATAAATCTTTATTAAAATGTATCAATGCATACATAAATATTTGTATCAAATGCTATTGAAAAAATCCTGAGTTAAAATATTGCATTGCAGAATTCTCTTTCTGCCTTTTAATTACAGAAAAGAATATTCTCTTCCTCCTAGTTGGTTTGGTTTGGGCTTTTCTAGACTTTCCAGGTCTTAACTTGTACTGGTAGTTACTGTGCTTCCCAGTTCGGGTCAGACTTATGCATTTCTTTGTCATACTCATTTGCCTGTAACTGAGGAAATAATCTGCAAAGCAGTTAGGAAAATGAAACTCGGATCTTTTGAAAACAGATCTCTTCTCCCTGATGATACTAATACTGATATCTTTAAGTACAAGGGGGGGGACATAGGAGAGAAGGCAGATATTGTATTTTGTCTTCAAAACGTTTTTTTGTGTTCAAAAGCACAGCACTTGTTGCTGTGCTTAATGCAGTGATGAAAGCTCATGTCACCAGTTGTTGCCGCTCAATGCATTGTTAAACACAGTCACAATTGTTGTAATGTATGTAGAGTGCCCGTAACTGCTTTGCCCCTTTTCTTACTGATTACAGAGCCATCTGCGACCTCAGACTGGGTATTTAACCTGAAAGAAGCACTTCACTCTAGCTAGAGGTTTTTAGATTACCATTCAAATGAGGAAGATACAAGAATTTTTGTGACATGTCTTCCATTAGAAACAAACCTTTTTTAATGTAAAGATGCCTGGTTGTTTTAATCAACTTTCATCATTAACCAAAACATACATGAAATCAAAGTATGCTCTCTGAAAAAGAGAATATTCTCTTGGTCAGGAAAGGTTGCCGTGGTAGTCTTTGTGGATTGTAATTTGATGCCTTCTGTTTGGTTTTCTTCACTGTTAATTTGTTTTTTTCACTGTTAAAGCATCGTGTATCTGTCAGGGCTGAGTCCAGTCAGGTCAACACAATTGCAGTTTTTCACAGAGAGCTGAAGCAAGAACTGTTTTAATCAGCTTTAGGTTGAAACATTTCTTTTTAATAAAAGTTTAGGAAATGTTCAAATCTTGCTTCCAGTGTGAAGCAATCTGTCTTCTATTGTGATGCCAGATTGCTTCTGAATGTTCTGGCTCTGCATGTTTTTAGTTGAGATTACTTGGTTTTGTTTTAGAGTAGTGCACAGTCTATGTGTTTTTTGCAGCCCAGTTTTTAGTTGAGATTACTTGGTTTTGTTTTAGAGTAGTGCAGACTCTATGTGCTTTTTGCAGCCCAGATGCTTATTTATACCTGTTGCTGTATTCATGTTGCTTGCTTCTTGCTATGCAAGGTTACAGAAATTACATTTCCATCTGCCTTTAGCAATATAACAAGTTCTAATGTAAAAACTACTTGAAATTTTCTTTATTTTGTTGACCTGTACTTGACTATAAAGTAAAAAAAAAAAAAAACCAAAAAAAAAAACCTGCCCTTGTTTTGTAGTTAAAACTTTGTTGGCAAGTTTGTTCCTGGAGTTTTCTCTGAATCATTGTGTAACATGAAGATAGCAGTCCTGCATATTTCTTTCCTTAATCACAATTTTCCTGAAAGGAAAAATCTACTAGAGAACCAGTACTATTAGGAAATGTTAGTGTTAGCATTTTTTTTCTGGCTCATGTGTAAATTCCTAATACCTACATAAAGTGAAAAGCGGAGAGAAAACCGACGCATGATCACATCCGCCTATGGGGTCATTGCTTTGAGCTCCAGAGAACCCTGGGGTAAACTCTACACGGTTTGGTACCTTAATCTTTCTTAAGTGCTAGTATCTCTAAGAACAAAGTGCGACCGCTGCTGTTTTATCATGTGTTCTTCTTCTGTATCTTAGTGTTGGAGTCAGTGCCATCTACAGCTGCCAAGATATGGTCTATACATTTGTTCAAGTAGTTTTATGAATCCAATTGCATTTTATACATAATCACCCTGTCTTAAAGCTGAATATTTATCTTCCCATCTAACTTAAATAATGAGGCTTAAAGGAAGTTGAGCATCTGAGTTTGTGTTTATAGAATCATAGAATAGTTAGGGTTGGAAAGGACCTTAAGATCATCCAGTTCCAAGCCCCCTGCCATGGGCAGGGACACCTCACACTAAACCATTTCACCCAAGGCCTCATGCAACCTGGCCTTGAACACTGCCAGGGATGGAGCTTTCACAACCTCCCTGGGCAACCTATTCCAGGGCCTCACCACCCTAATAGGAAAGAATTTCCTCCTTATATCTAATGTAAACTTCCCCTGTTTAATTTTTAACCCATTACCCCTTGTCCTGTCACTACAGCCCCTAATGAAGAGTCCCTCCCCAGCATCCCTATAGGCCCCCTTCAGATACTGGAAGGCTGCTATGAGGTGTCCACGCAACCTTCTCCAGGCTGAGCAGCTCCAACTTTCTCAGCCTGTCTTTATACGGGAGTTGTTCCAGCCCCTGATCATTCTCGTGGCCTCCTCTGGACTTGTTCCAACAATTCTATGTCCTTTTTATATTGAGGACACCAGAACTGCACACAATACTCCAAGTGAGGTCTCGCAAGAGCAGAGGGGCAGGATCACCTCCTTCGACCTGCTGGTCATGCTCCTTTTGATGCAGCCCAAGATATGGCTGGCTTTCTGGGCTTCAAGCACACGCTGCCGGCTTGTGTGTGAGTCCTACTATGTTTTTCTAAACAAATGTTAATCCTGACACAAATGTAGCATTTGCAGTTGCAGTAATTTGACTACATGTTGTTGCAACGTTATACTTCACCGTAAAGCTAAATCACTGTTAATCATGGAAATTTTAAGAAACCAGCTCAAAGTAAGTGGTTGCTACACCACTTTAACTCCGTGGGATAGCCTTCCATAAAAAAAAAAACCAGTATAGTGGTGTTGGAAATTAAAACAATGAAACGTTGCTATTTATTTTTCCCACTAATCCTGTGAGCAGGGTTTCTCAGAATCTGTGAGGGTATGTCAGGTCAAAGTGAGCCACTGCTTAAAAGCACCTGCCTCTGTGTCTGTGTTTGGCAAGTGGTAATGCTTGGGAAGCTCTCTGCATTTCTTTGTCATAAAGCAGATTCACATTCCGTTTGGCAACTTCCACAGCCCTTCATGTTCTAAATCATAATTCATATTGCTGAAGCAGTTAAAGCACTTTATAAGCAGCACCAGGAATTTTCCAGTGAAAACAAAAGCACCTTGTCCTACTGTAAAGGAGTCAGTCCAGAGAGCACTTAGATCTATTTACGTTCCAACCATAACTAGGGATATAAAGAGAATAAAAAGTTCAGGGCAATGGCCTTGTCCTGAGGACAGCTTCTGCTCATTTAACCATCTGTGCATCTGGCTCAAAGTAGGTCTGCAGCGGCAGCAGAGCTGTGCTCAATTTCCAGGGTTACCTCCTCTTTTCCTGCCAAAGACACAGGACTTCTGGCCGTTTGACAGGGAATGCCTGACTCGTGGATGAACATGCTGATATGTGGAATGCTCTATGGCAGCAAGTGGTGCCAGGAATTTTTCATACAAATTTCACATCTTCAGCAACCTGTATGGAACAGTTTCTCCTGTATGCACCAAGTGAGAAAGTAGCTCTGGCTTAGCAGCTTTGTAATTTCTTCAGGCAATGGAAAATTTAACTTTGGGACATGAAACATCTTATTTTACTGCTGTCCTGTGTGCAGTGTATGACAGAGACTGAAACGGGCAGTGTTTCTGTATTAGGATCTTTGTCCATGATCAAGTCCTTTCAAAATGAGAAGATACTCAAGTGACAAAGTATGTTTTGATGTAGGTGATGAAACAAGCTATAGTTCCTCTAAATTACTATAATGAAAAACAGGTAGTTCCAGAACATGCTATATTGGCGCTTTTGTTGCTCTCTTTTTACGTATGACCCAACTCCACCAGACAATATTTCAAACAGAAACTAGAACAAAATTGTGTGTATTTTATGCATACTGATTTTGTAAATGTGTTATCTGCAGTTAGTTGTATGTATATTGGTTTTGCATTGTAATTGCACTTTTCTGTGTACTTTTGACATGACTTACTGAAGACGTGGGATTCATTTTTTTTTCTTTTACTTAAGGAGCAAAAGAAACATCCTAGCAATTTTTTCTGAAAGATGACTAAAGGGGTTGCCATGGAAATTATTCCAGTTGGTGATTCATTACATCAGCAAATATTTAATTTGAGATATTTATTTCTGTCTTCAGATAGAATCTTGTAAAGGTTATCAAGAGTATTGTATTACCTTTTCATAGACTTTCTAAGGAATTAACAGGTTAGCAGTGCAGTTGAGTTTTGCATTGAGGAAAAAGTGCCTCTGCATTCATGACATTGTTCTGCACTGAACCAAATTCCACACTGTGTAGCTGTCTTCAGACCTCATTATAGTATCTATAGTATCTGTCCTATCACTCTTCTGAAGGAGATTTATTTTTTCCTCATAGTTTTTGAAATAAAATACTTAAATTTAGATTTTAGCATCTCTGAAGATTGAGGTAGTTCATGTCACACACAGAGCTTTGTCGCTGAAATCCTTCCTTCATTAAAAAAGGAGGTTGTGCAGTGATGGGATAAAGTGATATACTTCCAGCAATATGCAGCCAATTCCCAGCTTTCTTGCCCTGCCATCTCATGTAATATTGGTTTAAGAAATATATTCGTATTAAATATTTAATCTTTGACCCTATGTTTAGAAAAAAAAAAAACAAGAACTCTGTGTTTGAGAGCTCAGATTGCAGCCTGGAGCCACATTTCTCATGCAGCCAGTGTACAACCTTACTCAAGAACAGTTTCATGGCAATAGCAATAGCACAGATTATTTCCAATGAGTTCATTGCAAATTGCTTTTGTCTGTTCATTATGCTATGACAGCTTTATCATTCCCACTTCTGCAGCTAACTTGGGGCTTTCAAAAATGTTATGTCCGTTTACAGGTTTCTAAAAGCCTACCTTTCAAATTCTAGTTACCTTCAATCCAGAAGAGCACTTTTAGTTGACAGTTTGGGTTTGGGTTTTTTTAATTAAACCAATTTTAAGCTTTCATTACTGGTTAAATAGAAATTTAATATTTCCAGTAGAGAGAGAAAGGAATACTAGCAAGGAGAACGTTGTAAGCATAGATTTAAAATAGATCAATTTTCTCCTCTGTTTGTGGCTATGAGAAGAATTGATTTTTAAATAAGGTCATTTTAAATGAAGAGAAGTTTATAACTTCACCAGAAAATGCAGCATGCTGTTAGAACAATAATTGCAATATTTGCCTTAAAGTTCAATTGTAAAACTGAGCATCAGCATTTTACTTTATTTTCATTAGAAACTTCATTTTTACAGAAATATTTCTTTTTTTAAAAAATATGGTGTGCTCATGTGCACTGTTTTCTATTATTTGCAGAATACTACCTATAATAGAAATACATATAACTTTCCCATATAATAAAGCTGGTCATTAAAGAAAAATACAGGTATAGAGCTCTTTCATCAGACTTTAATTCAACTTTGCTGCAGGTGGGCTTCATTAAAAGCTGTGATGGTGGCATGCTAATTTTTGCAGCACGTATCACCTCTAGGAATCTCTATATCCTTGTTAATATAGAACGTACTATTTTCCACAAAGATTCAGGGCATTATTTGTGTAAGTATTTCTGCATAAGGTAACCAATGTAGAGTTGGTCTATTTGTTTATTCTTTGCTTCTATATATGCAGCCTAAAACAAACTCTGCATTTTTAAAAAGCCTGTTTTTTTAAATGCAACCTGTTGAATTCTAAAAAGCTGTGGAGTTTGAACCTGCAATCCCTACAATAGCTGTAATTTTAATTGTAATCTGCAGAATGTCTTTAAGGTATATAAAGATATTGCTTTTTCAAAGTCTAAGGTCTTCAGGAGAAAAAAAAGCAGTTCAACTGCCACAGTAGAGGAATAATATCTGTTGTAACTGTAATGGCATTACACTTTAGTGGCTCATTTTTGTTGTCTGTAGTCATGCCTTTTTTTTCTTTATCAACAAAATTGCACTGTTTTAGCCAACATAATTTTAAAAAACTAACTTTACAAGCAGATTGTTCCATTTAAAGCTCACAGTCAAGATGCATCCTATAAGGCTAAATCAAATATTGGTAATATGAGTACCTATCTCTGTTTAGAGTGTCTGTCTGTAGAAAGCACCTAATGAACATCAAGAAGAAGGTAAATCTATGTCCTTAAGCGTGATTTTTGGTAGCAGAGGGCAGAAGTCATAATGGGTACAGATTGTCTGAATTGAAACCTAGCATTTTAACAATTTTGGATAAGATTCTGGTCTCCCTATTACACTTTATCTTAAAACACCCCAAACCAACAGAACACCCAACTCTTACTTTTTCTTTGTTGTTTGACTTTTTTCATGAGCTGACTTTTTCAAATAATTAGCTGAGAGGTCTGGCACATCAAATGAGTATACACATGTACATCACCAGGACAAATTCACTTCTGAACAGGAAAAATGCAAGCAACAAAGCTGGGTAGCAGAATGGCAAAAATCATGCTGCAATATTCACTGTTGGATTTTGTATTTGTCTGACTAGCAGCTTAGTTTTCTTCTCCCCATTATAGGTAGCCTGCTTAATTAAAGCTCCTCAGTGCTGTAAGAGTGTATTTGGAGGAGCTATTGCAGTGAGTGTGGCCATATCTGAATGCTGGAAAAACTTCATGGATAGTTTGCCTTTTGAATGATTAAAATCTTGAAGTACTTACCCTAAAAAGCAAGAACCAACATTTCTTCACACCAACATTGAGTTGGCTTTGAGTTGTTAATTGGGCTAATGTTGAGATATGACTATTCTGACCCCCAATATTTTTTTTTGTCAGTGTGCTTTGTCTGTGTTTATGTCCTAATCCTAGGCCACAAGCATTTTAGTGCTCTTTGCTTTGCTCATTACTCAGCATTTAGACAGCAAGCCTTAATGAGGCCCTTTAAATTATGCTGTAAAGGAAGTGTAAGTACCAGTAACAGACCTAGACCTCTTTGTAAGTATGCTTTGCTTCCTTTGCTCTGAACAGAGCGGAGAAAAAGTTTACCACCTGGATTTTAATGCATTTACTAGCTTACACAAGACGGCCATCACTGTTCATCAGAAGCAACTTTTTGTTTGTTTTCTTTTTAATTTTGTCATTTGCAAAGAGATAAGCAGTCTGTAAATGTAAATGCATAGGGATTTTTAGAATTCTTACATCTTCTCAAACCATTGCAGGTCATTAAAAATTAATGCTGTGTGAAGTTCAGTGATCAATGTATCCCATTTGATAAGCATATCTTTTTGTACAAATTTTTAGCTCTAGCCTCTTATTAGTATTCAGGTGGGATCTTTACTGAAGTATTCCAAATATGTATTTTAAATAAAGCCTTTAATAGCTTCCTCTGGCTTTTAAGTTTATACTTTTTAAATTACTCAAAGGTGGCTCTATTGTGTGATATTGTGTTGGAATGTCTGTTTATAAAATGTTTTTCTTTCATTCTGTTCTAGGGTTTGGTTTGTTTGGTTTTTGATGCAATTTAACTTTTTTTAGCTGTTTATAAAATGGAAAGCTTTCTTTTGTTTAGCCACAATTTAAATAGGACACTTGGAAAGAGCAAGGTGAATCCTTTTATTGTTTAATTATTTCTTAATATTGAAGTCTAATAAAGATCATATTTTGTGCAACAGTGTTCTCATTAATTCTGTCTCTTGTTCCAGCTAGATCAAGCTACCTTCATACCTTGCTGTAATAACCTGCGGCCTTATTAAGCCTTGCTGCATAATCTTCAGCTTACCTGTTAAAGACATTATCAGGCTTATTCCAGCATAGACACTTTCTTCAGCAAAGAATATTGGCATTATGTTGCAGCTGGAAATAATGCATAACATTCCATCTCAATCTCTTCAATTTCTTGTTTAAAACTGAAATAATGTTTTGCTTTAGGGTCAGATCTTATTAAGGGTGTTTATGGGCAGATCATTCTACTTTACTGGGTTCTCCAGGATTGAGGTATCTCTCCATTGCAGACTTCCTATGCAGAGTATATTCAATTCAGGATCTGATTCCCATATTTCTGGCACTACTCAAACAAATGCTGTTCCAGTATCTTACTATGAACTTTGAATATATATTCATTAACTAGAGATGCAATGAATGAATTTATTTTCCTTAGTTTTCTCGATTTCCATATATCTGAAAAATGGTTCTTCCATGTAATGCTTATAGGTAGCTATCCATTTATTATTAAATGTGTTGAGCTGGATGGTGATCTCAGTTTGAACCTCAACAGGAAATATTAAATAGAAGAAATGCTACTGAAAAGACAGTCTTGGTAGATGTATAACTGAATGTGCATACAGAGAAAATTACCCTCATGGGTTCAAGTAATTTTTTAAGCATATTATGGTTCAGCATAGTTATGCTGATATTCTTACTCTTAGGCTACAGCAATCCATTCAGGGTGGCTGTACTGGACTGACTAATGAGCACAGAGCTTTGGTATTTCAATTAATGCTTTGAGGGATTCTGTGATTCTGTGAGTGACTTTGTGTGTGTGGATATGTGTGTGTATACGTATATAGAAATATATATACATATGCAAATGTACATACACATTTACAAATATCTGTTTGCAAAATTCATAGGACCATAGAATAGCTAGGGTTGGGAAGAACCTTAAATATCATCCTTTTGATCAAATTATATGTGTATTGACCAAAAGGTACAGGCACAAGAATGTATTTAGTCATAATAAACATTCAGGACTAAGGGTACCAGCTCCTCATTATGTTACCAGTTCTGCCCACAACCAATGGGTGGATTTTGGCAGTCTTGCTTCCAAGTATAATCACTCATTTTGACTATAATTGATAATGAATGTTACACTGTAGGTGAAAATTAGAAGCTATTTTTCAACATTGTTCTTTAAATTTTATGATTTATCTCCTGTTTTAAATTGACTTTTTCCTTTCATCTATTGAAAAAATGAGTAGGAATATGTTTGCTAATCACTGGGCTGACATTATTATTTTTCTCCAATCAGCTGTCTTTTTTCTGTTTGCGATGAGTAACAAGGCTTTTTTTAGCCTGTCTTGCAAACATATACTTGCACTTGCAGTTCTAATCCGTCATAAAAAATAAGCTCCCTAGTTCCCTCTAAGTTCCAGTAATAGAAGCTTTCAGACAGCATACTCGGGTAGTTAATTTGGCTAATCTTGACTATCTAGACTGTCTGCCAGAGAGGTTCATCAGTATTTCTGTCTACACCTGAATGCTACATGGTCAGAATTGTTTCTCATCCTAAAAGAACATAAATAAGTTTTTTTTTCTTTCTCTACATGAAGTATATGTTGACTGCTAGCAGTGATGCCCACTGATATGGTCACTTCTTTCACTGGGCAAGAGCACAACCTGCTGACTGAGCTTGATCAGACTGTATATTTTGAAGGCTAAGTTCTGTCCATGGTGAACACATTTCCGCATTTCTGATTGAACTGGACTTTGGCCATCAAAAGCTCCATGATTCAATGTATCCTATGATACTGCTACACTTCATAGAGAGAATGTGCCAAGAAATCTGTGCTTTGCTGTCTGTACACAGAGTACACTATGAGTTTCAGGAATCTTTCTCCTGTCATCTTGCTTCTTGTAAGATCATGCACCATGTCGCGATGAAAAATGAGCATTCTTTATGAGGTATGTGCTGTTAAGAACATTCACTGCAGAATGATCTACCATATTGGTAACACTTTCTTTAGTCTGTCCAGGGTGTTGAATGTTCTTGTTTATTCTTTCTTCTTCTACAACTGATTTTTGTTCTGGAGTTTGCTTCTACTGAGACCTTATATTCTTCAGTTGGGTTTTGTTTAGTTGCTCAAAGTAGTGGGGCCAGCAGTGCCTGGAATCAATGAGAACAAGGTTTCTTTCTCCTTTTAATCTTTAGAGATAAGCAGTACCTGTATTCTATCCATTCCATTTCATTGTTTTCTAGATCAAAATCTGTGCAACTGAAGGCCATTGAATTACTTGATGTGTGAATGTTTTTTCAGTTGTTCCTTCTCACTTTGTTGTTGCTGTTATTTCTAAATAAAGTACTATTCCATTGCTTAAATTTGAGAATCTGTATTACAGCAGTTTGTAATGTAACTACAACTGGATTCCCTCAAATCTGCCTTTACAGATATATAGACTGGGCTAGAATCACCCAGTGTGGATGTAGTCAGTGAAGAATGCATGAGGAATCTCATTCCTATATCTGTTGTCGTTATCCATCTCCTACTGCTTTGTATCAGATGTAACTTTGCACTTCCACAAGCCAAAATTTATCTTTTCCCAGAGCAACTGATGTACAGGCAAACACCTCGAAGAAATTGTGATGTATAGTTGTCTAAGAACTTCATTCTTAGGCATTTTGTGCCTGAGGCTAGTTTGTGCTTTTAAATAACTGCCCACAGAGTTGTTAAGCTGCACTGTGGGGGAAGCAACAAGGAGAGGGAGACCTCAAGGGAGAAGATGTGAGATCTTGTCAGAATTCTATTTTTGTGTGCAATTCTCCAGACAGAATTCTGTTGCACTATTGGAGCACACCCTTCTGTTCCAGTATAGAATAGTTCCTGTGTCTCCACTGATAGGTATGAACAGATTAACATTTATGGTTAGCACTTTCAAGTTACCATTAGGATAGTTTTCAAAGAAAAACAATCTTTTTTCACTTGTTAGAAAAAAAAAAAAGTTCCTTTTTCTGTTTTAGTATTGATGTAGAATATCTTACTGTGTAACACAATGACTCTGGATATATCCAGGTTTCTTGGGTGCTCTGGTAATTGGAAACTATAAATTATTCCAGTTAGGATCTCATGGTATACAGATGAGGTGCTAAGAGGTGTTAGGCTCTGCTAGCTGCAATAAGAAAAAAGTCGATGACAACAGTGGTACCTTTGACACAGACAAACTGTTATATAAGAGGGAACCACAGTGATACTGATGATAATAGGAACACTGCTAGCTTCCTGACAGTCACATGTCAGCTCCAAGTTAGAGATCTGTGCATGCTGAGCTTTTCACATTGTCGTGGATAAGAGAATCCATAGATTTTCAGACCAAGTCAACCTATCATCTTTTTTTCTATCTTTTTATCTTCCAGAATGGTGGTGCTAAATGCTACTGAGAGTTCAGAAATGCTGAATGAAGTCTCATGATGTTCAGCTGGTAGTGTCTATAAGGCAGCTTGGTTATTGACTTAACCACAAGCCAGCATTGCTAAGCTTTAATACAGGTTCTGGCCTAATGTGTTCAAACTTTAATGACAGCTCTCTGTTCTCTTCAGAAAACTTCTGAGGTAGTGGAGTGGTTTATATCTTGCTCCCCTTAACAAATAGGTCATGAAGTCTTATTTTCTGATAAACCTGAATATTAGTATAGCACAAATAATTTAGCTAATGGTATAAATAAGTGAAATCAAAGGAGATGCAAGCAGTCAGGAAGAGCAGGAACAAAATGGTCACGTCATGGTTCAAGGCCCAGTTTATATACTGGGCATGATGTGCTGTGATATGGAATACCCTTTTGGCTAGTTTGGGTCAGATGTCCTGTCTCTGCTTCCTCCTAGCTTACCGTGCCCCTCCTCCCTGGCAGAGCATGAGTCTCAGAAAGTCCTTGGTCTGAGTAAATATTACTTAGCAACAACTAAAAATGTTGGTGTTGTCAGCACTGTTCCCAAGTGGAAAGTCAGAAACACAGCACTGCACCAGCTACTTAAGAAGGAGAAAAATGACTGCTACTGCTGAACCCATCATGGAACCCAGAAACTGTTTTGTCTTGCCTAAACTAAAACTGGGACTTCAACAATTCTTTTTCCTTTGACGGATCCTAGTCCCTATATTCTTAAATAGCATATGGACCCCATAGCCATGCCTGCCTTTAATTCACCTACATTTAGGCAAATGTGTTTTCAGCTTTGGTCTAGGTCACTGTTAATTGTATCTAAAAAATCTCTAAATCTGTGCATTATGTAAATGGATGCAATAACAGAAATCTAGAAATCTGGATCTCAACTACTTGAAAGCATATTTCTGAAGTGTTCCACAGTTCAATAAAACTCTCTATGCTGCTGACCATGAATTCAAATGCTGAGACACAGAGTGCAAGACCCAAGAGTAGCAAGTTCATTTTCTTATTTCTTTGGATATAGACCAAACATTTTAAAAACTATCTCTATCTGAACTGACACGAGTTTTATTATTCCTTTCTAATATGCTTGGACCTAGAGATACATACAAATACTGTGAATAAGTAGGCAGTAGTCAAAGTACTACTCCAAGATACTTGAAAAATAATAACAGTAAAGTTTCTGACTGACCTAATAATAATCTGGTATATTTCAGAATTTTCTCTTAAACTTTTTAATAGTATTTTATAGACTTGGGAGCCTGCTATTGGTTAGTTTGATGTGGGCTTATCTCTGTTTTCATTGAATTAATAACTAAAAAACAAAAGAAATTTCTGCACATGCTTCAAATAGCAATCCATTAAGGAAATGGAAGAAAACTCCAAAGAGTTTTATGCAGTTTACTGTAACTGGTAGTCCTGGGAGAGGACTGAATAAATAATAGTAGACTAAATCACTTTCTAAACTTGGTTCAAGAATCTTTAAGATGATAAAGTAAATCTCATGCTCTCACAGATGATGGGTTGTCTTTTTTGCCCTTGCTGGGCATGTAAGTCCTTTAAGTACAGCAACAGAGTTTAGTCTGCAGGCTACCCAGAGCAAACGGGCTTTGTTCTTCCCTTTTAAGTCTGCAGTCTGGTAGGGTAGATGTGCATGACAGATTTTTGATAAATAAATGTATAATAAAATGTGGTTAGACTTTATTTTCCCCCAATATATTGTAATATCAAAAAGAGTGTGGCAGGTACTTTAACTTTGCTCTGTCAGGTATGCACATAATTATTCTTCATCCTTGACTTGTGGTGTCAACATGAAAAAAGGAGTTAACTTTGGTATGAATTTCATCACCTAGCTGTTCAACATGTTTCATTCATTCAAAATCTTTAACTGTTTTGAGAATAAAATGCAGGAGGCAGGATTTCTTTGAAGCTTCTGTAGCTCTCGTTACCTTCTACTGACCTTGCACCCAGGAACTGCATTCCTCCCTCCTTCTTACTGCTGCTTTTGTAATACCGTTTTATGGGGACTGTGGCACACTGAGAACAGAAACATCTGCATTCTTGTTTTCTTTAGAATTATACATAAATAAAATTTAAAACAATAAGTTGAGGGCTGAACAGATCACCGAAAACAGAGAGATGTTGATGTGCTGAGATGTTGGCAAAAAGAGAAGGGCAGAGGGATGACAGAAAGAAGTGATTATCAGGATGGTGGTCAGAGACAATGGAGAATAAAAATCAGATCCAAGCCTTTACTGACACAATAGTTGCATGAATGGCTAAATCTATATTGAGCAAGGGTCTTGATACAGGGTTGAGAATCAAATGTTAAGCTATCAGGAGAAGGAGACTTGAGAGTTTTAAAGGGTGTCATCTGATATCCTAAAGTAAAAGCATTCTTATGATGAACAGAAAAAGAGGAAGTCTGAGTCCAAGCCAAAAGAAAATAAATGGGTGTTAAGCAGATCAGCAGAATAATTTGGGAATTCAGGAAAAGAAGAAACCCTTCATTTAAGTAGGAGTTTGGTATGAGAATTAAAAGAAGGTGGGAAACAAAACTCATTGCCATAAGAATCAGGCAATAGAAAAGGTATCTGATTAGAAGGAGATAAACTTGTATTCTGAGTGGGAGATGCAAAAAGCCTTGGATCACAGAGCCTCTGAGGAGTCCAAAGAAAAAAGAAGTGATACAGGTCAAGATGAGGAGAAACAACTGGAGAAGACTGTCAGGATAGATATTTTGTGATCTGTATGACTTAATGTGATGTAGAATGGGATTCAATTCATGTTACTTCACTTTCATATGTCCTTCATTTTAATTCCTTTCTTTACTCCCTGCTGTTTTTCAACAGATGTTTTTTCTTCTCATCTTGCTTTAGTCCAACGCTTTCCAGTGGTTCAGCTAGGTTCCCTTGGCCTGCAGTGTTTTCTTTAAACTGTCCAACAAACCTAATGCCATTTTATGATTTCACTTTGTAATTATTGTGGGTTTTTTTCTTTCTCTCTAGTGCAAAAAGAATTACCTTTTTCTTAGAGTAATAGTGAGACATTTAACTTTGTATAAATCAAAGCAGATATACAGAATAGTAGAAGGATCCAGAAACTGCTGTTAACAGATATGGAAATCCAGAGTTTAAACATTAAGCAGTGTTTCTTAGGTAATAGTAAAGCTCTTAACTTTTCATAAATCAAAGCTTTCTTCTCTAATATAAGTATCCTTTTCATAAGCAAATTACTGTTGATATACAGTTAGTCTATTAAATGGCTTGCTTTAGTTCATTGACTTCATCTTTTATGACAAATTATTTTTGTAAGAGACAAAGCTACTTCATTAGCTTCCCAAAATATAAGGCAATATTAATTAGATACTTTTTTTTTCTTACCAATAAATAATCTATTGCATATTTTGTTGCAGTGAAGTCTTAGGTATGCTGGCTTCTGGCTTTGATTTCAGAAATTACTTTTCTGTATATATAAACAATCTTGGGAACTGCTGAGCAATTGTGACCTCTGCTGGAAGCCTTAAAATTAGTTCTGATATATAGTAACCACTGGACATTATTATTAGTGTTACTATAGGCATCAATCTGCAGTGTGCTGGGATCTGTAAAAATAGATTAAAAGATTGCATTTACTCTGAGGAGCTTGCAGGATAAATAGAAAAATAGATAAATAATAAATGTAAATATAACATAAATGGAAAATATAAATGAAACCAGAGGGCATTAGTGGCAGGTCTAGACAATCTGTCTGCCTCTTAGACTGCTTGAACTACCTCTGGAATAGTATAAAATACTGATGAATAATCACCATGCTTATAGACATGGCTATAAATATCCTGATAAGATGAATACTCCTGATTCATATTTTGAAAAAAATATTCTCAGGATTCTGTATCATTATTTCTAAACACAAAAGTAAAACAGGAGAAAACAAATTCAAGAAGAGATGAGTTTTTGCTGGAAACAATGACAGTTATACGTGTATGACAGAAAGACTTTTTTAATGGATGTAACAAGAACTATATCATTATTGACCTAGAATTACCTTGAGCCACCCAATCATGATTTCAACCAAGAGTAAGTCTTGAAATGCTTGTAACCCCAGTGCTTCAAGTGATTCTAGCTCAAGGCTGCGCTTCAGCATGAAATGTACAATAAAAAATGCATTTCATTTTTATTCTTGGAACGAGACATTTACATGTGACAATTTACAGGGAAGAATGAACTGATTGTGGAGTCTTGAAAAATGTAAATGAATTTACCACTTTTCTTACAGTGGAGCATTTGCCATCCTGAACATATGGTTCATTAAGGCTTCAGCAACTGTTTACTGTGGTTAAAAACAGGGTTGTGGGAATTCTAAAAAGCAATGCTTTAAGATCTCAGCTCTTCATGTTAGAAGGCCCCGAAGCCAAGGCTGTCTCTCTCTTCCCAGTGCGCCCCTTGCCTTCTGTGATGATCAGAAGATCAAGATGATGGCTAATTCCCAGATTACGCAGAATTTCTTCTTTCTCATATGCAGATGTTGTATATTCCTAGCTTTTTCCACTGCAAAGCATTTGTCTGTATAGAGGAGCTCAATATACTTATCATGCTCTAATCTTGGCGTAGCTGAATGGGTAGGCGCAGGAATTCCACTATGTAACTAATAAAGCTCTTTTTCATTTTGGGAGATGAATTCATAGATTAAATTAATGTTAGGGTTGTTACTTTTGAATGAGATTTTCATATAAAGAATTAGACTACCATCATGCTAAAATGAATTACAAATCAAGAGATTAGTACTTTAATTATTGATGTCTTTCATTACAGAACATAAAGTTTATAAGGATTTGGCCTACAAGGTGTTCCAGACTATTCTTATTCTTCTTACAGATTTACTCTTCCTAATACCCTTTTACTAAATGTAAGGAGCAACTCTAAAATTTTTTGTACCTGTGTTAGTGACAGCCTGTGAAAGGGAAAGGTGATAGTTGACCTCTTCAGAAAAAATGGGACATAAAGAAATTAGAAAGTAATTGCAGTGATCATAAAGTCAATTGCTTGATTAAAAAGCTTTATCAGTAAAAATATTTCTTGCCCAAACTCATTTTATAGGTTATATCCTTTATTAATAACTAGGTGTCTCAAGTGTAGGATGGGAATATTCTTGTCTTTGTGGGGGGGAGTTGTTTGCTTGTTTCTCTTTGCTTTCAAACTAGGGAGGTATTTCATGCATTAGTGTCTTACAGGGATGAAGACAAGGAATGTTTTACCTTTTGAGATTGCAGTGAGGAGCCAGCAAGTGATTTGTCTTTCCAATTAGTTATAACATAGCAAAAAGTATTCTGTCTTTTCAAAGTGCATATGAAGATAAAACTGCAATCTTTTTGAAATTACACTGGCATCCTACTAAGGACTTCAGTGGAGAAGGACGTTAGTCCTTGTTTCTGCAAGAATGTACGGTTCAGAAGTACTTTAGAGCTTCTGCAGTAATTTATTAGTTCCAGTTTTGAAAATGGAAGTTTTCCAAATTGGAGACTCCTGATTTTACCATAAGCTTGGGTGCTGAACAGACAAGTAGAAGGAGATTGGACTAGCCTGATGAAATACCTAAAATGGAAGACTAATCATGTCAGTCTCCCTTTGGAATTACTAGGGGGCAAAAAAAGTCTAACTCAGTCTTTGGAGGAGCTCATCTGTCATTGAGTCTAATGGGACTAGATGGCCAGCTAGAGTCCATTTAACTGACATGCCTGAATTAAAGTGAATCTGACACAAAGATTGTAGATGAAGAATGTTCTCAGAGACTTCAAGGCAGGATGTTTTATTGGGATTTAATAATTAAAATGTTTGGAAATATGGGAACTCAGCTTTCTGATAGCTATAGGGTGCATAGTCCAAAAAGAATCATAGATTAGATTTTGCCACAAGCCGTACACATAAGCTTGCAGATGAGCAACTGAAAATGTGATTTTTCCATAAAGATGTACTTTCAAATTGTGATCAGCTGTACTCATTTTAATCTAAGAAACTACGAAGTCTATATAAAGTCTTTATGAAGGCCTAGATATTCAAAGTACCTACTGCATATTATGTTAACATTTTGCAATGGTGAGAGTGAAATATTCAAAATTGAGAATGTTTTGTCTAATATGAAGTATGAGACAGAGTTTGGCTGACAAATAATGTAAGTGGCATTAAACTCTAAACAGGTGAGAAGGCTGAGTGGAAAGAAACACCTTGTGGGTAGAATGTCTGAAGCCTAGTACTGAAGGCAAAAAAACAGTCTTACCTAAGTAATATTTTATACTTGATGCTACTGTTCTTCTGTTCCAGTAGATTCTTTGTTACATTAGTATTCTGAGTCCTCTGCACTTCCCTTGTGGAGGAAGTGCTCTCTAACTTTGGCAACTGCAGTTTTCCAGCTTTCAACCAAATAAAAAGGAAACGTAAGAAAAAAAACTTACTTGTTGTATTTCTGCCGATGGAGAGCCAGCAGAGGGAGCTTAAGTAACAAACTCTCTTCCCAGGGCTTATTAATAATACAAATATACATAAAGAGAAGTTTGCCATGATAACCTTTTCCCTGTAGGAAGCAGGATGAAAAAGAAAATCAGTAACTGTTGAATGGAAAAGGATAGAATCAGTAGGGAAAAGAAACTTTCTAGTAGAAGAGAAGCACTAAGACTAACAGCAAAAAATTGGTGTCTTAAAATCTAGGAATCTCTATCAAATTTTTAGAGAAAAAGTGGTTTGCTTTTTTTTTTACTTTTTTCTTATCTAAGTAACTTATTATTAATCTTATTTGCTTTTGGTTTTTCTTTATGTATGATCAATTTTTTTAAAAGCCACGTATTGACTTCTTACTTTGCATACCATTGGCATACAGGTGCTGGGATTTTAGGAAAAATAGGATAGGTTTGCTTTTTAATGCAGTACAAAGTCATCAGGACGGCAATCAACTCTGTAGAAAGAGATGAACAAACAGGAAAATAACATCTCTCTCTTCTTCAAGGAGCTACATGAGGTCACTCACTATCTTACTTTTTCAACTAAGGCAAGCAAATACTGTCCTCTAGGATTACTTGTGCCATGTTTTAATCACAGCTGGTAACTAAGCCACACATTGCCCCTTGCTCTCTCCCCTGCCTCAGTGGGGTAGGAGAAAGAATCAGAAAGGCAAAAGTGAGGAAACACATGGTTTGAGATAGAGACAGCTTAAAAGGTAAAGCAGAAGCTGCACACACAAGCAAAGCAAAACAGGAATTTAGTCATGACTCCCCATGGTCAGGCAGGTGTTCAGCCATCTCCAGGACAGCAGGGCTCAATCACAGGTAATAGGGACAATTTGAGAAGACAAAATGGCATAAAGCTGAATGTACCGTTCCACACATCCCCACCAGATTTATATGCTGAGAATGCTGTCATATGGTATGGGATTTCATTTTAGACAGCTGTGGTCAGCTCTCCCAACTGTGTTCCCTCTTAACTCCTGGTGCACCCCCAGCCTCCTTGCTGGTGGGTTGAAGAGTAGAAAAGGCCTTGACACTCTGTAAGTGCTGCTCAACAGCTATGGAGCATCCCTGTGTTATCAGCAGTTTCCAGCACAAATCCAAAACAAAGCCCCATAATGGCTATTTTAAAGAAATTTACACCAGTGAAAACCAGCACAACTTGTCAGAGCAGTGACAGAGCTAGGTGAGCTCTGGTTCAGTTTGCATGCCTGGCTGTACCAGATTTCCTGTTCACCTGGAGAGGTTAGTGCAATTGTTTTTATTGTCATGAGCATAGCCTCTAATTTCAAGCGTATTAAGTTTTCCCTGTTGTTGGTACCTTGAGGGGCATAATTTTGGGAAAGGATGTAAAGGTCTGGAACAGACATGCAAAAGAATCACAGAAGTATTCTCAGGTTAATTTTTTTTGTTGTTGTTTTGAAACGTGTATTTTCTGCTCAATATTTATGGCAATGACTTTGTTATAGGAAGGTTGGGGGTTTAATCAAGTTATTATAACAGAGACTTACTAGGAGTTGGTGGCTTTCTAGATAGACTAGTTAATACTGAATAAGAATTTTCTAATAACTATTCCCTCCTAGAACCCAGTATTGATTGTACAGCTTGCTACAGAACTGTCCACTGAGCACACTGTAAAATGATGTCCTCTCACCTAGTTTCTTTCACTTGAAGCATATTAGAGAACAGTTACTGAAACAAGTGTCAGTGATCTATGGACTTGTGGATGTATGGTTTATTTCCAGCTACACACACACATTTATTTTATGTTGGCACTTCTAAGTGCCTAGTTTAGAGGTGTTCTGCTTGAAAATGCAAGCCTTGAAAGTTACACACACTGTTCTGATTTGCTTTTCATCTCCATAAATAAATTTGATTTATGGCTTTGACAACAGGAAGGTTGACCCATCAATAAAAATTTTCTGATATCCTTTTGTCTTCTTATGGGTCAATACACCACTTGGCTGCCTGCCTTTTAACAGCCAAGCAATCAGTCCCCTTCAGAAAAGACTTAGACCAATTTCTCATTTGCTTTGTGCTAAATAATTGGCCTTATTCATTCCAGAGTCAAGATTATTTTATTTTGCCAAGGTGATGATCTCTTTCCCGTAACCCTAAAGTGTCATCTTGTGGCTAATATTGGTTATGATTTTAAAACTCATGGAGAAAGCATACCCTAGCACCAAAGGTCTTCTCTGAGTATTGATAAAATTAATTTGGGGAGTCAAGATTATTTTTACTGAGATTACATCATTGGGATTTACTTTGGAAATAACTGATGTTAAGTAATAGCAAAAACCTACTAAGAGGCTCATAATCCACTTGGAAGCTACTGATAGATTTTTATTTTTTTTTTAATGCAGTTATATGAGTTAGGATGCATGAAAGCACAAGTCATCACAAATTATTAGATCTTTCAAATGCTCATCTTGATTGCTATAATATGTCTTCCCACTTTAATTAAAGGAATGAAATATTTTCAGATGTGAAATAGTTCGATTATCACCTTGGTCTCAGGATAACAACTCAGATGTAAACTGTCTTAAATTAGCTCAGAGCATCTCAGCTTGCTCAAACTGATGTCCTTTCTGAGGGCAGTAGGAAACCAGTTTAAGTATTTGACTGAGTAGGCTGCAACTTCTTGTATCAAGCAAAGGAGTCCAGGTCTCAAAGAAATTTCATCTGAGAGCTCTGAAAAATGGGGTAGGCAGGATCTTTGACTATGTTGCAGTATTTTTTCTCAACACTTTCAATGGCACTTCTGTTGCCATTTTAAGTTCTTGTTGATATAAACATTTATTAGTAATAGAAATAATTTTACATTCATTAAAACATTGTTTTAAAGAGCTTTCTATGAAAGAAAAATTTTCTGCTTAATCATAATCCTCTGGAAATCTGAAATTTAAAATCCTTTGGTTCTCTACACTTACATGTAAACCATGCACTGCCAGTATATCACCTAGGTTGTGGGGTTTTTCCTGTGAAATTCTTGGAAAAAATATATAAGTAATTTCTGCTTGCTGCACGATTCAGCAAGCAGGATCCAGAACTATTTTCAAACAAGCAAGATGAAATTTCATTTTGCTTGAATGTGAAACAGTCCATTTGACCTGAAATGTAGCATTTTATTTTCAGGACTTGTAAAAAAGTAAAGAGAATAAATAATTAGATTCATAGAAATGAAGTTGAATTTCCACTTTCTTGTACACCAAGTTTAGCTTTACAGCTCTTGTGCTGTATAAAAGCAATCCTAGTTCAATTTCTTTTTCTTCCTCTTGGATTTGAACAACTATCCCTTTGTTCCAGTACAGTTCTTATGCTATGAGTGTTTTGTATTTGGGGAATTATGATAGTTTTGTGCCCACAGTCTCCTATTGGTAGTGTTCTACTTCCTTTAGTCACACACACAGTGGATCTCAGTTTCCTACCTCCCATGTAACTTGTTTGATGCCCTGATATTTGATCATTCTCTATTACTTCATTGAGGTCTTGATGACTACCTTGATGTGCTCAAAAGAAATGGGACAATACAGCAAGAGCATCCTGATGGCTGGGATGCATGTCTGTGAGACATTGGCTTGCCTGAACCACATAACACATGGATTTCTTGCCATCACAGAGACCATTCTGACATCAAATGTTCACTCGGTTCATGACTAAACAACATTACAGAATCTCTGTGTAGGTGTCCCAAACTAGCATTACTGTTGAAAGGGTCTAACAGAACAGCCTGTACACAAGGTTTTGTACTATCTGAAGTTCTTATTTCTTACAGTATATTTATGCATGTGATAAAGAAATCATTCCTTCTAAATTGTTCTTACAAAGGTCTATGACAATGCCATAAATACATCTAAATTGGGGTTTTTTTTCTGACTTTCTGAAATTAAATCAATGTAGATGATAATCTCATGCCTGAAACTGAGCAAGGGCTTGAGTCAGAGTTAGCAATGTGGCTTCAGTAAGGAAAATGTTTGTAATAATATGCAGTGTTATTCAAAACTAGTACTTAGAATTAGTAGAAGGTATTCACTTTATAGATTTAAATTCGAGCTGCTTCTGGGTCTGCTCCTCGTGTGTCTAGGACTCAGGTGTTGCATCCTCCAAATTTTGGGCCATCTCCAACATGCTCATAGATAGTGGGAGGTAGGGATTGTGTAAATTTTTATGCTGCAAATGGATTCCCCAACGATAGGGAAACCAGCTGAACCATTTCAATGATTTTTGTACTGTTTGCACTTCATAAAGCAGACTTCGGCATTTTGAAGTTTTCTGTGAAAGAATATGCAAAGAAAAGTATGTAACTAATCCTTTGTAACAGGTTTCTATTTTCTCCATGATTCAACCAAATTTGGTGCAAAACTCCGTTAAATACCAAGTTGTTCAAGTACATGCCAATATTTGATGAGCTCTCTTGCAAGAAAACATAAATGGATTTACAAGGAAAAAGCAAACTTTTCTCCTGCTATTTCGTCTCTTGTTTTATACTAATGGTGTAACCTTTTAGGAGGTGGAGGCTGTCAAATATAAGTATTCCCTAAGGTTCATAGCACCAAGGATTTTGAGAAATTATGCATGTTCTTAGGTCTCTCTGTAATAAAAAAGCTATCCCACATTTATTTATATTGCAGTGACATGCCAACTTTAACATTTCTTTCTCGTGTCACCCAAGATTTTTTCTCAAAGTGTGCAAAATGTGTATTTATACCATCCTTCATGATCTGGCTACTGAGATGCTATGACGTCAAAGCATCATAACTCCACATTACTGTTCTTTTAAATCAACTACAATTCTTCAGAGAATATTTAAGGGGGGTTTGTATGATTTTTTTGCAGTTTTGTTTTTTTTTTTTTGAGTCTGACCCAGGGACAAAAAGATCTGATCTCATCTCCCAAGACTAGGAATTTGCAAATCCTTCAGGCATGGTTACTTACTAGGATTAATTATCACAACTGTTTTTCATTGCCCTCCATAACCCTGACACTCTTGTATAGTTTCCACAGATGAAACAGAATTCTACTCCTAGAACATTTCACTTGTGTAAATACAGGTTATTACTGTGTTTTACACCCACACAGCAAATATTTTATTAACACTGATACCACGTTGAACATGGTATTAATTACAGGTTGTGTGTGCTATGTACAAGCTTAGTGAGGGGTTTTTTCATGCTTGACTGCATGTATCTTTCTGGCAATCAGTTCTGCTTTCCCTGTGATCCTTGAGTATCACATTTTTTGTGGATTAGCTGATACAGATTATGCCCTGTATTACACTCATGATCAGGTGCTCTCAGGTCAGACCTAGTATTTCCTGCTCGCAGTCAGAAGCCTTAAATTGACTGCAGTTCCTTCCATTCTAAAAAAAAAGATAATAGTTACATGTGTCACTCATTTCTTTCCAGCTTTAGGTGTTTGAGTTGATACTATTATGCCTGGAAAAGTGTGTATGGCATGCTGGAAGTTGATAACACCATTTTTGTTTAAATAAGTGTGCCATTTTAACCTGAGAGATTTTGAAGGAGTTCCAGTATGACAAAATTGTTCAAGTGTTGGTAAAGGAGTTTGGGTCTAACTTGTACTATGGGAATGTTCCTCATGTTTAACTCTGCCCCAAGTCTTGTTTCAGTTATTCGTTGCAACAGTGCTACTGAGGTTAACCTTTTTATCACTTCTATGATGAAAAGTTGTTTCAACATCACTGAACAACTCTGTGGTCTAAGTTATTATTTGTAGTTAGTATTAGTCCTAAATAAGTCTTGATGCTGACCACAGAGAACTCATTTGTTCTAGGATGTTACCTCTTCTTGCTTCCAGCTTTCAGATAAGCTAGAAATGCATTAGACAGTTTTCTTTGTACTGTTCTTTAGTGTCAGCAACTGCTGTGGTTGTTACAAGATTGTTAGCTAACTATCTGTATCACTGAAACAAAGAACAGTCCATTTTAAAACTTCCTAGTTTAAGCTGATAGTATGAAACTGAATATGTCTCTTATTCCGTGCAGGGAATGAGAATCATAGCACAGAATAAAGTGTGGGCCATAATAACTTTAAATGCATGTATGTACATATGCTCAGTCACGTTCTCAAAGAGCATAAGGATGTGTAACACGAATGCCTGAAGCCAGTTTGCTATTCATACATTTCTACATACTGAAGAAGGGAGCATTGTGTGCTTGACCTGCAGTACTGAATCTAGCAGGGAACATTACTCATCTGTGAAATTATTTTATAAGATTTCCATCAAAAATACAAGATAAAATTTGGCACATTTTTATATGAGTTTTTCAGCTTTTATGCAACAGTCCCATATGGATGCAAGTATCTTCTAGTTTATTGTCCTTGCACTCTGTGGTGATCTGGTACTGTTGCGGCTTGTATTATAGTATACTGTGCATTGGGTGGCTCTGCAACCAAGTCCTGTTCTCCCTTACTGAATTTTACTTGCGTTAGTGCCTTTGGAAACAATGTAGGGCTTCTGACATACAAATGAAGTCCAGCCCTAATAATTCACTTTGAATGTCCTGTTCTGTGTTCATGCAGTATTAAAAACTGTGATGCTTCATTTTGATCTTAACAGATAGCATATGTCACAGTAGAATTCTCTTTGCATCGTAATACATTGTGTAAAACAAAACAAGAATTACTTATTTATGAAGTAATTATTGTGGTGAGTGGGACCAAAAACTGTTTTATAAATTAAAATTTCCGTTTCCTTTAATTTGTTAAAAAATATGTAAAACTGCATCTCTGAGCATATTCATAAGGTCTAAGGTCTAAGGAAAACAAATGATGTTCTCTGCTTTTCAGGTTGGAGAGATAAGGGTGTTTACAGGAATTCTGTTGAAAGTCAATCTTTATATAAATGGGAATTCAAATGTGGTATCATGTCTGGGTAAAGGCGCAGCTAAGTTTCTAAATTTAATTAGAATCTGCATTTCAAAAGGAAAAATGGCATTTTGGTGTTTTAACATGTTCAAGGTTTTATTTATTTTTACTATTAGATCTGCTAATAGTCTGTTAAACTTTGTCTTTTTTCCGGGTGTATATTTACACAAATTATTGTCCAAATAAAATTAGACCATTTGCGTATTCTAGTAGAGGGTGTCTGTAAATCTCTGCCACGTAACAGACTTGGATCCATTTTTTCCTTCTAGCCATAGACTGCAGTTGTCTAAAGATTTATGGAATCCATTCTTGGCTTAAAAAACAAAGAAAACACACCCAAACAAACAAACAAAAATTGAAGTAACTCACAGTGATCACTTCTGATATAACTTCTCAACATGGAAACATCAAGGAGACCTCTGTTAGTGACTTATTGTGATGTTTTACTAATTTCTTTAACCCAGGATCTGCCAATAAAGATTTTTTAATCTTTTTCCTGGGTTGAAACAGTGGAGAACAGACCAAATTTAACATACATCATGTTTTGAATGTAAGAGTCAACTCTAGTTCCCACCTTATTTTTCCCTACCTACTTTCCCTTGCTGCAGCATCACTGCCATACTTTGCCGCTGTGTCTTTTCTGGGTGAACAGGGTGTTTTCCCCTTAAGGAATGGACAGTACAGGAAAATAGTGCTGAGTACATTGTGCTACCCAGGCGAATTCCCTGGGCTGACATCTGAGGTCACTGATAGTTTCTCACTGAATGTTACAACATGGTCATTGTAATACACTGCTTATTTGTTCCAGTGTTACTGCACTGAAGGCTTGATCTGAGATGGAAGTAAGCCAGGTGTCATACATATGTGTCTTTTCTCATTTCATGTTTTTCAGGAATGGGGTATACACTGCTGCTTGCTTTGTTTGAAAATGCAGAGTTAGGTCTTTGTTTCTCAGAAAGATTTTCTTCAGTAGGCTTCAATAAAAGGCCTTAATCCCCCAAATGAGACAAGGCTGCCCAGGAGTCCTTCTGTATTGTATGAGAAATTATTTCTACGTAAATCAAAAATACCTTTTGGCACTGAACAATGTAATAGGTATGAAGATCATGAATTTTTTAAATGCTTGAAGAAAGCATTTGAAAACAGCTTTCTTCAAGGGTTGTTCAACTGTTTTAACTTCTCCATCTTCTGTTTTAACTCCACCCTTTAAAACATAGAGAGGCAATCATTTTAGTTAACTGCCTGGAGCACTTTCTAGTCTTCTGCATATTGCTCGTTGATTTGCAATTACAGTGAGGAGCAAGCATATTTAAATGAACTCAAGTCCCAAGAGTTTGGAAAGACAAAAGTTCAATTGAAACCAAAGAAAATATGATGCGAGGCATTAATAAAGCATTAGTTAGATAATATAAGGTCTTGATTTAATTTTCTCCTGGAAGCTCTGTATAACTATGCATGAGTATCTCATCACTTTTCTGCCTCTGGAACACCTTCCCAGGCACTTGTGTAACCAAACTGAGGGAGTGCACTGTAAGAACTTCCAAACTCTCTGAATCTAATAATTCCCCTGGAGTTTTAGTCTTTTGTGAAATGCTTCATATATAATTTGCATGTCACACATGCATGTCATGATGGTGATGGTTACATTATATGTTCCTAAAAGGGATAACCAGCTAGATGTCTTGTGATACTTTACTGGCACAATTTAGTAACTATAATAAGATGACTGTTAATTAGGTTTAATATGTTTCCATTATCACAAAAAGATCTGAGCTATTATATCTGGATAGAACTACTGCTGTTAGCAAGAAGAGCTATTTTAACGAAATCTTTCTCTACTTCTAGATGATAGTGTGCATACCAATCCTTTCAAAGTCTGAAATACTGAGACTAGTTGTGCTTTCTTACCATTTTTGAGGGTAAACCAGACCTGATTAACAGGTAGGAAGATCTGTTTTTAAGACTTTATTTTGTTGATATATAAAGACAAAAAGCCGAACTTAAATCAGCATTTGGAATATTAAGAAGCTTCCCCTATTTTTAAACTTCATCAATGCCTTTTTTTTTGCCATAAGCCTGTCTGGAAATGTACCACTTCTCAAGTGTACTCTGCCACTGCATGGTGCTACCTTTCTGTTGATACCAGACCAACACAATGTAGAGTTCTTACTACACTTTAAGAGTTTTGTCTCTTGTTCCAGCTTTTCCTTGATGAAGGAATAATGGATATAACCATAAGATAAATATCAGCCCAATATATGGAGCTCAGCTTGCATAAATAAAAAGCATTCTGCATGGTATATTTTACCTCCATCTGGCAAAAGCACTTTAAGAATTGTACATGCCATCTCAAATCTAGAACATGTAAGATTTACTTCCCAACTGGCTCTGGGCACAGGGAATATTTGGACATAAGTGAGAAAATGGCAGCTATTGGTTGCCCATTTTGATTATTCCTGCAGCGTAGAAGCTCATCTCCTTTGCTTCGGTAGATGAGCGCTCCTTAGATGGAGTCTGCACCAGCCCAAAGGGTTAGGTGCAAATATATGTTCACCCACTAACTTTGCACTCCTTGGGTGATGACTCTGAAGTGTTTCTCGGCTTGAATTTCCTTTTTGCCAAATCATTTTCATTTTCAGGTTATTTCTGATATATGCAGTAAATTAATGACAGTTGTGATTGACAGTGTTCACATGCTCAGGTAGATTTCTAACTGGGTGACGTGGTTTCCGTGCTTCATGGCTTTGACTGAAAAGTGACATGTTAAATTTATTGTTACTAAATGTCTGTTATCTGCAAATCTCCTGTGTTAAACCAGGCTTTCTGAGAAACCAAGAGATATTTCTGAGCCAAGAACTCTGAGGAAACAATTACTGGTAATATAAGATGAATGATTTAGAAATGAATTATGCAAGAAAAAATAAATCTCTCTTCAATGTTTTGCATTTTACTTCTTTAATGTTAAAGTTATAAACCCTGTGTGAGAATGTGATAAGATTCTGCTGAAGGTCATTAGCAATGGCATAACAATACTGAAATTATGTATGTCTAGCTCACAAAGTTAAGTGAGCTAGACCTTGAATTCAAAGAGAAGATGTGGTTTTAATGTAAATTAAAACAGGTTCTTACTGGCCACTTATCAAGTGTTTACCTGTTTCCATTAAACCCACATTGAATTTAATCAGTATGTTTTCTAATGCATGCATTTCTCCCTAAATAAGAAGTGCATTTATCATTAATATTTAAATTGGATTTTAAATCCATGAAAATTTAATTTAAATAAAAAGTGAGGTGTTTTTTCGGGGTTGAAAGTTAATGTTTCCAAGTTCTCTTCAACAGCTGTAAACAAACATTGAAGTTAATGTTTTTGAGAGATTTTTTCTTAACATTTGGGATTAAATGCTTTCCATTGCAAAAGACTTCAATGTAACTACAGTTTATGTAATGTTATAGGCAAATAAAACAAGTTTTAGCTTCTTGTAACTAAATAAAACTACTACTGACTAATTGAGAAATTGAAACAGTACAGAGTATTTTAAATATAAAACTTATATAAGTTATATGAGTAAGTGGTAAGGTGTTTTGCACTACTCGGTAACTACTGAGTAGGATATGGGAATAATTTTCTTTATATATAATTCTGTCATGATATATTCTTAACTTTTAAATACACATGTAGTATAAACTCCACCTTCATTTCTGTGATTTCTATTATTACCTTGCAGATTTTTTAATTTCCAACTTGTTTGTTTTTAATCATAATAAATAATTATTTGAGTTCTCTACAGTGGTATGGGTTAAGAAACCAGACTTTAATCAAAATTTTCCATTAATTTTACTCCGAGAATAATAGAGTTGTCTTAAACAAAAAAAACCCTTACACTTTCCTATTTGTTCAATTAATTGTTTCCTGTGAATCCTTCTTGCAAAACTGGGAATGTATAGAGAGTCTTAGCCTTCATTGTAAGTTGCTTTTCAGTTTATTGATAAATAATTCTATTTTTGCTACTTATTTCTACTTTTAAAACACTAGTGCTCCAGTTATTTTCTGATATTTTGCAGACATTCATGATTCAGACTTTTTTCCTTTGCTGTTGATTTTTTCATATGGAGACAGCTCTTGAAACAAAATTTTGCTTGATTTTATTGCTTTGTTTTAAAGCAAGCTCAAGCAATTGAAGCATGAACTGCATATTTGATTCAAGTGGTATAAACCAAATAAATCAGTGTGGAAAAATTATCACTTTAAACTTTAATTACTAAAAAAGATTTTCACAGATCTTAAAGCAAGTGTAATAGATGTACACATGTAATACATATAAATCTTCTTAGTCAGTTTAAGTCCTACATTACCTTGAGCACAGTACACATTCAGTGAGAAATGGGCCAGCTTTTTGTGGTGTGTCATTAGTGGTGACAATAGAAAAGGCAGCAAAGATTTGAGTCAAGGCTGCACTTACAAGGGTTAGAATTTCTGGTGTTTGACAGCAGTAGTGCCATTGTCAAGTCTTCAAACATACACCAAATATCTGAGGCAAGAAACCCCTTGATGACCTGTGATGTTGGACCCCAATTTGGAAAAGCGCACCACAGGTAGCTTTATTCCCCCCTTGTACCAGTTTCTCCTGCTGCTCTGGCAGCTGCCAGGATTGGGCTTGGTTTCTGGTGTACTTCAGGGAATCAGTGTTTGAGCAGAGAGAATTAGTTAACTGAACCTAATGCACCTCATTCAGATATCCATGGAAAAAAGGCTTGCATATGTTAATTTCTGGGAATGCATATTATACATATATAAACACACAAAACTGCAGCATTTCATGCTGTAAATAGAAACCAGAACACAAGGAAACAAGGAGCTGGCAAATCATGAATAAGTTAATAATTTATCTTCTTCATCAATTTAGAGCACGTAGTCCCACAACTCATCCTGTCTCTTCACAGTAAACTGAACAGACCACTGCCAACTCAATTTCCTGTGAGTAGTTGATGTTTTAAGACAGTTGAAATTAAGCACTTAGTAAAATCCTGGTTCTGTTGAAGTTGATTTGACAGGTATCATGGATTCAGATAAAGCCAGAAAGACACCCCTACTTTTCCAAAAACAGAGCTGTGTTTTCTGCTGATTTATTTCTATTTGGCCTTCAAGGTTTATCTCAAATAAGCTAGCAGCAATGGATCTGTATTGAAGATGTGGTAATGTTCATGATGTTCTTTAAACAAGAATAGAAGTGCACATGGGAAAGGCTCTCAGAAGGCTGGTTATTATCACTTGTCACTGTCATAGAGGGTCTTGTATTACTCTTTAGTCACTGAGTCAGTTAACTGCTGCTGGAAGATGAAGGGTTGGATATAAATGATGTAAATGCTCATGAACAGATGCATTGTACCGTGATACTGTCTGTCACTCAGATTCACAGAGTGTAGAAAATGTTATTCTTTGCTAGAAGAGCATGGTTTCAGCAGTTTGAGGAGCTTTTTCATTGTTAAATGCTAATGCCTCCTAACAGTCATGATATACAGCTAAGATGTTATCTGAAGAAAAAGTAGCAGACACAGGCAGGGACAGACTTTGAGAAAAGTCCTTCACACTACAGACAACGAAATCTTGAAAGCCATGGAGTTGAAGGCAAAATTCCCTGAGGCTTTAATGTAACCAAGGTTTCACTCTCGGTTCCTAACCTGAGTACTTGCTACTTCGAAGTTTTCACATGTACTTTCTCCTTCCTTGTCTTTCCTTTCAACAGTGGTATTTGTGCATCTTTGACATAGAGCAATACAGCTGCTTCCACTCTGTGGGTAAAAGATTTGGGAAGAAGCAGTCTAGCGACAGCCCAGAGAACAAGTCTGAGAAAGAAGTTTTATTTACTTGTCTATAAGGGATGTCTGCCATACTGTCCTGAGTGCTCGAATGAGACATTTTTCTCCTTCACAGCTGTCATCCAATCAAGTTCTTTTCCTCATGAATTTTTCTTGACTTCCTCCTTAAATTCATTTGAAGGCATCTTGCCTTAACTTTGCTGAATTCAGTGCTTTGGTTTTTTGTTTTTTTGGGTTTTTGTTAGCAAATATGACTGCCTTGTTACACTTGTAACCATGCACTTTGTGATAGGTTTCACTGTTAAATATTATTTAATTTCTGGTTTTATGTATATAAATTAAAACATCCTGCTTGTGTATGTCAGTGTTCTGAATCTGACCATTGCCTTATTGTAGTTACTGTATGGTTACAGAATTGTGATTTTATCATTGCTGGTCACTTTGTGCACCTAAGTATACCTGTTTGTAATTCATTGCGACATAGGCATTTGTGTAGTACCTGTTTTAGCATACAGGTAGTAGCAAAACACTTTGTTTGGATTAGTATAGACTTTAGCCCATATCTTGTTGAAATATTTGCTCTATAGGATTTATAAAAAATCTTTTTATTCAGTAATTCTATTACCTGATATTTTTATAGGGCATTTCTCATCACTTCAGAACTGGCCAAAACTGGGCAGATTTCCTTCACTGGCAAAAAATGATGGTATGAGAATCAGACAAGGAATGGCAATGGGCAGGTAAGAATATTCCTGAATACAATTGTTAGTCCCTAGCTTTTGACTCATAGGTCCTTCCACAAAAAGAAATGCAAGCATGGGTCCATTACTTTCTTATTTAACAGTTAGTTTTCAAACTATTCCAAATATATTTAAAAATGAGAAAATGCACTCTATTTGCTTTATTTTTACTATTTAAAGCAAACAAACAAAAACCCCCAGAAACTACTCAGGAAAAGAACCCTTGTGTGTCAGAAAGCCCTACCAAGTTGAAAGACAGAGAAAGGAAATAGTTTCAAAACTGTTTTCAGTGTTGAAAAAAGGAACTTTGGATTTCATAAATGATTCTTTTAAATGTGCCTTCCCCGTTCCAGTGATTATAATTCGATTGTTCTTATTGACTGCTTTACTACAGTGGTAAGGTGTGTATGAGACGCCTAATGCAATCATCACTTGCCATCTAGTGGCATATTTGTGAATTACCACAGTTGCTTAAATTCAGTCGAGGGTTACGTCCATTTCTTTAGGAGAGGATTCCTGTGTGCCCCTTCATTATCCCACACAGGCAAAGCCAGCTCCTAGACAGAGTGATTGTAGATGGTATGAACTGAATAAGACTATTGACACTGGGGTAGACCAGATAAAACATGAGACATGTCAATAGATGAAACAGGGATACCAGACACAGCATTATATTTTGCAGTCATGTATTTAATTTATTTATTTTTATTTAGTAATATTTTTTCATGTTGTATAGAATATTCCTTTGCTTTTAGAGTAATGCCTTTGTTTTCATACACCTGTAACAATGCCAGTTTTGTTATAAATTGCTGTTACTTCTATATCATTAATTCATGTGACATCATTCAAATAACGTAGTTTGCAAACAGGAAGACAAAGGGTACTTGCAAGAAATGTTCTGAAACTGCTTAGTATCTGCTGAAAATCTATAGCAATGCATTTGAGTTTACATATGACAGGTCAGGAACAATGTCATTTTTGCCCAAAATAAGCTACTTTGTCTAGGGAGTGGAAAAAAAAATTCTTCTGTTGTAGGGAATCCGGTCTTTTCACCATCTCTTCAAACTGAAATGTACACTTGTGTTCTGTGTTCTCACTTGTCCTATCACAATTGTACTCATGTCCCACGGTCTTATAATAGCTTGTTCCCATGATTTGTGACATCTAGCTAATACGGTATGCCAAAATTCAACTTGGCACAGAAACTCTAAACTTCGGAATTGTTCAAATAGAAATAAGGTAGTAAACTCTGTAGCAAAAATACTTTATCACACCAAGGTGAGGTGAATATAGACTTCAGTGGCAGTTAAAAAATACAACTTCTGTCATTACTGTTGATCAGAGTGATATATATATATATGTTCATTTTACTAAATAAAGTTAACTGACTCTGTAGCTGCTTGCTGTCCTTATTACAGAAAATGGAAGTTAACTGGTCTCTGGAGTACTAAAAATACTGTACTCAAGAGCTGAAATTATAAGGGAACATTGGGCACTCTCCCAAGAATGGAAAGCCAGCATTTCTAACAAGGCTCAAAAGGCAGTAGTGTTGATGTGCATATGGCTATACTATGTTACAACTCCTTTAAAAGAAAATAAATATTCTTTAAATTGCAGCCCTGAGATAGGATGAGTTGACTCTAGTTTAATGTGCAGAACAAGTTTTAAATTACAACTGGACACTTTAAAAACTGAAAACACCTAGCTTTTAAAGAGCTGGCAGCTTTAGGTATTTAGTAATACAGATGTGTATTCAGTTGTTTAAAGGTACTATGTGTTATTGGAGCCTAGATAAATACAGTGGCATATGTCCAGAGTCATGTGATTTAGGGATTCCTAATTGCAACTTCACGTTAAGAAAAGTACAGTTGTTCAGTTTTGAGGAGGGGAGATGGGCAGCAGGCTTGCCTATAAATTGGCCTCAGATAATCTGTGCCCATCACAAAATCATCCATTTGAGTACAGACTGATTTTGTCTGGCTTCAAATCTGTGTTGCAGAAGTAGTATTTAAACGTGTATAGGGTTTGGATGTGCCTCTATAATGTGGTTCTGGCTGAAGTTCTGCACTACAGACAAGATGTGTATGCTCATTAGGAGAGAAACTTTCTGAACTATGGTGATCAAATATGTGGTAGCTCAACAGGGGCCCAGCTGGATGCAACGCTTTGTAAGAAGAGGGAAAAAAAAAACTATTCTCCTGAGCTACAGCTGAAGCTTACTAAACATGTAGTGGTTTCTGCTTCTCAGTAACAGAATATGTGTAAGCGAGTAAATATACTTTGAAATATGAAACTGAACCATCTAATACCTTGGCAAAACTGGGTGTTAGAGAAGGGCGAAGGTATGTTTGATATGCAGCTAAAGCGTTTTTCCCCCCCTTTTTTTTTTTCTATTTTTGTTTTATCATTAAATGAAATTAAAAGTTGTAGGGAAGCTTCGTACCTTAATTCTGCACCTCTGATTATGAGCAAAATAATTTTCCTGTGAATTCACTGAATTCACTGTAGTCTGGGGTATTTATTAACTAGGGTTTAGTTCTTAGCGTAAATTTTTGGATCATCAGCTGCAGAAAGTCTAAGATAAAGAACAAATGCTCTAGGCCCAAATCCAGCAGCAAGCCTCACTGAATTAGAACATAAATCTGATACCTATAACTGTGTGTGTTGAAATCAGAGTTACCCAGAACAGGCTCCTGTTAATGTAAACTATGACGCTACACTGTAAGAAAAAGGTGACAGTATAGTGGGTGTTTCTTATTTCCCTTTGTTTCCATTTCAGACAATAAAATCAGTTAATATAAAAGGGATGAAAAAAAATGTGGGCATGTACAGTGCTTTCTATTTCTGATAATATAGTAAAGTCCTATATTCATACTGTTCTTGTACATGAGGTCCTCCAACTGACTTTCTGAATTAGAAACCACGCACCATCTAAAAATCCCAATATCTTTCACTTTATTCCTGCTGCATCGTACTTTTCTTACCTAAAGGAGGTTGGGATCATATTGCTACAAAATCTGTAAGCCCTAAATCTTCTTCTTAGAGCTCTTAGATTTCTAAGCTCAAAATTCACATCCCTATGCAGCTGTTACAGCTGCAAGGGACATGCATGCTTGGCATATTGTCTTCACCCCACCTCCAGACCTGCTCAGTGCACTGCAATGTAGTAGGCTGGCAATTGTGTGCTAGCTGCTGTGGACTACTGTAAAGAAAGGGCAGCAAGTGTCAACAGTATTTCTCACACACTGGAGATAGTCCTGGGACTGTAAGGAATAGTGGAAAGTCAATTTAAGGGGTCTAAATCTCCTCTGTAATGAAAATATTTCTGTTAAAGATAGCAGGGAACACTTTAGTGATTGAAAATTGTAGGCACATTCTCATCCTTTTAGAACTTCAAGAGTCATAGATGCCTCATAGACCATAAATGGGGTAATCCTGATTTATGTCATTATGTCTCTTTCTAATGGGCTCTCACTATAGAACTTGCAGGCAGTGACATCTCCCGTGCTGACAGAGGCATTGTTCAGAATTTAGAGCCTCATCTCTTGTTCAGGAGATCAGGCCACTGGGGCAAAGGTTTGCAATTTTTTTATGTCATCTATCATGAAATGAAGTCATATTCCCCAAATAAGCTTTCAGCAAAGGTAGTATATAATGAATCACAGATAAATTGTCACCAAAACCTGTGCCATCTGTTTGAGAAGAGGTGTAAAAGGCAGTTATATGTCATGTTAAACTTAGCAGTTGCTCTTTTGTGGGAAATAAAAGTAGAAAAGGGAGTATTTGGATTATCTTTTACTTTTTAAACACAAAATATGCTGATATATTTTTATATCCTTGGAGTAGTTGTTCTATCCTTGGAGTAGTTGTTCTATCCTTGGAGTTAATCCATATTGGTCTCTATCCAAAGCTAATGACAGTAGTGCCGATTCAGTTCTAGTAATGGTTAAGATAGGCTTGCCACATATATGTAGTATCTTATTTAATTAAACATCGCAAAACCAATAAAAAAAAAAATAATCAAAGCAATGTGTGAAATCATATCATGATAGCTCCTGATTATGAAAACCACCAGATTTCTGAAATCTTTAAGCCAGAGGAAAAGTGTTTGGAGGTAAGAGATTAAAAAAGCTGCAAGTTTAAAGAAACAATTGGATATGTTTTTTGAGGTACCTTATCCCAAATATTTATATGTAATGTGAGAGTAGTGGAAAGCCAGGGCACACTCCTGACGCTGTGTGTCTTGAGTAATGACCCTGCCCTAAGTAGATGTTTGAATACAGAGCTATTCAGTACAAATTCTGTTCAATCCAAAGTCATATATGAATTGTGTAACAAAGGTAGGTTTTTATGCTTTATGGTCATTCACTTTTGAAAGGCCTCTTCGTTCAGTAGCCTCATTTTGACATTTATAGTCAATTTTCATCAGGAACAAAACACCCCCCCCCCCCCCGAATAGCCATTATTTTAAGTTTTTTGAAAATCTGCCCACTTTTGATGCCTGAATGCAGTGTTCTGTTCTGTCATTCTGCTCCATCCTATTCACAGAATAACTGTTCATTTAATAACACTACAATTTTTATTCAAATTTGAATGATTTAAGAAACTCAGAAAAAGTAAAAATACAGAAAGTCGTCTAGTATTTCTAGTTCTAAAATATTGCCTCTTTCACTCCCATGTTGGTGCTAGCTGTTGATATATACAGCATGAAGGTCATTTCTTTTTCTTACTACTACACTGATGAAGAAAGTCAGAATATTGACACTTCATTCAAAAATCCCTTCCAGAATTATTCCATTTTTGAAATGGATCCATGGACTTGGAAGCTGAAGTGGCAATGAGAAACACAGAACTTACTGAAAGACTTTTAAAAAACTCAAAGAATTTAGCCTTTCAGGTGTGATTTGCTGCCTGATCAGTCTGTAGGTTCACTTTTATTTTCTCCAGAGCGGGCTTTGTAGATGAGCTGCTGTAGGGTGATGATTTGTGAACTGCTAAAAATGCATGCAAACTTGCCCTTGAATGGCTCATGTCAATGTATTTTTCAAAATGGAATAGTTCATGCAATCACAGACAGGCATATCTTTGCCTCTCTGTCTTTGTAATCTCTCTTCATCAGTGTACCAGCATGTTGGTATAAAAACTGATAGAATTTTGAGTATTCATTGGATTGCAGATAAAAACCAGAGGGCTTCTGTCATTATAACTGGCACTCTAGGATTAGGTACAAGCTGTCTGCATCTAAGCAGTCTGTAAATTCCAATGAGGGGCAATTTTCTTTTTGTATTTTTTGTATCATGCTGGAAAAGGTAAAGAGTTGGAGCTGTTCAGCCTGGAAAAGTGAAGACTCTGGAGAAACATTATTGTGGGCTTTCAGTATTAAAGGGGGCGTATAAGAAAGGTGAGGACAAAATTGTTAGCAGGGCCTGTTGCAATAAGATAAGGGGTAATGGTTCTAAACTTTAAAACTCTAGATTCATACTACCTTATACTAGATATAAGGAAGAAATTGTTTTAAATGAGGGTGGTGAAACACTGGCATGGATTGCCCAGAGAGGTCGTAGATGCTCCATCCCTGGAAACATTCAAGGTCAGGCTGGGTGGGCCTCTGAGCAACCTGATCTGGTTGAAGATGTCCCTGCTCATTGCAGGGGATTGGACTAGATGACCTTTAAGGGACCCTTCTAGCCCAAACTGTTCTATTATTATACATGATTCTATGATTTCCTGAACCCTATCAAATTAAATGATTGTATGAGCATCAGTTCACTAGGTAGACCAAGAACCCAGTCAGCCTTCTTACTTCTGAGAAGGGCAATTAAACTCTGCCAGTTCTTCCTATTTTCGTTATCATTATACGTTTTCAGGCCTTCACCAATGTTAGATTTTAGTTTTGACGCCCAAGAAGAAGAAAAAGAAAAGAGAAGAGAGGGAAGCTTTCCAAAACGGAAAAGAAACAGAACCTGTCTGAACCAAATAGGAAGGGACAGCTGGGCAAGTGACCATCCAAATGTCATGTATTAGAGGCATCAGTCAAGACCTTAATTTTCTGTGAAGTTGGCCAAGTGAAATATCTTCTCAGTGTTTCAACTCCCCTAGCTTCAGCATCCCTACTTCTATGTACCCTGCATAATGGTTGGAGACCTCAGTGTTGCAAAGGTAAAAAAAGATGAGCCTTAAAATAGTGATCTAACAAATTTGTATAGAAAGTGGCCATAAAAAAAAGTAGGTACCTTTAGCTTAGAGGTTAACATTAGATATGTGCAGTGACTGGGGCTATGAAGGGAAAATTAAATGTTCTTATTTATAGCACAGTGCTAGCAGAGACTTAGAACACCCTGATCTGAAATGATGCAAAAATGAGGTTTGTTCTATCAGCTAAACAGAATGTGTTCCTTTTCAAGGTCATCAATCAAATCCTCAAGCAGAGAAATCTTCTTGGTAGTAGTATTCTGAGTGATCATTAGTACAAGAAGCTAGAGCTTGTAGAGTTTCCAGAAGGAATAATTTCTTAATAACAGCTTCTTTTGGTTATTTTTCCTGTGAAGATGCCCAAATGCTGAATTTCAGTACTGAAAGTAAACTGTTTCTTCCTTCTTTTATTCCTCATCTTTCTTCTCTCCCCCTTCCCCTTCAAAACAAACACTGAACCTCACAAGCTTTGTTTCAAGAAATTAACAAGTTCAAACTCAATAGTAATACTAATGATAAGTAAATAATTATCTGTGTTTGCCATTCTGGAGGGGTGAAGACTGCCATGTAAGTAAAACAACAGAACTGGTCTCAGACTGTTGAAATTAGTGGACAGATGACTATTGGTTTCGCTGCTTTCCAGATGAGACCTTGGGCATAGTAATTACATACCACATCACTGACTGCCTTTTTTTTTCCCTGCTGCTGATTGTTACTTCTTGGTTAGCTGAATACTTAATAGAGAAAACAACAGCATCACATTGTTGCATTACATCCATTTTTAGGTTTTTTGTTTTTTTTTTTGGGTCATTTTTGTTCTTTACCTTTTGAGGGGAAAAAAAAGACCCTACTGCTGGTGGTGGTATTTGTAATGTCACGTCTAAATGAGAAAGATCTTCTAGAATAGCTGTTGCATGGTATAAGAAATCATTGTCTTCCAGGTGATGTCAGAGTCTAAAAAGGCAGGCAAACCTGATATAGTATCAATATATGCTGACAAATTATGCTTTCTAAATATAATTGGCAGTCCTGTGGTAAAGGTTAGACTTGATGATCTTAAAGGTCTTTTCCAACCTAGCTGATTCTGAGATTCTACAATTCAGAAAAGGAGCGTAGATACATCAACAGAATTTTTCATTGCTAGCATGTGCTGTATTTCCACAAGAGGGCTCTGTCAGCGTAGCTGCAGCGACAGCAAAGTTGTGCACCACTGCAAGAGCACCCTCATGTAACTGTGGTCACATACAGAGCTGTGCACTGGATTAGACTTAATGGATGTGGAAGCAGAAATTCACTTTCATCACTGCAGTATAATTATCTCACGAAATCTAACCAATATCCTGGAAGAGACCGACTGCCAGCAGTGCGAGGCGGAGAGTATCTTGGCTGTTCGCGCATCTATTCCCTTGCACTTCTGTCTCTTCTCCCTTCCCATCTCTGCTTGTTCTCTGCTAAGAAAATATGTTTTTGGATGCAATTTTTTTGCTTCCTTTTTCTTTTTTTTTTTTTGCAATCAAATTAAGCTTATTATATTAAATCCATTACCTACAACAAATATTAAAGATTGACAAATACTCATGGTCAAAAAAAGTTAGGAATTACTGATTTGGATGCTCCATTCAAAATTCCTCCTAAACCGAATAATTGTACTCTGAATGGTTGGTTCGTTTTTAATATTGAACTGTTTAAGCTAATTTAACCACACTTGTTAAGAATTTATAATTTCTATTCCAGTGTTATGGTGCAGAAATTGTTTCGGGTTTGCTTCTTTTAAGTTTAGGGGGAGCGTTTCAGCCACTTCCCTGCTCCTCTTAGGCTTTTGCGTGCAATCCTGAAACGTGGCCACAAGAGGTCAACAGCGATTCGTAATCGCCGATATCCCAGTATTTGCATGGATGAAATACATTACAATAGAATTACGTAGTCAGAAGAGATTTTCTGGTTATTTCAGAGGAGTTATTAAGTTTGTAGAAATAATTATAATAAAATTGTTAAAAATCTCTTTTTCTAAACATATTTGGTGATTATATTACTTCTAGAACATTTATTTGCTG
This sequence comes from Neopsephotus bourkii, assembly GCF_033783945.1. Lineage (NCBI taxonomy): Eukaryota > Metazoa > Chordata > Aves > Psittaciformes > Psittacidae > Neopsephotus > Neopsephotus bourkii. Next base: position 1,473,350 of record NW_026901363.1, on the reverse strand, counting down.
TTTGCTTTTAAACAAGAATCAAGTTATCAAAAACTAAGTAAATTATCTAGATCTGTGTGTTCTCCAAAATGACACTATTGTCTTTATTCATATAATAGTAAAACAGGCCTACATTCATTGTGTGAAATTTGTTAGCATACCCAGAAAACCTGTTCATGTATTCAGGCACTGCCCTTACCCTGTATTTTCCCCTTAGAGCAGCTCTGCAGATCCTCAGATGTGCTCTCTCATGGTTTAGACTGTAGCTGTCTAAATCCGTGTTCATGCTTCATCCTCAGGTGTGCTCTCTCATGGTTTAGACTGTAGCTGTCTAAATCCGTGTTCATGCTTCAGCCAGTACAAGCTGCATGTGTGGAGTGTGTATTTTCTGCCACTGTTACTTGGCACCATCAGAACCACTTAGCCCTGGGGCTCTTTGCAGATGCGTGTAAATATATTTCATTGACATGTTAAAGTGGCATGCTGACTTCCTTCTTAAAAATTGTACCAGTTGTGTAGGGCTAAGACTTACCAGCTGATCACCATGTGACAGCTTTTACTGTACCTATTTGTACTGACGTAAAGGAAGTGTGTACATATGCCCAGCATTTACTTTATTGGCATCTAAACTTCAGTCCACTGCTTGTGGAATTGGAAACTGCTTTTTTTTTCCTCACAACCTTTTTCGTTTATCTTTCTTTATCTCATAATCAGCTTCTCCTTTAAAAATTAGGTTATGACCTTAACAGTTACTAGAAGTAACAACAAGAAAAGGCTCACCATGGTCATTTGTGATGAAGGGAAGCAGAGGTCAGCAACATTGAGCATTCTCATCTGTTCATCTAAAATGGACTCCCACATATTGCAGAGTAAATTCTCATTAGCAGCCCATGTTTCTCTGAATGATAACATATCAAACTTTTTAATGGACACCAGTTGTGTTTCATGCTCATTATAGTAGGATAGTAGACAATGGAAAGTTTATTGCAATACTTCCCACCTCAGTGGCACTAGCATGATGTTAACTAACGTAACTAGTAGTTGCTATTGCATATTTACTCTTTTTGCATGTGCAGGTAGTACAGAAAGTTACTTTTGGAGTTTGAAAAGGTTTTAATGTGCATTCTTTCAGATGTCTTGAATAAAGAGAGTTCAATTAAAGGAAGTCATTTCAAAGTATAATTGATAATTTTTAAGTAAATGTGGCCTTGTAACAGAATGCAGATGGCAAGCCCACTATCCAGCTGACCCCTGGGTGTGATCGAGAAACAAGCAGGAGGTGCAATACACTCTATTAATTATTTTCACTGCTACAGTTGTTCACTATACAATACAGGTCAACAGGGGTTAGCCTGAAGCTTCTCCTAATATATTAGTAAATAAATTTGAACAGATTTTAATTTGCTAATGGAAAGGTCTGAGCCAGTTGCAAATAAGAGTGGAGCTACTTTGTCTTGCTCATTACTATGCAACATGGCTGCTCTCAGCCATTCATACAAAATGTTACATTTCCATAAAGCACAATGTAATTTGTCACAGGGAAGGAAAAAAAAACCCAACAACAACAAAAATCCCCAACTCTGTAAACTATATTAGATTAAAGATAAATGTGTATCATGGAGCAATCATTCTTATGGAGTCTGTCGGATAATTACATGTTGAACACCTGCCTCTGAAGGCTTGCCAAATAATCCAGCATGGTATCTTTGTAATACTTACATGTTTCAGGGAGAAAAATGGAAGTCTATGCTATTTCCAAAGGGTATAAAAAAGTGAGCCTTTTTCACATGTCCCCTAATGATTTCTCACCCTGTTTTGAAGTCTTGCTATGCCCCTGTTCCCACTCACACAGCTTCCAGGGCTGTGTTTTCGCAGAATTGCAACACAGCACCAGCTGCATGATTGTTTGTTTCTCACTCATAATGACAATATTTTCTACTCATAATGAAAACCCCCCGAGTTCTTCTGTGACTCCTTTGTAAACATTTGTAAATATTCTCATTTACAGATGCAGAACCAGAAGCACACAGGTCTGTGTCTTTCCCAAAATCTAGATTGGTAGTAACAAAACTGAGATGCTAAGTATCCAAGCCTAGTAGCATTGTCATAGTTTTCCTGTGTCCTCCTTTACATTGCTTAGGACAGGCCAGTTGCAAGCAGAGAGAATGACTGCTCATTAAAAAATGATAGTTAAGAGGTGTAGGTAGTATGCTGCTGACGTGTGTTTTAGCCCAGCAATACTACCTTGTTTCATTTCACTGATTGTGCATCACAGTAATGGCACCTGTTTTGAATCTCAACATTTTTTACATTAGATTATGAAGCTTCATTCATGTGCGTCACTGGTTCAGTTACTTTAACACCTACCTCTTGGATGAATTTTAAAACTTAGGTTGGCCTGCTTGTCCAATTCATTCTTTCCACATTAACAAGATAAGACTCTATAAATGTTGGAGTGATCAGAAAAACTCCTGTCACTGATGTTAAGGCAAACTTCTAAACGGGAGAAGGAAAATTTCTTACCATAATGTTTATGCAGACAGGCACTTGAGGGTTCATGCAAAGACAGCTCACAAGTTGGTAGCTTGAAATGTATATCCTTAAGTTGAATTTGCCTTATCTCTACACAGAATGTATTTTACCATCAACCATTTTCTTCATGTTTAAAATCTTGGTTTTCATGGGTGTGGGATTTTTTTTTTTTTTTTTTTTTTAATTTGCCGATGGGGAAGGTTTCTGTGGTTTGCTTTTGTTTTAATGGCTCCTGGTTTAAAATATTCCAGCTGTTTGTATTGCTCAGATGCATGAGGTGACAGGAAGGGCTGTTAATGGTTAAACCTTTGTCATTTTCACCTCTTCTTCACTCTTTTGTGATGAAAGAAGTGGCACTTGATTTTAAAATGGGCACAAATTAAGAAGCATCTAAAGATTAGTCCCTTAATTACAATAATCCTGAAAGGATTATTCAGAGATTGCCCTTACTAAAGTTTTAAAGTTAGCCATGCATTTTAAATCAGGAACAGACTGATCTATGCGCCAACAACAAAAGACAAGGTTCAGGTTTGGGCATTCTTTGCATAAATATTTTTAGGTTAAGAAATCTGCCTACTTCAGACAACAAAGTTACTGATGCATGTTTTGTTTGTTACTGATAAACTTTTTTTACTTTTTAATAATCCAGTGTCTAATTGCCATAGAAAAACCTCAAATAAGCAAACAGAAAGGCTGCCAAGGTCAGTGGCATGAGTTTTCAGGCAAATTCCTTTCTACCAATCTCACAGTTCTGAATATGAGAAATAGATAGAGTCCTCGGGTGTTGTTTTTTTTTTTTTTTTTTTTGGTCCTGTGGATTCCTACTATCCAGATGTTTGAATCCCTGATTTCAGTAAGCCAGAGACTAAAAGAAAAGATCTCCCCAGTCTTCTAAATTGCAGTACTAACATCACTGACTGTACCTGCCTGGATAGTGACAGTAAGAAATATTTATAGGACTTCTATGAGCAATGTACTTTATGCACGTTAATTAATCAAGATTTTGAAGGCTGCATTCTCATGTCTTTTCATATTCTGGCCTGAAATTGTAAACAACTCTAATCTGACTGTTCCAGAGGGAGGGAAGGGAAGCAGGAAGAAGGAAGGTAAGCTATCCTCTACCTTTTTCACAAAGTACTGTGTTATCATCGACATTTACCTTGACTCCTTCTAGAACTACTGTCAAATGGCTGAAAGGATAAGGCAAATGAAGACCACATATACCTAATTCCACCTACTTTGTCTCAAGGCATGAATAGCAAAATAATTAACAGCAGTATTTAACTCTCCTGCTTTTTTTGTCCAAAGCAATTTTATTCTAATCTGTATCTTCTGTCCAAATGTAGTTTGTTACTCATGTTTCCTCGTTACTTTCTTTTTCTTCTGTCACTTTTTATAGGAAACATTTTCCCACATTGAGAAATAAAATCATTTTATCAAGGTGTACCACAAAGTGTAATACAATGTTCAAGGGGAACAGAGGGAGCACCTCTTCTATAAGAAAAGGCTGAGAGCATAGGGGTTCAGCCTGGTGAAGGCTCTGGGGAGACCTTCTAGCAGCCTTTCTGTACTTAAAGAGAACCTACAAGAAAGATGGGGACAGATTTTTTTAGCAGGGCCTTTTAGGATAAACAATGGCTAATGGGTTTAAACTAAAAGAGGATAGATTCAGACTAGATATAAGGAAGACATTTCTTACAATAAGGGTGGTGAAACACTGGAACAGGTTGTGCAGAGAAGTAGTAGAAGCCTCATCTCTGTAAACATTCAAGGTAAGGCTGGATGGGGTGCTGAGCAACGTGATCTAGTTGAAATTTTCTCTGCTTATGGCAAGAGTGGTGAACTAAATGGCCCTTGAAGGTACCTTCTAACTTGAATCCTTCTGTAATTCTATGCAAACAGCTCAGTGTGCTTTGTCCTTCACAAAATGCTATTCCCAACCAAAATGAGGGAGCAGAGAAGAATAGTAAATATCCTCAAGTATTGAAACTAATTTTCCTATTCAGATTAATATTCTGCTAGGATTTTCTTCATATGCAGACCTGCCTTATGCCAGAGAATTTTTCTGCATTTGTTTCCATCCAGGAATGTCTTTTCCTCCAAAAGAAATTATACTGTCCCTTTGTAGTTGCTGAATACAGCTACAGTTATTATAGAGCAGCTTAACCTGAGGGCTGTCTATCTACAATTTTAATAACTTCATTGTACAGTAGCAGTTTATATTTTAGAGGACTTTCTATTTTCATTTCTCTGCAGTATTTGTGGGTAAACCAGTGCACAGAAAGACAGACACCTTAAAGTTTCTAAAGTGTCATTGTTATATCTCAGTTCAATAAAACAGTCATATGAAAATTAAATACCAAAAAGTATTGCAGGGAGAAAAAATAATTTCAAAACTGTGTTGAATATTAAGCTTATAAACTATCGTGCTCAAAAATGATCCTGAGAGCTGTATCTCCAATGGAAACAAATCATTGTAAGATCAGAACTTTTGAATCACTAAGCTTGTTCAATTCTAAACACTGTGTGCCTATGCACTTGTTCTGCAGTGGATGAATACTTTTGCAGAGAATAAAAATTATTAATTTGCATGTGTCTAATGGTAGACACAACACATTGGAAACTCCTTCTTGCGTTATTCCACAATACATACGTATTAAAAATACAGTGCTAACACACTGAAGTAATTTCTGTGACTGTATTAGAAGTTGTATTTTTGTCTTGTATGTAAGGTTATAAAGGATTTTATGCATGGTAATAAAGGAATTACTTTTACTTATATTGCTCGAATCTTAAGAATGAAAATGTTTTCTTTAGTAATAAGCTTAAAGAAAGTTCTTTTGAAAATTAGTTACACATGTCAGCTACTTATTTAGGGTGAGATTTCAGTCATTGATACTTGAGACTAAGGAAGAATAATCCGCACATCCACAAGGAAATCTGCATTCTAGAAAGCATTTCCTTTACATGTTCCAGGAATTTAGAGGAAGTAAACAGTAGAACTTTTAAGACTTCTAATGCATTGTGGTATGCATGCAAAATGTAAGTGGCATATATCTTTTCCTCATATAATTGAAGAAAAATGCCATCATAACACAACCTTACATGCTTTCAGAATCAAATCATGGTCATACTTTTTTACTACAGAAATACTTTGCATCCTAATGTCAACACAAAAATATTTAAATGAAGTTAAGATGTATTTACTATTATTAAGTAAAAGAAATATTACTTGAAATGCAATCATTTTTGTCATTTTTTTAAATTTCATTGTAAGGAATAACTGTTGTGGGTGTTTTTAAAGCACTTAAAATTGCTCTTTCTTTTTTTATCAAGCAATTTTGTATAAGAGGACTTTTCGCACTAAAAATTTATTTATGGGCATGATTTTGAGAGCTTTCCTTCACTAACGAATTTTTTTTCTCTTTGTTAGAAGTAGTTGTTGGTTTTGTCTGTCTTTCCTGTTTTGCTTTAACACTAGAGTAAAAATAGAAGTAAATAGAAGTACCTTTAAAGGGTATAAAGGGAATGGTGTGGATCTAAGCTTTGGGGGAACTTCTGGGGGTTCTGGAGATATTTGGGAAGCCCAATTGCATTACTCATCCCAGCTGCTCACCTGATAGAATGTTGACAGGCTCCTCAGCTGCAGCGTGACACCAATCTGCATAAAGTTGTTCAGAAGTGGAGTCAGCAGTGCTTTTCTTGCTGCATGGAATAGCATTAAGGGTCAGCTTCATAATCAGTCAGATTTTAGGACTGGCTCAGTCCTATAAATCTGTTTAGAAGAACAAGTAATATTAGTAACTGCAGCTGTTTCTCCACAGCACACTGTCCTCTGATGTTAAATGGAGACTTTGGTTTAAGGCTCGTCTGTAAACAGTTGCTCCTTACCAACTATTGTAAATCTATGCAGGTGTTGCAGTAATTATTCTGAATAAGAACAAGCAGTTCCAGTAGCAGTAGAACCTTTCCAGCATGAAATGCATTGGAAAATCTTTGATGGTTGTTAAAAGATGAAAGTGATGATGGGAAATGATGGCTGGTCTCCCAGTGGGGAAAAGTGTAGGGTCTTTTTTCGCTGTTTTTTATCAGTGACAGTTCAGAAATATAGAACTTCAGAGAATTCCATCACTGTCTGAAGACAAGACAAGACTCCAAGAATAAGAAGTGAAGTGACTGAATGCTTTTCTCTAGTCTTTTCCCTTTCGTGTGCACCCCCACAGACAGCACATTTGGCTTTAAGATTTGTTTCTTGAGGAAAGCAGGCTAAAACCAAGATATCAGGAAGTGGATAAGGTCAAGAATTTCCATTTTCCAAACAGCTAACCAAGTTTCTGTTATCAGGCAACCATTTTGAGACATCAGAATAAAAGGCTAAATTTAGCGGCTGTGTTAAATGCATGTGTATTTCTTGGGTATGGCACTGGTCTGGGGCATGCAGACAGACTTTATTTCCCACTTTACTATATGACTCCTGGGAAATCACATCACCTCTTCATACCAGTGCTCCTACTTTGTTAGTTTTCCATTGTCCATAGGCTGTTCACAACAGAATCTTTTCCCTAGTGTTTTATTGTGCAGCATTCATTGCAATAGGGTTTTGATTTTGGTAGAAACATCTTTTTAAAAATCTATTGTAATATTAGTAATAACAAGAAATAATACGGAATACATCGCTCCCTAGGACTAGAATAAGATGTTACTACAAAATCACTGCATTCAAATATGCATGTCCTTTGCAAACTGACAATACAAATAACATTTTCCTTGCACTCCCTGACCTATTTTCTAATCTGCTTCTGCTTTCAGAATAGACATAATAACTGTCTTATTTTTACTCACCTTTCTGACCTTGCTTCATCTGTGCTGTTCCTTTTGTCCTCAATACATCAGTGTTAGTATGGAGAATGACTCCTTAAAGAGGGGACATGTCCTGCGTGTGCTGCTTTTTCATTCCAGGCTGTCTATAGGTGCTTGGGGTGGTGTGTATGGTTGGTGTATGTGCGTTTCTTCGTCACCTTCTGTACTATAGCAATTACTTATTTATTTTTTGTCAGCTGACAACGGAAATGTCAATGTCAGTATTCATAGGATTTATATGCTTTGGTGCTTCTTTTAATTTTCACTTTAGCTGTTAATTGTCACAACACTACTCAGCTTTCTGTAGGAATACCATTTACTGTGACAGACGTCTCGTTATCTCTTGGCACTGTTCTAAACATTGTGTGCCAGTTTCCTCTAATATTTAACCCATGATCCAGGAACACTCATAAAATGCCTAGGATATTAGAAGATGAAAATGCCCTGAGATGGTTCCTAAGATGACCATCCATTCTTAGATGTCATTTGGATTGTCTTGTGCAATGGAAGGATGCACCTTTTTGTTTCAGTATTCCTATCTTGAGTATTAACTCTTGGAGGAAGACTGATATTGTCCTAGCTTTCTGTCCACCATTTTTCGTACTTTTTGTTTAATTTAAATATCTTAAACTTCTTTTTCTTTTTTTTTTTATTCCAAAGGGCTACTAAAGATGCAGCAATTGGCTCCTTGCTTGGGTGTCAAAACAGAAGGATGTGAGCAGCACAGAAAAGAATCTAGCTGATTTTTCATACGAATGTTAGTCTTGAAGTACTCCAAACATAGTGGCTGCAGATCACTTCCCATGGGGCTGTCTGTTTGGTGAAAATAAGCAAAAACCTGGAATGATGCCCCAGTGTGACCTCAGTGCAAAAGATGGAAGAGAACCAGTGTTAATATTTATTCTTCTGATCAGAGCTGGAGAAGGGGGACATATTTTAAAGCAGTTTTAATGTGGATGACAGTTTTAAGGAATTAGCACTCATCTTTGAAATCTTGGCCTTATTTCTCTTAAAAGCGCATATGGGTTTGTCCCTGGTCAACTCTAAGCAAGCATTTGAATGTTACCTCCAAATTGGTGACTACAAAAAAATTTCAAACCATGAGTTTATACATTAGCCCATAATCCTATTTAAAGTCCTACAGATAGTGGCCTGATTTGAGCTGTATCAGCTAAGAGAGCAAGTAGACCTAGTGTCTGATTGTTGCTATTTGTATGTGTAGGTACAGGTGTTACTTGTTGGAGATTAAAAACTCTGGAGAGCAATTCCAAAAGAGATTTTCAAAGGAGAGTTGAGAAAAAGTGAAGAAATATCACTTAAGTCACTTAATAGCTGCGTCATCAGATGTGATGTCATATATGACACTTAGGTAAGGCACGTTACTGCAGTTGACACTTGAAATTATTTCTATGAACTATAATTCAGGGCTTTTGGTACTAGTTTGCCTTACTCTGCTCAGTCTTTATCAGCCCTGACACTGCCCATGTTATCTTCAAGTGGAAAGTTGGTGGGACTAATGCATAATCCATGAAACCTTTGCACGTTATTTCAGAAAGTAAGGCCATCAAAAAGTTCATGCTAAGTAGATTTCTCCATTCAACAACAGTCACATAAAGCACCAACCATTCATTCAATACAAACACTTACAATGGAGCAAAAGTGCTACAGAAAAAACATGTTTTGCTACAAACAGCTTTAGCCACATTTTCATTTCATCTTTCACCCAAACCTTTATCATCAGTGCAAGTTCTATTCAACTGTTACAGGAGATTGGCTCTTTGCTGATAATGTTTTTTTCATCCTCTTTGCTGATGTCAAGAACACTAAGCTGCTATATCTCTTTATTGCACCTTGAAGGAGGTGAAAGACAATAAAAGCTTGAAGTCAGCCTCTTCTGAAAAAAAACCTCCAAACATACACATTTAAAGACTCTCTTATTTTAAAATGGACTGTTCTATATTAGGCACTGTATGTGCCTCAACTTAGCTCTACATTTATTTACAGTGGGATTTTTATTTGACTTATGTTAAATCAAGTAAAGGGAAGAATTTACAAAAAGCTGGTGGCTCAAGGTTTCAGGCAGATTTTGTTTCTAGACTGTTAGTGGTTATCATCACTAAGGTATAAAAACTGCATCAAAGTAGAATGACAAGAAATTATCTGAAATGTCATTATGTGGATCTGATCATACAGTGACTTAGGTACTGTGTGTGCTTCTGGGAAAGCCAGTATTCCTACTGATTCAGAGAAAACTCCAGGAACAAGTGCCTCCTTGTCTCACTACACAGAAACTAAGCTATATTCCACCCTCTGCTCCCAAACAGCCCATAAAATAGGCAAAAGTCAGCTTGGTCATTTGAAGGGTTTTATTCAATAACAGTCCCTTCCTGTTGCTCCATTTTTCAAAAGGATACTGATACCTTTTCCCCATCGTATCACGACAGAAAGAAGTGGAGGTTGCGCAAGCACTGTCATACTTCATATTTATAGCAGACTTAGCATGAATTGCTTTGCTGAATTAGTTATCATTATTATTTCCTTAGTTTTGCTCAGTCATTCATGTTTCCTCAAAATAGTTTGACAGACATGAAAGAAGGCCCATCTCAGGCAGAAGTCAAGAAAAATAAGAGTCAACTGCCTAGAAATGGAGTCATCAAAGCAATTGGGCGGAATCATCTTTAAAAACTATTTTTTGCATTACTCTCTTAAAAACAAAAATATGTTGGGTGAAATTTAGTATAATCCTTATGCTGCCTTTCCTGTAAGTATTAGCTCAGACCCTAGGTCAGCAGTGCTTGAAAAATGCTCACTTGTTAGAGGTTGTGCTATGCCCTGTCTGAAAAAGAGCCGGTGTTCCCAGTTCAGTTCTTAATGGACAGGTGTTCACAGCACAAAACCCTCCATTACAATTGGCCCTAATTAGCACCTTTATCAGCAGCCTCCCCAGAGAGGCCAGAGAATGAACAGGCTTGGAAACTGAGCCACCAGCCTGGCTCATCGCTAGAGGTGAGCCCTCCAGGTCAAGGTTGAGGGGCAGTGTGAGGAAGCTTTGCTGCTACTGCCTGGGCTCTAGCTGCTCCATGAATAGAGGACTTCAGTCTCAGGACTGTCAATCTGGCACCTTTCAAAAGCACTAAATTCACTTAATTAACAGACAGGAAAAAATAGCCTTCCCTAGCAACTCTTGCATCAAATGGCACTTATGTTACCTTATATTCTGAGCACCTAACCCTATTAGCATTGCATTGTGTGTTTCTGTTGGAGTGCCTTTATGTACACACCAATCTTAACATACACACTAATGTATACTGTGAGATTTAGCAGTATTTTAAATTAAACTGACATTATCAATGTAGAATTTATGGCTTTTTTATTATTATTTTCCATTATCTGTTATACCCTCTTAATTCCACAGAAGAACATTTTTTCCCATATTAATATTCCTTTTTTCCATGCAATTAAATCACTTTCTCCTTTGAATTTCATGCTTCCCCTGATCATTTTGTCCTTTTTCTTTCCCTTTTTCTTTCTCTTGGCACAAGGCAACACTTTGCATTGCTGTGTTTTCATGATAGGTCAGACTATTGTCTATTAACTCTACAACACAGCAAAAAACCATATGCCTAGTTTTCATTCCAGAGAGAAGCGGAATATGCTAATTTGTACAATAACATAATACAAAGATAGAAATTATCTAACTTTGCCCTGTCCTAAGTGTCATTATTCATAGTTGTGCAATTCTTAGAGCTACAGGCTTAGCTTTATGGCACAAAGGAATCTGCATTTCACAAATGCATTTTAATAGTATTCTGTAGGTATGTGAAGTTTTCCTTGTAGAAAAATGATTTCTCGGAAATCTCTTAATATAGTCTCTTAATACTGTTCTAAATTCCTATATTTATTTGAGTAGATAATGTTTCCCAGTTATAACGTGTTTACTCTTCAAGTCGGATTAGATGATTATGCTCTAAATTAGCTATCACTTAATGACCAAGCTATACCTATCAACTTTTATTTATCATCTCAGAATATCCTTTTGCATCTCCATCTTCTATAGCTCTCTGAATGATCAAGACTATGGTAAAGAAACACCCAGAAAGCAACCAGTGAGGTCTCTCTCAGCTGCCTGTGACTCTGGGAGTTGCTTTTTTTATTCTGTGTCTCTTTCTCAAGATGAAAATCTGCAAAATACATTCTCAGCTCTGAAACTTTTAGGTGAAACCTAAACTGAATATACAAAGTAATTTTGTAAGGCTGTGGCCTAGACATTAGGCATTCTACGAGGTAAGATTACTGCACATATGGGTGTCCATGTTTTCTCCTCTAGTGTCTCTTTCTCTAGGTTATTTTGTCTTGTAAGTTCCGTGGATCAGGAGCTCTTTTGCTATCTGTTTATGCAGATCCTGCTGCTTGCCAGGGTCAGCCAGACCACAGTACTGTACAGTCCACATTAGTAAGCAACCCAGTATTCCAGATGAGTTGCAAAAATTAGCTACCCACCTTTGTGTGAGGAATCCAAGCTGGCTGCTCACAGATGCAATGTACCAAAAACTCAGACATTCTTTTCTGAGCAACGCAGCTGTAGGAGGATTTCCTTCAAGATTAACTTTCAGATATTTGTGATATATTATCCTAAAGATGACAGAATAATACATTTCTCAGAGAAACTGCTTGCAGTTGTAGCCAAAAACCAATTATTTTTTGCACTAGTCCCTTTAACTGTTCTTTCAAAAAATACACTGGGACATGTGGCCATACTATTTAAAACACAAGACAGGTTTCAATTGCTCATTCAAATTAGAGCACTGTCTTCATTCACAAACAATAGAGAAATAAGGAAGAGCAATACAAATAGGAGAAAGATGAAACATATAAGATGCCTAACAGCTGAGTGAAAACTTTCTACTCTAAGGACTGATTTTCACCTAATATTTCCATAATTTCTGTTTCTGATATCATGTTCTAATCCTTCACAAATTGAGCAAATGACACCTGGCTAAAATCAATGGATTAACACTGCTAACCTAGACTCATCTGATATATTAATACATAATTTTTCATATGTCTGCAAACAAATGTGGTTAGATTCATTAATAAGACTACAACTGTTGTTCAGAGCGGACATGTCAAGTGACAGTAGTTTATTGTGCTCACTTTTGTGCCTGCATTGCAGCTAATAACCCAAAACATCTGAGCAAACCCTGTTCTGGCACAGGAGCAGGGTGCTTTGTCTGGTGATGATTGAATGAGAAGTGGTTGTGATGGAGGTTGGACATTGGTGCTCCCCAGGAACATTTTCCAACACCTATTGTTTCTACCTCACAGTACTTAAGGCACATCAGGTATCTTGAGGTAAAATCGAAACCAGTATAAGTACTCTGATTTTACTGTGTAATAAAAGTAAACCTCGGTGTGCCAGTGTTGGCTCTTGATTAGTCAACTCCAGGGACTGACTGGACCAAATCTAGTTCCTATTCTTATTCTCTTTAATGAGCTGTCTTCCTTTTTTTTTTTTTTTTCCTCCAGAAAAAAATGATGTTTACCTGCATAAACCTGGTGTTAAAATTGGGCTTATTTTTAAGCAACGAAGAATGGCACCAAATTACAGGAGTATACTGTCACTCTTACAACCTACTTCTTTCTCCGGGATTTTTACACCAGAAAGGCTACAATACTAACAGAACAAAATTCTTTGAATTATATGATAAGGTATTTGTCAGCGAATTTTAGTTACTGAATCATTCCTGAGTTGATTCCAAGGCTTCCCAGTTTTAGTTGGCGTTTTGTCAGTATTGTTCAGTAATAGGCAATCAAGAGTTCTTTCTGAAATTTGGCTTGCCTGCTCACTTATATTCCAGTTATGTAGCCGATTATGTCACCAATATGTCTTTTCTCACAAGGCTGGGTGACTGCAGCATTTACATTTGCAAGAGAATGATCAATGAACTCTAAGTAGCATGCAACAGGTTTCCAGAACTCCTCGTCACTGGCACATCTTGAGGGGAGGCAGCCAGTCTACCTGTCTTCCACAGAAGTAGGAGCAAGTATGCATGCCCTGCAGCAAGAAGAGATTTCCTGCTGAGTCCCAGGCCTTTTTCCTTCCAGGCACAGCAGGATTCCTGTGTTAAGGTTACAGGCAGGACTTCATTGGAAAGTAAAGCTCTCTCCTTCTAAGATTAATACTTTTTGCAGCAAGCCCCTTACCTTATCTTCAGTTGCTCAGGGACTTTACCTCTTATTCCTGATTCTTTCTGTTATTTATTGTCTACGTTGTATTCAAAAGGCCATGGTCTAAATCTCCACTGTGCTATTCCCATTGCCCAAATTCTCCCTACTGGTTACTTACCTTTTGTAGTTCTCAGCTTTCTACTCTCTTTAATTCATCCTAGTATATGATAGCACTACGAGTTAAGAAAGTAAGATACAGCACTCAGTTGAAAACACCACAAGAGTAACTTTAAAACACAGTTAGTTCTAAAGTAGAGCAAAAATTTGTTGATGATTTGGTGAAATGTTACTAAAAACCTGAAAATATGTAACTAAGCCATGAATACAAAAAGCGCTTTCCTGAGATGCATGGATGAATGTTAATGAACAAAACAAAGCAAACACCATAGTGGTGAAATTTTGTGTCCAATATCTGAACTAAAAGTGTGTTGGTATGAAAACTGGAGAATTACTTACTAGATAATTCAGAACACCTCACTGATTATCTATGTGTCTGTAAAACCCCAAGTCACGTGTGTGCTGCAATTACATTAGTATTAGGCATCTTATGTTTTAGGCTACTTTCTAAATTGTATTTTCATGAGGCAAATTGAGAGTAATCTGGACTCAACACTATCAATCATTTTAAGCACTTTAATTTTGGTTACTGTTTTTCTTTGTTCATTTTTAACTTGATCTGTGCTTGATGTAATTCTCAGATTCTACAAGGTAAATCATGTAATAAATAACAACAATGCACAGTTATTTCTACACACGAATTTAATGAGATTTACAAGATTTTAGCCAATTGTTCTCTTGTATAAAACTGGTTATTTGAGAAATAGCTTGTCTAGCCATAAGCATAGGTCTGAGCATTGCAGACCTAGAGAGCTGGTCCTAGCTGCACTATGTACTTGGTAAAATCTAAGCTCATTATGAATAGTTAACCTTACTGTACAAGGCAGGACACAGTTTATCAGTACCAAAAGGTAACTGATTTCTCTGTGCGCTAGTTTCCCTTACTGTCAGAGGCAGGCTTCCTTAAGAGTTTCTGTTGGTCCATTCATTCCACCACTGCAACTTTCAGTAAATTGGGAATGAATTTTTTAGCACAGGATATGTACATGTTAAATCACATCTGTGTACTGCAACTTAAGGGAAAAGGGGGTTCTGATTTATCTCCCGTAGAAGGATTAGCGAAATTCAACAGACTTGCGCATGTTGCTTTCAAATGTGATTTTCTTTTTCTTAATGGCAGAGCAGTAAGTTAATGCCTTTAAATTTTACAACTCTGGAAAATATTATAACTTTTTTTTTTTTTTTAAGCAGGAAAGCCTAGGAGGGCCCAGTAAAAGATTTTGGAAAGGGCCTGATCAGCTGAAATTACAAGCAACTGTGGTACTGTAGAAGCCTAAGAAATGAGATTTTTATGCCTGCTGTGGGCTTCTCTTGGGCTGAAATTGGAAGCATTCTTTGACCAAATGAGTCCCAAAAGAATAAATATGTACACAGTTCTGATAAAACAGCTTATTTTTAAGTCAGTTTTATAAATCTGAATCCACAACTGAAAACAAGGCCATGCTGTGGGAATGAAGGAGAATATTTAATAAAAAGTCAGAAATAGGTTTCTGAAAATAAGAGATTGTTAAAGTTATGGTGACCATGTGTAAATTGCAAAATATCAGCAAGTTTTCTCTGCTGCAAACTGATCTAAAGCAGCTTTCCTGTTTCCCCAGCAACCTTGAGCAATGCTAGCTTGTTTCTTTGGAAGTAAATTAAATGTGACTTTCAAGTAGTTCATTATTTCAGTAGCCACAATGCCTTTCGGAAGCAAGGACATTCGATAAATCATATTAGGATTTGCTGCACTTCTGAAGGGAGGCAGATAAAGGTTTTTTGCAGAAATAGTTTTCAAATCTAGTGCATTCTTTAGAAATTACCAAAATTATGTTTCTATTGATACAGGGAAAAAAAGAATAAACTGTATTTCCCATGTGCAAGGAAAACTAAGTATTGCTTGGTGCTGCACTGAAAGCCAGCAGATCCTGCTTCATGTGCATACAGCCAGTGCAGGTGCTTATGGCCCTTAGGTACATCTCCACTTGAATTGTGTAGTTGAAAGCTCTGCAAAAATGCTCTAACAGAATGCCCACGCTCATTCCAGGTTGTGCAGTGTTGAGTAGCTGGTACGCTGAGAAATATGCAGATTCTTCCATGACCCGATCTGCATACATATCTCTATGTTGCACAAAAATGAGTATCAGATTTCTGTACTAATTTGTGATTTTGCTTCTGACGGCAGTGCTGGAAGAAAGATGTTTGTGAAATGAGGTATACAGGTGGAGCTACCACACACAGTGCTTCTGCAACAGGCACTCTTCCAGTGACTTCCAAAGGCAAACTCAGAAGCTTTCAATTTGACAACTACATATTTTTCATTTAGGCTTTTTGAGATTGAGAAATGTTACCATAAAAAAATAAATAACACTTCTTGAAGCCACCTTGGCTTGGATTGAATCAAACTGCACCTTTTTCACATTATCAATGTGGAAAGATTTGCACGTTAAAATTTCTATGTCATTAGGGAAAAAATGTTGAAATATTAAACTGCAGTAGCAGAGTAAAACTATTTGCCTTGCAGACTGATCACTTAACTGTTAAGTTAGCTGGTTATCTATCAACTGCTGGGCTATGTGTTGCCTCTTTATTAGCTCAGTACAACAAATGAACCTGCACAAAACTGATTTCTTCAGATTCACCTTTACAGTACCTGCTGCCAGCAGACAAGTGTGTCTCCACTTAACTTTTCATAATGAGGTTTGCCATTTCCCTCTTGAAAACCATTGAACTATGCTTGGTGTCTATTAGTGCCATTTAGTTAGTAGGTGGGCTGAGAAGATACTGCCATGCCATCAGCTGATGCCTCACAAGCACACCCAGTTCAGGGGTGAGCATGTGTGTGATGCACCTTGTAACACGTTTCAAGTCCAAGCATAGAAACTGAGTCCCAAAATTAGAAGTCCCAGAAAAAGAAAATGCAACTACATCACCTCCAGCTCCCCTAGACAAAGAGCAGTCCTTCAGGTGGCCGGGCAATGCTGGCTTCTCCCAGAGAAGGCACCTCTAACCCCTGCTATCCTGCTATACAGCTGGTTGCTAATGCATGTCTGTGCTTTGTTTTGGTTGTACATATTTGGAGGTAAAATATCAGGTGAAGGTAAATCTCATTCTAACATGTGGTAGCTAGAATAGTCATGTTACCACATGCACTTAACTAACAAAACTCGGTCAAGGGAAGTCCCAGAGAAGCAGGACCTCTCTCCAAATTACACTGTCAGTTAGATGGCAGTGGATCTCCCTCCTTCCTCCCTCATCCAGAAGCCCAAGGCTAGTGGTGTCCCCGAGTATGAATATTTTTTCATAGTGTTCTTATAAGTGATTGCTTGTGGCATCTTATAGTCTTATCTCAGCTTGTGCAGCCCCCTCATGAATATTCTGTACATATGGAAGAGTTTTCTATATCATTGCCCATTAACAAGGAGGATAATCACTCATTCAGTTATCAAGAAGTCAGTGAAGGCCTTTCCTTGAGCCCTTAGTGCAAAGAATCATGGGAGATCAAATGAGGTTAAATGTGGCTGACATTATGATCATTACTTTTTTTTTTGTGTAATTACTGTATTATAATAAATTTGATCTAAGATAAGGAAAAGGGGTATTAAAGTTTTTTAGGGCTAAAAGACCATATTAGTAACTCTTTACGTTTCTTAGTCATGGGACAAAATGCATATTTCAACTGATACACATAAATGAGCATTTGTACAACAAAACTGCAGTAAGGTCATAAGTGTACGTATAAATGATACATTATTACAGAACTCATTTTAAAAAAAGTTAATCCAATACAAATGCAAAAGGGGTGAGGAAGCTGTAATGATGCATCATTAGTAAAAACAGCAACACTGAATTTTAGGTTCAGGCTGAAAAGTGGCTTTCTTAATCTCTGGAGAATTTGAACTTTTTAATTATACGTTAATGAGTTTTATCTGCCTTTTCTTAGCTGTTCCATCACAATTTAGTCATCCTTTGAAAAGCCAATGCAGTAAATACATTTGCATACATTAATGGAAATCTGTATTTAGAAAAGCAACTCACCCTGTGCAAATGGTATAAATGTAATACAAAATTGGCTTGTTCATGTTCTTCTGGCAGTTTGGGATGTTACCAACATTGCAGCAGAGCCAGGGGAGCTATCTGACTTAGGATTTTACACAAAACCAAGTTTTCTTAAAATACTATTGCTTGTTCCCAAAGCAGGGTAATAGTATCTGGTTGCAGAAACATCACTATTGCTATAGCTTTTCCTGCTGTACACATGAGAAAAAGCCAACCAGAGAAATGAGAAACACTATTTCTGGCACAAGGCTTCTAATAGCCAAAGTGGTAAACATCTCTTCTTCTGGAACCTGAAGGTTTTAATTGCTGCTTCTAGGGTCTTTCCAAGCTACCCTACTTTTTATCTGCAGGAAAAGTTTCAGTCTTCTTGTGCTTGGTTTTGATTATTTTTTTTCTTGGAAATTACTCTTTGGGTATTAACATGGAACAGTATACTTACTATTACCAATTTTCAGAACTAGCTTTAACTTGGAGGCTCCATGCACAGCTAATAGGAAATAGGATAACGTTCTTTAACAACGCTATCAAGTAACCTTCATCTGCAGAAGTATTACTGAAAGTCTTTTTTTTTTCTGAAATAGGAAATATCAACTGTGTGGCTATGAACTGGTTAAGACTGAAGGCTAGAAAAATTATACACTTGACATAATTCCAGGTTTTACCATAACTATGAATAATCACTTTCCCAACCAATATTACAGTAATAACAAAAACTTCAGACGTTTACCTGGCCCTACAGGTCTCACAAGCACTCTACTGTCAAACAAGTGAAGCACAGGAGCTAGATTCTTTTACTATCAGATTACATCTTTCCTGCATTTCTTCCTTGTTTTAATTCCATGTTCAAGATGAAACTACATTTCCCATCAGGCAATGCAGTCTCTTCTCGGACTAAGAGAAGGGTGCAGGACAGCAGTCAGAGCAACAATTTTTTTTTCAATTCATCTTTCATTAGAGATTGGAACTCATCTTACAAGCTCTTTGGGGTTTAGAAATGTGTTTTCCAAATTCATTTCTCATATCTGGGCAGCTACACAAGAACATCTATTAAATTAGGTGAGCTGGTCCAGGAAACAAAATTATGCGTGTGGCTAATTAACTGCCTTAAGTGTTAATAATGAGAGGCTGGTCTGTTTCATAGGAAGATGTGTGTGAGAAAGCATAATGTGGTAAAGGCCTTTTAAGTGTTATGAGTTGTTCAGTAGCTCTTGTGAAATATAGTTAGTTGAATACTTGTTTGCCACACATTTAAATTTCAGCAAAGCTTCATGCAATCATGCAAAACTCCTGTTGCTAAGACAGTCCTGCTGCTAAAACAGAAGTTTGGCCTGTTTAAAAAGTTTAGCTATCCTTCTTCCTGTAGTGTTATACCTTATCATAACCTCTGAAAAGCAATAAAATAAATATTTGTGAGTAACGTTCAGCCTAACAATTAATTGTGAATCCATTTAATTATTTCTGTTAGCCATTTCTGTATTACCAATCACCATATTGCTAAAGTACTTTTTATTTTTGCTTGAAGTATTTATGTAAATGGTCCCAAATTTGGGATGTTTTTTTGTTTTGTATTGGTTTGATATTTTAAATCCTTTTGTATTTCTTATGAGGACATTTGTCTCTGACTTTTCAGCCTGTAAGCTGAGGAATGCATATAAAATTATACACTCTTTATGCCTCAGCATTCCATTAACCATCACCTGTAGCAGGCACTAACTCTCTGGACAGTCCTACTTTTTAAAATAGTAAGTCAGTGGGGCTGTATTCACGGAAGTATTCCATGGAAGCAAGACAATTTGACAGGGGTAGTCTTCAAATTCTACTTTTGAAATGCTGAAAGTTAAGAAATATAATTAAACTGCAAATGCATTAACATTTATATAAAATATAAAGCAAATGCTTATCCTGATTCACCAAACAAATTACAGTTTGAACATTATAAAAAAAAAAAAAACAACACAACCCACCCAACTACTTATCAATGGCACCATTTGAAATTATTGCTAGTACTACAACTCTAAATGCATAAGATGCCTTAAATACAAACCCTGAACATTTACATACTGATTTCATGAGCAAAGCAAAAGGTATTTGCCAGTAACAGTACAGGACTCAGCATTTTTATTGTCTGAGTAATCCTGGTCTGCTCTGATATGAAAATTCAATTATTTTAGAACTGGTCGTCTCATTAAATTTTGACAAGGAGCACAAGCTCTGCACCAGCTCTAGCTCTGAGAGGCTGTGGGTGCCTGACAGCTCCACGGTGAATTTTAAAATGTAGTATTTTTGCAGGATAAGATTATCTGACAATTTTATATTAAAAAAGAAAAAATCAAATACATTGTAATATCCAACACTGGTAACTTGGCCTTTTTGTAGATGTTTTTGTGAAAATTTATTGCAAAAATAGAAAAAAAGAGTCCACTGTTTATTGCATCTTTTCCCCAAGGCTACCTCCATACCTTACGCTCTACAATTGTACCAGGAAAAAAAAAGTGTGTCTTTATATAAACAGCAAGTATTTAGGCACACATTGTTAGCATTTTCTACCCCTTCACAATTGAAATGAGTTTGTAATCATTTTTATAAATATGTTTTTCAACAATGGACAATCTTTTCTTTAACTTATATATATATATATACCATTAGCACTATCAAGGAATGTTTAGACAAAATTATTTTTTTGAAAACCAGAAAATGTCAGTTCATTGAAACTAAAACTTTTCATGGGATAATAATACTTATGTAAGACTGGGAAAGGTTTCTCAAGTTTAAGATTACACACCATGGAACAGCAGGTAGTCCACAGACTGTTGGAGCATTCACTTAGGACCTGAATCTCTTCTATGACTGACCTTTCACCACCCAGACAATTAGTCTGACCATGAAGATACTATTTATTGTATCATAAATTTTCCCTCGTCTACCCTATTGAAAATGTTGCACCCTATAATCCAAATAAAGCAGCCAACTGTAAACAGACAACATGGAAAGAAATAAGTTCAGGACTAGATTTGTGGGAGTAAAAATGTTACATAGTCTTTTGGCAGAGTCCTTCATGCCAAGATTAGATCATGTTTTTCAGCTGTAGCAGATCTACATTCTAGTTCCTATGGAAAGAATGTTAATTTGCAAAATAGAACAACTCCAGTAAGAAATATTAAAGGGTGCTGTCTGCTTAGTAGTGTGTTACTTATGGTAATTAGCTCTGGTAGAAGAGACTAGGAAAATAAAGAATTAAACTAATTCTTCTGTAAGTCTTCTATAGGATAGGTAAATGCTCTGATACTAGTATTGCTTCTTCAGTAGGTTTCACAGTTCTGGGACTGGACAGTAGATTAAGAATTTAGTGTTTGCTCCATCCTACTCTAGAATGTGAAATCTGGGGAAATACTGAAACACTTTGTAGAATGAGAAAGTTATTTCCCTACACAGCTCTGATAGTTTACCTCTTATAGGACTGTGCCTATTCAAGTGACTTTTTTTTTTAGCTGTTGAATGGTTAGTGAGCCATAAATGTACAAAAAAAAAAAAATTATCTTTGAATCTGAAAAGACACTACAGGCAAACATTGATTTATTGGCTTATTCATGGCCATTTAGTCAATATTGCTTGGAGACATTCACTGGATTTTCAATCTGTGATTTCTTGTAATTACTGTTATTCCATCAAACAAAAACATATGTATTTGCATGTTACATTATTTTGAGCACTTCGTTCTTGCTGCTGTACAAGAATTCAGTAAACTAAAGGGCCTGTATACTTATTATTGTCAATTTAAGATAGTGGCATGAAGGAAACAAATTATCAGCTGGTATTGCAGTCAACACAAACATCCCATTTAAGATCTACCTAGGATTCCCTGAAAACAGACAAAATATCAACCAATGTCACATGTGGACCAGCAAGAGAATTATCTTTAAACTTGTAAAAATCTGAGCAACAGAGGAAATCCTCACTATGACAGTCACCAGAGGGAAATTACTCAAGGGGACCTTGCATGGGGAATAGCAGACATACTGGACTAACCCATCTATTAGTTAGGGTCAGGGACATTTGAAATACAAGCTTCTTAGAAAAAAAAAAAAAAGGAGTTTGATTTTTTTTCTCCATATTTTAATTAACTTCTGTGAAGGTCAGACATATCTATATCTTTGAATTGCATAGAGTGTCACTCATTTTAAAAATCTGGATATTTAGCGTTATCTTGCCATTATAGGCCAACTTTTTTAATCCAAAATTTCATTTTAGTGATCAAATTAAAGAGATGACAAGCTCCCTATCCTTACAAGCTAAGCATTTTATGTTTTATACTCAGATATACTCTGTGTGATATGAGACTTCATAATGGGATTCTATGCAATTGAGTGGTAAATTAGAGCAGGCTTATATCACAGAAAATTATAACAATGAGCAAAGAATTCATATCATGGCTTCAGTAAGAGAGGAAAATTAAGACTTTGCAATTAAAGTAGTAACCTAAAACTTTAAAATAATTTAAACAGTTACTGAATACCTGTAATGTCCTATACTTATCTGGAAGCAGGATTGGCAGTTGTTTGAAAGGATCCAAATGAAATGTGGACAACGTGTATGCTATGTCCTCAGAACACAGATCTGTCATTTTCTTCATTGTTCATGAATACATTGGTATTGAATATCTCTTTCCCACAAATTCACAGGCTCCATGCAAGACTAGAGAGAAAACCAGTGTAATGTTATCGTTAAATTGAAGTTGCATACAACTTTATGATAGTCCTGACAACTGCAGTTTGTGAATTTGCCAAGAGCAACCTAGTAAGTGATTTTCAGAGATGAACACTGAACTATGTAGTAAAATAATGCTTTCCTTCAGAAGGATAAAACTGCAATTTTCTTGTAGACATAATTTACAGAATTATTACTGACAATTTTAGAATTCCACTGGGTGAAACACTGAGGGTTTGAGAAGAGAATTTCTTATCCTTTTAAAAACAGATGAATTTTAAACAGACAGGGTATCTATAGCATCTGTGTAATAACACAGGAGGAACCTGACCTGGAAATCTAGTGATGGATTCCTTTCCTTATTCAAAACCTCTGCCTATTTGAAAGCTAAGGTATTTTGTGATTCATAGCACTGGATAAAAGAGCCCAGGTTCATATTCTGATTTGTTCTCCCATGCCTTTGGAGTGGAGCCTACAGTGCATTTAGAAGTAGGTTTTCATATGTGCATTACTCCGTAACAAGATCTTGCCATAGCTATTTTGATTTCCTGACCTGGCAAAACTTAGAAATCTATGTAGTTGTTTAGATTGCAAACCGCAGTGAAAATAAATCAGAAGGAATAAAAGCATGTAAAAAGTTACTGCAAATTATGCTGATATTTGATGTTTAGGTTTCTTGCTCAAGTTTATTTTAGTAATCCCATAGGAACAAGGGAAAAAGCAATAGTGTTCAAAGCAGATGTCCTGTCTCTGGTTGGTTTAGACCCAGTTTTGTAGACTGCAGATAAACATTTCCTCTAACACCAGTAAGCTAATTGAAATCAGTGGCACTGATTTCAGTAAAATAGCTATAGGTATGGCAGATTTGAAGTCCGGTTGTAAAGCAGAATGCTCTGTGCTTGTTTGATTTCTTTCTGATGCAAAAGAAGGTATTAAACTTGCTTCTGTTTTAGCTTAGAAAATGTCTTTGATAGTGGGTTGGAGTTGAAGGATTTGATTGTCTAGAATGAGAACTTTACAAAGACCAATGCAATTAGATCTGTTCTGTGTTCTTAGTCTAAAAATTCTAACATCCAAGGATCTACCTGGTTGCCGGCTGAGATACCTTTAGCTGAAATGATGTCAGACCCAGTAGTTTTCATTCCAACTTTCTTGCCTTTCTATGTTGTGTAGGTGATTTGACCGCTTCTGTTCACAGCTTCTGTTTGCAAGGTCAGAGAAAACCTGGTTTATAGTGATGCCCTATAATGGAATTTGAACCAAAGTGGTTTAAATTCAGTTTGTTTCCACTCTGCTGGTAACTTCTAGAGAAAGTCAGGACGATGATTTGTCAAATACAGCTAAAATGGGGAATATCTTCTAGAACTTCCCTAGGAGGACTAGTGAACATGACATATAAACTGATAGGGTTGTACCTATTGTGCTTTGCAGAAGTGCAAAGTATGAATCAGGTGGTTTCGATCCTTCCTTTAGGGAAAACATTTGGATAGAGACCCAAGTAACAATCATTTAGAAGGATGTACTCAAGCCTTCCCTGCTCAAAGTCCCTTCCATGGCACTCTACTCAGAGTTATCTGTTGATCAGTACTAGCATTAATTGTACTCACTGGTAAATATGATTTTGCTGCTGGGTCAGGCAGTATTTGTAGGCAGCCTGATTTCAAGCTGAATTCAGATTGACAAAGAGGACAACATATGTGTTTGGTGCCAAGTCTTGGACGCACCTGGGCTTTCAGACACTTCCTGGAAAAAGCAGCTCAGATATAGCATTGGCAAACCAAGTAACATCCTTTCTTTGAGGAAGGCTAAACAATGTATGTGATGTCTAAATTCTAGTAGCACACATAATAGGACTAGCTGAAAACAAAATGGAAAGGTGCATTATAAAATGAAGTTGACTTTCGCATACTATATTCAAGGTCAGAATTAGTTGATAATACAAAAGGGTTAACAAAAAGTCCTGCTAAATTACTCTACCAACTTGCATCATAAACTGCTTGGTCTGGCTTGAAATAATCTGACAATGTCCTCCTTTAAAAAATATTTAAAAATGGAGAAAGCATCACTGAATATAGAATGGGTGAAGCAGAATACAATGAAATCCAAAGCAGAGCTGGTGTTAACCATAATCCTGAGCCACTGAGTGAAGTAGAATGTTTTGCTGGAATCTCTAGATTATCAAGGAATAAAATTGTTTAAATTTATCATTTACTGGCTGCTAATAGTGTTTTTAATAGTGCTTTCTACACATGCTGTCAGTAGGAAAGAATAAGATCTACTTGTACTGAGTTATAAAAGGTAGAATTTTAGCCTATTGGCACTGAAACCTTAGACAAAACAAACACAACACAAACAGTTGTTAAAATGAGCCATTATCCAAGATGTGTAAGATTGCTAAAATTTTGTGAAGATCTTCAAAGACAGTAGTGGACAAAGTGGTCTGATCTCTTTTAACTGAGGAAATCAAGGGGTAGGGCATAATAACAGGAAATATGAATACTTGATTTTTCACAATTTGAAAAGTGATTTTACATGGATCCTTTTTCTGATATAATAATCTCCTCAGCCCAGGCAGATGGATCTAAATTAATAGGAGGATCTTTCAGTGATTTTACAAATTCCTTAATTTGCATTAGCTGGTGGTTTACGTGAACCATGGAAGCATACATATCTTTCAGTGCCAAATTTAAAACTGCACCTAGATTTCCATAGATGAAAATAAATACAGTTCATATTTTACTGTCCTTTTAAAACTGGTGGAATTTCAGCATGGAAATGATCAGCTAATTGACACATACAGGGCAATTAAAAATGTGAATCACATATTTATTGTCCATTTTTAATAGTTTTTCCTTTCTGAACCCAGACTCCAGGCCAGCCTCCTATCCAAGTTTTCCTTCATGCCTTATTGTCTATTCTGTTCAGCTATTTAAAAAATGTGAATATCAACAATGGCTTTCAGTAGTGTATTGTCAACTTTTGTATGAAGCAATCTTCGTTGAATGAGAAGATCCCAGAGCTTATAGTTCTATCTACTGTGCTGCACTGGGTTTCTGCTTGAATGTGTGTGACTGATAACAGGACAAATTTCTACCTTCGTTATTACATTGCAGCTACATAATTCATTTGCCAAAATCTTTTAGGAAATATCTTTATAGCATATTGCACAAGACATCAGGTAAGTGCTTGTAACATAAAAATAAGTAAAGATCCAGCAACTGCCTTGTCAAATTTGTTTGTTAATCTGCTTCTGCTAGGTTGTTTTGCAGACTTTTACAATTTTGTGAGTAGCTATGTGCCCTGAGACATCTCTAGCAGAACATCTTTGCTCACATAAGGAAATTTGTACTGGATCTGCATTGCTTTTGAAGTTTAAAAGCAGTATTTAGAAATATATGGGGAAAAAAAGTTGCAAGTGTTTGCACAGCTCATAGATTTTCAAGTAACAGATGTTGCCGATGTTTTGTCAATACACAAGCTTGTTTGTGTCTAGAATTTGTAATACTAAAACTGTATAAAACATCTTTGTTTAACTGGTTGTTAGCCTTCACACTCTGATATAAACTTATTTTTCATATGAGATAATTGTAATTTAACTGTAATTTAACTGTGAACTGAAGCTAATTTTCTAAACACCCTTTTCAGGAAATCTCCACTAATGTTCAGTTTATGCATTCATTTTCATTAACAGGTGGCAAAACAGGTAAAACACAAGCATCTGTTTTCCTGTCATTCTCCATCTCATTTGTTGACAGTTAATATCACTTTTAAAAGGATTAATTTGAGAGATCATTTTTCTTAATGATTTGATTGATGTAATGACATAAAAGGATAGCACTGTATAGTTCTTGATTCTGTTGGACAAACTGAAGCAGAATTTCCATTGCAGCCTCTTTTGCCTAGATTAGGCAAGCAGGATCTAGCCCACTATACTGTATAAAAAAATATTTAATGCATTCACCATGTATCAGTTTAATATTAATATCAGACTCCAGAGCATGTGTGCTGTAGTAAGAATAGCATTATATACCAAACAACATAAAACTTAGATACAGAGCATCCCTCTGGGTAGAATATCTAGGTATGAACACTATCCTGTTTGACACTGTGTTATCAGTTTCCCATTAATTCATCTTCTTGTCTCTTTGTCCCAGATCCTGGACTCTTTTCAGTGCCTGTGTCTGCTTTGTCTGTATACTGTCTGCAGACAAACAATGACCATTAAATATATGTGTGCATAAGCAAAAAAAGCAGCATACAATACACTGTTTAACAGGTTGCAACCTCTTTGGCAGATATGTAACGTACTGCTTATTTAGAGGCATTTACAATATTATACTCTTGTTGAATACATGAAAGATCCCTGTGTTTTAAGAAGTGTATCAAAAAGACAGGTTAAAAAGCAGTTTATTTCATAGGAGATGAAAGCTTTAAGAGCAGAAACTGTCATTTTTATACCTGTGCTCTGATACTGAAGTGACAAGACGTATTTTTGAAACAATACATTAATAAAAAACGTTTGTTTTCTACATTGCTTATTGCTCCCTGGTATGTTTATAATCTTAATAGTTTTGAAGTATTTTACAGATGCTAATTCACACCATAGTTATTACTATAACAACCCCTGTCAGAGTAAAAGGATTTAATGAAAAACTTCATAATAAATTTTACTTTTAGCTGAAGGGGTTAAGGATTTTTGTACGGACAGCATTACACAGATGGCACAAAGAGTTAGGTAGGGTAAGATATAAGACTATTTTATATCATAAATTAGGAGTCAATGTCATGTAGAATTTGCAGAGTTAAAGAATGAAACTTTGATTTCTGGTTTTGTCTTTTGAATGACTGGAACAAAGCCTTCTTAAAAAAAAAAAAAATCCATTTGATTTTAAAAACAGACTTTCTTTATATTTCAGTCTTCATCTTCAATAAGAGGAGATTAAAGACTTAGGAAGCCTAAAAGAAAAGTTGTATTAACATCTTGAGGAAGATGTGAAAGCAGCAGCAAGCAAGAAAAGGTACAGTGCCCACTACAACTGTTACATTTTTCATACATGATATACAGAACACTCTATTTTTCCAGAATTGCCCAACTGAGAAGTAAAATGTTAAATCTATTGCAAAACTGTTTCTGAATTTAATTAAGAGATTGACTAGATGCTTAGTTGGTATCATTACATAGCACTTTGGAATCATTCACACATCTGTTGTACTATATAGCTATTCCTACAGTGTCATAATTATGACTGCAGTCCATAAAAAAAACCATCCTGCCAGTGATAGTTGTGATGAAATTTGGGGTTTTCAATGGTTTATGACTTTTCCATGGTGACATAATATGTTCTTCAATTATTTTTTTATTTCAATGGGCATTAGAACTCCCAGGATTTTATTGAGAGGATGAGAGAGGTGTTCGTGTGTTGATTTTACTGAACTGTGTACAATATAAACTGTGGAAGGTTTCTAGTCTGTCGGGATTTTTTTATTTATAAAAATCTTTCTAGTTGTGTAGTGACAAGTTAACCCCCTTTCAGAAATGAAAACTCTGTGGAAAGTGATGCTGTTAGGAGGTACGTGAGTTTTAAATACAAAGAGATTCTGGTTTTTTATCTACAACCCTATAAATGATCAGTGTTAGTTGTCCAGATGATATACTGGGACATTTTTCTTAATTAGGTACTGTCCATATCTAAAAAAGCTGCTAAGTTGTCTATGTGACCCTTAGTCATTGGTTGTCTTAAAGAAATTTGACTCTTCACTGCAGACCCAAGACTACCTTTGATTCTTGTAACTCTCAAGTCATGTTGCATTTCTATAGCAATTCTATATAGAGGTATTACTTACAGACATTAGAAAGTACTTGTTATAACCATGAGACAATAAAGATGTTCCTTTTTGTTGTACAAGAGGAGAAACTAAAGTGTGAGGTTTACTTGCCTGAGATCAGCCAACAAGCTTTGCAAAAAAGACACTAGTAGGGGTCACAGGGTCCATCTCTGTAATGCCATGTAATATGTGTTCCCAGTCATGGTATAGACAGGAAAAGGTTCTTTTTCCTCAAAATCCCTTCACTGCCTCACTCTACATATACATTTAGCATACATACTTCTTCCTTTCCTCATACTTTCTTTTTTTCCCCCAGACAACCTCACATATATTCTGTGGTAGTTTTAAGTAGGAGATGATGTTTCATTCATGATTTTCTAAACTAATTTTTGCATCCTCATTCTAAAAGATCAGTCAAGCATTTTGACAGCTTATCTGCACTCAGTCATGCTTTCTTTATATGTATGTATAGCAATATAACCATGTTGGCAGGGTGCAAAGGAGTCATTAGCTTGTTTACACACTCATTTTTAACTTGCAGAAGGGAATAGAAGGGTTTTCTTTGGGGGGGGCATGTTGTAGATATGTAAAATAAGGCTTTTAGTTGTGCATCTGCCTTATGTCTCAGCAGAACTAGGAGGTCAGGAACTACCACCTGGTATGCTGTGGTGGTTTACACAAGTTAAAAATATAAGCCAAAACCTGTCTTTTTCTTTCTTCCGAGTTCTTCACCCTTTGGAATAAATCAAGTCACCATATGTTTTCATCCCCATGCGGTGTGGCAAGCAGGACAACCTGCTCACCATAATGTCCTTCCAATGTAGCTGGTCAAGGTTACTATTTTGCTCTTCTGACACATTATCAATTATCCTGCCAACAGACTGATATCGGACCTGTAGTTTTCTTATAAAATAAAAAACTGAGTTTAATTAAATCATCAGTAACTCGGACCTAATTATTTCAGACATTATTTAATTAATGTTTCATGGATACCTAATGTAATTAGGGTTCCCTTAATAAGACCTTCTATGACATTAAAATATATGACCTTTATCTTTCTTATCAGACATAGTCTGACAACTCAGATTTGTCATTTTCACTATAGGTATAGTTTGATTAAATAGAACAGAATATAAAATTAATCTAGCAAATTATACTTGTTTGTTTCTCTTTTTTTGGCTACTTAAAGACTAATAAGTTAAGTCTTTTAATTAGCAGTGTCGGTACAGATGTTCATGCTAACATTTTACCTTTGTGTTTTTTCAGACTGTTTCTTTTGTATATCATTTTTTATGACAAAAGTAGATAACAACCAGACTTTATTAATCATGATGAAGGGTTCAATCTTTTAGATATGAAAACTAAGGAGCTATTCTTTATAGTAACAATGACTAGTAACTTTTTTAAGTTTAAGACACTTCTGCAAAGAACTTAACTTCTCGGGTCACAAACTTCTCAAATGTAAAGCTAGTTTTAATGTGGATGAATGTAAGTGAGATTACTAGGCTGGTCCTTTTTAGGAGTTACAGTTTCTCTCTTCTCCACTGTTTTTTCAGGGTAGTTACTCAAGATCCAGTGAAAGAGCATTTTTCATATGCAAAATGTAGAGAAAAAGAATGTGATTGAAGGGATATTATAAGCTGTCTTGGAACAGCACTCATCTGATCTTGTTTCCTCACTCTCTAAAGATCTTTTCTACCTCACCTTCAAAAGTAGAACTGCTCCAGTGACTTCACTCAAATTTAAGTTCCACTCACAGCATTAGATCTTACTAATGCATGTAAAACGTAGCACACAAGTAAGAGTTTTGCTGAGTCCTAGCAATGACATTGATAATCTGTTACTTTAAATGAAAAGGAGGACAGCTGCCTAAATGTAAGGGTGAAAAAAAGGAATTAAAATTTAAACAAGCAGAATGCAACCTGGCTATTTAATAAGCCAATATGAAAGTTCCACAAACAACAAAAATATAGGTAGAAGGTACAGATGTCTATAAATGGAATAGATTCAATTTATTTCTATTGATATTTTGGTTATCTTGAACGATGAATCTTTGGAATATGGATAGTTTCCACCAACTCTGTGTCTATTAAAAATCAATCAAAAATTCTGATATTTGTTTCAGATGTTCAACAAAAGGTTTAGGTAAATTTGTAGTTAGAAAAACAACACAAAGCTTCAAAAGTATCAGTGACATATAGTCTGCTTTTTTTCATTATGCTAAAAAAAACCTGAGGGGTGTTCGTCTAGAGAAGCAAAACAATATATGTCATTTTCTGCTCTCCCACTCAGTAAAAAATAGAAGGTCAAAGAAACCTCTTGGCTCAGAACCAGTGCAGATGCTGAGGTGGAATAGCTTTGTTTTGTCTCCAGTGGAGAATGTAGAGAAGGGAGCAGTTGACTGACTCATGCTTTCATTCCCTTTCTGGGAGTTTTAACACCAGAAATGTTGTCTGGAGGGAGAGCATGTTAAACAAATTGGTGAGCACTACAGAGTACATTTCAGACATAGTCTTTGAGGAAGAGGGGAGATTTCTTCTGCTCCACTTCAGAAAAGGGCAGAAACTCATGCTAAATTTTAAGCCTGTGAAGAATCCTATTTAAATCTGTGACAATATTCCCACACTTAAACAGGAGCTAAAGGAGTTTGCTCCGTAGCAAGGAATAGGCTTAGTGAGCTATCTGGTCTACACAGGTTCTGTTGAGGTGGTAGCGAGCTGTAGTTGCAATTAAGGGTGGGAAAACAGTCTGATCAACCTAAAAGAATAAAATGTCAAGTAAACACTGGGCATTTCATTTCATTTGATTTATTCCAGTATTCTACCATAGCTACCTATAGTAGTTAGCAGTTTAATATGTGCGTAACCTAAAATTTAGAAGGAGGGATATACAGCAGTATCACCTGTGTAACATCACTGATAATACATCTTCATTTCCTTCTGCAGTTTCAAGCCTTTTCACACTGGCACAACTAGGCACTGTTTCAGATCTAATGATTTCTTCAAAGATGACCTGTAACTTTCTAGTAAGTCCTGTTCATTAAAGAGCTGGGGATTTGTAGCAAGGCCTTAAAACTAGAGAAATGTATGATATGCAGGTACCACTGAGAAATGGTATCTGAAAAACTGACAGCAGCAGCTCCTTATGTAGAGTCCATAACCTTCTTCCCACTGAACTTAAAATGGTTACATTCAGCACACAGCAACCCCTGACTTTATACATTAAATGAAATTGTCATATCAATTTAATGTCTTAATTAGTACCTATATGTTGTTTGTTGATTGCAGACTGCGATTGGTGGTGAAAATACAGTCACTAGCCAGTACTAGCAGTATTCAGTTAAGATTTTAAAAATGTAATAAAGTCAGTGACCAAGACTGATCCCACTTGCATAAATTCCCAGTAGGGTAAGAGGATGCGAAAGGGTTAAGCCCAGAAAATTCACCACTACACAAACAGGCATCTGCAGAATTCCACTCCTATTGCTGCAGCGAGTCCATGCCAGAGCAAGGCCTCCCACTGAACAGGGTTTTAGGGATAGGAGAACAGTAAAAATCTTTCCCCTTGCCCTTTCTGATTCACTTGTCTTACAATCTTTTGAATTTGATATTGTCCTCTGATCAGCTGATGATCTGCTGATTCTCTTTGCAGTTAGTTTTTGATATTTTACATCACACATCTTTATAGTCACAGTTTTTCCTTCATTAACACAATGAAAATTGAATTACAGTGATAATCTGAGTAGAAAACACCTAATCTCTCCATGGATATTCAAGATAAATAGGATTGATATAGAAAAATCTACTGGATAAAAAGAACTCTATCCAAGCATGTAAAAGTAAATTGATCTGATTACACAGATTACTGAAAACTGGTCACCTTGGCTGCATTAAGACCTTTAAAAGCAAACACAAATCAGTGAATCATTTTAATCAAATTTAATTTAGATTATACACTTTCACATAAAATCTAATTTAGTTGGAATTACTCGGTCATGACTTGTCTGCTCCCCACAGGACAAGGTTAAAGAGATTACATTTGGGTTCATGTCAGCAGCATCTGCTAGTTAGCCCTCTGAATGCTGATTTAATGAGAGAGGTTATGCTTAGTCTCTTGGAAAGACTTCTGGTTTAGGCAGGTGCTTGAGAGATGTTATTAATTTAGTATGATACAAGCAGTGATGTTATCGCAGTTGGAAAACTCTTATATCATTATTTTCATGTCTATAAAATGCCCTGGTTGATTTACTTATTTCTGGTTAGCAGCTTTTGAGGGTTTCCTTCTAATCAGTCTTTAATGTACTGCTTTAGAGAGATAGAAGCTTCCCGTTAAAGAACAGCTTTTTTTTTTAATGCCTTAGGGCTTCTCTATAAAAGGAGCTAGTGAGCATTAAGCTACAGTATGAATTTACAGAGAACTGGAAGATACCAAGCCTACATCTAAGTAATGCTTTATTTTGTCTCACCTATGGAAAATCTACACCTACAGTCAGATCATTCACAAAAAGCCACTAGCGTGTTAGGCCACTTCTCCGCAAACAAACCTTTATTTCTGTGTATTCAACTATCCAGAGCCATATTTTAACCTCCCATTGTAGCATTGAGGTTTTATCTTTACATGAATAGGATATATTGTAGTTAGTTACTAATTGATGGGAAAAAAGTGTGAGTTCAGCATTTGGTGTTGAATGTAGTGAGGGCAAGCTCCATTCTGATGGAGCAGCTACTCCACAGCAGAAACAGGGGCAGTGGTCACTATTCCCACTTCTTCAGCCCTGTTGCAGAAGATAAGAAGGTCAAAATAATTCTGAAAACCTGTTGCTCAGTACCTCCTGAACCAGAAAATGTGCAACGACATTATGAGTCATCAGAGTTGCCAAAGATACATCCATGATTTTCCAGACAGAAATCAGTGCACAGGCACAAAGCGTAGTGTGCATAAGACATGCTTACTCAGGTATCTGCTGCCCCTCTGACCTAAGTGCTGGATGTGCAGAAATCAGAGACAAAGAGGTTAACTCCACAAATTCTTCCTGGACAGGATTTCTACAAGGAAAGAAAGGACAGACTGAGGAACTCTGGATATATGTAACCTTAACTGGTTCCTTAATGCAGGACGTAAACAGTGGACTTAACTGTCCGAAAGTATGTCCCTGCCTATCCAGGAGCCGTTCATCCTAAAGTAGCTGTCTCCCACATATGGAAAAGATGAGACAAGAATTCATTCAGGGTAAATCAGCACCATTTCACTGAAATCAATGAGTTGCATCAATTTCAGATGTACTCCATGCTTTCTGCTGGTTTTTTAAGCACTGTTTCTGGTTCTCCAGAAGGCAAAAACTACTGGAACTATTAATCCCCAAAGTTCTGATAAAGAATTTTGAATAACAATTGAAATTCATTACAAAATTTTACTATTTTGATGCATAATTTCCCTGGTAGAGGGGCTTAAAACTCTCTCTGTAATTACCATAACAGCATAAGGGTCGAGCCATTAAAATAATCTTTGGCAATTCTGTGTGATTCATGCTATTTTTGAAGAATGCTGCAGACACAATGTTCTTTGCTGCACTGCCTGTTTTCTGTATGTCTCTCTAGCCTTTCTCTTCCCCTATGTATAAATGGTCAATTCTTATATATGTACTAGAAGAATGTACATCTCCAAAATTAATAAATCCACCCCAAAGAAATACCATTTATATATGACATCCATAATCATATCAAAGAAAACTGCAAAATTGAGAAAAATGGGGACATACCTTATTACAATTACCTTCTATTCTAGCATATTTTTCTTATTAGCAGTGCAGACAAAAGGCAGCCCTCTTATTTTATTTTAAATGAGCCTGGTAGAAATATCTCATCCCCTTCATTTTCATATAAAATTACACTGTGGAGCCTGATCCTCCTGCCTTAACTCAGGCAAAATACCTACTGCTGTCCCTGGAAACAACATCTATATAAAGATTAGAGGGTTAGGACCTGGTATTTACACTTTTGCCCTGGCTAACCACTGTTGTTCATTCTGTGTTGTGTGGCAATCCCAAATCATCTTTTTTTAAGATGGAAACATTCAAGTGATGTACTGAACTTGGTCAGCCTCTGATAAGGACAAATACAAGCATGCAGAGATTTCATTTCAAAATTGCATGGCTCTGTAAGAGTTGTGACAAGGTAAAGACATGTTAAGCTTGTGTGAATGTATTTCCTAAGATGCTACTAGTGTTGAGCTATCAAACGTTTTTTGCATCCAAATTACCTGTTTGAGTTTACAGAAACTTTACATTAAAAAAATACAGAAGAGGAGATATTTTCAGAATATTGTCAGAAATCGTCAGAATTTGTCAGAATAATTCAGAAATTGTCAGAATTTTTCTGACAGTGTCCTATAGATATGCAGGCAAACCCTTGGCTGATTGAAATTTGTGAAGTATCAGGAAGGAAAATAGAACTGTGCTGTTTCACATAGCTTATAAGTATGGCCAGAGACAAACGATAATAGTGAAATTTGGTGAGTTTGAATTTAAAGAAGAATTCACAAACATGCTACACAGAGGCTGCGTAGCTAAGACAGCTATCTAGCTGATTATCTGTATAGAAACAGATTCCAAACTTAGTTAATGTTTGTGTGATCATGATACAAGTGTATATTGTGTGCAACATGTCCCTGCTGCCCTGAAATGTGCTTCTATCACCAGAATCCACAGAAGTGAAATTTAAAGAGACAAAAAGGAAGTGATACATAGTCAAAATGTACAATATTGCATTCTAAATTAAATATCTATGCCATGAAAAATAGATTTGGACACATTCTATATTTGACGCATAGGTTCCAATGTTGGAAGACTACAGGAATGCAATAAAAAATAAAAACAAACTGCTGACTGCCAGGAATTGTCAGAGTTCAAACTGAGATCTGAACTTCCCAATTTGAATCTCCTTCTATTAAATTATCACAATAAAAACACAGTCTAATGCAGTATACAGTACAGACACCAAAAAAATCCCACCTGCTTAGTTCATGGTCATGAAGGACAGCTAAAGAGCATTGCCACTCATCACAATTTAGATTTCTAGAAAATTAGAATAAAAGTCCTGAGTTTAATTGCCCCTTTAAATTAGCTCACTAGAGAGCGATTTAATTCCTGTGATTATAGAAGAATAAGCGGAGCTGTTTGCGTGTTGTTTCTGTCAGGATTCTTCAGATGTAGAAAAACTACTTTTCCCCGCTATTGCAGTTATTTTTATTTATAGGCCATTTCTAATGCAAATATTGGCCTAATATCAAGTGCTAAAGAAGTTGACTGACTTGGCAATGGAGATAGAGTGGGAATGTAAAGGATTAGAGTGCTTAATGTACTGGAAAGAAGTTTATCAATACTGACAATTCTCACAGTGCTTAATCAAACATTTAAGACAAGTGGAGAAGCAGACAGTAAAGACTTTGGGGCTTTTGAGCAATAAAAGCAAACAAACTGTCTTGTTAGAACATGTCAATTTATGGTGGAATAAAGAAATGCCTATAATTTAGTTACTCTTTCCATATAGATAGCTAGTGGCTTTAGGTAGCTAGCTAAAGCACACTGACTTTAAAACGACTGTAAGTAACTCCCGAGGAAAATGGAACATAGCTTTAGTCCTTTTTTTAAATCAAATTTTACTGTTAAGCTTCATTTATAGCTTGATGACTATTGAAAAGGATTATGATTTTTTTTACTTAAAAGCAATTTGTGAGTGAATTTTTTAAAGTCAACACATAATACTAGAGAAGAGGGTCTGACCCTTCAGTAACCCATCTTGTGTTTACCTTACCAGAGCTTGAGTCTGTGCTAGAGACAGGACCAGAGCTGGGAGACATGTGCTGCTCTATATGTCTCTGCAGGATTAATTTAGGACAGAGGCTCATAGACCTGAATTGCCTGAGCTAGATCTTCTCAAATAAGAATATGTAGATTCTCTACTTGAAACATTCCTGTTGATTCAGGGTATCTAGAATCCTATCTAAAAAGCCTGACTTAAATCCTGCTGTAGCTTTGATCCATATTCTTAGTGAAAATCTGAATCCTGTTCAAAGAGAAAATAGATTTCACTTTCTGTTTGGATTTCATTGGTACTGAGGTAAATGTAAGGTAGCTCAGCAGTAGTCATACTGTTGGATTTACACTCATATCAAAATGCTCTTAATCTGGCACTTAATATACTGATATCAGAACTAAAGATCAGTAAACATTTTTAAGAAAACAGGTTCTATAAAACCAGGAATGTTAAAATCCCATATGACAGAGCAATAGGAATATACTACAGACTATGTGAGCAGAGAGAAAGGAAAGTTACTTCTTTGAGATAATCTCAACAGCCAACTAAATAATGAAAGTAGAGATGACTTCTTGTCAAACTACTGGTAATATGACACTACAATAACTTGTTTGTCATCCAGTAATTTAGCTAAATTTAACTCTCAGAAAAAGAATATAGCAGGACCCTGAGCTGTGTTAGCTAAAATCCATAAAATGCAATAAAAGATGCTGAGTTCAAGAGTGAGATTAATTAGAAAGCAATTGAAAAGTAGTAAGAATTCAAGACAGCACTTTTATCACTTTTTCAGAACTGAGTGAATATAAATAAAATTTTCTTGTATATATTTTTGCAACTTAGTGATAATTGTGCTTACACCAACTCTTCCAGTTTAGAATTTAATATGACTTCAGGCATGTTACTGTTGGCCCTTGTAGGTCTGGTACTCAAAACTTTAAAGTGCCTGGCTACATAATGAATATGCAGATGTGATCTTAATTTGTATGTCTCTTTACCATCACCACACATGCAAATGTACAACTACCTGGTTGGCCATTCACACCTGCTAATACTCCATATGCACACAGTCATGGCAATTTCACATGCAGATTATAAACACTGTTGCATGTCTTAAAGACTGAAAAGTCCCATGTAGTGGTAGTATCATTTTGGTATTTCTACTGAAATGGTTTTATCTTATTATGTGCAATCCTGGTTTTGTTCATGCACTTACGTTTTTTCATAGTAATTTATCTGGTCACCACTTGCATGGGCACATCTAGATTTTTAGAAAGAAGCTGTTGCACAAAATATCTCACCTATTGCACTAGTCTACTTGATGAAGTTACATCACTAAATTCATTCCTGTTGCATAGAATTAATAGCAAACAA
This sequence comes from Neopsephotus bourkii, assembly GCF_033783945.1. NCBI lineage: Eukaryota > Metazoa > Chordata > Aves > Psittaciformes > Psittacidae > Neopsephotus > Neopsephotus bourkii. The sequence continues at coordinate 1,435,881 of NW_026901363.1, read as the reverse complement.
GGGAAAATATGCTATGTGCAACTTTTTTTTATGCTTTGTTCTATTAATTTTCATGCTTTGGAGTCCTATTCTTCATAGGGAATATGCAGGTGGAGACATCTATTGATTTAACCAGTTTTAATCAGTCACTTGTAAAATCATATCATCATTGTTAACTTCAGTGAATTGAATTATCCTTCTATCAATTTTACAGAGATGGAGTAAAGACGTTACTTGTCTGGTTTCTAAAAAAAGCGGAAGGTTGTAATTTCTTATGCTGTAAATTACAGATACAGTAAAGTCAATGGTATAATGATAATATATGGAAAGTTTATCTTGATATAGCTAATATATCTTGATGTAGATAATTTATCTTGAAGACTGTATATATTCTAATCTCAATCATGTTTCTGTTTAACTACCTTTTCCCAGAAACACAGCAGAAAAAAAATGCAAGTCTTCTTGAACTTGTCCTATTCCTGCAGCTCAAACTTTAGAAAAGATAATAAAGAATTACTTGTTTGCAGAACAATTACTAGAAGAGACTGATAATAGTGCATAGTATTACCTTAACTCTAGGTGAAAAGGATGACAGAACAAAATACATTCTGCAATTAACAAGTTAGTGTCTATGCTGTATAGTGCCTACGCTGCCACTTTGCTGTTATACAAGACTGAATACTGATTCAGTCTCAGACATCTACCACATAAACACAATACAGATTTTTCCATTTCACCTGGCTGTAAGTTACATAGTGATTGTGTCTACCAATGTGTGTGTGTGTTGCATGTATTTGTCATACCTGTAACTCTTTTATCAGACTATAAATAGTAGAATTTGGGGGCATGACAGGCATAAGATGAAAAGCTAAGCAGTGGTGATCACACTAATGGTCAGTGTAATCAGAGTCTATATTTGATCAATGTCTTACAAGTATCTGTTGTCATCATTCTTTAGATATTACATGACCTTGAGCTGCAATCATCATGGTTCTGATATATCTTACTGAGCAAACATGCATGATCTGACCTAATGCCATGAGCATAATAAGTAAAAATCACAGTTTAAAAAAATCCCTTTCATTTTGCAAGCATGTAGCTGACCAAAATAGCAGGTGTGTGATTAGTGAAACCATTTCAGTTCTATTCTGGGAAATAAGACCAGGGTCAGGTATTTCTTCAAGTCCATAAATAAATAGTTTATGCTGCTAATTGTCTAATTAACTCAATGGAAAATATGTCAGATGTGTAGTTGTAGCAGGGCCAAGGATTTCCAGCTCAGTGTTAAGAAACCAGCAACACCTACCAGATAGCAGTTATTTTCTTTTGTAACCATTCAGGATTGGGTCAAAAAACCTACAGATAAAGGGTTTTGCTTTGACCAGTTCATGTCCTCTGTGCCATCTTGCCCTTTTTTGAGCAAGCATTTAGCATGTGTGGAACACAGTGGGACTTGGCTTTGCTCTTAATCTTCAAGAAAAGTTTTTTTAAGTAAGCTATAACAGCATAAGTATCAGTCCAGCAGGTCTCACATCAGCCTTCAATCTGGAAGTGTGCAAGTTCCCCTAACATAAAGTAGTAAACCTTCAGAATGTGTAGTTGGTTCAAGCTCACATCTTCACTTGATTAATCTACAGTCATTGTGTAACACTGTATCAATGGAAAATGATTAGTCTGGGAAGTTTGATTGTTGTTTAATTCTGATTGTGCATTTTCATGCTATATAACAGTGCAGACATTTTTTTCTCTGTAGCTCTCGTTTCCTCAGACACTTAAAATTAAGAAAGGCCAAAGGAATAATAACGCTGTAAATTTAAATATGTTCTATGGCTTGTGATTAGTTTTGAATAGGAGAAATACTAACACTTTTCCTTTACATGACAATGTTCTACCTGGTCGCTTTGCATCCTGTGGCAGCTCTTGATCAGCACCTGAACACTGTGGGAGTGGGGTGTCCTCTCTTGGGCTAGGAAATCACCCCATTAACTGGGCAGCACAGGAGCAGAGGACCTTTGCTAAGCAGGGACATGGTCCTGCTTACTACTCCACTTACGCTGGTACATGAAGGTGTAGGTTCTCTCTGTTTCAGCAGACTTACTTGTCATTCATCTTGTGAGCCAAAACCATCTGTCTTACTTGTGTCTTGCATGAGCTTGAAAATTGTTTTTTGTTAACACTTACTCTTTAGAAAGTTTCATCTTTTTCTTTGCTATAATTACTGTATTTGAATATTTTCCAAACCACTCTAGTCAGTCCCCAGCTCATTCAGAACATATTCTTTATGTATTACTTCATCGAGTTACAAGTAATATAAAGCTTTAGATAGTATTGATAACATGTTCTCCATTCTCTGGTATCTTTCATCCTGATGTTTCATTAGGACTGTTCCAAATTAATTGCAAAATGTAGATCTGACTGTTACCTTTCCATTAGTTCAGGTTTGTTTTGAGTCCTTTCAGCTTGTAGTATTTATGGGCATGATCAATTACAGATATGCAAGATTATCAAGTCCTGGGCTGATCTAATCTAGCCAAGAGATCTGATTCCACATATTTCATATGTCTTTCAGAACGTTTTCTTGCATTATTACTATGACCATTGTCTGCATCTTTCATCTGTAAATAGAGCTTACCACACATGGAATGCTGTTAAGTAAAAACTGCACTGATTATTGTAACACGTTCAAACACCGTGATAGAAAGAGCCATAGAAGCTTCAAAATAGAACCTGCAGTTCATTTTATTTAATGGAATCTGGAAAATGGAAGAATAAGGTTCTAATTTTTATTTAAAGGCTGTATATGAAGTTTGCAGTGCTTTGTGCGAGTTAGCTGCCATTCTTCAACTAGTTTAACTTGACTGACCCTACAGCAAGTATCTGTGTCATTGTTGATAAGAATAGCCTGGTGTTCCATGCAAGGGCACAACTACCTCCCACTAATTTTTCAGTAGCTTTACTGGGAGCTGTTGGTGTGCAAATAATGCAGGCTAGAGTCTTCATGGAGTTTGTGTATGGAGACTGGAAACAACACAGCAATCAAGTCTGCATTAGCACTGATTAAAATTATAAATACCAAGTGTTTTCTTACCAACCTACAATTATTTTTCAGCTTCATTCCAAATATCCTGGAGAATCCTATGAATTCAATAGCCTCTGTACAATGTATTTCTAAATGTTAATTCTAAAATTTCACTGGACATCCTTTAGATACCCCTTGTCTATGAAGCCTTCAAATCAAGTAAATCAAAGTTGAGTATGGAAGTTTTGTGAGATGATAATATGTTTGAGGGGCTGTGTAATCCTTTCCAAGAAGCAAATGAACCTTATCTTGATGGGTTGTTTTGTAGAAGTGTGAATGGGGTGGGCCAGGAAGGCAGTGGCTGATGACAACAGGAAAAGGTAGCAAAAAGGAAACCAACCATGCCACAAAGAACATAAACTGCCTTACAGAGTGTGTGGTTTCTCAGCTGGCTTCCCTTCTCTGCCACTAAATGATTCCTTTTCAAGCCTTTTCCCCCCTCCTCCTGCATTGCACAGCAGCCTCTTACTTCCTATCAGGTAGTAGCCTCAGGACTGCATGCCAAATCCCCTCTTCCCCTCCATGCTACATTCACTGAGCAGCTTTTTGCTTTCTTCTGCCAGAATAAGGTTGTGTTTGGTGGGGTTGTTTTCTCTTTTCTAACATGATGAGGATCCTGTGATCCCCACCTATGTTCAGACCTGACGTTTAATCCACACGGAAACACCTTACACTCCTGTACCTTATCACTGTTCCATGCAGCAGGGAGCACCACCTCCCAGTAATTACCCTGCACACATTCCTGACAGATCTGGAGAAGATAATCTAGTGGCATTAAAAGGACCTCTTAACCAAGGAGAACTGGGTTTTGATCAGATTCTTTGAATGAGGAAGCTGATGGCTGCACCAGCAACAATATCCACTGTATCCCTCTAGGTGCACATTGTGTGACTGATCCACCTGTTTCAAAACAGCCTTGAGATACCTATTTCACAAGTTCTTAACTTATGTATCACTGTGTAAATTTTTCCTCTGCAAATGCCAGCCATACTTGTCATACTAGAAAAGATGTTTATGTACAGAGTTTGATAGATCTTGACCACTAACACAGCTAATAGGAACCTTGATCTCCTTTGTTCATAGTCGTTCATAGTCCTAAACAGCCATCTATAAGTAAGAAGCAACTGAGAATTATGATGGTGCTTAGTCATGAGTCTGCACTGTTCAGCAAGACTGGGAATTGAGCAGTTCTTGGGAGGTACCTTCAATATCTGGTAAATGATATGGGCTATTACAGAAATGGATGATGAGTGTTGAATATTCATTTAAATAGTCTAGTTATTTGTGACTCATGGTCAGGCCAGAAATGTGTTTGCACCATGAAAACAGTCCATATAATAACTGATTGTTTGCTGAGATCCATTTCTATTATTTTATATCTGATGTATATGCATATATTTCCTTTACAAAATACTGTGGAACATGCATTTATTATTGCCCTTATTTACCAATATATGTTAGGAAGAAAAAAAAAAGAGCAAAAAGGACCTTCTGGTCTAGTGAGTTGTTCTCATGGCCAGCCTTTTCCATAGTGGACTGGGAGGGCTAAAGGAACTGAAACCTCCACCTGCTAATGTTGAGTACGTATTGACATCTTTTAGATCTGATCATGTCCAAACCCTCCAGCTTAGCCCCACTCACAAATTGTTCACTCTAGTTTTCAAAGCGTTTTATGTTCCCTTCTTCTCTTTCTTAGTAGCACTTTGGTCCAAAATCTTGCTCTGATACTTCAACATTTTTTATGTGAGATTTTCGGATTTTAGGAGTCAAGGTCAGTTTTGATTCACTTTTTCTCCTGTGGACAGCCTTTACCCTCCACTCTTTACAGGAACTGAAGGTACTATCAGATGTAAAACATCACTGTGAGGTCTGGACTGAGAATTGCAGTACTAGTACTGGGTTTTCTCTAGTTCTTCATCTCTTCACTGATGCAAATCTTTTTGTAGGGTTTGTATTGTGAATTGCAGAAGTCCCAATGACACTTGATCTGCCTATTTGCATGGAGGGAAGTTTTTCCTACTGGCTAGTATGGCTAACGTTTCTCAGAAAAATTAATTTCAAATCAAATTAAATTGTAATTAAGATCTTACAAAACAAATTGAAGTTTTGTCCCACTAAAAAGTAAGGCAGGAACTTGCATTAATCGTAATCTCTAGTTGCTCTCTAGCAAGGAGATTACTTCAAATGCTGACATTAATGACTCTAATTTGTGAGTTAGGAGATCATTATTAATAGATTAAACTATTTCTTATTGTTTATTCCTATATGCAAAAAGACCAAAGCAGCAGAGAAGAGGGATAGAGACACTGTATAAAAAGCTGTCATTCATATTTTGTATTAAAATCACTGCTAGGTAGAAGGCAAATGTGATTTAGTTTTCTGAGCAAGGATAGTAAATTTTATTGAACACTTACTTGTTTGAGGGTGAAAAGAATAATTATAAGACACCTTATCATAACAAACCCAATTCATATATATTTGATCACCCTTTTGAATTAGCCATGTAGCCTTATTCGTAAACAAATAGTACAGGAGAGAGAGAGAAATAAAGGAAAAGGGAGAGGAAAAAGGGGAAAGAATGAGAAATAAATAAATAAACAGATAAATAGAAATATGAAAACAACTGAAGGGGAGTGCAGAATCTGTGACATCTTTTATATTTGTTAAGGAAGACTTTGTAGTCCAGATGAGTCAATATGATAACAGGACTTGTTTATGATAAAACTTTGTGGCTATTATGTGATCGAATCATCACTGAAAGATTATTTTAATTACAGTATATTGCATGGCTAATAACAATTTATCATCTACTTGTTACACTTAATCATAAAAGTATAGCTAGGGAGAAATGGTGGAGGAAGAAAGGTGTGCATTAGTGATTGTGTCTCAGATTCATAGGAAAACTTACATTACTTTAATATTCAGGAGAAAAAGCAGTGTTTGAATATAATGTCCAAACGAAATAGCTTGAAAGAGAACCCATATTTTAAATCTATTACACAATAAGTTAATGTTAATTTTTGAAAGTAGGAGTATGATTTCTAACATAACTGAGATGTCTGAGTTAAAAATAATGTGGGGAGAAAGTGTCTGAATTAATCTCTCAGTCCTGAGTATAACGAAAGAACATTAATTTCAATTCAGAGGAATTACAGTTAGCTTTGTACTATAAACAAAAGACAGCAGAGTTTTATTAAGCATTTTTCATCCTCAAGTTCTTCAGTCCTGTTTTGGTTTCTCTGAAAAATGCACACAAGAATAAGACATACATGTAAAATATATTATTTGGTGTGCAGTGGAAACATCCAATTCCCTAATTTAAAGTTTCTCATGTTTTACTAGTTCCTTTTCTGCATATAGTCCATCTTGGCTGTTTGATTGACCTAGAGAATGCTATATCTGATGCTCTTGGTATTATAAAATATATATTAGTTAACTGATTATGATAAAAACAAAGAGAAATGAGAAGACTGCTTGCCTGCCCTGTCTTGGGCTTTTTTTGATGCAACAGAGTTTATATTCCCCCTGTGTTTTTCCACTTTCCTTATATGAAATGAACAGCTGTAATTGAAAAGCAAGAAGCTCTATGGTTTATAGAAATAGGTGTTGTTAAGAGCCTTAGCCATCTAATTTTCTTCCTATTGCAGGGCAGGCTTCCTATTGTCTGTCCTTTAGAGCTAATTTCTTTTCTGATCAAAAGGCCCACATCATTGAAAAGGTAGTAATGACTATTCATTTGGTTGAAACCTCCATTCTGCAGCCTGCAAAGCTTTATTTAGAAACTGCTATTTCTTTCAAAAAGGAAAACCTCATTTGTGTCTTCTATAATGTCAATTAAAGTAGAATATATTTTAATTATTTATCCTGGAGAGAAACCTTTCAGGATCTCAATTTGCTGTGCCAGTGATACAGGCTGTAGTTTGAAACAATATGTGCCTTCAAAATTGTATGTCAGAGAGTAGGAATAAGGTGTGTTTTGATTTTAATTTGCCATTAATGAATAGTTTATTTGCAGCTAATTAGCAAGTTAGAGTTTTACAATTAATGTGTGATTTCTAATCTAACTCATAAAAAGAAGCCTAGCCATCGTTACCATCAAATGGGGTGGGTTGCTGGATCTGTATAGAAAACATTGCCGGAAAGATTCGCGAAGTTTTAAATTGGCAAAACAGAGATGATTGGGTTTGGGGTTTTCTGAAGGAGGAGTGCAGCGACGTCTCAGCCCTTCAAGCCTCGCAACAAGTAACGGGGTGACCGGCGGAAACCTCGCTCCCCGTGGCAGCTGCTCTGGGCTGAGATGGAAATGGGCGGCTCGGGAGCCCCCGAACCCCCGCGGGGCGCGCAGGAGGTGCCGTGGAGGTTGCTCTCTCCGGTACGGGCGTAGAGGGCAGGGCTGCTCCCGCTCGCTGCCCTTCCCACACTCTTCGCCGTGGGGGGGCTCGTTCCATCCCGGTGCCGTCCCGCCCCGCGCAAGGCTGTATCCGGGGACCACGGCGGCAGAATGGGAAGGGCAGACCCTGCCGCGGGGCACTGAGGACTCGCCAAGACCGAGAGATGGGGGCGCCGGGAAGTGGGAAGAATAAACGGTGCGGGAGCCGGGGTGTTAGAATCAGGGTACCATTTAGGCTGGAGAAGACCCTTCAGATCTTCAAGTCCAGCCGTTAAGCTGCCAAAGTCCAGCACTAAATCGTGTCACTAAGCGCCTTCTTATAAATAACCCGGGGACGGAGGCTCAACCACTTCCCTGCGCCAATGCTGGATAATTCTTTCGGGCGTACTATAGAGCTGGCTAGCTCTGTAAGAACAGAGGGAATTTGCAGAAAGTTGCTATTACTATCTCGTCTCTTAGGAAAGAAATTCCTGCCGGACTCGGTACAGACCGTCCAGCAGCAGTGCTGGGGGTAACGGTGGTTTCTTTAGCATCACTTTTCGTGCTCGTTTTTCTCTCTGTGTTTTCACGTGAAAACACATGAGCTCAGTCCAGCGTTTCCTGTGTGCTGCGCAGTGAGCCCTGGCGAGTTGTCCTGCGCTGGTGGTCCCCTCTGCAACTCTGTTAATTGGTAACTTGGAGAGTCCTTATTAGCAATGTCTCCCCCTGCATCCCTCCGCTCCCCCTGAAGCCAACCCCATGAGGCGATTGCCAGGAGGAGCTGTTTGTCAAAGGCTAATAAACAAATTCCTCGCGAACACCTGAATGAACGAGGGCCAGGAACAACCCAATTAAGAAACGGAGCTACTGGTTGTTTTTTGTGGCGGTGGAAACAATCTGTGCTCGAAAAGGGTCTATTCAGAGGGCGCTCCGAGAGGTCTGTTTGCAGCCCGCTATTGTTGTCAGAAGCCAAATAAAAGTTCAGCTGGGGGGGAAGTGATTAAAAAAAAACATTTGCTGCTCCCTCCCGAATGCGCTGGGAGGCTCAGGTCAAAGGATTTGATCTGTACCCAAAAGACTCTGCCCGGGTTTTACCCACGCACTTCCGATTTTTGTTCTTAAATGTTACTATTTTGAATGATGTCATCCAAAATATCCCTTGCAGCTTCTCTATCCCTGGGGCGAGATACCGGGGGAGTCACAAAAGGAGTTGGAGTTCGTTTGCCGGAGCTGATTTGTTCTCCTAGCTGGGCTGGGAGGTCGGTCCAGCCGTGTCAGCCCGGGTAGCCTCACGGGGGATCTCATCCTGAGTTTCCCTTTTTACGTGACTCTGTTAGATAGGGAGTAAAAAAATCCCCTAACGACCTTGGGCTGCAGAACCAGCCTGAAATGATCAATTAAGCAGCCACGTTACCAGGCTAGAAACTTATCTGGGAGGACGTGCATTCAAGCCTAAACCAGAGATCAAACATAAAAGCAAGTGAATTTTTATCTTGAGCATCGCTAGCTGGGCATTTTCGGAAGATCACTCTAGCAAGGGTCAGCGGGGTCCAAACGAAAGGGGCGCTCAGTGTCCCTGTCTGGGCAAGTTTTGAGGACCAACCCTCGTTGATCTAGATTGGGAGTTAGGCTGCGGACCAGAGAGGATATTTTAATAATGGGATTAAACGGAGCCGGTTTGGTGCATAGCGCTATTCTCTAAAAGCCAGCGATCCTCCCTGACACGGTTCCAAGATTCCCCCAAGCTCTGCTGGAGCCGCAATTAACATATATTAATGGCTGTTTCTTATTAAGTACTGACTGCGTAAAGAAGCAGAAGGTCCCTTTCAAATGTGTCTTTTCAACCGTGGGGTTTCTCTCGCGTTCGAGTTGGATTGTGCTGTAAACTCCTGATTTTGCTTCTTTTGTCACAAAAAAAAAAAAAAAAAAAAAAAGAGAGAAGTGGGCTTCTGTGCCTTTGACAACTGTATTTACACGACCCCAAGTGTTCCCCTACCCCCACCAGACCAGGGCTCTCCGACCCCGAGCGGCTTCTCCCCGAGTCCCGGCCGCTGAACTGGAGTGAATTTAAGAAAATGGCTCCAGGCATGAGGCTTCCCCCCCTTCCTCTCCCCTCCCCGCTTATTGCCCTGGTGGAGTCCTCTCTTGCCTTCTGCCCTTTCCCTGCTTTGCAGCAGCTCCGCAGGCTCCATCCTCTTTCCAGGGACACCTTACGAGCAGGATCGAGGAGCAGGCAGGGGCTTAAATTCCCCCGTGGCTGCCAAGAGGGTGGCAGGACCGGACCTTTTAAAACGCTCTGCAGGTAACTTCACGGAGCAGGAGCTGGTGGAGCGGGGCTTGCCTCGCTTCCTCTGCTCCCCACCGCGCATCACCAGCGGTGTATAGCTTTCAGACCGGGGGAGGGAGAAGGAGTTAATTCTCCGGCCCCGCTTACGCTTGTGGGAGCGGTGGGGTGCCAGCGCTAGAGGTAGCTCCGAGCATCCCGCACCGCGGGGCCGGTCCCCCTGGGGGCCACCTGGCCTCAGGGTGTGCAATGAAAGGAGCCCCGGCTGTGCTGCTGCTGGACACCCAAAAGCGGCCACGGCGCCGGGCTGTCCGGAGAGGTTCGCCGCCGGGGCCCCTCGGGGCCAGGACTCACCGGGCAGCCGGGGAATCACGGCTCCCAGGGAAAGCACTGCGATGAGCGCAGGACTCTGCCGGAGCCTGGGAGGGGAGCTGGCGACTGGCTCTCCTCTTGTGTGCTGAAACGGTTCAAGAAATCCTTACTGTGGGTTTCCTACGTGCACCCACCACTACTGCTGAGGCAGAAGAGTTCGAGCAGCGTGTCCTTGCTTACCTCTTCTTCTGGAAGGGGAAATCAGCCAATTCTTAGATATTCCTCAGAACATATGCGGCATTGACACCCTAGTGCAGTGGGAGCATTACAGGGACCAGTTAAGTGTAGAAATAAATGAATCCATGAGTATGTTTTTATTTAGTCATGTTCAGGTCATTACAAGGAAATTAGCGATGTTTCAAGAGAAATGTTGTCTTGTTTTGAAATATAATGTATCTGAAAGGGTTAAATAGAGCAGCCTTTGGCCAAAAAAAAAAAAAAAAAAAAAAAAATTTGAATCTCTGAGCACAAATTGAAAGACAAAGTAAGAGTCTGAAACTTAACGTTGTGATATTTATTTAAACATCGAAGGAAACCCAGCTTACGGGGCTTTCAGCATGTCCTCAAATTCCGTGTTTAGCTTCATTTTTCGTTGCATGCAAGTGTTCAGTCCCCCCAACACCGGTTTGTATAAAGTAATTTCAGGGTCAAACAGCCTTCCAGCCCAGCCTGGAACATCTTAAACATCGGCTGAAAAGGGTCAAAATATTTGGAGGGGTTTGAGGTTAACTACAACTTGTCTAAATCTTTTTTGATACGCTACAAGTTCCGTCCGAAGCGTGCTTCCTAGTGTGATACTGCCTGAAACTTCCCCGTCACCCTGTCCTCCCGGGCTGCTAAAGTTTGACTTCACCCAAAACTACAACAAAGACAAAACGCTGACTACACCTTAGCTCGTCGTAAGTGGGATCTACTTCCCCTTCGACTTTGTTCAACAGATGATTTTGTCTAAAAAACAAAAAACAAAAAAACTCCGAACAAAAGAGTCCCAGATCACAGCACTGCTCAGATTTACTCACACCGAAATCCCACCACGACACCGTGCAGTTTCCCGAGTGCCACCGGTGCCGTTTAAAGCCGGTTCGGTTGGTTCCCTCAACCGCGGGACACGCTGCACGGGGCCGGGCAAAACGGTCCCCTCCGCCGCCCCGCTGAAGCCTCCCCTTACGGTAGCCCCTCTCCACGGCGTCCGCAGAGGCACCGGCTAGGACTGTGCCTCCAGGTCCAGCCTGGACCCCTGCCCTGGGGGAGTCCTCTCCCCCTGTGCCGATTACCGTCATCCTGTGGTCTTCTCGAGCATCCCCCCTCACAGGACCCCCCGTACGGGATGAGATGCCCAGACGTCCCTGCTCCAGGACCCCTCCTGCCCACTGCACATCCCCGGGGCAGTTTGCTCAGAGCTATCGCAGTGGTGCTGCCCACTTCCTCCGGCGCCGGGGCTCCCCCGGTGCGGCTCCGAGCAAACTGCAGGCTCGGTTTGCCTCTCCTCCCCCAGCGCGCCCCGGCGGGAGAACCGTCGGGCTTCCCCAGCAGAAGCTGGAACAGGGAGCAGAGGGAGAACGAGAAACTGCGGGACACAGCAGCGACTCCCCCCTGCCCCCGGTCCAGCAGCGGCGGATGGAGGCAGCTCTGTACCCGCCGTGTTTTCAAGGAGCTGCCGGCCCTCCCGGTGCAGGTGTCCGTGCCCCTGGGAAAAGGAGGAAGGAAGGGAGGAAAGATGGAAGGGGAAGAGGAGGGGAAAGACGGAAAGGGAAGCCCGTGATTGACAGCTCCAGTGAGTCCGCGCCGCTCACACACCCTCTGCTAAAGTTTTCTTTCACACGGAAGGAACTTTGCCGTTGCCATGAAACTTGGGAGTTTTGCAAGCGTTGTCCCCTCCCCCAACTCTTTTTGGGGCAGCCGACTGGAAAAGTTCGAGTGGCAACGGGCTGGAAGTATATGGGGGTGGCCGGCAGCGCCCTGGCCGCAGCCAGCCCGGATCCGCCCGCGCCCTCTCCCGCACCTTCCCACCGGCCCACTCCCGGCAGGGCAGTGTGGGCTCGCCCCAAAAGGGCTCAGGAGGAAAAGAGTTTAGTCCGCCCTCCTCCCCCCCCCCACCCCACTGGAGTGTGTTCGTGCAGCGAGCTCTCGCTCCGTCCTCCAGGCAGCTTCTTCGGGTTTGGCACAAGGCGGTGCATCCCTCCGGGAGCCCCGAGTCCCTTTGTGCCAGGCGAACGCGCGGCTCCCGCTTGTGGCACTGTGCTCCGCCCTGCTTCTCCTCCCAGCGCCCCGGAGGGCAGCCCCGGCTCCGCTCCTTCCCCGGCGGTGCAGCCGGCAGCTACCGGAGCCCCACCGGCCTCTCCGCACCGCGCAGCCCCGGCTCCATCCCGTCCTGTGCCGCCCGTCCAGAGCCGGGGACAGGTGCAGGGCCTGGGGCGCGGCAGCCCCGAAACACCAACTTCTGGGCTCCCTCCGCCCCCCAGCTGGTCGGTTACCGGCGTCGGGGCTGTCGGGAACCGCTCGCTGATTGGCTGCCTCTCGCTCATTTATAGCCCGTCAATCAAATACCCCCGGGACTGGGGCGCGCATCGCCTGGCGCTGCCCGCGGGAGTTGCTCCGCACCGAACCGCTCCAGCAGCATCACCTCTGGGAGCGGCGCCTCCACCCGCCAGGCACAGAAACTTCCTGCCAGCCGCAGCAGCCGCCCAGGCAGGTTCTTTCACCTCTTTTTGTTTGTTTGCTTATTTTCGACTTCCTCTCCCTGACCTGGTGCCCGCCTGCCTGCCACCCTGGCGCACCTCTTGCCGGCTCCGGGCATGTACAGCATGCTGGAGACTGAGATCAAGACGCCGCAGCCTACGCCGGGCAGCGCCGGGGGTAACCCCGCTCCGGGGAGCAACGGTAAAAGCGGCGGAGGCGGTGGGGCCAGCAACGGAGCGGGAGCCGGCTCGGATCAGGACCGGGTGAAGCGCCCCATGAACGCTTTCATGGTGTGGTCGCGGGGCCAGCGGCGGAAGATGGCTCAGGAGAACCCCAAGATGCACAACTCGGAGATCAGCAAGCGCCTCGGGGCCGACTGGAAGCTGCTGAGCGACGCCGAGAAGCGGCCCTTCATCGATGAGGCCAAGCGGCTGCGGGCCGTGCACATGAAGGAGTATCCGGATTACAAATACCGGCCCCGAAGGAAGACCAAGACCTTGATGAAGAAGGACAAATACTCACTGCCCGGCAATCTGCTGGCCCCGGGGGGGGGCAACGCGGTAAGCAGTCCCGTCGGGGTGGGGCAGAGGATTGACACTTATGCCCACATGAACGGCTGGACCAACGGGGCTTATTCATTGATGCAAGACCAACTGGGCTACAGCCAACACCCGGGCATGAACAGCCCCCAGCTGCAGCAGATGCACCGCTACGACATGACGGGCCTGCAGTATAGCCCCATGATGTCCACGGCCCAGACCTACATGAACGCCGCCTCCACCTACAGCATGTCCCCCGCAGCCTACGGCCAGCAGCCGTCTACGGCCATGAGCCTGGGCTCCATGGGCTCGGTGGTGAAATCCGAGCCCAGCTCTCCGCCTCCTGCCATCACTTCCCACTCGCAGAGGGCCTGCCTGGGAGACCTGCGGGATATGATCAGCATGTACCTGCCCCCGGGGGGGGATGCCACAGACCCTTCCGCCTTGCAGGGCAGCAGGTTACACAGCGTCCACCAGCACTACCAGAGTGCCGGGACTGGCGTGAATGGTACCGTACCACTAACTCACATATAAACTTGGCTGCTCCGGACGGCTCCCGTCTTAATCCCTAGCCCCACCATCGCTCCCTGACTACACCGGGACCTACGGCAGCGTTGTTCGGCTTAGCAGACTTAATACTAACTTTGGAGAAATTTTAAAAAGGAAATCCGTTAGTTGTGTCTTTTTGGTTTGGTTGGTTTTGGTTTGTTGTTTTATTTTTTTGTACAGAAAATTATTTGAGCAAGCTGTTATTTTAATAGAGCACAACTCCCGCCTCCTAGAAGCCGCTGTGAAGTGTTCAAACCACGGCAACTTCCTTCCCTGGTTTCTGCTAGGTTGGGCACTGTTTTATTCGCTTAAAAGTTTTTGCATCTTCCAGTTTGATTTCTAGCGTTGCAATGACATAAAAGAAAAGGGCGGGCTTTTGTTTTTAAACTCGGTTGTTCACGTTATCATTGTGGTTTCTTAAGTGTTTTGTTCTTCCCACCTTACCAAGCCTCGCTTGGTTTCTATCACAATCCATAGCTTTCACAATATTTTAACTTTAGGGTTTTGTTTCTTAAGGGGAGGTGGGAGAGAGCTGTGCGGGTCGCAAAAGCATTTTATTTTTTTTTTTTATTTATAGTAAGTTGTGTGTCTTGGGGTTTTTGTTTAAGCTGTATACTTATGTAAATTGGTTTGTGAATTTTACTGTGAAACATGTTTTGACATATCGGACGAAGAAACGTTTTAGTTTTGTCTACTGGATCCCCCACCCCAAGAAAAGAAAAGTAATGGAAATACTTCTTCCCTGTCCCTACTCCTCATTTTCTTCTTCCAAACGAAGAGAGATCAATAAATTTTATATCAGGCACGTCCGTAGTGTCCGGGCGGTTTGTGCGAGCGGTCCGGTCCCTCAGCGGCACCGGGGAGCGCGGAGCGGGACAGCGACTCCCTCCCGGGCTCCCCGCAGCAGCCGCAGTCCACCCGAGGGGCCCGGGACCTGCTTTGCTGTAGCTGCCACGTCCTGGGGTGTTTTGGCTGGGGAACGGGGGATCGCTCCTTCGAGTTGATTTTCTTCTAAAGAAAAGCGGGACCCTGGCCAGGAAGCCGTCGCTGTGCTACTGGAGCTGCTGCTTTCCGAGCTCACGGCCACTTGTTGCCTCTCCTCCCGGCTGGGTTCTCCCGGCCGACGGAGAGGGAAGTGGGTTACCGTGCGCCTCGGTTGGTTTTAGCTCTGAAGGATTTGCCTAGAAACCCGAGCTCATCTGAAATATTTACAGAAGTAAAACCCGTTGGGGAACTCTTAATTAGACTCTATTAAAAATGAATGGTTACAGGAGTCCCCAGAGAAAATAAATAATTCAATCAATGACGAGTGTTTTTAGCCTGGACAACTTTTATTTCATTTTCTGTCTTTTATTTTAGGGGTCTGCGCTAGTCTCCTATATTTCTGCGGGCACTGCGGAACAGCCCTGAGCTGCAGAGCCCGCGGAGCCCCGGGGCCGCCGGCAGAGAGGGAGGCCGCCGAGAGACAGCGTATCCCTCCCTCCTGCTCGGCAGCAAGGCCAGCGGGCTTGGCTCCTTGTGGCTTGGAGTGGGGTCCCGGGTTGGGTCAAGGTTCCCCGGGCCCGGCGGCTGCCCTGCAGGCCGAGCGTCCTTGCAGACGGTCAGTGCCTTTCTCAGCGCAGTCCACCCTGAAGCCTCTTGCCTTTCCTCTGCCTCCACTAACCTCTCCGCTGTTTGTCTTGGTGCAGATGGAAAGGGATCAGGAGGGTGCTTTACTTGTTTGGTTTTGAGTAAACGGGCCTGCTCTGCTCTCCCGGTGTGAGCTGCGACTTCGGGGCAGTTTGAGCCCCTCTGCTGCCCGTTTGCGGCTTCCGAGATCTGCCGGGACGGTGGGAGCCGCTTTATGTTCCCCGCCGCTTTCCTCCTTACCCGGCTGCTTCCCATCCTCCCACCGGCCGGACCGGGGCCCCGCACTCCCGGTCCCGCAGCTGGGATGCCCGCCAGCGGCGCCTGCCTGGTTGTCCGCCGGGAAGCACGTCCAGGCTCAGTTAGGGCCTTTCTTGGCTCTTCCAAGAGGAAAATCAATGCTCTGCAAACCACACTGAGAGTGCCCTTCTGTCCTGGCCGCCCGGGGAATTGGGAGTGCCGGGAGCAGCTACTGCAAGTCCCCAGCCCTGGGCGAGACTGCGGGCCGCACACGCTGGCCTCTGCATGGACAAGCTCCTGGGGCCGTCAGCCCTCTGGTCCGTGTGGTAAGCCTCTGGCACCACACATGCTCCCCTCTGCCCAGGAACAGCCGTGCCGGAACTGGGGGTAATCACTTTGCAAGTAGGAGCCCGATGTGTTTAATATCCTCACCTCAAATCTTTCCATCACATTCCTAGTGACATCTGGCAAACCTGTGGCATTGCTTTCTCTGTATTTGCACTGCTACCCTTCAGGTAGGAATGTGGATGTGACTAGCTCTGTGAGGAGAAGCAGTTCCATAACCCGGAGGTCTGAGAGAAGGTGGTAAAATCAGTGGTGGTGGTATGGTCTATGGAGATACGCAGGGGGCAGCAGCAGGTCCAGTTTCTTCTCAGCTTGGGGTCAAACTGCTCCCCACTGCTTTCCAGAATATGCAGTGCCAGGACAGCTCTCGGAAGGGAAGCGTGATGATCCCGTTCTCTGAAACAGGTCTCTCTCAGCCTTCCCAGAGGCATGTGGTACAAGTCTGACAAAAGCGAGGGCTCCTGAGCAGGTGAGCTGCTGCCAGCACTGGCATTGTGTTGATATCTTCAGAGTTGAATTGCAGCTGCATCATTATAAGTAGTTGTTCTCTTGAGTTTTCTGGAAGGAGATTCTCTGCCATGAAAAGGGAGAAACACTGTTCCTCAAAGGTGTGAAGTATTTTGAAGTTCAAGGTATTCTCTTCATTTGCCATAAATCAGGGCCTAAGGAGAGCTTGTGACTGAGGAGTCACAGAGATGCCTCTCTATGAACTATCTTAATCTCTCTGAAAGCTCATCTCAGTGGTTTGGCTTGTGAATGCTTTCCCTGAGCTATTGATTTTGAGATGCTCAGACAAAACCCTCCACAGAGTTCTCAGCTTCCTAGGGCTAAACTTTATCCTGAAGTTTTTAAGTTGTGGGCAGAGTTTGTGGAAAGGGCTGTAAACAAACACACACCACTGGACTGGGAATCCACTACAAGCTGAAAGCAATGAACACAGACTTACACGTAAGTACAAGTACAGATAGAGCCTCTTTTTCCCTGAACATGAGCGTATTTTCCATCAGAGAGCAAACAGCACAGGGGGAGACCTTGCCTGAAAGACAACTCTTTTCCCAAAGAGCACTGTTACATTCTTTGCTTGGACTCTAGAAATTTGCTTCAAAAACAAATGTAGAAACATACCCCCTTTAGAATTAATGAAGGTATGTTTTGTTTGTATTGAACTTATTTTTTTGTTTATCGTGGACATAGACATGTTCCAAATGTATTAATCTAAATGCCTTTTGAGCAATGCCCATGTGAGATTTCATACTCCTATATGTGGGAGGGTTCAGAATTGGGCCATTAGCATTCTCAGGGAGAGCAGGTGAAGTTACTATTATGTATGAGATATGTTGGCTTTGTGGAAGATGCATCTTCACAGGATCCTTCTCCAGAAATCCACAGCACTTTGCAAGATGGGGCTGTAAGTGAAATGCTGAGGTGTTGCATGTGCGAAATCATTACCAACTGCTTGCACAGTTAAAGAAGCAACAGCCTTGTTCTAGAAGATCTAGAATAGATTCAAGTGCATCCATTATCCTTAGAAAGTCTAAACATCGGCTGTGGAGAGGTTAATAATGTTAGCACTGAAGTGTAATGACAATATTTAGGCTTTTGCTTTAACACTTTTTTGTGTGGAAGAGTGGAAGATCACACTTGGTGCTACTGTTAGTCTGTCAAAAACCAGCACAGTGGGTTACATTTTCATGTAGGTTCCTTCCTAAGCCAAAGAGCTGCAGAGTTGATTTATTTCAACAAAAATTGGTAAGTGAAAATATTTTCAATTAAAATTTTGGAGCAGTCTG
Source organism: Neopsephotus bourkii (assembly GCF_033783945.1). Classification (NCBI taxonomy): domain Eukaryota; kingdom Metazoa; phylum Chordata; class Aves; order Psittaciformes; family Psittacidae; genus Neopsephotus; species Neopsephotus bourkii. The sequence goes on along the minus strand of NW_026901363.1, from coordinate 1,418,030 downwards.
TTTGGGGAGAAAAGTCCAATAATAATTAGCAGAGGAATCTCATAATCATTTTAAGAATTTTTTTTAAACATGCATTTGTATTTCTAATTTTTTTTTTTTTTTTGCTATAAGAAGAAATGAATGCTGAATTCAGGAAGAGACGTATGATTAGCATAAACACTTCATGAAAGCATCTATAAGTCAGTGCTTTTCCATATCAAACATGAGACTAAGAAAGGTCCTTTTCAGGAACATTAGAAAGATACAGACTTGTTTAATTATTTTCCTATGTTAATGGAAATAATTTTTTCATAGGAATGAATACAGCAGGACAGATGAAGTTAGGTGTGTTCAGGACGGGAATGTTGCTGCTGTTCCCAATCTCTGCACAAGTGAGATGTTTGATATGGCTTCTTTTCTACTTACATAGACTTCAATGCTAGATTAATGTAGTCAAGTCCAGTTCACTTACATGGTGCAAATTCAGGTTATTTCTATGGTAAACCTGGAATAACAAATCACAGAAATCTTAAAGCATAGGGGAGAAAATTTGAAGCAATTTCCTTTAAGAATTCTCTTAGGAAGGAGTGGAGAGCTATTACTGCAGATCTGTTTGCATGAGGTAATTTAGTGGTTAATACAGATTAAGTTTTCCAGAACAGTTTCCCATATGCTTCGCTATCAAGACTTTTTATAGATGCCACTGGATGGAATAATAATTGCAACTCAGCAACTTATTCCACAGCAGAATGTCCTCGGGATGAGGAATTAATTATTCTTTGCTGTGAGTACCATTCACAGCCAACTTCTTTGTGCTGCTAGTCAAGTAAACAGGATTTCAGATTTGCCTGCTCCAAAGACATCCTCAGAAGCTCTTTACCCATTTTCCACCTCAGTTTTCCAGTTTCTAAAATGAGATTGGTACATGCTTAGTGCAGCAGAGGAGGTTGCAATGCATGCAAGTGTGTGTGTGAATGCAAGAGAATGGGGGATGTCACAGTAAATCCATACAAAGACGTATTTACACCTCCTCTGTGATTAAAAATGTATGTACTGCTTAAATGTTTCTTAAGTCAGCTTATGCTCAGGCTGCTCATGTTTCTTGTTGTTGCTAAGTTCAATTATATCATATTTGTGCCAGCTTGCTTTTATTTGGTTATACATCAAATTAAGCTAAATCAACCTATGTATGATTTGGCCTGGTTTGAAAATGCTTGTGCTAACATAGTAAGTCAAGTCTCCAATTCATTCCACATGAGGAAGCAGTTGTGGGTTTTAACACATTACTGTCCCAGAGCTGTTTGCTCAGTTGATCTTCTGGAAATCACTACACCTTTTGCTATGCTTTGGCCATCACAGTTCCCATGCTGGTGGATTGGTGCAAATTCACCTCGGCTGATGGGGAGAAGTGTGAAACATCAAGTACTGCATAAGCTGTGCTGCTCCCTAGAAATGCAAAGTGAACCAGGTTCTCAGAGCCCCAAATTGTTATGTGTATATTCCACGTGCACAGCAGCCCAGAGGTGGAAAAAGAGTCAGGCATAAGAGGGGAAGGGCCTAGGAATAAGAGGGAAATTAAGCAATGTTAAAAAATTGTGAGCTTGTATCATTTATCTCTTCTGGGCTTCTGATTGAGGCTTCTGGCCTCGGTGAGCTTTTTTCTTTGTCTCCATAGAGAATATTATGCATCTTTTCTGTACAGGCCATAGGAAATAGTATAGCAGTGATTGCACCAAGCCTTCAGGATTTCCCTTTTGTACTAGACTCAGCTTATTCATTTCATGCATCATCATTCACAGCTTGCTGTGCTGATTTCAAAAATTCTATACATCTACTTGACACAAAGGGGAGAGACAGAACATAGTGCTGGACGTGCCTTAGGTGCATGTAACTACTGTTCTTGAATGCCATTTGCAAGGGAAGAAATCTTGAAAGTCAATGGGAACTTTGCCCATTCAGAGTTCAGGATAAGACACTTGGCATTGATTTCATTTTCATTGTACTGTGCTGCCAAGTCAGAAAAGCTTCCCTTCCACAAAGTTAAGAAAAGATATTTTAATCTAAATCATTCTTTTCCTTTTATTTTTTCTCTTCTTTTTTCTTCTTTTTTTTTTTTTTTTTTTTTTTTTTTTACCCTTTAAGAGTCACTGTGCAGTTTTCACTTCACAGCCTGTAAACAGCAAATACCATCCTAGGAACTCCTTTTAAAAAGTTATGCTAGCATTATTGAAAAAAAAAAACATTTATTTCTTTCAAACTTCAGTCTGTGAAACAGGTGAACATCTGGGAAATAGGTGTGAATTTTCTGAGTGTACAAGACCTGGGACAGTAACTGAGTTAATTGTCATGCCCCTAGAGTAAAAGGAAGTAAATGAGCTGAATATACAAACTAGCAAATATATACCTGAAGGAAATTCTGTGTAGTTTTCCAGGTGTTCCACAGTTCCACAAGCTGATTCAGTAAGGAATAACCCTGCCTGCATTCTCTTAGGGGATGTCCTAAGAACAGTTGGAAGTTTTCTGACTTGTCTGGTTTTGTGCAGAGCATGCAATGTATGACAAAAGTTTTTTTAAAACTATTCTGAGAGTTTAACTCAAAAGTGTTTTGCTTCCTTTTCCAATAATTCTTCTGCTCCTCTTCTCTCAATAGATTTCAGTCCGTAATCCTGTTAAAGGGCAATAATTCTAGCCAAGAACAAGGTGTTTTGATTTGGATGTCCTGTGTGAGCAGGTACCAATAATTTTGGATTAATCATTACAGGAAATATGGATTCTATTAATTTTTTGGGTTTTTTTAGACAGTAATATAACAAAACCAGTATTTAAGCATTTAGACTGTGGTGGTATTAAAAGATCTCCTGCTGGAGATGCTGGAGTAGGAAACATGATTGTTTTGGCCTCTAGCAGCGGACTGTCCATCTGTCTGCTGGAGTTAATTTGTTATTCAATGACTGACAGGCCAATTAATGATAGGAGAATTGTGAACTACATGGAGAAGTAAAAAATCCAGCAGATCATTTGGATTTCCTATTACATGAAACTTCTGCAGTCATTTTCCCTTCAACTATCAGAGAAGGGAGAAAAATTCAGGCCAGCTTAAGCAGATTTCAATAGCAATGAAAAAGCATTAGATGAGATTTTGCAGTCCTATGTCTGACTCCTGTGCTCTGGTTATGCTTGGCTTCACCTCCCTCCTCAATCCTTTCAAGGTTCATAAATGGGATATGAACATAGCCTCCACATCTAGAGGAGTACTGGGAAGGCACTGGCAGACATTTGGTGCTTGATCTACTTCATCTTCAGTGCAAAGTTGGTAGATGAGTAGCAAATACCCTTTCACCTGTATCCCCCTTGGTTAAGTGTTACTAAGTGAAGCCAGAGAATCTGTATCTGGAGGGAACCCAGAAGAAGGTTGCTGGCTTCTGCTGAAGTAAGTGCATATTAACTTCCTCTGGAAGTGCTTTGTGGTTGTAGCACTAGATTGTCTGCTTTGATTTGTGACAAGGAAGTAGGCGAATGTGGTCCTTGAAAGCAAAGCAGCACACAGGGTAACCTCCTTGGTGAGTTTCAAAACTCTGATGGCTGAGATTGTTACCAACCCATGAGAGAATTTCCTGAACAATTCCTTACAAGAACCATTTCCAGGTGTAGGTTTTAGGATTTCTACCCCGGCTTGCCCATAAAAGCACTGGAAAGGGAAGAAGCAAGTGGAACAGACCTTCATCATCAGGGAAATAAGAAAGTCTGAGTCATAAGCGTAGGGCTAAGCACCTCCAGTGGGAGGGAGAGCATTTGGGATACCTTGCCTACTTCATGAGAAGCAAGAATCTTTCCAAGGGGAAACAGGTGATTTGTTTTGCAAAATTGCATCACAATCTTTTTTTACAAAAATAACCCTCAAACACTTTAATTTTGACATGCTTTGGACTCAAGCTTTTCAGTGGAATAGGATTTGTTTTCCCCAACTTCTAAAGCATTAGGTGTGATTTTGATGATCACACTCATTCATATATCTAAGCAGGTTTAATCAGCATTTGTGCCTGTCTTAATTCCAGCTCCAAAGACTGGCAGCCCAAAGGGAAGTGTGGGAAAGCAAATAGTAACCCACAGCATGGGAGGTAAGTGAAAGCTGTGACTCTGTGAAACGCATTGTTCCAGCCAAACTGAGACCCTTCCCTTTTCTTTGAAGCCTTGTAAGGCAGCGTTCGTGATCTGCAGTGGTGCATGTGGGAAGGAGGACTAGAGGCAGAGTACCAATTTAAAAGTAGGCTTTTATGATTTAATCACAAATATCATTCTCTTACTGCAGACTTGAGACGAAAATGGCATTGTGACAAATAGTACCAAGAGGGTTTTTTTCTGAGTCCATTTAGTGAAGGCTGGGCAGGGAGGTTAGATGTAAAAAAGGAGAATGATACAACTAATGGAGATGGAAGGGGAAGGCCCAAAGATAATGGGATGAAAAGAGTTTGTCACCTTGAAATATGTGTGTTCACTTCTGAGGATTATTTAAAAACTGTGAAGAAAATAATACAATGTTATTTTGTATTTAAAATACATCTGTATTTTCTGTGTCTCATAGTTACTTTTTCAATATGCATACCATGATCAGAATCTAGCTTATCCTTACCTTGAAGTGTGAGCACCACAGAAAATCAGTTGTATCTAAAGAATGAACAGGAACAATAGAGATCTACTGGCATTTGTCCCTAAAATCTCTGAGTGAAGGGAAGGACAGAGGAGCTTTGGGAGGGAGCTAGCTGAGATCTGCTGAATTTTGATGAGGATTTTGCTAGTTTGTCTCCCATTCTGGTTGGCTGCATTATTATTTATTTCATCACTCAAATTGTGGTAGGTGCTGCTTGCCTTACAGTATGAATAACAAGCTGTTGGGCTCAGTAGAGTTCACTTATGCAGTAGGAGAGAATAATTCTCTCCTCTGCAGGAACTGCTGGGTAAAATTTAACAGTCTCGGCTGTGCCCTAGGGGGCTAGGGTAAAGGATCATAATGGTCCTTTTTGGCCTTAAAATATATAAGTATATAACAATATGTAAGTATATACCAGAATTGTACCCTGGTCACAGTACAGTCAATGAATTCTCCCTACAGCATCTTCTCTGATATGCTGTGGTGTAAAAGCTTAAGAAAGACGCAGCATGGAGCAGCATGACTGCAACAGATGATGTGAGAGAATAGGCAAACTACTAAAAGAATATCCTGTGGCTACTTGGATGTTTCATATGACATACATATATGAACATATACCTTTTGGCACTGGAAGTGTCAGTAGATTATGCATAAATGCACGTGGAACTAGTTAGGATTGCATTGTCAAGGTGTTCTTAGAGCCAATAGGCTAGGAAACTACTTTTATAATGAAAATTTAGATCATGTAGAAACTGAAGAACATAGAAGAGATCCTGGGATCTGTGGATTTATGTCCTTGATGGTAGGCAGAGAGAATGTCAGATTTCACAATCGAGTGATGATCTGTCATTTGCTCTTAAGGAATCTCTCAAGTGACATGCCTGTGACAGAGGCACTGTACAGACATACAGGAAGAGTATGTGCTTTTAACTAAAGAAAACTAAATCAGGTAAAGGAAAGGTGACCACGATGTTGACACAGTCTTCCCACGTGTTGGTACCAGGGGTGCAGCATCCGTGTCTTCACCACTTTGTCAGTCACACAGAGCAGCAGTTGGAGAAGTCTGAGACCACAGTCAAATAAACTACTTTGAGGCAAGAGGCCTAGAAGACATTCTCAGCAGAGATATAAAGAGGTGGATATGTATAGGAGTGTGATGATTAAGGAAGGGAATTAACTTGAAAGATGCAACCTGGAAAAGTACTTCTGCTGGGTGGTGCCCTGTGACGCAACCAGGAAACGTTAGGTTAGTTTTGAGGATTTTGTCGAAGGAATGCCAGGAAAATAAAAGTCACACACACGAGGTTCTCTCCAAGAGAATGTTTCAGATGTTAAAGCAGGACTGGATAAATCTATGAACTGAAAAGAATCTTGTGTTGGAAGAAAGGAGATCAGTGTTTTGTGGCTATGCTCTGCATGTAATTTCTGAGTCAGCACTGGAAGTTAACACAGGCTGGTCAGTTTGACTTGTGTTTCCAGTAAGTTTCTCTGTATTGCTCTCCTTCCTGAACTAAAGCACTCAGTCATTTGTAAAAGAATTTATTTACTCTGACTGAAACATTCACAATCAGGTGCATTCCTGAATGTCATGGAAGCCTGGGGGTGCTATGTTGGGACAGAACTTGTGGTTTGATAATAATTCCTAATATTGTTTCCATGTTAGATCTCAAAGCACTTTAGAAAGGAAATCAGTGCGACTCAGTTACATTAGGAAAATGGTCCAGGGACACCCAGTGAGGCAGTGGCAAAACCAGTAGTTGTTCAGAAGAGAAATTTCAGAACTCGGCTTATTATTGTCCTGTCTGCATCATTTCCTTATATTAATTCTGGCTCCAGAACAGCTCCAGCAGCCCTAAGAGGGAATTGCTCCCAATTTTCTCCTTACACCTCTGCCAAGGATTAATGGCCTTGGAGAGGGAAGTATATATATGCCAGCTCTTCAGCTGCATGCTGCAGTTTCTTCAACTGCATTCTAGCTTAAACTAATTGTGTTTTTGTATACACTGGACTATTCATGATAGAGGGCTGGTAATCTTGGGCTTTGTCACCCTGGTAGAGGGAGCAAATAGGCCATGTAGCTGTTTCCTATTTTACCCTAGTGTGGACTGCCAGAGCTTACTTAGGGACATCCAAACTAGTAGTGTGTGAGGAGGGCTCAGCCACTCAGGACTGAGCTTTATTGGAGGCTTTGTGTGATGGCTTTGGTGATCTGAAGGATCTACATGCCCTCCCTGGTGCTGACAAGGCCATGTGTGCATTTGTAAGTCGGGGAAGGTGCTTTGTGCTACAATCTAGGTGGAACTTGAGAAACCAGTCAGTACAAATTCACTCAAGTATTTTTAATTTAAGGATTCCTCCTCCCAACAAACAAACACAATTAAATGTTTGGCTGAATTTCATTAAGAGTATAATCTCTTAAAGTGTGTATCATGTTTTTCTTCAAATACAAAAGGCATATTATATGTTTTGCATATATAGATGAATAATAAAGACATTGAAAGATAATTAACATGTATCAGTGTTCCCGTGCAAGTTTTAATTTATGGGGGTTTGATCTAAGTTTATTTTGCTTCAGATGAATTCTGTGGCAGGGTAACTTGTAGCTGAGTTTGCTGTTGGTTTGATGCATCCGTTGAATCTACCAGCAGCTGCAAAATTCCAGGAGCCTGGCCTTGTCATGATTCAGTGACCATGTAATTGGCCATGGGATTTATTCAGCCTTTTCATTCTGTGACCCTTCCCTACAGCATCCTACCAAAACATCCCAGTTAAATTCTGTGTCTTTATGTTGTGCATTCTGAAACAACAGTTCACAATTTAGAATCCATTTTCCTTGCATATACAACCAGATAAAATATCATAGTAATGGCTGCCTGTTTGTTTGCAACATCGTTAAAGCTCAAAGTATACAGCCAGACTTTAAAACATAGTGAACTGGGCCTTTGTGAGCAAAGGGCATTGGATTTGTTCTCTGTGTCTGCTTTGGGTACTGTCTGGAGTCAACTGACATCAGGTATTTCTGCAAGCCTAAATGGACCATTAGGAATGAGCACAAGCACATGCAGAGGGATAAACAGTCAAGCACATAGGTTCCCTCCTCCCCATCCTAAAATAGTCTTAAAATACTGTTACTTAACCATTTAGAAACATTATTTGAGGAGTTTCAAACATAACTACCCTTGGGAGCCAGCTCCCTTGTCTTTATCCACCCTCTGGCTGGCAGCTTTGGGTGTGGGAGGAATGCAGGATTGGGTGCTTATCTCTTCATCTTGTCTCTGCTGTGTTTTGAGTTGCTAACTTGAGCGGTGATGTGCCTAGAAAAGATTGTCTGGGGGAGGTCAGCTACTGCACTGATAGGCATTGGTGGGAATGGATGTGAAAAATACATGGGGAATATAGTATTTGTATTGTGGTCCAGGTTCTTTATTTGAAAAACATGTAGTATAACTGAAATTACGTACTTTAATGTGCACGATGTGTGTCTTTAGTATGACAGTTATATGTAAGCAATGGGTCACAACTAGGAATCTACTCAGAGGTTATCATCTGTGTGAGAGTTGTTGCTTCTAGCTGTAATGGTCAAGATATCCATCTCTGTTATATGCTTTAGTGTGGAATAACTAGTTTTACAAAGGTGTGGTTGAAATCAAAATTTACTGTAGGTTTCACTTCCAAGGCCTATGCTACGACAGAATTTCACTGCAATATCCAGGAGAAATCTGCAAAACCACCAAAGGTGCCTTTCACATGTGAGAATTAAAGTTGTATTTTTCAGGAAAGAAGGGGGGAAAGAGTGCCTTTTGCTGCTCTTAAGAAATATAAGTAGAAAAAAGTCATATCGAAGTGTGGTTTCCTTTCTTAAACTAAGTCTGATTCTTTTTTTCTAGAGCAGTAAAGCTCATCCTATACCAGTCGTTGCTGACTTAATTCAGAGGAGGTGATAAAGGATTATGCCAGTTACTCAGCTAAAGAAGCATTATCAGTGTCTTGGTGAGCAATGATGTCTGCATGGTACATGACTGAAGAATGGTGAGGAAGAGCTTTGCTCAGGTTTCTAGTACAAGGAGAGTTGAACAGAACTGTAGAGTACTCTGGCAGCTAACAGGACTGTCAAAGAAAGCATTATCATGGCATTTGCGTACATTACTCCTTTGAATTTATCCTGTTTGCAACCAGTATTAGTAAATTCAAAAACTTTCTTGAAAAGAGCACATTTAACTCCTCAAGGTTGACCAGAAACCTCCATGAACTGCTTGGAAGGTCTGCTGTCTTCCATGCTTTCTGCTTCTCTGAGTGTGAGACAGCTATCCATCCGCCATGTGATGGTGAGCACTTCAGGTGTCCTAGCTCACTTGAGAAAACTAAAATATTGCAAAGTGTGCCACATAGGAAGGCTCATTTGAGTTGAAGGCTTCCTGAGTGCCGCTGCACAGCACTATTCCACCTTCCTTGTTTTCTGATCCCATGGGCTAGGTGAAGGTCAGTGATCCATCTACCAAATGGAAAGCTGGAACACACCTACAAATGCAAGATGGTTAGCTGTAGCTGTAAGGGAAAAAGGAATAGTGCAGGACTAACAGTGCTTCAGAAATCTGAAGTTAAAGGGGACTCTGAGCACCTTGCTGTTAAGTGACTCTTTTCTAACAGTTCTTCAACTCTGTAATAGTTGCTTGGTTAGCCTGGTTCACAGTATGGCATTGAAAAGCACAGCTGCAGTACAAAGTAGGCTTCTAAGAGAACGCATGAATTTGCTGGTTTTCACCCTTAGATGAATTTTCAACATTTCTGAGTTTAAATTTGCAGCTCACACAAGGTGATAGCAAATGCACAATGCCTTAATTATCACTTGGTCAACCTCAGGGATGCCAGAGTGCCCCATCAGTCACAGTAAATGAGTGAGCCATCTAAGGGACTGGAAGTTGTTGGATGGCATCCTGCATCTGCATTCATATCTTAAACAGGCTTTGGTTTCCCACATCACATTCCACCCAGGAATGGCCTCAAATCACTGTGCAGGTTTCAGTGAGATCAGGCACAAGTATCTGTACTCCCTGGTGCCCAGGATCTTAGCAGTCTTACAACATCCCTGGATAATGATAAGAGATTCCTAGAGATTAAAAATATGCACCTTTATTATAGGTTTACAGATGATAAAGCAGAAGATGTTTGAATGCATAAAGAGAGGGTGTGTTCATGCACAGAGGATAATTTAAGATTATGCCTGTAGCTGAAGTGGTACAGCTTTTGATACACTGTATTTTATTAATCTTCTGTAACAGATTAGAAAATCTGTGAGGGTTTTTTCTACCAAAGGTAGTCGCTTAACTTTTTTTCTCTTCCTACACGTGTTATGTATCTTTTTTTCACCTGTGGGAGCTGGGCAACTGCTTGAGGCATAGTGAACCGATTTATGTGATTTAAAAATTCATCTTCAAAAATCTTCACCTTGAACTGCAGGGCTGACTTAGAAAAGTTGTTTATTAGCTTCAGACACAGTGTCCAGAATGTCTTTTCTCTTTATTTCCAAGCTGAGTATTTTTCTTCTCTGGTTTCCTGGGTATCTGGTGGACGCCAAACATTTTCTCAACAATCTTATATTATCTTGCCCAAAAGATAAACCCCATGTTCTCTTAAGCTCTAAACCTTCTCTGGTAAATTGCTTTCTTCCTCCTGTGAAAAAGAGGCTTGCTTTCCAAGCCCACCATAGCAGATGTGAGTAATGAAATTAAAATTCTATGAGGTTTTTTGACATCAGAAAAGACACAATTGCAAGAATGAGACCTACATTTATGTTGGAGAATACAACTGGTGGCTAACTTATTGATGCTAACCATTGGTATAGATTATAATCTTAAGCGTTAGAGAAGATGTTAGAAAGGATGCTGTATAATAGATAAACCCCATTTGGTTTCAAAAAAGCATTAAAGCCAGGGGTTTGTTTTTCTTCTTTAGATCCCCTAAACAATGTCACTTCTGCAAAAAGTGCATTTTAAGTATTGCAATGAAAAACACGAAGGCATTGTTAGGCTATGACAGTTTAAGTGATTCATGGTTGCAATCAATTTAACAAATATTTGCTACGTGGTGACTCTTTGCAATACCAAGCAATAGATCAAACTTACAACCTTCACTGGTATCTAACAAACAGCCTCGGTGCAGTTAGGGATACATACATTGGAAACAGCCTCCTCAGCAGCTTGGCGACATGCTGAACAATTCAGCTGCTTTTCCTGCTCCTCTGTCTGAGGTTACCTGTTGCCTAAAGCCGAACTGCAGCAGGGATGTGCTCCTGAACTGCTGCAATTCACAGGTTGTTTCATCAGCATAAACCACTGTTATTCCTGTTTTATTGTTCACAGCCCAGAGTATTTACACTGCATTTGAAGGGAGCATCTCTGTAGCTTCCACTGCTGAACCCAATGTGCATCGTTGTGCATCAGATCCCTCGGGGATTTACAGTACCTTTTCCAGCCCCTAAATAAACAGCACAGAATGTAACTTCTTAGTGCTCACAGTAGCACAGGGAATGTGAATATTAGTGCCTTGCACTGAAATAGTTTAGAAGAGCCGTGTGCAGATCTGCTTTATTCAGTACCTGACTTTGCCAGTATCTTATGTGCCGCTGGACACAACCTTGGTACTGTTAAACTATAGTGCTTGTACAGTGCTTTTCAAGGAATACAATGAAGGCAGTTTTGTAATTCCAGCTTTCAGGGCTGGGAAACTTGGGCTTCTGGAAATTCTTGCAGGCAGTGAAGACCAGTAGGATTGGTGCCATGTCCCCTCCCATCCAGGTCATCAGTGCAGCCCCCTGGGCAGTCACAGCAGAGAGCTTTTCTGACTTGTGGCTTCTGTGTTTGGTGCGCTACTGAGGGCCATGGAGGAAGGTGCTAAAGTCTCACCCTTATATGTAGAAGTGCAAATCAGGCTTAGTCGGGGTCTGGACATAAATGTCCCAGCTCAGAATGATTACAGGCAGGATCCGAATGAATGGAATCCAGCCCCTTGTTGATGGCCGTTTAAGTGAATGGGCTGACAAGGGGATCCATAGCTGCAGGCAGGGGACCAGCCTAACGCTCCCTGCTGTCCACCCCACCCATATTGCCCGGGCAGCTCAGCAGCTCATGAATAGGCTGCTGCACTGCTGTACTCGGTAGAGTGGCATCTCAGGGGGAAACGGACTGATTTTAGCCTGCCTTAGAATGTGCGATGCTTGAGCTCAGCAGCTGCTTTCTCATGGCTGTGCCGTCTGTGCCGGGGTGTGCTGGTGTAGCCTTGGCTGCCCCACACTGTGCCATCCCTATGTGTCAGCCAGTGCCGTAAGTACAGCAAGTTGTGCACTAGCTAACAGGCAGTGCTGGTCTAGGGACCACTAAAAAGCAAGCAGATAACGCTGTTCTAGCAATGTTGCCTGCCAGAAATGTCTTTTGGAAAACTTGGAGGTATTGAGAATGATTTCATGTGAATTTCACATTTATAAGCAACCGTGGTTGAACAATTCCAGCAGGAGTCAAGGTTTCCCCCCAAGCTCACAGTCTGAAGACCAGACCATCCACTGTTCTCCCAGCTAACTAGGCATAAGGACACTGCCAGCCAGACAAGGTGTTAAACCTGTGACTTCTAAGGGTGCCAAACCCATTACTGAGCCCTAAAGTAATCTTCCTATGTACTTGGCATTATTGTTATCTGTGATGATCAGATGGGGGAGGGAGGCTACACTGATTTGTGAAGTCCGCATGAAAAGTGCTGGCCAGGAAGGAGGTGGAGGCCTATCTGGGTCTGGCTGCTGGGAGGGGACTGCATTCCTTTGCTTCCTTCCACCCAGGGGTGGAGCACAGTCTGAATGAAGCAGTCAGTTTGCTTTTATCTGTCCTAATGATAAGCAGACAAAATCCAGGTAACCCGGAAACATCTTTCCTCTGGCTCTTCTCCTTTGGAAAAGAGCCATTCATATTAATTTCCTACATGGAGGGTATACATGACTGAGTATACAGAGAAAAAAATGCTGAGGGTTGGGTTAAGGCTGATCAGGACCGATTAATTTTGCCCTGAGCTACATCAATAGAGACTTCTTATGATAGCCTAGACTTGTGTGAAGTGCTGCTCAGCAATGGCCCTCCACACTGGCTACACCTGCACTTCCTTGCAGAGGGGACAGTGTCTTAACATAGTGATGCCTTCTGTGATACTATAATTAATAAAAGAAACTTCATAGAGGTGCAAGAAAAACAAAACCAAACCTCTCAAAAATGATGTGATTGCCAAAATTGGTCAAGCCATGAGACTGATACAAACAGTAAAAGAATATGAAGGAGGCAGATTTCTAAAAGTGAAGGATTATAGGATTATCCAAAAGCAAAGGCCCTGGTTATAGGGCAGCACTTTGTCAGATAGATGAGCAAAGGACTCAGTGTGTTACCAATAGCATTAAAGGTAGAAAATATCTTCTTTTTAAGGTAAATTGAGCATTTTAACCTGGAAAAATGTGGGTTTGGCTTTTTGGTTAGTGTAGTTGTCCACACTGATAAACAGCAGTATGTGTAGGATTTTACTCTGAGGGTAATTACAAGGTTTTTTACTGATTTCTAGAGGGTCAGTCATTACATCTGCTATGCAAATGACATTTGGTGCTCCCCACCATCACCCCCCCTTTTTTTTCCCATTTATGCCTTAATTTCCTGATCTTTGGCATTCTGTAGCAATGGTAGTATTTCTAAAGTGTTTATGCATTGAAAGCACTGGGTAGGTGATAGGCATTATGTTAACACAGATATAAGCCCTTGAGCACAATCAAAAGCTGCAGATCTAGCCTTTAACAGGTATTTTGTGCAGGTTTACTTACATTCAGACTTCATTTTTAGCTCTCAATCAGATTTTCAAATTAACCCTTCATTAAGGTAACAGGAGGTGATAGAGACACATTTCATTGTAATGAATATTAATCAGGGACATATTCTGTACCTCCCAATGTTCTAAATGTTGGGCTGGAGACAGCCTTCTCTGGGGGCTCAGAAAACAAACTGAGAGGTTAAATTCTCAAAGGTTCTGTAATCATACTTAGAAACATAGAACAGTTTGGAGTGGTTAGAAGGGACCTTAAAGCTCATCCAGTTCCAGCCCCCTGCCATGGGCAGGGACACCTTCCACTAGAGCAGGTTGCTCCAAACCCTGTCCAGCCTGGCCTTGAACACTTCCAGGGATGGGGCAGCCACAGCTTCTCTGGGCATCCTGTGCCAGCGCCTCAGCACCCTCAGAGTGAAGAACTTCCTAATATCTAATTAAATCTACCCCCTTTCAGTTAAAAGCAATTCCCCCTTGTCCTAGGTGATAGTAAAATCTTTTGAAAGAAGGTTTATTTATTTGTTGTTTTTTTTTAGGTCTTGCGCAGAGATGCATGTAAATTGACCCAAAATTTACTATGGCTACTTAAGTTGGAGATGGTTGCACATGTTGGGTGGTAGGAGTCCAAGCATGAAGGAATGATATCTTCCTGCCAAACACCCTCAAGTGCTAGGCTGACATTTTGTTAATTATATATGCTGTTCTATTGGCTCAATGTTCATGCCATAGCAGTATTGGGCAGTAAGGGTTGAAGGACATGGGATACTGTCTCATGCTAAATCTGATTTGCAGCTAAAGGTGTTACCTTCTGCTTTGTGCCTTCCCTAATGTTCTTATAGTTACCTGGATCAAGAAGCTGATGCTGCTGTAAACTAATGTTTTTCTTCCAGAATGATTTTTCAGCTGCATTAACTCTTGCAATTTTCAGGGCAAGAGGAGAGAAGTTGTGAGCAAGGAATGTGGTGTGAACTGTTTTAGTGTAGCACAGATTTAAAGAAATGAAATCATGTCTGTAGGTGTGGTTGGGGAAGAGTTGTGATGCTCTCTGCTTCAAGGGTACATGTAATGGTCAGAATTATGTGCTTAAGGGATTTGAGTAAAAATACATCAATGTATATGGTTTCCCAGTTTTTCAAAATAAATAAAAGAGCCTCTTTTAGTCACCTATTTATTATCTATGCCTTTCTCTGTTGCTTTGGAATATGCGTGTTCTTAAAAGTAATACTTACAAATATATACAAGAAATAATAAGAGTAAAGGTAAGCAAATGCATAAGGCTCTTCAGGAGGGACGTTAAGTATAGTCCTCGCTGCAAGCAGGTCTGGTTTGCCTGTGTGAGTTAACATTGTTTTTCTTTATCATGATGTTAAAGCATTCTTTTTTTAGTAGACTCCTCTGTTTCCAAAGTCTCACTTTTTTTCTCCCCCTGTTAAACACATTGAAAAATAGAAACTTGTGTTCACTGCTGCTGTATTCCAAACAGCAAGGTTTTGAATTCTTCATTGAAAACAACATTAATGTGTGCTGACAATATAGAACTCTCCTGTTGTAGCTGTTTTTGTTCATCTGGATGTACTTTCATGCAAAAATATGTGCTGTTTTCCACACACAGTCACAAGAAACTATGGTGATGGGCAGTTCTTATCTGCTGTGTGAGCTGAAAACTCAGTTCCTTCTTTCCTCTTCCAAAGATTGTAGATAATGGCTGCAATCCATAAAGGGGGAGAAAGGCCTGAGAGGGTATGTGTCAGAGACCAGGGGAGAGGAACAGCAAGAATCTGTCGACTGCATACTGCTTTCCCTCAATAGCTCAGAGCGCTTTACAAACAATAAGGAGAGCTGTGAGCTCCTCCACTGGCCAGAGCCTGGGGCAGGAATAGCACTTGACTACCTTGGTCTCAGGCGGGTGCTTTAGGGGCCCAATACTTGCATAATGCAGGAGACCATTGTTTTTTCCTTTTTCTTTTTTCTTGTTCCCTTTTTCTTTTTTTCCTTTTTCCTTTTTGTTTTTTCCTTTTTCCTCTCTCAACTTTCTTGTGTGTCTTACAGTCGAACCCGTCTTCGAGGGCACACTGTCTTTCCGTGTAACAACTTCATCTTGTTTCCTAGAAGTAACAAAGGGTCTTAGTTTAGTGAGTTCTTAACAGTTCCATTTTTTGGCTTTAAAATGTCTATCTCATCTGTCCTGCTGAGCATGCCAGCATCTACTATGTTGGACATTTTCAGTGTTCTATTTGGTTTTTGCAAACTGGCTTTTAAAGAAAGTTTAAGGAGTTTATCAGTTGCTGCCAACCCACCGGAGTGGAGGGGACTTTCAGTACCTCTCCAGATAAATAAAGTGACAAAGAACATTTCCCTCAATGCATGATGTATATGGCTGATTTAGGTTCTTTATATCTAGATATGCTCTGAATGCTCAGAAAATAGCAGAAGGGGAACGCCTGAATGTAATTTCTCTGCTGTGATTGATTCAGCTTGCTCTGATCAATTCAAAATCATAAAACAGATTTTCTTCAGAATTTTCTGAAGACAAACTTTTTTTTTTTTTGTGCAAACCACATCATGAGAAATGTCAGCCTGCAGAGGTTAGATAAGTCACCAAAGCCAGCTGTAAGAATAAAGGTAAGTCATTTCAGACTCCACAGTATTATTACCGAGGTTCTTTAACACAGACTGCAATGACAGAAAATTTATTTGAAAGCCAGTTAAGTCTTGAAACATTTTAAGAGTTCTTCCCAAAGTGACAGTGCTGTAGTAGTATTTTCCTAGAAGAAGTGGAGAAGTTAGGAGGTTAACTGATTTGTCACTCTGTTTCCTGGTTTTAACTGAGTGTAGTGATAATATTCTAGCTGGGAACTTTTCTGAAGCACGCTGTATTGCATCAAAAGGTGTCTTAAGGCAGCAGCACTTTGAAGGCTCATTATTAATGGATGGTTTAGGGTTAAAAGTAGCCAGATTCTGAAAATTGTATGTCACTAATAATTTTAGAACTATAGTCTATATAATTCCAGATAAATTTATTATGGGTTGGGGGAAAATTAACTGGAAATGAGACATCCTCTTGCACATGTTTAGCTCCAGTAATTTATTTTATGAAATGAGGGAATTGTGAGGTTACATTATCAGCTTCATGGGTTCCATATTGTGTCATTTATTGATTAGGTGCCATTGCTAATTTGTCATTTTTTTCATAATTTTGTCCTAAAGCGTTACCGTTAGCCAAATTTGTCAACTGGACTCATGTGACCAGACATGCTGTCAGTTCAGACATTTAGAAACAGAGTTGATGCACAGAATAAAGGTGTAATAATTGTGAGAGTACACATTGCATCTTTCCACAGGGGAGAAAAGAAGTCTTACTGAAACGTATCTGAGCCAGTTTGAAAACCTGCTTTTTAAATGACAATCCCATATTGCCAATACCACATAAACAATGCAGCTCAAAATCTGTTTCTGGACCAAGGATCATTTCTATGTACTTGAACCTGTTACTTCTGTGTTATACATGAAATAGTGTACGTGCAGAGGTGAAAACTGTCAAAAAGTTGCTGTTTATGCTCCTGTCACCAAGGTTTGTTTGGTGATACTGCTGTGATTCCAGCAACAGAAGTTATCCAGGAACAGTCATGCTTTCATTTAGCCAAGTTCCTGAAAAACTCATTCCCAGAGAACGAATTACCTCTGAACCTTGTTTGCTTTTCATTCTCAGCTTTGTAATGTGTGTTACCACTACCACCATATTTTTTGTGGAGGGGTCCCTTGGAGGGTCTACTGAGCTTGTTGAGGGCTCTGCCACTGCAGCACATGTAGGCAATTGCTGAGATGGAAGGCTTCTTCCACAAGCACCAATAGAAGGTTCAACAGAAGGCTTTTAGAAAATTTCCTCTGCTCTGAACCCAGAGCAATGCTGGCCTTGAGCAAGCAACACACATTCTGTAATGACAGGAGGCTTAGAGAGCTTTTACAGACCTCTACCTCCTGCCACTTGCAGAAGATGTTGAAGGTCTGTGTGCTGCCTGTTCATCTTACCCAAGAGTTGTCCTTGATTTCATCTACTCACCTTCCAAGGCATCTTCTATTCAGAGATACCATGTCCCAGGAGCTGATGAATTCTGGCAGGGGAATGGCACAATTTAGCAAATTCTGCCTCTGCTGTCAAAATTTCTTTCACAAAGGCAGCAATGTCAAATGGCTGCCACAGCTTCTTCACACTTGATGACACCTGTGGACAGTTATGTACATTGACAGCTGAACTAATGGCTTTCTTCTAGCTTCCTCCCTTCTACTTGTTATTACTGATCATACTGCAAATGGGAGGCATCAGCATCTTATTTGGCAGAGCCGGTTAGAAAACTGCATTTGGTGCTTGAGATAACCCCTTGTTGACTTCCCTAAGAAACAACCGTTTTGTACAAGACAAGCATTTATTTGCAAGGCTGATCTTAGATGAACCTTGTATCTCCTACAACGAATAACACTGGAGGCATGTCATCACATAATAGTACCCTAAACAGAGTTTCTCACCATTTCTCTTGAGAAACTGCTTGAACAATGCTGACAGTGTAAGAAGGAGGACAAATTAGGACCCCTCTTGGGTACAAAGCACAAGACTACATTGCATAGCTAGAGCTGTGCTGATAATTTTACAGTTGGTTAACAACTAATGACTTCATGGATCTGAACTGCAACAAATCTAGGAAAAAGTCTTTCCCGGGAATATTGCTGCAGCAAGCTTTCCTTTGTTGAACTGAGAAATGGCAGTTAAGCATGGGAAAGAAGTTCTCAGCTTTTAAGGTTTTAGACCAGTGCAATGAACAGTGTTGCCTCTGAGAGGTAGTGCTGTGGTATAGGGTTGACATACATATCCTCACTTGTCACTTCTTTTTCTCTCCATCCTACCTGAGTGTGCTTGGGGGGGTGTTTCATCTGCTACAGTTCAATTTCTGTTATCAAAATCCAAAGATTCAGAGTATTTATCAGCCTACAGTGATTTCAAGGTCTCTGTGACAGCAAATATGGATTGTGACCATAATAAAATCCCACTGTACTCTTGCAGTAATAGTCAGCTTGCTAATAAAGTATTCTAGAGAGCAAACAGCTCCTGCTGAGGGCTATAAAGCTGCTGACTCCTAGAGAGTATCCAGGTAAAAACTTTACTTAGTGGAGGATACAGAATCTGAATTGTAATAGAAAAATCTTCAGAAAAGGCACCAAATAAACCAAGCAGAAGCTTGACTGCAGGAGGAAGCTGTCAAAACAGAGCCTTCTTTTAGAGGAGTTGCATGAGTAGATTCACTATTCCAAAGTAGATACAAACCAGAACAGGAAAGAAGTATTCACACTGTTATCCCAGAAGTGGTGCTGGGATAGTTACTGCACATTTAGTTCTTAGTCATTCCAGAGGGGGAATCAATCCCATAGTGCTTGCCCAGGATACTCAGCCAGAGGACACGGTCACCTCTGGTCTGAACGTGGCAGCTGGGTCTACTCAAACCTCTTTCAGCCTAACAATCTGGCTGGATTGAAGGCTCTGTGTTTTTAGGCTTATGCCCACCTGACTCATTGGGGCTGGGGTAGAAGGGCTCATACAACCTCCTGTTGACAGCAGCAGGGCATGTGTCAGCTACCAGTACAGAGCTGTTCAGCTATTACACAGCTAACAGTATAGCCCACTTGTGAGTGGGCTGGAGGCATGAAATTCTTCCAGTGGTCTGCATGGATCTGAGGCAGGACACAGTGTTTATGTGCTCTGCTTCTGCTACGCTTGTATAATTGGCTTCTGCCTGGTAACATCACCCACTGGTGGTGTTCCTCCCCTCCCTGATAGTTCATTGTTAACTTGCATAACTCCAGCTTCTAAGGATGGCTGGGAAGCTGACATACTGAATAGATCATTACCTGTAATAATCAGCAATTTAGAAATTTGCTTCTGTGGAAAGTGTTTGGCAGTCTTATTTGTTAGGGAAAAAAGACAAAGTGATAATTTCTGTAATTGGAAATCTATTTTTCATTCAGGGTAAGAGCACTTTCACATTGAAGTCACCATCATATAGCATCTTTTTAATTTGTTATGGTGTTAATTGTTGTTTAAATGAAACATTGCAGAGCAGAGTAATCAGGTTCAGGGTTTTGTTTTTTTTCCTTTTTATTTTTAGTCACAGTAAAATGCAAATAGAAACATTGAATGAATAGGAAAACTTCGAAGTAAACATGCTGCAGTGATGTGGAACAATGCAAGGCAGCAAACAGTCAACAGTAATAAATGATTATGTAAGGACTATTAAATTTTAATTTAGTATTCATACAGCCTCATTGGCAAACATGATTTTTTTTTTTTTATCTAATTGAACAGTGTTCTGTGACTGTGAGGCAAAATGATGATCCAAACTCATACCTGTTCTGATAAATGGAGATATCATTAGCAATATGAAGTAGGTGATCATGACTTCTCTCTTTTTCATAAATTACACTAAATAACCATAATGCTGCAATTTAGCGGTCCAAAGTTCATCCTATTCAGCAGGCCATCCATAGTCAACAGTTTAAAGAAAGGGGACCTGCTGAGAAAATGGTGGTCTAATCAGATGCCATAAAATCTGGCTGATCAGATGAGCCCCATTTTCTTTTTTTGTAAGGAGATCCTAATGAAGCAGTGCATTGAGGGGATTCACAACTTTTGTTCCTCCGTTTGATTATTCAGGTTGGCTGCACCAAGTTCTAAACTAAGCAAGTGGAGTCTAATCCTCTGGGCTGTTTGCATACATGCTGTGTTTTACAGGAGACTTATTAAATCCCACTTTGCCAGCTACCAAATTGTGTGCGTCTTATCTTCAGTCCAAATGATCAAAACACTAAAAGATGCATCAAATCAAATCCAGTCATCAAATAGGAATCTAGTAGTATTGTCTACTCCCTGCTTGCTGGGCTAATTTTCCAAGCATAGCAAAAATGAAAAGTACTTCACGCTGCATGCTTCATGAATATCTAAACCGGTGAAAGCAGATGGGATGCTGGAAGTGTGTTTAGCCAAAGGTTAAACTTGAGGACTCTGGGGCTGTTCCTAGTTGTAGCTAAATACTGTAGTCTTATTTGAAGCAGTAAAAGTCTACTAGTACACCCATTTCTGTCCAGCTGTGGGCATGGCAGTTTTGATTTGGCTACTGAAAATAGGCATACTCTTTCTTTAGAAAAAGATTTGGTACATTTACTTTTATTTAGACTTCCACTTCAATAGGACAATGTTTGTTCCCCTTCAGCTGAGTTTTCAGTTTTCCTTTCACTTTAACCACTGTCTTGTAATTCTCAATAGCTTCACATCTTCATCTTTGTGCTGCCCACCAGGGCTGCTGCACACAGCCGGGTATTGCTTCCTCCCATAAAATGTGTAGATGACAGCAGCCTGATCAAAAGCCCACTGAAATCAATATTGAGTAAGTATAAGCCTTCTAGGCCTGCCTTTGAAAGTGATGAGCTCCTGCACTCCCTTGGTAATGGGAACTGATGCATCTAGCCCCCACTTACCATCTCAGTGAATCAGCAAATGGGAAAATTGCTGAAAGAAACCTTCCAAGATCACAAACAGTTTTTGGTTCTTCATCCTCTTTGCAGAGCACTGCAGCAAGGAGCAGTGACACTTTCACAGAACTCTTTGTCAGAAGTGATGGACATAAAACCAGCACTTATTTTGTTCTGTAAATGGTGAAAATGGTGCACCAATGTAAACAGCAAAATATGCTTATGGGAGGCATCACCTATACTGAATGTTTTTCTCTGATTACAGATGCAGTGGGCTCCCTTTGCAGCCACAGAAATGAAGGGAAACCTGCTCTCATGCTGCAGAAACCCAAACTCTAGCGTTGTGCTAAACAAAGACAGTAATGCTGCCATGCTGTCCTGTCCAAATAAATCCTTCCAGTGATGATAACTGTCTAACAAAAGTTGAAGCAGATATTTTACTTCTGGACATTTTCATGTTCTTATTATGACAGTAAGCACCTTGATTTGGTTTCTCCCATCAAAGAAATTTCCTTCTGTGTGGGAATATGGAAGTTGTCCATTGGAGACTCCAGAACAAAATCTCTCTCTGCTTATTGATGCCTCCTGCCACCTTTAAATACTTTTGCATGCACGCACAATAATTCACACTGAGCTCATTTCAAAACCAAGCTCACTATATTGGACATTGACATGTCTTTCACAGGAGAACAGTAGTAATTATTTTCATTTTCTTCAGCATTTCTTTTCATTTCAAGCTCTCAATGAGCAGTTTCTGTTACTGCTTTCACCCTGTAATATCTTGCTTTCTTTTCTGCATTGATTATCAGGAAGTCAAAATTCTTGTCATAAGTTTGCCTTCTTTAACTACTGTTCTAATGATTTTCATCAGAGTCCTTTCCATATCTTCCCATGTAAGCAGTTGAGCCCCTACCTTTTGTCACCTCCCGCCCCCACAAGTTCAGCTTATCCCAATGATCTTCTGTTGTCTTTCAGACAAGTCCTTAGGCATGCAATGCTCTCCCCTGCCAAGCTGTAGAACCATCTCTGTGATTGCTTTCCTTATAGCCACTTATCCTAGACTGATGGCTCTAAAACTGCTAGCAGAAAATGGTCGGAGAGAGAAACAAAAGGGATCACTGATATTCATCTTCCTCGATTATGTCTTGGTTTTCGATCCATCCAGCCTCAAATCACCTGGCTCTGTAAGCAAGTGTTTCTGTTTTAGGGAAACTGACCCACTTCTCTGTATGGTTTTAATCAAGGTTCAGATGTGTATGTCTCCCTCTAGGTTCTGCTGTGCTGGTAGGAAATGCTACGAGGTGTTTATACCTTTACGGAGGTTAGCAAGAGTACTTCCAGGTTAGCATTAGGTTAAGCAAACCTGAATTTGTTTAAACTGTTCAAGTTAACCTGGCTTGTTCTGCTGGAACGTCTTTGGAAGCAAACATGTGAGTAGTGCTGCTAGGGCTGAGGAGGTGATGACCTTTGGCAGATGGTGTTGCAGAGATGCTTGGGGGCAGACTGATGAGCAGTAACCTTTTTCATATACTTGCTTGCTGAGTGCTTGTTTGTCTCATTTTACTAGCATGATTTCCTATGTGGATGTGATTACACCAGGGCAAGAATACCCTTTTTTTTCTTTCCAGATTAGTTTGCCACTGCTACATAAGTATTTGCACTATATAGATCTGTATAATTCAAACAGCAAAACTCTATATTTAAAATTCATTCTGCAAAGAAACCAGAGATTACTATACTAGGCTCTTGAGATAGAAGCTGTTTTCTACTCTATCTACTGACTAGATCAATAAACTTCCTGAAGGCTGTAGATAACGATGTAATAAAAATAATTTTGGTGAATCAACGCTCTACCTATGCAGGATAAGATTATTTTCAACAATAAATATCCTTAGAAAGCTCTTAAGGGTTAGGCTTTCTGTAAATGACAGAGAAACTCTTGTTTCTCTTATTATTTGTAGTATGATTTATTTTTTTTCAGGGGAGGGGGAAGAGGGGAGAAAAGTGAAAAGGAAATGATCAGTAACTGCATTTTAAGGGCAAAAGAGAGCTTTAGTCTGTACTGTTCACTTTTACATCACTGACATGTCCGGGATTTGTTAGCTCACACAAAATTTGGCTGAAATGTGCTCAGCAAAGTACTTTGTGTGTGTGTCTGATTTCCAAAGCTCTGAGATTGGTGGCCTGCTAATCCCAGCAATGCCACCCCTACACCAGTGCAGAGTGGTTTGGAAGAATCGCATCCTTTGCAACCATTTTTCATTTAAAACAAGTGAAATGGAGTATTTTCAGGAAACTGAGTTGCTGCTTTTTTTCCTCTCTGTGGTTAAACTCACGTAAAGGTAATGCTCAGAGGCAATTTTAACCATATTTTTCTGCAATAATTGCGGTCACTTGGAATAGTTTCATATACCAGGATATCGTAGCTTCTTTTGTCAGTGATTAGGATCTCTAGGATACAGAGCTTTGTCAGCCATTTGGTTTATTTTAGTCAAATGCAGCTGCTTAATGATATTAATATATTCCTAAATTTTATCAAGTCAGATTGCACATGCTGTGATGGAAGAGCTTGTATCATCTTCTGTTTGTTCAACACTGTTCCCCTTGAATAAATAAAATATCCTAACAATTTCCAGTGTCAAATGAACTGCTGATTAATGACTTTCAGTCTCTAGTTACATTGGAGAGTGCTAGATTGTCTGATTTTACTTCCATTTACTTCTGCTTTATGTGTGTTCATCCCTTTAACATATATGTGCTGGATACATAATTTGGAAGAAACCAAACACAGAGCTGTGAGAGGGAGATGGGGGTTCCCCAGCCAAAAGGCTGATCACCTGGAAGCTAAAGATGATGTGAATGTGACTGTCATGGGGCTGTCAGTGTTAAATGTCCCCTAGGCTTCTGATTTCCCTTTTGTCAGACCTAAGGTGTTTTAAACCGAGCAGCTGAACTGACAAGTAATTGCCTGCCTGTAGTACATGGTAACCTAACTAGTCACTGGGAAAATAAAAGACGTTGTGATTTTAAATTCTTTTTTTTTTCTTCTTCTTTTAAGGTGAGGTGCCACTGGGCTGCTTGAGCATCCAAGCATAAATACTGAAGTTTGATAAGACTGCTTTAAAGACCTCTGTGTGGGTTCTGCTGTTGGCAATTCGGGAAGAACAGCTGAAGCACCGAGAGTGTATTTTCAAGGTAAAACGTTTGCCTTCCTCCTATGTTACATACTTCGGTCTTTTTCTCCTTTATTTTCCTTAAAAAAAGAAAACCCACCACAACAGAACAGACGCGCACACATGTTCAGACTTCTGTAGCTTTACGCGGATGTTTTACTTCAAATAACACTTTATTGATGTTTGGGATTCCCTAATTTCCAAGGAAGAAAAGCTGATTATCTTCGGAGGCAGTCTTATACAGAACAGCAGACCCCCACCAGCCTTCCGCTCCAGACTGGATCAATGCAGAGAAGTGCTCTTTGATGGACTTTCAGGCCCTGTGATCTCCCAGCCCTGGGGGTTTAAAGGATGAGCATATCAATCCAGGACCACTGAACTGCATTTCCATTGCATGAGGGCTCCTCCTCCTGGCTTTGTCCGGACAAACTCGGCTCCTCCTACTTTTGTCACTATTCTTTCATGCTTTGTTTAGCAAACACAAAAAAACCTTTGTTTGTTGGTGGGTCTTTTTTAAGCTTTGCATAAAACAGTTTAAAGTGCCGTAATGCTGTGTACCTGTGATCACCTTCAGGGTCAAAATCAGTTTACAACTGATTAACCTATTTATCTCTCCCCCCCTCCCCCTTCTTATAATTTGCACAAATGCAGATTGTTGTTCTGATGATCATAGTCTTCCTACTTTATTCTGAATTCTGATTTGCAAGAATTGCTAACTCTGTGGATTTCCCTGGGAACAGTCTTCCGGACAGCACATGTGTGCCTGCCTTTCTTTACTGCTGTTGTCCTGCTGTGTTTCAGCATACTGAGCAAGAAGAAAACTGGCCACATGTAATTTGTAGAAGTTTTGGTAACACTGGTGCAATTATTTTGCTTGACCTAATAATCGTAGTTCAAAATGTGTGTCTAGGATCAAATTTTGATTTCAGCTGCAAAGCTATTGCAACTACAGTGTTATAGACCCTATTTCTGGTATTATCTCCCTAGAACAAGTTAATCTTCCCTTCCCCCCCAAACTCTGTGATATTTCCCCTTCTACACACTGTTTTGGGTAGATCACACCTAATTCTTGAAGTGGGAAATGCTCATGAAGTGTTGTGCATCTTTAATAGTGAAGATCAGTGAAATAACTCATCGAGGAGTATAACGGATTCTTCACTATCTGCATGCACAAGGTCTGAATCTATGGGAGAATAAACTTGTAATTATTTACATTAAACTGGAAATAGCAGTATAGGAAATGTTGTTCACGCCTCCTTTCCACAAAACAAGTGTGTGAACATACCTTTAAGATCCATTAATTGAATGGCTCGCTGAAATGCCAAGGAAGTGCAGCCCTAAGGGAAGGATATTGTCTGGTGCTGTCTTGCCATATCACGCTGCAAGTCACCAGAGATGGTCATGGAAGGTCACGTTAGATGAAATGGTGGAGTAATCTATCAGTCTGTGAGATTTTGGCATTTGTGCAGATGATGACTTCCGACAGAGCTCCTTTCTGAAGTATTCATAGGTTTCCCATAGATAAAGTCTTCAAAATCTTAATGTGATTGAGCTGGTCTTCATATGCTGAACTCAAACCATTCCTTTTACTGTTCCCAGAAAAAAAGTTTCCTCCCCTACTTCAGAAACCTACTATGTTCTTTACTACAAAGGGCAGAAGAGCTACCGCCCTGTGTGGCTCTTTTAATATTCTTGGACTATGTTTTGCTGAAGGACATTGATACTAAAGCACTGCAACATCCTGGTAACAAGGACTGGAGCTCTGAAGAGATGGCCTTGGAGGTGGGGTGGATGCCACAGATTGTCTCAGCCAAGCCTCAGGCTACAACCAGGCAGGAAAGAGCTCCTTTAGCACTGATGGATGGGCTGATCCTAATGGACTCACTGTAGCACTTGACTATTATTGATCCCTGTGCATGTTTATCTGTCCTATTTCCCAGAGCTGTACATGCGTAAAGGAAACCTTCTGAAGTGGGTCAGTCCTAATTTCTTAAGACTGAGTGAAGGAAGCGCCTCTGAGCTCAGACATCCCTGGTGATCAGCTCCTGCCCTGAGCATTGTCAGAGGGCTCAGGTAGTTTGAACTCAGCTCTGCTGTATGAGGTCCTTATACCCTTCTCTCCTGTGCTTACAGAGCTGCAGTCCTGTCATTTACTGGCCCTGTGGGGACTGCCTGTGGTAGAAAAGTAATGTGCCAAAAGATAGTAGTTTTCTCTGTTTAGTGAACTGAACTCTTCTAAATGTGAACATTGTAACAAGCAGAGATGATGGGGGTGTGACACTGTAACAGAGAACAGGAACAGAGATGGTGGGTCTACAGTACTGCAGATCTGTAAATCTGCTCAGCCGTCTTCTGTCACTGTCTCCTACATAACGACACTCCTCTGAAGTGTGAAAGGAGTGGGGAAAATTGGTGAAACAAATAAAGACAAAGAGCCAGCAAGTCATGAACTAGATCAGTTTGCTGCCTCTATATCACCATCCACCTGATTTTTTACCTAACCTTACGTTAAATCTGATTTGGCAGGGCTGGGGTTATGTTACGTCAAGACATCCCTTTGCTGAGTACTTTAAGAAGTGGTAAATGTTCAGAGGTTAAGGTGGGGAAGCGTGGGACTGGAACAGGACCGTATGCAGCCTTGTGCTCCTTTTGAACTCCTTGCTGCTACAGATGCCTACAACCATGGCAGCAAATTTCCCCTTTCCATCTGCCATAAGAGGTGTCCCATTCAATTGGGCCTGGGTCTGACCAGGGTGACCTATGCATTCCTGACCCCCCGACCATTCAGTGAGGCCACACATCCTGAAAACTTCAGTACAAAAGACAGCTATCGGCTCCCTTTGCTTAGCAACAATCATTGCCGTGAGCACATCAGCCTGATGTTCTGTCTTGAAGACTGAACTCTTTAATGCAAAGCGCAGTTCAAGGTCTCTGCCTTAACTCTCAAAGTCCTTTGCAACACTGGCTTGATCATTGCCCCAGGACAGCTCTGTGGTAAAGATGCAATGGTAAAATGTAAGATGATAGGAAAACCTCTGTGGGGATGTCAGGTCTGTGGAAGCAAGAGAGGTTGGGGTCCTGTCACATGTAAATAGCTTTTCCTGAGCATTTCTTCTTGGGTTCTCTTTTACTCATATGCATATACCCACAACGAAATTAACTTCAAGTCTGCCCCAGATTTTCCTAGTGTAAAAGAAAAAAGGGCAACTGATGCTATTGTTTCATTTTATAGGTGTTTCTAAAGCATGTGAATGCAATTGTGATGGAGCAATAAAAGTACCTAAGGAGATCTCAAGAGAAGCCCAAGTTTAAAGTACTGAATCTGATGTCCTCTGAGTCCATGAATGATGTTGCATCGATAAATAAAAATGCTCCAACCAGCACCTTTGGAAAGAAACCATCCTGTAAAGCAACATTCAAACCTGCAGACTGTGACAAAGTAGTAAATTCAATCCTCAAGAATTTGCTTTCAGAAGTTCTATTGTACCTCCTGTCTTGCTAATGAGTAAGTCTCTAAGACCCTTAGAAGTTACCAGGTAAGAAAAGACTCTCACTTTTAATGTGGTATAATTTGACAAGACTTCTATGCTCGAGCAGAAAGCAGGAGATGAAGATATTCTGAACATGTGGAGGGTAAGTGGAT
The DNA here is from genome assembly GCF_033783945.1 of Neopsephotus bourkii. NCBI lineage: Eukaryota > Metazoa > Chordata > Aves > Psittaciformes > Psittacidae > Neopsephotus > Neopsephotus bourkii. The sequence goes on along the minus strand of NW_026901363.1, from coordinate 1,390,231 downwards.
TCCCCTTTGCATTCCATGTATTAACAGATAATTGTGTCTTTCAAGAATAATTGTCTACTTCATTTCAATACAATGGATTTCTGTAACAGAATTCAGAGAAAATACCCTCAGTTCCTGTACTTCGAGAATCAATGGAAGTGGTGCTGTGGAGACACATCTTCCATTTCCAGCCATTAGATGTAGGATATTATGCTCTCTTCTTAACCAGCATTTGTCCTTCACTACTTAGTGTTTGGGAGCTCTTTTTGATCAATGTTTGATGGGTGTTTCTTGTTTTAGTCTAAACAAACTGTGCTAGCTTAAGTAATGCAAACAGCAGTAGGTTTTTTTGGTTAGCTGTTGTTTTCATTGAAGTGGCACAAGTGCAGTTGGAAGAGGCCACAAGGCCTGAAACAGTTCACTCCGTGGCTTCCTATACAGCTGTGTGGAAGAGAAGTTGACCAACCTCATCATACACGAAGCTCAGTGGCCCAGAGCTGATCCCCTGCTCTGTCTTTCCATTTACAAATGTATCTGCTACTGCAGCTCCTCAGTTCTTCAAAGGGTTCCTTGCTAAATCAATTAGTGCCGAGGCCTGACCTGCACCATCATTTATGCTAGTTGATGGCATCATTTAATATTCTTGCAAGATTAATATTTCTTTAGTAATTATCTGCTGATTAACATGCACATCATAAGACCTATTCCACATAGATTCAGTGTTCGAAGAGTGGAACTTGTAAATCAAAAGAGCATCCCCCCAGTTCTTAAACTTTTTAGCAAGTCCTCCATCTGCTAAAAATCCTTGTACAAGTCCTTCAATTAAGCACTAACACCTGCCTCCTCTTCAGGTGTTATGTATCAGACCTGTAATTTGGTTTCAGAGTGGATTCATTGGTTGTACCCACATCACCTCCAGATCTCTCATTGTTATACTGTGGGTGAAGCAGTGAGGCATTGCTCTGTGATGGAAGGATGCCTTGTGATCTACATTCCATCAGTGTGGGACGTGGTTCTGCCACATGGTGAACCTGGGAGGCTTATTGGAATATAGAGGTACAGTGACTATCATTCTGGAAGATACTGATGAAAGACGAGGGTTTTGAATTCAGCAGGTCAAACAAAAATAATCGTAACTCACACAAGGTAGGGCAAACTATCAGCAACAGAAGTTATTCTGAAATGGCTTTCTTATTTAATGTACAAGCCTTAAATACATGTTTATTATTAATTGTATTACCTTAGTTTTTGGTTTTTTATTCTGTTAGATTGGAAGTTATTGCAAATGGATGTACCACTGATCTTTTTAAAGCTAAATCCTACGTCTCTAAGCAGACAATCTTCTAAGATCAGAGCTTGACTCTCAACTGGTGGGAATCCAGTTTTCAATTGGGAATTAATCCCTAGTTTGAAAATTATGATAGACTAATTCTAGGAAAAAGATAAAACCAAAACATAGAGGGAAGTTCTAGGAGTTCTTACAGAAGGAAAAGTAACATAATCACAATGGTGAAGTTGGCTGCTTGGTGTCACATTTTAGTAAAAATGTGTGCTTAGCATTACTTGTTTCAGTGTTGTTGGCTGGAATGGGAAAGAATATTTCCTAGTGATCTAAAATTACTGAAGAATATCAGATAACTATTGGGCAACAGCACTGGTAATTTCTAGTTTATGGTAAAGGGCTATAATAACCAAGATCTCATCTTTTGTTCACAAACACTATGTTTGAAGTCTTTCAGTTTCATTCTAGTGGCAATTGTTAACTGTAGCCCCTGCTTCAGTGGCTTTATGCTCTTTAGTAAAGAAAAGGATTAGAAAAATTCACCATCTGTGATGAGCTGTGAGAACAGACGCAAGTAAGTTTTAACTATTGAAATCAAGGGAAAAACAAAATACAGGACAAAACTCTCGTTCTCTAAGAAATCTGTAGTTCCTTTTATTTTTGCTGGAATTACTTCAGATTTATATCCAGTTGCTAAGATGAGATTCTGTCTGTCTGTGCTTCAGTAGATGGAAAATAGAATAGATTTCTGCAGCCTCAGAGGGAATCAATATACTTTCCATGATTTCAGAATACTTCACAATATATGGATGGTATCTGATGTGGAAAAGCTATGAAAGTTTGGAAGAATTCTCTGTCACTTATTTACACTTCTTATTTCTTCCTGTTATAGCCTTAATATTACATTCCATAATGTCCAGTAAATAAAGTAAGTACAGTAAAATCTAGAAGTGAAACAGAAGGTTATAAAGGTCATTTGAGTTATTGACAAAAAGAATGCAGCCGTGGATCAAAGAACTGCACTTTTTCCTTTCCAAGAAAAAGTTTAAAAGCCATTTATCATCCTCCTGTGGCACTGTAACAATTTTAGCAACTGTGAAGTGCTGCTTTATACTATTTATGATAACTTATTTTTAAATAACTATCTACAGCATCCTCAAACACGTGGCACTGAAACTCACTTTTGCAGAAGGACAAGGTGTGTGGCTAGTTAGAGTGGTGTCTGCAAGGTTTGCATGCACATGCTCCTTTTTGTGAGCTGAACATAGCACCTGATGGCCAGGGCTCCAGTGCAGCTCCTGTAATTCAGTCCCCAGAATCCAGCTTTTATCTTTGGGTACATTGGATGTGTTCACACATGGCTACTGCAGCTCTGACAAGTGGCTTTCTAAAGTCAAAGTGGCATAGCAAAGACTTCTTACCATCTCAGAAAACCAGCTTTCAAATGGTTATTGCAGCTTGGTCTAGGGTTTTCTCCTCCACTGTGCACAAACTGTTCAGTCTGTTTGAAAAATATCTCGGTTCTGCCAAAACATTTTCAGTGAATACCTGCTTGCTTTAACTTTTTAAGTAGAATTTTTCATTAACTTTGTCTTGCAGACTTTTCACAGGAGGTTATATCTGTTAAGATTGTTTTGTCTTCTTAAGCTGTCATTGCTCTTTTCTTTCACAGGCTTATCTTGTGAAATACAAGTTTCCATGGAGATTTTATTTAAATAGGCTCCTATGTCCTATTTAATTCATAAATCAGAAATCTATAAAACACACCTCTCTTTTTTTAACTGTACAAAGACATTTTTTGAGAGAGGATATAACTTATTGGCTTGTCAGTCAAATGTATATTGCAAACATTGGGGCTCAAGTCTGACAGAACAGGGACTGATGGTTTGAACAGTTTTACTGTATTCATAAAAAGGTTGGAAGAAAAGGTGACTGACAAGATCATGATAGCCAAAATACAGTTCATGTGATTTCAGAGCATCAGAAGTGCTTTTTTCACCCAAGATTTTTACATATTTAATTTGTGTCATATTTGTTTTTGCAGTTTGAATATTACTGACTTTTAAATAACTGAGGAAAGAAACACTGTTTTAGTTTCTGCTTTTTCCAGTGAGTAGCCCAATAGGGACCCGTTTACTTATCTGGGTTGACGGATGCTGTGTTCATACACATAAGGAATAATTTGGACAGATCATAAGAATCATGCCAGTATAGAGCTGAGTTCACTCAGGTAATTTGATGTGTGGAACCCAGCTGTCTGAATTTCGAGTCTTGCTGTTTCTTCCTCTTGGGTGAAAAAGGCAATAGAAGGGGGATGCATTCCTGATGGTTACTGGTGTGCACCTTACATGAGTCGGGCAGATGTGTACAGTTGTTTGGGTTATATTTTATTTTCCCAGATCACATTTCTTTCTGATGCCTTTGTATTTAAGATTGTATTTTAGTTTTGTTACAATTATTGGAAGTTCTGCCATGAATCAACTCCTTGAACTGAGTTCAAGCGAGGGCTTCATAGTTCATTTTTGAACAGAACAGCTCACTGCAGCTTTGCACATCTTCCTGGCATGGAGCAACTCACCTCTACCAACAAAACAGGATCAGGTAATTAATCTGAAGTACCCCAAACTTTCAGCCTGCTTTCCCAGCGCCTGTTATCTGGGGCCATATGCAAAAAGGATGGGCAAAGCAGTGAAGGAATTTGTGGCAGAATGGTAAAGCTGACCTTAGTGAGAACAGCAGAATAGACAGACTTGTCTGAGCACCCTCACACACTGAGGGTTAGACACTACAGTAAACAAAGGGTTAGGTTCATTTTAAACTGATATATCCTACTGAAAGAGGGAAAGAAAGAGAAGGAGAGAGGAGATAACGAGTAAATACCTGTAATCATTCTAGTAACCTGACTCCAGTGATGTAATCTCAGAGGGAAAAGACTGGCAGACAGTACTCATGGATTGCTCGTTTACCACAGAAAATGCAACCATCTCTAGGGAAAACTGGGGAATGCCATTTGATATTTAACATAGCAGACCATTAGGTCGGGTTTTCGCATCTATTCAGCAAAACCCTGAGAAATCCTGGCAGCAGACAGACTATATTCTTGGGCAATGTTGTACCCTTTGGAGAGAAACATGCTTTTTGACCATTGAGGGTATATCCTGAGCAGCCAGCACCTCTTTGAGACCATCTTAATCCTAGTGTTGTTCATCAGTGTAAAATAAGATAAAAATTAACCTTTGTAAAAAGTTTTTTCCTGATTTTTTCTGGGATTGGATGAGAGAGGAGAAATAAAACTGTGTTTCAGTTGCATTGAGATATTATTCTAAACAGTTGTGTGATGGGGAGGTAGGAAATGCCAGCTCAGTGCAGTCATTTGCTCCATCAGTTGAACAGTTGTCCCAAATGATGGCTAATCAGAGATAAAGCAGGCACCAGCAGTGCAGTTTCAGTATTGCATCTCCAGCAGATTTGCAAGGGAAATTCAGGTTGACAGGTGGTCCTTACCTTTGGCAGAAGGTCAAAAGAACATCACAACTTAACTTATCTCCCTGTTTTATCTGCCAGAGGTTGGGGGAACTGGGTTTTTTAGCATTAACCCATTATAAATACAGAGAGATGCATGCAGGGAGTTTATGATGCTCCCCAGGATTTTAGAGATTGCAAAATTATCCTTTTTATTATTTCCCCCTACAGCACAAAATTGTAATTTAGAAGCTTATTCTCCAAAACTCCATGACAAAGCTGAATATCTGTTTAAAAGTTTTTGCAGCAGCATTTCTGACATAATTTTTGCAGAAGGATAAGAATTTTTAGACTAAAATTTTTGTTGATGTTCATCTTCTGTATAATTTTCCTCTTGCTCAAGTCGTACAACAGTGCGTGTTTTACTCAGTAGCACCAGTAGTTTGGTTGAAATGATGATTGATCAATATAACCCTCAATGTCAGGTTACTCAGCTGTGTTACTGCATGCCAAGGTCAGGATTCACATCCAGACTTCTGATATGCCTGCTTGGAAGAGTTGAGGATTGGAGCACTAAAGCAGCTCATTAGTAAGATCCCTGAATCAGATCAGATCAACTGCAGATTTTCCAGTCTGAATGAATCATACTGAACTAATCTTCATGTTAATATCCAGATGTCATTCCTTGGTGATCTATGTGAACAAGAGGAAGTTTTGACCTTGTGGGCTGGGTACACTTGGTGTTAGACTTTTCTGTCTTGAAGTATATGCTGAAATGTTACTAGGGGTGAGAAAGCATTAGTGCGTGCTTCTTCCCAGGGGACAATCACAATCACAGCTAGTTAAATGTCTGCTGTTTTTCTATGATGGAGACTGTCTCTGAAATAGGTTGACATTGGGTACAGAAATCCCCAGCTGTTTGGTCTGCCACCTTCTGATATGCAGCCGGAGTTCTGTGGGTGATAAAGTGGTTGCAAGAACACTTAAAAATAATTTATTTAAAATGTAACTGAAGGGAAAATAATTGGATTATTCTCAGCTGATGAGCCAGAACCCTTCTTTATAGAAAATGATTTTCTGTGTTCGACAATAAGCCACATAACAGAACTAAATAAAAATTATAAATGTCCCTTTCTTTTTACACCTGCAGTGCAGGTTCATTCATAGCACTGCTGCACAGATGGACCAGGGGGGACACAGAAAGTAAAGGCAATTAACTAGAAGAAGAAAAAGTAATAGATGGTCAGGAGAGGCATACTGATGTGAAGGATGGAATCATTTGCATTGTCTGTGGTGCATAACTGTAATAAGTGTTACAGTTAAATTTGTTGTTTGAGAATACATGTCACAATTGTTTACCAGAATGCACTGCTAACGTGGTCGTTAGTGGAATTTCAGCTACAGCTGCTACAGGAAAACATCCCCTTGGAACAGAAAACGGATTTGGCTCCTGCTGCTTTGCGTGTGCAGGGCTATGGTTCAGGCCCCAGTATAACTGGAATTTTTAATATTTGTAAGATGTCAGAGCTTGAAACTGTGAAGTTTACTATTTCATCCAAAATTCTCTGCTATTTTGAATGAAGATGGAAGATATAAAACCATTGAGTGCAGATATTTCAAAGAATGAACTTTGACGAAACCAGAGGAGCTCAAATAGGAAATCCCATTCCTCCAGGAATCCTAGAAGTCATCTTGGACTGGCCAGAGGGCAAAGATTTTGGAATGTCACTAGCGGAGGAGGTGATGGGTGCAGAAGAGGCCCCACCAACTGTCAGAAAGTGAAAAGCAGTATGCCTTGTTTACTGATTGGTCCTGCTGTATTGTGGGAAAGCATTGGAGATGGAAGGCAGCTGTATGGAGTCCTTGACAACAAATTGCAGGAACTGCTGAAGTTTGCCCAGGTGAAGCCATCCAGCTGGCCTTGGATGGTGCTGAATGAGAAAAGTGGCCAGTACTTTATCTCTATACTGACTCATGGATGGTGGCAAATGACCTGTGGGGGTGGTTGCAACAATGGATGCAGAGCAACTGGCAACGCAGAGGTAAACCCATCTGGGCTGCTGCACTGTGGCAAGGCCTTGCTGCCTGGGTGCAGAACCTGGTGGTGAAGGTACGCCATGTAGATGCTCATGTACCCAAGAGTCGGGCCACTGAGGAACACCAGAACAACCAACAAGTGGATAAAGCTGCTAAGATTGAAGTGGCTCATATGGACTTAGGTTGGCAGCATAAGGGTGAATTGTTGTGCCCTGGTGGGCCCATGACACTTCAGGCCATCAGGGCAGAGATGCAACATTTCTAACAATGTTAGAAACAGCTTCCTGAATTTTTGCAAATAAGGATTTCCAGTCTTCCTGAGGATCATCATAGTCACTAAGGTTGACAAAAGGAGATGTTTGAGAAGCATCTAATTGCCTAGCAACAATGGACATTTGATTTAAGGCAGTAGTTGTACCAAAAACCCCTTTATGAGATCTAAATAGCAGTACCCGGGATTCCCAGGCAGTCTCCCATCCAAGTACTAACTGAGCCTAGCCCTGCTTAGCTTCTGAAATCAGACAAGATTGGGTGGGCCCTGCCGCAGGCTCTGACTCAATGCAGCCAATGGTTTCCCATAACCTTACTGAAGAGTTGTTACTTGCATTTGATTGTAGGAGAAACCTAGAACTGAACATGGGACGTGTCCGTAGACCCATACATCCCACATGGGGATCCTTGTGCTCTCCTTCCCCTTGTCCCCCCAGTCAGTAGGTAATAGAGCCAAGCAATTGGAAAATCATTTCTGCCACGATGCTCTTGCCTCCCAGATAGGCCCTAGGATGTGTGTGCTGTTGCTCTGCTTATGCAGCTGAAACACACTGATGCTGTGTCTCAGCTCCTGCCCCTGTAACCAAGGAGGAAGACGACAGGCCAAGCACTTAGTAGGACTGAGTGCTGAAGTAGTGAGGCCACCATCTGTCCGTCTGTGGTGTTATGCCTCGCACAAAGTTGTTATCTGCTTACACTCAGGGAGTCAAGAGGGGCCTTGTACCAGTTTGGTGGGTGATGAGTCCTGCCCCAGGGTAGTAGTTGTACTTCTCTGACTTCCTTCCCTCAGCTTCTTGTCACCATCATGCTGACGTTAACCGCTGAGTAAATGGATTTGGGGGTTGAACAGCTTCTGTGTGCAAGTTGTGGTGGAGTTGGTCTTCAGAGGAATTGGCAAATCCTTTCAGGTGAAGCATAAAGATTTGTATTTGGTCTTTCTAAATACTGAGAATCTCCAGCTTCTGTGAATTTCATAGGCCCAGCAGCCTTGTCCTTGGCTGCCTCCTGTTTTGCACACGTTTTGGTCTGATGTTAAATTTATCTCTCAGATGGTTTCCCTTGGGAAGTTTTGAATAAATCTGGGTATTTTTACATCAATTTTTACAGATAATTCTTCTTTGAAGAGGAATATGACTTTCAAAGGGCTGTTTAAAAATAACAGGAAAGTTTATTTTAAGTGGTTGATTCTGGGTGCATTTTCTTAGCTGAAGTGAAACAACTGTGTTTTTTGAGCAGATCTATGGGACGGATCTGTGAGCAGACAAGATATACTTGAGTTCCAGTTTATCAAGTTGGAGCATAGCAGGTAAGTCTTTGCTCTGCATCTCTCTTTCCCCCCCCCCCCCCTTTTTTTTTCTTTTAGGAAACCTAATCAAGGTAATTGGCATTTAACAATCAGGTTTTAGGATCTTGACAGTTCTGCAATGTGGTTTCTGTCACTGCTCTGGGAAAGCAAGACTGAGGAGGAAATGGGAGCTATCATGTCATGTGGATGAGTAACTGGCTCAGACAGAGCTTCCTTTGTATCAAGGCTTGAAGCCGCACTGCTGTCTTATTACAGCCTGTGGCTATTGCAATAAAAAGCAGGTGCAGAAGAGAAATAGGGGAAATGGGAATTAAAAAAGTCTGTTTTTTATAAATTAGCACTAATTTTTTTTTATATATAAATCTAGCTATAAGTCTTGGAATGTATCTGAATTCTTCAAAAAACTGACAATGGATTTTGTTTGCAGCATTATTTTCTCTATTGGCAATCTCAGCATGAAGCAGATTTTTTGCAGTCACTATTGGCTCTTTGTATCACTGTTAATCATACACACATAAAGGTTTAGCTCTTAGGAAAATTACTTGCCTGTCTTAGGTGTTTGTAGCTAAGTATTTGTGTTCTTTTAACAAAATAAACATACTTAACAGACAATTTAAACACTTGCCATGCTTTAAAACATTATTTGTTTTTAAAGAATAGTATAAAAACTAAGTACAGAGTTGAACGTGGAAATTATCCACCACTTCTCCTTACTATCAATTTGGCAAAGTAAAAATCTTTAGATGAGTTGCTTTATGTGCTAAGCTTCTCATTCAGTTCTCATTTGCTGTTTGTTTTATTTAAGCTCCTTTTTTTTTTTCTGAAAAGCTTCTTTATTTCTTTAATGGGAAGAATTCAGCATAATTGCACTGAGAATTAATTATAGGTTCAGGACTGGTGTCCCTCAGATGTTGCCACAGGTTTCCAGGCACATGGTTCTTTTGCAGAATCTGTCCCTGCATGTTACATGCCTGTGCATGTTACAGCACAGAACTTCTGCTCCTCACATGGTTGTGCAAGATGTCCTTAAGAGTCTGTGATTGCACCTTGGTTGATATTTTTTGGTAAATGCACTTAGGAGTAGGAGCCCATGGATCTTTGCAGAGGGTGATCCTAACCAGAGCTTTGAGTAGACGTGGGTAGTTCTGTTGTACCAAGAGACTGTTTAAAAGCCTGTAAATCTGCTTTACATAGCTGATTACCAGAGTCATCTCCTATATTTTCTTAGTAACTAGATGTAGCAGTCAGTATGGACCAAAGAGGTGGTGATAATTCTGCTGTACTGTCCTCTGACATTGATAAACATAATTCAGTTTCTCCTCATTGTCCCTACAAAGGTTTAAAATGCTTTCACATGCAATCTTGTCAGCAATGCTGACTTTTGGAAGTGTAGCTCAGCTGATGTGGGTTATTTCTCAAAGGTGTCATGACTAGATTTGTAGACACTTAATGGGAGGTTATCACTGAGTTACCTCAACCTGGGCAGAAATATCAGTGCATCTTTTTGACAAAGTCTCTGTTGTATTTCCATGTCTATGTTTCCATCTGTGAAACATGGATAAGCAATGCCATTCTTTGCACCACTTTGCAAGTGTAGTAGCAATTCTTTCACCTGTGCATGCCAGGACGTCAAGCCTCAGTATCATTTGGCAACATGTCTGGGCAGTGAAATCAAAGCATTTCTTAAATTCTTTGTTTTCCTCCAGTAATATATGAATAAATAAAAAATCAGTTAAATAATTATGAAAAAATCAGAACTGTCTGTGGCTATAAACTCTCAGCTAAGTTCATGTGAAAGAGGATGTCTGGTTCTAACACAGTAAATTGGGAAATCATGAGTTCACTTGCCTTCCTTATGAAGCATTTAAAAATGCCTCATGATGGGGTACGCAGATTAGAAATGTAGAGAGCATCTGATTTGAAAGGACTGTATTCAGTGTTATTTTAAAAATGACATTTTTATGTCATGACAAGTCTTGGAAATGTGTTAAATTATAGGAAGTTTTCAGAGAAAAACTTGTCATTTTTCTCTGGCACTGTTTTGAAGAGTAGTAGCAACAAAAGTTGATTGACTAAGCTGTTAGTAATACGTACTTTGATGTTAATCTATATAAAAATGCTTTCATGTTCCCAGGTTGTGCTTCTCTTGTATAAAATTGTTTAGGTACCACTGCTAAGATTTGTTTCTCCATTACATCAATGCCATCTCATTTACATGCCTCACATTCTTGAAATAATGGAAAGATCCCAGTCAAGGGAAAAAAAATCAAAGTAAGCCCCAGTTACTTGTGCTTAAACATGTCTCACAGTCTTGCAGAAGTTATTTTTGTCTCTTGGTAGGTGTGAAAATTAGAGGTATGATGCCAATAGGTTAAATCACAGCATGGAGTGAAGATCACTGATTTTTATGTTTAAATGTTCTCCAGTACTGCTTGAGAATAGCTGCTATATATCAATTACACACTGAGTAGGAAGTTTTAGGACAACTGGTACTGCTAGAAATTCTGCCTGTCAAATTTGTCATAGTTTATTTAATTACAAGTATGAAGAAGAAACAACGTAGTAGCTTTTCACAGTCTCTCCCCCCTAGGGCAGATGGGTATTAAAGCCAATTCAGTCTGTTTCCTGATTGCTTCAGGCTACAGAAAATTGTTCCCCAGGGAAGAGAAGTAAATCAGTTATGATCTTTAGTCTCTTGGAGGGAGATTAGAGCCACCACACTGGTGAAACAGCAGTAGGCTTCCTCTGTGTAACTGATTTCACCTTTAATCCTACCATTGATTGAATATTGCTAAGAACGCTGCCACGCATTTTAAGGTCAAACCGATGATGAACACCCCAGGCAAAGGAAGTTATTTACACAAAAAGGTAAAGGCGAGCCTTTAGCTTTACTCTTTAAAAAAAGCAGTAAAACATCTACTTTGGGGAAAAAAAAAATATTATTCCAATTTCAGCCATCAACCCTTTCCCAAGTTTTTGTAAGGCTGCTTATCACAGTGGTATCTGAGCATCTTCCAGGTAATATGGAACAGTGAAGTCTTTTGTGGCCTTCACTGAATCTCTCACTCTTCTTTCATTTCCAGGTAAAAGTTCTCCTTGATGTGAGGCTTTTATTCTTTATCTGTTGGTGTTAATTTCCTTTTAGTATTAAGTAGAGATAGGACAAAAGTTGCAGGAGTCGTTTTGTGGCAGAATGTGGTTTAATAGGAAAGGAAAAATAGGCTTTCTAAAAAGAAACCCACCTACACCAGGTGCTGCTGAATCTTGTCTCTTAGTCCGTCATTTTGTCATTTTGTTTTTCATGTCACAAAATGTGTTTTCATTAAGTATTTTCTTTTTTTTTTTTTAATCTCTTAAGGGAGCTCTGTCTCTGCTGGATTGAAAAATCCAAAATTTGCCTGAGAGGACACCTTTGTATAGTTGTATGTAAAATCTGTGTATATTAAAACTGTTGAGAATTACTGCTTACAGTACTGTGGTAGGCCATGAAAAACAGTATCTTGATACAGCTGCAGCAGAGGTCTGTCACAAAAATGTTTTCTGTTTATTTTGTATTGCTGCTTATAAACTGTTCTGGCTGTTTCTGGGAGTCTCATTTGCCTTTTAATATGGTGCACCAATCCCTGGACAATGAGGGTAGTTTCTTCTGCCTTGGGTGTTTATGTAAGTCATGTAGAGCTGTTTATTTGACATCTGCTTGACACTCAATTAGGTCTGAAGACCCGAGACTGCTGTGAAACTCTAAGTCTACCTGGCAAAGATAAATCTTTCTTAGGCTTTTAAGATTTCATATGTCCATATGTAGCATGATTTGTTTCTAGGCCTTCACACTTGAAATGAACCTCCTTGGTCTTCTGTCATAGCATCTTTTTTTCTAGAGTGAATACTTGTATTTAGAGCCAGTATTTGCATATTCCCATCTCTGGAATGCAGGAGATCTGACCTGTTGGGTAACCTTGGGCAAACCACAGGACCTCTGTTTCTCTTCTCCGGTGCTAGGTATGCTGCTTCCTTATACTGCAATCACTTGGAGCCAGCTCATAAAAGGGCTCAAAAAAAAAAAAGAAATCTGGGAATTATGCTAATTACTTATTAAAGATAGTATCAACCATATTGGATCCTAAGGAGACATGCAGGATAAACACCTGGATTGGTTGGAGAGAAATGATTGGACTCATCCAAAGTTGAGAAAACATGGTAAATGAGAGGCAGCCTTATTTTAAATCAGCTTTGTTACTGCTTACATCTGAGACAACATCATGCCTTCTTTATGTGGTCACAGTATTTCTCAGGTATCCCTTCTGTCTGTACCTTAATGCACGCTCCTGGTTTGTTGCTCTCTACCTAGGACATAACCCGCATGAAACTGCTTGGTGCCACGTATCCTTTATCTGTCTGTGTCCTTTGCCGTCTCTATCCCACCATTGTTACTCATCACATAACCCTGGTCAGCTGCTTCTGTGTACAGGAACATGATTGCATTAATACCAACCGAGCCAGTGTTCAGCTGGCTGCTGAGGCCACCAAGAGCTGCTTGGTATATGGCTGTGCCTCACTGATGACAAACAAGGCTTGTGCCTGAACTAGTCAGCAAGGACTCAGTGACCTTTACTGGCTGTGGTCACACCATGCTGTCTTGGCTCTGACTACAAACTACCAGCTGACTTGCAGGTCTTGGCTCATTTAGGACTTGAGCTTTTAGGGGACAATCTAGAGACATGGGGACTATTTCTCCAGAAACAGTTATCAGCAAGCATTCAGGGTCTCTCCAATACCATCAACTTTTCAGAGCAGTTACATCCCAGGCCATGGCAGCAGTTATTGCAATGCCTCTAAGAAAGGATGTAGAAAGGGCCGCCATGGACAGCAGTGGTTTTGCTGCCCAGTGCCGACTAGAAGCTCATCCCTGGGTTCAGGCTGACTTTCTTTTCTGCAGAGTCAAAGGGCACCCAACAAAGCTGGTGTTAATCTCCGGAGCTCCGAGTTGCAGATAAACCTGATTCCTTTCTTTCTCTCACATACTGGATTAGTTGGATTTCCAATTCACTTTGCCTAGTGCAAGCCTCTGGCCCCTTCCCCCTTCTCCTACCTCCTTCTGGGCTGAGGTTTTAGGCTAAGTCCCCTGCTTGCATCCCTAGACTCTGTGAGGGACTGCGGGGTACAAGGGGAGCAGCTCTTGGTGCCCTCAGCAGCCAGGCAGGGTTTGTGCAGTGCCTTGCCACGGAGATGTCTGCAAAGCTTTACAGTGCTGCACTGTTTTGTGCAGCAGTCACTATGGGAGGAGGAATATGCTGTTCATCTTATAGCCTTTTCTTGGTATTTTCCAGGTTTACTTCATGCTTGTTCCTAAACCCAAGCATTTCTCTAGTTTAGCCACAAGGTGCCATCAGTAGACACTTCTACATCTGCTGGAAATAGAGAACGCCAGGCAAAAAGTCCCTGATATGTAGAGAGAAAGGCTAATATTAATGAAAACTATAAGTAGAAAGAGATCAAAATATATAAAGCAAAACACAGTGAGGAAAGGCATCTTGAACTGTGTGCACCTTGCATGTGTTATGCTATTGCACTGGCAGCCTAATCAGCTCATATTTTTACTTTTTTAAACTGATTTTAATACTTAGTGCCCCTAATGACAATGACACTGAGGAGTGTCTGTGAAGCCTTGGTCCTATTATGTTTGCTGATGTGAGAAGACAAACTAGAAGGCATGATCCCTGCCTCTGAGCATTTCCCATCCTGTCTAAGGGAGGAAGTACATCAGTGGGAAATAATTGGAAAAGCATAGTAAGAATAAAAGTTATAAGAAGACCAGATTTTCTGGAGCATCTTTGTGACTCTGACAAAGTATTTCCTGCTGACCTTTTGTCTTCCCCCTATCAGATGGCAATTTCACATGGACAGATTTGGAGGAGAGATCTGACCAAGCAGGTAACAGTGAATTTAGAGAACAATTCTGGAAGGAGTCATGCTTGAAGAACAGCAAACAGGAAAGAAGGCCCAGGACACACTTGTCAGAGCAGCAGCAGGTCTAGCGGAGACAGGTGGTGTTTACAGACCAAAGCATTTGCAAGTATGTGATGCCTTTGCAGAGTGAGCAGTTATTTTCCTACAGGCTAAACTTTGTGTATTGAGATACAGGTCCTGCGAAAGCAGTTTATACTCACTGGGAAAGCAGAGGACACTAAAAGATTTTCCCAGAAAAGATATAATATTATATATTATATATTATTATATTGTAATATTATACGTTATGCTTCTGCTGTGTGGCAACATGGGTGGTAGGGTCTGATTCCCAATTATCTGGAAAGGAACGGCCAGGATGCAAATAGGTAACAGTCTATGTGGAAGAAATCAGGATAACAGTGATTTTGGAGGAGCTACCATGCACAGAAGCAGAACACCAGTGCTAGAGCAGTGAGGTGAATGGGAAAGCTTGGAAGGAATGTTTTACCCTCTTGGATGTGAGCAACTTTTTCCTAATTACATTTCTGACTGCCTCCGATACAGCATAGTTTGTTTGCTGAGTTTCCTTTTTGGCTCCTTACAAATTGACCCATTTGCTTTACTTTGTGTGTTTTTAATTTTCCTTTGCAAAATATCTGCACTTTGGGCTCATTTGGTAAATTAATATTAGTGTTTCAATAGGCTGCTCTCAGTCCTTATTTTACACTATATCTTTCCTACAGGTTTTTTTTTTCTCCCTCCTCCTCTCTATGACTAATAGATATAATTTCAACAGTTTGACTAACTGCCGTGTTACAGAAAAGGCAGTAATTTATACTGATGTAATGGCTGTGATAAAAATCATTTGTGTGCTGATTTTATAAATTAGGTAGGAAATGTGAGTGCCTCTGAAAAATGAAGTGCTACCACATGAATTCCAGTGTTGTTAATGCTTCATACCTTTCTGCTTCATTAAACCAATTTCACGGGGAGATGAGTTAGAGGAGGAAGCTGTGCTGCTTAAGAGATGCAACAATGGTTTATTGAAAGAAATGGGGATAAGATTAAATTAAGTGCTACTTGAGAAATATGGAAATACAAAAATATTCAAGCTTATAGATGGTGAATTCAAAAATATGATAAGTTAGCTCTTTCATACCCAAAGAACTGTCTCATCATAATTGCATAGGCTGAATTCACAGGCTACTAATTAATATTGAAGAGTTTCTTGAACCACTCTTATAAATGAGTCAGAGTGCCCTAGAACTAATTTATAACTATTTCCTTTTGGAAATCAAGACAACTTAAAATGCTGCTTTCAGTACATTCCTATCTTGGCTGTAAATCCTTTGAAATTATTTCTGCCATATATTTTTAATCTATTTATTATTTCACATATTTCATTTTTCAGCTGAATTTAAAGGGAGGGAATAAAAAAAGGCATAAGATTAAGAAGCTTTCAGATCTGGTAAGACCCTTCTAATTTAGGATAATGATCCAGAGCAGCCCAAAATAACTTTTCTGACCACTTTTGATCTGCATTCATCTGCATTGAAACCAATATCTTTCAGTTACATGTAAGTCAGATATGTTTTCCTGATTGATGCTGTAGAATATGTACCTTAAGAAAGGATACATTTGTGTCCACAGAATGATTTGAAGGTCAGGTAAGATCTAAAACTAAGAGACTAATTTTTATTTTATTTTTTTTTACCTCTTCCATAAAATAGCTGCAACGATTTTTTCGCTTTCCCTTCTTTCCCTCTAGTACTAGAAGTTTTCATTCTCAAACGACTAAACCCTATTTGTTCTGTGGATGGTGGAACATGTAAATACAAAGGGAGTCATTCATTAAATAAGAGGCTTATGCATACACAAGTTTTAAAAAATGCATAGTTTCAAAGCACAACTGAGGGGCTGCCATTTTACCCCTGATTCACAATGAGAACCCTGTGTACAAGTGACCCAAGTACTGGGATTTGGTCCAGCTCTCAGATTAGCACAGAAAACACGTAGAGACGTGGACATCCCCCATCCCCCTCCCACTAATGATAATGGCAGCTCAAAATGTGCTCATCAGGAATGTGCGTAGGATCGTATTGACAGAAGCATACACAGTGCTACCTTCAGCTTGGAGAGACCACGTTTCTTCTCATGTATGATGGGTGCATCACCTAACGTTAGCGCTATTGTACCACTTGCTATCCATATGCTTTCATTTCAAATAAATCACTCTGTGAAATAGGATAATGTGCCAGACAGCTTTAAAGCTGGATCTTGCCAAGTGCTCTCACTTCCCAATAAGAGGTAATCAGAGCTGAGGACACAGCCCTTCTCTGGATCAGTTCAAGTAGCAAGTATGCAATATTACAATGCAGCTCATTCCAGTACTGGCAAGGATCTTCCGAACAAAGTGCTGGGTACCATCCAGTCCCAGTGCTGCTATATGACTTTAGCAGGATATGGCACCTTATGGGATCAGTCTGTAAGAGGTAATTAGCGATTCAACTCATCTGCAAGCTCAGTGCATAGGATTTATATCTTTATTTCTTCCTTTCCTAAAAATCTGTTTGTTAAGGAAGGAAGAAATAATAGGAATAAAAATGAAATTTCTGCTAGCAAAAAAATTCTGAGAGTCCAAAACCTTTGTCACCATGAGTAACAAAAAAAGTAAAAAACCTTTGAATTTGAAATTGGTGAGATTCTCCAAAGATACATATTTGCTTTTACCTTCTAGAAATAATACGTCAACATTTTTCCAGAAATCCAAAAGGAACCTGTACATCTCCATTAGGGTTTTTACTACAGGTGTATCGATTTCCAAGGAGAAAGTGTGTGCTTTGAACTAACCATCGTTAGACAGGACCAATATGGCTTATCCTTTGAATTACTCACTCTGTGATGTTCTCCTGACTGTACCAGAATGTTTTTCATTATACTGCAGAGATACTTGGACATTTTCTGTGCAGTTTCACGATCTTTTAGAGCTCTGAGAATCAAATTTCGTTCTCTGTGTAAGTTTGTGCATGCCCATTGGCAGGCAATTGTTCCTGTCTTACTTTTTGCTTATATGTTCAGAACGGAGCTGAGATTTGCACGGGACTCGATGTGAATTATTGCCTTTGCCTGCTGTGATGTTTGCAGTCATCCAGGTTGGCAGTGGTCAGGCCTGCCTTCTGGCTACCTCTGGGTTCCTCTTAGTAGCAGCAGGAGCTTTGCTTGTTCCTGGCAGCACTCAGAATGTTACAGGTCTGAGTTTATTTTTAAGATTTTGATTTCTTTCTCTCTTTGGTTCTGCATTCTATTTTATCTTTCTTTCTATTTTCAATTGGTGGTTTTTTTTTTTCTTTTTCTTTTTTTTTTTTTTTTGGTATCTTATTGTTATCCTTTCCTTCCTCTTTTATTTGCTGTTTACTTTTTCATCTCTGCTTCTTACTCTTTTATCCTGCATTGTGTCAAGTGAATGTACCTTGTTTTGAGCTGAGAAATACAAATGCTTGCCACTTTCCCTTTGCTGTGCTCTGGGCATGTGTAAAGCAGCAGATAAATGTTGACAGCGTCTTGTACATGTTGGGTTTACTGCAAGCATTGAGTGCAAATTGCAGAATAAATTCACATGCTGAATACTGGAGAAGAATTACATCAAAGATCTAATAATGAGTAACTGAAGCTGCCTGCAGTTACTAAAGCATTTAGCTTAGTGAGACGCTTATAAAAGGTAAACATATCTCTGAAAAAGAACTTTTTCAAACTGCATAGTTTGCCGGCATGGAGTCTTGATCTCTATTCTTTTTTTTTTGTATCAGCATGCATTTTGAATCAGTCCATTAGAAGAAAATGAAAAGTAGAGTTTGTTTTACAGCAGCTACAAGATTTTGGCACATGTTACAAGATACCTCATTCTTCTAAGCCCTGAGCTAGCTGTGCAAGGCAGACAGCCTCACTTCATAAGGTTTTCCTACCCCAGTTATATAATTACACTGGTTGGTTTAATTTGGAGGTTTTCTAAAATGCAAATTCTGTATGGAAGCTATTGTCAGAATATCTACCAACTCTTGCGAGAAACTACATACAGATCGGTGGACCAACTGTGCTGTGGAAATGTGTTTATGTTAGAAATATTTTGAGATTGCTTCTGTATTTTAGACAATATTAATTTTAGAGATTTAATGGTAGTAACTAGGTTCAATAGCAGAGCTTTGAAAAGAAGTATGATGTACAGTTTTTGAGGCTCTTTCAGAATAAAAATAAGACGTACAGTATTGAGTATAAGTCTTTTAAAGGCAGGCTTTGAGAAAATAAACATGTCTTGAGGGGTAAACACATACCGTACAAGTGTGTTAGGCTGTCTGTGTTACTAGACCTGGCATTATAGCCATGCCCGTGGAGCAGGTGCAGGCTTCAGCAAGATAGACTAGGTCGGTCTGCCACAAGCCTTCCTGCTTGTGCTCCCAAGTTTTCTTCCCACTGAAATTGTGTCTCAGTGTAGGGGAAGGGACTGGAGTAATCTTTACATTGGTCTGGCTTGGTTCTACTCCCCCCTTACCATTTGCTCTCAGTTCTGCCAAATGAGTAGTTTGTGCAAAGGTTTAGAATCAAAAGTTCCACCCTCTTACTCCCCACCAAAGCAGGTAGCACCTGACTGCTGTCATATGAATGATTTCCTATCCTCACAACTGGAAATGTTAAGCAGGAGGGATTGGTTTGTTTTGCACAGTGAAAATATGAGGGTTCAATATGCTCAGACCATGGAAAATCTGGACACAATGAAGTGCTTTACTGGCTCATCTCTAGGTGAGTCTCATGCACATTTCTTGCAGAGTTATGAAATTAAACCCTCCAGAGTGCAAAACAAAAGTGTGAATAGTTTTGTGGCACTGCTCATCAGCTGGCAAAAAAATCATCTGCTTATTGAAGCTGGATGCTTCATTCTGTACACGGCACTTTCTGGAATGTTTTATTCACCCACTGAGCATTTTGAGCTTGGAAGTGACCCATGACCACAAATCCCAGTACATTTAACCTTTCCCAATTTAGATTGTGTTTCCAACTTCAAACATTTGGATTTTTCTGTCAGAATAGCAGTCTCTAAATGTCTAGATTCAATGCCAGCATCAGAAGAGACTGGTAAAAAATCCTGTCTGCTATCAGAATGGGGCAATTTCCTTTATTTTGCTATGCCCCTCTAAGATGAAAGTTCGGACTTTTGAAAGCAGCATCTGGAGTTTTACATTTTGTTTGACATCACAGCCAAGACACTGGGCAGAAACTATGAGGCTGTTGGTGCAGCTTTTACCCTTAATGAAGCTGAGCAGAGCTTGTCCACAACCAGCTTTAATTAGTCCCTCACCACCCCTGTGCTTACTAGGTTGATGCTGCTGCTGGTGAAGTTTAATGGTATAATATTTTTCTCACCAAAGTCTTACCAGGTTTCAATAATTTTTAAACAATACTGACAATACTTGGTTAGCAGAAATGTCAAATAATGGGTGGAACATTCATAACAAGGAACCAGTATGATATCTCAAGTAGAAAAGAAAACAAAACATGAATACAGAAGGGGACAGCGGTCAATTCCATTTGAAGACAGTAAGATGCTCTTACTAACTCCCATGGCCACTGGTCTGAGTTTTTTCATCCTTTTTTACTGTTGACACAGTATTTCTTTTATATAATTTACCTACAAGATGTCAAGAGTGGATGAATTAAAAACACTGCTGTCATAAATGTGTATGACTTCAGAAAAGAGGGAGGGAAGTTAGGCTGATAACTCACCAGTGCAGTAGGATAGTTTAGCTGATGAGTGAACAGAACTGGCCCTGATAAATTAACTCAATTAATACCATAAAAAGCAGTGTCTCTGTGCAGGATTTTGTGCAAGAGATCACTGCTCTTTTGCTCTAGAAGTGACACTTTTCACTGTTTCTGAAGGTGGTGGTCTTATGTTCCCTAAATGTGCCATAGAAAAAAATCGTGACATGCAACAGTAATGACTTATCCTGCCTTTATTCCTGCATTCCCTTTCTGGTAGTGCTGTAAGGAGAAATTCTGCACTTGAATGTCATGCAGTTTATGACTTAACAGTGTTGAGCATCGTTTTGGCACAATTGAATATGTTCTAATGCCAGGAAATCATTTGCATAGAACAATAGACTTTGCATTCTCTGTTGAAACACTCAGAAAAAGTGGTTTTAGCTATTTTTAACATTCAGTTTGTCTATTGTGGAACTATAAATCTCTTTTCCTCCCTAAGACTTTCTAAATCATGTTCTATCCAATGTAGTCTATTATACAGACCCTCATAAATGAGGTGCTTACACTGGAAATAGTGCCAAAATATGACATCAGGAAGGTGTTGCTATAATTAATGTTTTTGTTGAGAAAGAGGGGAAAGTATTCTTGGGTTTCTTCTTCCTTTTATGGATAAGAAATATAATAATATATTACCTCATGACAGCATGATTCCAATGCAAATGGCAGAGGCTGGTGGCTTATTTAATAGGCCTTGCCTGTAGCAAGGCTCCTTTCCCCGCTTCAGTTTGAAATTGATTATTTTAATACAGAATTCCTGAATGAAAGAGGTTCTTGGCCTTTTCCTGGGCTGTTGAATAATGTATGTGGGAGAAAGCAAATAGAAGCAGAGGGTCTCAGCTGCCGGAACAATGGGCTGCGCACAGAGCTGAGGGGGCACATTAGTTTATCATTGCCTTGTCAATCCTCATAGGCTGGGAATCGTGGGATAGCCTGGAAAGAAGCAGCTGCTGAACGTGTGGTAAACTGACCGGGGCACTTTAGAGAGACGACTACATTTACACATCTGAAAACAAGATATTGATTTTCTCTACAAAGCTGGAGAGAAATAGTCATCCTGAAAATATATCTAGATCATGGCTTATTTGTAAAACCATGGTGCTTTCTGGCTGTTGTGAGAGCCAGGAGCCTCCTCGTGATGGGGCTTGCAAATCTAAAAATAGTCTGCATAAACTTTGCTTTTCCTCTTAGTTGATTGACTGCTTTCCTAATCCTTTTAGTGACTCATTACAAGCAATATGTAAATGCAAGCAAGCTGGATTTGTAAACCTTAACAAAAATATTTTCCCTACATTAATAGATTTTTTTTTAAGGTAAAAGTATTTTTCAAGTTACATATTCCCTTTCCAGATTTATCTTTAATATATAATTGTACGATATTGCCAGCTCTGTCCTTTCTAACAGAAATAGAACTCCTGAATGTCAGTGTTGGTTTATTTTACTTTCTCAGGCAGGAGGTTTTCTTCATAGCTTTCAGAAATGATAAAAATTAGAAAGTGAAACAAGTTGCCATGAGCAAAGTGTGAAGATGAAGTGTTTTAAATGATGGAAAATTTAAAGCTGAGATGAGCACGCATATCCAGGTAAAGTGATTACTGTTTCAGTAAGATACTGATGTCTTGCTTTAGGCCAGGTTATTAGGATAATGTTATGTGGCTATGATCAGAATTTATGGCTACTATTTTAGCTCTCAGGAATCCTATTTATGACTCAGGACTTTCTCTGCTGGGTCAATACCAGACCATGTTCACAATATGAATCACAGTATGTTGAGAAGTTTGAAATTGAAATAATGTGCCGTATCAGAAAGGAAGTATTTTTATTTATGTACGTCTAATTGCAGATCCAGATTCCCCACAGGTGTAATGGTTTGTTTTGTTCTTATATGTGGGCCTTGAATGACAATTACAAACATGAAGACACTTGGCTTCATGAACAGCTTTCTTGGTTTTGTCTATCTATCAAAACCTAAGTGCCACAGTGTTTACTAGAAGGTGAAATTGTTGCATCTTAGTGTAGAATATGTAGGTCTTGCAAGGGCTACACTTTGTAAAATAAACTTTAGATTTTGATACTGAATATTAGCAGCAGTAGTCGAAAGCCCTTCCAAACCCAGGACAAAATGAAGGCATTAATTTGCTTGTGGTATTTTCAAACTGTTATGGTGTTTTCCATCTGGATAGATGTGGGAAATTATTTCCTTATTCATTTCCAGTTTGACACTGTGATGAGAGCAATAGAAGAGCTAGAATAGGATAAAAAGATTTTTACTTGTATTTTCCCTGACTTAAAAAAAACCCCAACTTTAAAGTTCTACTTAAAAGTAACAATGTAAGTGTAATCTGATTCCTAAATCGGTGAGCTGTATTTCAAGGTATTACAAAATCACTTAAATTCAGGTTTCTAAGTCTGGATCTGGGAAAATGATTCCATTCTCAGATTTTCTAATGTTCAGAGAAGCAAAAATCCTCCTGCTAGTTTTAATGAAAATTCAGTGATTTTTAAAAGTTGTTTCATTCATTCATATT
Organism: Neopsephotus bourkii; assembly: GCF_033783945.1. Classification (NCBI taxonomy): domain Eukaryota; kingdom Metazoa; phylum Chordata; class Aves; order Psittaciformes; family Psittacidae; genus Neopsephotus; species Neopsephotus bourkii. Next base: position 1,367,610 of record NW_026901363.1, on the reverse strand, counting down.
TTGGACTTTAGATATAGGCAGTTATTGTCTTAATTATTTCAGATTAATGAATTAAGGCAGATTTGGTTCTCAAAATGTGATAAAAGTTAACCTTACCAAATAAGTTCCCTCTTAGGAATTCATAGGTTTCCCATAGAAAATCAGGGGCTTCTCAAAATACAGTAATTGTGCTGTGTGATTTCCCAACATCTTTGCACTCTGGTTTAAACTGGTCATTATGAATAGTGCCGTCACGGATAACCACATCTGTGAAAATGTTAGGTGAGACACTTAAAATCTGCGGTTAGAGAATCCTGACTAAGCAACAAGAATAAAAAGGCTGAATGACATCAGCCAAAGAGGAAGTTTATCACTTACTGGAACTTCACATTGTATTTGCTTAAGGGATCTTTTTTGAACAATGAAAAGTTCCAAGTGTCCTATCTTGCATTCCTTTCCCTGAGATTTCCGTAGGAGTTTTGCATAGGATGAGCCAGAAAGGATGCTCTTAAACTATGTCCTGAAATTCAGAAAGAGTATTTGTTTCTCCTCATAGCTATATGTTGCAATATTCCTAAATGATTTAGTTGAATTAATTGCACAGCAGCAAGTAGTAATGGGACAAGATGAAGTCTTGACCAAAAAAAGTACTGTTTAACTACCTTATTTCCCTGGTGAAATAAATGCCAAGAATGTATAAGCAAAGGAAGCATTGGTGTAGTTATACTGAACTTTTTAAAAGACTCTAGACTCATTAAAATTCATGACCTATAGAATGCTATGGCTGTCAGCTCCACTCAGTTTTCATTCTGGAGGCACATATTATCATGCCACTTGTCAGTGGGATAAACTTCTAAGCAACATGTCCCAGGTTACATGTTTCTCCCCTTTCCTTAAATTCAAAACAACTACCCCAGAAGTGAATATAATGGGGGAATATACCCAAATATAGGAAAGGATGTAGAGATAAAGGAGTTGTAGATCCATTAAGCAGTTGAACAATAAGTATAAATTACTGGGCTGTTTTTGAACAGCCAAGTGCTTAGGGTCCTGAGAAAGAGGAATGTACCACTGGGTAGATGATGTTTGTGACTTGCAGTACAGGCAAGGTTGTTCCTACATGTAGGAAACATTGAAATAAATAACTGCAATGCAAAGACAGTACTTATTACAAGGAATTGATTTCTGGATGAGGTGGTGGATCACATAGATGCAGTATTTCTGAACAAAATGTTTCTGATGGTTTAGATGCTTTACATGAGTGTATTTACAGGGCCACAATGATAAAAACAGCCCTCAGCAACAGACATCTAAACAGTGCTTTGGAAGACTAGTGTCATCAGGCAGTCATCCCCAAACCTTTCCAGACACAAAGTCAACAGTAGTCTGTTGTAAGCCCAATTCTATAAATACAGGATTGTGAAAATCCAGTATTAATTTGGTTTGATAAAAATCAGGTTTTTTTTCTATCTTTGTTTCCTAATTGCAGATAAGGTCTTTTAAATAGCTTTGTACTTGTTAGATTGGCTTCTATCTGTCTTACACAACTTACTAAGCAGTAAGAGCTAGAAACATATGTCAGTTTTTGCCAGAAATAAAGACTTCAGTAAATGCAATACTGAACACCACACACAGCTCATGGTAAGTACCATGGTTCAGAAACAGAAGAGGATAAAGAGAAGCAGAGAACACTGAAGGCTGTAGGTTAAAACAGTCCCCTGAATATGATGCTTGCTTTGTATAATCTTATGTGAGTAGCTCATCCGACAGATGTTGGGTTCTGTATCTGATTACATTAAGCTGAAATAGCACAGGAGTGTATTGCCTGTTTCTTGAGGATAGATGCAGTTTTCACACTTAGAAAGACAATTAGTGTTCCCTGTTATGTCTGGGCACTGTGGTTTGTGGTGAGAGATTGTTGAATGGATTAATATAAAACCTTGCTGAGCTATGGAACTTCCCCTCTGTTGTTCACCTCTGGTGATTCACCTTTTCTAGAGGAAACTGTAGTTTATTGAAACCTTCAAGTCACTGAAGACATTTCGATACAACAGAAGGCAACCACAGTGGTTCACAGTGTTAAGCTCCTTAAACTCCTGTTTCTCTCAGCACAAGTCCACTGAAATCAGTGTGCAGGAGTCAATAAGCAGAACTGGGTCCTGATTGTAGATGGTGCGCAATGAGTAAAGGGAATGTGAAAAAGGCTGTTTTCCCAAGAGCATGAAAGTGTCCTTTGGTATTATTAAACGTACCATAAATAGAGTCCACTGAATGCTCTGCAGCACTGACAGGGAAGGACTGCTCTAAAGGCTCACTTGGGTCAGGCAAGGGATTACCCGCTTTTTGCCACTGGATTCTCTTTGACTTAACACAATCCCAGACACATGTGGGATAAACAGTGCAGATGGGTTGCAACACTGTCAAATAATAATTTCAGAATGATAATTATAATAGCCTCCACCTTACTCTTCTCCTAGCTGGACAAATGCTTCATTCCTCTCTTGCCCTTCCTCACTGACCAGTGCAAAAAGCCTGCTGTTTGGGATATGCTGCTAGATCCTGAAGTCTCCTTTCCCCTCTGCCCACATTGAATAAGCAGCAGATCTGAGAACTGCATGCTGCCCCTGGGACTAGCTCTGGATTGCTAAACTCCTGCAGCATTGCTCCCTCATGACTGTTCCCACACAAGAGGCTCATCATGCCAGCACCTTTCTCTATTACCAGTAATAGCATTTCCTGATTTTTGGTTTGGATTTCCATTCTCTCAGTTTACAAATCATATGACAAAGTTAAACATAAATCTGCCTTCACCTTCCAGTCCCGGTAATGTGCTACTTGTGCTCTGAGTCCTGCTTTAGTAACAAGGACTCTATTACAAGAAGAATATCAATATTAAAGTAATTTTCTCAAAACATATCCTTTTATGTGTGGTGTGGGGGAGAAGAAGGAAGTAATACCTGCATTTTCTATCACAGTAAATGTTGTTCAAATTACTCATTCTGTGGAGGAGCTAAATGCATTTCATGTTCTTCTGAGATTTTGTATTAAAATATGTACTGATATGTATTCTTCCGTTTCAAAAGACTTTTTGGGATATATGAGAAGTTGTAATACAGAAGAGTTACAGTCTTGCTTTGTTTCTACGGACGATATAGAAACATTTAGATATTTTTCTCAGACCAATGATCCTCCACAGATATAGTTTTATGAGAGATAATTTATGTGGTTTATTTTAGAGGGCAGAAACAGTGATGACTAACTCTGTAGTGTGAAAAATAGTTAAATTTTAACTTAAAACAGCGAGGGAATACAGAAAGTCTTCTTTCTTGCCTGTAGTGTTTTGCACCATCTGTAACCTTTCATGTCAATTTTTTTTGCACACATCTGGTGCAAACTAGGTCATTTTGCAAGTGTTGGTGAACATGTAAGAAATGGAGCATTTGATTGAGAATCTGAGCTGAGGATCCCTTTCTTTTAGTAAAAAAGTTGTCTCAAATTTGTTGCTTCTATGTCCTTGCTGCTGTGTTACTCCAGAGGAAGAAACATGACATCTGTTTCTTTTCTGCTCTTATCTATGCTACCTGTCTTTTAGTGATCTCCTTAATCTGGTTCCCACTTATCTACTAATAGATAAGGTATAGTGGATTAATTAAACACTTCTCTTCCAACTGGCTTATTGTGATTTGTTAACTTGTTATTGTTCAGAGAAAACGTTCGAGTTAGGTGTAATGCCAACAAGCAGTCACTTGCTGCAAGAGTTTCTGCTGGTTTTGTTTTTAGGACACTGCATTTTCTTACTCTTCCACTTCTTTTGACATTTTTCCTTTTCAAACCTGAAGTGCTGAAGAGAGCAATACACAGTGGCTGCCCGCTAGGCTGTGCATGTCTGATAACACTCATAGCAGGACCATGAGTAAATAGCATTAAGACAGGATGCAGACCAGCCAGGCCAGAAGTGCCCAGTGACAGCTCCTGCTAACACTCAGAAAGCTAAGCTACTGTGGTAGACACTTTATAGCTGGCTGTACATAATGTGGCACCATTTGGGAGTGATGTCCAGGAACAGATGTAGTGATGGCAGCTAGTGATAGGTTGATCTGAGCTCATTTACAAGCAGATGAGCTTCATCTCAGCAGTCTTTTATGAAGAAGTTATTAATTCCCTTACTAGCAGTAGCAGCATCCTGGCTGTAGGAAAAGCACTGTCTTCCACTCTTGGAAGAGAGTTATGTTGCACAGACAGGATGAGGTGGGGAATTTGCTAGTGCTGTCCCTCTGGATTCAGGGTAGCAAAGGTTTTACTCTTCCCCTGGCCTGACAGTGAAGCTGGTGAAATGTAATTCTAGTTTAATGTTGCCTCATGGAGCAGTATCAGTATTTCTGTGGGATATCTACAGAAGCATCTTGTTATCACACCTGAGGGCAGGTCTTCAGCCTTCATCTCAGCAAAGCATTTATCAAAAGTTCACCAGTCCTTTTCATCCAAGATCAGGTATCTCCAGATGCAGCTGAAAAATGACTACAGATCCCCTCCACAGTCAGACAGGCCCACAGGGAAGCAGCTTCTTTACCTCACTAGTGGTGGGGAAATTTAAAAAAAATAGAAACCACTTTCAGGTAAACTGTAAATACTTCTGGTACATTATGTTCTTTTTCTTTTTTTTTTTTTTTCCTGGTGATTTTCCTACAAGAGACAGCCTGAAATCAAAGACAATGCAAGTTGAAGGTAATCAAAAGTAATTTTCTGCCAAATCTTGCTCTGACACTATGTGCACCCAGAAATTACACTGTTTTCCTAAAACCCAGTGTTGTTACACTGGTATAGTCAGGGACCAAACATGTCACAGTAAGCATTTACTACAGGTTTTCCACTGTAAGAAGGGCAAAAAAACGGTCTGATGTATGAGATTATATAAATGCCCATACTAAAGATCATACCAGATTATCTATTTAGCTAGACAACATCTCCACCCAAAAAAGTGTATACTGCTGCAGCAGTTACAGGTGGAAAAAGGTCGCTGTATTAATTTGTTCAGTGAATACATATTAATATAGCTGGCATATATTTAACGTCATCTGTCTTCAGATCAAGTCTGGATATCAGTATGGCAAGACTCATGCAGGAACATTGTCTTCCTCCATTCTCCAAAGAGCTTCTGAAGTTTTTAAGGTCTTTTTGACTTTACTTATTTTAATATTATAGTAGAAAGTGATTTTTTTACCTCCATAGCATTAGAAAACTTGGATCCTTCCTGGCAAATATGGATGTAAATCAGAGATTTCATCTGGCTGCTTAGTGCTCCTTAAACTTGGTCATCACTGGCTTGAGACAGCATTTATCGGGTGCTGATTCCACTCACAGGTAAGTGCAACTGCAGAAGTGTGGGACATTCAAACTAGCTCTTTTATTTGCATTTATTTTTCCTGCACAGTCCAGGGACTGCACAATCATTTCAGTTATCCTCAGAGAAAGCCACCATCCTGCCTTTGTTCCTCCACATTGGATCTGCTTGCTATGGTCAATGTGGGAAGGGAACCCAGTGAAGAATCGAATCTATAAGTATATGATATGGAAGTATAAGAAGAAAGCTAAAAGAAAAACTCAGTCCCCGGTCTTCTATGGGCAAGGAATCTGAACATTGATAAGGGAAAAGCAATCACGTAAATACAAATGCTTCATCTTGCATATTCTTTCATTGATTCCTAAACTATCGACTTTGTTAGAGGTTACTTCCATTTTCCCAGTTAAACTTCAGCTTGCCTAAAATGCTAACATTTTCAATATACAAATATATACAAAGTGAATATACTCAATAAATGGAAAAACAGAGTTTAAGGCTAATTTTGGGAAACTCCTGTGTAAATTCATCTTAAGAAGGGCATCTGAGCAGAAGAGCAAGTCTTTATTTCTACTCTCTTTACATTTTTTAAACGCACAGCCTGAAGCATCTTTTCTTTTCCCAACGCTGCCAGAATTCAAGATGCATCTTTAATTGGTTTAATAGACCCACAAGGCATCACATTAGACAGCTTTTTCCTAGTTCACAGAGGTCATATTGACATGTAACTCGTGGCATTTCCTTGTTTTCAAGATAAGATAAAACAAAGGGGAAGTGTTCAGTTCCAGGTGAGTGGGAGAGGGCACAAGAAATGGGAAGAAGATAAGAGTGGTGCAGGTGGGAATTTATCATGCAGTGTCTTTTTGCACTCAAGCTGCAATTGTGTAGGAGGCTGCCTGCTTACAGCGTCTCAGTCTTCCTATTCCTAGCTTAAGAATGCAAGCAAATAAGAGTGATATAGTGGAGTAATGAACAGTTGAATATATCAGTGTCTCCTTTCAAATATCCTAAGTCTATAGAAGGTTTTACTAATACAGACAGCATGATGCTGGGGTAATTCCCAGTTACCCCTCATGTTCAAATAACAGAATCAATCCAAGTAAAAGCCACTAGTGGTTGGTTTGCAATCCTTCCTCTTAGCAAAGCCAAATCAATTCTGCAGTTGTAAAAAGCTGGATTGATTTTTAACAACTGAATGAAACTTCAGCAAATAGATTTTTTAATTTCCTCTTTTCAGTGAAGTGTCACTGGTCTCTTCTACACCAATGCACACAGCAACCTTGACTAGCAGTAATAGGCAATAGTCCATCAGCATTTACTACTCTTAGCTGAGTGCAGCTAATCAATATTGCAAGGTTAGTAAGATTCTCCTATTCCAGTTTCCTCCTTCTCACTGAGAACAATCGTTCTTGAGCCTTTTATGCAGCTCATGTAGAGGTGAAAATATTTTACAAGTTCTCTTAGGATTTTTTAGCCAACTCACAGCTGTAAGGGACAAACTGAAGTTCACGGTCAATAGCATACCCACTAAAGATGGTTCTTAGAGTGGTTTATACTGGGTAGCTGTCTTGAATGTATTATTTTTCTTCCACACTTAGGGTCTAATCTTCAGCTATTGTCATGGATTTGAAGGTCAACAGGGATGACTGTGGTCATCTAACTTAACTTCCTAAATAACCTAAGCAATGTGATTCCCTTATGAATTGTTGCTCCAAGGTCAGTGCTTGTGCTTCATCTGGAATACCATCTTTACAGAACCATTCATGCACAGTTCTCTGATTATGCTGAAAGAACACATTTTCTGCACTTACTTTATTCTTCTACCATCTCAACTTTGGAGTGAAAGTGGAACTTTGTAGTTAATGTGAATTTATCAAGTTTCAAAATACAGCCACTGCATCTTCTGTCTAAACTGCAGCAGCATCAGCTGTCAGATTTCTCTTCCTTTTGTACTGTGTAGGGGCTATGATTGAGTGAGATTGTCTTTTTTGAAAGAGGCTAAATAGATTGAGCCCTTAAGTCTTTCAACACAAAGCATGTTTTCCTGCTTTTTACTGATTCAAGTCCCTCTTCTCTGGACTCGGATTCTCCAGTATTATTTTTTAATTGTAAATGCCAGAACTGTGAGCAGATTTCAGGAACAATAACACCAGTACCACGTAAAAAGATAATACAGCCTGCTGCTCCTCAAGATTCTGCTGCTTATATACCCCAAGATTACACTGGCCCCCTTGGTTACTTTATTGTGCAGGAAACTAACTTTCATCCACAATCCCACAGATTTTTTTCTCCAGAGTTGGCTGTGATTCCTCAGTCTGTTATTGAGGCCTTCATACTTCACTTCCAGGTTTGTGAGTTTTATATTTGGCTCTACTGAAATGTGTATTTCCTCACTGTGCATAATTTACTGAGCCATCCAGTTTACTTTGTCTTACTGGTCTAGTCTTCTTTCCCTCAGTCTATGTTTTCATATTTGTTTTTTTTCCTCAAGTCATTGATGGAAATGTTCAGTAGTAGAGAACAGACCCTTAGAGACCATACTCAAAACAGCTGCTAAATGTGATTCTTATTTATAATTACATATGGAAACCTATTATTTAACCAGCTTTTAATCCATGTAATGTACGGAATTTTAGGTTTTTATTGTTCTGGTTTGTTAATCAAGATGTCATCCATAAAATATCCTGTACAAACACTTTTTGTCAACAACTGGCACACAAACTTTTGATTTTGAGTTAGTCTGATAGTGTAAGTTGTAGATAGACTGATGTTGATCAGCTTTGGGCTGATGCCTTCCTTGTTACTACCCTCTGCCTTTAGTAGGTGTTCTGTTGTTTGAAATTCCTGGGAGATGTTTCTTAGCAAGTAAGAGGTTCAACCTCCCAAAACTCACAGAATGGTCCAAAGTGGGAGATGGATGGTGTCCATCCACCATGAGCTCTAAGACTTACTTGTTCGTTTGACACCACATCATTTAATATTTCCGTACGTAGTAATGAATTTCTCAAAATAATATCATTACAACCTGTTCCATTTTCTTTGCTGGGAGGTTATTTTTAAATAGATAAAATAGCTAAAAATGAAGATTCTGCAGATAAACAGTGTTTTTTGGAGATCTAATGATCATGTAATGCAAGAAAATAATATTATCTTATGATATAGTAATAACTCATGTTGAAATGTGTTACTGTGTACAGGGAGAACACCTGTGTTACTTTAATACAGCACAATTAGTTTTGTGTTGTTAGATTATATCTAAGTAGATATCTGGACTAGCTATTGTTAAAAAAAAGGCCGAAATCTGTGATGAATAATATCATGTGTGTACTGCGTTGTGTGTCTCCCTGGGTAAGGTAAATAGCAAATTACTTTCAAAATCTCATGAAAAATGTTCCTCCTCAAAAAAAAATCTCAAAGCATCTCTGTCTTATCAGGGGGAAATAACCATAGGTGTCAATTAATGTGACCTCCTCCCCAGATTTTCATCAGCCAATTAATATTTTACTAAAACATCTCATTTAGGTGCAAAAAATGCCATGGTAAAACCATGATGACTTCCAAATTGTTACTCTGTGATCTGTTACTTCACTTACAGTGCTTCAGTATTTGCAGGTGCAAAAGACCATCGCTAATAATTCTTCAACTTAGAGATTCAATCTGTGACCTGTACACATGCTTTTGCAAATTGGAAGGTTGGACAAATGATATAATTAATGTTCTATCCTATTTATTCCATGTGAATCTTGATCAAAATATTCTAGATTTATAAAAAAATAAGTATTTTACTGAAAGCAATTTTTATAAGGGGTATTGAGCCACTGTTTGGTATGTTTACACCAAGTCAAAAATGCACCAGCATTTTTTAGAACTTTTACTAAATCAGTTCATTTTCTGAAAAGCCATGCTGCTTCTTTACACCTTTAACTCAATGGTCACCTTCGATAATATCACTGTGATGGAAGCGTGCTAGCAGAATTTGAACCTGAGCATTAAGGGTTAAGCTTTTTGAAAAGTGCCTTGTTTTAAGTTTCCCAGAGGGTGAGTCATCTTGCTGTGCATTGCATCGAGGTGCATCAGTCATGTAGCTTTATGTCTTGGAGTCATAAAGTCACCTAATCAGATGTGACTGACACTATTTGACATGACAAGTCACCCAGGAAAGTGCAAGAAAACAAAAACCATGTTTTTCTGAAAATTCTGGTTAAATCTGCAGTATTTTTCCATGTTTTGTTTTACATTGCACTGAGGAACATATGTTTTATAATGGGTAGGGGGAGGGGAAAATGCATGAAAAGATTTTCTGATGTAGAAAAAATATAAGCTCTTGTCATCTGAGCACAATAAAACTTATACAGAAAGTGCTCCTGCAGTATTTTCACAGTGGAAGCCTTTGGGAACATTATTTGTCTTTGTAATGTGAGAGCGTCGCATGTGTACATGTATGTATGTATGTGGGCTTTTGATAAGACCCACAAAAGACATTAGATACCTATGTAACTTTATATGACAGCACATCATACATACTGAAGGTTTCTTCTACTTGAAAGTACACAAGACAGTTCTGGTGCAAGAATCCTAAAACCTATAAAACCAGGAGTTTCATAGACCTAAGGAAAAAGGCTCCTCTTATAGTAGAGTTCATCACTTTTGCCTCAGTATCCTGCTCAGGATATGACGCACAAAATTTTCACAGGGCTTCTAAAGTTATTCTCAGGATGAAACAAAGTCTTCTTCCACTGCTTCTTTACCTCAGAGTCAATGCACAGTTGCACAAAAAATATTGTAAATCCTCATACACATGCTTATACTCATTGTGCTTTTCAGCTCTCCTGAAGGACTGCATATTTGGAAAGGTCCAGCAAGTTTGTGCTAAGAGAAGTTCAGCTACAGCTTGTTTTTGCAATGAGGTTCTCTTTCTTTACTAATATTTGATGGCTATATTTAAAAACTAGTTTATAAGAGTTATGTAGTTTTGACATTACGACAGTCCTGTAAGATCTGTAAGTATTCAAACACCATAACATCTGATAGTAAAAATTACCTAAAGACTTTAGGCAAGTTGTCTCTTCATTATTGTGATGTTTATGTTAGTCAGTAATACAAAATTGAAGAGTTTTATAGTAGAAATTTTCAGTTTCCAAGAAAACTATCCCATAATTAACTGCTCAGGTTATAGTGTCTGTCTATTTAGGTATCTTATTCCTTGCAGCCTTTTCCCACCACCTCATTATTTCTCAGTGGAGTTAAGCAGGCAAGAGCTTATAGGCAGGAAAATATAAAGGTATAATGTGTAGATACAAAGGTATAAAGTTCAGGCTTCTACAGCTAGGCATTGAGAAATAAACATGTAAAACCTCTTTGTTTTTTTGTTTCTTAAATGTGGATTTAGGAGTTTAATTGTAAGTCCCCGAGTTGATGACTTGTGCCATGCAACAGTAAAATTCATGCTGTGATAAAGCAGCTTCTCAAGAAACAAGAAGCTGAGTCTAGGTGAAGTATCAGCTTTCAAGACGCTGGCTTTTATTTTGCTTCTGTAGTATTTATTCCCTAAGCCTCCTGTCAAGCATAGGAAGAGAAGCAGCTGTTTAAAATTAGAACAGTACACATGTTAAGAAGTAACTGTACATCCACTAGCAGGACCATGGGAATATAGTAGAAAATAACAGTGTTTTAAGACTGCTTTAGTAGCACTGGAAATTGTTGGCGTGTGAGGACTTCATGTTTCTATACATTGCATGCCTTCCATGGCAAGACTTTTCAGATGCCTGTACATAAGCACATTTCCTAGCTCCATACCTGACGTGGAAGTAACCCACCAGCTAGCTGAGCAAACAGGGAATAAGAAAAGTTGGCAGCTGGTTGATTTACCAATGGGTTGGCTCTGAACACCCCTGCCTTTTTTTGGTAAGGCATTGATATAGTGCATTGCGCTATTAGAGGAGTTTCTGTGATGTGAACTTTGTTCCTATACAGAATGTTAACATTGGAAACCTCCAGTTTCTCATAAATTAAGGTTTTTATTTTCAGCCAAGAATAAATGAATGGTTTTGGTCTGTGACATGCCCTGACTGTGATTAGGAGGCTTGGCCCAGGTAGAGCCAGTGCCCCTTAGTTTGGGGATATTTTGTCTTTCACTGAGAGAGTGGAGAACATCGCCTATTCTTTCTCCTTGCACTGCCTGGCTGTGTTTGGACAGCTCCACATCCATACCCACAGCAGGAGGCCCCTTCCCAGCTCACAGGGTTGCCTTGTCCTCAGAAAGACCCTCACAGCCTCATCTTCCCCCAGGGACTGGAAACCTGAGACTGTGAGCCTGCAGCTCCCTATGGGAAGAATATCACATTAGCCTGGAATGATAACCTGGCCAGTCATGTTTCCCTTGGGGTCTCTTACAAGATATTATTTCAAACCTGCAATTGCCTTCTCAGAGACTCAGTATTGAGTGTCAGCAACTTCCCGTCTGACCCTCTGTGTTTCCATACATCCTCAAAGAAACATAGTCATCACTCTAATGTTTCTTTCCCCCTTTTTTCTTTTCCCCTTCACCTCTTTTACAGCAGCTCCGTGTCATTTGAATCTGTGCATTCTTGGGCTAAATTTGTTATTGCTTGCATTCTATAAACCCCACTCCTCCAAAAGCATGGTCATTAAATAAAAATACATTACACTTTCCAAATTATTGTAAAGTATCAGTTCTGCATGTTTAAAAACTCCTTCCTGGGGTTTTCCAAGTCCATTTAAAGAGAAAACATACAAATACAGCACTGTCAGGTGCAAATAAGAAAGGTTTTGAAGAGGACAGTTGAAACCCATTAGTGAGAATCGATCTGTTCTCCTTTTGTTTAAATCACATGATTGAGACTTTATTTTAGACAAGTCCTTGAGTACTCCTAAGAATTCCTGTAGCATCAAAAGGAGTCTTTCCAAAATGCTATGGTTACATTGCATGTTACCCTGACAAGAGGTTGCAGAAAATAATAAGGCTGAGCTTCACGTTGTTCTTTCAGTTTCCTTAAAATTCTGTTTTTCATGTGTGATATAGTGGTTATTACCCAGCTGAATAAAGCTATCTTCCAGAAGTAGTTCTGAACAGTTGAATCCCAGCTTGATAGGTTAAAGCTGCAACTTAATTATTCTGAGAAGTATGCAAAAGGAATTACTTTTATTCTCAAAATTAAAAAAAAAAAATAGACCTTTCTGAATTAATTTGTGTATGTCCCTGTTTTCAGAGTGGATTGTTTAATTCCTGTTTACAAGTGTTTGGCTTTTGTTACTAAGGTTTGGTGTAAGTTCCCCCCCTGCCTTTTTTTCTTTCTTCCATTAGAAAGCCATGCTGCAACCTATTTGTCTAAACAATGAAGTTTTCTTTCAATAAGTCATCAGATGAGCTATTGGCTTCATAATCTTTACTTAAAAACAAAAATATCCACATGGGTGCACAGCATTTCACTAATTAATTTCTGATAATTTGCAATGTTAATAGCCAGCTGCCAGGGGCTTGTGTGACTGTTAATCTGTGGAAGAAGCCATGGTGAAATGATTGGAGATCTGCTCCTGCTGGTTACCAGATAAATTCTTCTTATGACAATGTCACTAGGTTAATTAATTCAATTAATGACTCCTGGTGAAATGTTTTTCTTTGTTTCATTTGCCACAGGCTGCTGAACAGGTACGCCTATGGGTGTACTCTGAAGTTATGTCACAGATAAGGAATAATGCACTATTTTAATGTCTAGTTCTGAAGTCTCTTAATTTTTTAATGAAGTTTGGTAGCTGTTAATTCCATTAGAAATTAGTTTCTTTCCTCTTTTTCTTAAATGTAAGCAATCAGATATCCATCATTTTATTTTAATCAGAAACAGTAATGATTTTCAGTAACTTTGTTAGATTTTTTTTTTTTTTTGCATTTCCTTAAAGAAAGAAACTCATTGTGAAACTTTGCTTTTCAGACGCCTTGAAGTGGATGTTTGCTTTCATCCTTGAAAAGAGGAACTGTCAAGCTGGATCATCAGGTGTATCTATCTTATCATCCTAACTCCAACAACAACCGTTATCTGTTTCAAAGTTCAAGAAACACAAAATGCATTTTACACATAGCTGATATTTTTTTCATTAGGAAAAGGTGAATGGAAAAATACATCCAAAAGCAACATGTGGGAAGAATCTCAGAGACACCCTCTGAGACTTTCAAGAGTCATCTGTCTTGAATGCCACCCTGTTTTTCTGAGCAGAACTGGGAGAATTTGAAGACGGTGCTTTAAAAAGTGTAGCTATCTCTTTTTAGGTTACCTCACATAAAAATGTAATTAAAGCACAGAGCAAGCAATGAAGTGGGAATGAAAGTCCACTTTTCTTCTTGGTCCTCAGCTAAGGAGAGACACTCATCTGGATCATGCTCTCTGTTGCTGTGGGTTTGCACCACTACCCCTTGGACTTCCTGCAGGTCACTCTGGATTAACACTATACATCGGTATTTGTACTGAAGTCCCCTGTGGCTCTCCATATTCACTCTGTTTCCTATTCATAATTTTAATTTCATTCCTTCTCTTGAACATGAGCTGAAAGCATCTTTGAATGTGAATTCCAGGTTTGGAAATGAACTGACAGAAGTTGTCCTGGGTTAGCCCTCATTTGCTATGTGCGTAAATCAGATTTAGAATAATTTTAGTCATCTGGATGACTGTTTTAAACCCAGTAAAGACTCTAAAACACTTCCAATGAAAGCTGAATCCTGCCCTGGGGCATTGCAGCAACCTGATAAACCTGGAGGAAAAAGGTGGTGAGGAGCAACTTCATCTGTTACCAGGAGTTCATTCTGGCTATTAGCATCACTCCAAAAGCTGAGAAATGGGTGATAGGTGGTATTACCTGTGCAATAAAAGTGTGCACGTGAGAAGTTGCCTCTCTCTGAAGTATCAGTGGGAGCTGCATACTCCGTTTGCGGTGCATAGGAATATCTGGCAGTTTTGACTGTATTTTCAAAGGCTGCCAACTGACTTTCCAGTAGCTCTCTCTCCCCTGTGCCGTATCAGCCTTGTTGAATTGTGGATGCAAGGGTCAGCCTCTTCTTCACTGGTGAGTCGAGGTAAGGTCCTCACTGCTTGGTTTGTGAGACGTCTGCTCTTCCTAAACCAGATGCACACACTTGAATAGCTCAAGAAGGGAAGGGGGGGACTCCACAAGTTCACTGCTGAGCTCTGTGCAGTGCTGTGCTTTAACAAAGCCTGCTGTGAAGTTTATGGCATCTTTTGACACTTGTTATCTAATGAAAAGACTATTATCCCCCTAAGGGAGAAATCACCATGTGCTTTTCTTTAAGTTTAGTCCAAACATATATTTTTTAAATAGAAACATTCTGGTGTTTCATGTCAGGGCCTTTTAGCATAAGCAGCTGCCCCGGCAAGCCATACATGAGAAGCATAATTTGAGCTGTCATTTCCCTGCAGTAAATGCTTTCTTTTGTCTCTAGGAGCTGAGTGATAGAAATCAGGATATGTAAATTTGAGCAATGGATCTTAATTATGAGCAGCAGGTGTCTGTGCAAGAGTGCTCAGGTGAGGGGGGATAGTACAGTTACTGTGACTTGCTTGTTGTTGGTGTACAAAGGGAGGGCTACAAAGCTCCAATTAATTATCTACACTAATGAGCTTAGAGACCCAAGTGAAAGGAAAGTGCCTTGTCTGCTACTCCAGTTTAGTCTTCTGAGCAGACAGTAGTTTAAAAACCAGATATGTAGCTCAGCCTCTGAAGAGCACCAACAGTTAGTAGTAAGGATTAAATTACCATGATAAACCCTGAGAAATCAATCTGTGGGAGAATAGACTATGATGAATAATCCTGTTGGAGAAATTAATTGCCTGAGGAATGTTCCCTTAAGATGTCTTGTCCAGGGGAGCATCTTCCCAGTGTGTTTGTAAATATGACCATCTTTGGTGAAACAACACTGTTTACCTGTTACAGTTTCAAAAGCAGGCAATTGTTATGCTTTCCTTTTTTGTCAGCACACCACTAATTGCACTGAAAGCATCATGGTCAGGTGGGCTCGGGGGGCATAATTAATGCCTAATGTAACATGTATATTATTGTTGGACTGGAGTATCTCTGTCTTTTGTCTGGACAGGTGCAGGTAAGGGAAGACAGACAGGAATGGTGCCTCCAGACCAGGTGCAGTTCACACTTTGTTCAGTCAAAACCCTAATCTGAGTGGGTAATTCAGTTTCTATGACCATTCAACCATGGCTTTTCTACCAAGGGTGATAATATTGTATCATTTATTGAACACTCAGCATTATTAATCATTTTTTGTTGAATGTACTGGTCTGCTTTGTAAGCAAATGCATAAAGGTGAAGTTATACATTGTGGTTTGAGCTGATTTAAGGTCTTGCTGCTGTGTGAAAAAGTGTGTCTCTGTCCTTGGCTGTGTGATGCTGCCGTTGATATACATGAGGTTCTGTACTGAGCCAGTTCAACTTTCTGACCAACAGAATTCAAACCAAAAAAATAGCAGATGGCTGAGATCTTCCTTCATTGTTATGTGGTGTTAGACCATCCCCTTTTCCCCACAACATCATAATTATCTTTTAAGTAGGGTAGTTCAAGCAGTAATAGACAGGAGTCCCCCCATGTGGACAGTAGGGATCAGTTTGTCACTGGGCCAGTATACAACCATAGAACCACAGAATACCAGGTTGGAAGGGACCTCAAGGAACATCTTGTCCAACCTTTCGAGGCAAAGCATAACATGGACAGGATGTCCCAACACCCTGTCCAGCCAAATCTTAAGGGTCCAATACTGGGAAATCCACCAGTACCATAGGAAAATTATTCCAATGGCTGATTATTCTCGTAGTGAAAAATTGTAATCTTCTGTCCAACTGGATTGTCTCTAAGAGTAACTTGTGCCCATTATCTGTATTTTCCATGTGACTCCTTGTAAAAAGTGAGTCTCCATCTTCTTGTAGCTACTCTTTAAATATTTGAACATGGTGATAAAGTGTCCCCTAAGCCTCCTTTCTTAAGGCTGAGCAAACCCAGTTCTCTCAGCCTTATCTCATTTGTAGACTTTCCAGTCCTTTAATTATCTTTGGGGCCCTTCTCTGGACCCTTTCCATCCTGTCCATATATTTTCTGTAGAGTGGGGACCAAACTGAACACAACATTTCAAGTGTGGCCTGACAAGCTCCAAGCAGGATAATGAGATCTTCATCTCAGCTGGTGATGCCCTTGATGTAACCCAGCATCCTGTTGGCTTTGTCACAGCTTCACTCTCTTCACTCATATTGAGCTCTTTATTCACCAGAACCCTTTCCACAGCACTGTTCCAAATTAAGTAGATCGCAGCCTGTGCTGAGTTCTTATATTATGGTTTCCCAGGTGCAAGACCTTGCATTTGTCTTTGTTGAACTTCATAAGGTTCTTGATAGCCCACACTTCCAGCTTATTCAGGTCATCCAACATACTTAAATCAAGTAGTTTTTCCCTTGCAACTTGGTTGCTGTTCCATGTACTGATGGTGGAGACCTTGGGCCATTCCTGGGCTAACCCAGTTTTGTTATACAGCTCTTGGCTTGGAGCAGATTGCTGACTGCAGCCCTTTAGTCAGTCATTTTCCCAACCTTTTTCTTTCTTTCTTTCTTCTTTCTGCCCCCCTGTGACTGTGGCAATATCTAACAGACATATGGGCCCTCATTATGCATTGTCCTACACCTTGTGTGGCCACTGAGGTTGGTGCAAAGTGGGTGTTAAACAGCATCATTCTTAGGTGGCAGTGTTTTACACCCTGTTGGTAAATGATTACATGAGGTCTAGAGAAATAAACTGTCAGCCACAGTGCAATTTTGCTACAAATCTGGGGTGCTGTAGTTTGAAGAAGCTAAAGCCTTTCCTCCTTTGAAAAACAAAATCAAAACCAGAAGAAACTAGATTTTTAATAACTGTAACTATGTGAAAGTAAGGCATTCAGCCAGATTATAGCAGAATAATTTAATGGGTGACCTCACATGTCAAGCAGTATATATAGACAAATAATTATTAAACAAAACTACTTTGCTTCTCTAGCTCTGCTGCTTCTTGCAAAACAATAGTCCCTGATTTGGTTTTCAGTAGAAAACTTGAGGACATGAGTGCAAGCTTAAAATGGTAACATCCCATCCGTTGTAAATCTTTCCGCAAACAGGAATATTTCTGAGTAAGAACTGAAGCATCTCTACTTGTTTAGAGGAAACGTTGCACAATGCAGAACAATCCAGTCGAGCCACTTTAAACAGGATAAACGAATGAAGGCTTCAAGGTAGGATCAACTGTTTATTTACATCCATTGTCTCCTTGTTTCCCACACAAATATATTCTGTGTTTAAAATTTATAAAGCTGGGCAAGCCCTTCTCACGCTGTTCTCAGTAAAATATTGCTGGCAGCATCTCTCTGAGGGGCTACTGACAAATAGGCTCTTGTTGTCTAACTTTCTCTCTGCTGAGGTTAATGATTAAGTGGTTCAGAAGGTTAATTCCTGGAGATAGTGTTGTCTTTGGCTTGAACAGATGTTGGTAGTGCTTTAATGTGGTTATCAAACTCTGCTGCCCTTCATTCTTTGCTCTGTGCAGTCCTGGGTATTGTTCACCAATGCATTCCAGGCCCACTCTATGGAGATCCAGCAGAGCTGAACATACCATTGCATTACCGCTGCAGAGCATCAGCTTTCCTGAGGTCACACTGGATAATGCCAATATATACCACGTAAACTGATAACGACAGCCTTGATCTTTAAAAGATCTGCAAATATTTGTATATGCATAAAGTTACAGAATACCTTTTGAGCCTCTCATTGAATAATCTGTAAAGCCATTCAGTCTTTATATCATCAAATCTCTCAATAGCCACTATAGAGCAGCACATCACTGTGTAAACCCTGCCCCTCCTCCCCTCAGCACCTCATATCTTGTTAGATGATATGAATCTCAAGGGTATCTGAAGTAATCTGTTGTGTAATCAGTACCTTTAACAGCCTGTTAAAACACTGGGGGTTGGACCAATATTTACAGCGCTTGAAGCTATGTCATTATAGGAGCTGCTGGATATGTGCAGAAGTCCTTTATTCCCACATCTACTGTGTAATAACCATCCATCAGTATCTTGCATAAGGTGGTAGGAAGAGCAGTGTCTGGAATGCATTTACTGGGCAGCCTTGTAAAGTAAGGGTCCCCTCCTCTTATACACTGCTGTAGACCTGCTAGCCCAAAGCTGTTGAAATTAAAAGCATGGAACCTCACTCTGTCTCGATATGAAAAATCATCATTTTAATTATTGCACTGATTTTCTCCTTATGTGTATTTTTTTCTTTTTAGCATCACAAATTGTATCCCCATGGTATAAAGTAGCCGGATACAGTATAAAGCACTGTATTTGAAACTGAGGAAGAATTATTGTTAACTTCTAGGAGTTAACAGGCTTATGAGATCAGAGCATTTTCCAAGAACCTTGTGTTTCTATAATGTGGAGTGTTTTTAAAAGCAATTTGCAGTTGCAAAGAGAAGCTGGGTCCTGTGACCAAAATAAAAGCAGGTATTTTAAATGGCAAGCTGCAAAAAGGAATTAAAATTTATAATTTCTATAAACAGATCTCAAGAGACAGGATTTTATGCCACCCTCATGGTGGGATTCATTATATTGTATGTCAAGTCAATGCCATAAATGAATCATCACCTTGGACTTAACCTGTTCATTAATATTTGTGAAACTAAATGGAGAAGAATTGTTGCTTTTTGTTTTTCTTTCGTTAAGTGTTGAGATTCAGTTTGAAGCTGATAATACCTGTGTACCTATCAATGCTGTGTGAGAAGCTGTGCCCTTATCACATGGTGTACTCCTGACTCCCTCAGGGTCACCAATGCTGAGTGGCACCATGCACTGTTTTTAGGTTCCCTGATGCAGTCTCTATTTTAAACCTGCTGGAAAACATTGGTGTCATTGCACATGATCACAGGCAATATCTTATGGCCACAGCCTTTACCATAAATGCAATACTTTGGTTTAACTGGTCCTCACCCTGACAGATTTCAGATGTAATTGTGCCCAGAGGCTCTTCTGGATAAGGCTCTTCTTCAGTGCTTCAACTGAAGCTGTGTCACAGGGCAGAAAGGAGTGAAAACTCCCAGGGCAAGAAAACCAGAAAGAACAAATTATCACAGTAATGAGGGTGCTTCTCTGGGGACAGAGTGCTGGGTCCCTGTGCTCCTGACTCTTCACAAGCAGTTAATTTGGTTTTGTCAGATTGTCTTTCAGCTGAAGTAACCTTTGCTCTCCCTTGTTTTTACCCATGGGTGTCTGTATACAAAACAATTTGTACCCCAATTCAGTTGTAATCGACAGGAAATTCTTTTAATCTCCTTGCATAAAGCTTTTATTTCTTTGAGCTGGATTTAGGTTGGATCCCACTTTCTCAAAGAGAATTGGGCATGGTTATATCTGCTGAGGCCTAAACGGTGTTCTGTGCGGTGTTATCAGCCCGCAGATAGCCCTCCACAGCTGGACCCTGGCTTGCCTTCACCTTCTTTTGCAGCTGCATCACTTCAGTCAAGCTTTGTTGGCTGGTGATTTATTAGAAATTCACTCCCACCACATCTTTCCCTTACTCTATCACTCCCAACTCATGAATTTGCCATCTCTGGTTTTGCACCTTACTTAAGTCTCACTTATATTTGTTGGTGCTACTATGAAAGACGCAGCTCAGATTCAAAGGCCCAGTGTGCCAAGGGCTGGAAGGCATTCACAGCTCTGAGGAATCTCCAGTTTCAGGCATAAGCCAGAGTGAGAATAGAGCAGCAAGAGCAAGACTGGGTAAGTCAGTCAGACTTCACTGTGCAAAGTCTTCTCACAGTGTTCCTCCTCTTCACCCTGCTGAGGCTGGATATGAAGTTCCCACAGATTTCCACAACAACACAGCTAAAAAGCTCCTTTCCCTGTTGATAACTGATGTTTAGCTGATGTGTGGATAGACTCCACAACTCATTAAAGTTGTAAAGTAGGTCTCAGTTAGGATAAAGCTCTCTGTGCTGCTTGTATATGTACTTAAACCAGGGACTTGCATGTATGGGCTTCATTTTATATGAAATCTCTAGTGATTTTACCAAACCCCTGTTGAATATCCCCGAGATATTTCTCTACAGAACCATAAGTACTGAAACATGAGATAGCTCAAGGGATGGCATGAGCAACCCCGTGTGCTGCGGGACAAGAAAACAGCAGTTCATGTGAGGCAGAAGCAGCCTCTGTACTTGTCTTCCCTCAGCATGTGCGGCAGAGGGAATGCATGGCAATGGGCTGGTTGGTTGAGGCCAGCACTGGGGGTAACCTTAGGTTACTGCTCTGGTGGCAAGGATTAGCCAGAGGAAAGGGGACAGACAATAGGTAAAAGCAGAAAATAACAGTTTTTATTCACTTTAAAAAATGCCTAACACCTGGAGAGGGAGTTTAGCCAGATAGAGCTAACTGCAGTGCAATAAGAAGAGCAGCTGGGTTTCAAACTTACGGAACATTGCTGTACCACAGAATCTAATGCTCTCCAAACTACCCCTACCTATTTGCACGGGTCTCTTCTCATTGTAATGCATTGGAAATTATTCTGATGCTGTCCAAGGGGTTTTCTGAGCATAAGTAGGAATATGGTGCAGTTAACAGATCTTAATTTCTCTAGGGCTGTGTTTCCTCTGGTGAGCTGTTGTACACTTTCATGTGTGCATTGCACCAGGATATTAATTAACATTTCTAGATCTTTGTATATAATGGCAAGGGCTCCAGAGTCTGGGAATGGTTTGATTTCCATGTGTATGAATTCCGAATTGCTAGTGGTATTACTGTGATGTATCTCTTGTAGGCATTTGCTATGTCTGTAAGCAGATGAAGGCCATGATAAGCATGGTTTCCTCTAAGGATGCCTGGCTTTCCCCTCATCCTTCAGGAGGTGACTGCTCTGCAGAGATTCAGAGGTGACTCTCATAGAATAGCACCTGCCTATCACTGCTTCCAATTCCCACCTCTCCCCTGGCTGCAGTGTTTATAAGCCACATCATCAGCTGAGACTGGTTGAAAAGTAGCCCAGCAAGAGTAAAACAAATGTTCCTCTCAGCTGGATCAGTTTTGCAGTTTAGCTCATCACAGAACTGCACAGATGAAGGAGGAGCAAGAAGCCCAGTGTGGAGAGGGGAATGTGGCTGTTACCTCTGGTCCAAATGCACTTGACTGAGTGCCTTTTACCAAGTTGGTGCTGAGCAGAGCTTGTTCTGAATTAGAATTAATGCTAAAGGAATGTTATCCTTCCGGTAAATATAAGTCCACATTCAGCAGTTTCCCACAGTGGGCGAGAAACATAGTTTAGAAAGAGTTATTTTTGATTTTAAGTCTTTTAAAGGAAATCTATCCCAGACTTCCACCTCACAGGGCTGGGGGACGTGACTACTTAGCTAGAGCTGCAGGACCAAGGCCAGACCTCTTGCACCACAGGAGCCTGGAAAACCTGAGAGGAGAGTTAATTAACCATCTAGCACAGAGGAATGATCGTGGTGCTGGAAAAAGAAAAAGCTACTGAATAAAGGGAGCTGGTCAAGAGAACTAGGGAATTAGGCTTGTCAGTGAAGTAGAGCAGGCAGCTCTGCAGTGGAAAATCATTGTGGTCTGAGAGGCACAAGGAGGAAAGCATTTTCTTGAGGTCTGTGTTAAGAAACAGCAGTGTTTGATGAAGGTGCTCTATGAAGTGGGACATGCAGCTGATGTTGCAGTGGGTACCAGACATTTAGGAAGTGACAGCACTGGGTTAAGGGCTTGCCATAGATGAATGAAGAAATTCAAGTCATATTCTTACAGAATTGTACAAAAGTCAGTGAAAAGGAGAAAAGTGAAGTACAATAACACAATTTGGTGGAGCTTCAGAATGGAGAAAAGTAACTTCTCCTTAGTTGACGTGCTGTAATGGAGCAGAAAGATGAAGTTTTTATGATTCTCAAGAAAGGAGAAAAAGTGCAGATGTTTTATATCATTTCCATGATTGAAGGTGCAAATTTTCAACATCAAGTAAGACAGTGTTTCAATGGGGTATACAGATTCCATTAAGACTAAAAACCCAACTATATACATCCTGACATTATCAGGTCCCTTTGTAAAGCTTCTCTGGCTTCAGGATGAGTGTGTTGTATCTTGTACTTGACATAATGAGCTATTTACCAATGCAGCAAAATAAGGCACACTGCGCGTGTCACCCAGGTAGACCAAAGTTTGAGACTGCTGTTACGAACATCCGTCCCCATGGGCATGAGTAGCAGTCAGGCAGCTGAACTGTATATTTAGTAAAGTCAGTCTATGTGAGCACAAGTAAAGCATAGATTTGAAAAATGTGGAATTATTTCCTGCTGCAGAACATGGGAGTCCTCAGGTCCTGTGAATGGCCTTTCCTTGGGATATTCAAGAGTGAGAGCAGTGATGCTCCCATTATTTAAATGCCTGCTGCTCTCTAGAGGATTAAAATATTTGTGCTGCAAGAATGTTTCATGGATCCTTTTCCCTTTGTCCATGCTGCTGAGCGCAGTATTTTTGCACTTTGAAACAATGAAAGTTCACAACAAAAATGTTCAATTAACTGTTAAACACTCTCATCAATTCAGGGATCATTTCCAAATCTGATGGATGAGTTCAAAATATTCAATTCTTTCTAACCATCGGGCGGAAAAACAGTCGAACTCCTGAGGAGAAAAGAGCAGATAAATGCTGAAATGAACTTGCATATCTTTAAGAAGTATGGTGCACTGGAGACATTGAGTTATGAACATTAAAACTTCCCAAGTGTGTACTGTAAGTGAAATGGTAATGGGTGAGGTCTTGAGCTAAGTATTTTCTTTTTCTGACTTCATTTCGATCCAAGTTTAAAAGGCATGGCATTTGATTTTGGGTACACATGGAGAGAATCTCATACCATGCACAATTCAATTATTTCCCATGACAGTAAATAAAAAAAAGGAAAATGCTATTAAAACCAGAATGTACAAGGTATGCAGATATTGAAGTCCAAGAGGAAAAACTGAAAGAAGACTTCATGAATTCTTGAATGAGCCATTTTCCGAACTCTCAACAATAATACCCTTTTTAAGTTACTTTATTTAGATAAAAATCCTTTTCAACCCTAACCATTCTAGGATTCTATGATAGTTAAGATATATTTTGGATTTTTATCAGTTCTGTTTCTGACAGAGGCATCCAATTGATTCATGCTGCAGAAAGTTTCGGGAGAGTTTTGAACAGATGCAACTTGTAAGCCACTGAAAAGTGAGTAGAAACTAATGCAATTTCCAGATTTAAACCAGTATGATTCTGGTTTGTATTAGCAGTGCTGTTATATTCACAGATGCTCTATTTTATTAGAAATAGTTTATGTAACATGAAAAAACATTGTGGAGTTCATTTGACTGTATACTGTTGCAGTTTTCTCTAATTCTGCAGTATGTGTTAATAGACTCAACTATGTTTCCACCAGATTTTTAGATGCTAGTTCCATTGGCTTCCAGTGGCTGCATTTTGAATATGATGAACTATGAACTATTTTGAAAACCCCAACAAAGTCACCAGTGCACTGGTAGCAATGAAACTGTCATAGTGCCTGATAATATCCATACTGTTACTTTTCAGAATATCCAGAGTTTTCACATCTGAACTGTTTCTGTTGTTATGGAGTGATGTGATGCATGGCATAAGTGATTTACTGAAGACAGAACAGAGGTCTGTATATTTGTTTAAACAATCATTTTAGTAGTAATAATTTTAATACAAAAATATATCACAGTTGCTGAATGGATTCCCATTAACACAGTGTCCATGTCCATACTGTGCTTGGGGTCATATAGAAAACATCAGGAATTTGGAAGAAAACGAAGAGTTATTCTTATTTTCTGGGCAGAGAATCCTATCATTAAGATCTCAAGTGACAAATCAGGTTGCATTGGGGAGTTGGTAAAGAAACTACGAGCTGAGCATAAATTTTATAAGTCTTGGGGTGCAGTTCCATAATGCAGCTGAGCTACTAAAATTGTAGCTCCCATTGAAAAGAGAGATCTTAATTCCACCCATCCATTCCCTCCTGCCAATGTTGGTGCTTCTCTGACCATTTGTTGAGCCAGTTTAGAGTCCAACAGGTGAAAAACCCAACTCACCCCACTCCTGGGAGCAGGACAAAGGAGAAGGGGAACACCATTGGGTTCTCCTCACTTTCTCTTGTGTCTTCTTGAGTTACTGCGAAGATCTGATAATGTTGTTGTGAATCTGTACCAACACCAGAATCAAAGGGCAGCAGAGGTTTCAGTATTAAAGACGGGTCCTGCCCTCCTTTCTACCACCACTGCTCTCCTTGTTCTGGTCTGTTAGGGCCTGGCATGCTTCCAGCATGGCTGCTTGGATTTCACCCTTAGATCCAGATAATGCATCAACAGTGAAACACAGGCTGGGTTTCTCCTTACCAGCTAGGTACTGTAAATTGTGGGTACATGAAAGTAACTGAAGTTGGCAGAAAATGTCATTTGTGTGGTATATATGAATTGCTTCCTATTTCTTGTCAACTCTATAAAATAACAAACTTCATTAGTTGACCCAAATGTAAGTACTAAAAGTAAACACCTCAGCAACACTTTCCTTGGGATTTGCAGAATAAAAATCTATTATTTAGAGAGCCTGATTTTTCCATTTCCCTTAATAAGCTAACCTTTCTTTACTGACCCACTTATTAGTAACACTTACTTTTGGGAGATTGTAGTGTTGCTGAAAGCACACAAAATACAATTCCTCTAGCCATTAATCCTTGTCTTGATGTTACCTCCACAGTACAAAGCCTCTCCCTTTTACCCCTGGCTTTTTTTTTTTCTTTCTCTTTTTCTTTCTTTTTCTTCATCCCTTCTGTTTACCCCAATGCAGCCACTCCACGAGGTAATTCCTTTTGTGGCAAGCTTGCTGCAAACTAACTCCTATTTACACTGGCTGCAATTTTCAATTAAAGACAAGAACTTAACTTCAGGGGAGGGTCCTATAGAAGCCGCTGAGTTCAGCATTTGGGACTTAAATTTGCTTTCCCAGCTTGAGACTTTGAAGTTGGGAAGCATGAGAGAGTGCCTGGATGAGGTAGTATGAAGTGTCTTTCAGATAAGAGCTTTAAAGCAGAAAACAAGTTAACCCGAGGGCTCTGAGTTTAGGGGAAAACAAAAGGTAGGAAAACAAATCTCATGCAGAAATGATGTATAGGCCTCATACCTAGAAACATGATTTAAGGCAAACAAGTTGTTGAATTACCCTTTTTACAATATAATAACATCAGCAACACAAAAACTGGACTTCTTTTAAAGAATACCTCTAAGGTGTCCAGCCTAAACCAATTAGGCTTTAAGCAGTTGACTATGAAATGCGACTTAACATGCTGTGTTTAAGCTTATAAAAAACAACGGCAGTGAGAAGGAACTGTAAACTTTTTGTTTTGCTAAATAAGCAAGTTACAAGAGAAATTATGATCAGGCAATGACATGAATTTAAGTGAATAAAACAATTCCTCTTACAGTTCTCATTTAACTCTATGTATATCGCAATAATTTATTAGACCGCAAATCAAGCTTTTATTCTAAAAAAAAAAAAAAAAGGCATGTGTACATATACCCTTTATTTTGTCTGTATCTATCACACTTATGACATAAACAAAACAGACAAGATTTTCTGGCTGCATCAGGTAATATGTGCCTTATAGTAGACAGGAAACAATCCCGAGTACTTTTGATCCTGTCAGGCCCCCTGTTACAGATATGAAGTTGTAGAACAGCCGTATCTAAACCAATCTTTTTTCAATTTCTCTGTCAAATATTAAAACTTAAAAAGCCCTACATGTTGTCTGCTAGTAAGAGTTAAATCATGTAATAACCGATGGGTAAAAAAGAGTCATACACAAATGCAGTGCTCTACCTGTTTAATAACTTTGAATAACACTATTTTGAAGCATCCAAGAAAAACTGGGTCTGAGAAGACTTAAATCTGAATTAGCTTAACTACTTTTGACAAGTTTACACATGAATGACATCGAGACCGTGCATTACTTGCTACTTTAAGTTTCATCCTGGCTTTCTGTTGGAAAGATTTCAGCCGAAGTTAAATCAAGCCACCCTTTGCTGATTTCCAACATTAAACATGTCCCCAACTATTTTTTTTTTAAACCTTGCTTTCAGACTGACTTTCTCCCAATTGAAATTCAGTCCCTGAATGGTTGGTTTTTTCCTTGCTTCTAAACGTTGATAAAAAAGGGTTTTCTTCACTCCCTCAATTTGATGTGACAGGGCCCTGACATGAATAATGGACGTGTTTCTTTCACAGGCAAATCAACTTAATTTAGCATGCTTTTATACTTTCAATAGCAAAGCCACAAGCCTGTAAATTCCATGAGATCCTTTAGGTTTGCAGAAATCTTTAGAATTAGCAGAAAACGTATAAAGTAAACAGCACTTATTTTGTCAAAATACTTGAATAACTTTTATACAGGAGTTAGAGATGAATATATCACTTCCTAATCAGATTGTGATTTACATGCAGTTGAGGATGGACTGCCCAGGCTCAGCTTGTTCCTTTACTAAGGGAAAAAGAAGAATAGGAGGAATAATTGTCACAAACATTAGACAGAACTAAAATCCCAAACTCTCTTCTGAAGCAGAAGGAGAGAAGTGGAATTAGAAGAAGAGGTTTATGTGATAGAAGCTACATTAGGAGAACCCTATTCTGTGCCTGCCTCTCTGGATAGTTACACTCAGTAAAGTTGCTGCTTTGCACAAGGTCCTGCTGCTCAAGCAATGAGAAGAGAATAAGAATGTTATTTACCATCTACACAGGAGGGTGAGTGACCAAAACAATCCACCAGCTTTAGAAAATAACCTATATATGCCTGCAGCCATGTATACTGATAATTATTGTTTTAGAGAGGTCAAACTTAGTGTCCTGTCAAGCTATGATGTCATTGTTTCAGGGGTAGCAGCTCCATCTCTTACTATATAATGTTGGAAAAGGCACATTAATGAGGTGTTTTGAGATTTGCTTTATGTTGAACAAGCAGCAAAACTCTTCGTTGAAGCTTCAGAAAGCATTTTTGGATTCCTCCTTTGTTGTTTCATTTCAGAATGTAGCAGAACAGACTAGTACGTCCCTTTTGACCTACTATAAATCTTACGAGAAGCCAACAACTGGAAGGGCAAGCTCTGCTCTTTTCCCCTACAAAACTCTAAGGAGAGGTAATTAGGGTAACTTTCTCAGCTTGCCCTTTTCACCATTAAGACTCATCTCCCAGGACTGCTACTGGTAGAAAGCAGCCTGGTAACAATATCAAAGGAAAATAGAGGTTAATTCTATTGTCATTATTTATTATCATAACACCAAGCAGCTGTAACAGCTCATTCATTAAAATATCCTGATAGTGTTGATAATGTATCAGTGAATAGTAAATAGGTTAGTTTGAGGTGTACAAACTCCATTAAATTCAGCTAAAAATCATTCTGCTTGCATAACAAACTATTAAAATCTTTCCCTTTCTTTGTAGTATTAAATAAATCAAATAGAAGCTAGTTTAAAAAAGAATCTTTCCAAATGAAATGCTACTTGACTGTAAGCCATCAGCCTGGTTAGGAGAAAAATGGCCCATACAGATGCTCTGCTGCATTCAATCTTGCTCTGCTAGATGAAATCAAGTTCCATGGCTAACGGGATCCCGCATACCTCCAGGTCTGCCTGTAATAAGTAGTTAATCAGCCAATTAGGGGAACCAACAATTACAAATTGGGAAGAAGAGGAAAAGGAGGGAAGAAGGGGGAATGAGTCAAGGTAGGCTGTAATCCCTTTGAAAAGGTTTCTAACATTAACTCCTAAAGAATTATGTTCTACCATACCTTGACTGATTTGTTTTCCCCCTTACTCCCCCTCCCCCTTTTCCTACTCGTTGGGTCAGTTAATTGGCTGATTAACCAGCAATTACCTCTGGGACCAGCTCTATATAGGCTCTCTTTTAATCTAGAATTTTATTGACAAAGGCACCAGGGCAAATTCATCTCTGGTGTAAGCTTGTTGGAGTGAATGGCTGACACCCAGGACAAAGTTGATGCATTGTATCTCAGGGTCTGTGTTTTTAAAGCATTTGATTAACTCAGGACTCTGAAAATTACATTCCTTCTCTGCAAAATCTGTTCATTTTCGTTAGAAGAGGGAACAAGAGCTTGCCAGCGAAGTCACTCAGACGGCTGATAGCTGTCTGGAGCGGCAATATCCTCCAGCCGCTGTGTCTATGTCATGGTGTAACAGCTAAATAGGGTGACACATCCCTTCTCTCTCAGGATGGCATTACTGCAGTCTTGCTGGCATGGACTTTTTACTTAGCATTGTCCATAATGATTAATTGTCCTAAGTTCTAATTCTCATCCAAACCGCAGCTGTGGAGGGCAGGGGACATACCACACAGCCTGGTATGAACGGTTGATAACCCAGCTAGGGGAATGTGTGCCTAGCAGGAACTGGTGACTTGGTACAGTGCAGCTCAGCTGTACCTGATCTTCTCTTGGTCCCTGTTTGGGCCATGACTTCCATCTCCTTGTTCCTGGCACTTCTATTAGCTTCCTACAGAACTATGAAGGGTATTTTGTACTGTGGGAATCAAACCCAGTGCATTTACTGCAGCGCTCTAAGCACTAAAAGGAAAACTTAAATACGATGCTTTAGATAGAAATCCTTCATTCTTGCGTATGCCTGTGCTGTCTGGAGGATGGAGGGACTGACTGCCCCTGCTGTTTCCTCAGGCTGCTTTGCTGGGGAAGGAAATGCTAAAGGGCGTGGAACTGACACACGGTTACCAAGCAGTAGGGAAAGCACGATATAGGAGGGGATGGAGATCCTATTTTGGGAGAACTCAGACCAAAAGAGCCAACTCAGAATACTGGAGCCAAAAGGCAGAGGATCAGATTATTGAGGGATCTGGCAAATTCCCTAGAACACTGGGACCTGGCAGGAACACATCCCTCCCTGCATGAAAGGAGCTCTGTATTGCACAAACAGTACATGGGTTAAAGATAGGCTACCCTGGGAAGAGAACAACTTAAAGACAAGTAACATGTTTTTTTCTGTGGAGGTGGGGAATGGAAGAAAACAATGTATTTTCCCCATGATATGCAAGGACACAAAATCCTGCTGCTGGGTGTTATTTTCTAGGCAGTAGAACGGGGGAGTAACAGTTTTAGCAGCAGATCTGTAGCTGCTATCCTGTTTGTGGTGCTACAAGTGCTGCAAGGAGCAGCACAGGTGAGGCAAAGCAGTTTTGCAAATTTAGAGACAAAAGCTAGACACTAGTCACAACAATGACAGTGAATATTTTATAGAGGTGGGGGATATGATTGCATCCTACCCATCTGCAGCTCAGTGTGCAAGTGGTAGCCAGCTCCGCCACTTGGCAGACGTCACCATACCTACCTGGAGGTTAACTTTGCATGGGAGTTCACCCTCAGTCTGTGGTGAGGGCATAATGTGTTTTCTTCCTTCAGACAAAATTTTCCAGGTTAACCCAAGCAATCTTGTTAGAAATAACTGTAAATTCAAAGGCTTGAAAAAGGTGGTGGCTGCTTCAGAGCAGCATAAGGATGGGTAAAGTTTCCAGAGGATATTATTAATGACTAGAATTTCATCTTTTTAGATAAATCAGTGTGGCTCTTCTGCAGAGAACTTGAGTTCAAAGGACTGTCATTTCTCACAGCCTGAAGCATATCTGCAGTAGAATGGCACTGGAAAGAGCTGCATCTGAGAGCTGGTGATGTGTAGCTGTTGTGTCTGTACAAAGCTATTCTGTGTAGGCATTTGGTAGAAGTTTTACAGGTTCCTAAATAATTCTGGCATTTGAAAAAGGCCTGTTCCTTTCTCTGTCAAATTTCTGTGCTGTAGGATGCTTGCAATGAGAGGAGATTTGGGGCAAGGGAAAGAGGGGAAGATCATGTCTTTTTATGCTCTCTGGTTCCAGGTAGCAGCTGAAAAAAAATCAGTGGAAGAACAGTCTTACAATTGGTCTCCTTGCAAGAGACTTGCTTTGCTGAAAAATATCTATTATTGTATTATGAAACTTGTAATACAATTACCAGGATATGAGCAATGTGGGTATCAGAAGAAGATACCAGCTTTGAGCACCCAGTGAAGGTATTCCTAGGATCAGATTCTCCAGGAATAACTTAAGATAGCAATGTTCTTGTCCAAGGATTAAGCTTTGGTAGGAGTAGGTGATTCTTTATTCTATTTTCTTCCACCTGTGCTCTTTCCACAATTAGCAAAGGTTTTCAGCCACGGCAGAGCATGAAGAAAATGAATGGCAGGTCTGGAAACATATTGCAGGATATGATAAAATCATCAGGTGTTCCTATAGGCTAGAAGAGTGTTTTTCACCCTGAGCCTGTTGAGGTCTATAAGGAAAGAGGCAGGTGTTATGCTGGGATATGGACTTATATATTGCAAGACTTCTGTCCTTGTAAAGGGAAGGGGAGAAGTAAGAATTTTGTGTAAATGACTTAATAGAAGACAACCTGAAGAGTCTCTTAATCCTCTGTAGCAAAGAGGGACACCAGTTAGGGACTTTCTGTATCTAGGAAAATGCATGATGTGTTAGAAGTGACAAATAAAAAGCTTTTTATTACAGTTTTTGAAACTCTTTATAAGCTAGACAGTGGTCATAATCATGGTGAAAAGGTGTCATTTGTGTGGTTTTGAGGTTTGCTTTAGAAGTAAGGATGTGGTTGCAATATGTAAAACTAGAAAGAGAATTTTTGGTTTTCCTCTTCTAATTTCCTACTCATTTATGTCTCTGAATGTTGTGTTGCCTTCAATAGTCTCTTGTATGAAAGGAGAGTGTTTGGTGGGTGCTAGTCTCCTATACCTGTGTGCTGTCAGCAACTAGGTGCTTGGGTGAAAGCAGCTGGTTTTCGAAGGTGTGGAATGGCAGGTTCTCTGGGATTCAGGCAGCTTTTGTTCACAGCTAAATATGGATCAGAGATATGAAAAGAGAGAGCTTAAACAGTCAGTTCATCATAGCAGAAATAAAAACATTACAGACCAAGATAACAGGAAAGGAACGGACTCATTTTTTGTTAATCAATCAATTCACCCTTTGGGTCATGCTCTGTACCTCTGCGTCCCTTCTTACCAGGATGCTTTCCCCTCCCACTGATGCAAATGGTGACCACAATAATGCCAATGAGTTCAGAGCAATGATAAATTGTCATCTTTAAAATATTAAAAATACAGCAATCCAGTTCTCCTGTTTTCCTTCTCATGACCCCATGCATCATTGTACAGGCTCTGAGCAGACAAACCCACTATTACAATGTTGTCAGGGCCCTGCTAGTTTTCTAGTTCAAATCCTTGTTCATGCTGTTTGCTAAGTACTTGTTCACTGTGACAGCTTTCAGCAAAACAGAACACGCTGAATGCTTCTTTCCAAACAGCTCTGTCCTGCTGGGCTTCGAGTGAAACAAGCCCTTCAGACTCCATCATGTGAACTTTTCATAAGGAACAATCTCCTTTAGACAATTCCTTTCAGAGATACTATCCGTGAAACTGGGACTTGGGGATGAGGTGACATCACAGCCTTCTTCCTCTGGCCAGGGTCATGGCCACCAAAGTTGTATTTGTCAGGAGGGCTCCACATGGCATGGTGCATGATTTCCTTAATTACTTAACGTTTCCCCATTAAAAAAAATAATCTACAACAACTTTCAAGTGTATTTTAGCATGTTTTATGTTGAAAGAAAAGCAAATGCTTTTGTGCAGACAGTCAAATCCTAGCTTGTGAAAATCAGAACTGATTACTGAGATCGCAACTCACATGCAGTTAAAACTTAAAGGCAGATGTGCTAGAGGTGGTGGACCAAAACTGAGACATATCTTTGCTGTTTCTCTAGTTGGTTCTGTAGCTTGTGCTGTTCTCTTCTGTCTCACCTGCCTCCTGTGCTCTTCTTAATAGCAGTCATGCAAACAGGAGGTTTGATGAACAAGGCCAGGTGTATATGCTCTTACCACTGAGTTAGCAAGTAAATGGGCAAAAAGGGCTGGGCTAGAGAGTCTGGGAGCGCGCAAAATGCCTTGTGGAGTTCAGCAGCAAGAACTTAGGCCCCTGAGTCTCCTCCCACCCCATTGCAGAGAACAGACCCTAGAAAAGTACCACCATCTCTCCAGGAGGTGAAGGTCAAATTGATGACCCATGAAAGCTGTCCCAACCCAACTGGCCACCACCCCAAGCATCTGCCATGCACTGGAAGGGAGAAATAATAATGTGGTAAAAGCACAAGGGAAATAGTCACATGGAGAAAGCTGATGGGAAAGAAAGGTTGCAGGTGTATGATTTGATGCCTTCTGTTTGGTCCTTCTGTTAGTGGTGCGTCCCATTGATATGGGAAGAGAGCATTTACGCCATGTTGTGCTTTTTGCTATTCTTGGTTTGGTAAATTAATATACAAAAAAGATATCAAATGAGTAATTTGGTGTTTTATACTGATATTTCTTTTTTACTTTTATATTATATTAAAGAACTGTTCTTCTGTACTGCTTTTTTAAAAAAAAAAAAAGACAATAAACACAAACACATTAAGAAGGACTTGACCTTAAATATCTTAAAACATTAGAAAACGAACATAAAGCAATGTCCTTCAACCCCAGGTGGTGTTTGGTCCTTCATAAAAACGTTGCCTGTTGGTGAAAATGATAACTGAAAACATTTTGTTTCTCCACCTTCCATGGTGAAATGTATCCCAACTGTGAGCTCCAGAGTGCATCTTTTCCTTAACGCAGCTGTATGTGTTGCTGTTTTCTAATAATGGGTACAAAGGTTGCATGATCAAAGGAAAGGAGTCTGAAGAGCATGGGAATTATTCATAAGAAGGGATTTATATGAAAATCTGTTCTACAACATGTGTGCTCTTTGGGATATTTTCTGCACCATCTTTGGATGGAATTCATTGAATAGACTGGAATTTTTTTTCTTTCTTAATTCTAGAAGTAGCAGTTTGGGTTTTTTTATTTGTCTTCCTATAAATTTTCATCCATTTTCAGTCAGATCAGGGACTAGCACTCATCTGTGTGAATTTGGTCAACAATTCAGAATTTGGAACACCTGCTGTGAAGAGGTCAGGATAACTAACCAGAGATAACGACAGGAGATGAACCTCACAAAACTCAGCAATGGCATCTGTTTGGGAAAGCCCAGAATGCATGCTCATGGATTTTGTGGGTAAGTGGACAGGCAAACCTTTACCATCTTATGGTATTTTCCACATTGGTCTTTTTATTTACTTTCCTAGGGGAGCTGGACTATGCCAACTACTCTCTGTACTGGCATCCTTCCTTCCTTCCTTATCTGGGTATCATAGATAGAAATAACTGCACACAGGACATGGAGGTTACTAGCAGAGCATGTCCTCCCTGCTGACAACTTATTCAAGAATCCTGCCAGATGGAAATCCCAATAAAGATGTGATTGGAAGATAAGAAAAATTAATAGGTGTCACAAAGACAAGTATCTCTTATGTACCACTTCCATTTCCTCTTCACCAAGCAGGTTCTGCTGGCTTGAACCACTTCAATGCCTCAAACTTGAAGGAGCAATTGGAATATTGGTTACTTCTTTTTAAGATCACAGAATTTAGCTCCACTACTCATAGCAGTATTTAAACTAACCAAAACAGCATCCTGGACCATCAGAGGTGGTCCAGGGCTCTTTTACCTGAGTAGAAATAACTGAGAATGTGATGCATCAGAGCAGTAGGTCTTTCTTTTTATTCCATAAAATTCTAATGAGAACTATTCACTTACAGCTGCTACAAGTTATGAACTGGCTGTCTCATGCATTTTGCCTACAGGGTTCTAGATCAAGTTAGTAAAAAACTGGAGCAGGCTTGGTGTAATTCCACAAGTTATTTATACTCCTGCGTAACTTTGTGCACTCTCAGAGGTATCCTATTGCTGCTGTTGTGGAAGCTATAATTCTTTCTAGCTGCATCCTACCTTAATGAGAAATCACTTCCATGTGCAATTTCACTGGTATTTCTGTGCCCAAATAAAGAAGGAAATGCTGAGGCCAAATTTTAAAGATACTGAACAGACAATAGCTCAACTACATTTCAGTTGGAGATGTAATTGCTCAGTACATGTAATTCCCTTGTTGACAAGGAAAAGAGAGAATGTCTTGATACTCAAGTGTTTAGGTCTGCTTCTTTTAACAACTCGGGACCTGTGTAATTCCCATTGCAGGATGCTGGGAGTTTTTCCTACTCTGTAATTTTAGCTATTAAGATAATTTTAGCAACAGACAGTGACTAAAATTAAACCTGTAAGATTAATCATTAATCCTCCTAAGGAAAAAAAACACAAAACAAGAAACCTACCAAACCCCAAAAATACAGCAGAAAGACCTCTGAAGAATCAAATGATATTTAGAAATCAGTTTGCTATGATGTCTGTTCTAAATGTAATCAAACAAAATAATATTTGAAATTAATAATGTTGCTTTAATGTGGTTTGCCTTAAAATGCTCACCATTTCCCATGCTGTCTAATTCACATCTCCTGGAAGAGCCAGTGATAAAAAGCTAATTTCAGTGTCAGCCAGGTGGAAGTTAGTTATACAACTTTGACTGTAACCTGTGGCTGTATTTTACAGGACCTCATAAGTAACAACCAGCTTCTGCCCATTCTTTGTCCTTTAAATTCATATAAAACTTCACATATAGATGCAGAGAAAAGGAGAGCAAGAAGAGGAATGTACTCCAGAGGGGAGAACTTGAACATAGCTATGTAGAACCGTCTATTGCATTTGTTTATGCTGTGTAAGGGAACATAAGTTCTGTGCTTAACTATTTTTCTTTAAAAGTGCATATCACAGATTTCAAGTGCAGGCTGTACCAAACACAAACAAGTGTTGTATTCATTCGGCTGCAGGTTTCTCCCGTTCACTCCTCTGCATTCTCTCATCACTCTCAAAAACGCGAAACGCACGTTTCCAAGTGGGGGGATGACGGGGCAACTACGATTGAGCTTTTTCTATGCAACCCTTGCTTTTTCACGATTCATTAAACCCTTTCTCCCTCGCGTGTAATTGGACCCTTCTCATTTACATGCATGAGGGATGCATAATTCTGAGAGAAGTACCGCGGTCCAAAAAAAAAAAAGGAGAAAAGAAATAAAGGGAGACGGCTTTTGGGCCAGGGTGCAGGAGACACGGGAAAACTTGGCGAGAGCGACCTGCGTAGCAGCGTTGTATCTCTGGAGGGAGGGAGCTGGTCCCGCTGCGCGGTGCTGGTGCTGTGCAGGGAAGTGAACTGCTGCTGCTGGGAAAGCTTTGGGCTGCCTTGAGTGACCTCAGGGCTGGGGCTTACTTCAAAACCCAATCTTTGCTGTGACCTCAGCTCCCCAGAGAAGTGCTGCTCTGTGTCTGAGGCAGCAAACAGCTTGACTGCCTGGGATCCTCTGCCCATTGGCACCTGATTAATTAATTAATTATTGCTAATAGAGCATTCGGTGCTATGGTGAAGCCTCTAGGGCTGAAATCCCAGCCACTGAAGCTGAACTGGCAGTTTTAGGGCGGCGGAAGTGAAGAGGCTGTTTCTCCCTTCCCCTGCACTGTGGAAAATAACTCTTCATATCTAATGGATTTTTCCCTGAGAGACAATAGTCCTGTTCCTCCTGGTCATAGTGGGGAAAAGTCTCCAGCCAGAAGGTGAAATATTTTAGTTGGCTTTTGACTCAGTTAAGTTTCTACTTTAAAAACTGCATCCCATGTTTGGGGTCCTCTCTTCTTCTGCACAGGCTCTGCTTAGCTCATCTTTATGCAGCTCTTAAAGTTATGCCAATCCTGAGCTACGTTATAAAAAGCTCTAGCATTGTGTCTCCCACTAGTAACTCCTGATTTATTGGTAAGATGGTAATATAATCAAGCTTGTTGTTATCGAGATAATGAATAACAAAGCTTATTTTTTAAGCTGTGGTTTCGACTATATAATGCATAGTCCAGACTGTCTGTGTGTGGGTTAGACAAAAAGTTAAGCACTGGTACCTGCCCTGCAGGAGAAGAACTGCTCTAGGAATACTTGCTCTGTCCTACCTAGGCATCTCTGCCTGTGCTGCAGTTGTCAGCACTCCCGTAGAGAGAACAAGCAAGAACTCTATTTTCCCTGGTACAAAGAACACTAATGCTCGCTGATACTTTGGGCAAAGTATAAATACTGTCACATTTCAGGTGAATTCGTTTCAAGAGAGCAAACAGGGTATGGAGCTTTAATAATGTACTTCTAGAGACAGCGCTTGGCTTTATGTGTCTTAAGGGGTGATGATTTATGGTGGTAATAATTTGGTTGTTTTCAATCCCTTAACAGAAAAAAAAAGATGTGTTAATACCCTCTGGTGTAACACTTAGGGTTGTGTCTGTTGTTAAATGTCAAAACTCACTTCAGAGATTATTTTTAATCAAATTTATTTTTATAATTGTTTTTGCTAAACTAATTGGGTGTGCTTGATGGAAGAAACTATTTAAACACAATCAGGCCTAGTATTTGTTTGCACATTGTTGATAGGAAAAGTTTT
Source organism: Neopsephotus bourkii (assembly GCF_033783945.1). NCBI lineage: Eukaryota > Metazoa > Chordata > Aves > Psittaciformes > Psittacidae > Neopsephotus > Neopsephotus bourkii. The sequence continues at coordinate 1,330,654 of NW_026901363.1, read as the reverse complement.
TAAGGAATTAAATTTTTGAACAGTGCCTAAATATATTAATGAGCGTTTCTCCTAAGCTCTTACTTTATATGCTTAAGCCCATCTTTTAGCCTAACTTCCATTTAAAAAGTTGAAAGAAACTAGGAAATCCCTGCAGAGAACAGCGAGCCACACTTCTGAATTTCAATGTGTCCTTCTAGACAAGCGCCTTTGATTTTAAATGGTAACGTTGTTGCTTTAATCAGGAGACAATCCTTATATATTAGTTGTACTGGCCTATAATTGTAAGAGCTAAATGATACACAAAACTGGATACACATCTTTGCAGGCCGATTAATGGGGAGGACTGAAAGCAAAAGTAAACACTAACCTTACAAAATGGAAGAAGTTAAAAGATAAGTGTTAAGGACCTTTTTCTTTTTGGAGAATAAAACAAGATTTAGTAGCTTTCCACTTAATTTAAATGAAAAGAATCGCTACCTTACATATTGCACTGATAATGCAGGGGAGAGTGAAAACAAAACCGTCTTTGTAGCAGTGACACCTCCTATAGTTGTTGTGAAGAAACTTTTCCCCTTGGTATCTACTAACCAATTCTAATTAATGCTGCACATTCCTCCACTGAAATCATTTAATGCATAACAAGGGGGGAGGGGGGGTGGTGTAAAAAAAAAAGAGAGAGAGAGAGAAGAAATTCTCAATGCTGATGATTGCCCTGTTCGAATTATGGGAGTGAAAGCCCGGGCCCCCTAACCTACTGTCTATAAAGCAGAGCTTTGAAAGAGAGCTGCGACCTACAAAAGCTGTCAATCTCCCTTGCCCCGAAAGCCTGGGTTCACATGGATTCAAGTGACAGCCCTCCTCCCCCGCGCACAATACATCAATCTGTCTCTCCCCCGAGCACCCACAGCCCATTGTGCGAGCCGCAGGTGCCTAATGTAGCACCCATGGCCCCCCTGAGAACCGGCCCTGCACAAAGGGCCTGACGGGTGCGCGGGCAGATGGGCAGAGCCGGGGGTGCCACGTAGCCCATGGGGGTAACTTTGTCTTGGGGGTGCCTCTGCTTCAGACCAGCATCTTCCCCCTACTTTGGTAAACCCAGTCCTGTGGCAGGGCTTGTGTGGGGTGTTTGGTGCTGGGTTTCTGGCATCTGGGAAGAATGGGTGTTGAGAATGGATGCAGTGCTTTCTAAGGTATCTGTGAATACAGAGGTGACGGCTGCTCCTGCCTGCTGCAGTGATCTGTGAAGGGGCTTAAACTCTCTTCCCACCATCTTAATGGGCAAACAAGCGCTGGGGGTATCTGTTCTGAACTACTTGCATCTATTGGGCACAAGGGCAGTTGTAGAAGGGTGGTGTAGTCACCCAACTGTCCAGGCACTGAAGGATGGTTCTGGACAGCTGTGCTGCTGGTGGCCCTAAAAGGAATTGGCTGCTCATTTGATACCGGGCTTTGGCCAGTGAAGATGTGGCCTGTAATAGTGTCCCAGGCTTTCCCTAGATGGTGGGTAAATTGCTTTTACCTCGATGTCTCTGTTGCCTGATGTGAAATGGAGTGAATGTTTTTCTCTTGTAAATGTGGGGAGAGACGATGTGTCTGTGATTGTGCAGTGCCCAGCACGGGAGGACATTTTTGCCATAAAATAAATTAGTGCCAATGATAATGTAGATGATAAAGAAGACTTTTATCCTGTGCTGCATCCTGCTAACACACTGCACAGTAACAGAAGTGGCACTGGTTAATTTTCTGCTGCTTTCCGTGTATGAACTGTCAGTGTTTTCCCCACTTTTAGACGCCATTATTTAGTTGGGTCTGAATAATCCAGAGGTTATTAATGGAGCTATCAGGAAACTGCACAAGGAAACTGGGTGTGGAGGAGAGGGAGCTCATCCATGTGAATACCATTACGAAGGGTGCATGAGTGGCTACTAATGTTTTTCTCCCAACACTTAAAGCACAGGTCTTCTATTCTGATCTCTTTTAGTGGAAGTATATAGTCTGCTCTTGAGTAATCCAAGAAGCCTCATGAACCCAGAAGTTACTCACGAACTTTGCCTTTACTCAAGTTAAAAATTTCATGAAATATTTTATTCAATTCCCCTTTATAAATACCAAAACCAAGCAAGAAAACAAAAAATAACAGCACAAACTTGACTTCTTTAAGTTTGTTACCAGGTGATTTTGTTCTAAAATGCTCCAGCAAGTCTCCCTTTCTCGTCACCACTGACACAGCCCTATTATTTCAGTTCTGCATCCTCACCTGCAGGCTCCACTGGGTTGTGGGGACATCCCGGAGCTCAGTAGCATGTCAACTACAGCAGCGTGACTCCTGCAGCACTGAGTTGAGTGCAGGCTAATTGCAGAAGTATTTCCTTTGCTTTTGGTGAGGTTTTGCTTCAGTGATTGCAAATTAAAGTGACACTGCAATTCAAGTCAGCACAATGAAATGATGTTCTCACTGCTTTGATCTTGGTCCTTAGATAGGTAACTCCTTAAAAATAAAAAAGGAACTGCTGACTAATTTGGTACTAAGCATCAGTCAGAGATCAAAAATGTCAAAGTGCAGAGCCTGCTTGTAGGTGTGATGATAACATCTGTAGGTGAAGACAGGTAAAAATGTTCTGGTTCTCCTGCACCAGCTAAGTGTGTTCCACTTTGCTGGCTGAAGAGCTATGTTTCAGCTTTCATTTCAGATGGATGTTTTACAAGCAGAAACCAGAGCTGGGGCTGAGAGAAATGGTGGAGCAGTGCATTCCAAGCCAACCAGGTAGTCTTAGTGGTAAAACTGTTTATTTTGGGTAAAAGAATCACAGATGTAGGATGCCGGCTCTGTTGCAGTGAAGTGAGAAGCTCAATGTACAAGCAGAAACAGTTTGATGGCTGTTAACTTTCTCTTGGTTGGGACTGACAGAGCAACTTCAGTCAGATTTTGAGCCTTCTGCCAAAGCATACGACAAAAGCACATTCATTTTGGCATTGGCTTATCTTGGCAATTTCTTACAGTATGAGATCAAATGATCATGTTGTCTGATACTTCTGGGTTTTCTCACTTGCCTTCAAGACTAGATGAGTAGATTATTCAGTATATCAGAACATGGAAAAGCTCAGCTCTTTCAAACCAAGCTTTGTCTACAACAAGATCCTATTTGTAAAAATTCTCTAGCTTAAAGTGTAGGGCCAAGTCATTAATTTGGAGGCTTACAGCAGTCATCATCTCTTCTGGGAATTGTCAAGTAGCAGGTTTTATTTCCTTTTCAAGGTTGACTCAACTCCAAAGTACTTTGAGATTCACTGTTTAATGTAGTTCGTGAAAGACAGGGATGTCCAAACTTTGCTGGGACAGGGCAACAGTGCAAACGAAAATTATCTGGGTAGCACTGTATTTTGATTTCCTTTTTGTCTTAGCTTCTAAATTCTTGTGGTCACAAATGACATGGAAATGTTTCCCTGAAGCCAGCACTTCACCAAAGATTTGAGAGAGACACCTTTTTGCCTTGAGCAAGGGTTCAACCAGGCAAAAAAACCCTGATGTATTTGACACCTCTGTCATGGTTATCTGCACAAGAAGCCAGGGTCTGGCAGTCCTGGGTAAACAGTGCTCTGAACCAAACTTTGTTCTCCTAAACTTAAGCACCTTAGGAAAAGTTTAAATGTATGGCTGGTACAGGAAAAGGTGGTCTAAATATGGCACCTCTCTTTGAAGGTAACTGCTATCACTGCTAACATTAAAAAAAAAAACAGTAAATCCACTAGCTCTTCAAAAGACCCATCTGCTGCTTTCTTATAAAACCAACCTCTTGCACACACAGAGGTTAAAAACAAAGGCAAGAACCTGGACACCAAGATGAGCTTAACTCATATGAAGTACAATTTGCAGCAAGGAAACTGGAACTGAACTACAGAAGTGATTCATTACCCATATATTCAGCTCCAGCAGAGAGTTGCAGACAGCTATGCTGGGCCTTAATTGCTTCTGTTAACATCATATTCTAGAGCTCATTAGTGATAAACAATGTGTATTAATATCATTCAGACAAGAACTAAAGATTAAGGTGGAAATCCATTTGCTGTGATGGCCATTAGTCAATTCAGAGCTCTTGAATGATGCTTGAGAATCTAATATGAATTGGGAGAGTCAATATTTCATCAGGCAGCTCCTCTCATCTTCCTGTGGAAAGTTCTTTGTCTAAAAAAAGTTACTTAATGAAAAGTGCATGCATGAAAAGTACAAACACTAAGTACTGCCTTATTGGTCTCCTCACAAAATGTGGATAAGTGGGTAAGAGTGGATAAGTGTAATTATAAGAGTGGCAAGGCCAGTTTGGGGTCCGATAGAAGCATGTCCACTGCTTGTCACAGTGGTAAGTTTGGCCCTGTGTTGCCAACTTAAATGTTTTCAAAACATAGAGGGTTCTCAGCTTCAGTTCCATTTTCGTGATCTGGGCAGGTTACTTGCTTTATTGCAAGCAACTATGTGTTGGGATATGTAGAATTATAGAATAGTTTGGGTTAGAAGAGACCTTCAAAGGTCACCTAATCCAACCCCCATGATTTCTCCAGATGTGACTGGCCAAGAGTACAATTTGTTGCTCATTGTTCTTAATTCTTAGTAACAAGATCCCACAAATAGCCTAGCATCAAATGTATGAACATATGATACCAGTGGCACAAATATCCTTCTTCACACTCAGAAGCTGTAGAAGCTGTTGTAAATTTACCTGCTTCCTCCCTGCGCACCATTTCGTCTTTCTGAGTATCAGCAAATGTCGATTTCCCTTCCTAACTTTGCTTTGAATGTCTTTTTCCTTAGAATGTAGAAGACCCACATTGCTGGCAGCCTGTGTGATCTCAGGAACAAGCATGGTGCATGTGACACAAAGCACAGTGGGGGTCTTGTTCCTGGGGCTGGGGAGGTAAGTCACATCCATCCATCTGGTGTTTTAACTCCCAAGTAAAGGGCTGATGTAAAGGGAGGAAGTACAAGTGAAGGGGGAGGAATGTGGTCCTGCATATTTGAATGAGAGCCCAGTTCTGGTGTAGAAGTTTATAGAAGGATCTGGAACATACTGAGAGGGTTCAAAGGAACTTGAAAAAGGAAACTTAAAGTCTTTAGGGTTAAATTTGAGAAACTGTCTGGTTTTAGTTTATTTTTAAAAGTAGTAGAGAGGTAGATCGGCTATTGAGTTACTTATAAAACAGGAGAGCTGGAAAAGAGGCATTTCTATGTGTGTTTCTGAAATGGTCAGCAAGATTTGACAACTAGAGGCATACATTTGCTACCTTCAGTGAGAGTGCCATTTCTTACCAATAAGAAGATTGCACATTGAATGATCCTGCTTGGATAAGCTCAGAATGTCGTTGTTTAGAATACATCTCCAAGATATATTTTATGCACCTTCTGGTAAATTTATGTAACCTGTATATGCATGAGGGCAGACTACATGACCCTAATGCTACCCATCAGAGCCCTCAGAACCCAAACTTCTATGGGTTTACTCGGAAAGATGCTAGAAAACCAGCTGGATTCATTTGTATGGAATTGCATGGGATTTATCTTGACAGGTTTCACATGTAAATTGCCTGTGCCTCACCAAATAAACCCCGATTTCTCCTACTTCTTTTTTGGTTGCTATCTCTGGCATGGTCCATCTAAAGAAATTACTCTGGCAAACACCTGAGGAAGTCAGCATCATGGTTTTTGTTGTCAGAGATCACCTATTCCTGATGCTGAATGCCTGCAGCAGTGTTTAGGGTAATATTTGCTAACGTCAGCACAACAATCCCAAATTTTGCCTTGTTTCTCATTTATTCTCCTGTGCATTATTTTTTCTCTTTCCATCATAATTAAGAGGGCATTTCAGTTTACAGGAGGCAGCACAGCTGGTCCGTGTGGCTGCATTTGCCAAACCCCCAGACTTTTCAGAACACAAACTGCCTGAAGTTACCCTTCGCATTTTGCTCTCCCAAAGGCTCTAGGTTTCCAATTCCCAATGCTAATACTGCCTTTATTTATCCCAGCTGAGAGCTGGATCTGGTTTGTGGGTACTGCAGGAATAACTGAACAGCGAGGGGCTTCTCCTTAAAGCCGGCAAGGGGAAAGGGAAAACGGGAAAGGAAAAGAAAAAGGAAAAGGAAGTTCGCACAAGCACTTCTGCCCAGTGCCTGGTTTCAGCGGGCACTTGGTGCTCTGAGCATCTCTCTCTTACTTGTAGGCAGCGAGCGCCGCCTGCCGCAGGTACTGCATCGAGTAAGATGCTTACAGCGCAGGCAGGAGCAACCTGTAATGTTTTAACCAGATTTTTTCAGCTCCTTAGATAATGAGGAGCTGAAGTCCAATGCGCTAGAGGGTGCACTGATGGGATTACAACAGCTTGTTTAGGAAAAGGAATTAATTGCACGTTAATCCTCTTCTATTTCGATTTTGCAAACGTAAAGATTTTATCTTGTATCCTGTAGCTTGTATCTTATATATGATATAAGATTTTATGGTTTCTCTTGTATCTTATATCTATGTCTCATATCATCTTATATCTTTAAATGTCATACCTTACTTTATTTTATTTTTCATTTTACTTTTGAGAAGCAGCACACTTTCAGTTATCTGTAATACTGACACAATTCAAAACTGTATGACCTAAAACGAGTATCAAAGATGCCGTTCTTGTAACTTAAGCTTTTAGTGGATCATTTCAGCAGATCAAGAGCACCTAATTGCTGCTATTATTCAGATGAAATCTTAATTTACACCAATTGAGGGTATTAATTTTCTGTTTTAAATGGTGAATGGCAAAAAACCTCCACCCTGATCTGTTAAAAAATGATCTGTCTGTGAGTCAGGACCCTCTCATATGGTCTCGTAGACCGATCTGATCAATGACTGTCAGAGCCCTGAGGGCACTAATAGGCCCTAATGGCCCTGAGCAGCCAGTCTCACCAGGGGCCTCCCCTCCACACCCTGCCTGTTTTAATCTGAGCCCTGAGTTGCAGTATCTGCTTGATCTGCCCTGCAGGAATGCTGATCTCTGGTTCAACCACAGCCATACCCTGGCTGCTTTTAGGCCCTGATCTATGTGATCTGTGGACTCATGTCCTGGACCAATATTGGCTCTGTCTCATCACCATGGTCCTGCCTCGTCATCCTAGGGCTGCGTCTGGTTATAGATGTTTTTGTTTGACCTGATTCCAAGCAGTGGATTGACTTCTAAACTTGACTATGGACCTGCCTGGGCACCATGGACTTGTCTGGTGATCCAGGATCTTGGCTGAACCTCACTTAGAGCACCTAGCCCCAGAAAAGAGCTTCTCCATATCAGGTATCCCACGTGGTACAAAGTGCAAAAAGCTGCATGTCCTGTTGTGCGATTCCCTCAAGATTACCTCCAGAGTGCCAATGGGTGTCTAAATGAGAACTATGTCAACAGGTACCTTCATTGACACACACTTTTCTAAACCAAGGAGGGTCCATCAGATCCTATTCTAAAATAGTGCCTGTGTCCTGGAACTAGCTGGTTTTGGACTGCTGGCTTTTGTGACAAGCAACAGTCCCTTGCACAGTGTTCCTGTTCCTCAGGAGAAATGACAGGAAAGAAAGGAGCAGCTCCATCCCCAGCCTGTTTTTGGAGTAAATGAGGATGAACCAAAACATGGTAAGGCACTATTTTTAATTCATGATGTTTTTTTTGGTGTGTGAAGTCAGTGGAGTTGTATTCATTTAACCCCCTTTGGATTTCTCCCACCTGCTATTGGGCAGAATGGATTTACTTTTTATGTCATGGCAGCTGGAAGTACGGCTTTTTACTGTGAGCACTTAGAGCTTGGAGGTGGAACTTGTCTCTTGTAAAGACATCAGCTGAAGGTGGCTTAGTGCTTCTGGAGTCTCTTACTGTGAGGTAATCATAGAATCATAGAATAGGGTTGGAAAGGACCTTAAGATCATCCAGTTCCAACCCCCCTGCCATGGGCAGGGACACCTCGCACTAAACCATGTCACCTGAGGCCTCGTCCAACCTGGTCTTGAACACTGCCAGGGATGGAGCATTCACAATATCCCTGGGCAATCGACTCCAGTGCCTCAGCACCCTCACAGTAAAGAACTTCTTCCTTATATGCAATCTAAACTTCCCCTGTTTAAGTTTTAACCTGTTCCCCTTGTCCTATCACTACAGTCCTTAATAAAGAGTCCCTCGCCAGCATCCTTATAAGCCCCCTTCAAATACTGGAAGGCTGCTATGGGATGTCCAAGCAGCCTTCTCTTCTCCAGGCTGAACAGCCCCAACTTTCTCAGCCCGTCTTCATATGGGAGGTGCTCCAGTCCCCTGATCATCCTCGTGGCCTCCTCTGGGTTTGTTCCAACAGTTCCATGTCCTTTTTGTGTTGAGGACACCAGAACTACACAAAATACTCTGGGTGAGGTCTCATGAGAGCAGAGTAGAGGGGCAGGATCACCTCCTTCAACCTGCTGGTCACGCTCCTTTTGATGCAGCCCAGGATATGGTTGCTTTCTGGGCTGCAAGTGCACACTGAAGCCAGCTCATGTTCATTTTCTCATCAACCAGCACCCCCAAGTCCTTCTCCACAGGGCTGCTCTGAATCTCTTCTCTGCCCAGCCTGTAGCTGTGTCTGGGATTGCTCTGACCCAGGTGTAGGACCTTGCACTTGGCATGGTTAAACTTCATGAGGTTGGCATTAGCCCACCTCACAAGCGTGTTGAGGGCCCTCTGGATGGCATTCCTTCCCTCCAGCATATCAACCAAACCAAACAGCTTGGTGTCATTGGCAAACTTGCTGAGGGCACACTCAATCCCACTGTCCATGTCAGCGATGAAGATGTTAAACAAGACCAGTCTCAACACTGATTCCTGAGGGACACCACTCGTTACTGGTCTCCAGCTGGACATTGAACCATTGACCACAATCCTTTGTGTGCGGCCAGCCAGCCAGTTCTTTATCCACTGAGTGGTCCATCCATCAAATTGATGTATCTTCAATTTAGAGACAAGAATGTCGTGTGGGACAGTGTCGAACGCTTTACACAAGTGCATGTAGATGATGTCAACTGCTTTACCGCTGTCCATCAGTTCCGTAGCCCCATCATAGAAGGCCACCAAACTGGCTAAGCAGGATTTCCCCTTAGTGAAGCCATGTTGGCTGTCACCAAGCACCTTGTTGATTTTCATGTGCCTCAGCATGCCTTCCAGGAGAATCTGCTCCAAGATTTTGCCAGGCACAGAGGTGAGGCTGACTGGTCTGTAATTCCCCGGGTCATCCATTTTCCCCTTCTTGAAAATAGGGGTTATATTTCCCTTTTTCCAGTCGTCGGGAACTTCACCTGACTGCCATGATTTCTCAAATATGATGGCCAGCGGCTTAGCAACTTCACTCACCAGCTCCTTCAGGACCCGTGGATGGATTTCATCAGGACCCATGGACTTGTGCATGTTCAGATTTTTAAGTTGGTCTTGAATCGGTTCCTCTCCTACAGTGAGCCCAAGGTCTTCATTCTCACAGTCCCTGCGTCTGCCTTCCAAGACTTGGGTGGTGTGGTCAGAGCATTTCCCAGTGAAGACCGAGGCAAAGAAGTCATTCAGAACCTCAGCCTTCTCCACATCCAGGGTAGCCAGTTCTCCTAAAAACATATTCGAAAAGCGCTTTGCAATGACCTTTGGTTCTTCTGCCATCGTGTGGCTGAGAGAAGGATGCAGGTTATCCACTGTGTGTAGTAAGAGCTGTCTTGCTTTAGTAGTGACACCTTAATGGATAAAAGGTCTTTTAATAAGGATCGGCTGTGAGCTTTCTCCCTTGCCTCAGCTCTCTATCAGGGAAATAGGGATTTACAACAATCCCCAACAGAGCAGGGGAGCAGTGGGAAGGGCTCCTCAGCTTGGTGTCAGGAGTTTGGGATGCCCATCCAAGCACATTCAGGGTTGCAGGATGCTGAGAGCCTCCAACAGCTGAGCTGTGCAGGGTGTTGCTGTGGGGGCTGGTGGGGAAGAGCACACACTGTCTTCAACCACCCTAAAGATGCAGCAGTGCTTCATCCATGTCCTGCATGGCTCCTGCAGAAGGGAGCTGAGTCCTGCCCCACTGGGACTGTTACTGAGCAGGGTGTTAGAAAGCCAAGTCAAGTGAATGCCTGCTAGCACAGCCCATGGGAGAAAGGAGCAGAGAAAGGTAAAAGCCATTCCTGTTGTCGAGGTTCTTGTCAGCAGTACCAAGGGGGCAAGGATTGCAGTGGGAACAGGAACATGCGTGAAAGCACAGGGAACAAGCGCTTAGGATGTGGTGGGGTCTCATCACTGGCATCTCAATCTGTGTCATGCACAAGTGGTCCTAATTAAACCACATGAACACTGGTGCTAGTGCTTGTGTGTGTGTAAATGGATAAAATCTGTGTAAGAATGCATGAATGGGTTAAATCATGTTAAATAAATAGCACTTGTACAAGTGCTACAAGTCCACCCACTCCTACAAAGGCACAAAAAGCAGATGGCAACTTCAATTTCCAATATTTATTCTTATTAAAACTGATTTATGGCAGTGATTTATGGCCTTGCAAATAGAACATATTAATGTGAGTAGTTGGAGTTACACTTTCATCACTTTTGTTAAAAGAAGGAGAGAGCAAGGTGGTACAAGAACATTTGTAAAGGGGTGGGAGGGATGGAAGGAAAGAGGGGGAGGACATTTCCTTCCCCAGCTGTGATGCACTGAAAGGAGAGGAGTGATGCAGCTGGGAGATGAATGCGACTGTCGGCTCCTGCCTCTCAGCATTGGCAGCACAAAAGTTGGATCTTCCCCAACAAGGACCTGGGTGAAAAGCAGGGGATGAGGAGCCATGTGGGCTGTCTTTTTGTATGCTGGGAGCTGGAATTCTCCTGCTGTGTCTTAAATTAACCAGGTGTTGCATTGTTTTAGCTGTGGCTTTCTCTTAATCCCATTCCCAGAACAGAAATGACGCTTCATGTTGCTAATGTGGGATTCCTCAGGGAACAGTGTGGGGAGCACAGGATACTGGAGCAGAGCACAAGGGTGCATCCAAATGTGCTGTGAGAACTGCATGCTTTAGGCCTGCTTCCTTCCTTCTGGAGCCTTTTACTGATGGATTCAAACTCCAGGCACTGCTTCTTCTGAAGGCTTGTCTGGAAAACAAACTCACTTTTTGGTGCTCCAGCTGTAGTGTCCACAGATGGCCCCAAACAGCGGGTCAGAACATGGGCAAAGATGAGCCATGAGTTCTTCAACAGCAAGTACCTATGAGTCCAAACATGCACTTGGGCATCTTGGAGCAAAGGGCATTCACATCCCAGCTTGACTACGCAAGTCAGTGGTGATGTGGGGAGCAAAGCTATGCCATAGCCTTCCCTCAGTTGGGAGAAAAGGTTCCAATTGCTCCTAGCAGCTAAACACCCATGGGGAGAAGACTTAATTCACCTGGGGAGAACAGAGGACATGACACCCACCTACTGCTTGAGCATGATTTGCCCAGCACTCTGTGAAAGTTGCTGTCTGGCCCAGAAGTGGTGCTACAGGGTACGTATTGGCCATTCCCAATGGAGCAAGTGATCCTCAGCTCTCCTAGGACTCTTCTGTCATTACACAAGGAAAAAGCAACATTGCTTCAGAGCTTCTGCTGTTTACACGTCTCCTCAATGCACTGCCTGATGGTAACTCTTCCCTACAGGGATTTTTAGATGACTCTTACAAATCCTCCCTCACCTCCCCCAATATGTTTTATTTTCCCTGCTATGTCTCCATTACTTTCATTACAGTTTTCCCAGTGCTCCACACAAACAAATGCAGAGAGGAGAGGGGGGGAGGAAGAAATTAAGTCAGGAGAATTCAAGGCAATTTTCCATTGCTTTACCCTAATGTAAGTACCATAACAGGGTAACAAGCCAGGTAAGTAAAATTTACAAGAAGAGCTACACTCCTGGATGCAGAAGCTGGAGTAAACAAATTATTTTTAGCAGGCTATTAAGTAAAGTGGATGCTAGGAAGCGCAGCATGACAAAGAGCAGCCTTAGAAGTAAGGGGTGAGGTAGCCTCCCTGTGCTTTTGCCTAGCACACCATCAGTGCTGATTGAGTCAAGATTGGGTCAGCTCCTGCAGGACTTTTCCCAAGGCACTAACTAATCGCAGAATGGCTAAGGTTGGAAGGGGTTACTGGAGATCATCTAGTCCAACCTCCCTGCTCAAGCAGTGCCACCTAGAGCTCAACAGTATTTCCAGATGGCTCCCAAATATCTCCAAGGAAGGAGACTCCACAACCTCTCTAGGCACCCTAATCAGAGCAACCAGTCCTGAAACACTACAGACCTTCCCAGGAAGCACTTTTTATTTGCCAGGCTGCTCTGACTCACTCCAGTACATGCCACAGCCACTCACCTACCAACCCTAATGCTACAGATTTGTCACTGGGCCTTAGGGCCACCACCTCAGGGACTGCTGGGACCCCTCTTGTCAGCCTCTGGGAAGTCAGTGGTCAGGTCCCCAAAGGTAGATTAGGGTTTAGATTTGTTCACTCACCAGTTCAGGTCACTTCTGTATCTTCTGACACTCCTTGTCTAGGGTGGGCTTGTGCTCCTAACCAAGGCTTAAAACTCTTTCTATCCTTATTGTATTGAAACAGCATCACTGGTGTGGGTACAAAATTCTTGTAAGGAAAAAAAGAGCAAAACTGCAGCCAGAAGAACATTACTTTTGAGCAATGGCAGCTTCCTTGCCTATTCATATTTGTTTCTTGTTTACAGCATGAGACCCAGTTTCATCCAGGGCAGCATTGTTTCAGTAACATGGTAAGTTTTTAATAGGTAGCATGAACCCCTAAGAGCAGAGGCTGATTGGTACCATGTTTTGGTCTTTTCTGCATCCAGGGTAGAGGACTGTTCTATAGAAAGTTTCACAGTCTTGATGTGGCAGCACCCAGTCAGACACCAGTGCTACAGTCTGCACAGTCAAGCTGGACATAGGAAACTTGGTTCATAGCAAAACACAAGGACAGCTCATGCTTCCTTTGTCCTGGTTGGAACTGAGATGTAGCCCAAGAAACACAAGTATTTCTACCTAGTGGTTGATGGCAGCTTAAGTTCTTTGTGTGTTAGAAGGTGTCCAAAAGTTTCTTCTTCAGGTTTTGTTCCATCCTGATACTCTCCTGTCAGAAAAGGAAAACAGTGACTATGCTCCAGCTGAAACACCTCAGACCTGTCTCCTTGACTTCAGCCAGTGCTGTACCGTGTCCAGTGTGATGGTACACCTCTCATACCCAGTGGGGTGCAGCTCTGAGCTGGGTTATACCCTAGGCCCACAAGGTAAAATACACAGGGAGCTCATGACATTATTCACTGCAGTTTCAGAAATGTGTTGATTTAACAGATGCTTTGTGCAGGGCATGGAGCAGCACATCTCAACCACTGTGCAGTGATTCACAACTGCCAACTGGTACCCTCGTGCCAGAGGCTTTCTCCTAATTTCCACCCCTCTGCCACTCAGTGCATGGTCTGATTTACACAGACCTGCTCCGAGTACACAATGGTCACTGCAGAGGTATATCTAAAAAGGCTCATTCCCCTGTCTGACAGCCGCAATTGCAAGGTATAAAGAAGATACATGTCACCCACTCACCTATTGCCTTCATCTCACCTCTAGGACATTTCTTACTCAGTAGGCTCAGTAGGCATTTTCCTGACAACCGCTCCTGGAACAGAAATGAAGCTACTCAGTGCTCCAAACCACATAAAGAACTCCAAGTCTCTATGCCCAAACATGTAAGTATTTACACATACAAGCACTAAAATCTTCTTCATAACTTACCCACTTCAGAAAGCGAAGGATGGAAGAGAGGTTGACCATAACTTAGCTTAAAAGCAGCTAAACTTTTCACCCTAAGGGCACTGCAGCTCCAGAGCCCCTCCCCAGCATTAGAGAGACCTGGAGCTCTTCACAGAGCTCTTCACAAAGCACTTATTTACTGCACTGTGCTGCAGACAAGAGGCTCAGATCACTCAGCAAATGAAAATCTCAGAACACGCTTAATTTAAAAGCTAATATCAGGATGATGCTTGACAGTGTTCCTTTAATAAAAAAGTTATGTTATTTGCCCACAGATTTATACCTTTCAAAAGAAAATTTGATACTTGATGATATCTCTTTTTTAAGTGCCTATGCTTTCCATTCCTGTAATCCCTTTACCCACTATAAAATCCCAAAGGCTGTATTAACTTGAATTAAATTGAGAACCTTTGATATGTTTTGGATTTGTGCTGGAGACTGTGTTCATAATTCAGGGATGTTTTCTTACTGCTGAGCAGTGCTTGAACAGAATCAAGGCCTCTTCTTCACTTCACCCCACCCCACCAGTGAGGAGGCTGGGGATGTGCAAGGAGCTGGGAGAGGACACAGCAAGGACAGCTGATCCCAACTGACCCAAGGGATATTCCAGACAAAATGACATCATGCACAACATATAAAACTGGGGAAAGAAGCAGCAAGAAGGGGGTGTTTGGATTGATGGTGTTTGTTTTCCCAAGTAACCATTACACATAATGGAACCCTGCTTTTCTGGGATGGCTTAAGACCTGCTGACCATGGGAAGTGTTGAATTAATTCCTTTTTCCCTTTGCTTTTGTGTGTGGCTTTTGCTTTACCTGTTAAGCTGTATTTATCTCAGCCCATGAGCTGTATCACTTTTCTGATTCTCTCCCCATCCCACGGGGAGCGTCAGGGAGAGGGGTAATGAGTGAGTATCTGTGTGGGGCTGAGTTGCCAGCTGGGGTTAAACCACAACACATGGTTAAGTTTAGTTACCCAAGGCACAACAGCCAGTGATGTTCCCCACCCAGCATCCTTGTGAAGTCAGCAGTGCTCAGTAAATTCACCTACTCAAATTGAGACATAATAATCCACTTCTGTGACTTGCTGAAGGATCAAGAGCAGAGCTAAAGGTTCACCCTGATTTTCCCAGCAGCCATCCCACAACACACCACAAAGCACGCTGTAATTCATCTGTTCAAAGTAAGAGAGGTCAGTGCCACAACAGGCTAAAGGAAAGCAGAGGTCTTCTACTGGTCTGTGATAATTATCTTCAATGGCTTTATTCTCTGTTTCTGGTGGGCTGAGCCTGCTTTCACTGGGAGGGCAGAATGTACAACCATCAGGGACATCATTCCAGAAGACATTTCCATTCTGCAAGTCTTGAATTTCACCTTTCCTCTGTGGTATATGGCCCTGTGTCCCCCCGATGCCCACTGTCTCCAATGGGAAGCCAAACAGACACAGACGAATTCAAGCTCCCCATCTCCACCCAAGCTCAGCTGACATCAGTAACTACTTTGTTTCTGAATACCTCCAAACTTACAGCAAAGAGAACCCTTTGCCCTGCAACAGCACGTTTGATGCCTTGTGCTGATGCATTGTACTTTACGATATGAACTTTGAGAGTGCCCCAAGGTTATCAGCTATAAAAGCAGCTAATATGACAGGAGGTTTATCCAAGCATTGCTCCAAGCCCTGAGACTGGCAGCTCATCAATAGGGAAGGGATACTAGGCACTGAATGTTTTAAATCAAAAAACACATCCTTAAAAGAGGATACTAACAATAGCGATTCTTTCCCCCATCCCACTAGGGTGGGAGTGAGCAAGCGGCTGTGTGGTGCTTAGTTGCCGGCTGGAGTTCAACCCTGATACAGAGGAGGCCACTCAAACTGTAGCAGGCACGTTTAGATGCAGAGCAACGATGCTGTTACTGCCAGGGTGACAGCAGGCTGCTCCTGCTCATATCTGGGACAGCCACATGGCAGGTGTTAGGAACACCTCTTCACATTCCAGAGCAGAGGGAAACTGAGCAACACCTCCAGTGCCACAGAAACTTACCTACAAGGAGCAGTTCACGTACAGGTTACCACTGAAGTGTATTGCAGGGGAATGACCTAAACTTGTCTGCCTGTTCCTGCGCTCAGCTAATTTCAAGAAAGTGCAGCAGCATGGATTTCAGAGTGCATTTATTAAATCACCTAATGTGGTATGTCCTGTGTTGCTACAGTCATTTCACCTTAACCCTGCCGCATGGGAAATTTCTGCATAAACAACATAACCCGTTATAGTGTTGTGATGCATAAACCCACAGTGGGATGAGAGAGAACAATTAATGAGTATAAAATTTTGTGTTGTTTTTCAGTTGAAAAAGAAGCCTGGGAATTTGAAGAGCTGTTTTCTAAAAACCTGCCTAGGATGTCAAGGGAAAAAGCCAAAGAAAAGAAAAGAGAATCAGCCTTTTGCATGTGATTCATGCCTAAAAACACCCACGCAGCTCATCACATTGACCTCAAAAGACAGAAATGCTGCAGCAAGACGCTTTCAGAGAGGGAATCCATGGGCACTAAACCACAGGGAACAAAGAGCCCATGAATTACCCACTCTTCAGAGCTAATCTGCCGAGCAGATATTAATACAATTAGTGCTGATCCCTGAGTCTCATTGTTTTGAAGATATACTGAATTTTTTGAAGGATGGAAACTTGTCACTGCTGTCAGCAGATCTGAGCTGGAGGGAAAAAAGGCTGAGAAAAACCTAATGAAACAAGGAACTGTTTCTTTTCTCTCTGTGTAAGCAAAGAGCAACTGGGTATAGCCAGAGTGGCAGAGATGATGCTTAGTGTTGCTTTCATCAGGCTGCTGCAGAGAAACTGTTCTCTTGGCTTTTGAATTGGTATTGCCCATCACTGCTTGCTCTGCTGTCTCAATCTGTCACATGTCAAGCTAGTCCAGATTTACCAAGAAGGGAAGGTCTGAAGGGCCTGTGCTCATTCTCTGGGTGCCAGCACAGTAAACTGTGCTCCTGAAGAATTTCATATGCCCCAACAGTAGCTCAGCCCAGCCCAGGCAGGAGTTGTTCATGGCTCCCTAGAAGAGAAGACGCTGCATATCAGGGCATACCTAGAACAATAGGCCACCCACTGTCTGATCTCCAGAATCCTCATTGAATCCAAACATAGATCTCCTCTTTCTTCACCCCAATGACAAGAATAAAGAAACCTACTGCTTGGGTATCTACAGATGAATCTGCATGAATAAGTACAAAACTACTTTCAACTTCTTTTAACACTGCTTCATGTGATATCTGGTCAATTTCTGACTTCTTCATATATCTTTGGACTTCCTGAAAAGTGACCCTCTCCATAGGGATACAATCACTGGAGAGTTTGCACAGAGACCTTCATTTCCTCAGTACACATCCAAGTTTGAAAATTGCAGCCCTCAATGTTCAACCCAGACAATTCTTACTAAGAGACAAGGATTAGGCTACAGCTATCTAGTGTGTGAGCATCATAACCACTGGCTTTGAATACATCTGACTAGAAACAATGAACAAGCTGAATACACTGGTCCAGCTATGAAATCCACAACAAGCATATTGAAGTGTCAGCCATAGCTTCAACCCTCTGAAGACAGGCAAAACCTCTAAATGCTCAGGCTAGCAGTGTCCTAATATATTCATAACTAAAAAGAAAAATCCCTATGGCACCCCAAACACTGAGTCCTCACCCCAGGCCCCTCTGAACAGTGCACTTCTTGGAGTTATTCTGCAATAAGACAACATGCACATCAGAACAAGCAGCTCTTACAATTCATTTATACCTTATCTGCATCCAGGATAGGTTTTTTTCATATTCTTAATATTGTTAAACATAGTCCTGGGGAATTCCTGGCCTAATACTGATTATGGTTCAAAAATGATGTGCTCCTGAAGGTAAAATATCTTGTGAAAATATGGACAATGGCCTCGCACAAAGAGTTGTTATCAATGGCTCAATGTCCAGCTGGAGACTGGTAACGAGTGGTGTCCCTCAGGGGTCGGTGTTGTGACTGGTCTTGTTCAACATCTTTGTCGCTGACACGGACAGTGGGATTGAGTGCGCCCTCAACAAGTTTGCCAATGACACCAAGCTGTGTGGTTCGGTTGATACGCTGGAGGGAAGGAATGCCATCCAGAGGGACCTTGACACGCTTGTGAGGTGGGCTGATGCCAACCTCATGAAGTTCAACCATGCCAAGTGCAAGGTCCTACACCTGGGTTGGAGCAATCCCAGGCACAGCTACAGGCTGGGCAGAGAAGAGATTCAGAGCAGCCTTGTGGAGAAGGTCTTGGGGATGTTGGTTGATCAGAAAATGAACATGAGCCGGCTTCAGTGTGCGCTTGCAGCCCAGAAAGCCAACCGTATCCTGGGTTGCATCAAAAGGAGCGTGACCAGCAGGTCGAAGGAGGTGATCCTGCCCCTTTATTCTGCTCTCATGAGACCTCACTTGGAGCATTGTGTGCAGTTCTGGTGTCCTCAACATAAAAAGGACATGGAACTGTTGGAACAAGTCCAGAGGAGGGCCACGAGGATGATCAGGGGACTGGAGCACCTCCCATATGAAGACAGGCTGAGAAAGTTGGGGCTGTTCAGCCTGGAGAAGAGAAGGCTGCGTGGAGACCTCATAGCAGCCTTCCAGTATCTGAAGGGGACTTATAAGGATGCTGGGGAGGGACTCTTTATTAGGGGCTGTAGTGATAGGACAAGGGGTAATGGGTTAAAACTTAAACAGGGTGAGTTTCAGTTTGATATAAGGAGGAAAGTCTTTACTGTAAGAGTGGTGAGGCACTGGAATGGGTTACCCAAAGAAGTTGTGAATGCTCCATCTCTGGCAGTGTTCAAGTCCAGTCTGGACAGAGCCTTGGGTGCCCTGGTTTCGTGTGAATTGTTCCTGCCCATGGCAGGGGGGTTGGAACTAGATGATCTTAAGATCCTTTCCAATCCTAACTATTCTATGATTATATTCCAAAAGATGAATGAAAACCAGTTAGGAACACTCTAACTTATCAGTTTAAGCATTTTGTGAGAATTCATCTTTTACTTTCCAAATATAAACACTTTTAGCATTCAAAAATATTTGTATTGAATAAAAATCGTAAGTGAAATAAAAATCTAAGTTTAAAAGTGCACCATAATGAGTCACACAGCTGTCCGCCAGTCTTAATACGTAATTTCTAACTGGAGCTGAAAGCGAAAGGAAGAAAAGCAAGAGCAAAGCAAGGCTGCAAGATGCTAATACTCTATAATACCTTAAAACCTTTTCAGCTCCCGTGACTGAGGCACATACAATTCCTCTGTCTTTAGCAACAGTAGGAGGAATGCCTTTCATTAATTGACCATTTTCCCCTTGATTGCATATAAATCTTTGCCATCCATGATGTCTCTTTGCAGGAAGATCTGTAGTTCAGCCCCTTGCTGAGTGAAGAATCACATCCTTTTGCTTGCTTCCAAACTGTTCCTATCAGTATTATTTGGTGCCTCCAGATGCTTGTAGTAGAAGAGAGATCAACAGTCAGTACCCAAACACTGTTTCTATTCTGCTCATATGTATACAAGCTGTGGGCATATAGATGAGTTACTGGAGTACATATTGGGTAGTGTAACAGAACAGATATTAGAATTCAGTGTAATAATATAGTAAAGTATTTTGATGGACTCATAGATGTCCTCCACCAAGTTGTCACGAAGCAAGAAATCCCAAAGTTTTAGTTTTGAACATTTCTGCATGAAAACCAGTTTTAAAAGAGCAGAATTTCCTTTGACACACAAAATCTGGCTTCTGCTAAGCAGTGCTGTTGAACAAGCACATTCTGAAGCACTTTTCCTGTATTGTTTCTTTCCAGAGACAAGCTCCGTGCTGTCCCCTTTCCAGGTGACGTCTGTTACTAGTGAGAGGATGTGACAGGCCGTTTTGAAGTTTCCTTTTTCACTTACTCGAGAAAGGAGAGCTCTGAAGCTTGCCGCAGTGAAGTGATTTCTTGCCATTTTCTCTCTTTGTGCTTAACTGCAGGTTTCCACCTCTGGTCTGCAGCACCCTAGGGAAAATACATACTACTTGTAAGCTGTCAAGGCAAGGCAACTCACTGAAGGAAGTCATAATCAGGAGGCTTAAATTAGCTGTGGAGAGGACTGCACCTTCACTGGAAAATACCAATTGAAACTGAAAACAGAGAGAGCAGCCCTGGATGTTGGTTGGTAAGAGAAAAATGATAGAAGCAGCATTTTTTTCTTCTCCCTTCTCCCTTCTTGCTTCTTTATTTTTTGGTCTCTATCCATTTTAACCAGGGCAGTGCAGAGGCTTTCCTGTCATAGATAATCGTTTTGGGGTGGTTTACGTTATTTTTTTCCCTTCCTCCTTTTTTTCCTCTCCTCATTGCCCCTTTTCCTTTTCTCCAAAGAGCTTTCTTGGACCAAAAATGGCAGCCACCTGCTTCTGTTGTGAGGCTGCTCCCAAATGCGAACAGCCACTTTACTGAACACAACTGCCTTTGGGCAGAAGCAGGCCCAGCTGGGACTGAGATCTACAAGTGGACAATTAGCAGCCAAGTAGTGGACTAAAGCTGGTTATTTTTATTGCTGCCTGAGGAGATAGGTCAGACAAGGCAAAACATTAGTATAACCAGCAAACTGTAAGCATCTGAAGCTTCTGCAGGCTCTGAAATGCCTGCGTGCCACATTTTTGCACAGCACCAGGTAGCAGGAAGATGTTTTTCACATCATGTTTGTAGCAAGAAAGCAGGAAGCACTCTATGTTATTGTTAATATCAATATCTCAGCTTTAAAAGCCAATTTAGTATTTTTTCTTTGCTCACCATGTTACGATTTTTCAGTGCTGCCAGCACCACTGGTTGCTGGCAATGCCAGAATGGCATCTTCCACTTGCATGTGCTAAACCTACATCTGCAGAACCAGTCCAGAGACACGGGGCAGGCTCCAGGTGAGCATCTGTCAAAGGAACTGCTGCCATAGGCACTGAAAAGGAGGTGGCCACAATTTTCTTATGCTTCTTTGCACATCAGCACCATCAGCTAGCACTGCTGTTTGGCGGAGCTGGGCTGCTCTGTGAGGTGCGGATCTAGATCAGAGGGGATGTTGCGTTGGAGAAGTGGCCTTAAGCTGTGGATATGTCAGTGTGAATGCCTTCAGGGAATTATCTTCCTCATCACAGACATTTGGCTGGACTTTCCTTCTTTCCAGTTTGCAGGCATGTTTGATTAGAGGAAGTGGGACATTGGAGACAGAACTGGAGCCTGCTTGCCTGAATCCTCCATGTACTGTTATGACTGCTCTTCAAGCCCCAGTGACACCCCATGTAGTGCCAACCTGGCAGCCGAATTCCCAGAATAGATGCACGTGATTTTTTCAAAGTCTGTTGTGATGTCAGAAAACTTCCTTTTTTAGCTTTTGCCTCATCTATCAGCTAGAACTTGCTCATGGTTGCTGAGCCATAAATAGAGGCTAGCGGTTAACGTAGGCTAAGATTCACAAAATCATTTGAATAAGTTAAAAGATCATTAAGAGGGAGCCTGAATCTCCTAAATAGCTTTTATTGCCTTAACCTCATGGCATGAAGAGAGGCATGAAAATGTGATAGAAATACATGATGCTTCATTGTAATGCAGGGAAGCTCTTCCAACATATTTTACATCTATCACCGTGAAAGACTAAAGGCACCAGGTAGAGATATGTTTTTGCTTGGCCTAAAAAGGTCGAAGGCTGAGAAGGGAGGACAGACAGGCGGACTTGTACACCACTTCCAGAGCACAATTCGCCTTTCCCTGAAGTAACTGAGGTACCTCCTAGGGGTGGACTATAAGTGAAGCTTTGGGTGAAAGCTTCCTATGGAGGCACCTGAACCATACTGAAAGAGGATTTAGAGTCTGCCCACCTATGTGTGCCTACAGCTTCACCAGTGGAACCTGCCAGCAGCCAGGGTCCTCAGCACAAGCTGAAACCCTCTGGGACTTTCTGAGGTTGTGCCAGTTGACAGTGCACTGACCATTAGTCTTCGCAGATAGAAGTCACCTCACTTCTAACTATCTATCCAGTCAAAGCACTGAACATCTCTGCCACAACCAATAAATCAAAACCATCAAGGAGTCCAAAGAGCTATCTGGCTAAGAAGCTGGTAGAGATTTTGTACATTTAAGCCAGAAGCATTTGCTGATCTTTCTTTCTAGTTATTTACCACACAGCAAGAACATGCAATGACACAATATCTGCAGATACACTCACGTGCACCCACTTCTTCAGGAGCTTGTGAGCCCACCCAGGGAACACCTATTGCTCTGGCAGCTGGTAAAATCTTGCTTTGCAGTGTCAAATCCTGTGGAGAAGAAAGACCAAAACTTTAGTGGGTGAGCAAAATATTGCAATCTTCCCTTCACATCACTCCCCAGTAGTGAAACACTTTATCTTTCCTATCTGCATTCGCCTCCTTTTTCCCCAGCTCAGAAATGGCAGCTTTGCTTAAATACTCAGAAAGAAACCTTTAAATGGTGAATTTTGGAAAGCAGGAAGACTGCTTCTTCATGTGTAACTGCACATGAAGCAGTTTGCCTTCTAAATCCCCTATTATGCAGGAAAGAAAGCTTCTTCCAATTCCTTTACTAAATGTCTCTCTTTAAGGAGATGTGCAAGCCGTTCCTCACCCTGCTCCCACCTCAGCCCCCTTTCATTCACCTCCTCACTGTTGCTGTAATTCATGTTATGCAATTCCAGATGACCCAGTACACCCAGTAACACTGAGCCAAGTGGAGCATTATGTGTGAATAAAAGGAGCTATGGAGCGAACCCTGATGCACCTCATGGGAAAACTCCTGCATGCAGCAGGCACATTTCTCCAGCACAGAATCATGGAGCTGTGCTACAGCACAAGAAACAGCAAAGGTCAGAGTCAGATGGGGCCTGGTATCTAAGATAGATGGGATTTGGTTTATTTTTAACTGGTTTGTCAGTGGCTGGTGTCAGGCTGCAGTGAGCTACAGAAGACAGCACAGGTTTATAAAGTTACATCTCTAGGATTATTTATCTCTGTGGTAGAAGTGCAGGTCCCTGCCTGGTGACTTTCATGTTGTTTCAGATAGGGATTCTTAGAAGATTTCAATTTCAGATTAAAGATTTATGAACCTTACGTTAGTGACAGCATAGCAAGTGTGCAGGTGATCTGTCTGCAGGCACACGGCAGCTGAGGGCAAAGCTATTTTAATCCACAGGGCTGTTGTTTTGGTGGTGGGTTTTGTGTGTGTGTGGTTATTTATTTTCCTTCTTCTGTTGCTTGTTTTTGGTGGCATTTATTTTTTAAAAGAAACCAGGAGACTTGCACCTTGGAGATGTTTAGGTACGTTCCTACAGTGGCAGTCAGGTTAAAAAATCAAAGGTCAGTACATTTACTTATCCAGTACACTTCAATATTATTTTTGCTAATTGCAGCTTCAGTGCTCTTTCACTTAAACCATGCTGAGCCTGCAGTAAAGTAAAAGATGGAGCATTCCCGTGCCCTGTGCAACTCCTGCTCATCCCTGTCAGTTTTCATCTCTCTGCTAGGGAATCCCTTTAAGGATGGTGCCCATTCACTCAAAATACCTGCTAGTCCAGGCATGGCAACACCATTACAAGCCCTTCTGGTTTGTCTCTGCAGCCGTCCAGTGCTGATCAAGTTGACCTTAAAAACCTTGATGACTTCGCACATTAAGAGCCCCTGATGAGATCCCTCTCATGGATCTATCCTAGATTAGTTTCCAGTTAATTCATAGGGTATCCATCTTTTAGAATTTGTTTGCTGCCTTTAAGCTACACTTTGCAAGAGACTGAAACACCAGGGGAGCCGTGGGTTGTAGATCAAGTGTATGTAATCCTTTCTGCATGGATATTTAAGGCTGAATTTGTGGGAAGCCAGCAATATTGGTTTATGAGCTAAAGATAAAATTAGTGGGGGCAAAAAAATAGGAATCAATAAAGGGACTGCAAGGGGCTGTGCGATCATACCATGCAATCTTCTGGGATAGTTTTAAATCCGATTTAAAGCTGCAGTTCCCAAGGTCTGCCACTAGATGGTGATAAAAACCAAACCGCTAAAGCTGACTCGGCTTTAACATCTCCTCCAATCTCAGCTGCAGGAGTTTCCCCGCACTACACCACAGCCCAGCTATGCCCGTGAGCCCAGAAGACGGCCACTTGTCCCTGCAAAGACCATCAGACTGGTATCACCTCCTAACCACAAGTCGCAGTAGCTGGGCTCTGCTGCTGTGCTAGGAAGGACATTGTATAGGTGTACCTGCCAATGGCCGGTGTGCAAGGTAAGTGTAAAGATTGGTAGAGTTTTGCTGTTGCCAAATAGGGTCATTCGTTGCCAGTCTTGCAGTGAGTTAAACCCAAGGTACCATGGTCCCAGCTGCAGAGGGCTCCAGAAGGGAACGCTTGCCTTTTCTTTTAAGGATGGTCTCCACAGAGCATCCTCCTCATTATGGCACACATACCCAGGCAGGGGCTGCCACTTCCACAGTGATTACCGCTTCCCTCTAGCAAGACTTGAGTAGTCTGGAAGGAAAATCTTAAGTAGAACATTTAAAACACCAAAATAAATGGGACTGCTCGAAGCACCGCGCTGCTCAGCAGGCGTCAGGAGCTAAATTATTCCAGAAGCACCGTGTGCCTGTCAGGGGCAATTCTGTATTGGCAGAGAGAGGATGGACAAAGCAGCCTGATAGATCCCTTCTTTCCATTCTAGCATCTATAATTTCTCTGTTAATCACTTGTAATTGTGTCCTACATGTCAGGACACATTTTGATTCCTTGCTTGATAAAGCGCTGGGGCCAGTAAGATTATTCAATTAATTGCACAGTCCAATACCTCCCCCAGCACCAAAACCTCCCATCCCAAATCAGCCAGGATTGCCTTTCTGTACCTCTGCAAGAGCCCAAGGGGGAAGAGAGCAGAGCAGAGAGAAACGTTTGTTCCCCTCATTTAAAAAATGTGAAACACATTCAGGATGGTGTGTAACAGTGTTGTAAATCTTATTTCCATAAAGTACCTCCAGGGCTAATTCACGAGCCATCAGTTATATTCCAGCTTCTCCCAGCTCTTAACTCATCTTCAGGGTTTTTAATGAAAGATGTTGCATGCATTTTCTAAGGGCAAGTCATACCAACAGGAGCTGGCCTACTTGGAGGTGAGGTTTACATGGTCTGGAACAAAGACCACTTTAGAGGCTCCCAAGCCCCTGCCTGGCAGATTTCACTCCCCAAACAGAGTCCTCCCCAGCTCTGAGCAGTGTTAGCTCACCCTCCATTCAATGATGCCCCATGGTGATGAGGTTTGGCTAAGGGACAGGCAGTAATGTATTTCCAGGTCACTTCCTTTAAGCGCAATCGGATTTATTCTCAGCCAGTGCACTGCCATTGTTCAGTGACAGAACCTTTAATTATTCCTTTAAATCTCATTTCAAATTCCAAGCACTGCCTCCCTCCCTCCAGCCTCCTGGAATTATAATCTGATTGTCTGGATAAACACACTGTTTCCTTTTATCCCACCTGTCTGAAGGCTCTTCTCTCCAGGAAAGGCCTTGTTTCATCTCCGTGTCATGCTGGGGAGGTGACAAGCTCACACAGGCATGGGATCTGCTGTCTCAGGGACCAGGGAACACAACTGTCCCCAACCTGGGAACACCACAGCACATCCAGAGAGATGGGATACACCTCTTTAAAATGCTGCACATACAAATCTCCCTTGGCAAGACAACAAGTGACTCCAAGTTGCAGCAGCAAGGTGACCAGGCACTGGTGTGCTGCATTACAATGTCTATTCAAAGCCCTTCTCCGCTGACATCTCCCCCACCCCAATCTGCTCACTCATCTCATGGGCCTCACCAAGTCCTTGTCTCTTTCTTCTCCTTGCAAAAACAACCTCTCTGGTTGCCAGGCCTGTACCTCCCCATTCAACCTGCATGATTTTTCCTCCAGATGAGCCTGGGATAGCAGGGGAGAACTGTCCTCATGTTAGCAGCCAGGCAGCAGGTCTGCCCCAGCCTCTTCTTCCTCAAGCTCTTTTTCCATATGCAAAGCCAGATTTGGGAGGATTGCATTGTCTAAGTCCACTCCCCAAATCAGCCTGCTGGCTAATCCTGTTTTAAGCATATTCCACATTCAAGGGACCATCACTGTCGTTGCAGAAGACCTTCTTTTGCTCCACTTACTTGCACACGGTAACATTAAAACCAGCCTCAAACTGGAGGAACCCGGTTGTCAAAGTGGCATAGTCTTTCCAAAACCAGTTTCTTCTCCACTGTGAAGGTTATACAAATTAAAAGCCAGCAGCTACCTCAAAAAGGGAAAAAGCTGGGCATCTTCCCAGTATCAGGACAGGCAGTTTTCAGTAGTGGTGTTCACTCAAGGTTGTGTTCTCAACTGATAACTCAGGTTTTCATTGATTTATTTAACCACTTAAAAAGCCCAAACAAACCGACTAATTTTAAAACTAAAAAAAATCCTACTTTGTACTGAAGCATCCAGGTGTTCAGAGCTGTTGTTTTCCAAGGGAAGTATTTCAACCTTTTAATTCCTTTTCTCAGCTACAGTTAATCAGCAAATTTGCCTCAATTCCTCAAACTGCGTCTTTAGCAGAAGAAATCACTGGTGTTGCTAAATCCAGGAACATTTTTCTTTCTTAAAAATATAACAAAAGAAGATGTGAGTAATAGAAAGCCAAGTTAAGCATAGGTGGGACCACATTAGATCTAGACAGAGGCACAGTGTGAGGAGAGACATGTCTTAGTTTTTACTGGAGGAGAAAAGATGTAGAAGTTTAGGTATAACTGTTGGTGGGCAAATAAAGCCTCTGCTTGTGCAGCCTTCCCTGTAGTTATTTTCCTTCCAGACCAGCTTCAACTTTCTACTCTCACCATAAACAGTTGTGGTGTCAGTGCCCTCCAATGATCCGACATCTGGAATGGGACTAACTACTATTCCCAGCTTCCCTTCCACGTGCTTTGCCATCTTGAAGGACCCTAATGAGTGGTTTAAGGCTAGCAGGGAACCTCCAGCTGCTCAAAAAATCCAGGCACCCTCCAGCACAGTGTGAACTTTCAGCCATCTGCATCAGAAGTGATGGAAAGCCAGCATCTGGACAGGCCACTGAACCAAGAGACTGTACTTGCACATCTTGTAAAGCTGCTACAAGCTGGTTGCTGCTGTAAAGCAGAGAGAGATGGCCAGTATTTGCTGGGAATGGGAACCTGCCTCTAAGCCTGTGCTGATGAGACAAAGCAGAAGGGGTCTAACCTCACCACAAGGTCATTCAAGTGGGTGTAAGGATAAAGCAAAAAACCAGAACAACTGAGCAAGTCAGAGTCAAAATGCTGATTGCTGCTGCATTTTGGGTAAGAAAGCACAGTCCGTGCTCCAACCCTTTGTCTGTTGACATCTACTAAAACCCATCTCCCCAAGCTCAGCACCAGCACAAATGCATTCTCTTGGGACTGCATGCGTGTTGCTTGCTCTGTCTGCAACTGTCCCCTCAGAAGAGCTTGCACTGCCTCTCTCCTTCCTTTTCTTTATTGGTGTTTCTTCCTTTCTAGAAGCCTTCCTTCAGAGGTGACAGTTCAATACTGCAGCTATTCCTGATATGCCACTCTCTAAAGAAAAGGGAACATTTCTCTCCTACTAATCCATTGCCTACCATGCTGCAGGCCTCACTCTTCCTGCCTGTTGCATCTCAGTTTAATCTTTAATACCACAAAACAGTGTCCTAGGATTACCTCATTAAAGGCAGAAAAATTCAAGAGTAGCTACCTAGCACCCTGGCTGTATCACAGCTAAAATGTGGTCTTGCAAGTGACAGAGGCAGTCAAAAAAATCAACCATTAAAGGAAAAAACAACTCCAATTCCTTTTCTCACCTTTCTTTTGCTTCCATTCCTAAAAGATGATGGTTTTGGCTTAGCATTTCTGTAGGTTCCCCACTGCCCCACACAGCCTTTCACTATAAACAAAAAGAATGTCCACATTATTATCAGACAATCTTATTCACACTTTAAAGCTGTTTGCTACTTACCTTGGAAAGTACCATTCATATCACTGCTATAATCTTCGTACTTCTTTTGAGTAGGAGAAAAATCCAATACCAAGTGCTATTAAACCTATGTGATACCAGCAGTTATGTTCATGGTTACCACTGCATGGAGTGTCTGTACTTCTTTTCTCCAAGCCCCTGCTGAGAAACCAGCCCTCCCCACAAAATTCCCAACCCATCACACATTTGGCAGCTACCAATAATTTGTTTGGAGTCACACGGCTGCAACTGAACAGACCCATTATGAGTTCTGTGAGCAGCTTAATTTAGTTGTTGTGGATAATCTGTTTGTTTCCTTAGTGCTACATTGTTCAGATTGATTTTGCCATTATTTTCAGCTCCACAGGAAAGAAAATGTGTAAATAACTTCCTTTTTTTTTTCCAAATCGTGACAATCATTAACTGTCAACAGACCATCAGACAGTCAGAAGCCAGCAGCAGAGATCACTCTGTAAGAAGGAAAAGACCACAAGCTCTACAGGCACTCTCAGGCTCAGGAAGAGCTAGTACTCAGTGAACACAGCAAAATCCAGGCAGCCCTCCTACTTCTGGCCCCACACAACCATGAAAATCCATGTTTTCCTCAGTGAAAAGAGGGATTATGAGCTCATAAAGCTGTAACACGTCCTTGCACTTCTGGGAGGGTGCACACACAAGACATAGCTCTGAGCCTTGATATTCTCCTGCAGAGCTCAAGACCTTCCTGGTCAAATCTCATACCCAGGCGTGTGGCAAGCTCTCTGCCAACTGCCCTGCTTGAAGATCACCTGCTGGGACCACCCTGCATCCCTTCAATAACACATCCTTGAATGCTACCAGGCAAAGTTGAAATCACTCCCAGCTCTGAGCTCCAGACCAACGGTACAGCCAAAGCCGACTTTTCTGTTCCAAAGCCACTGCTTACTTTGCCTTTTCTTCTGGCTTTTCTTGCTCTTCCCCACCACTTACCCATCATCTCAGACAAACCTACAGCAGCAGCTCCACATCTTCAGACCATCATATTCACATCAAACTCTCCTCATTCACCCAGCCTTCACACCAGCCAATAGTGCAACACAACACACCCCAACGCTTACCTAAAAGCTTACATTCAAAAACTGCTCTCCAGACTTTACCACCAGCCTTCTTCTGCTGGGCTTTGCCCCTTTTAGCTGTAACGCAATATAGCTGTGGCAGGTAGGGCTGACTGAGCAGAGCCTGTGACCAACACGGTGATAGGTACCCCTGTTGTATTTGAACACCAGTTTTTGTGAGATGAGGCTTACTCATGAAGGGTGAGCAATCACATACCACCTCTTTTCCCCCTTAAATATGAGATTTCAGCAAGTCAGGGAGAAGTATACTTCCTGTTTAGAAAGCATTGCTCCTTTAGAGCTTGATGCTCCTGTACAAAGTATCAGCAGGTATCATTAAACAAAGCTCCTACTGCTGCTTGCTTCCAGGATTAAAATTGTGTGGGGACTGGGACATAGTTCTCCTAGCAACAGAGATCCTTCTCCTTACAGTCCCTAATTCACGACATGTCAAAGCTATCCATGTACCATCTCCCAGCCATGAGAAACAATCTACCCTTCATTTCACTCCAGCCAATCTGGCTATTTTATGGCTCAGAACAGCACACATCACTTACTGTTGCAATCTGCAGCACAGCTGTACCAAGAGCAACACTCTGCATTTCCCAGAAGATTATATGAAGTCTTTAACCAGGCCAAATACTTTAAATAAACATTTGAAGACATGTTTGCATTCTGGGAATTCTTCAATGCTAGCAGATGGATTGATAGATGCACTAGATTAGTTTGGGTACAATATGATCTAACGTGATACTCAAGTGATTCAAGCAAGGAAACCACATGCAGTGTACTGCTCAAGGAAAAATTATGTGTTTTCTTGTCAGGAGCATCAAGATGTTTTGATGCTAACCCTCTCCCCACATACACTTCCTATACAAATATGGTCTGCTATCATTCATGGCCAGATGGCCACAGGTCCCTCAGTGTTTCTTGAAGTGAGCATCATAGGGAAAATCTTGTTCCCACATACCCTGGATTATACAACTCCAGGGGAGACTGTAGTGGAGCATTTCTGGTGAGGTCAGTGCAGGACTGATGGCACAACCAGTTTTGATGGGGGAGAGATCTGGACACCAGACAGGCAGGAAAAGCATCAAACGTCAAAGCTTAATTTTATGTTATGTCAGGTCTTCAGACTGCCTTTTCACTCACCTCTGTATAATAGACTACCCTTTTCCTAAATATGTATCTGAAAACAGTTCCTGAGTTTATCCTGGGAGCTGGAAAAAGAAACTCTGAGGTTTTTGTGTCCAGGAAAGCTGCCTGTGCTACACCCGCCTGGCTGTCTCTGAAGGCAGCATCTCTTTCCCGAGGCAGGCTTTTGAAGAGCTGTCATACTGTGACGTCTAATGTTCAGCTCATGTGCCTTGTTCTTGGATGCCAGCCTTTCACCCTTCATACTCAGTGTCATTTTGCTGTCAGAGCAAGAAGAGCTGCTGCAGAAACTGCAGCAGTCATGATTGCTAGGGCTGGGATTGGTGTACCCTCTGTGCAAAGGGGAATGATGGCATGGTGGCAGCCAGGTGATGGCTTGAGTCAGTTTACTCCTGGCATAAGGATCATATTCTGGCTGAGGACTGACATTGACACCTCAATTTACCTCTTTCCCAGACTTTTCACTAAGCCTTCCCCTTAATGAGTGGTTCTTGGAGTGTTTTGTGGGGAGGGGTGGGACTAGCTTCACCTAAATGCATGGCTTTCCCCACCTGACGGTGCCCTTGCTCTCCCCTTAGTACTGCATCTTTGTTATAGCACTTACCTCTCGTGGGAAAATGACTCATGTACATGATGATTGGACAGTCTGATGAAGGCAAAATCACACGTATTATACTGGAAAGGAAAATGAAAGATACTTTCCAGACCTCTGTGTGCACTAAAATAGGCTTCATTCTCCTGGACTAGCCTAATCTGGGACACTCACCTACATATCATCCATGGGCCTAAGAGCTATATGAAAGCTCTGGCACATTTTCTAGCTTTGTCTTCCACTACTCCTGACTGAGTAGGGACATGGCTGCATGGACAGTAACTTCCCTTCCCTTATGACCATGGCTCGCCAGAGCCTCTTACCATCACCAGTCCACCTTGTTCAATGTGGTGAGGTTGTACCGTGGCTGCTGAGGATACAGCTGGCACTGTGGTAACCTGCCTTCAGCTTGGTTTTCCTTTCCTGGCTTTCTTTCAGTGCTAGATTTCATGCATAGACAAGACAGGAAAGGGAGGATGGAAGGAGAAAAACTTGCTCCCATGCTCAGACTGTCAGGGAATAAACAGCAAAGGCTGAGCAGGATGTGATGGTTGTTTGCAGATGGCAAATCTAGAAATTAAAGAAAGATGTCGCTTGGTAGGTGGGGAATACAATGAACCACACTTTCTGCTGTCCTGTGCACAGCCCTTCTACTGACATTGGAAAGACAGAGGGGATAAGACCACGCAGCTCATGTATTTGACTGTGAGCATAATATTAGCTTGTGGAAAGCTGCATTTGCAGGATGCAGCTCAGCTCTGGTGAAAGCCTCTGGCAAACTCCTACTGCTTTCAATAGCATGCATGGAGAAATCCAGAAACACCAGGCGCTCTGTTGATGTAACTTGATGGATTTGTCAAACACGTTTTTGCAGTTTTACCATTTTAACATAGTTTTATGTGGTGCAGAATCACAAGCTTTTTCTGTGCTTGATGCAGCTTAACTGCTTTGAATTGCTTATAATGGAAAGCTGACCTTTTGTGTGCTGATGCCATACCACATCATGTTGAGGGAGGGGGTTTGGAGGCAGCATGTGCCAAGGTTAGGAAGAGAGCAGTTTGACGCAGTGGGACTGTATTATGTGTGCAAGTCTTAACCTGGGAAATTGGGAGGCAAGCTGTACTGGTGGGATTGACAACTTTGGGAGGTTGAAAGGGTGTCCCTGGGATCAGCAGATATCCCTTGCACCGTGCTTGCAGGATGGCAAAGGAAAAGCATTCTCATCCCTTAGCAGATGGTGTGTGGCCCATGCAAAGAGCAGCAGGGAGGAGAGAACTCAGGTGGAAGGGGCAGACCATGGCAAGGAAATGGTTGCCTGAGCACTATAAGGGTTAAATGTTTCTTGCTCTGCCAGGCAGTGTGATCTTAGGGTCTGAAGAGAGAGTAACTGTCACAGAAGATATGGGGAAGAAAATGTCAGATTGCTAACTGTCCCATGGGCGAGGGAAGGGAGAGGAGCCGCACTCTGCAACATGCAAGGAAAGGCTCCCTGGTTATTTCTGGTTTTGAAGACTTGGTTGAATGAACTCTCTTTAAGCCAGCCTTCAGAAGTCTTGGAGCAATTTAAACTGTTTTTGGTTGACAGCAGCTGCTCCACTGCCTGTGAAGAGGAGTGTGGAGCTGAACATGGAGGAGGAGCAGAAGGAACAGTAGCAGAGAGCAGCAGTGTTGCAGTGGCTTGATTGTTTGGGTGTCAGCCAAACTGGAAATGGGGACATGTGTGAAGCAGGGTCAGGGGAAAGTGAACAGCAGAGAAACTGCTGAACATCTCAGCCAAGACTTTGTCAGTTGCTCAGCACTAGCACAGCTGGTGCTGTTGTGAGGATGCTTCAAGCTGTTATTAGTCCCTGATCCTTACAAGCCTGGCTCCAACAGTGGAAAAGGAGTGGGAGCAGGATTTCTCCAAGAAATGAGTGAGAGCCTCTGACTGCTGCCTTCAGAAGTTGGTGATGGGTGGTGCTGAGGGTCCCCCATGCCTATGATGGAGGTCAGAGTCTCACCAAGCTCCTTTACAGGCCATAACAGAGACCATCTATATTGCATTGCATCTCTCATCTTTACAGATGTGATGAGGAAGTGTAAGCTGATGGGGCTTGAAATTATGGTCTCAGCCATGCCTACAGTCCACTTGGACAGCACAGTGCTTTGCCTTCTTGTCAGGGAGCAAAGGAGGACTCTTCTAAACACGTGGTGTCCCCATTTAACCACACAAGCACACCCTGTGAACTACAGGGAGATGTTTCCCATGTTCACATGGACAGGAACTGTTAACTGGGTAGATGCAATGGCACTAAGAATAGCTTTGTGCTGGATGTTATGTGCTCCACCATGTACACATCTATCTCCCAGCCAGAGACCATCTGTGGCCTTGCTAATACTCAGTGGGAAGCAGGAGAGGTGGAGGAGGTGTGGGTGCTCCCTGGACAGCAATACAGGCACTGGGGGCTGTAGGAACTCACCAGTGCTCATTTCCAAGCCAAACCCAGGCTCTTGGACTCAGTGCAAAGAGCCTCAGACATCAGGTACATTAACAAGTAGGCTTTAATGGTCCTCAGCAGGCAACCTTGGCCCTGCCAGAGTTCCTGCAGCACAGTTGGGAAGATCAAAGCTGTCACACATGATTGCCAACCTGACTGATGGTGATACAGGAGAACAAATACAATTAAGCAGGAGGAACAAGGCTCTGCCTAGGTCTTCCCTGACAGCAGTGGGAGGTTGGAGAGCAGCTGGTGTTGATCTGATGTCATGTCCTGGGTTGGGTACTGCTCCCCAGCTTAGTTTCACACAGTGCTATGTGGGAGTAACTCAGCTCTTGGCATCCAGTTTTCAGCCCTTCCCTCTGCTCTGAGTGAATGGGGATGGGCTCTCCCTCTCTCTTCCTCCTTCCCTGCTCTGTAATTCAGGGAAGCACCATAGTGCACACTGAGCTTTGGTCTTTTCAAATCCCTCACCAGGAGCCTGAGTAGGGGATGGGGAATTTCCCTGTGGTAATCCCACTTCTGATGCTGACTTTGTAACAGACACTTATAATGAATTAATTATGCATTATTAGCATCCATTATTCATTCCTATTATGTGTACATACATGTGTGGCACTGAATAATAAGGGAATTATGCCAAACAATTAAATGGCCCTCCACCGAGAAACAGCCTAGAGAGGAGGGACTGTATTACAGGCAGAGGGGAGTTATAGAGGACTGGCACCAAACTGGATGGGGGAAGGATGCAAACAGACTACGTAGGAGGAAAGCCAGGGCAGAAGGCAAGAAACTGGAAGAGGTGTATGAATTACAGCTGGTTGAACAGACTATTTTTCATGCGAGTGAACCTAAAGCAATCAGAGGAAATCTGGGTCAACCTTTTCTGGAAAACAGAGTAAGACCCTAAAGGTCATGAAAGTCAAGCCTAAGTGCTTCCTTGAACAGGAAAAGTTTCCTTTATTGTCTAGTCTGGTTTTTAATGTTATGCTAAATAAAATTTGCGTTAGTTTTAAGATTTTAAAAATGTCTGTTTCAAAACATTTTATTTTGATGTCAAACTGAAAAATGTTTCAATAATGTCCTGCATGCTTTCAGCTGAAACTGTCTGTGGAATTTGACCCAAATTTTGGGTCTACTTCAGAAAGGAAAAGTTATCAGCAATTTGGCAATTTTTCAGCAATTTTTCAGCCATTTGTTTTGATTATTCATGGCATGGTGGGAAGGGAAGAAGGAGGAATCACCCAGTGCTCAGGGGAGAAAAGCAGATCAACCAGCACAGCTCAGAGATGCAGTTGGTGTGCAAAATACCAGAGCTACAGAGCAAAGCTGGAAAGGGGAAGCTCAGGTTTTCAGAATCCATCTTAGTTGGTGGAGATAATTACAAGTGCCACATTCCAAATTTCTTCTTCTGGGAACTCTCTTCTTTAATAAACTTGTTCTAACAAATTTATCACAGCCTCTCTAGTACTCAGCACATATCAAAGCCATTTTTAAGATTGAAGAGGACACTGTGGGTGAAAAATAGGAACCAGTGCTAGACATTATGGGGAACTAAATCTACCTCAACTGTAATACAATTGGATTAACTTGCTTAATTCACATACCCACTACTTAATATGTTAATGAATGTCTGTTTCTGAGCTTGGGTCAGTGCTGAAACTGGAGTCCAAAAATCTCAGGAGAGGCAAGGACCAGTGGGACATCTTGTCGCTGTACTGGTTTGGGCTGACCTCAATAGATTGAGCCCAGCAGGAAAAAAATCTCTCTGGAGGGGTTTGGGTTGACGACTACTTGATTGGGTCTAGAATACTTCTCTTAGTCCTTTCCAGTTCTTTATATTCTCAGGGAAATATTTGTACCATCATAGTTCTAGTGAAATAACTAGACAAAGCAACTTTTTCACAGGAGAATCCATATGCTAACAAAGGACCTTGTTTTCTAAATCAATACAATTAAACCAGCTGCAAAAAGAAATTCAACAACTTCCTAGGTGAGCTTTAAACCTAGGCTTTTAAGAGCCTTTCATTAGGCAGATGCAAATACTGTGAGGATGCTCTGATTTCCTATTGCAAGTTAGTGTGAGGCCATGAGGAAAACATGACAATTAACTCCCTTGCCTCCAAATAAACACTTCTTAACCCAAACTGAGAGTGTGCAGACTGCCATTGTTCCCTCAGCTACTAGTTCAGACAAGTAGTGCAGGCAGAGTGTGATCTATGTGGAGATGGTTTGCTCCCCACATAAAGAGCAATGACCCATCCAGCTATTTTGTCTGCCCCATGTTCTTGCAGCAGTCTAGGCTGTCAGTAGTTTATAGGAAGCAGGAATACAGGGATAGGGCTTATCCTGGCCTGTTTTCCTCATGTCCAGTCAAAATGGTGCTCAATCTAATGTGGGCTTCCCCTTCTGCTGAGTAAAGGGGGGATGTGGGGTGTGTGTGTGTGATGGTGAAGAAATGGCCTGCTTTCCTCAAGGAGGCTGGAAGGAGCATGTGAGGTTTGCATTAAGACCAAGTCCCAAGGGAGAGAGAGGTCCAAGGCTCAGTCTGCTGCAGCTACAGCTGAGTTTTGTCATAGTCAGGTCTTGTGGGAGTTACAAGTCACAAGTTACAAGTTTTCCCCAAGATGCAGGAGCTTATTTGCAGCTGCTGAAATTCCCAAAGTGATGAGGGCTGAATCAGAGATCCTCACCCTCCCCTTTCTGTTTTTCTTGCATTTCCCAAACCCTTTCTACCCAGAAGAGGCTTTGCTGCACAAGAAAGGTGCATCAGTTTTATGTAACACAGAGTTGAAGCCAAGGCAGACACCTGCACAAGCCCTCTTCTTGGCACCCATTGTACAAGCTTTCAGTGCCAAAAGCACCACCTCCTGGTCCTCAGTGACAGCACTGCTAGCCTCAGGGCTTTATAGCCAGATCCAAGAAAGGGAACTGATCGATATCTCTCAGAATCATATAATCATAGAATGGTTTGGGTTGGAAAGGACCTTAAGACCATCCAGGTCCAACCCCCCTGCCAGGGACAGCTCACACTAAACCATGTCACCCAAGGCTCTGTCCAGCCTGGACTTGAACACTGCCAGGGATGGAGCATTCACCACTTCCCTGGGCAACCCATTCCAGTGCCTCACTACCCTTACAGTAAAGAACTTCCTCCTTATATCCAATCTAAATTTCCCCTGTTTAAGTTTTAACCTCTTACCCCTTGTCCTATCACTACAGTCCCTAACGAAGAGTCCCTCTCCAGCATTCCTATCGTCTTCTTTGCACTCCTACCTCCCTTAGACAGCAAGACTTCGTTACTGACCAGCCCCATTTCCCTTCAGACTCAGGAAAAGGTCCTCTGCTGGCTTGCTGATATAGCACTGCTGGTCTTCAAGGGGCTGTGCATGCTTCCATCATGGCCACAACTGTGACACTCCCTTAAGAGCTAGAGAGGGATGTGGAGAGCAAGGCACAAAGGCAGCTGTCAGCACCACATGCCTTTGGCTAGCAGAGCTCAGCCCTGCAGGCAGGTACCAGGGGCACCATGAGCAGCATATATGGAGCAGCCAACAGTGGCTTATCAGCAAGATGCTTCTTGGGGCATCCCACTAGGACATCAGGCCTTTGTGGGAACAGCACCAGCACTGGGACTGCAGAGAGGAGCTGCTGGCGGACTGCTTGTGCTTAAAGGGACCTCACAAAGAGCTGGGTGGGTGGCTGACAGCCTGGGAAAGGAGCCATTCAAAAGCAGAGGGAAATGATTTTTCCAATTCAGGTGTGGTTTTGATGTTTCATACGCATTTTTTTTTTTCCAGCCTAAATGAGGATGGAAATTTCAAATGGAAAAATAAGTTCTAAAATGGACCAAATAAGCACGTCTGAGCTGCTGAAACATTGTCCTGGTAATTGTTGTGTTTCATTTCTCTGGGATTTTTTTTAGATTTTGAACTATGACTGGATATAAATTTATGTAAAAAAGACTGGCCTTTTTTTTTTTTTTTGAGCATATTTATATAGGAGTTTTGGTTTTATTGATTTATTTTTTAATATATACTTTATTGAGACCTTCCCTGTTCCATATTTGCTTTTGGCTTTACAGAGTTTGCTCTCTGATTACTAAAAAAGAAAAGAATTCACCCAGGCACACTCCCTCTCCCACCCCCCATCTTCCTGCAAGGACTGTAGAAGGCAAGGCCATGATTACATTCATGTACCCAGGGGACCCTATATCTGGATTCCCAACTAAAAAAGTTGGAGGCCTGTGGCCTGAGGCTCAGCCTCAGGTCACAAGCACTGGGTGAACTAAGGCTAAATTTCAGCTTCATAAATAAAAAATGAAGGAGGACAGGCATAATTTGCTCTGTGGGTTTTACCCAGGGGCAGGGATTGAAGGTGAAAAGAAAGCCATGAGTGGGTTAAAAGCACAGCTCCTGAATCAGGGAAAGCCTGGATTTGACTTATAATAGTAGAGGAGGAAGCTGATGGAAGAGCAGACAGCACATTTGCTACAGGGAACCAGTCTACATTTGCCCACCTGCAGGTCCATAAGAAACATTAGGGCAGCACCAAGAAACCATGAAACAAATCCAAAACATGCTTGGTGCTGTACAGATGTAAAGGAAAGAGACTGCTTTGCTCTGAAAGGTTTCCTCTGCTTGTCACCCACTCTGCAGTGGCCAATTCTGCACCTGGGGCACTTCTGTGCCCCCCTTGGGAACACCTCATCCCCCTGGTCCCACCGCACCACGGTGGCAGTCATCTCCCTCTCCTGCTAGGGACAGCAGGAACAAGACAGGCACCATGAGCAGTGTTTGGGGAGAAAAGGCCTTTTCTGCTTTGCAGAGCAGTGCCCAGCTTTAGCACAGGGTGCCTACATCAAGCTGGGCAGCAAAGAGCTTTTTCCTGTGTATTGGTGGAGATGTTATGCGGCCATTGCTCTGGAGCCTTTCCTTGCTATTGCCCTCATGCAGCCACTTGGCCCTGTTCTTGTACTCCTTCTGTGTCCTTGCTACCACCCTGCTACCAGTCCCCCCTGCCCACCAGCACCCCTTCACTCCCCAACTCTGAGGTCAGGGCTCAGCTGACTGGGAGGAATGGTAGCCATAGACAGAGGGCTGGCAGGACACCCAGCTGTGCCCTTTGCACTCCATCCTTGCTGTACTTCTCATTTTTGGCTGGGGAAAGGGGAGCAGGGGGTATTTCATTTTGCTGCTTTAAACACATGCAGGATCATCTGCAATAAGAACATTGCTGTGGTCATTAAAAGCAAGTGAGACACGCTGACTCCCAGCATCAACACCGCCACCGAGGGACAAGGTGAGAGCCGGCAGTCTCTCCAAGGAGTCCATGACTTTCCTGAGGTGGGAGCAACTGGTGTATTTGGGTTGAGGTGAAGACACTCTCCAGATTAGACTCCAGATAAGGAGCCCAGACATTGCCTGGAGAAGAGGGGAAAGACCAAACCATCTATCCCTAAGACATAAATAATCAGTGCAAGATCCTCTGCTGGGACAAAAGCATGTTATTCTCTTGGCTTCCCATCACTGCTGCTGTTTCATGAGTTCTTCACAAGACAAAGCCACACTGACCTGTTCTAGTGACAGTGGCATACCTATTTTGAGGTTGGCCTGGATGGCCTCCACACCAGTGTCTCAGGCATGGAAACTGGAGGGCCACCTGGAGAGGATCCCTTACCAGACCCCAGTAAGACCCAAACCATTCTCACCAGTGTTAACAGCAGACAAACAGAAGCTTATTCCAAGCTAGGCAAATCCTGGAGCTGGTGGGCTCTTCTACAGCCCCTGCTTGGCTCACAACCTTGTGGCAGAGGATATGTTATGTCTGAGAGACAGCAAGGTTGAATTGTGGTGTGGTAGGGTCCTAGATTAGCAGCGTGTCAGCACAGATTCACTGGCACTGTAAAAGATCAAGCAAGAAAGGTCAAATCCATTACATCAACTTCTATTTTGGCTGAAAATATATTCGCTTTTAACATTAAAAAAATGTTTCTCCTGGGGTTAGTATTTTAGTGGCATTTATGGGAAAAGCAGACCACCGCTGTGTTGCTTTTCAGGAATATTTTTGGATTTGTTAAGGCTCCCGTGGTCTCCCAAGCTAAAAATATTATTTGGGTTTTGGTTATTACTGCTGCCAAATATAAGTCAAAATCAAAGCCCCAAATAGAATCTCATTAGAGGCTGTTTAAAGGTCAATTTAAAGGGTCCCTGTAAGATGGATTATTAAGACTGTGTTAGTGCAACCTGGCCTGGATCTTGGAATGGGTTTGGAGAGGTGCAAGTTCCCTTCCTGTCAGCAGGCATGCTCCCTTGTCCTGGTGCACACCAGAGCCAAAAGCCATTCATCACTAAGCTACAACTGCTCACTGCAGTTGCTGGTCATTTGGTCATTTGCCAAGGTGAGCAGCTCCAGAGAGGATGCCTTCAACATCAGAGCGAGGGGAAATGCAGGGTCCAGGAGCCTCCATTCTGAGCAGCAAGAGCCATCAATGGAACCTCAAGCCCTCGACAGGACTTGTCCAGGAACTGGGGCCAGTGTGGGAGCTCAGGTCTGGCTGCAGGGGTATTACAGATGTGTGCATAGCCACAGGGGTATGATATAATAGGCACCACAGAAACATGGCGGGATGGCTCTTATGACTGGAGTGTTGGAATGGAAGGTTAGAGGCTCTTTAGGAAAGATAGGCCCTGCAGACAGGGAGCAGGAGTAGCTATTTATGTTAGGGATAGGCTGCAGAGTATGGAACTCGGTACCGGTGATCAGTTAACAGAGAGCTTGTGGGTCAGGGTCAAAGGGAGAAGAGCTATGGGGGACATTACTGTGGGGATCTGATACAGACTGCCTGATCAAGAGCAATTTGTGGATGAAACACTATAGACATATAGGAAAAGCCTCATGCTCACAGGCCCTTGTTCTCATGGGTGACTTCAAACACCCTGACATCTGTTGGAATGACGATACAGCCTGGCAAAAGCAATCCAGGAGGCTCCTTGATTGTGTGGAAGACAACTTCCTTCTGCAAGTAATAGAGGAGCCATGTTTGACCTCATGCTCACCAACAGGGAAGGGCTTGCTGGAAATGTGATGCTCCAGGGCAGCCTTGGCAGTAGAGATCATGAGATGGTTGAGTTCAAGATCCTCAGGACAGTGAAGAGCATGCAGCAAGCTCACTGCCCGGGACTTCAAGAGGGCAGACTTTGGCCTCTTCAGGAAGCTGCTTAGTAAGGTTCCATGGGATATAGCCCTAGAGGGCAGGGGGCCCAAGAATCACCTACTGCAAGCTCAGGAGTGTTGCATCACAACTAGAAGGAAATGTGGCAGGAGGGCCAGGAGATCTCCTTGGATGGATAAAGAGCTGCTGAAGAAACTTAGAGTGGAAAAAAGAACCTTATAAAAAGTGGAAGTGAGGAGAGGCAGCCTGGGAAGAATACACAGATGTTGTCCAGGAAGCTAGGGACCAGGTCAGGAAAGCCAAGGCCCAGTTAGAATTTAATCTGGAAAGGGATGTGAAAGATAGGAAGGGATGCTATAAGTATGTAGCAAATAAAAGACAGACTAGGGACAACATGGGCCCTCTCCAGAAGCTATTAGGAGAACTGGCTACCCTGGATTTGGAGAAGGCTGAGGTTCCGAATGACTTCTTTGCCCCTCTCTTCATTGGCAAATGCTCTGACCGCACCACCCAAGTCTTGGGAGGAAGACGCAGGGACTGTGAGAATGAAGACCTTGGGCCCACTGTAGGAGAGGAACTGATTCAAGACCATCTTAAAAATCTGAACATGCACAAGTCCATGGGTCCTGATGGAATCCATTGCGGGTCCTGAAGGAGCTGGCGAATGAAGTTGCTAAGCCGCTGGCCATCATATTTGAGAAATCATGGCAGTCAGGTGAAGTTCCCGACGACTGGAAAAAGGGAAATATAACCCCCATTTTCAAGAAGGGGAAAATGGATGACCCGGGGAATTACAGACCAGTCAGTCTCACCTCTGTGCCTGGCAAAATCCTGGAGCAGATTCTCCTGCAAGGCATGCTAAAGCACATGAAAACCAACAAGGTGCTTGATGACAGCCAACATGGCTTCACTAAGGGGAAATCCTGCCTGACCAGTTTGGTGGCCTTCTGTGATGGGGCTACAGAACTGATGGACAGGGATAGAGGAGTTGACATCATCTACATGCACTTGCGTAAAGTGTTCGGCACTGTCCCACACAACATCCTTGTCTCTAAATTGGAGAGACATCAATTTGATGGATGGACCACTCGGTGGATAAAGAACTGGCTGGCTGGCTGTGCACAAAGAGTTGTGGTCAATGGCTCAATGTCCAGCTGGAGACCAGTAACGAGTGGTGTCCCTCAGGGATTGGTGTTGGGACTGGTCTTGTTTAACATCTTCCTCGCTGACATGGACAGTGGGATTGAGTGCGCCCTCAGCAAGTTTGCCGATGACACCAAGCTGTGTGGTTCGGTTGAGGTCCCGTATGAAGACAGGCTGAGAAAGTTGGGGCTGTTCAGCCTGGAGAAGAGAAGCTTCATGGAGACCTCATAGCAGCCTTCCAGTATCTGAAGGGGGCCTATAAGGATGCTGGGGAGGGACTCTTTATTAAGGACTGTAGTGATAGGACAAGGGGTAACGGGTTAAAACTTAAACAGGGTAAATTTAGATTGGATATAAGGAAGAAGTTCTTTCCTGTTAGGGTGGTGAGGCATTGGAATGGGTTGTTAAGGGAAGCTGTGAATGCTCCATCCCTGGCAGTGTTCAAGACCAGGTTGGAGAGAGTCTTGGGTGACATGGTTTAGTGTGAGGTGTCCCTGTCCATGGCCGTGGAGCTGGAATTGGATGACCTTAAGGTCCTTTCCAATTCTAACTATTCTACAATTCTGTCAAAGAACAGAAAAACCAAGTTAGAATCCCACAGGGCCTGAAGCTGCTGTTCCCCCTGGGTGCACGTGAGCATTGGCATTTGGGAATGAGATGAGCACATGGAGAGGAAGCTGGGGGTAGGGAGAGAAGAGATTCAATGGTGTAGATAAGCTTCAGAAGCCATGCTGGGACATCACAAGTTCCCCCGAACAATCTGGTACAAGCAGAGAAACTCATTACGATGAATTCCAAGTCCCAAATTTGCATCTTTGAAACTAGGATTGTAAAGGAAAAGGTTAGACTTTTTTTTTTTGTTTGTTTATTCATTTTCTTAAGTGGCAGCTCAGATTAGAGGCATCACCAGAAGGATAAGCACTGAGTCCTGGGCTAAATATTTCATTTCCACAGATGCTAACATCAAGTTGGTTACAAGAAACTCTTTTGCATGGTTTTTTCTTTGGGGTTTGTTTTTGCTGTTGTTTGCAGGCTTTCATTTAATTCTGTTTATTTTTTTACACAGCCTTCTGCTAAATTTTGGGGTGAACAAGGGAACCAACAATTAAGCTCAATGAAATTGATGTGAAACTGAA
Organism: Neopsephotus bourkii; assembly: GCF_033783945.1. Classification (NCBI taxonomy): domain Eukaryota; kingdom Metazoa; phylum Chordata; class Aves; order Psittaciformes; family Psittacidae; genus Neopsephotus; species Neopsephotus bourkii. The sequence continues at coordinate 1,288,008 of NW_026901363.1, read as the reverse complement.
AGGGGGAAGTAAACCCACATCACCTCTGCCTTTCTGCACAATTTTCCTGTGCTCAGCTCATCTGCCTCATGCAACAGTCAAGGAGGGCCTTGCCCTAATTCATGGCAAAGAAGAGATTTTTCTCAAGTATTACCGGAGGTGGGAATCAAATTTAGACAGCAGGGAGTGCTGCCAGGGTCACTTTTATCTTGCTGTTCCCCTGTGCATCACTGACGTCAGGGAGCCCACCTCAGACACGCAGGTAACATTGCTTTTGGTACAGTCAGCAAAGAGAAGCTAAAGAAAGAAACGATGCTGAGGAGCCACAGCTCCTTTGTTATATTTCAGAGAATCACTGTAAAAACTTCACATGGGAAATTATGTTTATGCTTCAATGCAGTGAGCAAGAGCATTCCATTTCTCTCCTCTGCCATTCAGGCTAAATTCAGCTCTCCCTGACACTGGTATCTTTGGAATACATCTGCTGAATTTATTCCGGATTTCCAGAGCGGCATCTGGGAGCAGAACAGGGAACCTTATTTATTTATTGAGGCTATATGGCTTTGAGATTTGCAGCTGCAGGAGGAAACTTCCTCAATATATTTTATGCTTGGTTGCGGCGGATTCAGTGTTACCTCCAGAGGAACAGAGCCAATTAGCAGAGCCAGGGCTGCAGCAGCCTGCACGCTGCAATCCTCCTGAGCTGCTGCTGAGAGTGCCAGCTTCCAGGAGATCAAGCAGGGTCTTTCCTGGCTGAGGAGCCTTTGACGTCGGCGCTGATGCTGAGGCAAGGGAGACACGGATGGATTAAAATAGCACAGCTATTATCATCTTCATTCAAAATTCTGGTTCAATTTAAATTCCTTTGTCAGGAGAACAAGAAAACTGACTTTTTCTTTGAGAGGCTCTTCTTCCTCCTGGCTCCAGAAGCATCTCAGTGCTAGGAACAGCAGAGTCCAAGGCCTCACAACAAAAGGCACCATCTGGCTCCCAGGGAGGTTCCCGAATTTCTTCCAAATCAAATTTCTTCCAAACCAAATTTCTTCCAAACACAACCAAGTGCTGCTGGCTCAAGTTGAGGTCCTGCCAGACATAAGATACAAGAGGCCAACCACATCCTACTGTCCCAATTACTTTAGAGGTAAAGAACCAACCCACACAAAGAGAAATCCAGTGGGCTTGCTGTGCTCAAAACATATTCTCTGTGCCAGGAAGTGGAGTTCCAGTTTCACCTTCAACTGGGGCAGCTGGCTCCCTTTATCCTTCACTCTGTTGCATGTGGGAAAACAGCCATTGATGGCATTTTCCACTTTGCAAAATGTGTCACCTCTGGATACAATTCTGTCTGCATTTGTGCAGACTAAGATGTTCTCAGACTGGTATTTAGGAGCTGGCACGTTAGGTTTCCCTTATAAGCACGTTTAGGTACTTTGTGCTTCAGAGCTTGGGGACATCCAGCTGTACACTGGGCTAGTCCACGAGGGTGACACCTGTGTCTCCTCTTCATCCCAGCTCTGACCTCCTGCTTTCCTACCTTGTATTACTGCAAAGAGATGATTTCTCTTACTGCTCAAAAAATGGGATTATGGGATGCCTCAATAAAAAAAAGCCTCTGAGGAAGTGGTTGAATTTTTCTTGCTCTTACTGAAGGAAAGACATCACTATGAAGCCCAGTGTGATTCTAGCATGGCCCCTTCCTTCAGCACCTCAGACCCTGGGGTGCCAGCAAACAACAGAAAAATACAGAAAGGTTGACACCTGCACCCACCATCTTGATTCCTGAACATGAAAGTATTTGATGCCTACCATATATGATGTGATTCAGAGACACCTCCTTTCAGTATGAGGTACATTAGCACCCTGTGCTCAGCAGTGTCTGCCTCCAGCTCGCAGCACATGGGCAGGGCAGGGATGTGCTGATAGGAAGAAACCCAGGCAAGGAGGAGTAATGGGTAGAGACATGGTTCTGAATGAGGTCCTTGTGCAGCCGGGCCAGGTCACACACGCACACCACAGCCCGCAGCCATCCCCTGCCAGAACTGGTGCTCAGCTAAAGATTTGGAGTGGTGAGCTCCTGTACCCCATTTGTAAAGCAAGTTCTGCCTGTGGGGAAATAGAGAGAACATGGGCAATGAAGGAGGAAAAACCATCATAGACATCAGCCAGTGGATTTACAGTACCTCTGCTCTATCAGCTAGAGACTTCCTCAGTTTCCCATCTTCTCTGCTTCCACAACTCTGTTCCCCTCCCCAACCTCCAGATCAGAAGATGGTTTTCTTTCTCCTCCCTCCTTTCCCAGTGGCAATTCTTACTGAATTCGTGACAAGAAGATGAGCGTGTTTCACACACAGCTGCCCATCTCTGGAGACCACTGGAGCGAGAGCCAGAGCTGCATCACTGGGTACTCTGCGGCAGGACTCCCGGGAACCATCCTCCCCTTCCCTGGGGATGGGGCTGCTCTGCTGACGTGCTTGGCTGGGCATGAATAGGACTCATTAGAGATGGAGGAGTCCTGCTGGCCCTGACTGTGGTGCAGGCAGCACAGCGTCAGCACACCCCTCACTCACTCTTCGCTTCATGTCTCTGAAGAGGGATTCATCTCCTTTCAACCCTTTCAGAGCCACCCCTGGTCTCCAGCTGGAGACGGGTACTTCCCAGTCATCTACCCCAGCCCTGCAGCATATGGGCAGCTTGTCCAGGGAAGGAGAATTTAAGGTAGAGAGCCTGGGTTTCTATTTAAGTACTGCAGCTACTTCCCAGTAAGGAGATAGAAAGCATGCGAAATGTCTGCCCTCCTGTAGAACCTTGTCATGAATTTGCAGAGGATCACTATAACACTCCTCTGAGGAGGGACTCTCCAGGGTTGCTCTCCTGAGTGTTTGGTAGAGCAGTCTCCCACTCACTGCATCCCTGGCCCTCACTCTGCTCGTCCTCACTGTGCTCTGCAAACCCCTTGCCTGTGACACGATGGTTATCAAGGCTCTTTCTAGCTCTGCTCCCTGCTATGGTGGTGTGACCTTGTTGGATTTCAGGTGTGCTCTGGGCCTCAGCTCTCCATCGAAAAGGAAGGGTTAATGTATAACCTTGTCAAGGGGCCATGATGGGCACAAGCAGAAGTATACCAAGGAACATTCAGCTGCATAAAAGATGAACTGAGCAGATGGCAGTGATTCTGCCAAACTCTCCATCACTGCTGACCACATCTGTCTGCAAAGCAGAGCTGACAATGCAAATTTTGGGTGGGAATAGCTGCATTGGCCCATAATGGCACTCGATGCTATTCTTGTGATGCCAGTGCCTCAATGCCCCTGAATCCTGACCCCATCGCAGAGCTGGTCTCCGCTGGATTGTTATATACGGCCCAAAGTAGAGCTGGCATCAGGAGCAGAAGTGCATTGGATGGACTGGGTCTCTATAGTTTGGAGAAGAGGAGATTGAGGGGTGACCTTATTAGTGTATATAAATATATAAAGGGGGAGTGTCACGAGGATGGAGCCAGGCTCTTCTCAGTGGCAGACAATGATAGGACAAGGGGCAATGGGTACAAACTGGAACACAAGAGGTTCCACTTAAACTTGAGAAGAAACTTCTTCTCAGTGAGGGTGACAGAACACTGGAACAGGCTGCCCAGGGAGGTTGTGGAGTCTCCTTCTCTGGAGACATTCAAAACCCACCTGGACATGTTCCCGTGTAACCTTATCTAGGTGTTCCTGCTCCGGCAGGGGGATTGGACTAGATGATCTTTTGAGGTCCCTTCCAATCTCTAGCATACTGTGATACTGTGATACTGTGACTTGTGAGTGGCTTTAATACAGCTGCAGTGATGTTCAAGATCGTTCTCCAAACAACACTTGTGCATGAAAAAGCATCCCCTCTGTGCTTTCTTGCATGTTGGAGACTTTAGACTGTTCCTTTCACTGTTCACTCATGTAATCCAAGTGGGATTTTCCTCTTAAGGCACAAAAAGAACCATGTTGATTTGGGGCAGCTATGTGGGTGTGATAATTTCTGCCCACGTCTGCCTCATGAACACAAGACATGGGCTCCTAGTTGTCTGTATGAGAGTACATGATAAGAGAGTATACAAAAAGCTCTTCACCTGCCTTCTCCAAAATGCAGGGACCTCACCCCTGAAAAGCATCCACTGGTGAAGAAAAGGCCCCTGGCTGCTCTAAGGAACAGTGCTTTGCCCCAGCTCACTAGCTGCAAACCCGTGCAAACTCCTGACCAACCCATCTCATTCAGGTAAATCCCAAGCTGTTGGACTAGAACTTAAAAAGTATCCAGGGGAGAGGAAAGCTGGATTATTGCATCCCTTTAGAAAGGTTTGTTTCTATGCAGGGAAAGCCCCATTCTTCCCTCCCTCCCTCCCCAGCTTTGGAGGAATTGCCCACACAGTTTTGATTTAGTATTTCCCACCTCTCTTCCTCATTTCAAATCCTGAGGCTCTCCACACCTTCTACACTGGGAACAAAGCCTTAAAATAAATTAGAGGAGAAAGGGAAAAGAGTGCACACTGATCCCCCAATTAGCACCAAGCACTTAAGCAGTCAAACCTTTGCATGTTAATTGCAATCAGTCCAAACACAAAAAGCTGAAGCGACAAACCCCACAGCTAATTCCAGCAGATTAAGTCACTCCCCATCCCAGCGCTTGTGTATGTTTCTGGTTTAATTCCCTGGCCTCTGGACACAGCCTGCTGATAAAGGCAGAGCTTTATTTTTACTCTCCTCTACCCACATCAGTTTGCTTCACTGAATCCAATTGCAGGGTCATGTCCACACACCCAAGTTCTTTCCCCTGGTCTGGACTGTGGCGTTGGGTCTTGTGGTGCCAGGGACATCCCCAGGACTGAAGGTTGATGATGTGGGGTAAGGAGCAGTGGAAAGCAAAGCAAGAGCCGACACAGAATTCACAATATCCCTGAATAAATCAGGTGGGAAGGAGCTCTGCAGGTCTTTGTTTAACCCCTGACCAAAGCAGGACCACCTTTGAAGTTAACTTACGTCCTCCAGGCAAATAGTGAGTATCTGTAAGTATGGAGATTCGACAGCCTACCTGGGCCTGTGTTTTGATGACTTCCCTATGGAAATTTTTTTCTTTTATATAATAGGATCTCCCCTGTTGCAATTCTGTCTCTCATCCTATTACTGTGAAAATTAATTAGGACAAAATTAAATCAGAAAGGGAGTATCCAGACAGAAGAAGAGCTCTCAATTCTCTGTGAAAAGCAGGGTGCACAGCACAGCCTCTTCTTTGAGCACAGTAGGCTCAAACCAAGCTGCAGGTTCAGACTTTCTGGGGATTTAGCTCCAGATCAAGAGTGTGTAACTGAATACACCAATACATACAACTCTAAAGAAACAGCCTTTGTACAGTCTTCCCCAAAAAGGGGCTCCTGTTTCCAGTATTCAGCATAGATATAGTGTTAGATCTGGGATGGTCAGCTCACTCTTCCCACTCCCTATACCACATAGGGCCACCAGTTACCCCTGTAACCACAGGGACTCTCTATTAGACCTTGATGTGCTCTCCTTCCAGACACCTAAGGTAAAAAATCAGAATGGAGACCGAAGCTGGTGGTGTTTGTCACAAGCTGAATTCACATCATCAAAGCAGCTCTGTGTGTGGAAGAACATGCAGTAGACAACTGCATGTATACCAGAACAGTGCACAAGTTCATGAAGATGAACCCAAGACTAGAGCTGCACACACTGGGTCAGACTCTGCATTATTGTCCCTGCATCAGGTGCTAAGGATGCCAGGGAATGTCACGTATCAGAACAGGTTCAAGGTGTGGATCTTCAGTTGTGGGACTGGCAACTCTTTTTTAAGGTCCTGACTGAGAAAGCTGGGGCAGACACTGGAGGAAAAAGAACTAGGAATACTGTGTGAGGCTAGTACAGAGCCCTGTAGCACATTTGTTAAAGAAGAGAACTGAGAAGCAGATAGGAGCTGTAAATCTAATGTGACATTACATAAGAAACTCCCTCTGAAGTGCAATGTGAAGGATGAATGACTGGGACCCCATGCTCCATGACAAGATGTTGCTCCTGTATAACCATGGCCCTACACATGAGGAGCTAGTTGTTGAAGGACTCAGAGGACTGAAGGTTTGCATGACCTCTCTGGTCCCCATTATTCCTGTTGCTTTAGCACAGGATACAGCATGAAATGTCAAATTGGTCTTTTGAGCTTAGAAGCAGTGAGGTCTGCAGGTCTTGTACAGAGCTCACTGAAGGGTTTTCTTATTGTTGCTCTGTTAATTAGTTCTTTTAATCAAAGTGTTCTTTACCTATGAGCAATTCTTGGAAGCAAAAGTATAAATAGATTGAGGGCTCAGGCTCTCCTCTCACACACATCCTTCTGAGGTCTTGCAGCTGGGTGCAGAAGGGCTGGTGCAGCATGGCTTACACTAGTGAGCAAGGGAGAAACAGGTTCTAGGTCACCAGCACTTCACAGGACAAGGGATGCACAGTGTCACCTTGGCTCTGCCACTTCCAATTCTGTAGGTGCTCAACTGCACTCAGGATTAGGTTCTTACATAGCCAAACATGCACTTCAAACACACATCCTTTCTGTAAAACGGGTAGCTCAGTCTATTTATGTGTAGTACATTGTGTTCAAGAATATCAAAGCCAGCACTACAGACAATGCTGAAGTTTTATTTCCTCCTGTGAGCAGGGCTGTGCTCATACAAATGTGCTATTTTTAGTTAGTCAGAGTAACGGAGCAGTTCTCACAGAAGGGTGGGACATGAAGAGTGTATGGCTTTACACTGAATCAGACAGAAGGTTAATTCCTTTTTTAGTCCCACATGAAGAAAAGAAATGAAGAAAGGAAGTAGCTTCACAGAACTGGGGCAGGAGGAAAAAGCCCTGATCCTAACATAGGCTCAGCACTTACAGCCAGGATGTGGGAAGACTGCCCCTCCTCTTCCCAAGGGGGTTTGAAACAGCAGGTCCCACATCTCTTTGGTGGGGAGGGCATACCAGGCTGCTTCATCCCTCGCATTCTGATGGCTTTGAGTTACATGAGGTACAAAACATTCACTGTTACAAGAGATGGACACTGTGGACTGCATCCCTAGAACATATTCTCTAGCAGCAGGTATAGAGTATGTTTCACCTCACACCTAGGAAATAAGGAAATGCAAGTAGACCACTACCCCCTCTACTATTTCATTGCCTGCCTTTAAGGCCCTCTTGACTGTGCGTTCAGGAAAATTCCTCACGGGTGGAATGAGATTGCACCATGCACCATATAGAACAGGTCCTGACCAAAGGAGCTTGCTGACCAAGCACCTGCACATTCCTACCTTCCCTGCTCATTGGGGTAAGGTACTTAGCAAGGTAAATCCCAAGGTGCTCAGGAAATGGCCCAAATTACACCCAAATTTCTCCCTCCACAGAGCAGCTGGGAGCCAGACCAGCAAGTCACAAGACTTCCACAATGCACACTAAAAACTAACCACATCTAGGGGACAACAACTTCAGCTTTCTGGCGATGTCCCCCAAAAGAGCTACTTGGTCTATGAAGAACTGAGAAGCAACCCAGACACTGCACTGTTGACCCTTCATCTTCTGATTAGGCAGGACTCCCCCTAGAATGCAGCCAGGGTGAGGAAATCAGTGATCAAAGGGAGCCCTTTGGTTTGCTCCAGCCTTTCCCAGATACCTTCCTTCCCTCTTGCTATGTACTTACAGAAATAAATCATTTAATTAATCAGCTTTAAAGGAAAAATACAAACCCCATGCAGGTAATGGATCTTAACACTAACTATGTTTCCAGGGACAGAAACTCAAATCAATTACTGGAGCTCACCATTCATTCATCTACATTAGCAAATGCATTTGCCTGCTGTTCCAGGCCCTGACCACCCAGGTACAGTGACTGCAGGAGGGATGCATGGCATTTAACAATGACCACTGCCTTCACATTTTCCATCACTTCCTCAGTAAGAAAACAATAGATCTCAGCAGTTTCAGTGTCAAGAAACAGCCTGTGCAAGCCTGAAGTACTGCACACCATGGAGGACATTTAACACATCCCGGGAAGTCCCTTGCACGCTTCAAGGCTTCCTTAGAGAACTACTGTCACACCACTCCTAAAGCACAGGGGTTCTTGCATCCCAGCCTCAGAGGGCAGGGCTTTCATCAGGTGTCTCAGATTTTACCTTTTTAAAGTGAGCTGTTGCAGCAGTCCTGCTACTGAATACCGCTGGAGCTTCTGCAATGATGGGAAGCAGCAAGAGCAAAGCTGCTCCATGAGCTGTGACAAAAGCAATCGCAGTACAACAGTACCCAAGCAGAGTAGGGCTGGCAATGAGATCAACTGACAGACCAGTGTGAGACAAGCCGAGTGTTTATTCTGCCAGCAAGCCAGGACAGAGCCCAGCACAACTCATATCAGGACTAGGTCTCAGGTGAGGCTGTTCGTGACTTAAAGCCTGTTAGTGCAGGCAAGGCCCTGACACAGGATAGCAAACAACATGACTCAGATGGATTCTTTGCAGGTTCCTGGTTTGCTTTAGTGGGTTTACCTGCTGCAGGAGGGAGGCCCCTGCACCTTCTGCAGCTCACTGGTATAGCTTCAAATATCTGCCAAGAAAAGAGAGAAAAGCCACCCTTCTGCCTTTCTCTCTTTGGCTTTAATGTACCCTATGCCAACATCTGGTGGGACTGAAGGTGTGTTGATAAAAGGAGTGGAGAAAAGACAGAGCACAGTAATGAGCTGCATGACTTAGTTCCTAAAGCTGAAATGGGGAGATGTAGAGCTGGTTCACAAGAAACTTCCACACCTCAAATGCGCTAAAGAGAACAAACCCAAATCTCTATGGGCAAGCTTAATCTGTGTGCAAGTCCACCATGGTATTGAATAATTCACAGCACATTAAACAAAACAAAGGTATTCAACCTGCCAAGAGAAACTGGCCCCTATAATCTGGTTAGCTGCCACTAGTACCAGATTCTTCCAGCCCTAGTCTTTCCTAAGTGATAACTATTTTCAGCTGATAACTGTGTGTGTCCCTTTTTTTTATTCATACTCTTAGGAGCCTTTCTCCTCTCTCATCTTTATTTCTGCTCTGTGTTTGACTTTGTATAATGCATCTTGTCTTCTCCATTTGCCTTCTGGCTGAAACACTTAACCAGCTGAGGTTTCTTCCTCTGAAGATTTTCCTCTCCTCCTGTGAAGCTTACAGAAGTGCTAACTCCGCATCTTTGTTCCTCCCAGGAAGATGCATGGAGCAGGTAGGGTTGCTGTCCTGGGACTGTGCAGTACTCTTAGGTTAATTTGTGAAATTCAGACTCAGCAGCTGCTGTGGTTGCTGCTACTCCAAGGGAGAAGAAAAATGCTGATGGTAACAGCTGCCACTATGATTTACGAGCCATACTGGAGCATCTAGCAAGCTCCAGAGAGCTGCATATGGAAGGGGATTTTCCTGTGAATTACCTTCTTTAAGGAAAGGTACTAGGTATATACTTGAGGGGAAATTGTAAAAGACTCCCTCAGTGATGAGCAGTTCCATCTTCCTTTTGCCTGTCAACCCCCTCCCTGCTGTAAAGAATTATGATAAAGTGGTGATCTGAAGATACTTTCAGGGAAAGGATCGTCTTCTGTAAACCACTGTCCACTCACCTCTAAGATCTGTGGAGATGATGCTTTTCATGACCCCAGTACCTCAACATGAGTGTCTAGGAGCTTTGTGTAGTGGCTTGTAGGTCAACGTGTGCAAATCTGTAGGGCAGTGAGAAGATGGGTGAAACATCCTCTTCTGTTTCCCCCTTCTTGACACCCTTCTGTGGACAAGCTTTTCACACAGTTAGGGAGATCCAGGGCTCACAACAGCTTCTGCCAATGGAGCACTCACATTGTCATGATAGGTTGTAGGACTTTCTCCCTAAATTGCACAGTATATCCCTTATCCTGCATCCAAGGACACTGCAATGCTTCCCACCACTCCAGCTGGACACCTCTACCAGTAAATGGCATCAGCTGATTGGGATGACAGTCCTGTCTCGTCTTTCTGAACCACCACTGGAGGGGAAGCAAGCTCTGTTCTGCAGCAGGAATCCTTGTAAATTCCCCATAAGGACCACAAATGTTCTCTGATTCTGCCACGCTCCAGTGGGTAGGGTACAGCACCTAGGGGATCTAGAGACCTGAACTCTATGTTTGTGGTTTTCTTGTTTATACCATTCTTGGGTGTTCCCTCTTGCTCTGTTTACATACCTCCTGGGGCATTCACGTGCTCCTGAAGTATGAATCATCATTGCTGTTTCATAACATGAAGCCAGGTGGACACTTTATCCAACAAAAATGTAGCGAGCAGTCATGTACTTCTGTGCCATCCTTGTTTTCACAGCATAAATTATGTTTTTTTTTCCCTTTGTCCAGCAAAGCTGACCAGAAGCACTGCTGTGAGACAGTCCCAGAAGAGAAAGGTAAATTCTTCTGGGAGTGGTACTGGGGTATATACATATGTGTATGTTGCAGGGGAAGGATGCTGAGGAGATTTTGGGCCTGCTACAGAAATACCACTAGACACAAATATTCAATAATCATTAGTCATTTGCCTTTTCACTTCTGCAAAATCTGGATTTTGACTTGAAACCCATTACCTAATTAATAAACACATAATAGCACGTTCCCTTAATTTATCTGCTGGTAACTGGCTCCAGCACTCACATTTATGAAAGCTTGTCTCCAAGTCAGAAACTTACTTTTTGTTTTCAAATGCAAACACAGCCCTGGATGTATTCCCATGAATCGAAGAACATGTTGTTGTTTTTTTGAAGAAGGACTTAGAACTAGGCTCATGGTTAATTCAACAAATTAAATCAAACCAGTTGGCAATTCTGATTTAAAGTTGGCTCATTTTCACCCGTCTGACTTCAAAATGGCAGAATGGATTTTGCTCAAACATGAGATAAAAAAAAAGAAAAGAGCTTGCCTTTGGGAAAAGGAACAGAGACTAGAAATAGAAATATGAAATAATAATAGTATTTTTATATCCTTCCTGTTCATCCCATGTTAAGCAGAAGAACTGTCTTGCCAGCGCTCTGCCTGCAGGTGCGCGGCAGGGGAGGGATGTCTTTGTCAGATGACAATGACATCCAAGTGCAGAACTGAGATGCCATAGTGGTTTCCGTTCCAGCAGGATTGCTATCAGCGGTCCTTATCAGAGTGCTGACTTTCTCTCTCTTTCCTATAAAGAGACTCCATCTTTACCTGCAGCACCCACATTTAAACTCAGTATTTTAACAAACTGGGCAACAGCTCCTGTTGTGCTCTTCACAGATCCCTGAGGAGGGTGCATCTCCACATAGCAACTGAAAGATGAATCCAGTTGAAAATGTTCTCATCATTCACCAATAAACCCACAGAGTGAAAGAATATACAGTGTGAGGATGTGGGTGGGTGAGGATGGATATACCCTGTGAGATCGGGTACATGTTAGATGGGCCATCCCAAAACAGCACCGCTGTGAGCTCTGTACCATGCCACCAAAATGCTGGCTTTTTCCACAGAGGGAGAGTTCTTTCCTGAGGCCTTGTACAGCAGAGATTTTTGACATGGAGCATGAGGAGCACAGCCTTGTATCTGCCATATCTGCTGATACTGCTTCTTATTTCAACAACATACTTTCTAATTGGTCTTGCATGTTTACCTGACAACATCTCCTAAGAGAATTTTGTGAGTGCTAAAGCTGAATTCTTCTCTTGTTGCATGAGTGCAAGTACAGGGGAAAGGGATGGGTAGATCTTTCTTCCATATAATGGATACAGGCTAAAGTCAGACACTTCGTTGACACAGAATAATGTGCTTTAGGGAGCTCCTCTAAATCCTGATATAGGACTTGGCCTGTAAATACACAATGTAAATGAGACTGATATTCAACATACAGGCTGTAGAGGTGAATTTTCAGTCATAAAACTGAGGTAATAATGCAAAAAACACTGTCTGTAACAGTTTATATAAATCGCATTTTTAACCAGGAGCTCCTCTGGAGACAATTATTCCAAACACAGTCTTTGCTATCACAATTTGTACCTTCAATATTGCACTGTTCTCAGCATGATGTCAGAACTTCAGTGAAGCCATTCACCAAAGTTGGTGCAAGCCCTGACATGATGCTTGTTAGCAATATCCATTGCTGTATTGTTTGATCTCAAGAATGTTAGCTTTCTGGTGGTTTATAGGAAGGTTTGATGGTTTGGGATATTTTGGCCAAGTAGCCAAAGATCTCAAACCTAGCTGTTTTGGAGGTAGGAGGTCCTCAGTTTTATGGAGAAGGAGCCTTCATCCCTTCATCAGATATGTTTTGGGATGATGAGTTACTTTTGCCATGTGTTTGCTGCAGCCCTGTCTTCCTACACTGCCCTTTCGGTGTAAGAAACAGTGTCAGAGCTGGCTGTTGGAAAGGAATGTGGGCTATCTCCACTTTGTTCATGATTTAACAGCTCTGATGGGGCTAAAAAGTCCATAGTGGGATTCAAGGTTGAATCCTCTGTCTCATACTGCATTTCCCAGGGGCTGGTGAGAACACACAGAACAGTTAATATTTAAACTGTTGACACAGTGCCCGATTTAGACAGCTGCTTCAGTGTCACCCTCATCTGGGAAACGAATTGTCTGGAGGAAAGCCGCATGATCTAAACAGCCAGCACAAAATGTCTAGGCTCCTTCAAACCACGTGCTTCGGTTGCAGCTGAGTTGGCTTGGTTCGACTCTCCAGGCAGAGAATGACTTACGAGGGCTTTTCAGCACAGGTTGTGTTAGATGAAACTCCACAAGACAACTGGCTGGAAAATGTTTGTTGTTCTTTTTCCTCCAAAAAATTTGCATATTTTTCAAAACCTGTAAAAAGGACAGTGAAATCATGCTCATTTGAATGCAATGATTTCCGCTGCCTTGAAATAGAATCTTTTATTTCATTTAAGTTTTAATGTCCACTTTGCGCTCTAATTTAACTTCTCTAACTTTCCCTCCTTCTGCCTCTGCCTGCTTGAAATCAGTCAATGAAAATTGTGTAGATGGAAATCAAAACATGATCTATTCTTGGACACAAAATGCTCCAAAGATATATCAATGAAAAAATGAAACCTTTTTGACACTGAACATTTCACATGCATTAAAGACATTAGTTTGAAATTTCCAAAACAACTCATTATATAGAATCTCTGTTCTTTCTCAAATGTAAGAGGTTATATACTTGCTTTAACACATGATAGTTGGCAGAGCAATGCAGTGAACTCTGCCAAGTTGCTACCTTCTGAACTCTGGGAGGTTGATCTGCAGAGGTATTTTCTGCAAATACGGTTAGGAAGGAGTGTATTGATAGTCCTGCATGCTGTTATACACACTGATCTTGAGGATTCCTTTCTACAAACTTTGTGTATTATTTTGGATATAAATTCCCAAGCCATTGAAAAGTCAGAGGAACTTGGATGCTTTAATCACTAAGGAGTTTTGAAAATGTGGAGCTCTCATTATTTGAATATTCAGTAAGTTTATCAGCACCATTGATGGGAACAATATCCCTGCTGTTATTAGCAAAAAATCTTTTCAGTATCCCATGACAGAGGTGGATAGGTTTGAATTTAATGGGGTGTTTATTGCTGCAAACGTTGTAGGCGTGCTCTCTCTGGGCTTCCAGAATGTTTGGGTGAATACTGGTGCTGCTTACTAAGGACATGGGTTAATATAGCAAAATTGCTGTAATTTTAATCTAGACAAAATATTCTTTATAAAAGGACAGAGGATAGTTATCTTGGGCAGGTGTGAACCCTGGAGACTGTTTATGGATGTGAAGCAGTTATTAACACGTTGTCCCAAACTACGGCTAGAAGAAATTAAAGCTTTTTCCCTGTTGCAGTATGAGATCTACTCATGGAAACCCAGGGGACAATAGACTAAACAGAAGAGAACAAGAAGGTATGGTCAGATTAACAGGGCTAAAATCTCATTTCAAATTAAATGAGATGGCAAGATGAGGAATAATTTACAGCAGTTAAACATACACACAGTTATCTCTTTAATAAAATGAAGGAGGGGTAAAAGGAGCATCTCAGAAGCTCTCCAGACTGGCAGGTTACAGGAACTGTAACTCACCATCACAGCTTGAAAGGATTTCTGGTTTGCTGTTCTCCTCTGCTCTATTCTTTCATTATTTAAGTGTAAACATGACAGACACCATCCACTTGATATTTCTTTTTTAAAGCTACCAAATAACCAGCTTTTACTGTTTCTATACTGGGGGAAAAGCCTCTTTATCTTTCACTTGCGATTTTGGTGAGGCCGAGACCCTCAAGAGTTTGGACATCCAAGACTGTGGACCACATGTCTAGCTCACATGTTAGGTTTCTAAAAACTTCAGCTTTAAACACTTATGGGGTCAGTGGCAAAGAATTCCAAGAGGAAAGGGCAGCAATGCTCCCAGGGCCTCCCCACTGTCAGGAAAGGGCAGCTTGGGGCTTTTAAAGACAAGAACAGTCCTAATGGCTGGTGGGGGGAGCTAAAAGTTGAATTGTAATATTTGAAGAAAGGAAGGTAATGGTTTTATATTATACATAGACTTCAGTGAAAAAAAAATCCAAAGATATTGCCTCCCAAATGTCATACAGTTGGTTTGCTGAACAGGTGGTGGCTTCAGTCAGTGTTGGAGAGGGGAGCAAGAACTGGATTCCATATGTTGGGTGCTGAATGGAGTTCCTAGCATGATTTTTCATCCTGACTTTTCATCCTAGCACCCACACTGATGCCACTAGCAGTAGGTCCCAATTAAGAAGAGATTCAGATACCTGAATGCCCAGCTGGAGCATATCAGACAGTGTAAATCTTCCTGTTTTCCAGCCTGTGGCAGAGAGCATGTCTCTGCTTCAGGGATATAAGGATGGTTCCATTAGTAGCAAGCAGGTTTCCAGCATCCCACTTGCATTCCTGCACTATTCAATTTCCCTATATTTTTAACCCTTAGATTTATGCTTACAGTGTAAAGCCACAGAGGTGTGGAACAGACTAAGCTGTGAAAGAACACAGCCTGGATGGAGCATGGACGCACAGTGCAGCGGCAGTGAGCAACTTTGGGCTGGTAACATCAGTCTGCACCTCAGAGAACTGGGGATTCAAAACCAGCTCCCTCCTTTTATCTGCATTCACAGCTGACCATGAATCCCACCTCCCTAACAGCATTTCCCTGTATCCCCACAGCTCCTTGCTGCGTGGTGACCTGGCTGTTCAATACATTTGCCCACTCTGCACTAGCTGTCCATGGCTGTTCATACAGTCCTACTTGCACATTCAAAAAACTTCTAGATGACCCCATAGGGCCAAGCCTTTTGGAGTTTAAGACTCAGCCTATTAACATGAAATACCTCAGTGCCTTACTGATAATGGTCCTGTCCAATCCACTTTTGGTTAACATGGCAAAGTCCGTAAATGCTTGAGTACTTCACTTGCTTGTGGAAGGACTCAAGAGCCTTTGAAAATGTAATCTGTGATCTTTGTTCTTCAAAGTTAGGGTGAGTTACTCACCTTATGGTGAAATAATAAGACTAGGGATTTATTCTAATTTTCCCTCAGGGTCTAGGAACTGTCACAGAGCTACTGCGCATCCCAGCTTGTGGTTAAACCAGCAGAAAGCTTGAACATGCAGAAAACTTTGCTTATGTCTTAGCAAAGTCTTAAGTCCTTTGGGCACACATTTCAAGCGGCATCACTACAGTTATGTTCTAAGTTAAGGACTTTATGAGTGAGAATCCTCTGGATGGTAATGTCAGTTTGCTTTCAGAGGCCAGTAATACAGATTTGGCCTAAAGACAGCACCTTGAAATGCAAACATGTAAGAACATTCAAACCAGCAGAGAAAAAGTTGACTGTTTCTCCTTTAAAGGCTGTATTTTATAAGTGTTACTTTTGTTTTGGGTAAGAAAAAACAAAGGAAACCCCCAAGCCCAAGAAAGATTCCTAACCAATTGATAATTAACAGTGTTCAAGTACATTTATGTCCACATACAGCATCTGTTAAAAAAGAAACAGTTTTTGTGTTTCAACACCTTTTTTTTCCCAAAAAAAAAACAAAAAAGAAAAAGAGAAGAAATGAATGTACACATTACATTGGTTTGGCACTGGAATGGACCATTTTTAAAAACATTTCTTGTCAGTATTTATAATGGTTTGTACAAAATTGTAAACTGTTTTCAAGTTTGCTTGTTTTGTTCATGATCACCTTTCAAAAACTGTTGCTGCAGAAACGAGAACACACCAAACGGAACCCCAAAATCAAACCAAGGCGACTCTCCCTGCCCCTTCACCTTAGAGAAGGTGGAGGGGACAGTTGCTGAAAGCACCCGGCAGTAACGGGTAAGCACATCTTGCTGCATGGTGGGCTCCGGCTGACAGGACGGCTCTGAGAGCAGAGAGTGCCACCCACCAATCACACCTTCCCACCTCTAGAGTAGACAAAGATGGCTCTTTAGGTCATTTTATTTTATTTCTTTGTTGTTTGTCCCTCCTTTTTTTTTCTTTTTCCCCTTTTTTTCTTTTTTACAAAAATTTCTACATCTAAATCACTTTCTAGAAACATTATTTTTCCTTCTTTTTTTTTTTTTTACATCAGTTAAAGCAGAATCTGCTTTTGTGAAAAAAGACAAGGATCAAGGTCTTATTTCATGCAGAAAATGCAAATTAAAGGTCATAAAAATGGGTGGTTTGTTCTGTATTTTTGTTGATTTTTGTTTTGTTTTTTTTTTTTTATAACGCTGTACAGGATGCAATGCAGCCACTCAGAGTACATTAAGATGGTTCACAGCAGTCCCTTTGATAGTATACATTGACATTGATCTCCCTGTCCTGTTGCCACTGTTGTCCAGTTAGTTGTTTATCTGCATTTCAGGCCATATACGATGTCCCCAGTTAGAAAAGACATTGCTGCTTCTTTATCTTTGAGAGGAAGATGGAAGGGTGCAGTTTAAGAGGATGATACATTGGCATAAATGGTTTAGATTTTCCTAGGAAGGATGTCTGAGCCTTTGAGATCTCATTTTGTTCACTTTGATACCTCTTGGAATAACATCCCTGTAGTAAGCACATTGTGAGAGGGCATTTATCCCTCAGAAACTGGTTTCTCTTCTGAAAAGGGGTGTGATTTCACACTAAGGAACAATATTATGACATGCCAGGCAACGGAAAGAAAAAACAGACTGGACAAAGGTTCTGCCACCAGGGTTGAGTGTATTCCCAATGGATGGGATATTTCTGGATAACTCTTGAGGCTTTCTTTTATTCTCAGTTTTCCATGTTCTTCTCCAGCATCCAGCTATTCATCTTTCTGGATGTTAGAAACTTCTGTGTGACAACTACTGAGCCTTTCTAGAGGGTTGCTCACTAAGGATCTTTCTTTTTGGTCTGCCAGGCACATTGGCTCCAACCCAGTGAAGCTGTCAGATTCAGGCACGATTTTAAGCAGATGTGCAGTCATCAGGTCTCCTCCTGTGCTGACTTGAGCAAGGGATGGGGCTTTGCTGAACCAGCACACTGTGTGGGTTTAATCTCACCATGCTTCTCTGCTTTGCCCATCCCCTTCTTGCTTTGGTGCAGTTGAAACAGGAGAGGGGGAAGTTGTGTCAGCCTCCCCTCTCGTTCTAACCTCTTCCTTCATCATCACCCAGCCTGGATAGAGGCTGAAACTCAGGGAGTTTTGCTCAGTGTCTGCTTGTGAGAAGCTCTGGGACACATCTCCCATCTCTCTGCCCCCAGACTCATGGGACTGGTGAGATCTTTAATAACAGCTTAGAAGGTGCACTAACAAAAGATATATTCCTGTTCAAAACACCCCTCACGAGTCCCCAAATATCTCTGAGGCAGGTATCACAGTTCCTGTGGGCCACTGCCTCTGGAGAAACAAGGATAAGCATCTGCAGATATGCCAGTGACAGCTTTCTTGTGAGGTGCATCTCCTCCTTGGCTTCCTACCTGACATGTCATGATATTGTGCACAGGCACCGCTGCAGGGAGGAGTTACCTCTCGTCTCCTGCATGCACCACCAAGAACCCTCTGGTCTCGTTGGGAATGGCCAGTGCCTCAGCAAAGCTTGGTGCTGTAACAGCACAGGCTCCATGGCCCTGGGCACAAACAGGGAATGGTGATGAGAATGAAGAGACAAACCAAATGCACCATCCCCTATAGGTAAAAATAAAGAGGGCCTGCACAAAGACTGAGTGGGGTTGAGCGAGTCCATCCCAGTGTGAGCCAAAGCATCTGTCAGTGAAGAGGCAATGCTGGTTCCTTTCTCTGCAGAGAAGAGTTGAGATCAGCCACTGATAAATGCCTCTGCTAACCTGAGACAGGGCGTTCCTGATGCTGAAGAACTGTCATTGTCCCTTGTCTGAGTCCCCAGGAAGTTTCAGCATCACAGTAAAGGCAATCATGTTTTCCTTTCTTGCTGGCCTGGCTTCTCCCAGCCTGTTGGTTCCCAAGTCCTCCTCACCAGGCTCAGCAGTGCCAGGGCTATCTGTGCAGCTGGGGAGCATGAGCCACAAAGACAGCATACCCAGTGAAGCACACTGCAGCCAAAGACATGTCCAGAGGGCTGGGAAAGTCAGGGAAAATATCTTTGACCCTCCTGCCTGGACACTCTATCCACTGGATCCCCAAATAAGACCTATACCCAGCATCTGAGTATAGCAATTAACTCTGGAGCTGCCCATGTCATTCAGCTGGCATGGCACTGATAGCTGGGAGGCATCAGCCTTTAAGTCAAACCAGTACTGTTATGCTGTTTAAAACAGATATTGGAGAAGAAATTATCACCCTCTCCAAAACCCCAATGTTACTCACCATGTGCTACCTCAACATTTCTGGAGGAAAAGTTTGCCAGTGTAATTGTTGATCTCAGCCTGTGCAAATGATAAAATGTGAATCTCTGTATCATAAATGGGTCTACCTCTCCTCATCTCCCCACTTTGTCACACACATATTCAATACTATTCTGTAAGTGCTTCCTGGCTGTGGCACTGGCAAGTTCTGGCTATCTTAGATGGGAGCAGGCAGCCCATAGCATAGAGCTGAGAACAGGTGGCTTGAGGTGGTTTGAGTCCATTGTCTCTAGGAGATAGATGATGACAGCATAATCTTCTTGGAGCAAGGGATCGCATTCTGTTCCAGGGTTTTCTAGTCTAGAGCACAATAGGGTGCAGGAGCTCATGCTCACACAACTCCTTGTTTTGGCTCTGCAAAAAGCTTGTCCTTGCTTATCCACCAGTCCTGCTTGGCCCACTCATCAGCAGAAATGGCTGAGTCAGAGCTGTGTGGCTGCACCGTGCTGATGCACTCTAGCTGGAGTAGCATCTGCAGTGTAGAGAAGCCTTACTGCTGAACAACAGCCTTTCCTAAGAGAACTGACTCTTCCCTCTGATTTGACTTCCACCTAAAGTTTTTCTCTCAGCCTCTCTGCAGTAACACAAACGGTACAACACTCATTGGCCCAGCTGTAGAAAAAAAGCCATTTCTGTCCCATGGAGGCAAGATTGTCCTCTGCTTTTCCAAAGCACTAAACATAAGGCAGGTAATTTCTCATATTGCTTTTTGCTCTTGACACGCCTCCCAGTCCAAACAAAGACGGATTGTAACACAGAGGGTCACCTGTGTGTCTCAGACTCGCTACCATCATCATCCTTGACATTCCCCATCACTTATTTCTGCTAACTGGAAGCTGCATAGAAACCAGGTGCCCCTCAATCCAAATGCAATCAGTGCCCTACACTTGAGCCTACACATTTGTACTTCTGACGTGTACTTCCGCTGGAGAATTTGTCTCTGCAAGGCCAATGGCCACTAAACCAGATAACTAAGCTTAACACATAGTCCCTGCTTTTTACTCCCTTCTAAACCCATGCTTCACAAAACTTGCCAAGAACAGCAAGGTTCCACCGAATTGCAAAGCATCTTAAGATACATCTTCACATTTTCTGAGCAGCTGGACATTCCCTAGCACTTACCATGCTAGGTTAAGTCACAGGGTAGAAAGCAGCAGCAGCGCAAGCTTTTCAAAGTAAGTCCAGACTCACACTGCTTTCATCCATGTTACTTCATTTATGCAAGTGATACTTGAGATCGTCTTCACCCCCGTCACTACATCCCAAGGTACAGTAAGGCATAGTGCAGGTTGGCTCTCCAGGAAGAGACCATGTGGGCAAGAGGTTAGAGTTCAATACACAGCCTCCTCCTCCTCCCATTGGCCTCAGGGGTGGTAGGATTAAACACTGGAAGTTACTTATATACCATCACTTCCAGTTCTATTGCCCACCTCTTCTGTACTGCGCTTGGAGGTGGATCAGGGAGCCAGCCCTAAGGTCACCATCCCAGCGGGCTGCACCTCTGTGTGCAGGCACAGGCACCGGGTTTGCCCTCCAACCCCTGTGGGAAAAGTCTGGGGAAATGCGTTATAATATCAGCCTGGAGGACAGTGTTTCTTTATTACACTTGTCACCTTTCAGCTGTTCTTTACTTCCAAATGTACAGAACCATTTTTATTTGGTTTACATCAAGACATTAGAAATCAAACATTTTCAAAAAAAAAAAAAAAGAAAGAAAAAAAGGAAAAAAGGAAAAAAAGAACAAAACCAAACAAAAAAAACCAAATGAAAAATAAAACCCAAGCCCCAAGACTATATACATCTTCTCCTCCCCAGTCTCCGCTCCCCTCCCTCCCTTCCCACCCTTTCACCCTCCCTCCCAGCATCTGCGTTAGGTCCTGCTTCCAACACATAGGTTTCACATCTCTCACCCAAACCGATGCTCCCAACCCAGTTTCCATGTCTACTGTAAAGACATCCCACCCTGCTTGGTAAGCCCAGTCACATTAGCATTTGGTAACCTTCACGGTTGTTCTTGCCCAGTTGGCTCTGATCTCTGACACCAGGGGAGAGCTCAGCCCTTGCCCCAGCTTGGCATTCGCTCCTCTGCACGTCCCAGTCCAGTTCCTGCAACACTGTCCTGATGCAAATGATTGTCCCTGCCTAAAGGGACTGAGCGCATGCTGATGGCAGTGCACCATGAGTCTCCCTCTATTTATCCCATTTCTGACCTCACCATCTCCCAGAGACCAGGAACTGCTGCCATGGCTGGGTTTCCTCGAGTGCTGCCTGCAGCTATACCCAGCCTGTCTGACTCTCTGGAGGTCCCCAGTTTTCAGTGCTCTAGTCCCTTCAAACCTATTGTATTGCACATATATTTTCACTACCTCTCTCCTATTTACTTTGTTCCTGAAGTTACAGGTCTCTCCCATCAACAACTCTCCCCTCATCCCATCCTCTCTATTAGGATTTCAGTAACCACGTTGCCGAAAGCCTTTGGTCTGCAGCTCCAGAGGTTTCTCCTCTGCCTGATAACAGAGATTTAAAACCCCTTCCTCCTCCTCACAATAAAGAAAACAAAACCAGCTCCTCCCTCACCCCTTATCTCCTCCTGCCAGAGCCTCTGGAGCAGATCTGGTCAAACAGACCAGCCGAATCAGTTCTCCGCATGGCTCTGCTTCTGGGAAGTGGATGTGCTGTCCATTGGACAGAGGAAGTGCCAAGCCTTGGCAGGTTCCCTACTTATTTGCAAGACATAAGTTGCTGGCGTGGTGTCAGATGTGCATGCAAGAAAGCTGGATGCCAGTTAAGACCTACAGTCCTGTTTGTTTCATGCACTGTGAACTTAACCTATATACACTACGGGCTGGTTTATGCTTGACGACATGAATATAAAGGTATATATTTTCCTTTTACATTAGTAATCAAAGCCTTACTTTCACCCATGGAATAGCAGGGATTTGCTAGCAGGGCTCTTGTTTTCCTCTTTTGCTCTTTCTCTCATTCTCTTTTCAGTTCTTAATACTCAAGGTGAAGGGGGGATAGGAGGGGGACAGGTAGGATTACAGTCCCAAGGTCCTAGTTCCTAAAGGTCCCTGAGTGACAGCACTATACAGTATCAGAAAATGAAACAATAGAGTTGCGTTGGCCAAGTATATCCTGAGAGAGATTTCATTTCTATTTCTCCTCTTCCTTCTGCTCCTCCACATGCCTGCCTTAGGCTGTCATGCATGGGAAAGTTGCAAAACATTCTCCCCCAGTCCAGCTCCCTCAGGCAGCCCAGAGCATCCCTCATGCTCGTGTTTGCAGCCTCTGCTAAAAACCACAACCCAGCAAGCAGCAGTCTTGCCCCAAGCTGCAAACAAACCAAGCCCCAATCAGAATTGTGATGTGCCTGCTGCACCACTAAAGTGAAAGTCAGAAGCAGCTCCACTTTGGACATTCTTTCCTCCCTTTTCCCACACTACTTTCCCTTTAGAAAGAAAACGTGGACAGCAGTGGGCACATGAGCTGCAGTGTGAAAATCCCCTCCACTTTTCCCATGAGATGAACTTTGTACCCACTGCATGAGAGGTTCATGCCTTTCCTCGTGCTTGTGATGGCTTGAAGCCTCTGAGCCTTAAGTATGATCAAAAATACCTTTTTTTCTCCACTATCTTCTTTCTGGATCACTGGACCTCAAAATGAGACATGGGTTTGTTGTTTTCCTTAGTGGTGGATCTGGACAGCTATGGAGGGTGAAAATGGGGGTGCCACCTCAGTTATGGAGGAGGGCATTTCTAAAGGCCTTCAGCATTCTTCCCTCACCCCTGTATGGGAACATATTTTCTATTACTCATCTGAACACAGGACACTCAGTTGTTCTCCAGCTTTCTGCCCTGTCACCAGAAATTTTAAGACAGTTCCTGAACTGTGAAAAGTCCTGACCTCACACTCTTTGGCAAAGATTATTGTGTAGGACCAAATAGTCCAGATGTCTGAATATATTAAGACTGACTCTATGAAGTAAAACTGACCTGGTAATACCAGGTCAGAAACATTCAAAGAGAGAAACTAGGACAACTCCTGATAAGAAAGAGAACCCAGCCAACAGAGAACCAAGGCAATAGCAAAGGAGTCTGGCTTCCAGTCCCAGCAGGTGAAAAAATAAGCTGGGCTGAGCTTTTTCCCTGGAAAGCTTTTGGATTGTCTCTATGAAATTCTGGGCTCAATCTCTGATTGAAGCCTCAAATATGAAAGACAGCCCAGCTGTGCCTGATCTCCAGCTGGAGGCCCTGGGCTGTACCTGCAGGGTGCTGGATGGGGTCAGTTAGGACCCTGCTCTGTGTGGGGCTCACTGCCTAAGCAAAGAGCATAGAGGGTTTTGCATCATCTGTGTGCTGTTGCTCCTGCTGGTCTTTGGGACCAGTTGAGAGAGCTGTCAGGTCTCTAATTCCTAACACACATTTGTCAGGCTTTTACTACAACTATCAAGTTACTGGAGGTCCTGAGTCATCTCCCCCAGCTTCGTAGTATCTTACCACATGGCCATTTGTTCTCCCTCCAATGGTTATAGGCTTCTTATAACTGCCTCTTTTTTTCCCTTCGCTGGTTCTTAACACCCTTTACATCGCAATCACATATATAAAGGGTAAGTGTTTAGATATTGTATTTATTCATCAATCAGCTGGTTAGACTCCCCTTGAAAACTGAACCTGCTGAGAGGCAGCCTCCATCAGGAAACTGCAGTCATCTGACATGCATATATCCACCTACATTATACTGCTGATGTCATAAAACACAACTTTATGACTTCCATTAAAACCTTTAAAAGCCATTTCCAAATAGAATTCCAATAGAAAGCGCAAGTTTCTCCATTGGCCAGGCTTTAACTTCCTGTGTATAGGGTAAACAGAATTACCCAATCCAGCACTATCATCCAGCTCCATTCACTTTTCAGACTTATTCCTATACAGACCCATCTAGACCATAAACTCTAATAATATTGGAAAAACCCATTTTCAACAGCATCACTCTGAATATGGAAACCAACAAGAGACTGTTCTGCAGGACAGCTGGCAATCTAAGTCTGATTTAACAATTGTGCTAAAACCTTGGTGAGTCCAAGGAGGCCTGGACCAAATGTGTTCATGCATGAACATGAGAGGGGGAGACAGAGATTGGGCGTGAATGAGAAGGATGGACGCCCTATTTCTATGCTTAGGATTCTGTTAGTAGAAAATGCATAAGACACATTACTGATATAAAAATAACAATACTTATTACTCTGATGAGCCCTGATCCTGCTTCATCCAAGTCAAGGCAAAACTATTCATGACTTCAGTGCTACTAGGTTAGGCCTATAATGAATGATTCACATTTTCTGTAGAGACATGAATGAATGAATGAATGAATGAATGAATGAATGAATGAAAAGATGTGCATTAGGTGCATCTGTCATCTGAAAAACAGGAGTTTCCTTGGTCTCAGAGGATCACTCTGCTTACCCAAACAATGAGAATCAAGAAAAACAGAAGGGAATGCTAGCAGGAAAATAAACGTATGGTTGGATTCAAGGTATTATGTGTGTCTGGCATGTAAAAACTTCTATCAGGTAAGAACAAGGTTCTCATCCTTACTCCAGGAATGGCAAATGACCCTAGTTTTAAAGTTTTGCACTTGTGAATTTATTATTTTCATGGCTTTTGTTAATATTATAAGGGACATTATTAATCATCAGCGATTGCCAAAGTGGCCAATAATTCAGTGATTTTCCTGAAAGTCACTGTCTGCTTTGGAAAATTGACCTTGCTGTCCAAGGCCAAGTTAGTTACCCTTGTGTACCTTTATAATGAGCGCCAGTGGCTGGAAGCTGCTGCAGACTTAGGGGCTTCCATAAGCACTGACAAGCTCAGGATTTTCATTTCAAGCTTCACCCTGCCCAGGCTTTGAAGACTGTTTTCTTCCAGCAGGATGATGCTGCATGGAACTCTACAGCATCCTTAGTTACGTCTTCTGCAAGAAGGGACACAGGGTGCTCTTCTCTACACTCCGCATATATTAACAGACATAAAGGAAGGCCTGATAGAAGCAGTACAGATCAGAGGGTTCCAGCCCACAGTTTGCTTCTGAACTTCTTAGGAAAGGGGACAGTTATAATTTCCAGACTTTTTCATTTCAAAGCACAAAGTTAAATGACGACCACCCTTTTCAGCACCTTGCCGTAGGCTATGGTCACTCAGTGGGCTGGAGTGTGAAGTCCCTTGTCTGGCACAAGGAACAGGTATGGGGGGAAGGGTTGAGTTTTCAGAGTCCTGCAACTGCCTTTCTCACCAAACTCAGTAAGAAAGATGCAGGGTGGGAATGATTGGGAACAACCCATCCTTTCAGGGCTGAATCAGCTTAGTCTATGAGAGATCAGATGCCAGCAGTGAACAGCAGCACTGTCCTGTTGCTGACCCCCAAAACCCTCTCTTTCCTCAACAAGAATATAATTGCACAGTCTACCTCCCCAGCTCTGTCTCTTTAACATGAGCTGAGACTCCGACCTCCAACCTCACAAAGCTGCAGTGAGCAAACAAAACCCTGCTATTCCCCCAAAACACTGCCAGTTAAATGTCATCTGTGTTCTCTTTCTACAAAAGACATTACAAAACCCCCCTCCCCAGCTCCCCTCCCCAGAAAACATGCTTGCACGCACACATCCGTATCTACATACATGCGCACATACACGCACACAGATGCTTCGCACGCACACACGCACTCATACAGGAAAAACAGTTTGCAAACTCCTGAAGGTGGAAAAAGGCAACTTGCAAATGTGCCTTTGTTTCTGATAAGCTCCCTCCTCACTCCCCCCCCCCCGTAACCCCACATTGCCCCTTCCCTCCCAAATAATTGCCTTGTCCTCCCCCCTTCCCAGCTCTTCCAAAATAAATATTCTTTTTTATTTGTTGGTTTAAAAGATTCTTTTAGGCTTGTAAGCAAGAGAGAGGGAGAGGGAGAGAGAAAAAGAAAAGAGAAATCTCATAGCATGAGAATGAACCCCCACCGTCTCATGAATCCATGAAAGGATAAATATGAAGGGGTTAAGAGCAGTGACAGGAGAAAGATTAAAAAAATATAACACTGAGAAGAGAAAGATGAAATTCAGTAGTGAAATGGAAGTGAGGATAGCGCATTAGTGAGCACAGCCAAAGATAACCTATCGCCCCACCAGCTTTTGACTCAATTTCTTTAAATCTCCCTCCCCCCCCTTTTTTTAAACTTTTTGTTGGTTTTTGTGTGTTTTTTCTTTTTTTTTATGTCTTTTTTTTTCTTTTTTTTTTTCTTACTTTTTTTTTTGATTTTTTGAGTGTTCTTTTTTTTTGTGGTTTTGTTTGTTTGTTTTTTTTACAATGGTTGAAGTCCTTCAGCAGGAAACCAAAATCAAGGCAAACACATCCCTCCCTGAACCAAAACCCCTCCCATATACCCTTCTCTCCCTTACCCCCCCAACACACACTCCGTGGTTCTACATGTGCTGAAAAGAGAAGAGTAAGCTTAGAATAAATCTAATGAATCAAAGGAATAAATGATAATGATAGTAAAGAGTAAAACCCAAACCCAAAAGACCACAACACTCCTGTGTTGTCATTGTCTGAGTGTCTGTCCCTATCTCTCTTGGAGGCTGCAGGCATCAATTTACATAGTACAACCAGTAAACAAGGTTGAAGAATCCAAAGGTGATTGGAAAAATGATTCGTGACCACTTGTCAATGGTGCTGACGTCTGCCAGGTCTGGGATTTTGAGCTTCAGCTTAGATGACCGCCGGCGGAGACGGCTGTTGGCACGGTTGCGGGCTGCAGCATGGTGGGTCAGCGGACCATGGCGGTCCAGGGTTGGGTGGTGACCAAATCCATCCCGAGAGGCCAGCTGCTTGCGGAACTGGATTCCTGAGCCTTCGAAGGACATGACAGAGTTTCGAGAGTCGCCAACACTGCTCATCATGTCCGTGGCCAACAGCTCATTGTTCATCTCCAGAGTGCTGAGGAGGATGTTACCGTAAGGGTCAACCTACAACAGGGAAGACAGACAAAAAGGTATGGAGGATATCCTGTGTACAAAGCACACAGGGACACACCCTCAGGGATGATGCTGAGCTTCTTTCTTTGTAGCAATACTAGTGACAGGATCATTTTGTGAGTTCGGAACCTGGACTTCTGCATTTGAAAATGTGGTCCCACCAGTGCTGGAGTCAAAGGACTAGCCAAGTGTGCTTGCAGCAAACTTGAGTTGGGTAGTATGATTTGCCCAACATGGTAGAAATAAAAGCCACAAGAGTACTTCTGGGTATACCTGCCCTGTGCAAGAGGATTGTCCTGATGAGACCGGCTTGAGGATGATGAGAAAATGATCAGGGAGAAAAACATTTCTAGTAATCACGAGACAGGGGAAGTGGAGTTGGTCTCTCGTGATGAGAAAGGCTGCTCCACAGCTCACTCAGGACTGAATGAACAGTGGAGTCTGAGGTTTCCTGCCACAATGAAAGAAGGGGACAAACCTGCTCTCTCACCCTCTTCTCCTCATAACGGTGGCGCTCATTGTTGGCCTTGCCAATCCGTTCACTCTGTTTCTTTTGCTGCCGGGGGCCTCTCCCGAAGAATATGTAGTTGACAAAAGCATACTCCAGGAGTGCCAGGAACACAAAGACGAAGCAGCCCATGAGATAAACATCAATAGCCTTGACGTAGGGGATCTTTGGGAGAGTCTCCCGCAGATGAGTGTTGATGGTAGTCATTGTAAGTACCGTGGTGACCCCTGTAAGGAGAGGGTAAGCGCTCAGTTATAAAGCTGGGATGGTTTCCTGAAATACTACCCTCAGTTACCCTACCCCTTTCTCCCAGCTGGACAACCTCAGAAAGGATGGGATCAGTGCAGCTGGGAAGAAAAGTGCCATTATTTTTAGCTCAGCTGCCCAGTGCAAATCACTGCAGACTTCAAACCAGATGCCAACAGTGGGAGACAATGTCAAAGCTGAGTATCATCAGGATGATGGGCATAAACATCCTCTGGACCTTCGTTCTTTAAATCCTCCCTGATCTTCTCTCTTTGCCTCAACATGGTAGGAAACATTCAGTTTTGCTTTCAGTCTCTCTCAGCCTCTTTTCCCTTTTTTCTACTTCATGAACACGTCAGGTTTCCCTACACGCTACTGAATGCCTCAGTATCCTTGACATGAATGTATAATTGGCTGTGTCTTTCCAATGCCATGAATAGGAGATAGAGTGAAGAGATTCCCTCTTCATGGTGCTTTCTTTTTGTGCCTACATCATGGGCTTCTGTCTACATCCTTGACCCCATCAATTCCCACCTTGCTCTCACCAGCTTTACCACTCACTACTTCAATTATAATCTGTACACACTTCTTCCATGGTTCTCATGCTCTCCTTTTTAGGTCTAACTCATATTTCCTGCATCTTAAATAAACATTTCTTGGTCTCACTGAGCACATTTTCCCCATCTACTCAGTCTCCAAGAGCCTGGTGCACCATAATTACTCTCATAGCTTCAATCTTCCTGGATTTCTTCTCAGCCTCCTTCCTTCTCTGGACTGTCAGAGTGGCCTCAGATCTGTCTCTTTGACAGTGTTCTGCCAACTTCATTAAGATGCCAATGAGTCTTCATGCTTCTTTTGGGCGCAGTAAGTTTCCCTCTTCAACCTAATCTTCTATTCTGACTTCTTTAGCTCAGATGTCCTGCTTTTCTTACTACCTTGCTGATCTCTTTTCTTCTAGTGTCCCTCCTCCTCATCTCTCTTTTGGCAGCTCTCTTCGTCTCCATGACCTTAATTTGCTATTCTAGTCTCAGCCCTACCTCTACAGTGATGGCTCTCAAACATCCTTGTGCATCCTGGACCTCTGCTTGTCCTGTTTCCTTTTCACCCTCATGGACTCTTTAGTGTCATTCCTGATAAAAGATTAAAGATTTGAAGAACTAATAGTCTTCAGTTCACAGAAGAGTAAACAGAATTGAGATGTATTTTTACTCACAGAATATATTATTTTGTCTATATTTAGACAGTAGTCTAAATATCCAGAAATCTGGGGCAAAGAAAGGTGGAAAGGTGGAATAGAATGCTACCCACATCTCCATTAAGATCTGGACAAGTTGTAATGGAGACTTTGGACAAATAAGAGCTTTTTGATTGAATAAGCAGGCAAACCTGGAGATAAAGCCCAGAGGAGGCTGTGGAGTCTCCGTCTTTGAAGCTTTTTAAGGACAAGTTATATAGAGAGCTGTCAGGAATAGTTCAGGGAGAGCTGTTACAGCTCTGATCTACAATGTTTTTCTTCTGTCTTCTCTTCTGAATCCAGATGTCAGCAGAAATTCAGCAGCTGTGCATCTCATGTCCATCTTTCTGCTTGTGCTTTCACTGTGCCAGCAATGTCTGCTGTGGTCTCTTTTTTCTTCCCTCAGTGATTATACTCTTGTCAATGCAACTTACCTTTTTAATTTACCATGTTGCCATTTTTCCCTCCCTGCCTCCCTGCTCAGCCTCTCCAAGCAAGCAGAGCCGAATCATCTATTTTATATCATTGTATAGAACATCCCTCCTTTGAGTCTTCTCAAACTCTGTCTTCTCCTAGAGTCAACTTAAGCCCCCAACCTTTTCTGCAGGACCTGGCCTCTCCCTGTGCTTGATTGCCTCTCCAAGCTGTTTCCCTCTCACAGATGAAATCCTTCTCCCTCCTTGGCTCTCCTATTTCCTCTGAACTTTCTAACATGTTGCACAGCCCCATTCTCATATGCCAGCCATCCCCCCTTTCTGTTCCTTCTCCAAAATCCTCAACTGCAATCCACCCCCACTTCCCTTCTGTTGCTTAAAAGACTTCATTTATTTCCTCTTATAGGAAAACATTCCTATTTAAGGGAACATGTGCTTAAGAACTCAGACTTTAACTACTGTGCCACATTTGCCTTGGTTATGAAGGTCTTCAGCTACAAAAAGTGTCTGTATGGGGCTTAAACTATCATGAAAACGTGTAATGTCATTTCCTTTATTTATTTTTTTTCATCTTTTAGCCGTTCACTCACCATCCTTCCTACTCTTTGACCACCCACCCTCAGCATTTATCATCCAACTAGCTGGTCCTGGCATACCCGTTGGCTAAGAGGTGCCCAGATTTCTCTTAAGGAAACAAGTACAAACCAGACTGAAGGAACTGGTGTGCTCATGGCATGTCATAGTCTTACATGTATGAGAAGCTACAACCATTTATTTATGCTTTTGTTATAGAGTTTAAACTTGCACCCACAGAAATTCATGGGAGAACTTATACTGATCCACATCATACAGATCGAAGCTTGGGGAGTACTGATACTTCCAAACAGAAAAAGCAGCTTTTGTGGATGAAAATTTATTTTCAGAAAAAAATGTAATTCTTTTGGGATGACAAGCTTAACAGTCCTATGTGGCTTTCTTAGCTGCTACCTCATGAAAAAGAAGTATTTTCTTACAGATGTCCTAGCTGATCTCCCTCAAAAAGCACCTTCTACAACATATAACGAAAAGGTACATACCCAATGCCACTCGTGCAGCAGAAGCATCATAATTGATCCAGAAGGAGACCCAGGACAGGATGGTGATGAGAATAGATGGCATATAAGTCTGCAGGATGAAGTAACCAATGTTCCTCTTAATCCGGAAACTCAAGGATAAGCGCAAATATGAACCTGTCAATGAGATATTAAAGTAAGATGTTTGAGAGGAGGGAAAGGCTGTATTTATATAAGAGTTTAGGTTAGACATTGAAATTTTATTTGGAAAATGCTGTCAAGAGGCAGGGATAATGAGAAATTTCCTTTTTTCTTCATTTAGTTATGCAGACTCATCAGTTTTTTGAAGGGGGCTCTTCAGAGTCTGCTCAGATGGCTCAGAATATTAAGAAGAAAATAAATTCTGCATAAAATACATTATTATATCAAACATCACTGGAGAATGTCTGTTCAGTACTGAAACTGCTATAATGGTGTGTGCCAATTTGCTACAGGCTTACACAGGAGACTTTAACCCTATATCTAGATCCAGTGAGATGATTTTCCAATGTTTCATGTGCTAGCTTTGCCTCCAAACAGCAGTGAAGATCTGAATCATATTTTTCCCTAGCTGTTCTAAAAATGGGTTATGGTCAGACTGGGTAAATTCATATGCAAATAGAGTACTGTTAGTTAATCTCTAGGTCTTTTTTGATTCTTTCCAAGTTGTTGCAACTTCTTCCTAATCTTTTTTCAAACCCAATGGGGATACTGATATTTCTACAGTTCTTTCATTGGAGCAGGGTCATTCTGACAGGAACAAAGCAGGACCTCTCTCATTGCTGTGAACCAAAGTCCAAGTCATTCCTCCTTCCCCTAGGCAACACAGCAGCCTGAAACATGGGTGTAATCATGGGCTGGCAGTCAAAATAACAAGACAGTCTTTAATGATCAAGGAAGTAGACTAGGAAAAAGAAGGTCATGTTCTCTCAACATTATATGCCATTTGCATAGCTTGAGCCCAGTATTTCATCAGGCTTTTCATGAAGGTCTTGCCTATTTAGACTGTAAATTTCTTTTGGAGGAACACTACCTCTTGTTGCCGGTTTCTAGAACACCAGTGCAATGGCACCCTACTCCCAGCATGCCCCCGAGGCGCTATTGTAGCAACATCACCATCTGCCACCACTGCTGATACACTCGGGCTGTGATTTCATGGCATTTCAAAAATTGTCCTATTTAGCAGGTGTGTGGCATGCTGTTTTGGCAGCGAGCTCCGTGCCAGATCAAAGTGAAGACAGCAACCAAAATCCAAACCCTTCCAACTTTCCAACTGGCAGTATGTGAATCGTCCAAGGTATTCTCTCCAGATCTTTTAATTGCCATGCACAGATGGGTTTGCATCCTATCACAGACCACTTGCTTTTCAACTGATATATTCTTATGCTTACTATTGCACCTACAGTAGCTTTGGGAGCAAGTTGAAAACCACACGATAAGGTAAAGGCTGAGAATCTTCTAAAGAGATTCTGGTTTGAGCTCAGTTGGTGTTTTGACTGTTCTGACTAAGAAATGAAAACCACTGCAGCAAAAAAAACCTGTTCCCATAAATGTCTGAAGAGAAGAAGAAAAAAAAACAAAAAAAACAAAAAAAACCACCCAAAACCAAAAAACCAACCAAAAAAGACCAACAAAAAAACAAACCAACAAAAAACTAACCCAAAACCAAACCCCAAAAAAACTCAAAACAAAATGCATTTGGTGATTTGTTGGGCACAGAAAATGCCTCTTTTCCAAATGAATGTGACCCCAAGCTGAAGCCTAGATCCTAAGTTAATGCCTCAGCATCTGAATGAGAGGAACAACCACACTGATGCTGATCAGCAGAAGGTTTGCACATCCCATGGCATCCCTTCAGCAGAGACTTACCGGTGGTGAAGACCACTTCTCTGCTGACCAGCCTCTGCTCGATAATGGTGAACTGGGGCAGCTCTAGCACCTCCATCCCCGTGACAGCAGAATCATTTCCTTGCCAGAAGAAGACAATGTCATCAACTGTGTAACCATCTGCAGAGATGAAGAAGCACAGAGTGAGAACTAAGCTGACAAACTGGAGCTGCTAACACCCCCATTTTCACTAAGTTATCTGGAAGAGGATCCAAAGGGAACCCCACACCATCAGATAGCAGGCATAGCTCCTCCTTGCTGACGTACTTTTCTTCTTCAGCTGAGCTTGGAAGTACAGTCCCCAGGAGAAGAGGAAAAAAGTGCAGAGCTCCCACTTCTGGCTAGAATTCACTAGAAAAAGGTGAGAAGTGGCCAAGCCTTGACTGGCCACTCAATAATCTCCACTGCTGATATGACAGGGACTTGTGCATCAGAAGCCTGTCAAATGCACCAAACACGGCATTTTGGTTTTTAAAAGCTGCCTCTGTTTACCAGAAGGGGGAGATCACACAACACATTCTGATGGGGACAAGGTAAACAGAGCATCCAGGTATTAAACATTCCCAGAGAGAAGAAGATCCACAACAGCAGTTGAAAAGAAAATTGAACATCAGAGAACCTCCTTCTTCTAAGTGCCATCAGTCAAAATTTGGAGCTGAGAACTGGATGGAGTATCTGAGATCAGGGGTTGCTTTTACCATGTGCCGGCTGAAAAAGTGCTAATAGGAGAAGAGAGGGAGTCAGGCTGGTAACACATACTCTTCCCTTATTTTGCAGGGGAATGTATGTCTTAACTCAGTCAAGGGTACAGCATCTTACCAACCTATACATTCCAGACAGGGTGAAAGTGATGAGGAGCCCATAGCCACAGTCCCGAGGGAAAGACTCCTGAGGTATTCTAGACTTACAGGGAATGAGACCCAGAGGATGAAATCAAGCAACTCCCTTCCCATCAGCGTGATGTTTACAGTCCTGGCCATTGCCTTTGTGAGCAAGGATTCATTTCCACTTAAAAATTAATGCCACCTGTGGCAACCTGGGTTTTGAAGCACTGTGGCTGTTGCTGCACAAGGGGTGGCCTCTTAATCTAAGCAAAGTGCAGAGCTACATAGGAGAACCTCAGTGTGCAAAGCAGTAATATATGTACAGGCTTTGGTATGGCATGGTGCAAGGCTTCCTTTAGAGCATGAACTTCACCTATGCCCACAGACCACTTTAATTCACAGCCTGCACTACAGCATGGCAGCCTTGTCCACAAGCCCTTGCAGCAGAGAGGCAGTTGGCTGGTGATAATTAGCAAGGATGACATCCACAAGAGAGCTGGCACCAAAACCAGCACCCGTGGGATCTGGGGAATGATGGGTTGTTGAATGTACCATGGAGGAGATATTCTTCCACCTAGCCTTAAGAGCCAAGGGATACCAAAGATCAGAGCTGAACCCTTGAGGATGGTGCAAGAAGTGGAGAAAGAGCTGAGAACCCTGGTCTGATCTCATAGCTGACCCTGCTTTGAGCTGTGGTCTGGACTAGAGACACCCTGAGGTCTCTTCCCAAACTGAATTATTTGATGACTGTGTAGCCTCCAAACCCACATCCTGTGCTCTCAGTCATTACTGCACTTATTCATGGGTGCTAAGAAATAATGATCTTCCAAATGCCATGCCAGATATGCTTCTGATGTAAAACAGCCAAGCCAGGGCTCCACCTCCTCCTCTCATGGCATGACCCTGCTCCCATGGCAGTGAGTGGTAACACACCCACAGAGATTAAGAACCCTTAGGTTATCATCTCATCTGCCACAGACATTGGGTTACCTCAGGCTGTTGCACTGCCTCAAGTACCCCAGTTTTGTGCACAGGACCTGGTATTCGCATCATCTGTGAAGGGGAAACTGCAGCATCTCGCCCAGAGCACTGAGACCAAGTGTGGCAAGCAGCAAGAAACAGCCACTCCTCCCGCTGGTTGCTTCCAGCAGCTCAAACACTCTCAGTCGAAAACATTGTGTACGATTTTACATTTGAATTCATCTGGCTCAGACTTTCAGACTGGTGGTTGTTCCGAATTTGCCTAGGAGGTTACCAAGCCCTTTCCACCCAGCACTCCCCCTCTGCAGAGGTGCACCCAGTCTGTAAACAAGTCACCTCTCTACCTCCTTTGCAGTAAACAAATCAGACTGAGCTATTGAGGTTTCCCATTGCAAAACATCTGCTCTAGCCCTTGAACCACTTTCCAGCATCTTTTCTCAATCTCTTTTGATTTCTCAACTTCCTTTCTTTATTTTCACACCCAAACATAGACAGAGCCCCTTTCCCCAGATCACCAGTGATGTATTCAGAGGCTAATTGATGCCCTGCTCTGATTCATGGCTCCCTGCTTTATATAACCAAGACTCACTCCAGCCCTTTACAAGAGCCTTGCTACAACCCCTCCAGCAGTGATGCTCTGGGGTGCCATCCCTTTATCATTCCCCCAGGTCAATACTCATGGGGGTACAAGTCCCTCGGAGTGGCAGCCTGGCCTGTGCTCCTGCACCCAGGCACAGACCTTTGCGTTTAGCTGCATCCAAATGCATTCTGAATGCATTCAGATCGGGAGGTATTCATACATGCAGCAAGCAAGTCATGCGGACTGCCATCTTCATCATCCACATATTTAACAGCAGTGACTTCAAATTTACTTCCTGATCTGCAATGAAAATGCCAAATTACAGTAACTAATTTTAGGAGATCTCGCAGTTAACCAGCTCTATTCCATTTATTCCATGACCTGCTGGTATGGGGTACCATATTCTGTATATTTTTTTTTATTATGGCATTACGCAATATGAAATCAAACGTTTTTCAGGAAGCCATTTTTTAAAGTGATTTGAAAGGGAAAGGTTGCTCAGTCTATAAATAAATGCTTTGCTTTGATTTCTAGCTTTAAAAAGAAAACCCGATTTCCATTTTACTTTTAAAAAGCAAAAGAACTTGCACAAAGACAAGGCATTTCAACCTGGAATATCATAAAGTATTGATATGACATCTTAAAATGTCAGATTAACAGCCTGTTTGCAGCCTGCCTCATCAGGTTTTTGCTGAATCCTGGCACACAGCTAGGAAGGGGTATGCGGTAAGGACGATTTGTGGGATGAAGGGATAGGATCAACAAGCAGTGCCAGCACTGGCTCATCTCCTGCAGGTAAGTGTCCTGAGCTACAGCAGAGAAGGATACCCCGGCTGCCTGCTGCTGCTTTCCAAACCCAGCACCTCTGTACCATGAAAGGGCTATTTTGATGGGTTTGGGACTTTGTTTTTTTAATATATAATATTTTTATGCCAACATAAAAGGACTGATATTCCAGAGCTGTGTGGACTTGGAAGTAAACAAAATGGAGCCCTGCAGATTTTGAATGTGCAAGTGTGTAAAAGACAAAAGCTCTGAGGAAGGAAACTATTGAATCTCTTCATCTCAGTATGGATCTTAGAAATATCGTAAGGATACATAGCTTTGACTAACAAATTGGCTTGACATGTCCCATTAAGAACAAAATCGCAACGTGGGGAACTGTGGGTAATTCTCTGCCTTCTGTTTTCTTGGTTGTACCGTAAACTATTCTCAAAATGCTCAGGAGTGCCAGAAATGACATGTCATTAGTGCCTCCAGCAGGACCTAATTTACATCCCATTACCCGCCACACCAAGTGCTATGCATCCCGAGCAACCTGAGTGAGCGGGAGCAGGAAGGGGGCTCCCAGGCACAGGCAGGGATGGGAGGTGGCATGGCACCTTCCAGCTATGGATGCCATGGGAACTCTTTTATGAAGAAAGCAATTCTCTGATAATCACTGCTGAAACTGCATCATCATTACAGTGAGATCTGCTGCTCTGGACTGCTCCTGTGGGGATACTGCAGTGCATTTTTATGAGGGAGAGCTGGACCTCCTCCGCCAGCACGATTGGAAGAGATTTTCCATAAGAGCCAAGGGAAGATCCAGGTGTGGGAGGGCTTGGTTCCCATTTCCCAAGCAGAGCAGGGCTAGCCATGAGTGATGGTAGGCTCTCAGGGATTTGTTAGGCTTCCACCCCCCTTCTGAGGATGAGTGATTTTAATGCCCAGCCTGCTGCTAGAGCTCTGTTGTCCTGGGTATTTCACCCACAAGGTCCCTTCAGGATGGAGTTTGAATTAGGGACCCTGGTGCTGCTGCAGGAGGGGTAGCCCATGAAACACTTGGGAGTTATCCCAGGAGCAGGATGCTGTGGGTTGGACTGGGTGGCATCAGGTACCCCAGGTGGCAGAGGATGGGCATGAGGCATACGCACAGCTCTCGATCTCCAGTGTGCAGTTCTGCTGGTCCAGAGGGTACCTCCGCAGGTCCATCATGCAAGCGGCTGTGGTGGTGATCCTAAAAGGGGAAGGCAGAAGAAAATATCAGTTGTGTTTTTTCCTTACAAAATATAAAATAAAAAAGAAAGAAAAACAAAAAAGAGAAAAAGGAGAAATGAAAGGCAGACGTGAAAGTCAGGCAGCATTTGGGGCTGCTGTTTCCCTGGAAACCAGGGAGATCCATGGTGGGAGGTGTGCGGGGCGGGGGGCTGGATGCTGCTCAACCTCAACTGTATGGCATAAACCCTTCGTGACTCACGTCAGCAAGGCAGTATCTCTATTAACAGGGTGGGGAGGGATTTGTGTTCCTCCTCTGTCTCTCCCTTGAGAGAGACAAAGAAACCAGAAGTAGGCAGAGCAGGGAATAGGAGAGGCATGTCAGTTTGTAATAGGGAGACTGCCAATACATGTCCATAAAACCAAACAGGTATTGATTAAATTGCCCAGCAGTGACCTATGGAGAAGAATAGCTGACCATATCACCATTCCCCTTTCCTCCTGAGTTGCCCTAATGACCTACCTGCAGCCCTCTCCCCTCTACCCATGCCCTCTCCATCGCACCCACTTTGGCACTGAAAAATCCAAAAGCCTGAACCCCACAAGTGTAGGAAGAGGGCATGAAGCATGGACAGAGCAAATCCACATCTAACTCACCAGCTTGGCAACCTTAACAGACTGCCCCTGTTTCTCAGATATATTACTGCCCTTACTCCTTAATGCAGTTTTCTTCCTGTGCGATGTATGTGCGCAGAGTACTGAAGACGGGGGAGAGATTGGTGCATTCCCCCCCCTCCTTTTTTTTCAATTAACCATCTGGAAGGCATTAATCAAGCTACACATTTTTTTACTATGTAGGCACAACCAGTGAACTGTTAACAAGAAAGCTTTATCTTCTGAGCCCTGTGGCTTGGGAGAGAGAAAAGGGAGGGGAAAAAAAGGAAAATCAAGAAAGCAGAGAGGATGAGATGGTGAACCAGCAAAAAAAGAGGAGAAAAAGAGAAAAAAACACCAATGGCAGAAAAAGAGACCAGAAAACGGGAGATAACGGGTGAAGCTGGACAGAAAATTGGAAAGGGTGGGGTAAAAGGGAGGGGGGACAAGCACCCCCACTGGGGCAGCATCACCCCATGGGTACCAGGGCAGGGGCTGCACAGGGCAGGCGAGCAGCCCCGCAGAGCTGCTGGCTCTTTAAGAAATCTCGTGTGCTAAATTTATCTCTCTGCTGTCTGTGAAGTCTGTTTGTAGGAGATGAAGCCTTGAGGAGAGCCTTTGCCACTGCCTGCTGTGCTATAAATAGACCCGAAGAGACGGAGGGAATTTATATATATCCTCGCTGAGTCTAGATACAACATTGCAACTGCCCTCTCTCCGGGCAGGGGGCCCAAGTGAGCTCTTAACCCTTTTATCTGTAATGCGGTTGGGGTGGAGGAGAAAGCTCGGAGGGGGGAGAAGGATAACGGGACATGGAGCTCTTAAATATTATCACCATGGCTTTGGTATTGCATGCATCAGTATTACAGCCTCCCAGCTTGGCACCTCTAGGAAGGCTGCTGGAAACACAATACCTCCCCCACCTTGATCCTCATGGACCAGGGTAGGTGGGCACAGGACAGCACAGTGGAGACACAGACCTGAAGCATCCCTGGGGGGAGCTGCACCTTGCCCAAAGTGGCAGGTGCAGAGTCCGTCCTGGCCAGGCACCGAGACCAAAGAGTCATGCACGGGCATGACTCATCCCCCTTTGCTGCACAAGGCATATACTATATATATATATATTGTACTGCACCCGTGGGAAAGAGCAGTTACAAACGCGTTTTCCTGTTTTCCGCAAAGTGCAAGATGCAAAAATGACATTTTTCCACCCCATTTGTGCAACCCCTCTGGCTAAAACCTTTCCACAGTGTCCACCCCAAAACTGCAGCCTGGCTGGTTAACTTGGCCCCACAGAGGACATCCAGAGGAAGCCTTTTCTAGTTTGAGAGGGATCCTCTTGCCTTTCGCCAGGATTTGCTTATCACCTGCAGTGCTGGTTGGAAATGCAGAGCACGACACAGTGAGCTATGGCTACCACACTCCATGCGCCAAATCCTGCTCACAGTAGCAGCCAGCATAAATCCAGAGCCACTCCAATGATTTTTGCAAGATCACACCAATTTATCTCAGCAGAGATTTACATCAGGGCAGGATTTAGCCCTGCTGGTTCAAAAAGAAGAGAACCTCAGGACAGGTAGCACAAAAGGGAGAAAAACAAGACTAAGAAGGCATCTGTCCTCAAAAGGCACACAGTTTCTCTTTTTTTCCCATTAAAGGGCAGGCGTATCTGCACTGTATAGTTCAGCATCCTCCAGAGATACCCCAGTTAGCTGCAGGTAATCTGCCCATATAATGCTGCTCAGGCAGGTGAGACCTGGGACCATGTAGGGTGAAGGTTTTGTTCTGTTTTCAGAGTAGAAGTTGCAGAGCCACACGCCAGGAAACACCCGTCTGGAGCAGTTCAGCTGTGGAGCAGTACCCACAGTGAGGTGTGCCTGGCAAGCCCAGGGGCACCAGCACCACAGGACCACGTGGATGTGGGGCTCCTGCAGCATGACAAGATGTGAGGGACAGGTGGCCTGGGGCACCAGGTTCAGCTTAGGTCCTGCCCGTGGGCTTCCTAAACTCTGATGAACCAGCTCTACTTGGGATAAAGCTATCAGCATCCCAGAGAGGAAGGGGTGTTTAATTCTTTAGACTTCAGATGTCAAAAATCATCCTGGACACCAGCTTCCCTTTGCTGTACCCTGATTGTGGTCCCCGGGTGATGCACAGCACAGCACCTGCCACTGTTGGTGAAATGTCCACCTATGGCCCTTGTGACTGGCCCAACATTCACTTGCTCTAAGGTGAAGAGATTTCTCTAGCTCCTTTGGTGGCTGTGTACTATGGGCAGGCGGGACTCTAAGGGATGAGAGGTTCCATGCATCTCTCACAGCCAGAGGGCAATGGAAGCAAAACTCAGGCTCCTCAGTGACCTTGTGGGGCCACAGGACCAACCTCTGTCTCATGCTTTGATGGGTATAAATGTATTACCTTGTTACACTTTGAGCTGTTGTGAGATGTGTTTGCTTGGCACACAGAAGACAGCATGGAGAAAACTGGATGGAGAGCTATATGGTGGGGATTTACACTAGAGAGCTCCTGCGTGTCTCAGCAAGGTTAACAGGCAGTAAAAGTGGAATGGAAGTAAGAGGTGGAAAAAAGAGGAGAGGATCAAAGAGCGATCATGGCATGAGCACTGATGGAGGAGGCAGGAGTGGAAATGAGCGACAGTAGAGCAGATAGTGAGGGACAGGAGGCCACCAGGGTAAGAGAACATAGGAGAGGAATATGGGGAAGCAAGGGGTAAAGCAGCCTGGGGGAGGAGAACTGAAGAAGAAGGAGAGGTTAAAAGACAGAAAGCAGAGGAGGAGTGGATACTCAATCTGTGAGAAAGGAGAGGAGGAGACAGAGAACAAAGCATCACTCTGTAAACAGCTCTAGACAGAGCACGCTGCCTCCAGAAGACACAACCAAAGTGAAAGGAAGCAGGGAGCGCGGGGGCCGGAGGGAATGCCAGGGAAGGATGCCACCTTCCCCGTGGCGTTAGCAAGAGGCGCTGGCGCCCGTCCAGGCTGCATCTTCTCCCTCCCCCTCCTCCTCTCCAGCTCCTCTACCCACCTCCCTCCCCTTTCAAACTCAGAAATTCGTGTGGTGTGAAATCTCATCTGCTTTGACGGCGATTCACAGAGACACTGCATCCGAGATGATGCGCACGATGCGCTCAATGAAGTGGCCCTGCTCCCTCCAGCCGCTGCGCCCAGCCACCACGTCCACCTCCCTTTTCCTCCCACAAGCTCTGCCCACCTCATAGACCTCCAGTGCAGCCCCCCCACATGTCACAACCTTTACACCTCCTTCCCCAAGAAAGGCATTCATGCCCTTGCCCTCATCCTTTCTCCTAGGTCTGTAGGCAGTCATGCTATCAAGCAAAAAAGGTCTCACTGCTCTGCTACTTTGCTGCACAACTGGCTGGTGGACACAGATCATCTGGGGGACACAGGGCTGTGGAGAAACTGGGGGGCAAAAAAGGAATATGTATTCATAAGATGTCAAGCAGCTCTGCCAGACTGTGAGCTGATGGAGATCCCTCTTCTCTGCCAGCACACAGTGGATCCAAGCAAAGCCAAAGTAGCATGGATACCTTGCTCTGGAAAGCATCTTCAATCCCAGGAGAGGTTGAGACAAACCTACTCTAGAAAAGCAGCCATGAAGCTCTCTGAGTGCTAGATCTCCATTTGCTACTATGAGGAAAGCTCTGCCAACTTAAAGCTTTTGTTGACAAAGCAGATGCTGGCACAGAAAGAGTAATGCACCTCACCCGGCTGTCCCTCTGCCTGCTCTGCAGCTGAACTCAGCAGCAGCAGCGTACTGTCCCACCACAGCTGCAGCTCAAAAAGGAATGTCCAACTTCCTGCAAATAGAAATACTTCTGTTCTCCACAGATACTTCAATCCTCCGACATGAACACCACCAGCCATTTCATTCCCTCTCTGGCTCTCCACATTGCTGTTTACTTATTAATGGCTTCTTCTGTCTTAGAATGATTATATAAATTCACAAAGACTGAGCATCATAGAGCTCCAAACTGTCATTAAAACCTGCCATCGTTGAATGTCTTATTTCCACCTCCTCCTTCTTCTGTTGCTGGCTGCCTCCAAGGTAACTGCACTTTCAGCTCCTGCCTGAGTCAGATCTCCCTCTAACAAACTTCAGCTCTATAGGCCTTCAGCCACCCGTTCATCCTCTAGATCATTTCCAGTGTCTTGGGAGAACCAAATTCACCAGCTACAAGTGTAAGGAGCAAAAAATTACTTCCCCAAAATAGAATCTGATTTCAAACTCAGTGGGTCCAGACTCTTTGAGGAGGATGGGGTGGGTGAGAGGGGAAGACTATTACCTTTGAGGGATTCCTAGAGCAAGTGACTTCCCATTTCCCTCAAGCTCATCCCTGCAAAATAATCTGCACTGTTTGCACCATAACTGCGTCTATACCAGTGAACTGACTGCCCCTGCAACTGGTTTCTGGAGCCAGTGCCAATTGATAAGGAACAGCCTTTATCTACACTTAAATTCTTACTCTCCAGAAGAAGCGTCTGGTTGCATGCAAAATACCCATCATGCATGGTCACTAGCCTCTGCTGTGCTCCAACTGGGAGATGCCCAAGAGACTGTTTGTGGACACAGACAAAAACAGGAAACAAATTGACTATATGGGCCACTGATGTCCAGTGCCCAGGAACGTTCCCTTACACCTCTGGCTTCAAAAGGATGCGGCCTAAAATTCTGTATGGATGAGAATAGGAGGAGTATAGCAGAAATATCCCCACTATTGCTTTCCTAATTCAAGGAGAGACAGAGCTAGCAGTTCAGACACTTAACCTGTTCTGCAGTTATGGATTAAGTGTCATTGCACAGGGACTAACACAAACACTTCCACAGCAAAAGATAAACATTTTCTTAAGTTGCTGGTTACAGCTTTCTGGATTTCAGATCTCCCAAGAAGCTGAAGATGCTCCTGTCCCCCTGGGATACAGCCTCCCAAAGCTCACAACAGTTTGCAACAATAAGGCGAAGGGATGGAAGCAGCTCTGGTTTTGCAGGACTTGTGCAGGCTCACCCCATGGGGGAAGTTAGACTTGTAAGGGAATTCTGGTGACTAAGAGCAGAGAGAGAGGCAAAAAATGCTGTTTTGCTGAACAGGGAGAAAAAGAAACCCAGACAAACTGATTATTTTTACTCTGTACTTTCTCCAAGTCAGCCATAAAAACATGCTAGCAAATGTCACCTTCTGCCTGGCAGTAAACACAAACTTTGAAGGGCCTGGAGGGATTTATAAACCCGTGGTGAATTCTGCCATTCTTTTAACACTCCCTGATCTTTGCAGACTCCTGGAGGTCATATCAGAACCAAGAGCAAGGCAAGGATATGGAATATTTTCCCCTTGTGTCTGTTTGCCTAAAACTGACTCCATAAACCTTGGCACAATCCTGCTAAGGTCACTCTGTTTCCAAAAGCATCTGTGCTTGCATAGGCATCCTTTGACAAACAACAGTGTGTGCTGCACTCAGGTGGGCAAGGAAAAAGAACCTCTTCTAAACTAGTACTCAGGGTATCAGTCATTTAAATCACCCATTTTTCCAGCCTGCAAAGTTACCTTGGCTGCAAGGTTTTGCTTTTCTACCTCTTTATTCTATTCCAAATGCGCTGTGCATCTGGCAAATTGTCAACTGGACTGAAGAACAAGAGGGACCCAAGTGGAATATGTTTTAAGAGAGGTGTGTTTGTTACAGTTGTTTCAGGCAAGAGTGGCCTGCATTTCACAGAGCAGGAGGTCTCTTCCTTCAACAGCATCAGGCTGGGATGTAGTTGAATTAATAAAACAATAACTCATAACATAAATCTGTGGGATTTGGCAAACAATTGACAAGGTCCAAGGATGGGTTTAGACTGATGGCTGGGATAGGATAAGGAGGAAGACTAAAGAGATGCTGCCAGGGCGAGCCAGCAGTTTTGAGCACACAGGTGATTTGTGAGGAAACAGTGGGAATTAGCTGTTTGGGGATACCCCTTGACCTCAATTTCTGCTAACAAACAAGTCAGACTTATATGAGATGTAGCACAGGCATCAATTCCATCCAGGCCCTGATAATGTTTGCCTCTGTTCTTACAGCACTAAGGATGGAGAAGAAGCTCTGGCTTGCTGCTTTATCCTTTTTCAGTGAGCTCCAGTTTCTTACACAGTTTCTGAAATTCCATATTCCTCAGCTTTCTTCCAGTATTTCCAGCTAAGTCCCCCATTCCAGCCCTGGGAATGAAAAATGTAGAAGGGGATCTGCCCTTAACCTCAGTTGAAGAGGTGAGTTCCCATTTAAATACTCCCTTCTCAGCCACCTAATGAAGACTTCTCTGACCCGCATATCTTTGTGGGAGCTGGCTCAAAGCAGAGCTCTGTGATGGGAGCCAGGTAAGGCTGCAGGACCAGCTCCAAGGGGCTGGCAGGATGTACACAAGCCAAACTCTTCTCACCCAGACTGCCAAAGGAGAGATTTCTATTGCCTTTGCCTAACCTGCAGAGGGAGCAGGCAGAACTACTGGAGACAGGGTAGAGCCTGAATCATCTCTCACATTTCCAGAGAAACCTCTCTCAGGGAGGGAAAAGGAAGCAAAAATAGCCAATTTCTTCCCTTCTGGTCTATTTCTGGGGAAATTAAAATTGCCAAGTGGCTTCAGCACATGAAAAACTCCTCAGATTTAACCCATCAGGCCATCTTCTCTGCAGAAAATAAGTAACACCTATGGAAAGAACAAGGGCATGGCTGCAAACTGCAGATGTCAAGTGAGATAGGAGCAGGAGAAACTTTTCTATCAGCTGGAGAAACCTGGACTGGGTCCTAGGGAATATAATACAGACAGGGTTGGGTCATGATCAAGAGGCAGGTTGGAGATGGGACATGTGAAGAAGTCCCTGAGGTGAGCTCCAGCAGAGCCCCAGCCATGGGGCAGAAGGTCTGGCCCTTGCTGCAATGTGAGGGTTGATGTCCCCTGGGAGCCACTACCTTGCGAGGA
Source organism: Neopsephotus bourkii (assembly GCF_033783945.1). Taxonomy (NCBI): domain Eukaryota; kingdom Metazoa; phylum Chordata; class Aves; order Psittaciformes; family Psittacidae; genus Neopsephotus; species Neopsephotus bourkii. The sequence goes on along the minus strand of NW_026901363.1, from coordinate 1,243,718 downwards.
GCAACTGACTGATGGGAACGTACCCCATGAAAAGCAGAAATGAAGCAGATACACCCAGCTTCCCTCAGTCTGAAACAGCAAGTTTTGAGCTATTTGAAGTATGCCAGGTTCTCTCCCCCTTACTTTAAGCACTGGACAGGTATCTACACTTATAAGGACAGCTGGGGTCTGCTTCTCTAAGGCAGCACTCACTGGGCTCAGAGCCCTGATATGCTTCTGCACCTTTGTATGCATCCGAACTGCCTCATCTCTAAAACACACCTCACTGCAGTGACAATCATGGACAGGAACTAAAATATCACAACACATGCACATGCTCCCCACCACCACCTTCGCAGGAGGAGATCCCTCATTCTCCCTGCACAAGATTTAGTCTCTGTCATCAAATTCCTCTGCAGATTTTCAGTTGCTCAGTTTACATTGCCTGGGCTCCTCGCCAGCCAGGCATTGCATCTCGCTTGCTGTCCACCCGGCTTCGTGCCTGCTTCCCAGCATCCCACTCCCCCTGTGAGCTCAGGGATGCAGTCTGGGCTCCTCAAGGCACCTGTTTTGCTGGAATCTGGTTTTATCCCTTCATCATTTCAGTATGAAACCAAATAGCCCCAAGATTCCCCAGAAGCATCTTTTAAAGCTGGTTTCAAATATGTTTTCAAATTTCCGCATGAGGATTTCAGCATTGTTACAGTTGTTTCTATTTTTAGCTCTATAGCAAAATACTGATGACATCAGCATTTGGTAAGTGTCAGCTTCTTTCACTACCAAATGGATGCTACACGGTCTAGAAAAGGAAATGAAAGTCTCAGATTGGGATGCATAGCTTGTATGTGTGACAATGTAAAGCTTATTGAATATTGTGGCAGGAGTGGACCAGTCTTTGGAGGTCCAGAGAAAGCCTCTGTGTTACTCAGATGTTGCTAATGGTAGTAAAGCAGTTTGAAATAGAGAGGAAAATATTGACAGAGGTGAAAAATTCTCTACATAAAATTAGGAGTGAAGCATCAGCAGTTTCTGAAATGCTTTTTCTTAAAAGAAAAATTTCACCCTAATTATTTTTTTTTTTAAATTTGATGAAACCAATGCAATTTCTGGCAAAAAGCCATTGGAGGAAAGATACACGGAATTCAGCCAATGCTACCCAGCTCTTCTTCACTATTTCATCTACCTCCTTCCACTACCCATAGCTGATTGATTTGTCTTTGTGGGTAGCTCCTGTAAGCCTCCCTTCACACTGCAGGCTTTCCACGTCATTTTAACACTTTCCTGCTGTATGCCACAGCTGACCAGCTCTCCTCCTATGCTTCACAGACACTTCTAACTCCTTCAAGGTGTTTGGGGGCCAGGTGAGCTCATGCCACCCTAAAACCTCTATCACCTCTGCCAGTCTGCATCATCCCATCCCTCTTGGTGTTTGCAGAGACAGGAATGCCCTTTGGGCTGGATCTGGGCTCCAGGCCCCTGTTTGGGCTTTTGGGATATATGCCATCTGCTAACTCATTGGAGAAAGCGGTAGGGAACTCCAGTCCTGACTGCAGCCCCACAGCAGCCCAGCATCACCACCCCAGCACAGCCTGCTGCTGTCTATGCATTCCTTTTGTTGAAGAGCTGGCAACCAGCTTTTAATCCAGTCCCGGTGGGAATTAATTTTGGAGTAAGCTCTTGTATTGAATGCTTTCCTAAGATGTAGCTATATTACATCTGCTGCACTGCCTTCATCCATTAATTTGCTAATTCTACCAAAAACAAGCGTATACTTTCCTGACACACAACTTTCACAATGGAGCAGAGCAGAGGAATAAAGGACTTTATTTACTCATGCAAACAAGTTATCTGAAGCCTGATCTCATTGTCGCTAAAGTCAGAAACAAAATACCCATTGACTGCCGTGTGAGCTAACTTGGACCTTGGGATCTGATCTAGAGCTAGAGCCTGATCCTGAACACTTGCTGAAGGCAGGGGCCTGCCAGGGTGTCATTCTCGCTGGTCTCTGACATCAGAGGCTGCTGGAAAGAATAATGACTGTTGTACCACAAATAGCATGATTGAGTCACTTTGCCACAGGATCAGCTCAAAGGAGGGGGAAGTGACTGGCAGGAAGATATCAGGAGAAGGAGCAGAGCTGTACTATCTCCTTCAGAGAAAAACAAACAGGTGAACAAAGGAAAAGGAACAGAAATTGCCTCCTTTGGCCTTCTTCCATCAGAGTAACTCCATTTTATGAATCCTCCTGAAAAACGCAGGAAAAGACAAGAATAGGCTTCAAAACACAGGAAGGACCTGCACTTTTATTCCTGTTTGCAAGACAAGCGTGGGTGTCTTTTTGCAAAGATTAAGGGAAAGGTGAACATTTAATGACTACTTTCTTACTTGCTCACACCTGCCGTGCATGTGGCTGTATTTTTGAATAGGATCACAGTTATTTGCACCTGCAAAACTGGACCTAATACTTGTGTTGTCAGCAAAGTCACAGATGCATGAATCAGTACAGAAAGCAGCCCTAGAGAAATCATTGTTCATACCACTATGAATAAAGCTGAGAGGGACTTCAAGCATTCAGGGCACCTGGCTTGTACCCTTAGTGCTTTCAGAACAGTCAAAGCCAGCCACCCTGACCTGAGGTACAGCTGAGGAAGAGGAGCTGCAGTTGCTCAGTGCTTTGTCTTTGCAATTGCTGTTTTCTCCAGGGGCAAGAGAGCAGCTTCCAGGAAGACCAGCCAAAAGTTAAAACAACTCAGGCAGCCCTTGCAATGGCCCTGGAAATAACAGGGGCAAACAGCCGTCATGGTCTTTCTTTTGGCCTAGATGCAGTTTTTCTCTTCTCAGCCGTTAACACAGGTCATGAGAGAGAGCTGAGCTCCGTTCCCCACATTTCTGGGCCCCATGGGAAGGGAATGGACCGTGCAGGAGATGCTTGCATAGTGTCCCAGCCCAAGAGCAAACCCTCCAAGGACTTCCATTGCCTGCTACCTGTGCTGCAGGGCTCATAGTGCTCATTATTTGAGCTGACTAAATGGCAGCTGATAAAAATACACTGGCATTTCTTCGTCTTTTGCTGGGCAGGTGTGTGCAAAGATTTCCCACCAGCATGGGGGAGGCAGCTTTGCACTCAGGTGGGCTGGCTCAGCAGCAGAGAGAAACCTGAGTTTAACAGCATTCTTTACCTCCTCCTTCCCAACAGGCTGAATTTATGCTCCTACCTACCCCAACCCACAGCATCTTCTTGCTTATCCTTGTCTCTTGTTTTAACACAGTGAGGGAATTTGGGACAGTTAGCTGTGGGAAGGCTGCTGGTGGGTCAGTAAAGCTGGCTCGGGGTTCCCTGGTAGTATCAGCTGAGCAATGTCCCTGCCCCAAGGCAGAGAGATGGATGTACCTGTCCCAGAAAGGGAGAGGCAGAACTGGGACGGAGTCACCAAGTGAGGCTTGTTGCACATTTTGCTGTCTGTGGGGCTGGAGAAAGAGTCATCCACTAATTAGAAGGGAAAAAAATAGTACGTACATCACCCCACATATCGCAGCCTGTCCCTCAGCGCCAGCAGTGACTGTTGCTCTTTGGCTTCCCAGGGCTCTGCCATAGGGAAAGCACAGGGTGCAGCCACCTCGCTGCCCTGACAGGATGGTGCCCTGGGCAGCCTCCTACTTTGCTATGCCTACACCCATCCCTACCCTCCCTGAAACATCCCTGCTACTTAAAGAGAGGAAAAAAATCATAACAAGTCAGACTTTGCCACAAAACACGAAGCAGCAGAGGAGCTATACCGTAAATGGGAAGGGTGGGTGTACCCTCTCTTTGAAGGAGAAAGGTCTTTCCTCCCCCTTTGCTGCACTGGGATGTGAGCCCAGAGCTATCGCTATCATTTGTGAACGTGGAGACAGGTCTAAAAAGCTAGCTGTGAATTCTGGTAGTCAAAAAGGAAAAAAAACCCCACAAAACACAGAGGAGAAATGCTCAAAACAGACAAATACAGGGCTGAGAAAATCATTGCCTAGATTTCAGCTACAGCATCCAAACCCAGTGCTCTTACATATAGGTGCAAGCTCCCCTTTTAGCCCTCTGTCTCCTCTATTTAACTTTCTTACCTACCCTGGCATTTCCCCATATCTAGATAATGCCAAGCATTGCCACCTCCATCGCACACAAGCACAGCACTTTCAAACGCTGTGGACCTGCTTATGTTAATTCATTCTAAACACTACAAAAAGCCTCATCACTGAGTACCATTTCCCTACTAGATATCAACTTTCAAGCCCCGATCTTCAGAATTACGCCGATAAAGAGGCATTTTTCTTTATATAAAAACATGTCTCCTATCTCATACTCAAAAAGGACTAAAGTGGTTTAACTGAAATGCTACAGAAATTCATTTTAAGTATGAATATAACACAGTCTCATCTCAATAGGCCAAACTTACAGAAAGTCATAAGCAACTGAAAATGAACGTTTCAAATGGAAGCATTACGCAATATGAATGACAGTGACCTGAAATGCTCAGAGCAAACTATTCCCATCTCCAGTATTTGTCTATAGCAGTACAGGAAACATTGGAGACCTGAAGGAAACAACCATGTCCAACCTGAAGAAAGGACAGATACTTAAAACTGTGCAACACTTGAGTATCTTGTGGTCTTTTGGGTCCTTGCCTTACCAGAATATCTCTGGAAGTGGGGGAAGTTTAGATGAGATGTCATTCTTGACCGCAACCAACAAAGATTCCCCTTAGACTTACCTCAGGCCATACAAGACAGTCCCATCAGGGTGGAGCCGAATCATGCGGTTCTTCACTGTCACCCCATGCAGAAAGGACTTCTTGTCATTCAGGAAATAGGTGTCAGGCAACCACAACTGGTCAGCCACCCGGTTGTCCAGGGTCAGGTTGAGAGGAAGGTCATTATACGCCAGGCGTTTGTCCCGCCAGCTCTGCTGGAAGTACATGGTGATGGTGTAGTCCTGGGAAAGAAACATGGAAGTGTCAGCCTGGCTCCAGGGCAAGGACATAACTGTCCCTTCACTATTGCCACTGCCCAGAGCTTTGGTGGGTCTCCAAATTCCTGGGCACCCAAATGTTTGTGCCCACACCTCCAGTGGTGGGGTCTGTGCTTTGTTATGGGAAAACGGAAACAAGACTGAGCTTTGTAAGGGATGAAAAGTCATTGCATGACTCCAATTAAACAAAACTGCATCCCACGTTGTTGTGCCAGTCTGCATAGAATTTGCCTGCAAAGGTACTAGTAGTTCTGACTACAGTGGCACTAAAGGATGTCAACCAACAGTGGGCTACACTGCGCTTAAGACTTCAAAGATTGATCTCCCAGTTAAGTCACATAAAGGTGTCTGGACACAATGCAGTCACGCTCAGCCACTGCTTCCTACCATACAGTTGGTAAAAGCCAATTTTAGTTTGAGCAGAATCTCTGGAGATTCCAAAGGGCACATGGAGAATCTCACCTTGAGGCCAAGGTTTCGAAGTCAACCCAGGCCAGCCGTGACAAGCTATTAGCACTTGCCTTGTTATATGAGCTAAGTTGGGAGCTCATTGTGATTCTCAGGAAGGGACATATGTGAAGGAAATCTGTCACCAGTGGAGCATGATCTACCAGTAAAGGGGCAGTTTCCTAACTATCCCCAGCTAGAACAATGCCATACGTATCTCCTGCTCCCCTCCTGCTCAGCTGACACTGCTGCTAAGACAAGAATTTTATAGAAGGCAGGGAGAGCTGGTTGGTGGCCCACAGCTCTGGTTATGCAGAAACCATACTAGCTGCTGGATGGTAATAGGATCAGCTTGTTCAGAGACACAGTATTGTGGCACCAAAGTAAAAGAACAATTGTTTCTTCTCGGGTAAACAAGCAGCACAGGAAGGGGTCTCGTACACACCAATAACAGAAAACATTCTCACAACAGGTCTTAAACAGGTTCTGAGCCAAGATTTTTGGGAGTAAAACAACTGACATTAAAATAACAAGATGTTGCTAAAGAAGTGGGTGGACATCTTGCTGACAGTGGCCTTACAGCAGTCAGTGATTTTTCAGAAGCTCTTCAATAAAAATCATTTTTGCAAACACATGCAATGATCTACAATAAGGGGGGGCAGAGACACTTTTTTTTCCCAAGTGGATACCTACAGTGCCACAGGAATCCTTCTGACCACACAGATTTGCACGATGGGCATTTCTGCTCTGCAAATTCCAGCTCTGTGTAAGGGGCTGGTGAGGACCTTGCTCATGTGGTAACATCTGGGCTGAGCACAGAAGTATCCTGCTGGCCTGTTTTCTCCTATTGACTTCACTTGAAGCCAGGTTTGATTAACACATCTGAAAACAAGCTCAAATAATCCCATGTTACTGCTATGCCAGATTTTGGGTATCTAAACGTGATTCAGAAATCTAGAACCACATGCATATCCAAAAGGTCACAGAACAAAATCTGCAGTGTAAACTAGATACAAAAGCTATATCTGTCACTTTCTGTGTCATATTGGAAAGAACAAAAAACACAGTGACAGCTTTCTGGCCAAGAAGCAGTTTTGCTTTGTTTTTTAAAGGACTGTTAAACCCCTGCCTCAGAAGCCTCGCAGTCCATCTCTCAGGGGCAAAAACATACTCGTTTCTGTTAAGACCTTGCAAAGGAAAATGCTCTTCCTGGTTCCTCTCCCAGGTGATTG